>NC_089839.1:307821454-309021454 GCF_035609145.1 Eleutherodactylus coqui
GCAATGAGAGGAGGCAGGATGGGGGCGGGGCTAAGTTCCAGGAATGGGCTCCGCCCCCGTCCCGCCTCTCCTCATTGAAAATAGTGCAGGGGGGTGGAGAGGAGGCAGAGAGGGGGTGGGAGCTCAGAGCACTGCTCCCGGCTCTTCCAGCCTCCTGCCCCTGCAGAGAGAGACGCCGTATATCGGCTGGGCGTGATAACCTAGCCGATATACGGTTATCTGAATGCATCCTTATATATATATTTTTTTGTTATTTTTCTTCATACTTTTGCACAAATTTTTGGAATTTTTTTTTTTGCATTCCTACATTCAAAGACCCAGAATTTTTCGAATTTTTCCATGAACAGAGCTCTGTGAGGGTTTGCCTTTATGCTAGATGAGCTGTAGTATATATTAGTACCATTTAGGGGTACATAGGACTTTTTGGATCCCTTTTATTGCATTTTTCATAAGGCAAAATGAACCAAAAAGCATTTTGGCTCCTTTTTGTTTTGCTTTTTTTCTCAAAAGCATTTGCTAAGAAAGATAAAACGTGTGTCCAATTTATTAGACGGTCCTTACGGATGCGACGATACCAAACATATATAATTTGTTATTCACTTTTTATTTTATTTAAATAAAAAAAGGGAAAAGTGCATAAAAATGGAGGGTTGCCATGTTTTTACGTTTTTTAAGTTCCTTGAACCTGAGATGCACTGGCTGCTCTGATAATACATTGTGGTACTTCGGTACTGCAGTGTATTATTGCTTATCATAGCAATCACAGGCTCAGCTCCTGATTGCCACTGACGGCACACAGACAGCATGTAGATGCCTTGCTAAGCAGCACGAGGGAAAATCGGGACTCCTTTTGTTTGTTCTTTGCACGTGACAAAAAAATCAGATGACACACAGGAGTAAAAAACGGACACACACAGCGCATGCGGACGCAAAATGGATATGCACATGTTAAAATCAGTCCATTTTTCACAAGCCAAGGGCAAAAACACATCGCTGTATGCTCAGCTACGCTCGCCACGACAGAGTGTAGTTGTGCATGAACGGGGTTTTTATTTTTCTCAGACTTTTTAAAACTCTGCCCACAAAACACGAGTTTTAAAAAAAATAGCGGGAAGAAAGGTCCTGCCCATCATTCTGGCACGTAATATTAACTATTAGTATTAACTGCCTGCAGGGAGGTAGAGCAAGTCCTATCTTCTCTCACCCGTACTATTAACGGATGAGAATACCGCTAATGAAGACGAAAGCAATCAATGGTTTCATTATGTGGCCGTGATTATCCCAGCTACATAACGGGACTAAAACACACCCATGTGAAGAAGCCACAAAACTGATCGCGCTCCTCTGAATAAGACCTACAGGAAGTCTATGCGGTGGATTCCGCATCAAATTTGCAGCAAATCAGTAAAGTCTCCCACTCACTTCAGTAGGGATCGGCACCATCGCCTATACCCATACACAAATTTCAAATCCATTGATACCCTTTTAGGGTACATTCAACTTTTTGATCATTTTGTTGCAGTTTTTTGCCATGCAGATGGATGAAAAACACTAATTCTAGCAGTGCTTTTTTATGGCGCTAATATATTAAAATGGGTTGCGCAGCTGCGGATAGCCATCAATAGCAGATCAGTGAAGGTCCTCCATCTGGAATCCCTGCCGGTCAGCTGTCACGCACTAAGCTGATTTCTACGGGAAGTAGACAGTTCCGTTCCAGGTGTAGTATATAAGCACTAGTTTTCTTTGATCGTTAGTATACTAAACTGCACTACTTGTGTTTGATCACTGTTGTACTACACTGCACTACTTGTGTTTGATCACTGTTGTACTACACTGCACTACTTGTGTTTGATCACTATGGTACTACACTGCACTACTTGTGTTTGATCACTGTTGTACTACACTGCACTACTTGTGTTTGATCACTATGGTACTACACTGCACTACTTGTGTTTGATCGCTAGTATAATGCATTAGGGCTTAAACAGATGGGAGCATGCGCTAACACGCTTGCAGCTACAGAACATATTGGCGCATGAACCAGGTTTATTTTTAACTATTCAAACTCTGCGCAACTTTGAAAAACTAAATGGGAAGATGGGTCATGCCATATTTTTTCTCGAGCATAGCATTAATGCGCTAGTGAAAACGAAACCATTTAAGTCAATGGTTTCATTTCGTCCAGTTTTGCGGCCGCAAAACAAGATTAAAACACGGCCATGTGTTTAAGCCCTTACTTATCTTTAATCACTAGTAATCTACACTGCACTACTTATGTTTGATCACTAGTATACTGCACTACAGTACTTATGTTTAGTTGCTAGTATACTACACTGCAATACTTACATAATGTTTGATCACTCATTTACTATGCTGCACTACTTATGTTCAGTCACAACCCACCAATATCTCACGATCACATTGCAAGGTGCCAATGGGTGACAGAGGAAGCCCCCTCTACCTGTCACCCAATTATATGTCACAAATGATGTTCATGTCAGCATACAACGGGTTAAACATCCAGGGGCAGTTAACAGGATCTAGAGATATTACAGCAGCCATAGACGCAATGGACAGGAAGGGACTCATTGAGTGCTGTGGGACATCACATCAATCTGTGACCTGTGCAAGAAGGGCGAGGAGGTGAACTCAGACAATCACCTATACACTTCTAAGAGTGTTGTGGGCATGCTCCATGACCTGTGCAGGGAGGAGGATGTGTGTGTGTGTGACCATCACCTATGGACTTCTATGGGAGAATATTGTGGGCATGCTCTGTGACCTGTGCAGGGAGCAGATGAGGGGAGCTATAATTATCCCCTATAGAATTCTATGGGAGTGTGTTGTGGGCATGCTTTGTGACTTGTGCACAGGGGAAGAAGTAAGCTGTGACCTTTACCTATAAACCTTTATGGGAGAGTATTGTGGGCATGCTCTATGACCTGTGGAGGAAGTGAGGTGTGACCATTACCTATATACTTCTTTGGAAGACAGTCATGGGCATGCTCTATGACCTCTAGAGGGAGGAGGAAATGAGCTGTGACCATCAACTATTGACGTCTATGGCAGAGTGTTGTGGACATTCTCTGTGACATGTGCAGGAAAAGGGAGGGGTAACCTGTGGCCATCACTTATATACTTTTATTGCAGAGTGATGTAGGCAAGCTCTGTGACCTGTGCAGAGAGGGGGAGGAGGTGAGCTGTGACCATGATCTTTATACCTTTATGTCAGAGTTACCACTGGAGGTGGTGAGTTCTCCTTCAATGGAAGTGTTCAAACAAAGGCTGGACAAATATCTATCTGTCTGGGGTGACTTAGTGAATCCTGCACTGAGCAGGGGGTCGGACCCGATGACCCTGGAGGTCCCTCCCAACTCTACCATTCTATGATTCTATGAGAGTGATGTATGCATGCTCTGTAGCTTATGCAGGAAGGGAGAGGAGGTGAGCTGTGACCTATTATAAATATTGGAACCTGTGTTATCTACATCTAGGTGACAACTTTCACTGTAATCCTCCAAGTCATGATAATGAGATGACCAATGAGAAGTTTTCTCTAGAGAACAGGAAGTGTCACAATATTATTAGGCTTAGTGGTCAGTGTGAGAACTGCAGGATTTCAGGATTTTTTTAAATCTAGATCGTGACACCAAAAATGAAAAAAAAAATCACCAAAAATTCTTTAAAAATATATCTGATGTAAAATGTGATTTTTCAGCTGACACATTGCCTTTAACTGGAGTCTCACTGCTATAAAGTTGGATTAATAAATGAATTCCAGAAGTAATTAAGGGTCTGTTTAGGATAACGACGGTGCTCAGTGCTGGACATTCAATTTACGTGCCTTTCAGACTCTGGAAATAAAGAATATCCGGTAAATCCTCATTGTATAAGAAAGAGTCGTCCCCGTAGAACAACATGTAGGAGTGCAGCGAATAGCGAGGCGATGGGGCTAATAAGTTGTATCGCCCGCTCCCTCCCTCTAAGGGTTACTTTGCCGGCTCTCTGTGTAATTTTCTGCTCAGCTTGTAAATGAACATGTGCTGCAGACATGAAGCTTACCACGCCGCTCATTCACCGAGCTCCGTACGTGACATATGTTACACCGTTTGGCAGGAAAATGGAAATCATCAACACAATTACTCATGTCCTCTATATAGGTCAATGATCTCAGCTTCCAGCCCCGTATACGGTAACTCACCGAGATGTACAAAGGCGCATAAATCTTCGCACTCAGAAGTTGTATTTTTTTACAGCCTCGACTCCTTTATCTATCTGATACGACTAGAAAGCTGCCCGTAGACAGGAGGTAATTGCAGAACGTTCCGCAGGTGGCAGCTATCAACCGCTCAATATACTTTCTGTTTCTATAAAGTAGCAAATAATGAACAGCTGCCACTACCAAGGGTGCAGTTACCATACAGAGTAAGCCCATGCGGCTGCTGTGGGGCCCTTGGAGAGAGGGGGCCAACTGCTGGTTGGTTGCAACCCCTAAGAGTTGAAAAGAACCTCTGCTGGACTGTAATCTTCAGAGGAACTGATTGAATTGGGCCAAGAGCAAAGAGGAAGCTTTCCTACCCAAATCGGAGACACACAGCCGCACCTCACTCACTGTAGGAAAGAGTGTTGGCCCACTCGTGACATGGCTAGCATGTCACTTAAAGAGGAGGGGCTAGCAGTAGGTAAGCGCCGGTGGACATTGGTTTGGTCCAGAGGCGTAATTTGAAGCTCATGGGCCCCAATGCAAAATCTGGCCAATGCCATACATGCTGGCACTGCCCACCACAAAAATGATAGAAGATTGCTCCAAAAACATCCAGCAAGATGCAACGTTGTGAAATTTCAAGAATCATCTCATCTCGGGATTTATATTTGTCAATACATTGATCGCATTCTCCTTGTTTTCAGCCATGCCAACCCCTCCCTCACCTCCTCTATATAATATCGGCCCGGGGCCTCCATCTTTCTATCCAGAATTCCTTAGCGTCACTCTGTATTACTTTCCAACATGCAGAAAATTATCATCTTTTCATTTCCTTTGTTTTTACACCAGATGTGACAAAGTCGGGCGCCACCCTGCATCGCTCTCCGCTCCCATCAGTCATCGTCTCCTGTGTTAATTACTGTAACCTTCTCCTCGACCCCTCGACAGGAAGGTCTGTATTCCATCCTAAATGTCACCAGTCAGCCAAATCTTAGATACTGTAGAAGGAGATGCGTCGGGACCTGGAGGCAACACTCAGAACACACGAGATACAACATAGCGGCACTGGCTTCTGTAGCATCTCCTCACCGGTGAAAGCACCGGAGTGATGCCAAAACGCGCTGCAATCATCAACGAAACAGAATCATAAAGGCCCTTTGAATTTGCATTTTTGGTTCCTGGGACATTGCTAAGTGACCTTTACCGAGCATTAAAGCCACCATACCTCCCGCCACCCAACTATAATAACCCAGCTTCTCCTCTGTTGGCCAACCTAAATTTTCCCTAAACCAGAGTGTTTCCAATCAGTGGCAAACACACAGCGAAAGGGAATCCTGTGAAAATAACAACCCGAAAGGGGTCAGAGGAGGATGTCAGGAATAATTCCGATAAATAGGCACTGCACAGTCAAGAGCAAGTTACTCCAATAAACAGGTAGCATAGACCTTTCCCGCACGGTTAACAAGAAGAATTGATAGATTTGTTTTGTTAGGAAGTATTATGCCTGACCAGGGACTTGAACCCTGGTCCCTCGCACGAGCGTATTTGTGCTGCATATTACATGCGTATTTTTTACTCACATAATACACAGTGCTAAAACCCCATTGATTTACATTGGGCTATTCAGAGCTGCAATACTATGGTATTGCATTACACTCTATGATGGATCAAACTATTGCAAGTTCAAGTTCCCCATGTGGACTAAAAGCAATGAGTAAAACTAAGGTTTTTTAATTCTTAGAAAAAATAAAAGTTAATAAAAGTACAAAAAAAACTTTTTATATATCTATAATGAAAAAAATATACAAGATGTGATACAGGCGGGCATGGAGGCTCTAGTACCCTGTTGTATCACCTTTAGCTTGGATACAAGATGTGATACAGGCGGGCATGGAGGCTCTAGTACCCTGTTGTATCACCTCTAGCTTGGATAAAAGATGTGATACAGGTGGGCATGGAGGCTCTAGTACCCTGTTGTACCGCCTCTAGCTTGGATACAAGATGTGATATGGGGGGTATGGAGGCTCTAGTACCCTGTTGTACCGCCTCTAGCTTGGATAAAAGATGTGATACAGGTGGGCATGGAGGCTCTAGTACCCTGTGATACGACCTCTAGCTTGGATACAAATGTGATACAGGCGGCCATGGAAGCTCCCACCGTGTTTCCCCCAAAATAAGACAGTGTCTTATATTAATTTTTGTTCAAAAAGGTTTTACTTTTTTACATGTATAGCTGCCTGGACACTATTTAAATTGACTTTTTTAAAATAACTGTTAGCAGGGCTTAATTTTGGAGTAGGGCTTATACTTCAAGCATCCTCAAAAAGCCTGAAAAATCATTTTGCATCCTAGAAAATTCTGGAAAATCATGCTATGTCTTATTTTCCGGGTATGTCTTTTTTTCAGGGAAACACGGTAGTACCCTGTTGTACCGCCTCTAGCTTGGATACAAGATGTGATACGGGCGGGCAATGAGGCTCTGGTACCCTGCTGTACTGCCGCTAGCTTGGATACAAGATGTGATACGACAGGCATGGAAGATCTAGTGCCCTGTTGTACAAACTCTAGCTTGGACACAAGATGTGATACGGGTGGGCATGGAGACTCTAGTGCCCTGTTGTACCGCCTCCAGCTTGGATACAAGATGTGATACAGGTGGGCATGAAGGTTCTAATACCCTGTTGTACCGCCTCTAGCTTGCATACAAGATGTGATACAGGCGGGCATGGAGGCTCTAGTACCCTGTTGTACCGCCTCTAGCTTGGATACAAGCATGGAGGCTCTAGTACCATGTTGTATCGCCTCTAGCTTTGATACAAGATGTGATACGGGCAGGCATGGAGGCTCTAGTACCCTGTTGTACCGCTGCTAGCTTGGATACAAGACGTGATACAAGCAGGTATGGAGGCTCTAGTGCCCTGTTGTACCACCTCTAGCTTGGATACAAGATGTGATACACGGGCGGGCATGAAGGCTCTAGTACCCTGTTGTACTGCCTCTAGCTTGGATACAAGATGTGATACACGGGCGGGCATGAAGGCTCTAGTACCCTGTTGTACCGCCTCTAGCTTGCATACAAGATGTGATATGGGCGGGCATGGAGGCTCTAGTACCCTGTTGTACCACCTCTAGCTTGGATACAAGATGTGATACGGGCAGGCATGGAAGATCTAGTGCCCTGTTGTACCACCTCTAGCTTGGATACAAGATGTGATACAGGCAGGCAAGGAGGCTCTAGTACCCTGTTGTACCGCTGCTAGCTTGGATACAAGATGTGATACGGGCAGGCATGGAGGCTTTAGTACCCTGTTGTACGGCTTCTAGCTTGGATACAAGACGTGATACAGGCAGGCATAGAGGCTCTAGTACCCTTACCTTCTGTGCCCTCACACATCCACTGGTCCCAACACCTCCTAACAGTCTGGTCAGATGCTCTTCTCTACTGGTGGTCTGTAGGGGGCGTCCCGAGCCCGGTCACCTTGTGTGCCCTCACACATCCACTGGTTCCAACACCTAACAGTCTGGTCAGAACGGTCCGGTGGGGGACAATTCATTGATACGACCATCCAGCTTCTCACATCCCAATAATGCGCCCCTCTCAGACTCTGGTAACGGGGTGAAATCTCTTCTCTGCACCGTAGAGGCGTCTAGTGGTCAACAAGCTCCACACAAGCGGAAGAAGCGGTCACTACACACAAAGAGCCTCCGAGAGCCTCTTATAGGTCAAGGGGGGAACCACTTTTATGGCCTCCGGTGACAAGATCGTCCATCTAATCACCATAACTCCCATCATTTACAGATCTGCCTGAGATGGAACTGCAGGATGAGAGGAAGATGGAACAATGCCTCTGCAACACCATATATTGGATGGCAGCATTCCTTTACATAAAAGTGACTCTTAGCAAGTCTTAACAATGATTGGGAATAGGAAACGAAGCCAGGAAACCATGCACAGACAGCTGTTTCGGGACGTTTGCCCCTCATTAATGTGCAGCAGGCTTCTGGCTTGGTTTGTGAGAGGCCTATGACGTGGGTCCGGAGGGGTGTCGTGTCTCCTTAAGGAGAGCTCTGTAGCACAACGACAACATCTTCTAGGAGAAAGTGTGTGGTACCTGTGAAAAATACAACTCGTCCCACAAAAACAAGAAGCCCTCAGACAGGTGTGGTGATGGAAAAATAAAAGTTAAGATTTTTTGAAAGTGGAGAGAAAAAAAAGTGAAATGGAAAAAAAAGGGGGTTGGGTTTCATAAAGGGGTTTCGGTGCACCTGACACATACATCCACTTATTCCTCACCACTACTAATGTAGTCAAGTCTCGTTTGACTCTTTAAAAAGAACCCTTTCAGCGGGCGCGGCGCGTTCTGAATAATGCACTCCTAATTTCTCCGGATAATGCTCCAGTCACGTACGCGAGGCGATCCTTGAAAGGGCAATTAATACAGCGGGTTTAATAACACTACATTATTAGTAGCGCTCTAATAAAATGAATTATCTCATGGGCAGGAGACGGCGCGGAGATACAAAGGTCAGTCTTAATGGCTTTGCAGCTAACTGAGCGTTCCATTTCACTAATGCGCGGTATATTATAGTGTTTAGGCCCCGCTGCATTGACAGGAAAGGTATATTATCAGCGAAGTCGCTGACCACTTGTTGGCAAACACGCGTCCTGAGAGGCGCTTATTACGATTTTACTCTCCTACCTATAACCTAATTATTTCTAATTATTGTCCCGCCGGGTGGAAGGTTAGATCTTAACCGGCGTTTAATACAGCGGGTTACGAATGACAAAACCTCGTATAAAAGCCCAGAAACGCGCGCTGTGATGTATGTGAGCGGCTCACAGAGGACAGATCGTCTCCTCCGCATCTTCGCATCGTTCTTCAGTCGCCAGAATTAAAAGACACCCGAAGGAGACGCAAAGTGCGGTTTTTTAAGATAACGTTTTTCTATTTGAACCCAACCTTGACTTTGGGGCGGACGGAGGAGACTGCGAGACCCGCGCCTGCGGCAGGCAGCCATCAGTGGTCACATCACTCTAAGGGCGCACACAACCGTATTTCACAGCTATGCTCGCCGGTGTGAAGCGTAGTTGCGCATTAATATGAACAATCAAATCATAGCGCGGGAATTGAGATGATAAGTCCTGCCCTCGTTAATACTACGTGTGGGAAGATTGGGCGAGTCCTATCTATTCTCATCCATACAATCAACAGGCAAGAATCCCGCTAGTGAAAACGAAAGCATTGAAATCCGTGGTTTTGATTTGTCCCGTTATGCGGCCGTGATTATCTCGGCTGTGTAACAGGACAGCCTCATGCCCACTGTGTAACAGGACAGCCTCATGCCCACTGTGTAACAGGACAGCCTCATGCCCACGTGTTGGAGCCCTAAGGGTTCGTTCACATGGCGTGCGTGGTGGGGCGGAAAAAATCTACGTCAAAATATGCCTGAATGAGACACATAAATACTTTGTTTTTAATCGCGTTTTTTGCATTTGACGCATATTTGGTACGCATTTTATGAGCATTTAGAAGCTCCATTGGTTTCTATGGCAAAAACCGACACGGAAAAGAAAAAAAAAGTGACGTCACTACTTTTTTTTTCTGCAACTTAGATTTTATTTACTCATCGGAAAAAAACACGTTGTCAAGACGGAGACACGGCTGCCGTTTACCAATCAATGGGAGGCGTGTATTGTAAGCGTATTTTGGTGTGGAAGACAAGGATGAATCCTGAAAGTGCAGGTGACATTCTGCGCTAAAACCTAGATATTTTGGTAATTGGAGCCACTAAGGATACATCATGGACCGTCAGGGTATGTATGAAGAGAGGTCGCGGGGCGAACTCTCTTCATACAGTGCGGGCGTCAGCTGTTTATTACAGCTGATACCTGCGGGCAATAGCCGCTATCGGCCGTTCGGCCGATCGCAGCTATTAACCCTTTAAATGCCGCTGTCAATTCTGACAGCGGCATTTAAATCCTGTACGGCCCCCCCCGTGGTGAGATCGGGGGAGCCGTGCAGGTGTCATGGCAGCCGGGGGCCTTCTGAAAGGCCCCAGGGCTGCCTTAGCAGACTGCCTATCAAGCCAACCCCATGGGGTGGCTTGATAGACTGCCTGTTAAATAGCAGTATGACGTAATGCTATAGCATTACGTCATACTGCAGGAGCAATCAAAGCATAGCATGTTAAAGTCCCCCAGTGGGACTTCAAAGTAATGTAAAAAAAAAAATCAATAAAGTTTTATTAATTGTTAAAAAAAGTTATAAAAGTTTAAACAACCCCCCCTTTTGCCATATCTATTATTAAAAAATCTAAATCATAAAAAAAATATGTATTTGGTATCGCCGCGTCTGTAAAAGTCCGATCTATCAAGATTATGCATTATTTTTCCCGCACAGTGAACATCGTCCGGAAAAAACGCCAGAAATGCACTTTTTTAGTTACCCTATCTCCCAGAAAAAACGCAATAAAAAGCAACCAGAAAGTCGTATGTATTCCAAAATGATACTATCGGAAACTACAGGACATCCCGCAAAAAATGAGACCTCGCACAACTAAGTTGACGGAAAAATAGAAAAGTTATTGCGCGCACAAAATGACCGCAGAAAATAATTGAAAAAAATTAAATGTCTTTGAAAAAAAAAAAGAGTAGTATTGTAAAAAAAAACTATACAAGTTTGGTATCCTAGTAATCCTACCGACCCATAGAATAAAGTTATCATGTCGCTTTTGTTGCTGTTTGTGCGCCGTAGAAACAGGATGCACCGAAAGATGGTGGAATGTCGTTTGTTTTTCATTTTACTGAAGTTTTTCAGAACATTATATGGTACAATAAATGGCATCATTTAAAACTACAACTCGTCCCGCAAAAACAAGCCCTCATACAGCGACGGCGATGGATAAATAAAGGAGTTACCATTTTTTTTGAAGAGGGAAGGAAAAAACGAAAATGGAAAAAGAAAAAGGGCCGCGTCATGAAGGGGTTAAGGACTCAGATATTGACAACCTGCCCTTAGGATGGGTCATCAGCATCACATCCATGACTGGCCTTAGCTACATGCGAAACACACATGGTTGCACAGGGTGTTGGCCACCAGCTTGTAATGGGGCACCAGGTAGATGTAGGCGGGGGTTGATTGGTTGATTGTCTCCCCTAAGGTCTGCCTGTCCGACAATCTTTCCCCCCCCCCCAACACATAAACTGTATTTATGCTAAGATCTTGGTCCTCGGTCTGTATTTATGTACTGAGTTTGCTTCTGGTATTATATCTATATACTGAGGTGTATTTATTTTATGAGCTTGGTCCTGGTATAGTATTAATTCACTGAGCTGTTCTAGTGCTGTATTTATGTACTGAGCTTGGTGCTGGGTTAACCTAACCACTAACTATGCAAGGCCTTACATTACCCAAACTATGGTGCCACTATTTGGCCAGGTGGTCATGGCCCTTGGTGGTTTTTATGCTGGTTTACTGACCACTTAGCTGCTGGTAACGGCAGCCACTGCTTAGGCTGCCAGAGCCTCGGTGCTCTCACTCCTGCTGGCTCTCCCCTCACACTCATGGCTGCTGCTCTGATGCTTCCTCTGCTCCTCTCTGTGCTGCACCACTCCTGTGATCACTATTACTGCTGAAACCACTGTGGGGGTCACTATAAATACTGGGGCAACTATGGGGGTCACTACTACGGTAGTACCGGGGCCACTGTTAGGGACACTATTACTACTGAAACCCCTGTGGGGGTCACTATAAATACTGGGGCAACTGTGGGGGTCACTACTACGGTAGTACCGGGGCCACTGTCAGGGACACTATTACTACTGAAACCCCTGTGGGGGTCACTATAAATACTGGGGCAACTATGGGGGTCACTACGACGGTAGTACTGGGGCCACTGTCAGGGACACTATCACTACTGAAACCCCTGTGGGGGCACTATAAATACTGGGGCAACTGTGGGGGTCACTACTATGGTACTACTGAGGCCACTGTTGAGGTCACTATTACTAATGGGGCTACTGTGGAGGTCACTATTACTACTGAAACCACTGTGAGGGTCAATATTACTGCTGAGGGTGGGCCCTATAACTACTGGGGCAACTGTGGGGGTCAGTATTACTATTGATGCCACTTTAGGGGGACACTTACTACGAGGGCCACTGTGGGGGTCACTTTTACTGCTGAGACCACTGTGGAGGTCACTTTACTGCTAAGGCCACAATTGGGGTCACTATTACTACTGAGGCCACTGGGTGGTCACTATTACTGCTGAGGCCACTGTGGGGTCACTATTACTGTTGAGGCTACTGTACGAGTCACTACTACTATTGATGCCACTTTGGGGGACACTTACTACAGAGGCCACTGTGGGGGGTCACTATTACTGCTGAGTCCACTGTTGAGGTCACTATTACTGCTGAGACCACTGTGGGGGTCACTATTACTGCAGAGACCACTGTGGGGAACACTATTACTAGTGGGGCTAATGTGGAGGGGTCACTATTACTACTTGGGCTACTGTGAGGGGGTCGCTAATACTACTGAGGCCACTGTGGGGGTCACTATTACTACTGAGGTCATTTTGGGGGACACTATTACTACTGAAGCCACTGTGGGGGTCATTATTACTGCTGATGCCACTATGGAAGACACTATTACTACTGAAACCCCATGTGGGGTCACTATAAATACTGGGGCAACTGTGGGGGTCACTACTACGGTACTACTGAGGCCACTGTTGGGGTCACTATTACTAATGGGGCTACTGTGGAGGTCATTATTACTACTGAAACCACTGTGGGGTCACTATTACTGCTGAGGCTGCTGAGGGTGGGCACTATAACTACTGGGGCAACTGTGGGGGTTACTACAACGGTACTGTTGTGGGGGACACTATTACTACTGAAACCCCTTTGGGGGTGACTATTACTACTGGGGCTACTGTGGAGGTCACTATTAGTACTGTGGGGGTCACTATTACTGCTGAGGCTACTGCGTGGGTCACTATTACTATTAATGCCACTTTGGGGGACACTTACTACTGAGACCACTGTGGAGGTCACTTTATTGCTAAGGCCACTGTTGAGGTCACTATTACTGCTGAGGCCATTGTGGGGGTCACTATTACTACTGAGGCCACTGTGGGGGCGTCACTATTACTCCTGAGGCCACTGTGGGCTTCACTATTACTACGGAGACAACTGTGGCGGTCACTATTATTACGGAGACCACTGTGGGGTCACTATTACTGCTGACATTACTATGGGGATCACTATTACTACTGGGGCTAATGTGAAGGGGTCACTATTACTACCTGGGCTACTGCGAGGGGGGTCGCAATTACTGCTGAGGCTGCTGTGGGGGTCACTATAACTACTGGGGCCACTGTGGGCATCACTATTACTACTAGGGCCACGATGGGACACACTATTACTACTGAAACCACTATGGAGGTCACTATTACTACTGGGGCTACTGTGGAGGTCACTATTGCTGCTAAGGCCACTGTGGGGGTCACTATTACTACTGAGGCCATTTTGGGGGACACTATTACCACTGAAGCCACTGTGTGGGTCACTATTACTGCTGAGGCCACTGTGGGGGTCACTATTACTGCTGAGGCCACTGCGCGGATCACTATTACTGCTGGCCACCACTGCCGGCAATAAGCAATGCACTGTGCTGCTAGCACCTTCGTCTCTTCACCCTATCACGAGCTAGGGGTGTGACCGGGGCGTTCCTCCTGTCAAACCCCTAGCTTGCAGTGGCGTCAAGATACACTAATACCGATGCAGTGAGGGGCAGTATATCGGACAAGCGCCATTAAGGGACCCCCTTTGTCATTTTTGCTGTGGGAACCTTCTGTTCTGTGTAAGGGGGAGGGACTGCCCGCCATCCCCCTTAGAGAAGAGTGGCATGCAGCCATTCTGCCATAGCTTCCGAGGGCCATGCTTACTTCCACCTCCCCTGATCCGGTACTGACCGGGAAGGAAAGAGGGAGAGGCAGGACTTGCGACCTCAGAAGTGCTGAAAAGCGTTGTTTGTTCTCCTACGCCGGCCAGAGCCACAGCCAGGGAGGGGAGTCATGGAACAGGCGCAGTGGACACCATTTTGGAGCTGCCGGGTGGCGCCATATTGGGTGGGACTTATAGAGGCTATGTGCAAGAGGTTCTGCGTCCTATAATGAAGCAAGCGGTGACACGATTAGAAGACCAGGCCCTCTGTTAGGGAAATGAGTGGGGGAATTTTCCCGCCCACCTCTTGAAGTGCGGGAATAGTTTTGGTGCGAATGGTGCAGCGGCCATTACAGCGGGACTTCGCTGTGGGTAGTTTCCCCTGCTGGGGAGAGGAGCCACCCAGGGAGCGAATACAGAAAGGGCCCTGATGTTTTGAAGAATGGAAGCCCACCCAAATCCTTGGGGTAAAGCTCCCCATGCAGGATCCCGTAGGGTAACCCCGGACACATGACATGCGCTGAGAAGCTGGGAGGGGAAAGTGTTTGCTTGTCACGGTGGCACTTACCAGGCTCCCTCCCAGAGGGATACACATGGCCAAGGCCAAGGCAG
Organism: Eleutherodactylus coqui; assembly: GCF_035609145.1. NCBI lineage: Eukaryota > Metazoa > Chordata > Amphibia > Anura > Eleutherodactylidae > Eleutherodactylus > Eleutherodactylus coqui. The sequence goes on from NC_089839.1 coordinate 307,836,226, forward strand.
CTCTGGGCCTCTTCCAGACACCCCCGGCATGGGGATGCCCAATAAACAGGGTAACAGGTGTAGGGAAATTTGTCACGTGTGACACCACCGTTCCAATTCCCTCCAGCATGACCATCGGCGGGGTAAATAAATGAGCCACAGACAGTTCAAGTAGCTCGGGTCCCCGGGAACGGTCAGGGCCTGGAATTAACATTACTGTGAACTTCACTTTGGGAATACAAGGCATTTTTTTTTTTGCAGGTGTCTATGGGGCTTTCTAATGTTAACACATCGCGGCAAAAATCACAATTTACCGCGAAATCCCATAGACCCCTGGAGAAAAAAAAACGCTGCGAATTTTGCAGTGAAAAAGAACTGTAGTGGGCAGTCACTAGAGATGAGCGAGTATACTCGATAAGGCAAAATACTCGAGCTAGTAGTGCCTTATTAGAGTAACTGCCCGCTCGTCTCTAAAGATTTGGCTGCCGGCGCGGGTGACAGGTGAGTTGTGGCGGTGAGCAGGGGGGAGCGGGGGGGAGAGAGATCTCCCCTCTGTTCCTCCCCGCTCTCCCCCTCGCTCCCCGCCCCCTGCCGGCACCCGAATCTTTAGAGACGAGTGGGCAGGTACTCTAGTAGTCACCCTTAGGTGGTCTCAGATGGGAGCCAAGGTGGAAGACAGATTGAAGACCAGATGAAAGACCTTTTCCGGCTCTCAAGCACTCCCTTTTATACCTTCTCTCACACCACGTGACAGGATAGAATTGATACATTTACAGACAGTCAGCTCACACTTTGCAGACATTAACCCATCGCACGCTGCAGCTGTGCAATACACATAACAGAATGACAAGACAGTTTGCACAGTGCATCAAGGCAAGACATTACATGTATGACATTATGGAGGGGGCCAGGAAAGCATGTACTGGGCCACTACACCCACAGCAGGTGGAAGGAGAAGAGTCTTCCTCCCCGCAGTGCTTGACATCGTGGTGGCGTTGCCGAAGAGTCACCACGGACCACAAACGGCCAAAGAGGTTCCGGAAAAGCATAAGAAGACTAAACCCCCCAGTATTCTTTGGCCAGGTTTGGGGGGATAAATGGACTCACGGGACTGTTATGTTAATACAGTGTGAGGTTTAACAATGGCGCCATAGCTTATAGTTGGGCAAGGCCTTGCGAGAGTTAAAGGGGTTGTCTTGCGGCAGCAAGTGGGTCTATACACTTCTGTATGGCCATATTAATGCACTTTGTAATGTACATCGTGCATTAAATATGAGCCATACAGAAGTTATTCACTTACCTGCTCCGTTGCTGGCGTCCTCGTCTCCATTGTTCCGTCTAAATTCGCTGGCAGCTTGCTTTTTTAGACGCGCTTGCGCAGTCCGGTCTTCTGCTCTGAGCACGAGCCGCTTCAGCGTGCTCGCCGCTACAGCTCTTCTGCGCATGCGCAGACGAGCTGTCACTTCTCGGGAGCGCGCTGGAGCGGCCATTCTGTACCATCCTCTCTTAGAGGAAGGTGCAGAGCCGCCCAGCTGTCCCGAGAAGCCGCCCAGCCGTCCTGCCGTCCTGCCGCCCAGGTAAGTGATGGACCGGGGGGGCTACCGCTGGGCTGGGGGGGGGCTGCCGCTGGGTCGGGGGAGGCTGCCGCTGGGCCGGGGGGGCCTTCGTCTGTTGTCAGGGGTCTAGCGCCGGTTACCTGCTGCCTGGCGGTGGGTGACTGTGTGCCGTGGTAGGCCGCGTTCAATCCAGGGGTCCGGTCGGCGGCTGCGGGGCGTCTGGTTGTCAGGGAGACACAGCTGGTAGTGTCTCGGGAGCGAGCACGTCGGGCTACAGCAAGCGATGGGAAAAAAGCCGACGGCCATCTTGGGAAAATTTTTAGAAGTTGCTGAAACGCTGGAACTGTAAGTACAAACCACCTAGAAAAGTCATTTACAGGGGGGCTTAGTAATGTATGCTTAATTAGGGGGACTGGGCAAAAAAAAAAATTCACTGCTTCCTCGAGACAACCCCTTTAATAGCTGTAGTGATGTTATGTATAGTGACATGTAATGTTAGGTGGAGTGTTATACTGCCGGGTGATGCATAAAGGGTTAATGACGACTGTAATACGCCTGATGGGATGTAACAATGTAATGTGCGACACAGGATTTGTTATGGCGCAGTGAGGCACATGGCAGAGAACCGCAGGACGGAGTAGCATCATGTGAATCGAGTAAGGTAACGCGGGAATGAGTTGATGATGATGGTTTATTTAGCAGTTACATCGCAGAAGTGACAAAAGCTGCTGATAGTCATGTGAAGAAGTGTCGAAAACGCCATGTGCCTTGCTGCTGCCAGGAGGAACTAATGAGGTACGGAGGTGTGTATGTCGGTGAGAGACGCCACTTTCAGAGAAGCTTAATTACTGTTGTCTGAAGCGCGTTTCAGGTCGCATGTTATTACGTAACATTAAAAACAACGAGCCTTCCTATAGAGCGCAATACGGTATATTATGCAACTGTTCGGTAAAGTTATTTTTAAAGAATGTGCCGCCCCCATCTGTCATCGGCGCGCCGTCCTGAACCCGTGTAGCCGCGACCGGTTACATCTGCATGTAGTTGATGAAGTAACCCTAGGCCTCCCGCGCGGATGATTCAACGCCTTCTCCGAGCGTGTTGTAGTCAGGTGTGCGAGAGCATCACAACCTCCCAATTACACGACCCGCATCACACGGATTGTTCTAGAGGATTTACCGAGCTTCTTCATCTTTCCGGCTGATAAGACGCTTTCTTCCCTCCAGGTCTCTCGAGTCGCCCGCACTGTATCCAGAACACAGAGTTTGATGCAAAACCACATAGATATGTACAAGATTATGAATATTTCAAGAAAAATGTAAATACCTTCTGCCGTGACGCGGCCCATGAAATATCGCCTAGTGCTGAATGTTAACGCTCTCTGCGCCCCCCTCGCCTGCCGCTGTATGTTACCAGACGTAACCTATATTGCGGTTTTATTTAATGACTTGCCTTTGTTATTTTCCGGCCCTGATAAGTAAATTACAATATGAAATGCGGCGGCGTTCCGCCATAGAAGAAGAATGAAAAACATCCGCTATCAGTTCTGGGAGATACATAATAAAATATGAAAGGTTCTGTGTTTACAATTCAAATGACCAGCAAGACGTCACTGAGAATATATCACCGCCAAGGATAAGAAGACGTTCAATACGGCCGCTGTGTGGGAGCGGGAATAAAATATGGTCCTGGCGAAAAGCAGTCACCGGCAGATTCACGGCTCGCCGGCATTTATATCATTAGTATTATTACTATTTGTGATTGCGATTACGCTAATTATACCGTTACCCTGCAGAAATGTCCGTAATTATACACAAATCACAGAATGTTCATTGGAAGGGATTTGTCCTTGTTTCCAGTGGCGTAGCTGCAGGCTCATGGGCCCCTGGTGCAAGAGTTCAGCTTGGGTCCCCCGACCACACCGCTTACAGTTACTTGGTTGGAACCATGAAAGTAATAGAGCCCCTGCACCCCTTTGTTATAATAGAGCCCACCCTGTGTAGTAATAGAGCTCTCTGTGCAGTAATAGATCCCTCCGTGTATTAATAGAGCGCCCTTGTGCAGTAAGAGCCCCCAGTGTAGTAATAGAGCCCCCTGTGTAGTAATAGAGTGCCCTTATGCAGTAAGAGCCCCCTCTCCATGCCCCTGTACAGTAATAGAGCCCCTCTGTGCAGTAAGAGCCCCCTCATGCCACTGTGTAGTCATAGGGCCCCCTTGTGTAGCATTAGAGTCTCCCTGTGCAGTACTAGAACCCTTATGCCTGTGTGTAGTAATAGAGGCCCCTGTGCAGTAAGAGAGCTTAACCCCCATGCCCTTTTGGAATAATAGAGACCCCCCTGTGTATTAATAGAGACCCCCACTGTGTATTAATAGAGCCCACCCCCGTGCCCTTTTGTAATAATAGAGCCCCCGCTTTGTATAATAGAGATTCCATGCCCCTCTGTAGTAATAGAGCGCCCTGTGTAGAAATAAAGCCCCCCTGTGTAGTACCAGTCCCCCATTCCTCTGTGTAGTAATAGAGATTCCTTGCCCCTGTGCAATAATAGAGCCCCCTGTGCAGTAATAGAGGTCCCATGTGTGGAAATAGAGTCATCTTTGCAGTAATACAGCCCCCGTGCACATGAGTCCCATTGTGGCGTAATAGAGCCCCCTGTGCAGTAATTGAGCCAGCATGCCACTATGTAGAAATAGAGCCCCATTGTGAAGCAATAGTGCCCTCCTGTTTAGTAATAGAGCCTGCTGTGCAGTAAAAGCCCCCTGTGCAGTAATAGAGCCCACTGTGCAGTAAAAGCCCCCCACCCTTCCCGTGCCCCTGTGCAGTAATAGAGCCCACCTATGTATCCCACAGGAGCGTTGCACTCAGTCTGCCTGTATGTTGTCTGTTAATGCTGCTCCTACCCCTCCTCCAGTTCATGTGCTCCTGTGTGATGGAAGGAAGTGTTACTGTACATGCAGCTCGGATGAAGAGGGAGCAGTGGTGATGGGGAGTCTCTGGGCCCCCCTAGCACTTGGGGGCTCAGTCGCAGATGCGATCCCTGCGACCCCTATTGCAATGCCACAGCCGCCTACTATGTCTCCTGTTTTTCTTTCAAATGAATGTGAACAACCAGGGGGCGCTCCAATGAAAGAACAGCGTAAATAATTATATTATTATTACTTATATTTACTTACATTTTGCTTCCATCTGTTTTATACTGACAAACTAAAGCAAAAAATTAGGCAACTCTGCAAATATGCTCATCGTCAGTAACACCCCCCCCCCCCCAGAAGGAGTGTGTATGTATATATATATATACATATTTAGGCAGGCATGGAGGCTCTAGTACTCTATTGTATCACCTCTAGCTTGGATACAAGATCTGATACAAGCAGGCATGGAGGCTCTAGTACCCTGTTGTACCACCTCTAGCTTGGATAGAAGATGTGATACGGGCAGGTATGGAGGGTCTAGTACCCTGTTGTACCGCCTCTAGCTTGGATACAAGATGTGATACGGGTGGGCATGGAGGCTCTAGTACCCTGTTGCACCACCTCTAGCTTGGATACAAGATGTGATACAGGTGGGCATGGAGGCTCTAGTACCCTGCTGTACTGCCTCTAGCTTGGATACAAGATGTGATACGGGTGGGCATGGAGGCTCTAGTACCCTGTTGTACTGCCTCTAGCTTGGATACAAGATGTGATACAGGCAGGCATGGAGGTTCTAGTACCCTGTTGTACCACCTCTAGCTTGGATACAAGATGTGATACGGGTGGGCATGGAGGCTCTAGTACCCTGTTGTACCGCCTCTAACTTGGATACAAGATGTGATATGGGCTGGCATGGAGGTTCTAGTACCCTGTTGTACCACCTCTAGCTTGGATACAAGATGTGATACAGGCAGGCATGGAGGCTCTAGTACCCTGTTGTAGCGCCTCAAGCTTGGATACAAGATGTGATACGGGCAGGCATGGAGGGTCTAGTACCCTTTTGTACCGCCTCTAACTTGGATACAAGCTGTGATACGGGCTGGAATGGAGGTTCTAGTACCCTGTTGTACCGCCTCTAGCTTAGATACAAGATGTGATATGGGCAGGCATGGAGGTTCTAGTACCCTGTTGTTGCACCTCCAGCTTGAATACAAGATGTGATACGGGTGGACATGGAGGCTCTAGTACCCTGTTGTACCACCTAAAGCTTGGATACAAGATGTGATACGGCAGGCATGGAGGCTCTAGTACCCTGTTGTACCACCTCTAGCTTGGATACAAGATGTGATATGGGCGGGTATGAAGGCTCTAGTACCCTGTTGTACCGCCTCTAACTTGGATACAAGATGTGATACAGGCGGGCATGGAGGCTCTAGTACCCTGTTGTACCGCCTCTAGCTTGGATACAAGATGTGATACAGGCGGACATGGAGGCTCTAGTACCCTGCTGTACCACCTCTACCTTGGATACAAGCTGTGATACGGCAGGCATGGAGGCTCTAGTACCCTGTTGTACCGCCTAAAGCTGGGATACAAGATGTGATACAGGTGGGCATGGAGGCCCTAGTACCCTATTGTACCGCCTCTAGCTTGGATACAAGATGTGATACGGGTGGGCATGGAGAGTCTAGTACCCTGTTGTACCGCCTCTAGCTTGGATACAAGATGTGATACGGGCGGGCATGGAGGCTCTAGTACCCTGCTGTACCACCTCTAGCTTGGATACAAGATGTGATACAGGCAGGCATGGAGGCTCTAGTACCCTGTTGTACCGCCTCTAGCTTGGATACAAGATGTGATACGGGCAGTAATGGAGGCTCTAGTACCCTGTTGGGCTGCCTTTTGCTTGGATACAAGATGTCATATAGGTCAAGGATCTCTCATTGACTACAATGTAAAGAAAATCAGAAGTCCTCCTTCTCATAGGTCTTCTATTGTTTTGGCCAGACAAACAGCGCTGCAAACTGTCAAGTAATAGAAAGTGAACAGAACTGAAGCCGATGGGTGCCTGCAGCGGGTTTTATACACCTATTGAAAACAATGGAGAAAAAGCACCTTTTAGTTCACCTTTTCTGCTCCCAGAACGGAGCTGAGGACGGAGTTGAGCAGGAGAGCGCAGCGCAGATGAGAGCCGTCCTACGCCGGCTGCAGGTGGAGCGGAAAATCTTCATCCTTTGCGGTTATCAATCCATCTTGTTTGCATTACAGATAATTGTATTTTTTGACACCAGATTTCTGCCGATCTATTTTTTCGCCGCGCTTCTTCGCTTTGAATACAGAACTGAACGCTGTAGGGGAAATTTCCCTCTTCTTTTAGAAATTGAACACACAAACTGTCAGATCTCTCAGATCAGCGGCTGGTTAAGTACAAACAGCCAATCTGCCATGTATATATTGTGTGAACATACGAGAACGCTCTCGCTGGTGGCTGTAATTTAAAATAGATTACATCTATTGCATTAAAGGAAACATGATAGATGCGGAGCGCCGCCGCGGATCTAATATAGGAGCTTTCTGTACCGCGAACATATTGTACTATTCTGATTAGACCTCGGAAATAGGTGATACTGCGGCTCCAACAGGTAACGGGATGTACAGATCCCATATACAAGAGTTTGCCACATGGATTACTTCTGCCTTCCTCTTTTCCAAGGAACGACCATTAGTAAATATGGGGGTCCCGGTCTTAACTTTCTACAGAGATGTGGCTACACAAATGGCAGGCTTCCAGAATTCCAATTGGTTTCAATGTTGACAAGACCATGGCCGGCCTTAGCTATATACAACCCACTGAGTCAAGCAGGACTATGGCCTGGAGGTGATAATCCCTCTAAGGTCCACTGGGCCAGATGATCTTCCTCTGTGTGGAAGCATCTTGTGGAGCTATATGAATCATCCTCCTCCTGGCTCTGCCTCCATGTTCCGAGGTAACTCTGTCAGCCCATCAATGTCCCTGCAACACAATCTGTTAGTTCAGCTGCTGTGTTATTTTATGAGCTTGCTTGTAGTGCTGTATTTATGTTACAAGCTTGGTTCTGGCGCTGTATTTATGTTACGAGCTTGGTTCTGGCGCTGTACTTATGTTACGAGCTTGGTTCTGGCGCTGTATTAATGTAATGAGCTTGGTTCTAGTGGTGTATTTATGTCACGAGCTTGGTTCTGGCACTGTATTAATGTAATGTGCTTGGTTCTGGCGCTGTACTTATGTTACGAGCTTGGTTCTGGCGCTGTATTAATGTAATGAGCTTGGTTCTAGTGGTGTATTTATGTTACGAGCTTGGTTCTGGCACTGTATTAATGTAATGTGCTTGGTTCTGGTGCTGTACTTATGTTACGAGCTTGGTTCTGGCGCTGTACTTATGTTACGAGCTTGGTTCTGGCGCTGTACTTATGTTACGAGCTTGGTTCTGGCGCTGTACTTATGTTACGAGCTTGGTTCTGGCGCTGTACTTATGTTACGAGCTTGGTTCTGGCGCTGTACTTATGTTACGAGCTTGGTTCTGGCGCTGTACTTATGTTACGAGCTTGGTTCTGGCGCTGTACTTATGTTACGAGCTTGGTTCTGGCGCTGTACTTATGTTACGAGCTTGGTTCTGGCGCTGTACTTATGTTACGAGCTTGGTTCTGGCGCTGTACTTATGTTACGAGCTTGGTTCTGGCGCTGTACTTATGTTACGAGCTTGGTTCTGGCGCTGTATTAATGTAATGAGCTTGGTTCTAGTGGTGTATTTATGTTATCAACTTAGCACTGGTGTAGTATTCACTGAGCTGTTCTGGTTGAGAGCACTCCGCTATCTTGCTGCTTTCTGCATTGCAACATAAATCTTTTTGGGTGCCATCTAACCTAAAGCCAGCTGTAGGAAAGACAATACCAGAGGATATTTCAAGCGTGATTTAAAGAGATTGTCCTCTTTGGACAATCCCTTTTTGACAAAAGGGCCCCAAATATAAGCTGATTGCAGGGTGACCCACTGATGGCCCCTCCACAGTCAGCTGGAATCTGGCAACGAGTGCATCATTTCCCTACAGTGCCCCCACAGGAGAAATGAAGTATTACACTGTTTCTTTGCTCATCAATGGACTGGCCATGTAGCGCACAGACATGTAGACTTGGTGAGTCCTCAAGAGAGAGAAACGCTCTTTGTATCCACTTAAAGGGGGTTCTTGCTATATTCTCCACACATGCGCAGTTAGTTCTGGCTACGGCACATACCTGAAGCAAGATCCTCCCAGTCTGACTCAATGTAGTACAGCAGGAACTGGAAGTAACTTAAGGAACAAAAAGGAAGACGAAAGAAAGAAGACTGAAGGGTACTTGGGGAAATTAGTCCGAATTAGCCATCATTTAGGAACAATATGAGTATTTTTTAAAAACTCAGTTATGGAGTTGGAAAACCCCTTTAATACCCTGACTAATAGATAAGGGTCCGGCACCAGGGACCACCGCTCAGAATTCTATTACAGAATACTTCAAATGGGATCTCTAAATCTGCCAATTTAAAGAGGTTTGAGACCCGGATATCAGCGGTCCAAAATAGCCAACATGGTCTCTACTACCTAATTATCCATAGTGGCGGCTGCCTATGCACCACACCTGCTCTCTGGTTGGCCGGTAGTGCTGCTCCCGTCATTACCACTGACCAATCACAAAGGCGTGCACAGTGTGTATGAGGTAGTTAGAGAATGGCCATCCCAGGGTGTAAATGTATCCCCTGGCTGGGAAGCAATTCCCTCCCTCGATCATACACTTAAGTCTTATAGATGGTGCAGGCTCGGAAGCCGAGCCCAAGCCATGTGCATCGGGAGGTGGTTGTAACTGACAGCCTCCAGCTGCAACAGCAGGGATCGTGAGCACAGCGATCCCTGCTGTTAACCCCTTACATGCTGTAGTCAATGTTGGTCATGGCAGGTAAAGGGTTCACAGAAGAAGGGCACTCCCTCGATGATGTCATCGGCCCTCCACTATGTATTTGCGCAAGACCGATGGGTTGCCATGGCCTGTGATCACTATTATTAGCAATAATACATTGCAGTACAGAAGTTCAATGGATTCAGGTTCACGTCCTTTACATAAAAAAATAGTAAAAAAAAAGAAAAAAATTGCAGGAAAAAAAAATTGTTTGTGCACTTTCCTCTCTGCGTTTAAAAAAAATCCCACATATATTTTGTATTGTCGCATCTGTAACATCCTGTACAATAAACTGAACACACTTTTAATCCTGCGTGCAAACACTGTAAAAAATAAGAACCAAAAAGCTGTTTTTTTTAATTCATTTTACATATTAAAAGGGATTTAAAAAGCCATATGAACCCCAAAGTGGTGCTAAAAACAAGCCCTCACAGGGCTCCATCAATGGAAAAAAGTCATGGACTTTGAATGAAGCGGCTCAAAAAAAGATAATTAATTACCAAAAAAATTGGGTTTTATTGTGCAAAAGGAGAAAAAAAAACTTTAAAATATTTTAAAAATATATCTATAATTTTGGTATTGTTGCTATTATTCCGACCTGCAAAAAAAAAAAGTATCACGTCATTTATGCCGCATAACTGTAAAAAGAACCTCGAAAAAAAAATTCCAAAATTGATGTTTTTTATTCTCCCTGCCCTACATGATTAGTAAAAGTTATACATTATATGTACCCAAATATTGTATCAATAAAGGCTACAGAAAACAAGCCCTAATAGGGCAATGTCAAAAGAAAAATAAGCCATGGCTTTGGAAAAATCCCCCCAAAAATTGTTGCATCTTTTTTTCCAAAAACAGGACACGTCACGAAGGGGTTAAAGTACAATTCGTACACACTCTACACTGCCTATCATAAGGCAGACACTGAAGAAGCAGGGGATGCTGGGAGATTTAAACCTGCAGGCTCAGTGATTGGAGTTTTATCTTGTAGCGGAGGCAGAGGAGTGGAAACTTCTTTTCATGCAAAGTCTATCTATATGTAAAGTGTTAAACTGTGTTTAAAGGTGAACGCACGCCAGAACTCACTTAATGCGGCAGGAGGGTGAGCGTGTTCTGGGGCCTCATCTATAATTCATGACTACACCCTCCACCATATTCAATTACGTCTTGAAATCTTCCTTCTCTGCTCTCCGCGTCTCGCAGAAGTTTGCGGTGGAATGTTTTTTTTCCCTCCATATTACAATTTCTTTCCATTTGATCTCAGAACTCGCGCCGCATCGGGGCTGTAAAATAATCGCCATCTGTTTCCCTTTACAGAGGATGAATTCAATGACAAGATGGACGGTAATTTATAAGGCACATATGTAAAAGTTAAAACGAAGACTTGGAGAGTTGGAGGAAGAGGTCCCGGCCGATGAGTGTGCGGCTTTGAGCTCATCTGTGTCACACTAATGGGCCCACCAACGCGGCTTAAGAAGGGGTGATTAATGCCCGGGTCTTCTGTCATTAAAAATTAACAAACATATTGAATACATTTTAAGGATCAGCTTGAGGCCCGGGGGTAGCAGAAGTTGCAGGAAGTCTTAGAACCTGTTGGCAGGCGTACGCTGTATTAAAGGGGCTGTCTGGCTTGGAAAACCTATTTTCCGATACTCTATTAGGGAATTCTGAGTTCATAGTAGGATTCTCATCTATTAGTTGGAGCGTCTTTCAGTCTGAAGGAAGCAGCACTTTTTGTGAATTATATGGATAGCTCATTGATTTTAATGGGAAATATGTAATACTTCATTTTTCCTCTTGGGGCACTGCAGGGAAATTGAACAGTTGCTGATCTTTGGGGGTTACGGCAGTCTTATCACAAAAAGGGGTGCTGTAAAGTGGACAGTCCCTTTGAGGTCTATCTCATAATGCCCCATCCAATCCTCAGTCTCACACTACTTGCACTTAACAGTCAGGGGCATATATATATATAAAAATTAAGGGGGTGGGGGCATGCAATAACCAAAAAAGTTTTACCTTTCTTTTGATGATGTACATGCCATCCCATTGCCACACCCTGAGAGAGCATGGCACAAAACCACCAACCACAGCACTTTTGTGAATTACATGGACAGCCCATTGATTTTCATGGGAAATATGTAATACCTAATTTTTCCTCTAGAGGCGCTGCAGGGATATTGAACACTTGCTTCTTGGTTCCCCAAACAAAGTATCTTTGGAGATCAGCTTAGTGTTGGGACAGTCTTCTGACAAACATGGCCTTACGTGCATCAAGCCCTCTAAGATCTACCTCATAATGTCCCATCCAAGCCTCGGTCTCACAATAATAGCACATAAGAGTCGCAGGCATACTGTATATAAAAAAAAGATTGGGGGGCTTGCAGCAGCAAAAAAAAGTCTATTGCTCTACCAGTACTGCACATGGCTTCCCATCTCCCCATTGTAGACAACATCGCATAGAACCACCAACCCTTCATAGGGTAATAGTGGGGCATGAACCTCTCATGGTTTCCTACTCTCAAGAAGGTGGAGAGGAGAAGACTTATCCAAGTTCACACACCTCATAGGAAAGCAATTATGGAGTAGCTAGAGCAGCTGTATTGGTGGCCCCTATGGTACATACGTCCTATGATCCATAGTTAAGCTTTGCTTTGACTGAGGGATCATTGAGCTCGCTACCCTAGCCTTGTAACTACGGATGTGTCCTTCTTTACCTCATCCAACAATGGTCCCATCTAAAAGGAATCTAGAAAGGATTGTGGACGTTGAATTGTATCCTTTTGTTCCTCCGGGACCAGAGCTATCTGTTTGTCACTTACCTCCCTAAACACGCGAATGCTGGGGGCCAAGCCAAATGTTCAGTGTATGGAGAAGGCGGCAGAAACAACCGACGGCCAAACAATTGTCAACAGTTGTTGAAGGTATGCGAGGGCCTTTATAATCTTTCTTTTAGCTTTGCTCTTTCTTGTATGTTCTCTTCTGCACTATATGTTGTGGTCTAGCTTCTGTTTGCCTAAGTAGGCGGGAACTAAAGCAAGTCTGTGTATCATAGAGAGGCAGTCAATTGTGTAGCACATAGAACTGCCTGCCACTACATGAACTGAAGAGATAGTCACCCAGGTATGAAGACAAGTGGTTACTAGTCAGTCTGAATAGGGGCATAGCTAAAGGCTCATGGACTCGGGTGCGAATGTTTATCTTGAGGCCCACCAACTTCTCTTTACCCCCTAACGCATCATGTAGAATACATTGTAAGCACCCTGATGGTACCTAATAGTAATTCATCTACACGTATAACTATGGCGTTAGCTTTGTATAGTTAAAACATAAAGCAACAGCCAACAGCTTTTTATTCCAAGTGTTGAACAAAGGAAGGCAGAGGAACAACAGCTATCGCCCCTCCGTGTCCAGATGCCTCTTGTCTGCCCAAAGACAGACTTTGATGAAGGACTGTGGGCATCACAAACATAACAGAAGCTGCGGGACACGAGCGTAGCAGCGGCCATCGCAGGAAACAAGACGATGCACATGAAAGATTCAGGCTCTTCTCTTCACCGTCTTGAGAAGAATATGCTTATGTGTTCCATAGAACCTCCATCACGAATAGATGATTTGGCCGAAAGTGTCGAAAAATCTACAGTTTATTCCAAAATCATAAACAAGGAATTTACATCATCGGTTCCAGTAGAAATAAACGTCTTTTATGCTTTGTTACATGTTTTTGTGGATTGTTCCAAGTTCCATAGTTGGTTAACAATCCAGCAGAGATCAATGAAAGCAGCCGACGTCCAGCCAAGCGCTACATGTGTGTGGCCTCCGCAAACCCCAACTGGTATACAGCACTTCTGGGCGACGGTTTATGGGCTTCAATATGTAAGTAGAAGGATCAGAGATTGCAGAACTCCAGCACAAATGCGTTTTTCATTAAAGGGCCACTCCGGCAATTTTTTAATTCATCCATTATGTAGCTAGCCCCCCAGTATATAGAAGTTGGCAAGTATTACCTTGATTATTTCTGTCCCAGCCTCTTTCTCCTCAGATGGTCCAGTGATCTCAGTTCTGACCAACTCAGATCTACTTGGGTCATGGATTCATTTTCTAGTCCGATTCTCAGTCTGTGTGATGCCGTTACAACAGAGACTGCCTAGAGGGAGACAGACAATCCTCTCATAGTTTCTGATGCTGACTGCACAGGTATAATAGAGGAGATCACAGCTCATCCTCTCGACTGTATACTTATATGCTACAGCTTATTTAGGTGAATACAGAAGATAATGATAATTAAACTGTCCCCCCTGCAGGTAGAATGGTATAACCCTAGTTAATGCTGGGCTCATTGTATCATGGGATGGATGTGAAACTGAATGTAAAAAATCTAACTCTTAAGATGGTGCCTGATAAGTATTAGACAGGGGGCTGCGCTGCATGGAAGTGCCTGGAATACATAAAGGAGACCTCCAGAGTGTGACAGGCTATCAGATGAGGGGGACAGACATGGAAATGTGTGTTTTCGCCAGAGTGGCCCTTTAACATTGAGCGATGTAATGTGACATTATAATGTAGTTCTGTGACATTATAGCAATGCTTGGAATCGTTTCCTCTACTTTAGTCCACATTATGACTCTGTTGTTCTATTTTCCACCATTTAACCCCTCGCTTATGCCACATTGGGACATGGCCAGATCACAATTAGCAAAAGCCATAGTTATATATGCAACCAAAGTTTCAGTAAAGGTCGGCTTCATGTGGGGTAATCTCCAAGGTGCCAGACGTGTTTCGGCCGTAAACCAGCCTTTTTCACAACCACCTACCTACCATCTCCCTTAAGGCTCCTACCCACTTGCGTCTTTGTAACACTGCGATAACGCTACGTTTCTTTAACGCAATTGTCAATGGGACTTACTAATGTTAAAAACGCATCGCAAGTTTGTGCTGCGATTTTTGTGCGATGCCTCTTTAACATTAGAAAGTCCCATTGACAATTGCGTTAAAGAAAATGCAGCGATATCGCAGCGTTAAGAAGATACAAGTGGGTAGGAGCGCTTAGGGTGCCTTCACATTGGCGATGAAATCGCACAATTTCCCAGCTCTGTGAGGCTACGAGAAATCGCAAAATTATTAAGCCAATGGCTCCATTCACATGCGTGATGTTTTAACTCTTGCGATGCACCGTGAAATCAATATCGCAGCATGTCCATTCTTTTTGCAATCTTTCCCATTGTGAAATCAATGGGAAATTATCACGATCCTCTGCCACTGCTTTGACAGCAGTGACAGGGGACTCACTGAGGTGAGGATTTTTTTGGGGGGGGGCTTGAAATATAAGCCCTACCCCGAAAATAATCCCAAACTGTAGGAAAAAAAATAAAAAATAATACATCACCTTAGAAGCACTGTCATCTCCAGTGCGTCTTCTAGCAGGTCCCCGCACTCTTCTTCAGCTTCTCTTCTGGCCGGGGATTGAAAAATCCCTGCCTCCTCAAAGCGCTGCCTCTGATTGGCTGAGTGTGGTTACCAATCGGAGGCAGTGCTCAGCCATTCATTGAATGACAGCTGAGTGCTGCCTCTGATTGGTTACAGCAGCTGAGCCAGTCAGAGGCAGCTCTTCCAGGAGGCGTGGATTTTCCAATTCTCAGCCATAAGAGAAGCTGGAGAAGAGTGCCCGGGACCTGCTAGAAGACGCGCTGGAGATGATAGCGCTTCTAAAATGATGTGGGTTTTTTTTCTACAGTTAGGGATTATTTTTGGGTTAGGGCTTATATTTAAAGCCACCCTGAATATCCTTGCCAAGGGGAGTGCCCTGCCACTGCTGTCAGAGGTGGCAGAGGATTGCGATCATCTCCCATTGATTTCAATGGGATTGGCGCTGCTGCTGGCCTCATTGAGAACAATGGGAGAACATCAGGATCCACTGCTGCAGCAGAGGATTCCTTCAGCGATCGTGTCCCATTGATTTCAGTTGGGGTTAGAGCTGCTGCCCCTGGCCCCATTGCAATCAATGGGAGAAGATCACTATCTCCTGCCATGGCTTGGACAGCCACAGCAGGAGATTCCTTCAGCCCTGCTGGGATGGGAGGCTGTTTTCCTGCGTAAACACCTTGTATTCCAGGGCTACAGAAGGATTGCGAGAGCGATATCGGGGCCGTCAATCAAATCTTAATATCGCTCTCGCCAGTGTGCAGAAGCCCTTATTTGAAACTTTTGTAGCACATTGCTTGCCCTACTGAAGCTGGGGGCTTACGTCTGAGCTCCGTGGAGGATCTGTCTCAGGCAGCTGGAGGTCCCGTTTGAGAAGGTGAGCCAAACAAACTTTTTTCTATTTGATTTATAGTTATATAGATCATTCCAAATCGTGAGCAGGAGTCTGGAAAGTTACAGCTGCGTGCAAAGGAAAAAGTAGAGGAGAGGTTTCTGGCTGTGCTGTATGCAACATCACGCATGTCACAAGCAATGCCAGTGCAAGGAACGGGCAGAGATGTTTGGTTGGCAATAGCCTAAGGGACTCACCCCACCAAAATTAATGCTGTCTCTGAAAGGACTGGAAGTTTGGCAATGCCAAGGGTGTACTGGGCTTCCCAATGGATCACCAAGATGGCCACTCCAAACTGAACATGCCCACTGGACGCTTGCTGATTCGTTGATGCGCTGACTATAAAAAGGAAAATTTTTTCTGCATAGTGAACATAGCAGGACAGAGCTGAGCAGAGATGAAGCGTGCTGAAGCAAATAGGGGGGCTGAGAAAGCTGGAGACGGTGCTGCCTGGGACAGAGAAGAACATTCACTCCAAGGGCCTGAATAAGTGAAGTGCAGCAGCTGTAACAAGTAGTGGAGAGCAGCGCCCCCGACCCCGGACAATGCTGCAGAAGAGATTGGTTTGGTAGAAGCTGCAAGTACTGCATATCAACCTGTAAGTGAGGCCGGCCTCAGCAGACACATAAGGTGTGCACTGCACACCAATAGGGTTGAAATAGACAGCCAGCAGGCCTGCTGCAGGGAAAGACAGAGACTACACTGGAAAATTGGACTGTTCGTAAATTGCCACAGCTCAACCCTGTCCATGGGCTGACATTTATTTACAAGGCATAAAACTTAATGGCACCTGGGGTAGCATATGGGCTTTACACAAAGAGACGTTGTAAGACTATTCCGTAACCTGAATTTCTAATAGACCGTAATGATAGGATGAAACTGTCCCATGAGGGGCGCAGCTCTGGAAAAAAGAAGCAGCCTTAGAATCAGAAGTAATACTGACCCGACCCCACTATCCTGTCTTAATTTCCAAATGCACATCCTCACACTGAATCATGTGACCACCAAAGCAGAACTAGTGATTGGCTGCAGCAGTTAGGTGGTAGCCATTGGTAAACAAAGACCGGGAGTACCGCACCAGGGGGAACTAGCGGGTGAGGACAACTGTTTTTATTGCTTTAACATAGTTGCACTCATGTTTTAAAAACTGACCACAACCAGACAACCCTTACCCCCTTCCCACTGCAACACTGTTTTCTCCTTTCTTTTTTTCCTCCCCACTTTCAAAAAATCATAACTATTATATTTTCCGGTTACATCGCTACATGAGGGCTCTTTTTGTGGTGAGTCACGTTGTATTTTTCAGTGGTATCATGTAACATGCTATATTTAATATACTGGAAAACCTTTAAAAATTTATAAGTGGAGAGAAATGTAAAAAAACCTCAACAGCACAATTTGTTTGCAAGTGTTTGCTTTTACAACGTTGACATCGTAGTAAACATGACGTGTTATCTTTATTCTGCGGGTCAGTATGATTACAGCGATCACAAATTTATATATATTATTTTTTATGTAGTAAGACTTAAAAAAATGTGTATTCTGTCGTCATATTTTGATCCCCATAACTTTTAAAATTTTATGTCGAGTTGTGTGAGGGCTCACTTTTTGCGAGGTGACCTGTAGTTTTTTGTACCATCTTGTGGTACATATGACTTTTGGATCGCTCTTTATTTAATTTCTCCCTAGGATACAGTGTGATGAAAAAAAACACAATTCTGGCACTGTTTTTTCTGATGGTGTTCACCGTGTGGGATTAACAATGTGATATTTTCATAGTCTGAACTATTTTGGACACAGTGATGCCAATTTATTTACATGTTTTTATAAGACTGGGAAAAGAGGGGGCGTCGGGGTTAAACTTTTACTACTTTTTATTTTTTCTAATAGTTATTAAAACTTTTTTTTTCACATTATTCTTTAGTCTCCATAGGGGACTTAAACTTGCGATCATTTGATTGCTCACACAGTATAATGCAATAGAATATTGCATTATACTGCGTGCTCACAGGTGGTCTATCAAAGGGTGCCACAGGTACACCTTGAAAAGCAATCAGTCATGGAAACCTTGGGGGCCTTCAAAAGACACCTCATGATTGCACTGCAGGAGGGTCTTCTGGGACTCGAGCTGTTGTTAGAACTGACAGTGGCATTTAAAAGGTTAACAGCCGCGATCAGCATTCACACCAATCATGGCTGTTGCCGGCAGATGGCTGACACCCGCAGTGTATGTAGTAGCAGGCTTGGTTCCCGAAGCCTGCTTCATACAGAGACACCCAACGTGCGGCGTACATGTACGACGCATGTCAGGAAGGGGTTAATAAGAACAAGTGTTCCTTTTTGTTGGCTTGTCTTGAAGCTCATGGATGCCTCCACGAAGCTTTTGGACCTCCCGATGCTGGAGCTCATGGCAACAGCAGATAAGGCCCTCGCTTTGAAGGCGAGTTAATGGATGTCTCTGTCATTGACCGATCAGACGTGGAAGATTTACTTTACGGCCTGCTGTGCGAATTCACCTTCCCTCAGACATGCTGGTGTATTGTCCAATAAATGTAGGGTCTAATGATTTTGTCCACATAAAATACCGATTCATGGTGATACGAGAAGGAACTTTTCAATAACCGTCCTGCTCTCCTTCCCACTGAGCTCCATTGTTGTCCATTGAATGTTGTCAATCACCGTGGTTATCTGAGGCTGACAGCCCTTCATGGATCTAATGTGTTTGGTTGAATTAACAGCAGGAAAGCCGCGTCTTCTAAGAATGAGTTATTCTCTCCGAGAAAATTGAAATCAACCAAACCAAAGTTAGCAAGATTGTTTCACTCGATTGATAGACAAAAACCTTTCAGATGACTCTACGTATTTTCTCTAAAACCGTCGTCTCCGGGACTTTTATTATTCCCAAACGAGTGATAAGGGCCAATGGGGGCTGTAAAGAAATTAATAAATGTCGCTAATCAAAAAGGAGTTAATATATTTTACTTAGTAATCTATTTGAATCAAGAAGGTTGACTACTGCAAATATTCTATTCTGCTCTGAAGGACTCATGACTATTGAGTAATAGGCCAAACGTCTGATCTAAGTGGAATCAGGAAGTTCTAAGGCCAGATGTCTCGGAAGACATGGCCTAACCGCAAAGAAGTTGTCAGCTATTTCTCTATATTTACTAATGTACTAGTCTAAAAGTCATGTGAAATCAGCTATTTCTTGAATGTCATATATCAAGCCTAAATGTCAAAGTTTATTGAATGATTATGTCATTGTAAGATATAGAAGTCATGTGTTTTTATCAGATGAATGTATGTATCATGAGGTTACTCCTTGTATTACCAGAGGTCGCATCCCTGCGTGGGCGATCTTCTATATAAACTGAGACTATGCCAATAAAGACTTAGAGTTCATTACTTCACCATATACCGTGTGTATGGTCAGTACTTTGACTCTCAAAAGAGCGCTCCTCCTGCTTAGGTCAATTCGGAACCGACAACATAACTGATCAGTCTGTTTGAACAAATTAACCCTCGACAGTTCTTGGCGCCCAACTAAGGGGGCGGGGCTTACCTTTACGGGACATCGCAACCAGTAGACTGAAACAAACTCCTGGCCCGTTGACGTGGATACTGGATTCGGAGACCCCAGACTAAAAACACCGGTGTAACAGGTAAGAGCTTATCTTACTATTATACAGTCTGGATTCTTTTGATCTGTGTGTCTCTAACGGACTAGAGGTATGTTGTTGCCTGTTTCCTATATTTTCTGCCCCGTCCATATTTTAGAGTGAATAAGTTCATTTAACTGTCCTAGACGGAAGAACTCACTCATTGGGACTTAAAGAGTCATGTTGTCTGTATTGGAGATTGAAATAATTGTTATTGTTATAGTCTCATTTCTGGCAGTCATATTCTTACTCTGGATCTGTTATAATATTACTAAAAGTTCCCTAAGAGGCGAAGTCTGGTCTCCCCTGAATCCTAGTGTTTGAAGTTGACCACGTTTTAGTTCTGTAAATCTATTCCGGGACAGGGAACTGTGTGTTCCCAGATAGTCTCAGTGATTATCTTAGTTTACTGTGTGAAATATACGTCCTGTATACTTAGTGAAGAATAGTCGGAAGTGGTCAAGATGGGGTCTGAACAATCTAAGATATATCAGACTCCTATTGAGATAATTAAAGATAGAGAAGGGGAGGACATTTGCAGACAAGCCTATAAAGTTTACAAACGTATAGGCCTCAAGAAGGCGGGAACATTCAATTATGAATTTTGGTCACAATATGAGGATAAGCATAGAAAGGAAATAAGAAATAAGGGTTTGGAAAAAGGCATGAAGGCTATTCTGGACTGCTCTAAAACAGCAGAAGACGAACACTGGGACTCCGAATCCCGAGGCGAGGGCATTTTAGTTTATTGTCCTATGCCCCGGCCACCAATAGACGTTCCCATGGAAACCCCTACGGTTCCATTAGTCTCTCCTGTCGTCCCGGCAGCTCCACCAATGTCTCCAAATAATCCCTTTAATTCTCTGTATCCCAATTTGCCACCCCTGCCTCCTACGTATCCACAGGCTACTGCCCAGATGGATACACCTCCCTACAGCCCTCAATCAGGATCCCCGGGCCCTGAAGTAAATAGAGGTCCGGCTTGGGATTGTCCACGTTGTGGTCAACAGAATGCCTGTTTTAGAGAACTTTGTACAGTATGTGGGACTCCACGTCCCAGGGACCAGTGTAGACAACCGGTTCCCTTATTCCCAGTTACAACCTCCACTACCCATTATAGAGAACCAAACAGACCGAGTCCACCATTGGGCACGGTCAGACAAGAGGACACCGACAGACCATCGTCTTCTAATGACAGACCTACGGACGCACATAGACCAACTCCCGGGTCTACAGTCACTACATGGCGACCCTGGAGCGCCACAGACCAGATGGCACTGTGTCAGCAACTGCCCGATCCCCAGACAGAGCCAGCAGCTTTTCATAGAAAGTTGGAAGTCATACAGAAAAACTACTCTGCCACTTGGACAGATATGGAATGTCTTATGAATGTAAAATGTCCTCTGGGCCTTTACAATAGTATTGCTCAATTTTGTGGTCTTGAAGATTGCCCAGATGACCCCCAGACATTACTTAGTGGTACTCAATATGTTGACAAGGTTAAAACCTGGTTTAACCCCTTAGTGACGAAGCCTGTTTGCGCCTTAGTGACGGAGCCAAACTTTGGAAATCTGACATGCGTCGTTCAACGTAGCATAACTCCATAAAGGCTTTACATATCCAAGTGATTCTGACATTGTTTTTTCGCCACATGTTGTACTTCATTTAGGTTGTAAAAAGAGACCGATATAATTTGTGTATATTTATTAAAAGTACCAATATTGGAAAAATTTTGAAAAAATTGTCATTTTTTCACATTTTCAACCGTAATAGCTCAAATATGTCCAAACATACTGTACAAATTTTTGATAAGATATATATTTCCATCTGTTTACTTTATTCTGAATGCACACTTGAAAAACTTTTGTGTTTTTTTTAACCATTTAGAGGACATACAAATTTAACATTACTTTTCAGCATTTTGAGGAACACTTTGCTTTCCTGCACCAAACCAAGTTTGCAAAGGCTCATAAGTGTCAGAATAATAGATACCCCCTCAAATGACCCCATTTTAAAAACTACACCCCTTAGTGTATTCACTGAGCGGTGTCATGAGTATTTTGACCCCACCAGTTTTTTTCAGGAATTAATTCAATTTAGAGGAGAAAAAATAAAATTTCATATTTTTGCAAATATGTCATTTTAAAGACATATTTTTTTCCTATAGAGCCCATGAAAATGAGGATTTACACACCAAAATGGATACCCCCGTTTCTCCCGTGTTCAGAAACATACCCATTGTGGCCCTAATCTTATGTCTGGATGCACAACGGGACCCAAAATGAAAGGAGTAGTCGGTGTCTTTCAGAACATAAATTTTGCTTGAAGGCGTTTTAGGCCCCATAGCACTTTTGTAGAGCTCTTGAGCAGCCAAAACCAAAGAAAGCCCCCACCAGTGACCCCATTTTGAAAACTAGACCCCTTAACAAATTTATCTAGGGGTGTACTGCCCATTTTGACCCCACAGTTTTTGAAAGAATTGAAGCAAAGCAAAAAGAAAAAATTGTGATTTTCATTTTTTTGTCAATTCTGTCATTTTAAAAACAGCTTTTTTTGTACAGCACACACATGAATGAAGACTTGCACCCCAAAATAGATACCCCAGTTTGTCCCGTGTTCAGAAACATACCTATTGTGGCCCTAATCTTTTGTCTGCATGCACAACGGGGCCCAAAATGAAAGGAGTAATCGGTGGCTTTCAGAACAGAAATTTAGCATGAAGGTGATTTAGGCCCCATTGCCTACTTGTAGAGCCCTTGAGCGGCCAAAACGACAGAGAGCCCCCACAAATGACCCCATTTTGAAAACTAGACCCCCTAACGAATTTATCTAGGGGTGTACTGTGTATTGTTACACTAAAATTTTTGAATAAATCTAAGCAAAGCAGTAGGAGAAAAATTACAATTTTCATTATTTCGGCAGTTGTATCAATTTAAAAACAGTTTTTTTTGTACAGCACACATAGGAATGAAGACTTTCACCCCAAAATGGATACCCCCGTTTGTCCCGTGTTCAGAACCATACCCTTTGTGGCCCTAATCTACTTAAAGGACACATGGCTAGGCCTATAATGGATGGAGCACCCGTTGGATTTCAGGGTACAACGGTATAAATTCCAGGCCCCATTGCCCAATTATAGAGCCATTGAGCGTCCAAAACGATAAAACCCCCCCACAAATGACCCCATTTTAAAAACTAGACCCCTTAATGAATTCATCTAGGGGTGTATTGCGTATTTTGACCCCACAGTATTTGAATAAATCTAAGCAAAGCAGAAGGAAAAAATTACGATTTTCATTTTTTTGGCAATTTTGTCAATTTAAAAACATTTTTTTTGTACAGTGTACATAGGAATGAAGACGTTCACCCCCAAATGGATACCCCCGTTTGTCCCGTGTTCAGAAACATACCCATTGTGGCCCTAATCTAGTTACAGGAAACATGGCAAGGCCTGTAATGGAGGGAACATCCGTTGGATTTCAGGGCACAACTGAATAAATTCCAGGCCCCATTGCCCACTTGTACGGAATAAAAATTGACACCTTAAAAAAATATCCCCACACACACACACCCACCCCCCCCCACCCCCCCGCCCTTTTCGGCGTTACCCAAATCTTAGATAAAAGTAATAATGTGAACTGTGTAATATTTCCAAAGACAAGGGTAATTACGGAGGCTGGATGGGTACATGGGGCTATAAAACCAGGTATCCCCCCTCCTCTCATGCTTTTTGGGGGTATTTCGTGACCTCAGTGGCGGGGATGGGGTGTAAAAAGTGGCGCTCTGTGAGTCTCCGTAAGCCTGCTGAGGTGCGGCGGTCTCACACAGAAGGCGCTCAACAAGCTGCTCCTGGAACTGCAGGAAGGCGAGCGTTCCCGGGGCTTCTTGTAAATTGCGTATTACAGGTAGCGGTCTGAATAACGCCGGGCTCACACGGCCGTATGCAGAATCAGCTTGCGGAGGCCCGCAGCGGATCCCAGCTGTGAGCCCGGCTGTGACCCTGCGTACGGCTGCGTAATGTACTGCGCATAACTGCCTACTCACACAGGCGGTCATACGCAGTATATATATATTTTTTTGTTTGTATTTTCCGCACCGTCGCTTAGCGATGACGCGGGTACCCGCAGCCCGTATACAAGGTAGTTGCGTATGGGCTGCGGGTATATCCGCGACCACGGAGCACAATGGGCTCTATGTTGCGGATATCTGCGGTAAAATAGAACATGCTGCGTTCTCTTTTCTGCGAGTGGATTACGCAATTCCGACCCACTAATGTGAGCGAAATTGTGTAATCCAATGCGATTGATCTGCGTATTACCGCGGATCAGAAGCATGCAGAATCCGTAATTCCTATCCGGTCATGTGAGACCGACCTAAGGTAGATCGCTACCTTTTTTTCACGTGACCGGGACCGCCCAACGAGGCCACCCGTCACTGCTCCAGGCTCTCGGCGACCGTTGGTCGCTGGGAGCGAGGAGATTTTAAATTTCCTGTGCTCCCCGACTCCTGCACATGTGTCCGGTGTTTTGCCGGCGGTCGCATGCGCAGAATCAGGGAACGTTCACGGAAGAAGATTGTGTCGGGGCGCAAATACGGAGGCCTCCGGTAAAAAGTTTCATCTCCTCTCACCGATCGCATCGGTGAGGGGAGATGAACCTTCACCTTTTTTTTACTTTTACGTGATCGCCATTATCCATTGGATAACGGCGAACACGTGATCAGGAACCACTCACCGCGGTGAAATCTCGTGAAATCTCCAGGCTCTCGGCTAAGTTTTGTAGCCAGGAGCAGGGAGATTTTAAATTACCATGGCTTTTGCGCATGCACCTGCCATATTGGCGACGGGCGCGTGCGCAGAAGCTGGGGTAAGGTCCGCGGATAAATCCGCGGGCCTTAGGTACGTCATTTCATCCTCCCTCACGGATATGATCCGTGGGGGGAGATGAAACGCAAGTTTTTTAAACTTTTTAAAACTTTTTTTATTTAACTTTTTGCACTTTTTTTTTTTACTTTTTACCCCTTTTTTATTTTTATTTTTTAACTTTTTGCACTTTTTTTTTTACTTTAAATGATCACTGTCATCCATTGGATGACAGTGATCATGTCCCCAGTGACATCCCTCTGCTCTTGGCTACACATGGCAGCCAAGAGCAGAGGGATTTTGAATTTCCCGGGGCTCGAGCCCCTCTGTGCACGCGCCCGATGTCAATCATCGGGCGCGCATGCGCAGACCGGGATTTCGGGTCCCGGGACATCGGGACATCGCAGAGGACCGGGGGTGAGTATTTTCACCTCCCCTCATGGATCCGATCCATGAGGGGAGGTGAAACCTTACTTTTTTTTTACTTTTTCAACTTTTTCGCGATCGCCGCTATCTGATCGATAGCGGCGATCGCGGGCCCGGGGACCGCTCACAGCGGTCCCCGGTAACACCTCCTGGCTCCCGGCTACCTTCAGGAGCCGAGAACCAGGAGATTTTAAATTTGCCGGGGGCTCCCGGGCTTCTGCGCATGCGCGTGACGTCATTGTCTGGCGCGCATGCGCAGAAGGCCGCCGGCGGGTCCGGGAGGACGAGATCTCCGTGGGACACCGCCGACAAGCCGGGTAAGTAATTTCAGCTGCCCTGGTGGAGCCGATCCAGCAGGGCAGCTGAAAAACTAACTTTTTTGACAGTTTTCTTTACTTTTTTGCGATCGGCGCTAGCCATTGGCTAGCGCCGATCGCAATGCCGGGGGGGACTGCCCGCATCCTGGGATGACAGCTCCATGCTGTCGGCTACCTGCGGGCACCGACAGCATGGAGCTGTCACGTCCTCAGGCAAGTGGGCATTAATCCAAAGAGGATGCATAAAACTACGTCCTCTAGGATTTAGGCCCACTTTCTGAGGACGTAGTTTCCCGATGGGGCAGTCGTTAAGGGGTTAAGGATAAAGCCCAAGAGAGACGTACAGCCCTAACCCAGTGTAGACAGAACAAGGGCGAGTCTATTGAATGTTACTTTGGCCGTTTAGAGGAAGTTGGCAGAGATCTGGGTTTATATGATTGTCCAAAAGCAATACGTAATGCTGCTTTTTGTGAAGCCTTTATGCAAGGAATAGATAAGCGCCTGTCTGAACGCGTTAAAGCATGTACCCCCGATTGGCGACAGGCCAAACCGCGTGATCTATATAAGAAAGCTGTAGGATTTGTCATGGATACAGAAGACCACGCAAAGGGTGTTATGGTTAAACATTACACCATGGAGGGGGACACAGTCCGACTTAATGACCCCAGGCGGGAGACCCGTAAGTGTTATAACTGCGGGAAGACTGGACACTTGGCCCGTAATTGTAGAGCCCCTAAACGCCCTAGACAGAACATGTCAGACGAAAGGGGGCAACAGGGAAGTACGGCCACTACCACATCATCCCGCCCACAGGGAAATAACGGGTATACCAATTACCAATGAAGGTCTGGCACTCCTTCCCCCGTGTCCCTTATAGTTACTGACGCACGTGGGCCACAAATTTTTCAGCCTCTAAAAATCCAGGGGAAGGAGGTGCCCTTTTTAATTGACACAGGGGCTACTAAATCATGTGTCAGTACCTCACAAGTCAACGACCTTAGTATTCCCCTCTCAGACTCCATAGCCATAGCCGTTGGAGTGTCCGGTGAACCAACACCCATGCGTGAGACCGAGCCCATAGAAGTCTCTTTTCAAGGGTCACGAGTCCTCACTCGCTTCCTGGTGTCACCCGCTGGGGATTGCATCATGGGAACCGATGTGATGGGACCCCTGGGGTGCTGTATTCAGCTCCATCCTTCCGGTGAGGCTCATGTCAGTACCTCTGCGGCCGACCACCAAGTATTCTGTCTCATGGCAGCAGACTTGGTCACTCCGCCTCCTTCTTGTACTGTATATGTGTTGACCCCAGAAGATACACAGGTTCTCTCAGCAGTGCCAGAGACCCTTTGGGCAAAAGGGAAGACAGACTTGGGCCATCTCCACGTACCCCCAGTCATGGTATATCTCAAAGATGGGGAAAAAGCCCCCATGATCCGCCAGTATCCCCTAGCCATGGCACAGGAAGACGCAATAGCCTCCACTATTACAGAGTTATGTGCCTTGAATGCTTTAAAACCTTGCGTCTCACCCGCTAACACGCCACTCTTCCCGGTTAAAAAGAAAGGGAAGAAAGGTGAACCTGATACCTACCGGATGGTTCACGATCTAAGAGAAATCAATAAGGTGACCATCCTAGAAACACCTTTGGTCCCCAACCCTTACACTCTGTTGTCCACCATACCTTCCGGAACCTGTTGGTACACTCTGATCGATTTAGCCAATGCATTTATGTCCGTCCCGATCCACCCCGATTGCCAGTACCTGTTCGCCTTCACGTTCCGAGGAAAACAGTACTGCTGGACTGTCCTACCACAAGGGGCACAAAACAGCCCAAATCAATTCACCCGATGTATGAGGCTTGTACTTGATGCATGGACGGTCCCACCAGGTGTGGCCCTGCTTCAGTATGTTGATGATCTCCTACTGTGTGCACCGGACAGACCTACCTGCGTTGCGGCCTCACTCAGCCTCCTTTGTTTTCTTGCAGACAGTGGGTGTAAAGCCAGTAAAGACAAATTACAGTTTTGCAAATCTCATGTTGTGTTTCTTGGTCACTGCCTAGGTCCTGGTACAAAACACCTCACGCCAGAACGTACCAAGGTGGTGGAGGACATGCCACTCCCTACCTCCCATGCTCAGTTGCGGACATTTCTGGGGTTAGTTTCATATTGTCGGCCGTGGATTCGCTCTGCCTCCATGACCATGCAGCCTCTGTACGACTGCCTGAGTTCTAAGCCATTTGCTTTGTCTCCGGAAGCCGAGTCAGCTTTTCATCAGCTGAAAATACAGATTACCAGTGCTCCAGCACTGGGTCTGCCAGACTATGATAAACCCTTCCAGATGTTCGTGACTGAGATGGCGGGACATGCTACTGCCGTCCTCACACAAGAGCATGGTGACAAAAAGCGCCCTGTAGCATACTACAGTGCACATCTTGATGCAGTAGCCAGGGGTTCACCCTCCTGTGTAAGAGCAGTTCTGGCTGTACAAGCACTACTTGAGAAAGCTTCTGAGGTGGTCCTAGACTACCCTCTTGTGGTCCTCACGCCCCATGACGTACATGGAATTCTGACACAGGTGAGCCGTAGACATCTTTCTCTTGCTAGACAGGTCAAAATGGAACTTGCAGTACACTCTTCATCCAATGTCTCATTTCAACGTTGCACAACTTTGAATCCGGCCACCTTACTGCCATTAGGTGACACTGATTCAAAAGGGGGAGTAAGCACAGGGGATCAACTTTTTGTCAATTCCCTAGGCGAAGAGGAAGCTTTTGACGCCGAGCACCAGCATGACTGTGCTGCTCTGATGGAGCAGGAGACAGCTGGATTTGCTCATGTCACAGATAAGCCTCTCCTGAACCCCCACCTTGAAATGTTTGTGGATGGATCACGATACCAGAATGAGATGGGCAGATTTGTGACAGGGTTTGCTGTAGTATCAATGAATGAAGTACTGATAGGCCGCGCCATGCCCCCACATATGTCAGCACAGGAAGCGGAGCTGTGCGCTCTGACCGAGGCCTGCAAGTTAGCCCGGGGAGTCACTGCTAATATCTACACGGACTCCAGGTACGCGTTTGGCGTTGCGCATGACTATGGGCCGATTTGGCGCGCGCGGAGCTTCCTAACAGCTCAAGGCAGACCGATAAAGAATGGTGAGGCAGTAAGTAATTTAATGTCAGCTATCATGCTCCCGAAGCAGGTAGCCATAATAAAGGTAAAGGCACACACCCGAGGGGACTCCTTGGAAAGCAGAGGCAACGAGAAGGCAGACGGAGCAGCAAAGGCTGCAGCCCTGCTGGACTGGAGGGCACCCGTGTGCAGAGTTCAGACCAGGTCCTGCCCAGCGGAGGAGGATCCTGATCCCCCTGCCAAGGACCAGACCCTCTCTGTCCCACCACAGAAGGAGGTGGACCTACTCCCCTCAGGGCAAGAGCAGGAGCGCTGGGCAAGTGCAGGGGCAGTAAAAGGAAATGAAGGTTGGATGATGGGTTTCCGTATGTGTTTACCTGCGGCTGCCTATCCTAGTATGGCCCTTTTGGCTCATGGAAAGGTGCACGCTTCTCGTAATGCCATGGTAGCCCTGGTGGAGAAAATGTGGTACGCTCCGGGATTTGACAGGATGGCAAAGGCATACGTCAAGGCTTGTGAAATCTGTGCACTACACAACCCCGGTCAAGTAGTAAAGACCCCTCGGAAGTGCACTCCGCGACCTTTGTACCCCTTCCAGAGACTACAGATAGATTACATCCAGCTGCCCAGGTCAGGAAGGTATGAGTATGTCCTGGTATGCATTGACCTCTTTTCTGGGTGGGCTGAGGCCTACCCGGTCACGAAGGCCACTGCCCAGGCCACTGCAAAAAAACTTGTGTCAGAGTTAGTGTGCAGATTTGGGGTACCAGAGACCATTGAGAGCGACCGTGGTACTCACTTCACTGGTGAGGTAATGAAGGAAGTCATGTCCGCCTTAGGAGTAGAACAGGCCTTTCACACCCCCTATCATCCGCAGAGCTCCGGAAAAGTAGAAAGACTCAATGGCACCCTCAAACTTAAGATACAGAAAGCCATGGTTGAAACAGGAAAACCTTGGCCCGAGTGCCTACCTCTGGCCCTCTACTCAGTACGAACCACACCAAATAGGAAAACAGGACTGTCTCCTTATGAGATTCTCTTTGGCTCCGTGCCCAGGTTAGGACTGTATCACCCCCAAGCTCTATCCCTGGGTCATGATAAAGTTACTTCCTTTGTGCAGGATTTATGCCAAAAGCTAAAAATAACACACGACCTAGTCTTCTCTTCTATTTCAGACCCTGATAGTTTGGAAGGATCCCACTCTCTGAATCCCGGAGATTGGGTGGTGGTAAAGAGACACGTCAGAAAGACTTTGGAACCTCGCTTTGACGGACCATACCAAGTGCTGTTAACCACTCCCACCTCGGTCAAGCTAGAAGGCAAACCCACTTGGATCCATGCCTCACACTGCAAGAAAGTTCCAACGCCTCAGCACCACGAGGGGGGTGGAGAGTAAGCCCAACCCAGGGTGGGGGAGGAGGATGGCAACCTGGACACCAGCATTGATAGTCTGGATAGGTGTATTATTTACCCTTTGTTTTCTTGGACTACTCTCTTTTCGGGACAATTCTTCATCAACTGTCAATGTAAGAAGAAGATGGACTGTTTGGGCGGAAGGACACCCCAACATGTGGGAATACTTTGCAAAAGACGTACTGAATATTTCCCACATGTGCATGCCCAACCTGCGGAGTGGGGAAGATATTTTACGGACTTGCTTACTGTCTATCCCCACTCCAATAAAGACACTTCGCGATATATATTCAATAGTGCATAATGATAGTGATGTAGAGGAGAGCAATGTTATTCAGGAAAATACCTTTCTTAATGTATATGAATATTGTCCGCACTGTGATGC
This sequence comes from Eleutherodactylus coqui, assembly GCF_035609145.1. Classification (NCBI taxonomy): domain Eukaryota; kingdom Metazoa; phylum Chordata; class Amphibia; order Anura; family Eleutherodactylidae; genus Eleutherodactylus; species Eleutherodactylus coqui. Next base: position 307,866,139 of record NC_089839.1, read on the forward strand.
GGTCGAACATACACTTTGGTCTAATATGACTCGTTTCCGGGTCAGGAATGTCGCTCCGGCTGAGGTATGCTATAACTTCACGTGTAATAAAGAACATATGGGAGGCTGTGCGCAGAGAACCAGGGTGACTAGTGATTCCCAGAGACTATGTAATCGCACAGTCCAGCAATGTAGAAAGGTACACACTCCTATGCTTTGTAACCACACAGTCCGAAGCCCCAGCCATTTTAGGCACGTCAAATTACCATTAGGCTGGGTCCTGTCCTGCGGTAACCTGACTTACACATATATCCCAGCTAACCTGACCGGAGGTCCCTGCTCCTTAGCTAGATTAAGTATACTAATGTACCAAAAACCTAGCATCCCACAACTCACCAACAGACAAAAGAGGGAGGTAGAAGGACTGGATAGCAACTGTGAAGGACCACCCACTCTACTTAGCTACTCAGAACATACGGCACTGGCAGTCAGTATTGTGGGTGTTCCCGGGTTGGCACAATATAACACAAGAGTAATCAATGGATTAGCATGCGATATGGTAAAGGGCCTGAATGCGACATCACAGGCCTTGGACCTCCTCTTACTAGACATACAAGGAGTCAGGAAAGCAGCTTTACAAAATAGAGCCGCCATAGATTACCTGTTGCTCGCAGTAAACCACGGATGTGAGGAATTTGAGGGGATGTGTTGTTTCAACCTCTCTGATCACTCAGAATCCATTCACCAAAAGATCAATACCTTGGGAAAAATAGCTACTAGCATAAAACAGGATAAAGACCAGGGATGGTTTAATTTTCTTAACCCTGCAAATTGGTTTTCTGGTCTGGGAGGATGGTTCATGGGAATCCTACAAAGTATATTACAGATAATTGTCATGCTGTTGTGTATATATATAATAATCAAAGTCATAATCTCTTGTGTGAGCAAATGTACGGCAAAAGCCTTTACAGCCCCTGTGTAGGCCGACCCCTGCTGGATGAAGGCAGAACATACGGCGGTTCCTTCCAGTCTTGTCACTAGGTAGTGTAGGGTCAGGGTAACGCGACCTGGACGTGTTCACCACTAGGACTATCTCCAGGAGGGACATTGGTGTGGGTGAAGATTAGGGAATCCCCTGCCGTGCGTACCTATGCACGCTACTAGTATTGTAACATCATACTAGAGACACCTTATATGGGCTAGTCGACCAATAAGACCTACCTCGACTATGACTTTTCAAAATAGAACTGGACCCTGTGTGTGACTTCCTGATGTCCAAAATGGGGGAATGATAAGGGCCAATGGGGGCTGTAAAGAAATTAATAAATGTCGCTAATCAAAAAGGAGTTAATATATTTTACTTAGTAATCTATTTGAATCAAGAAGGTTGACTACTGCAAATATTCTATTCTGCTCTGAAGGACTCATGACTATTGAGTAATAGGCCAAACGTCTGATCTAAGTGGAATCAGGAAGTTCTAAGGCCAGATGTCTCGGAAGACATGGCCTAACCGCAAAGAAGTTGTCAGCTATTTCTCTATATTTACTAATGTACTAGTCTAAAAGTCATGTGAAATCAGCTATTTCTTGAATGTCATATATCAAGCCTAAATGTCAAAGTTTATTGAATGATTATGTCATTGTAAGATATAGAAGTCATGTGTTTTTATCAGATGAATGTATGTATCATGAGGTTACTCCTTGTATTACCAGAGGTCGCATCCCTGCGTGGGCGATCTTCTATATAAACTGAGACTATGCCAATAAAGACTTAGAGTTCATTACTTCACCATATACCGTGTGTATGGTCAGTACTTTGACTCTCAAAAGAGCGCTCCTCCTGCTTAGGTCAATTCGGAACCGACAACATAACTGATCAGTCTGTTTGAACAAATTAACCCTCGACACGAGGTTACGGGAAGACTGAAAATACAAATATATAGACTTGCTCCAAACCGCGGCTAAATTGACTGATGTTTATTCGGTTTCTTCTTATACACTTTCATCTACAGCTTTAAATCCGCCGTAATATACTATGCAGAAGGAAGAATGTATTTAGGTACCAGTATTATGTTTATATAACAGGTCCCCGACTGCACATTGCATGTGGAATCATCTACCACCTTCTGTGCATTATCCAGATATTCTGTCAACCCTGCAGGAAAAACACGCGCCTGCAAGATGAGTTCTTATTAGGAGGGATCCAAGTTGTTACAGATTACGTAAAATGTTTCACAAACTAAAAATTAAACAAACTTTCAAATCATTTTTCAAGATGGTGAAGACGTCCGTCACCTGGTTCAGTAGTCCATCAAAGGAGGACTCCTCTCTGGGACCGGGTCCCTTTAGATCAGGGTCAGTGTATGCTGGATTGTCCTATCAAACATGAATTATTAGGTATCGTCGTATCTGCTAAATTATGTCCCTGAACTATTGAGGCGTCAGCCAGGAGGCGGGAAGAAACAAGCCCCACCTCTTTCTGCTCGATCAGGGTTTCTCCAGGTTCTTGATCTCTAACTTTGGACATATAATATGAATTCAGCTTTTGGTCTTTGACTCACGGAACTTTACTTGCCTCCAAAGTTTAATTCACCTGAAGAGGACTATTCTGGGGACCCCCAACTGTCCTCTACTAGGTCACAATTGAAGTCTGAGCTGGTTGGGAATATAGAGACGTGCTGTAATGAGCTTCCGGAAATTCGATGTGAGAAATAATTCAACTATAAGTACCGACGACCACATATATTCAGTCTGCAGCTTGCGTAGATATGGTGGTCACCAGTATAAGAAGTTAGTACAGTGAATTGACCCAGACTGGTAGTGGATCTTCACTTATTACCGGGATAGGCCTAGTAGGGGTTATAGGGCCACCATCCCATGGTCCCTTACTGGTCTCTTTAGCTGGGGCACTGGACTCAGCAACAACTTCCGGCTACAGGGTGAGTTCCAACGTCTGAGTGGCTGAAACTGGGATTCCGTATGGCCTTGACACCAAGATTCAATTGTAGGGCCGACTCACAATCATTCTGGCACTTGAAGAACGTTGTCCATGGCATCACATTCTGCTTCAAACCTCTCTATTAACAAACGAACAGTTCTCTTACGCCAGTCTGGCAGATTCAGACCCCAGATATACGTTTCTGCTTACAGAGTCCCATTAATTTGCCTTGCTATATCCATTTTCCATTCTCTCTTCAGTGTGCATGCACAGATGAGCTGTGACTTTTGTGGGCGGAAAGCACCGCACATGCGTCGGTCATCGGTGCTACGGGATTTGAAGCGCAGCATAGATAACGTAGCATGGACTGAGAAGAGAGGGGTGGTCATAGGGGAAAAGCCTACAGACAAGAGAAGCGGTCCAGCCCACACACCGAATGGTCTACATGATTTACATATGGAGCGGGAATTTTTGAAACCTTGCCTCAGGTACGCCTATATAAAGAGCCATGAGAAAATTAGTTTTGACGACAGGTGTAGGTAATGGCTCTATCACTGGGCATAGGTTACTATAGTAGAAATTGATGACGGGTTCCCTTTAAACCACCAGGTTTCAGGCTACATATTGTTCTCCAGCAGCCCCCATCATGGGCTTGGCTTTATGTACTCCTGATTAGACTCTAGATTTCTAGAATCAGATGGGGAATCTTGTTTTATGCTAACCGCTAGAATGAGATCTTTCTGGGTCATTACACGTGTTATGTTATTAGTGTATTATTAGATAAATCTGTGTCTTCTGCAATGAGGCTCACAGTAATACAAATTTTATTCAGCAGGCCGTGCGCCACTTTTCTGTAAAAATCAGACAGGCTGTTGATCTATTGATTGTTCTCATGAATTTTTCATAAGGAAACAAAGTTCCGTTCATAGTTGAAGAGTTTAAGGACATAGATGCTGATTTTCTGCTCGGATGAAATTAAGAGGATTGAAGAAGAATTAAACTGTTAATAAATCTGGAATCGGTGAAGTGGATATAGTATGTGAGGCTGATTAATGTTCACAAAAGCACAGTTCATTATCGATTGCCGCGAAGGAACATTTACAACGTGGACGCTGGATGTTGACTTCTTACGTCTGTCTGCTGTTTACAGATTTCAGGTCCTAAAGCTATAAAAACGGTGAATCAAAATTGAATTTTCTAGGGAAGGTCGTAGAAAAAGATGGTTCATTCGAGTCACGTCAAGGTTGGCCATCATGAGGACCCATCCGCATGCTATACTGAAAGGATTTACTTAGCCTTAGGTTCTCCCACAACTTTCGGCACATCAGGTGACAAAAGGATGTCATTGTTGGCAAAAAAAGACAGCAGTTTCGGCATCCCATGAAAGGTCAACAGCATGGAGGTCCTCTATAAACGTATGTTGCCAGGTGATCTTTTGCCTTCCACATTGACGCTTCCTATTTTTTGAATTACATGTGATTTATGATTCTTTCCAGTCTTGATTTGGGAATGGAGTGACCACATACCAGAGTGGCTGTAAATTTCTTCATTGGTAACCCAATTATGGTGAGGGACCTTAAACAGGCGACAAAGACATCGTTGTGGGAAAATATCAAGTAGCCGTTGATACATGTGATCGCTTAAAGGGGTTGTCCCGCGCCGAAACAGGTTTTTTTTTTTTTTAACCCCCCCCCCCGTTCGGCGCGAGACAACCCCGATGCAGGGGTTAAAAAAACAACCCGCACAGCGCTTACCTGAATCCCGGCAGTCCGGCGTCTTCATACTTACCTGCTGAAGATGGCGGCCGGGGTCTGCTCCCTCCGTGGACCGCAGCTCTTCTGTGCGGTCCATTGCCGATTCCAGCCTCCTGATTGGCTGGAATCGGCACGTGACGGGGCGGAGCTACACGGAGCCGGCATTCTACACGAGCGGCCCCATAGAAGACTGCAGAAGACCCGGACTGCGCAAGCGCGGCTAATTTGGCCATCGGAGGGCGAAAATTAGTCGGCTCCATGGGAACGAGGACGCTAGCAATGGAGCAGGTAAGTGAAAAACTTCTTATAACTTCTGTATGGCTCATAATTAATGCACAATGTACATTACAAAGTGCATTAATATGGCCATACAGAAGTGTATAGACCCACTTGCTGCCGCGGGACAACCCCTTTAACATGTTTCAGATGTATATAGCACAATCGGGATACCATTAGTGTTCAGAAGATGTATCTTCATTTGTAATGGGAGTGATGTAGCAGCCCATTTAGGACGTAGATGTTAGAAAGTCATCCACGTCTTTCTGATTCGACACTGGACCTCACTGAATGGATACTGTCCTTTTTATTACATGGTAAATTCTAATTTTATTGCACACACCAGGCCGTGAGATTTAGATTATATGTGACATAATTGCTCCAAAACCGACTAAACGATCCTTTCCGCTGAGAGAGGTGACCGCTTCTAGACACACACTTGTGGTTGGTTCCATCTTGTACATGGCAGGGGCCACCAAAAAACCCTCTGATGGGCCAGTTTGACCCATAACTCAAACTCAGTGGTAGTCAAAATGGTGGGCTGTTTGGGCATTCAGTTCATGTGGTGTTTTTGCGTTTTCCACTGTGATAAAAAGTTGCTCCTGTTAGAAGTTCATCACCAATAAAGGGATTTTATCAGAATCTTCTGTTTGACATTGGGTAAAGGTGTCCATACTCATTGGATGAAAGTCAACCAACTATTTAACGTGTATGGAGGTGTATTGACTATCAACGACAAGCAGATATCAAAGGAAAGAATTGGATTTCAACTGTACCTAATACTTTGTTCCTCAGGGGTCTGGCAGCTGCTTATTCCACCCTCCATGTTTAAAAAGCATGAAGGCTTGGTGGGGCATGCATATGAGGGAGTTGGGAGCAATAGCTCATTTTACCAACAGCTCTCTAAAGTGTAAGGGCAGCTAAAAGGGGTTATCCTTACCCCCTTATTAAGAGAGGGGATAAGTGTCTGAAGTTCTAAACATTGGGTTCCAACCACTGGCATAACAACAGCTTACAAGAATGGGAGTCCCATGACCCTCTGTATGAATGGAGCATCGGCCCATCATGTGAACACGCTCCATTCTTCAATGTTAAGTTTAATATTCAGAAGTCTCTATCAGGCTAAATAGAGATGAACTGAGTGGCAGTGCTCAAATGCCAGTCCATTCATACAGACAAATATGAGACGCCTATTCCCCTGATTTAGTGGGGGTACCAGCAGGCAGACCCCCCTCCCCCACCACCACCAACAGACACTTATCTCCTATCCTGTGATGGGGTATAAGTTAACATCTTGGGATATCCGCCATTAAGTCAATTAATAACTTATTGTTTGACTGTAGCCTCTGAAGAAAGGGTTGAGCCTATTTTGTTGTTTGTACGACATAGGTAAACTGAAAGCTAACTTGTGAAATAGCACATTGAACACATGGGGGGATTTGTATAAATGGTTTTACACCAGAATTGTGGAGCAAAATAGTCATAAATGTTTGTGCAAGTCCCACTGTGGGGAAAAAAAAGACAGTGGGTGGGACTTGACAGGAGAGGGCGTGGCCACCCCAGACTGGCAGACTGGAAAATTTAAAAACTCCCTGCTCCCGACTAGTATGAGTAGCCAAGAGCAGGGAGCCATCACCGGGAGCCGCTATATGCGGTTCCTGGTCACATGATCGCTGCTATCCACTGGATAACAGCAATCATGTAAAAGTTTTAAAAAGTGTAAGAAAAAAAGTTTGTTTCATCTCCCCTCATGGATCATATCCGTGAGAGGAGATGAAATTAGGTACCTAAGGCACCCGTATTTATCCACAGACCTTACCCCAGCTTCTGCTCATGCACCCGTCGCCAAAATGGGGGACGAATGCGCAAAAGCCACAGATTGCCAGGGTAATTTAAAATCTCTCTGCACCTGGCTACTAAATGTAGCTAAGAGCCTGGAGATCTCCCGGGGGGCCGCAGTTATTAGTCATGTGATCGCCGTTATCCATTGGAGCACGTAAAAGTAAAAAAAAGCTAAAGTTTCACCTCCCGTCACGGATCCAAACCGTGAGGTGAGGTGAAATTACTTGCATAAGGCCTGTGGCGATGTCCCCCAATAGGATCCTTATCCGTGGACCTTTCCCCAGCTTTTGCGCATGCGTCCACTGCGAAATGGCGGATGCAAGCACAGAAGCTGGGGAGGGCCCGGGAAAGTTAAAATCTCCTTGCTCCTGGCTATTAAAGATAGCCGAAAGCTTGGAGCAGTAACCGAGAGCCGTAATGAGCGGTTTTCGGTCACGTGATCACCATGATCCAATTGGTAATGGCGATCATGTAAAAGTTAGTTAAAGTTTGATGCTCCAATTGGTTTGGGCCCCATTGTGCATCTTGACAGAAGATTAGAGTCACAATGGGTATGTTTCTCAATATGGGACAAACGGGGGTATCCATTTTGGGGTGAAAGTCTTCATTCATATGTGTGCTGTACAAAAAAACTATTTTTAAAATGACACAATTGCCAAAAAAAATAAAATCGTAAATTTTTCCTTCTGCTTTGCTTCAATTCATTCAAAAACTGTGGGATCAAAATACTCCTGACCCCCCTCAGTGAATCCATTAAGGGGTGCAGTTTTTAAAGTGCAGTCATATGTGGGGGTATCTATCATTCTGACACCTATGAGCATTCTTGGCTTGGTGCAGGAAAATAAAGTGTTCCTCAAAATATTAATAATTAATGTTAAATTTGTACGTCTCCTAAATGGTTAAAGAAAAAAGAAAGTTTTTCCAATGTGCTTCCAGAATAAAGTAATCAGATGGAAATATATATCTTATCAAACATTTCTATATTATGTTTGGACATATTTGAGATATTGCAGTTGAAAATGTGAAAAATGACGATTTTGTCAACATTTTCCCAATTTTGACGCTTTTAATAAATATACACAAATTCTACCGGTCTATTTTCACCACCTAAATGAAGCACAACATGTGGCGAAAAAACAATGTCAAAATCACTGGTATATGCAGAACCTTTACGGTGTTATTCCATGTTAAAGTGACACATGTCAGATTTCCAAAATTTGGCCTGGTCATTAAGGCGCAAACAGGCTTGGTCACTAAGGGGTTAATACATGAAGATGTGTGAGTTTATCTCCTGGGAAACAGAAGGATTGGGCACTAAAATTCAACATCGCCAATCCTTCTTTTTCCTGATAGGATCTGTTAGCAGAAGGTTGTGCCATCTCCAAACACATCAGATAGTTGTCCAGCCCCACCGTTATCGGGCTTGGACAACTACAGTCGAATGTGTATGAAGACTTTTAGGTCAGAATAGGTCCTTGCAGCGCAGCATTGCCACCAATCAGAAGCATCCAATATGGCCAACTTAGGTTTCAGCGATGATCTCAGAACATGCCAACGTCTCACTGTCCTCAACAGTATGTCTGTGACTGTCTCTATACCCGGGCCGGTCTGAAGATCACATGTTTATCATCTTGGTCTCATTAGAATTATGGACAACAAGGAACGTCATCCGAGTCTCCATAACTCATCCCGTCTTTTCATATCATGTTCAATTTTTTTCTTCTCTTTCTTCAATTCCCCAAGAACAAGATTTATTTTTGTTACTGGAAGCTCGCTCTCTTCCCAGTACGAAATGTCAAAACGTTAATAAAACATATTGAGGAAAATTTACTAAGCCCGGCATTTCCTTCACCAGGCTTAGTAAGATTTCCTCCGGCACATGGTGCACCGACTACACAAAGAGGCGCTCACCTTCATGTATTCAGCAGATCCCGACTCCTCCACGTGCCTTCGCTGAAATGTACACAAGGTCACAACCTGAAGAACATTTCTGGCATCATTTACACCCGTTTCTGGCTTAAATTATACATCAACCTGTTGGTCCGGGGTGACCATGCCCCCCTTCCCCCCCCAACAAGCCCTGCCCAGTGGACGCCACAGGAGGAATAGAAGTCACAAAATTTTTGCGGAAGTGGGACTTGGGCAAAATTTTGCAACTTTTCTATAAGCCAGTATTCCAGCATAGAATAAATAGTAAATGTTCCCCATTGTACCATAAAAAGCAACCGTAGAATGTGCGGCAGAATATATACAATATGTCAAAAAATATCGAAATAAAGCAGAAAACTAATCCAACCTGTAAACTCCGTAGGACCCAACAACATCACTTCATGACCAATGTAGCTGAGAGGCAAAAACATCCCATGATGTCTCCGAAAAATAGTAAATTGGTAAATTTTAAGTTGCACAAATTGTCTGGCGCATTACACTCTGCCCATCAAGAAGGTTACATCTTAAAGGGTATGTCCAGCTTTGAGTTATTAAAGGGGGCCAGGAATAGATGTACTGGGCCACTACAGGGGGTCTTCTGTTGAGAATCCTCATCTCTTGGCCAGAGCAAAGAGCGCTTATAAAGACCACCTCTCTCTGGAGGACCCATCCTGTCCGGTATACAGACAACCCATTGATATTAATGAGCACTGTGTAATACTTCATTTCCTCTGTAGTGGCGCTGCAGGGAGATTGGACACTTACTGCCAGATTTTCCCACAAACTCAGGATGGTTTTATAAGGGGGAAGGGAGGGTGGCTATGTTCATTTTTGATATAGCTCAGGTGGCATTGTTTATTGTGGAACTGTTTGATTTACCAGCTGTCTCTTTAAGGGTGGGAGAGGAGAGGGAACTGGAGCATGGCTGGCTCTGGGTGTGCAATCCTGGACCAGTAACCAGAAAGGGAGCAGTTTGGTGCAAGACGTGCAGCAAGAGAGATGCAAGTGTAAGCTTCTGTTGGAGAAGATGCTGACCGCTATGGGGCCACCAGCAGTAACGCCCTGTGGGCCACAGGATTAGCAGTGCTCCAGACTGTATTTAACCATGAGTCGGTCTGACTTGAGTTCCTTGTCCCCTCCATGCTGCTGAGGACCAGCTTATGGCAACGGACTGTATTTAAAACCCAGTGAGTAAAGCCGGGCTCTGGGTTTCCATTGAGGACAGACTCATTTTATAACAGAAAAGTTATTATCCCCAAGTACGAGATTTCCCTCACAATACAGACCAGTCACTAGTTCAATAAGTTTATGCAGCACGAAAGGTCAGCGATGAAGCTCATCGCTCATCGTGCAGTTTAAACAGCCGCCATTCAGTAGTGAACCGTGGCTGTGTTATGTGAATGGAGGGGGGCGGGGGAGCGATAGGAGAGAAATCTCTTGCACTGCACCGCCCCCCTACTGGCTGCTCTATGAACCAGCCCGTTCTGCTAGTTCCCGTGCAGGAGAACGGGAGTGCGGAGACACAGGGACGAGTGTCGGGCATCATTTCCCCGACACTTGTCCTGTGTAGATGGGTCTTTAGTCTTTGGGAAGAGGAGTTATGTAAGTGCCACATAACAATGTTAGTGCATCCTGGATTCCATCCAGACTAACAGTTTTTCCGGTGGTTATGGCCATACCACTTTGTATACACGCTATCATATATTACGGCTTTACAAAGAAAGTGGCGTCTTAGGTAGACTGAGTACACCGGGATGAGTAGTAACCAAGGGGAGACTATGTGTTTACAGGTTTCGCCTTGCACACTCCATGACTGCGCAGATGGTTCTCTAAAATGGTAGTTGAGTAGAACACTGAGAAAGACCAACTCCGGAATATTCACTCTGTTTTAAGAGGCACCGGGGTCAGCTCATTCTAAGTAGGGGGGATTGTAGTGGCCCAGAGTTAACAGGGACCATCCATAATGTTAAATGTGTGTCTTGTGCAATGGTATTGTCAGTGTCTTCTATGTTGTATGCATTTGATGTGTATTGCACCTCTGCAGCACTGAATGAGTTAACGTCTGGGTTATCTCTGGGAAATGTATCTTGTATGTCATGTGTCTGCATTTTATATATTTGTTGGTTAAAATGTTAGAGAGAGAGAGCTTTTTTCCAGTTAGCAAGTGAGTGAGCCACACAGACACTGTCTGATATGTGGGGTCCAGAATAGAAGAAGTGGAGCGATGGCCTGAAGCCTGTCCTGGGCCTACGCTACTCAGGATGTGAGGAAGCAGGATCTCACAGATAACTGAGACTGTGGATTGTTTGGATTACCCCAAAAAGTCCTCCCTGTCGCACCACCTTCTGAGAGTATAAAGTGTTATTGTTATTTGTTAGGACTGTATTGGAGTTAAGTATACGAACATTACCAACGATTCCTGGTTTGTCCAGAAAGTTATCACTGTGCTTGGACTACTTTATTTTTGCTTCAATAATTCACCGTAGAGGATGGAATGGTGGCGTCACGAGTGACAATAGTCTTTAAGGTAACCGCTAGTTACCCTTTCCTTCTGACCTCCCCCAGCGGTAACTTGGACGGGTATCGAGCTATTCTCAGGGGAGGAGATGGTAGAGCCCCCATGACAGAAACCTTTATCTACCCTGCCATCTCCTCAGCTGTGGGCCCGCTCCTCGGACCCTGCAATGTCTGTTACTTTAAGAGAGGGAAGGAGCGCAGCAAGCTGGTCTCTGGGCAGGAACACGAAGTGAGGCAGAGAGTGTGTGGGCAAAGAGGAGGAAGGACAGGTACGCTGTTTGTCCTGGGGCAGAGCCTACTCCCCAGAGCTGTCCTGTACAGAAGGCTGCAGCCCTACAGTTATAGAACTCCTAAAAAGAAAGCTAAGCTCTCAGTGATCACAGCAGGAGAAAAGAAGGAAAGTAGAGCCGCGCAGAGTCCTGTTTTGCTCTGCTCTCCCCTCTCCATCAAGCCTATCAGGCATTTACCTCAGCAGAGGAAACGGCAGGGATGCCGACTCAAGAAATGAGTAGTGAGAAAGCGACTTACTAACGAATAACCCCGGCAAACTGGATATCCACAGACTTAACATTCACCCAACAGGCCTAATTGCATCCCGGTAAACAGGAAGGCCTTTGCTCTACAAGTTTCGGGAATCTAGTGGTTTGTTTGATAACACCCAGGAACAGGCACTGTAGGACATATTCTTTGAGAATCCCGATATACGGCAGTTTGAAAGACATTTACCGACCCGATTCGCCCTTCTTTTTTCACCGTTATCTGGTTAATAGAGTTACTGGAGCAGCAGGATGCACTTATGGAGGATGAACGGCTTTGGTAGATCCCACCGCTGGTCTCCTCTCGAATTTGTCCCTATTTCCAGCCTGTCTGAGCCCGTGATACAATATATTGGTTCTTCATCCTCCTGCTATTCTCACAACAGCAAACTTCTCTTCCATTTCTCACAGGCCGGGAATGATATTGACATTTTAGTGTCTACGGGATTCTCGACCTAAGATATCATCTCCTTTTTCCAAATATTAGTAACTCCTTATCCTTCAGAATAGAATTGCAGCCTCATGCGCAGAGCCCAGACTGGATGTGAGATGTGTGATAGATGTGTCTCTGCAGCTTTCTTCACAGGCTATCAGCTCAGCGCCGGCTATATTAAAGCCATTCACACCTTTTTCTGAGGCCGCCTCTCACAATGGCTTAGTATCCCGGGGCTCCTCAAGCTCTACAAAGCTGCTGCAAAACATGACATCACGGAATGACAGTGTAGATTCCTATATGTATAAAGACACCGGAGACTTCAAGTAGAGATGGACCGTCCTCGGGGGACAAGGTATCAAATATAGCTTTGAAAAAGAAATCTTTAAGCTTGAAAGCTGAATGCTTCTATATGATTCTTCATCCAGATAAAACACATTTTCCTTCATACCAGGAGGGATTCAATGCTCCCCGGATAAAGACTGTAGAGAAAGAAAAAGACGCCCAGAAGAATCATTCACCCTGATGATATTTTCTGAAGGAAATCGGGGAGAAGTTTTATTGAAGTGTTATCACATGTCCTAAAAAATATTGATTTTCCAAACTATATCAATGAGAATGTATCCTGAACTTCATGTCGTGGTTATGAAGTTACAATTAAAGTTATTCAACCTCCATAGCAAATTCGATTTATGCAATTTTTTGCAATTTTGCAAAAAAGACGAAAAGAGTCAAACAACAACAATTGAATTAGCTCAACACAACTAATACAAGTGGATTCTGCACATTCACCACAAAATGCTACTTTGACTAACTGCTGCAGACTCTAAATTGTTCACCCCCTGAATAGAATCTCTCATCAGAGCAAACATTTACAAATCACGTTTTATCTCAAACACACCTGATGCCACTGGGCTTCATTAGTTGCACCTGGTGTGCTTGAGATAAATCATCAAATTCCTGCACTGGCGAGGGCTTCGTTGACTTCAACATTTGGTTGCATGTTAGAAATATGGCTGAGGGTGCTTTTACATGTTCAAAGTTACAGAGACACTGGCTGCACTACCTGGACATGGGTGCAGAAAGAGGAAGTTATCACCGGCTGACACCAGATTCCGGAGGAGGCAGATGGTCAAAAACCCTCCAGTGATTGCAAAAGACCTGCAGCAAGATGGGGTGGCGGCAGGCACTGAGGTATGACTCCATTTAAAAGATTAGAGTGCATATTTGTGCTAGTTTTGTGCGTCTTGCAATGCACAAAAGTCACGTGAGATTGACACTCATGTGAATGTTGCCTAAGGCATAAAAAAAACATGCCCGAACTCCAAGATGTCCACCTTTTCTGACCCAAAAACACAAGAAAAGTCTCCTCCAATATGGTAAAAAGTATATGAATAAGTCACAGAAGTTCTCGGATTCTGTTTTGTGGAGCTTTGAAACAAAACTGGAACTTTTCAGGCCTCTGGATCAGCGATTTTGTCTGGAGGAAGAGGAATGAAGCAGACACTGAGAAGAACCTCCAGCCTACAGTGAAGCATGGCGGTGGCTCGGTGATGATCTGGGGCTGGTTACCTGCTGTGTGTGGAGGACAAGATGGATTCTATTAAGTGTCGGGAAATCACAGTAGAAACGTTATGTCTTCTGTAAGAACGCTGAAGCTTGGGCATCATTGCATGTTCCAATAAGTCAACGATCTCAAGCAGACCTCACAGTCCACCAAGGCTTGGCTTCAGAAGACGTCCTGGAAGATTCTAGAGTGGCCATCACAGTTGCCTAACCTGGACCCCATAGAAAATCTTTGGTGGGATGTAAGAAGGCGGCTGCACACCCGAGAATATGTGTTACCTAGAGGGGCATTTTGCGGTGAATTTGGAGAAAACGCTTGTTATATTAGTTGTGTTGAGTTATTTAAATTGTTCTTATTTGATTTTTTCTGGACACGGCTGAAACTTTGTAAATTGACAAACAAGCCAAATGTGTAAAGGGGTCGGGGGATTTTGACTGCAACTGTAAATTGGTCCATGTGAAGAAAATTTTTGTCCATTTTCATGGATGAGAATAGGATATGCAATGTGCCGAGTCTGAGGTTGGACAGCAGATGGACGGGTCTTTGTGTGCTGTCTGATGCGAGTTGCATCTGATTATCTCAACATGCATACAGCCATGTGATTCTGGCCTTAGGGATCATAAAAATGTCCATTGACTAAGGCTTCCTTCACACGGGCAATAAAATCGTGCGAGATTTGTACGTTTTGAGATGCACAAATATAAACCCCATTCTTTTGAATGGGATCATGCACATGAGCGATGCTTTCCTGCAAAGCATGTTCTATCCCGCTGTGTGTTCTTGTAGCGCCCATTGCTTTCAATGGGGTTGGCGGCAGCATCTTGAGATCTCTCATTGAAAGCAATGGGAGAAATCGGTGATCCTCCTGATGTGGCTGACAGCTGCCATAGAGGATTGCATCTTCCCCATAGTGATGTGAGGCTATTTTGCCATGAAAACGCCTTGCATTCTTCGGGAATTCATATGGTGGGGAGCGCGATATGGAGGCGGGATTCAAGGGGCTCCCCCACCACCCTGGAAGGCCTGCCACATATCCCATTTGTGCCGAATTGTTCAAAAGTAGGTATTGCTATAGATGTCTCCGAGTAGTATCATAGAGCTGTTGTTATTAAAGGGATTGTCTCACGTGTAATTGTTTTGCTGCAGGAAACAGACAGCTCTATACAATGCACCGTGGCTTGAGTTGGTACTGCAGACTGATTCCTATTGAAGTAAATGGAACTCAGCCTGCAGTACCAACCTAGGCTACTGCACAATGCA
This sequence comes from Eleutherodactylus coqui, assembly GCF_035609145.1. Lineage (NCBI taxonomy): Eukaryota > Metazoa > Chordata > Amphibia > Anura > Eleutherodactylidae > Eleutherodactylus > Eleutherodactylus coqui. Next base: position 307,881,170 of record NC_089839.1, read on the forward strand.
TTAAGTGGTCTTCTTCCTGCGGCAAAGCAGCTAGAAGTGGGTCAACTCCTTTAAATCTCCAACCTGTAATCATGAAGTGACACTGCTGACTCTGTCCCAGTCCACACAACAAAGCTGAAAAATGGAGCTGTAGAAACAGGAATAGCTTATAATATTTTAATATGGACTAATACATAAAGCAATTAAAAATAGCCTAAAAAACACCATAAGAAAAGTAGTTTTAGAAGTATACCCCAATTTCAATAATATGTCCTATTTATATGATGCAGTTTGCACAGAGCGCTGTATATATGTTTGTGCCTGCTCCTGCTTAGTTCCCTTGAGGTATAGCTATAGATATACAGTTGTCTACCTCCCCACAGCTGGGGTCTCTCCCCAATCGAATTGAGTTAAAGTGCCAAGTAATGATTTGTCTTTGCAGGATTAAGAAGAGCAGCATTATTATAGGGGGCCAAGTATGGAGGTCGGGGGGTTATAGCTTAGTTTCACTGCCAGAGTTTCTGGAAACAGGGTATAAGCAATCCTTCCAATCCGCAGGCCACCTCCCCCCCATCACCACCACCAAGAGACTGTACAGATTCCATTTATCGTATGTGTTTTCTGACAAACTAGGAAATATTACATGTGCATCCCTCACAAAAAACATTCTAGAAAGTTCCACATCTGTTGGTAATAACTAGAGATGAGCGAACGCGTTCGTCCGAGCTTGATATTCGTGCGGATATTAGGGTGTTCGGGATGTTCGTTATTCGTGACGAACACCATGCGGTGTTCGGGTTACTTTCACTTCCTTCCCTGAGACGTTAGCGCACTTTTCTGGCCAATTGAAAGACAGGGAAGGCATTACAACTTCCCCCTGCGTCGTTCAAGCCCTATACCACCCCCCTGCTGTGAGTGGCTGGGGAGATCAGGTGTCCGCCGAATATAAAAGTCGGCCCCTCCCGCGGCTCGCCTCAGATGCTGTGTGAGTTAGATGAGGGACAGTGCTGTTTGTACCGGAGCTGCTGTAGGGAGAGAATTGGTAGTTAGTGTAGGCTTCAAGACCCCCCAAAGGTCCTTATTAGGGCCACTGATAGCTGTGTGTTGGCTGCTGTTAGCAGTGGCAATTTTTTTTTTCACAAAATCGGCTCTGCAGAGCGTTGCACCCGGCATTAGGGACAGAAGTGCTGCATAGGCAGGGAGAGTGTTAGGAGTGAGTGTAGCCTTCAAGAACCCCAACGGTCCTTTCTAGGGCCATATTTAACCGTGTGCAGTACTGTGCTGCCTGCTGTTAGCTGTGCTGCATATTTTTCTTCTTCTCAAAATCGCCTCTGCAGAGCATTGCACCCTCCATTGATACTGCAGGGAAAGAATTGTGTAGGCAGGGCCACAACACAGTTATTATTCATTGAACATACGCAGTGCGGCCTTTTGCTTGTAAAACAAGTGAAAAAAATTCTATTTGTCCTGCCTCTGTCCGTCCTAAGGGCGGTGGACACGTGTCGGCTGCGTGTGCAACGTTTAAAAATCAGACGCACCCAGCTACGTTTTACTGCTGGCTTCGCCATTTGCTTTCCTTAATTGGGAAAAAAATACCAGCTCTGCCAGAGTTATAATAACTCTGCTACCCTCACGTTCTGTGCCACATTAGCAGGGACACAGCACAGTTATTAAACTTCTCATGTTCATTGAATATACGCAGTGCTGCCTTTTGGTGGAAAAAAACTGAAAAAAAATCTATTTGTCCTGCCTCTGTCCGTCCTAAGGGCTGTGTGTACGTGTCGGCTGCGTGTGCAACGTTTAAAAATCAGACGCACCCAGCTACGTTTTACTGCTGGCTTCGCCATTTGCTTTCCTTAATTGGGAAAAAAAATACCTGCTCTGCCAGAGTTATAATAACTCTGCTACCCTCACGTTCTGTGACACATTAGCAGGAAAACAGCACAGTTATTAAACTTAGATTATTCATTCACTAGAGGCAGTGGGGCCTTTCGTTTTCAAAAAAGGGAAAAAATTATATTTGGCCTGCAGTCTTGCGCCAATTTATTTCCTGCCTGTGAAATCAAATCACTGGTAATACAGCATGCTGAGGGGTAGGGGTAGGCCTAGAGGACGTGGACGCGGCCGAGGACGCGGAGGGCCAAGTCAGGGTGTGGGCACAGGCCGAGCTCCTGATCCAGGTGTGTCGCAGCCGACTGCTGCGCGATTAGGAGAGAGGCACGTTTCTGGTGTGCCCACATTCATCGCCCAATTAATGGGTCCACGCGGGAGACGGTTATTAGAAAATGAGCAGTGTGAGCAGGTCCTGTCCTGGATGGCAGAAAGTGCTTCGAGCAACCTATCGTCAACCCGCAGTTCTGCGCCGCCCACTGCTGCAAATCCGAATCCTCTGTCTGCTGCTCCTCCTTCCTCCCAGCCTCCTCACTCCACTACAATGACACCTGCTCAGGAGCGGGAACACTCCCAGGAACTGTTCTCGGGCCCCTGCTTAGATTGGGCAGCAGCGGTTCCTCTCCCACCAGAGGAGTTTATCGTCACTGATGCCCAACCATTCGAAAGTTCCCGGGGTCCGAGGGAAGAGGCTGGGGACTTCCGCCAACTGTCTCAACAACTTTCTGTGGGTGAGGAGGACGATGACGATCAGACACAGTTGTCTTGCAGTGAGGTAGTAGTAAGGGCAGTAAGTCCAAGGGAGGAGCGCACAGAGGATTCGGAGGAAGAGCAGCAGGACGATGAGGTGACTGACCCCACCTGGTGTGCAACGCTTACTCAGGAGGACAGGTCTTCAGAGGGGGAGTCAAGGGCATCAGCAGGGCAGGTTGCAAGAGGCAGTGCGGTGGCCAGGGGTAGAGGCAGGGCCAGACCGAATAATCCACCAACTGTTTCCCAAAGCGCCCCCTCGCGCCATGCCACCCTGCGGAGGCCGAGGTGCTCTAAGGTCTGGCAGTTTTTCACAGAGATGCCTGACGACCGACGAACAGTGGTGTGCAACCTTTGTCGCGCAAAGCTCAGCCGGGGAGCCAACACCAACAGCCTCACCACCACCACCATGCGCAGACATATGATGGCCAAGCACCCCACAAGGTGGGACGAAGGCCGTTCAGCGCCTCCGGTTTGCACCCCTGCCTCTCCCCCTGTGCCCCAACCTGCCACTGAGATGCAACCCCCCTCTCAGGACACAGGCACTACCGCCTCATGGCCTGCACCCACACCCTCATCTCCGCTGTCCTCGGCCCCATCCAGCAGTGTAGTTCAGCGCACCGTCCAGCCGTCGCTTGCGCAACTGTTGGAGCGCAAGCGCAAGTACGCCGCCACGCACCCGCACGCTCAAACGTTAACCGTCCGCATAGCAAAATTCATCAGCCTTGAGATGCTGCCGTATAGGGTTGTGGAAACGGAGTCCTTCAAAAGTATCATGGAGGCGGCGGCCCCGCGCTACTCAGTTCCCAGTCGCCACTACTTTTCCCGATGTGCCGTCCCAGCCCTGCACGACCACGTCTCCCGCAACATTGTACGCGCCCTCACCAACACGGTTACTGCCAAGGTCCACTTAACAACGGACACGTGGACAAGCACAGGCGGGCAGGGCCACTATATCTCCCTGACGGCACATTGGGTGAATTTAGTGGAGGCTGGGACAGAGTCAGAGCCTGGGACCGCTCACGTCCTACCCACCCCCAGAATTGCGGGCCCCAGCTCGGTGGTGGTATCTGCGGAGGTGTATGCTTCCTCCACTAAAGCACCCTCCTCCTCCTCCTCTGTCTCGCAATCAAGATGTGTTAGCAGCAGCATGTCGCCAGCAGTCGGTGTCGCGCGGTGTGGCAGCACAGCGGTGGGCAAGCGTCAGCAGGCCGTGCTGAAACTACTCAGCTTAGGCGATAAGAGGCACACGGCCCATGAACTGCTGCAGGGTCTGACAGAGCAGACCGACCACTGGCTTGCGCCGCTGAGCCTCCAACCGGGCATGGTCGTGTGTGACAACGGCCGTAACCTGGTGGCGGCTCTGCAGCTCGGCAGCCTCATGCACGTGCCATGCCTGGCCCACGTCTTTAATTTGGTGGTTCAGCGCTTTCTGAAAAGCTACCCACGCTTGTCAGACCTGCTCGTAAAGGCGCGCCGGCTCTGCGCACATTTCCGCAAGTCCCACACGGACGCTGCCACCCTGCGCACCCTGCAACATCACTTTAAGCTGCCAGTGCACCGACTGCTGTGCGACGTGCCCACACGGTGGAACTCTACGCTTCGCATGTTGGCCAGGCTCTATGAACAGCGTAGAGCTATCGTGGAATACCAACTCCAACATGGGCGGCGCAGTGGGAGTCAGCCTCCTCAATTCCTTTCAGAAGAGTGGGCCTGGTTGGCAGACATCTGCCATGTCCTTGGTAATTTTGAGGAGTCTACCCAGGTGGTGAGCGGCGATGCTACAATCATTAGCATCACCATTCCTCTGCTATGCATCTTGAGAAATTCCCTGCAAACCATAAAGGCAGCTGCTTTGCGCTCGGAAACGGGGGCGGTGGAAGACAGTATGCCGCTGGATAGTCAGGGCACCCTCCTGTCTATTTCTCAGCGCGTACAGGAGGAGGAGGAGGAGCATGAGGAGGATGAGGAGGAGGGGGAAGAGACAGCTTGGCCCGCTGCTGACGGTACACCGGCTGATTGCCTGTCATCCTTTAAGCGTGTATGGCCTGAGGAGGAGGAGGAGGAGGAGGAGGATCCTGGCAGTGATCTTCCTAGTGAAGACAGCCATGCGTTGCGTACAGGTACCCTGGCACACATGGCTGACTTCATGTTAGGATGCCTTTCTCGTGACCCTCGCGTTGCACGCATTCTGGCCACGACGGATTACTGGGTGTACACACTGCTCGACCCACGCTATAAGGAGAACCTGCCCACTCTGATTCCCGAAGAGGAAAGGGGTTCGAGAGTGATGCTATACCACAGGACCCTGGCGGACAAGCTGATGGTAAAATTCCCAGCCGACAGCGCTAGTGGCAGAAGGCGCAGTACCGAGGGCCAGGTAGCAGGGGAGGTGCGGAGATCGAGCAGCATGTACATCCCAGGCAGTGCAACAGTCTTTAAGGGCCTGGACAGCTTTATGGCTCCCCAGCAAGACTGTGTCACCGCTCCCCAGTCAAGGCTGAGTCGGTGGGAGCACTGTAAAAGGATGGTGAGGGAGTACGTAGCCGATCGCACGACCGTCCTCGGTGACGCCTCTGCCCCCTACAACTACTGGGTGTCAAAGCTGGACACGTGGCCTGAACTAGCGATGTATGCCCTAGAGGTGCTTGCTTGTCCTGCGGCTAGCGTCTTGTCGGAGAGGGTGTTTAGTGCGGCTGGGGGAATCATCACAGATAAGCGTAGCCGCTTGTCAACCGACAGTGCCGACAGGCTAACACTCATCAAGATGAACAAAGCCTGGATTTCCCCAGACTTCTGTTCTCCACCAGCGGACAGCAGCGATACGTAAGCAATACGTAGGCTGCACCCGCGGATGGAAGCATCGTTCTCTCTCACCATCCAAAACGGGGACATTTCTGCTTCATCAATCTGTGTCTAATATTCCTCCTCCTCCTCCTGCTCCTCCTCCTGAAACCTCACGTAATCACGCTGAACGGGCAATTTTTCTTAGGGCCACAAGGCTCACTCAAATAATTTTTCTGAACAATTTTTATAAGTTTCAATGCGCTTAAAAGCGTTGGAACTTTAACTTGAACCAATTTTTCGTTACACTGGGCTGCCTCCAGGCCTACTTACCACTTAAGCCACATTAACCAAAGCGATTCACCTGCCATCTTGGTTGGGCATGGCCAATTTTTACTGAGGTACATTAGTACTGTTGTTACACCAATTTTTTGGGGCCCTCACCTACAGTGTAATCATAGCAATTTGTATGTTCTTCGCCTGCACTCATGCTACAGCAAGGTGTGTGGGGTTGGCCTACACTTTAGCTACATAAATGTAACTTGGGCCTTGGCTATACTAAGGCTACTGAAATGGAACTAAGACTGCGCTCCCACTATACTGCTGCTTCAGAATTGTTACTGGGGCCTGTCTTGAGTGCTACTATTGCTGACATGGAACGAAGACTGCGCTCCCGCTATACTGCTGCTTCGGAATTGTTACTGGGGCCTGTCTTGAGTGCTACTATTGCTGACATGGAACGAAGACTGCGCTCCCGCTATACTGCTGCTTCGGAATTGTTACTGGGGCCTGTCTTGAGTGCTACTATTGCTGACATGGAACGAAGACTGCGCTCCCGCTATACTGCTGCTTCGGAATTGTTACTGGGGCCTGTCTTGAGTGCTACTATTGCTGACATGGAACGAAGACTGCGCTCCTCCTATAATGCTGCTACTGATATGTTAGTGAGGCCTGTCCTAATGCTACGGCTGAAATGTTACGAATTCTGGGCTCTGCCTATACCGCTGCTAATGGTATGTCTCTGGGGTGTGGAAACAGAGGCTTCCCAAAGACATGATGGCGGCGAGGCCATTTCCCACCAACGCGGTTACTGTTAAGGTGCATATAACCACGGACACGTGGAGAAGACACGTAGTGCCTCAAAAACATCCCCCTCCTCCTCCAACAGGGAAAACATTCTTGGCAAATGCCTTTGCATTGGTCCGTCTGGTGGCAGTCCAAGAATTTCACCTTTACCGACACAACAAGAGAGCCCCCACACCATCCCCCCGCCACGGCCCACTTAATCCTGGCCGCATTCCGAAAACCAACAAAATACAACCGTGCTACTAGGTCCGCAGTCACCACCACATTACCACCAACGCGGTTACTGTTAAGGTACATATTACCAGTCTGACTGGGGCATGCAGACACCTTGACAGAATGAATAGTGTGTGGCACATAGGTTCCCCATTGCTATGCCCACGTGTGCAGCTCCTGATGGCGGTGGCACAGGATTATATTTCTCATGGCTTCTGTACAGCATTGTGAGCTATCGCCCCGCCCCTTTTAAAGAGGGTCGCTGCCTAGCCGTACCAACCCTCTGCAGTGTGTGCCTGCGGTTCCTCCTCATGGCAGACGCACTTATAAATAGACATGAGGGTGGTGTGGCATGAGGGCAGCTGAAGGCTGCGCAGGGACACTTTGGTGTGCGCTGTGGGGGGGAGGGGGGGCGGTTGGTCAGCATGTAACCCAGGAGAAGTGGCAGCGGAGTGTCATGCAGGCAGTGATTGTGCTTTGTTGGAGGTAGTGTGGTGCTTAGCTAAGGTATGCATTGCTAATGAGGGCTTTTCAGAAGTAAAAGTTGTTGGGAGGGGGGGCCCACTCTTGCCGGTATTGTGGCTTAATAGTGGGACCTGTGAACTTGAGATGCAGCCCAACATGTAGCCCCTCGCCTGCCCTATCCGTTTCTGTGTCATTCCCATCACTTTCTTGAATTGCCCAGATTTTCACACATGAAAACCTTAGCGAGCATCGGCGAAATACAAAAATGCTCTGGTCGCCCATTGACTTCAATGGGGTTCGTTATTCGAAACGAACCCTCGAACATCGCGGGAAGTTCGTTTCGAATAACGAGCACCCGAGCATTTTGGTGTTCGCTCATCTCTAGTAATAACAGAACCTCGATGCAAGAATCAACTATTATTGGCCTTCAGGTACGCCGACACCTTCCCTCTCTGGAAATGAGCTGCCAATAATCTACATGCAGAGGAGGCTCCTGCTCATAACCAGCGGGGATGTAACCGAGCGCCCGGCGGGTCCAGCTGGGGTGGCGGTACCGACAAGCTACATGTGATGGGAGTCATAATGATAATATGTGATACATTGACGCTTCTTATCATTGTGTTGTTCGATATATGTATCTGCTGTTCTATGTATATTGCTATTCTATGTTTCTATTGTTCTATGAGCAGCTTCACAAGTAATACAGTTTATCATGGAAATCACATTCACATATGGTGATTCTAATACAATTCAGGTCATAGTGACATACATAGTAATAGGCTGAAAGAAAGCCCTCTGTCCCTCCAGTTCTGCCTATTACCACCCCCCCCCCACACACACACACACACCCAATGTTGATCCAGAGGAAGGCAAAAAAAAAACAAAAAAACAATAAGGTAGAACACAATTTTCCTCAATTTAGTGGAACCATTTCCTTTCCATCTCTAATCTGGCAATCAGAATAATCCCCATTTAACCGACCCTTCTGAGTAATCAGGGAGTTTGCCATTACTGCAGCCTCAGACAGGGAGTTCCATAGTCCCACTGCTCTTACAGTAGAGAACCCCATCCTATGTTCATTCCTCTAGACGTAGAGAGCGCCCCCTTCATACAGTCCAGCGAAAGCGAATATGGAGTTTTTTAATTACATACATGGGGACATTGAGACAGTATTTCTGAAAAGGAGATATTACTACTAAAATGGGGTATTATTACAAAAGGGGGAATTATTTCTGAAAAGGGGCATTATTAATAAAAGGGGGCAAAGTAGACAATATTTCTGAAAGGGGGCATTATTAGTGAAAGGGGACAAAAGGGACAGTATTACTGAGTGGGGACATAAGGCATTATTGCTAAGTGGGGGCACTTTTTTTATTGTGTAACGGTCACTATAAGCAGCACTTACCATGTGAGGCCTACAGGGGGCACAAATTGGTGTGTGGTACCAGAGGCATTATTGCTATCTTGAGTACTATGGAGGGGGGATTGTGTAAAGGTTTAATAACTTATGGAAGGTAATGGAAAAGCAAGGCACCAAAAATGTCTGTGTCAAATTCTACAGAGACAAGTTGTGGCTGGGAGAAGTCATCGTGGCGGTCTGAGGCAGATACAAAAGAAAGGGGAAACTGAATGATTCCAATCAGGGAGGATATCACCTGTGATCACTGGATATACCATCACTTACATGGTCTGCAGAGCTGGTATCTATCGTTATGGTCACTCTATGCGCCGTTGCAGATTTACTGCCGCATGTGTTGTGACAGACTGCAAAGGGACCCACTGAGACTCTATCACCCAAGGGTCTGCATAAACCTGGATCCGCTCTAGACCCTGTACAGCGGTCCTGCTGATGGGTGGGATAAGGATAAGTCCCGTAGAAGCCCTTTAATTGGATTTCTGTGGAAGATGTTGATGCTATAACAATAATGAGTACACAGATAATAAATAAATCCTCCTTGGACGCCGTTCAGTTTTCCTTAATGCTCTACATATTCAACTTATCCTCCCCACAAGAGCGGAGATGAACCCGGGAACGTGGGATCTGTATGCAAGGACACCAGGCCTGCGAAAACAATTTAATCCAATTTTACTGTTTTCAGACAATGGGAACTTAATCAATAACACATTGTACAGTTCAGCAGATGTTCAGGATTCCGAGTCAACCGCTCGCCACCGAGTCAGTAAATTAATGTCATGGGCGATTCATCATCACTAAGTACAAATGAACCATGTCAGCATTTTCCAGGCTAATGACTGATTTAAACTGCGCTCTGCAAAGAGCCTCGAATACCGATGCAGCGATTCCCGGAGTCTGCGAGGAGCTACCAATGATTCAGTGTCAATTGCCTGGTTGCGTTTTCCATCGCTCCTGGATCTTCCAGCGAAATCGCGATTATTTGGAAGAAGTGTTTAGAGGCGCTGAAAAATAGGAGGCCTGGAACCCTAACATACACTACATGGCCACTTTATTAGAGACCCCATCTAGTAGCGCATTGGACTCCTTTGGTCTTCAGCAATTCGTCATGGTGTAGACTCCAGCAGGTGATTGCAGGAGTATCGGCCCCTGCGGACAGGAAGCTTCTTGTAGTTGCTGCAGATTAGATGGAGGTGCTGACATGTTCTGACCAAAAAATAGGTTTTAGGAACTAGGATTTATTTGTTTTACACCAGCCCTCTGTGAAGAGGCTGGCAGCAACCGTGGCTGCAAATGATTGTACTCACCAAAGCAGCTCCGCTCCAGCCGCCATGGTTTCTGTATGCAGAGACACTGGAACACAGACACTGAGGAAGGGACTTGTTATTTGTATACCGCCAACTTATTCTGCAGTGCTTCAGGTAATTTGTTTATTACCCCCCCACCATGCTGGGTACTCATTCTACCAACCTCAGGAGTCAACCTTGAGCTGGCTACCTGAACCAAGTGGGGATTGATCCTGCAACCTTCAGGTCGTGAGTAAGAGCTTAGGACTGCATAATGCTGCCTTAGCACTGTGCGCCACACGGGTGAGGAAGCAGAGTCTCTGCCTACAGAAACCATGGCAGCTAAAACAGAGATGCATTGGTGAGTAAAACTACTTGCAGCCATGATTGTTGCTCAAGCGCTGTAAGTGGGGCACACTGTTAATACCGGGGTAACTATTGGGGCCATTAAGGAGGTACACTATTATTATTTGAACCACTATCAGGGATGCACTACTTTTTGGGGGGCTACTATTGGGCACCACTATTATCATTGGGGCAACTAAGTGGGTGCAACATTACTATTGGGACCTGTTTTGGGGGTTTATTCTTGGGGCCACTATTTGGAGCCCTATTACTTTTGGGGCCACTAAAAGGGTGCAGTAATAATATTGGGGTGATAATTATGGCACAATGTTATTATTAGGGACACTATTGGGGCACTATTGCTATTAGGGCCACTAAGGGGGTGCACTAGTACTATGGGGGCCACACTACTATTATTTGTGACCCTATTAAGGGGCAGTATTACTATTGGAACCATTAAGGAGGTACGCTATTGTGGTCACTAACGGGCTGTACGATTACTATTGGAGCCACTAAGGGAGCATACTATAACCACTGTGGCCACTGAAAGGGGGCACTATTACTACAGGGGCCACGGAGAGGTAATTTTTTATGTTGTGATAAACCACGCCTCTAGCCAAGTCCACTGACCACACCCCCTTTTATATTGGTCCGTATTTTTTGGCAACAAAGGTAGCAGCCCTTAGTTGGAGCCCCAGTGTTGTATGCAGCACCTGTTGGTCAGAACGATTCCTGACATCCTCCTCTGACCCCTTTCAGTGATAAGTTGTTTCCATCCTCAGGATCCCCTCTCGCTGGATGTTTTCCTGGATCACGCTATTCTCTGTATACTCTACACCCCATTCAGGGAAGCTCCAATCATGAGAGGGCCGGGGGCTCTAATAAAGCGGCCGTTCAGTGTAGCTTTTTAGATAAACTGTAAGCTATTAGACAGATTTCAGTTCCACTATTGTGCATTCATCTTAAACATGTGGACCCTGGTGCAAATTTTTCCACATGGCAGAATATTTCACAACATCCTGCGGAATATTCCGTCTCATGTGAAAATGCCCTTAAAGGGAGTGTCTCAACAGGACTGATTCCCCTTAGATTGGGGCATCTATATGTTGTTCCAATCAGTGGGCACAATTCCTTTCACCAAATACCCCCCAGAGGTTCCAGTAAAGGGACCACAAAAGATGGTCTTCGCCACCCTGAGATCTCAGTAACTAGGGCTCCAAGGGTGTAGGTCATGTGACCCATCTCGGTTGTGCTGCTTGGCAGAAAGGGACTATTGGTGAGAGGGGCATTCATTATTAGCTTTCCAGCTCCTGACTGGCACTGTAGTTTAGAGATTATGACCCCTGGTTCTATTTTTCTAGGACTTTGTCAGGTCTGTTTCCCCTTAACCTACATCGATGTCTCACCTTTAGTGATGACAAGTTGACAACCTAAAAGAACAGATTGAATTGATTATAGCGATAAAAGTTATTTTTTATTGTGAACAGTCCACTAGGGGGCAACATTACATGCACTTATCCAAGCAGGCCCGACATCTCCACTTGTCACAAACTTTGGGAACTTGAAAAAACTTATAAACTGCATAACTCAGACGGAAATTCAGTTTTTAATGACATTTTCTGCAATCCGCGGGATGCTTTACTGGTACAAACCGATATTATCCAGTGTCTTTTCTACTCCTTCTTATTATTTCCATCTAAATATCAAATATACATTGACACTGTACTGATTGCGACAACAGGCGAGGAAACAGAAATCACATTATAGCCGAGCCGTGTTCATATTTTCCTGATGAAATTACATTGTTCTCCAGAATGCTTCACGTCTAATAATTGAGAACGGCGATATTGTGCATTTACAGCGCCGCCGCTCCATTTGTACTTAATGTGTTATTCACTGTATAAACATTCCCAAATAAATCTGATGGCGGAACAAAGACAGATAACGACTCGGGGGCTTCTCACATCGACAGCACTCTATATTTATCCAAGATATGACATGACCCTGGGCCCATCCATGACACATCCCATGAGGTCCGGCATAAGACCATGGCCAGCCTTAGATCTCTGCGGCCCATGTGGTTGCACAGGGTGGTGCCAGCCACCAACTTGTATTGGCAAACGTCCCCCTTAGCTCTACCTGCCCAGATGATCTTCTTCCCTTGTGTGGCAGCATCTTGTAAAGCTACATGAATCTTCTTCCTCTGGACTCTGTCTCCTCGCCTCCTATTCTTCACTGTCAGTCCATCAACACCCCTGCAACATGATTGCTTAGTTCTGTTACTGTATCTATGTACTGAACTTGGTTCTGGTGCTGTAGTTATGTTAGGAGCTTGATTCTGGTGCTCTATTTATGTTATCAGCTTGGTTCTGGTGCTTTATTTATGTACTTGCCACGGGCGACAAGTGGGAAGAGGCCTGCACTCTCTGAGCGGTTTCTAAGATGTGGCTGAGGAGCCGTGTCACGGTGGCAATGAGTGCAGCATCTTGTGCCCCGTTAAAGGTATATAACAGGATCTGGACGACTAATAGAATTTGGTGATCGTGACACCAGTGCCTGGATTAAGAGTGCTTGGTAGCGAAATAAGACTAACACACGTATGTAGGCATATGACAGGCACACCATTTACTTTCAGGCTTCTGGTTGTCTGCATTATTCTTACACTCCAGAAATTGCATATACAACTTGCATATATACTGTTTAACACTTTATACACAGATAAACAAACTTTGAGGAGGCAGCACCTGGGTTAAAGAAGAGCTATAAAGAAATAACTGACAAGAAAATACCCCTTATAAACCCCGCTAACAGTTTTGCCATTCCTGAAACACTGTGCTCAAGTTGTCTTTAGTACTCACAAACGTCTATGAAGATTCTCTACTTCTGGTCTGAAGTTGTTGTCCGATAGAAAGCAGAGCTGGCTTGAACGGGCATCAGGTTTGGGAAAACAAACCAGTCTTTCTCTCTGCACCGGGGTAATTTATGAGCAGCTGCACACAGGATTTCTTGAAAGTTTATATAATGAGTCTCTAATTACAGCAGAACAGAGGAGAGGGAAGACGCTGGGTCATGGCTATCCTCTGTCTTTCTCCATGTCCATCTCAGCTACTCTCTCCTCCAAGTGACTTTTTCACTGTCTTACTCCATACTCCCTCTATACTGCCCTTCACTTCCGTCTTCTAACACGGTTATCAATTTCTAAGTGCACAATACAAAATGAACCGGAACCCCCACCTTCTCTCCACTCAGGGAGCCTGTGACAGACCTGCTAACTAACTGATTTACGACGGTGCCTCAACAACCTTAGGGCTGGGTTCCCACAGGGCAGAATCCCGCCGGAAATCTCGCGGTTTGGCCACATCGAAAAATCATGAGATTTCTGCTGGGAAAGCACTGCTTCAAAACCCGTGGCACTTAGTCCCGGGTTTTGGAGTGGCTTGGCCGTATGCTTTTCCGTTGCAACTGGCACTCCCATTGAGGAGAGCACAGCTGCAATGGAAGAAAAAAAAATTGACATGCTGTGGCCGGGGAATCTGCGCCGCAGTGCCAGCTTCTGCCAGCTTTGCTGCGATGGATTGGCTGTCCCGTGTGAATGAGATTTTTGACAAATCTCGTCCACATGGCTGGCTAATCCTGGGATTAGCGGCCACAGGCGGATTTGCTGCAGCAAAATCCCGGACGGAATTACCGTGGCAAAGCCGACCTGTGTGATCCCAGCCTAACTCTTTAGTTTCCTGACTCCCTCTTCTTATTAAATGAATTCCAGCCTAATTACACTTTGTTAAATGAACTGGTAGGTGGAGCAGTTGCTCTTAACTTGCAGGTAAATTACTTTTATCCTGTAGTGCCAGTCCAGGTCACTACATACTGAACTTGGTTCTGGTGCTGTACTTATGTTAGGAGCTTGATTCTGGTGCTCTATTTATGTTACCAGCTTGGTTCTGGTGCTGTACTTATGTTAGGAGCTTGGTTCTGGTGCTGTATTTATTCTCGGAGCTGTTCTGCTGTAGTTATGCTGCTATCTTGCTGCTTTCTGCACAATCAGAATACAGGCAGACTGCCTATTAGTGCAATATATATTGTTTGTTCTCTTATAATGGAAGGCTGCCAAAAAACATTCTGCATAGGATGCCATCTAACCTGCATAAGATGACCTCGTGAAACGGACAGTAGAGCAGATCACTTGCTCCTTGGGTTTTCTGTTCCTTCAAGATTTTTACAGTTGCCAAAAGTTAGATGGAGGTGCTGACATGTTCTGATCAGCTGACAGGAAGGGGTCATCAATTCATGCTGCTTGGGCCAAATTCTGACCTCCCATCAGCACAGTGCAACAGAAATCTGGATTCTTCTGACCAGTTCATGTTTTTCTGCTGCTCAGTGATACAATTTATGCGCTTTTTTGCCTACTGGAGTCTGACCTTCCTGTTTCGTTTAGACACAATGGTGCTGGAACTGTCCGTCTGCTGTTATAGCCCATTTATGCTAAGGAACGACAAGTGGTGCCTTCGGACACGTTAGTTGGAGCTCCAGCGTTGTATCCGGCTGACTGTGCAGCAGCTGTTGGTCTACAATTCCTGACATCCTCCTCTGACCCCTTTAGTTGTTTCCATCCACAGGACCTCCTTTCTCTAGATGTTTTCATGCCATTCTCAGTATACTCTCCACACTGTTACACAATAAACCTCCGCGATTGGTGGTGAGCCCCCGGCTAGTCCAGCACCGATCACTTGGCCTCGTTGGAAGTTGCTCCGATCGCTGGGTTTTCCCATCTGATGTGGATTCACACTGAAACTGATCCACGGAAAACTTGTCACATGATTTTATGCCGCACTCCGAGGTCACTGGGAGAATTTGCATACAAGGTAGTACCAATTGTGAGAGGGCTGGGGGCATTAATAAAGGGGTCAGGGGGCTCCAATAAAAGGGGCCATTTGGTGTATGGTCTCCATAGCGTGTTCATGAATGGACTGTAAGACCTCAGATGTTGCATCCAGAGACGTTATTTATCTACAGAGCGATGACGTGAGATGATATACAATCTATAACCTGGGCAGCTGGAACAACCGGAGCGGACACATCGCTCCCCCGCTGAGTGACAACCTAAAGATGTACACAAGTGTAAATGTGTAATTAGGTTTCCTCAGCATGAAGACGGCGGCTAAAGAGTCCTGGCGAGGCGACTGTCAATGCATCAACAGAGAAAGAAACCATACGTGAATTTGTGATGTTGGCGGAATTCTGTACTGTACATAATGGCTCCACATCAGAAAACACCACATTAAGGCTTCTTTCCCACAAGCGTATATCAGCCCGCCATTTTCACGGTCGGCCGATATACGCTGTAATCTGATGCATTGTATTCCAATGCATCACATCACATGGCCGTATTCCCGTGACGTAAAAGCGCCCAGCCGGTCAATATACCACCGGGCGTTTTTATATCGGGCCCAAAGGATAGTTCCAGGACTATCTTTTGGGCCAGAATGCATTGGCCGCTGCATGGACTCCTATGGGAGCCCATTACAGCGGCCCGGAGGTGGGAGGGGGTTTAGCAGAGTGACTGCTAAACTCCCTCCCTCTGCTCTCCTCCCCGCTTGCTCTTTGCAATGGGTAGGGGCGGAGCGGGGTCGGACTTAAGCGCCACCCTGCCCCGCCTCCTCCCATTGCTGGCTGTAGACAAGGGGTGGGACATGGGCGGAGCTAGGCTCTGTTCCCTCCCCTCAGCCAGCAATGGGAGGAAGCGACACAGGGTGACGCTTAGCTCCGCCCTGTCCTGCCCCCTCCCTCTGCAAAGAGCGAGCGGGGAGGATAGCAGAGGTGAGCTTGCGAGGGGGAGGGGAAAGGGGCAACGGCATGGCAGCCTCAACGTATATGCCCTGGGGCCCATGCCGTGTGAACGGGCGCACAAACGTTAGATTTGTGCACACGTTTATGAGCTTTAACTCCACAGATGGTAGCGTATATCGGCCGACTTTGTGGGAAAGAAGATTTTGCTGCAATTGAAGGCAGAAGTCTGTATGTGCTGATTATTTTCCATAGCAATATTTGTCTATTACAGAGCTCCAAATCCTCTGCATCAACACATTGTCATGAGATAAAACATTCCGTCTGCCTCCAGCCGCCACTAGAGGGCACTTCAGAGCTTCTTGCAGACTTGTTTTACTATGGAGTTCAATGGTAACCCTGTATGCAGTGAGCCCCTGAGCTCCCTCTAGTGGTGAGAATGTTATCATTTAACAAGAGCTCTGTGTCAGAAAAATGGAGCTTTCGCTATGTGAAAGATGAGTGCCGGATTTCAGAGGTTCACGTTGATTTTCGTCCCATCAGGTGGAAAACTCCGTTGCGTCTTCGCGTTGTTGTCGTGCGCCGTGTTGCATTTTATGTTTCATTTACAAACGTATTTCTGTTTTTTTACCTCTTTTCCATCGGATTCCAAACAGGGCTGCGAGCTGCTTAGCTATGGAAACACAAGCGTAGAGTCGCCATAGGGATGAATCATCCACAGAGCTGTTTAAAATTCATTATCGCTTCCCTCTGTGGGTGCTCCATTCAGTGCGCAACGGAGGGAACAAAGACAGAGACGGCGCGTCTGTAATCAAGGCCTAAAAAGTTTTGCTGGATAGAACTTTTTGCTGTGTTGATGCTTCTAAAATAGCTTATGTGAGTATCTTATTATTATACAATGTCCATAATGATGCTATACCAGCGGAGGAACAACCGGGGGAGGGGAGATGCATGTATGTATAGCTTCATATTATAATATACGGGAGAACCGCTAACAAGACAATACTCTGATACACTGAATCACTACTTTATTAGCGCCCCGGCCCTCTCAGGATTGGCGCTTCCTTGTATGATCATTCCCCCCGTGACCCCGCCGTGCTGCATAAAATCATGTAACAAGTTTTCCGTGTCCAACTAACGTGTCCAAACACACAACTCGCCGTTCCTCCGCACGGATGGTATAACAGCAGACGATCAGTTCCAGCGCCATTATGTCTTAGTGAAACAGAAAGACTCCAGCGGGCAAAAAAACGGGCAAAACTTGTATCACTGAGCAGCGGAAAAACATCTCCTGGTCAGATGGATCCAGATTTCTGTTGCTGATGGGAGGGCAGAATTTGGCCCAAGCAGCATGAATTGATGACCCCTTCCTGGCAGCCGGTTCGAACATGTCGGCACCGCCATCTAATCTGCAGCAACTACAAGAAGCTTCCTGTCCGCAGGGGCCGATATTCCTGCAGAATGATTTCATCACCCAGTGGAATCCACGCCACGACGAACTGCTACGGTTCTGAAGACCAAAGGAGGTGCAATGCTGGACTCACTGAGCCTGTAAGACTTTTTATGGCATCTCCAGTGGATAATCCACTGACTGGCATTTTGGGGTGCATCGGCAGGTGTAGTTGCACCCACTAGTTTAGCTCAGGGTAAGGTTGGTATGGTTGGCATCTGTGCGCCTCTATTCTTTGCTGCCCCCACACAGCTCATGCGGTTGAGCGATGACTCAGTTGGCCGTTCCGTGCACACAGGTTATCATTACATTATGGTGAATGGACTCTTCCACCGTACGAGAAATACGAGCCGAAGAAATGGGAAACCTGGGATTATGTTATTTGTTGGAGATATTCCGAAATCTTTGTGCTCTCGGTGATCGCTGTTGTTTGTTGACATTTAAGATATTTTCAAGACGCTGAAAGGACGCGGCGGTGCCGGACGATAATGGCCGGGTTTCCCAAACACAGTAATTTCCTTCTTTGCAATCAGTAAAATAAGCGGCCTGCTGTCTGTTTAACCAAATAATTACCATGACCTCCCTGTGATTACAGCAGGGGGGGGGGGGGGGTCCGGCGGACCTGACGGAATTGGTTAAGAACTCTGACATCCCCACAAAATCAACGAAATCACTTTGGGGCACCAGCCGTCTCCTGCTATAAACGATCGATCCTCCAATCACAGCAAGGCAACCGGATGCAGGCAGCATTTGGTTTTTGCTAAAGTTACAAGAATCAAAAACTGATGCACAGTGCATTGGTCTGAGACACTAGACACCTGCTTTGACTGACCAGGTGAGCAGCATGTAGTGTCTTAGACTATTGATGCATACACATAGTCAGAGAGGCGGATCGGCCATCTTTGTTTCTCCAGGACTAAAGGGTTTCTCTATTGGTCCTTGTAAGCATTCTTTCAGTAAGTCCAGAAGGGTGTGGTTTCTCCTTAGGGAGATCACCTAGAAAGTGTGAGCAGACTCAGCAGGCCATCCATGCTCCTCTGGGAAATTTATGCAAATGAAAAGATGGCGTAATGGCTCTACAGCCCCACCTATTGGAAGGCAGCATTCCTGCAGCGGCAGACCTTTTAACAAGCCTTGCAACAATCACTGGGAATTAGCCAAAGTTAGAAGGAAGAGATCACCATGTACAGACAGGGTGCTCCTGATCCTCATCTATAGGCCTCATACTCGCCAACCGGCTCCGACCTTCCGTACACTGATGAGGGGCAAATACCCCGAAACAGTCTGTCTGTACATGGTGATTTCTTCCTTCTGGAGAAGACTGTTGCTTTGGCTCCTATTCTCAGTCATTGTTACAAGGCTTCTTAAAAAGTCTGACATTGACTTGCAGGAATGCTGCCTTCCAATAGGTGGCGCTGTAGAACCACTATTCCATCTTTCCAGTTGCATACAATTCCCAGAAGAGCATACATGGCCTTATAAGTCTGCTCACACTTTCTAGGTGCTCTCCCTAAGAATACCTTGACCCACATCTATAGGCCATTCACTAGCCAAGCCTGCACACTGATGAGAGGTAAATACCCAAAAGCTGTCTGTGCATGGTGATCTCTTCCTTCTGGAGAAGATTCTGGCTTTTGCTTATATCTCCAGTCATTGTTACAAGGCTTGTTAAAAGGTGAAATCCATATATAAATCATACAGCTGCCAAAAGCAGTAACCAAAGCAAGAAAACGAATGGATGCATATATAAAGCACCGCAACACCGCATACTATAGCCAAAAGTAAACCAGAGCCTCAACTAATAAGTAATGGAACAATCTTACCACCAAACAGAAGAATGGCACCTAACATGCCACACAGTATGGTTCTGGTAGTGCTTCATGGTCCAGGAAG
Source organism: Eleutherodactylus coqui (assembly GCF_035609145.1). Classification (NCBI taxonomy): domain Eukaryota; kingdom Metazoa; phylum Chordata; class Amphibia; order Anura; family Eleutherodactylidae; genus Eleutherodactylus; species Eleutherodactylus coqui. The sequence continues at coordinate 307,900,509 of NC_089839.1, forward strand.
ATGATAGACCTTAAGCCACAATGTGTTCCATGTATGACAATATAGCCTCATAGGATATGATATAACTGGGCGGTAATGTTGCAAAAAATTCGCACCCTAGCATTCTCAATCAGCTGTCAGGCCCTGAAGTGTAAAACTGAGTATCCCCCCTGACAAGTACAACCCCGCTGAGGGCTTTATTTATAGTAATGGGCTCCCTATATGGAGAAGAGAGGCCTTATGGGCCCCCTAAGGCTCCTGGGCCCGGGTGCAACTGCATCCCCTATAGTTACGCCTCTGCCCCCATATCCAGGAGGTTTCGCTGAACTGTTGTTTTAGAACTTTCCTGGTGAGCTGCTCCACTGTAGCGTATTGAATGGCCCTCGCACACCTTCGGAACGTTCACCTCCCACATCAATGGCACGGGGTGCTGCACGTTGATGGCTCCAAGTGGTGCCAACGAGTGATATGTGGGCAGACAGCCTGTCTACACCATACAAATACCCACCCAGCCAGCCCACCACACCTCACTTCCTTCATGGGCTACGTCATAATAACATGACTCGACTGTGCATGGATTTTGTAGATGCAGATTTATTAAATGTTCCGTTTTAGTTGCACTATCTGGATCCTCCTATTTCTTGCATTAGTTCGGTTTCCGTTGCTAACGCCATGTTTTCGAATTCGATACCGAGTCAAACAAACACGACAGCAATGATCAGGACTCCAGACGTGATAAGTAGCGCTAATTCTTTATTCTGAAGTTGAAAACTCTTTTTCGGATTTCTGAATCCAGCGGTTATGTCATATGTAACAAAAGTCCTGTAATCCTGAGGATGTTCCGCCTCTACAATGGCATCTTCTTTGATTGAGACCTCTTTTTTTTGGCAAGGAGCTTTCAGTTCCTTCAAGGACACGACAATCAATACATTCCTCATAATGACGCTTCTGTAATACATATTAAGGGTCAGACAGAGTAAACCGATGTGCTGTAACCCACGGCAACCTATGATATACACAGTGGCTCAGTGGTTAGCACCATTTGCTTGAAGCACTGTGGACCGGACCAGCAGCAATATCTACATCGGGTCTCATGCATGAGGTTGTCCCGGAGGAATGAAATTTCCAACCTTTAGAAAGTCTATCATAATCCTCTACTGGGCAGTGTCTTTGGCAGCCACATTCAGATGATGTGTAGTCTAGGGGTAACACTTCATCCCAAGGGGCGTGGCCAGGGGCGGAGCATACTGAATTTAGTAACAGCCTCATGCACTGCTAATCAGAGGTTACAATATAGATTGCCACATGTGCCAATCCCTTATGTGTGTCCTCTCAGATACAATCAAGAGTGGTCATATGGAGCATTTGTAATCTTGAGTTCTTTACTGCCCCTGACTGGCACTATGCAGATGCGGTGCAACTGATGCATTGCCACCCACAGCTTCATCTCCCGTTATTTCATTTCCTGAAATACCATGCCTGGCCACTAATGCAGGAATGGAGCTGTCTGCTTCCTGAAGAAATCAGCTTAGTGCATGAGCAAACCAGCCCTGCAAAGAGCTGATCAGGCGGAGTCCCCAGTGACGGGCCCCCACAAGCTACTATTGATGACTTGTCCTGAGGATAGACCATCAATAGTTTACAACTGGACAACCTCTTTAAAGATAGTCACAATCAGTATTTCATAGGTTGACATAAGTTACAGCTCATATGTGCTACATGTGCCAATCCTACAGAGGTGGTAGAGCTTAAAATGACACAAAGATGATCAAGTACCAGAAAGCAAAGCGAGCAATCTAATGGCTAAAGTCTTGGGTGCCCTCTTCCGCCCCGTATACCATGTTGCCCTCTGGCCCAGGTGGTGTTATCCAATGTAAAGAAAAAGTCAATATGTTTTGTAGAAACCGACTGAAGCCACAAATCGATTTGCGGTTGTGACTGCTGCGTGTAAAGAGGTGGGGTAATATCCCTGCAAGGGTCTCCTATGGACCATGAAAGGTCGGCGTCCACTAGCATTTTGGGATATTTCCATAATTTTCTTGAACTCTAAGCATTGTGAACTGCAGGCAGCATGGGCTTAAATTGGCACCGCCAAGATAAAAGTTCTGCCAAAGTATGGGAAGTTTTAGGAAACTGTCAAAGCTCTTATTGTTACTTTGATCCATTCTCATCCTGACTACTGTAATTCACTACTGTGATCAGTCTTCTCCTCACTGAACTCTCCCCTCTCCATCCATCCTGAAGGCTCATCATTATGTCCAACCTCTACCCTATGCCAGTCTCTGCACCTATGCCTCCACCCTGTGCCAACCATTACATAGACGCCTCCGCCCTGTGCCACTTACTACTCTACCTTGTGCCAATAACTACACTGATACCTCCACCCTGTGACAGTCACTGCACTGATACCTCCACCCTGTGCCAGTCACTGCACCCATGCCTCCACCCTGTACCAGTTACTACACGGCTTCCCATCCACTATAGGATACAATTTATACACATCATGCTCATCCATAGAGCTCTCCACAGTGCTGCACCGCCCCGTGTCCTCCCTCATCTGTCTACCACCTACCAAGCCCTTCATTCTGCAAACGATCTCAGACTAACATCGTCTTTAATCCAAACCTCTCGGTCCTGCCTGCAAGACTTTCCAAAGCTGCACCAGTTCTCTGGAATGCGCTACCTTGGACAATCAGGTTAGCCACACCCACAGTCCTAATCAAAACAAAAACACATCTCTTTAGGGAGAAGGCTTGCATCTGGCTCTCTCTGATGAAATATGTGGGAGCTATATAAATCAACACCTATCAGGCATCTCTTGTGCATATTCCATAATTGACTATGAAGCGAATACCCCTTTAATGCTAGATTTGGGGACATATTAATGGGGTTCTCTGCTCTGGACAATCCCTACTTGTTAGACGGGTTCCTTGGCAATAAGGAGATCACAAAGTTTTCCCCCTGTTGGAACCCGCAGATCATCTGTTTTCTGTGTGGAAACCTGGCAGTAAGTAATCAATTTCCCTACAGCACCTCCACAGGGGAAATAAAGTATTACACTGTCTATTCCCATCAATGGGTTGTCTGTGTAATACAGGACAGATCAGGTTCTCCGGAAAGAGATGCTCTTCATAACTACTCTTCGCTCTACATAAGACACGAGGATCATGAACAGACCCCTCTCTACTAACTCACTGGTTTTCTAAACTAGGAAATCCCTTTAATAACAATAAAAACAATCATCACAATAACTTACGATTATTCTCAGGGTTTCGTCTTTGAAACATCATCAAAATTACACTACACGGTGAATGTTCCCTGGTTCTACATCTAATTATCACCGGCTAATGGAACCTACGTGTGTAATATGTCGCCACCTTCCTATAATGGTCTGAGTGCAAAATAATGATTCATTCGCTTCACGAAAACCCTGTTGACAAGTGACTGAGGTACCAAATGTCACCATTTCCATTCCTATGTGCGTTACGACAATGGGGAATGTTTACAGTACAATGAAGGCGCTTTGCAATTAAAAATACTTTAACGATGTCTTAAGAACGAAAGACAAAATGCAAATGAGCGTGTTCGACATTAGGCTCATTAGTAAACTCATCTACTATACATACAAGAGACGACACCGAACAGAAGACAACTGAAGTATACGTAGGATAAAACAGTCCTGGGTGTCATAGTGCCGGCGGATATTTATCCGGCACGTCTTAATTGGCACAGTCTGAAACACGTAAAAAGGTGCGGGCCACCGGGCCAATTATGGTAGTCAGAAATGGGGGATGGGAATTAGATCTAAGGTGCAGGCTACATGGTGGCTTCTAGTATGAGGTGACCATCCTATGTAGATCATTAAAGAGGGCCCTTCATGTTGTTGGGTTATCAGAGTTGGCTGCTTAGCTTTGCAACTGCAGCCCACCCACTCTAGTGCAGTTTGTCTTTTGCTTCCACTCACTTCCGTTTTTCCCTCGATCACCTCCGTGTTGGTGGTCTCTTCCTCTCTCCGACAAAGGGTGACGTCAGGTTTCCTCTGTCCACTGATGTCACCTGCTGATAATAATCAGCAGAGACTGCCCACTTGACAGCTTTACAGTGCCGGGTGCCGAAACTAATGAAGGTCAGTGCAAGAGACGGTTTGGGAGTAGACACAAAAGACAAGCTGCACAGCCCCACTAACCTGAGGACATGACAGGTCCTCTTCAGATGGGGTGTCCCACAATGGACATTTAGTGATTAAGTGATAAATGTCTGATCGTTGGGACCCGCACGACCACTAGACGCATATTTGTTTTTACATTGTTGGATTACTCCCATCTCGACCAGATGGAGTGGCGGCGCTCACGATCCAGCGGATGCAGTCATGAATGGTCTGTAGAGCAGCGGGGTTCAACTCATTTTCCCCGAGGGCCACATCAGCAGTTTATAAGCGCTCATTCACACAGACGTATTTGAGCTCCGTATTACGAGCATATATTTTACGTGTGTAATACGGACAGCTTATACACCATTGATTTCATTGAGGTATTCAGAGATTGAGCCTCGTGTGGTGCAGAGTGTTAGGGCAAAGATGACTAGGGAAGACAATGGCAAACCACCCTGCAAAAACAGTCTGACAAGAAAATGTCACGATGTGCCGTCCGCCTAGGAGTCGGTCACGACTCGGTGCTTGCACCAGGGGATCTCACTTTTGCCATTCAGACTTTACTGACCGAAATTGTCCATTAACCCCTTCCCGCTCCTGGACGTACCTGGTACGTCATGGCAGCCTGGTACTTCCCGCAACATGACGTACCTGGTACGTCCTGGAGATAGCACGGGATCACATAAGATCCCGCGCTATCCCGCAGCGGGAGCCGGCTGTCAGTCACAGCCGGCGTCCCGCTCCAACAGCGGGGGGACATCGGAGATGCGCCCGCCGCTGTTAACCCCTTCCCTGCCGCGATCTAAGTAGATCGCGGCAGGGAAAGAGTTCACAGAGGGATCGCGATCCCTGTGTGTCTCCGGCCGGAACTCGCGATGTTATCGCGAGAGCCCGGCCTGTCACCATGGCAACAGGACGCCAGACACTGGCGTCCTGTATTGCCTGTGCCTATAATCGCTGTACAAGCGATAAGGCATGGCAGAGCAGTAGCTTTGCCATGCCTTATGACAGCGATCATAGGCACAGTGATGTAAGTCCCTCAGAGGGACTCAAATAGTATAAAAAAAAGAAAAGAAAAGTGTAAAAAAAAGAAAAATGTAAAAAAAAAAATGTAAAAAAACCCTTTTTTTATGCTTTTTCTAATATTAGCATAAAAAAAGGGAAAAAAAACTAAAACCCCACATATTGGATATTGACGCGTCCGTAACGACGTGTACAAAAAGTTGAACACGCTTTTTATTTTGTACGACAAAAAGCGTAAAAAAAAACGCTAAAAAACAGAGGCAAAATGCTAATTTTTAGCATTTTGCCTCACAAAAAATGCAATAAAAGTGATCAAAAAAGCCGTACATTTCCCAAAATGGTACCAATAAAAACTACAGCTCGTCTCGCAAAAAATAAGCCCTCATAGAGCTCCGTACATAGAAAAATAAAAAAGTTACATGACTTTGAATGCAGCTATAGAGAAAAAAAAAAGATTTCCAAAAAAAGGGGGTTTTATTGCAAAAAAGTGTAAAAACCTAAAGAAAATATAACAATTTTGGTATCGTTGTTACCGTACCGACCCGCAGAAAAAATTTAGTGTGTCATTTATGCTGCATGATTAACGCTGTAAAAAAAAAAAAAAAACAATGGCAGAATTGATGCGTTTTCTCTCCCTGTTATCATTAAAAAAAAAAAAAAAAAAATTTTACGATATTGTCTATATACCCAAAAGTGGCACCGATAAAAACTACAGATCGCCACGCAAAAAACAAGCCCTTATACGGCCGCGTCCACGGAAAAATAAAAAAGTTATGGCTTTTGAAAAATGGAGATGGAAAAATACCAAAAAATCGCTTGGTCCTCAATGCCAAAATAGGCCATGTCATTAAGGGGTTAATGTCAATGGGATTGCGTAAATATGCAATGTAAGAAGGTGCAAATATGCGTATTTCACGGACTGAAACTGCATCCGCCCGTGTGAATAAGCCCTAATGGTAGCTACCCCTTACCATTGCTATGGAGCTCTCTCTTTTATTTGCCACTCAAATGCCACCTCATTGCCGTTATGTCGTGAAGAGGTGCTTGGGGGTCGCTGTTCTAGTGACTAATGGGGTCCCAGCGGCCTCCTGCACATGCAGGAACCGACCCTGTGCCCGGCCAGTGTCCCCACTTACCTGTTCAGTATCTTCTTTACCTGTACTGCGGGAGTGGCGGCCGTTGCACATGCACAGTACAGATTATGCTGAGCTGTCACGAGGCGATGACACGGATCCCGCGACCCTTCTGCAGTGATCACTGCGGAATGGACGGTTTCCATAGACTTCAATGGAAGCCGTCCGTGCGGAAAACTGCGCAGAATGGAGCATGCCATGACTTTTCTGCCGCGAGTGGAAATTTCCGTTTGTGTGCAGGAAGCAGCAGTTCTCCATAGGAGGCTATGGGCCGTATTTGCTGCGGACGCCGGACCCAGATTCCGCAAATCAATTCTGCCCGTGTGCAGGAGCCGCAGAGTCACTAGTAATCAGACATTTATCACCTATCCTGTAGGGACAACCCCTTTAAGATGCCTGAAAACATAAAGGCATCACTCCTCTATTGGCCGATGACTATTACTCTGCGTTACCATGTAACGGTCGTGGCCTGAGACAGCCAGCCTCGAAGACGCCATGTAGTCATGGCCGTATGCAAACAGCCATATTATGTGCCTCCATTTGTAAACAGAGGCACGCAGAGGGGCAGTACAGACCCGCAGGTCAGTACGGAAGAGCCCGTGCTGCGTCCAAAGGCCACGGATTTCATAAGAAGGCTTCTTCAGGCCGGTCCTTATGAAGTCTGTGAGAAAAGAAATAGCGGCTATATTATAGAAGACACAGCGCCTGCAGCTCCATAAAGGTTCGCTCACACGGCGTACATTGTGCGTAAAATACGCAGTACATAGTATTCCTACATATGTTAAATCCCCATAACCTATATTGGTGCGCACTAAATTAGGACATGCGGGTTTTTTTAACGCACGTGAAAGGTGTGAGCGGCCCAACAGGAATCAATGGGCTCTTCAGCACCGCGTATTATGCACATGAATAGTACATGCGTAATACACAGGCGACATGATGCAGGGCCAATATGGAGGACACGCTCTGAACATGTGCGTAAGGCCCTGAAATGTCTGTCTGGCCTGGGCGGAAAAAAAGAAGAAGCCATTTTGTAAATCAACCCTAAAATCAGCCCACACAATGGCGGCGTCTCCTCTGGCGGCTGAAAATCTCAAATACATGATTTAGCAATTTTATAATCAACATCAACATTGATTTTCCTGAGGTAAAATAATGGCAAACACATGTGAAGAAGATTTATAAGAAGCCAATCTCGTCCTTAAAGGGAAGCTGTCACCAGTACAGGCTCCTTTAAGAAAGGTTCATCTGGAGAATGTCCCATCACGCCTTAACTACTGGTGGCACATATGTGGCCCCTCACAAGGTAAAGCAACCAATCAGGTCTCTGCTTTCATTTTACAAAGAGCCTGTGAAAAATAAGAGCTGGAATCTGATTGGTTGCCACGGACACCTCCACCACTCTCCCTTTGCACTAGGCCTCCCTGACTGGAGAAGCTCCCCATAGCAACCAATCAGACTTCCGCTGTTGCTATGGACACCTCCTATTTACACCTGTTCAATGTATGGGATGGCCATTAGAGGGTGATGATATTTGGCTGACGTTTCCTCACAGGCGTTACGATTTATGCTACTTATCTACTTTAGGCTTTTTTTTTTATTTCAGCATGGTAGAGTGCACCTGGCACTTTACTGAGGTAACGGCGGCCATCTTGTGCCTGTCAGTGCTGAGGCCAGCACGCGACATGGCGGCCAGTCCTGTACCTATGCGACGGGTGCACTTTATTATCTCTTCGTTTGAAAGGCGATATATAATAATACATAGCACGTCATTCCTTATACGAGCAAAATAAGTTAGCATTCTACGTGTTACACGCGGCGAGAGGCGCTGCCTAGTAAACTAAGTCGCTATCTAGACATTCAACAGCATAGTTTATAACGGCGAGCTTCGACCTGCAGCTCTCTGACTGTCGTGAAACTACAACTCCCAGCATGCCCTGACGGCACAAGAATACCGGGGGACTTATCACGCGGGACAGAATAGGCCGCAACTGCGCAATTCCAAACCGATATTCGCAGGTCTAACTGCGGACTTTGATGCTGAATTACAGACAGGCAGCCTGCGGATTTACCGCAGCTTATGGCGCGTTGTGCGGCCTATTCCGTCCCGCCTGAAAGGTCCCTGAAGCGCCTCAGGTCGAGGCCCGCTGGCTTACAACATCCGCTCGGTAATTCGCCACAGGTGCTGCGTGATAGCTGTGCTTAGCACCATACGAAATTAAGTCGAAAACTATAATGCTATTATTTACAGGGCGAGAAAGAAAAACGAGAACGACAACATTCGCTTCTTCAGTATTGGGTGAGTCGAGAGGTAAACACAAAGCTGGATCGAGGCAGTCCAGAGGAGCCGACGCTGGAAGACGCCATTTTGATGCTGAATTGAGGGACCACCGGCAGTAAGTACCTGCAATGAGAGAACAGTCAGTTAGATGAGAAGATAGATCTAAGGCCTTATTCACACCAGCCGTTTATTGTGGCGCAATTAAATGTTGGCCAAAAATCGCGACATTCTGAAGCTTTAGATTCCAATGCATTTGTTCAGATGGCCGATTTTCAGTCAAAATATCGTTGCCGAGATAATAGGACATCACAGATGAATACGCTGGGCCATGTTTTGACGCGGTCGTAAAAGATACGTCTTTGTCTATCTTTCGGCCGCGATCAGCTGACGGCTCCCATACGCTTCTATGGCAGTTGCCGGCAAAGGGAGTTTAGCAGCGGCTAGGGCTGCTATAAGATGTCAGCTATTAGGAGACTTTTCCGACCAAAGGAATTCTGGGCGAAAAAAGATTTAGTTGTGACTTGGTCGCGGTTTTTGCTCGTTGATGCCGACTGATAACTGCATCATCTGTGTGAATGAGGCCTAAATGATATTCTGCTGGGAAAGCCGGGTGACAACCAGCATGGCAGCCATTACTGCGCCTGGAGGAGTTGTCACCCAGCTTTTACAGCCCATCAAGTTTTATCTGCGTCAGGAAAAGCTGGGTTACACGTTCAACTAATGTGACAGTTATTACACCCCGTAGAGGCTTTTACTCAGCTTTTCCAGACTTCTGACTGGCAATGATGCCTTGTCATGGCCACTACAGTAGTGGAGGAGCTAATGAGGTGATCTGCAGTCCCGGAAAGCCGACGGACAACCCAAGAGGAGTCGTTATAGTGGCTATATTGGTTGTCACACAGCTTTTCCAGAAACCAACCGCCTGATGGGAGAAGCGGCAACACAATAACTGCTGATTTCTTACCATCCCTTATCTAGTAAAGTCCAACACAATTTGTCCTCGGCTTACATGTTTATCCACAATCTGTATTGGCAAATAACCATTTCAAGGGGTATTCTGGAGAAATGCAAAGTCCTACATCAGGGCAAGAAAAATGAAAAAAGCACATACAGAATGGGAGGAATTGGGCTAAGCAGCAGCACATGTGAAAAAGACTTGGGTATACTAATATATCATAGACTGAACATGAGTCAACAATGTGATGCAGCAGCCAAAAAGGCAAACACAATTCTGGGATGTATTAAGAGAAGCACAGAGTCTAGATCACGTTAGGTCATTATCCCCTCTACTCTTCCTTAGTCAGACCTCATCTGGAATACTGGGTCCAGTTCTGGGCACCCCACTTTAAAAAGACATAGACAAACTGGAGCAAGTTCAGAGAAGAGTTACCAAGATGGTGAGGGGTCTGCAAATCATGTCCTATGAGGAACGGTTAGAGGATCTGGAAATGTTTAGCTTGCAGAAGAGAAGGCTGAGAGGAGACTTAAAGGGGTTCTGACATGACAAAAAAAAAAAATTTACTTACCTTGCCTGGCCAGGACCGATAGCCAGGCATGTCCCCTCCGTCAGGCATCTTCTTCTGTGGCTTCTAGAAGCAGAGATAGAGCGATCAAAATGACCGCTTTCTGCTCTGCTCCGTCCGTCAGCCACTTCCGAGGTGAACGGACGGGCGCCAAGTCATGAGCAGTGCTTGCTGTTGGCGGCCCGTCCGTCCTGGCTGAACTCGGAGTTCTGCGCATGCGCAGTGGAGAGGCGGCCCCTCCTGACTCCTGTCAGACAGCAACTCTCTTCTGCGCATGCGCGCAATCCCAGAGGGGGGCGGGCCATCCTTGCTTGTGCAGCGGAAGAAGTCTGCTGGGAGATGACCCCCGCTGCACAACCCCAACACAACAAAAAGGTAATTATTAGGTTTTTATGTTTTAACAAGCCATAAATCGTGGGTTCCCTGTGTCCATTAGGCCGACCAGGGAACAATGGCTGTTAAAACATAAAAACCTTTTTTTTGTCAGAACCCCTTTAAAGATCTGCCTAATGGACCAGGGAACCCATGATTTATGGCTTGTTCAAACATAAAAACCTAATAATTACCTTTTGGTTGTGTTGTGGTTGTGCAGCGGGATCCGACTGCTGGACCTCCAGTGATCCCCAGTATAGGGTACCCTGACTTGACCGCATGGATAGAAGGGTAGTCTGCACTCTCACTTCCACGGGATGGAGGGACATTAATGCCCTCGACTATCTCTGTCCGCCTTGTAGAAGTGGAGTGCTGTGGAGCTGGAGAGACGGTGGGAGTAGTCATGCCTTAGCCCGGTTTCACACGGGCCAGAAAATCATGCGAGATTTGTGCGTTGCGAGATGCACAACCGTCGCATGAAATTGAAACCCATTGTTTTGAAGGAGTCATACATATGAGCGATGTCATGGTGCCATGCAGGAAACAAATCGCGGCATGTTCTCTCTGGTGCGCGCTCTCGCATCGTAGCGCCCACTGTTTTCAATGGGGCCGGCAGCAGCGTCGCGCCACGTACTAGGCGTACACGATGCGATAGCTCCCAATAAAAGCAATAGGAGAAATTGCGCGGCCCTCTGCCACAGCTGTCAGCCCCGCCGGAGGATCGCTGCATGCCCGAAGTGATGCCAGGCTGTTTTGACATGAAAACGCCTCGCATCCATGAGGATTTCACATGAATGGCGAGTGCGATATGGGGGCGGGATTCACGGCCCTGTATCGCGCTCGCCTGTGTGAAATTAGCATCAGGCCGGATTCACACAACCGTATTTGCATATGCAAACAGATGAAATTGTGTTGCAAAAAAACTCGCAGCCTGGTCTATTTTCCTGCATATTTACGGAAGGGAATAAAACGTCCCATGTGGGTGCTGATCACAGCCGTTAACCCTATAAATGTCGCTGTCAGTTCTGGGGTCCTGAACGCCCCCCTCCAAGAGATCAGATCACAAGGTGCTGTACGGATGCCTTGGCAGCCTGGGGTCTTCTGAAGGCCCCCAAGGCTGCCATGGCTGATTGCCCCAGAAGCCATGCTTGTGTTGTGGCTGTCAGATCGTGGTATCATGCAATACTATTATATTCTATGAGTGATCAAACAATCGCAAGTTCAAGTCCCCTATGGAAAATGTAAAAAAAAGAAAAAATTATATTTAAAAAGTGTTATTAATTTTAGAGAAAATAAAAAGTAATACAAGCTGAAAAAAAATACATTTTCCTATATTTATAATAAAAAATACCCCCCCCCCCTTCCAAACATACTTTGGATTGCTGCACCTGTAAAAGCATCTATCAAAGTAACGCATTATTTGTCCAGTTCAGTGAACATTGTCAGAAAAAAAAAAATACACAATGTCTCTTTTTTGGTCAACCTGTCTCCAAGAAAAAATGTCATAAAAAATTATCAAAAAACAAGCTTTCCTACAATTATGTTGATGGAAAAATTAAACCGTTAAGATGGCGGCAGAAAGTAATTGCAATTTTTTTCCAAAGACATTTTTAAATGCAGTATAGCAAATATTGACCTGCAGAATAAAAGTTAACGTGTCCTTTTTGCCGCAGTGTGCGCCATAGAAATTCCCCGCCCCCTCTGCTCCCAACCCGAAGATGGCAGAGTTTCATATTTTTTCTATTTCACTCCACTTAGAACTTTTTAAAGCACATTATATGGTTTATTAAATAGTGCCATGGGAAAATGCCTCACGTGTCGTAAAAAACAACGGCCGCCCAGACAGGGACGTCCACGGGAAAAAAAACGTTTTTAAAAGTGGAGAGGAAAAACAAAAAAATTTTAAGAAAGGCAGCATCATTAAGGGGTTAAAGCACTAAATGGGATCTTCTGAGATAGAGACGTGGCAGCTTCTAGTAAAGCAGTAAATCCCGACCCATCGCCCTCTAATTACAGGCGCGCTCTCAGGTAACACACGTCAAGTGTTAGTTTCATCATACGAATATTCTCCTATCTGCGGCAATCAGCGGCCGCGCTCGCCGCTTCACACTCCATTGGAGTATTACACACACAATTGACTTTTATGCTGACGCGCCACGGGCTCCAATTACTTTTGAAATGTTTTTGCAGTCGCTCCCCCTTGTTTGTAAGGATCTCGTCAAGATCGAACATTTTCTTGTTCCTTTTAGATGAGGTGTTTATCTAATAACATAAAGATACGAGGCGGAATGTCGTGCGTGGATAATGGCGGGTCGCAGGTATGTGCTGACTGCGACGCTGCAAATTGGGGAGAACGAGACGGAAAATAACAGCGCCGTTTCTGGAGTCTCCACGCGAAAGGGGGGAGAGGACTGATAGCAAAAACTGTGAAAAACAAAGCCATAGGGGATTCTGGGAGTTATAGTCCCCCAACTGCCCCATAGCCCACCATCCTAGTCTTCATTCTAGCTTTCACCACCAGGATGGAGAGGTTACATCTTTATGCACCTGCAGTCCTATGTAAAACCACAGATAACACTTTGCAATATTTTGATTACTTGAGCCAAACAACATACCCAGCTCTGCTAATCTGACCAACTCAGCGCTGCTGCATCTCTACCAACGAGTAACCTGTGCTGATAGAACAGCTCCAGGAAGTTCTATGATCTATGGGAAGGGAAGAGCCAATCAGAAAAAGGACTCAAGAGTGCTTTTACCCCTTTGTTTTGAGTTGGAGTCAATGTAACTGGACTCCCACCGATCACAACTTCTGACAGGACACTACGACATTGGATCTACAGTGGGATCTTTTGGGATCAGATCCCTGATGTGGCTTTGCCTATATCTGTCCAGCCATATGAAGGATTAGTTGTGCTGTTGGCAATCCTTACTTTTCACGACACTGCGACATGTCAGAAGTTGGCAAAAAGTTTAGTTCCACTTTAAAGTAATTGGCCACTTTTTGTTATCCCGTTATTTTAGGTTCAGCAGTCTGCGCTCTGTTTTTCCAACTCCAAGCTCCATATCCCCTGCATAGACAAAAGGTTTAACCTCTTCATGACACGGCCCTTAAAGAGGTTGTCCCGCGCCGAAACGTTTTTTTTTTTTTTCAATAGCCCCCCCCGTTCGGCGCGAGACAAACCCGATACATGTGTTAAAAAAAAAAATCGGATAGTACTTACCCGAATCCCCGCGCTGCGGTGACTTCTTCCTTACCTTGCTAAGATGGCCGCCGGGATCTTCATCCACGGTGGACCGCAGGTCTTCTCCCATGGTGCACCGTGGGCTCTGTGCGTTCCATTGCCAATTCCAGCCTCCTGATTGGCTGGAATCGGCACACGTGACGGGGCGGAGCTATGAGGAGCAGCTCTCCGGCACGAGCGGCTCCATTCACCAGGGAGAAGACCGGACTGCGCAAGCGCGTCTAATCGGGCGATTAGACGCTGAAATTAGACGGCACCATGGAGACGAGGACGCTAGCAACGGAACAGGTAAGTGAATAACTTCTGTATGGCTCATAATTAATGCACAATGTACATTACAAAGTGCATTATTATGGCCATACAGAAGTGCTGAACCCCACTTGCTTTCGTGGGACAACCCCTTTAAATTTTTCTTAATTTTGGCTTTTCCTACACACTATTAGAAAATCATAACTCTTATTTTTCCACCAACGTCTGAGTGCTTGTTTTTTGCGGGATGAGTTGTATTTCACAATGGTGCTATTAAACTGTACCTTACAATGTACTGGAAGACTTTAAAAAAATCCAAGTGGAGTGAAATGAGAAGAAAAAAACAAACAAAAAAAAACACAATTCGGCCTTTCTTTTACTCATTTTACATTTTTTTAGTCCCCATAGGGAAGTTGAACTTGCTTTTGTTTGGTCGTTCATACAGTATAATGAAATACCATAGTATTGCATTATACCACACTCTGGCAGGCAGTCTATCAACAGCAATCAGTCACGGCCACGTTAGGGGGCCTTCCGAAGTCTGCAGGCTGCCGTGGCAACTGAACGGCACACCACAATCTCAGAATTAACAGCAGCACTTAAAGGGTTTACAACCCCAGTTAGCGTGAGCGCTGATCGTGGCTGTTGCAAGCATGTGTCAGATGTCATAGACAGCCGACACAGCCGTGTATGGAGCAAGATGACCATCTGTGGGGTTTTGCAGCCACAGCCTCGCTGATCCTGACACGCTCTTTCTTCACTCACTCCTGTTCCTCCATACCTGGCGACGTACATTTATAGAGGAACGATGCCGAAACTGCTGCTTTTGACCATTAATGATGGCCTTCTTTTGTCGTCCAATGAACCTGAAAGCCATGGGAGGATTTAAGTAAGTCTAAGTAGATAAAGTTCCACCATAGGGGGTCTTCCTATTCTGCAGCATCCAAATATCTGTCAAAATCAGTACCTTTAGTGCAGATTTTTACTGGAAATCAGCCACGTACCCTCAGTTGATGTCATACTGTGCGGCTCTCCCCCTCACCTCCTCCGAAGACTTCCCGCTGTCAGCTTTCCCCAGCTTCTGGTTCCCAGCGGCCTGCAGTGGCCTCACCTGACTACCATCACCTGACCAGGCTGCTGGGAACAGGAAGTCGGAAGCGCTGACAGTGGGAAGCCTTCGGAGGAGGTGAGGGGAAGCGCCGCATAGTATGAGATCAGCTGCAGATACACGGCTAATTTCCAGTCAAAATCCGCACTAATGTTACAGATTTTGACTGTGTTTTAGATGCAGAAATACTGCGGAATTTAGCTTGGAAATTTCTACTGCAGACATTCCCCAGTACTTACACCATGTGTAAGCATACCCTGAATCAGCTGGAGGTATGCTACCATGTGCAGTGTGGCCTCAATAGTAGTAATGACCCCTATATCGACCCAAAAGTAATAGTATCTCCTATACTAGCTCCAGTAATAATAGTGACCCCCACAGTGGCCTCAGTAGTAATAGTGACCCCTATATTGGCCCCAGTAGTAATCGTAACCCCCCACAGTGGCCTCAGTACTAATAGTGACCCCTATATTGGCCCCAGTAGTAATGGTAACCCCCCACAATGGCCCCGGTAGTAATAGTGACCCCCTATATTTGCCCTAGTAGTAATAGTAACCCCACAGTGGTCCCAGTAGCAATAGTAGTGTCCCTATATTGGCCCCGGTAGTAATAACAACTCCCACAGTGGCCTCCATAGTAATACTGATCTTTATATGAGCGGCCTTCATAGTAATAGTGACTCCTATATCGGCCTTTGAAGTAATACTGACCGCCACAGTGGCCTCAGTAGTAATACTATTACTACTGGGGCTGATATATCGGTCACTATTACTAATAGTGTCCCCTATATCAACCTCATTAGTAAAGGTAACCTCACAGTAGCCCTAGTAATAATAGAGACCCTCCTGAGACCGATATACTTACCTCCTCCTTATCCTTAAGAGCACTGCTGCTCCTCTGCTCGGCGCTGCTGCAGGACGCACACACTGACGGAAGTGTATGTGCCTGGACTCCTCCTTCCTTTTCTTCTCCTCCTGCGGAACCAACATGGAGAGGTCAGGGGAGGATGATCCTGGGTGCACACACTGACGTCAGTGTGTGCATCCCGTAGCAGCACCATTAAGTGATTACCAGCTGGGAAGCCGCGGCACCTTGGCTGGTAATCACCTTCATGGTGACTAGCGTCCTGAAAGGGGGACAAATATGGAACAGACGTCCCGAAAGCGGGACAAATGGCTGTCCTGCTTGGGACACTGGAGAAAGCGCGACACAGTGTCCCAAAGCGGGACTGTACAGCCTAAATCGGGACGTTTAGTCACCTTACTTAGATCCAGCGCTGTGTATGTGTCAAGTGGGCGGTCCCCACTGCTCACTGTCCATAGCTAACATCAGACTTGATTGACAGTCAGCAGTAGGGATCACCCACTTAACATATTCACAGAGCTGAATCTAAGAACAGAGCATATGGCGGTACGGGAAATGGGGGGCGACTAGAAAAAAAAAAAAAAGACACCGTGGGAGTCAGAAGGTTTTCTTTAAAAGGGTTGGGCCAAGTTATAAAGTTATCTCCTCCCCACAAGATGTCCACAGGATAGGGTATAACTTTATAAATCGGTGGGAGCCCGGCCACTGGCACTCCCATCGTTCCTGAGAGCAGCGGTCAGGTCAGTGCCCGAGTAAATAGAGCAGAGGACACACATGCACGCTGTTGCTCCATTCACTTCAATGACAGCGCCGCTAACTGCCAAAGTGCTTGAACACGGTAATCTCTAGCGCTATCATTGAAGTAAATAGAGCGGCAGCCTACCTGTGCGACCTCCATTCCATTCACTCTAGGACTGACTCGGCAGTCAAACCCCAACCAATCATAAAGCTACCCTGTCCTAGAAATAACTTTATCATATAACACATCCCCTTTATAAGGTAACAATATAGCTGCTTGTAGTCACCACTAGAGGGAGCTCACTGTAAACTGTATTATTCTCAATCCCAATGTACACATAGTATGCAGTTAGCTCCTTGACTCCCCCTAGTGGTGGCTGCAGGCAGTCAGAATATCAACTTTTAAATCTACAAGTATGCAGGGGATTTGGAACTCTGTATCAGAAAAATGGAGCTCTGAACAATATAAAGATACGGTAAGAAACTGATTAGCACAAAATGATTAACCTGTATAAGACAATCCATGCTCCTCTGGGAAATATGCAAATAAGGGAGATGAAACAATACCTTAGCAGCGCAACCTATCGGAAGGCAGCATTCCTGCAAGTCAATGTCAGACTCTTTATACAAGCCTTATAACACTGACAGTGATTCTGGCTTGGCTTTCAATTCCCAGTCATTGTTACAGGGCTTGTATAAAGAGTCTAACATTGACTTGCAGGAATTCTGCCTTCCAGTAGGTGGCGATGCAGAGGTATTGTTCCATCTTCCCAGGACAAGATTATGAAGCAGATAGCAGGACACAGGCACATTACATTAGGAGAGCCGGACAGAAGGGCATTAACCCGGCATCAGGACCGGAGGAACAGGAGGAGCTGCAAGAGGCCTACAAATGTCCTCCAGAGGCTCCTGACCGAATGTTATACTTAGACACCATAAGGGTGGCATGTGGGCCCGACACCCTGTAATGAGACCTCTGCTCACAACCCCGCATTGGGCAGCTCAATTGGCATTCAACACCAGAACTGGCAGGTCTGCCATCGGCACCCTGTTCTCTCACGGATGACAGCAGGTTAACACTGAACACATATGCCCAATGTGAAAGGATCTGTGGATGATGGGGATCCTCGGGATCACATGTGTTCCCTTACTTTGGTTTTTAGCAGTGCATACCTTTTGAGCAGTAAAGCATGTGTTACTGCCCCCTAGTGACCAGACTTTGTAATGACCGTGTTTGAGCCAGGACTTCCCTGTGTCTGCAGGGATAAGGAGATCTTCCTGGAATGCAGATTAAGTGCCTATCTGTTTCGCATTAGCGCCGTATGACTTCCAGCGCGCACCCGGACGATCT
Organism: Eleutherodactylus coqui; assembly: GCF_035609145.1. Taxonomy (NCBI): domain Eukaryota; kingdom Metazoa; phylum Chordata; class Amphibia; order Anura; family Eleutherodactylidae; genus Eleutherodactylus; species Eleutherodactylus coqui. Next base: position 307,918,522 of record NC_089839.1, read on the forward strand.
CTGACACTTCAGGAATATTAAACATGGTTTATGAGGGAGGAGACATCCTGTCCGCTCACCGCGCAGCGGGTTCCACTTTGGGGAGGAAGCTGCGATGTCTTTCAGGTTTGGTCGACCGCGGTGCAGATATCTGGAAGATTATTTAACCATCCGTTCCCATCGTCCTGAGAGACGCGATCCAGGGGCCGGTGCGGTCCGTTCGCCAGCGCCGCTCTCAGGCATTATGTATCACGGAGGGAAGAGACTGGAGAGATAGTTAGGGTTGTAATCAATACCTTGTGTCGCTCCCGTCCGCCGCCGAGCCGCGTGGGTCTGTTGCATATTTGTAAACCACTAGCAGGCAGTTCTTGCAGAGCTGGACCAGTCGATGACAACACTGGAGCTGATCGGGTGTCACGACCTCCGTGCTTTTACTGAATATCGTCTCCCACGAGGCGCTGCTGGCAGACAAAACACAAATGACCTCATGTTCTCATGCAAATGCCAAAAAACAAAACAGAAGGTTTAGCCGTGCAAGACTAGGAAATGTGACATGTGACCTCCGTAGGACGGCGGACGCCAAGCCAAAAGGCCGACAGATGGAGGAATCTGCAAGCGGCGGTTAATGTGCTTACCCCTAAAATCACCCATAACCGTGTGCAAGATAGATCTGTGCCTGGGGAAGCTGGGTGATAACCAATATGGCCGCCCTCACAGCCTCCATGGGGGTTGTACCCCAGCTTCCCCCGAGTTCACACAGTGATACATGAACTACGCCTGTACAGGTTACATAAAAAAGGGAGTTGCTATTAACCCCTTAATGATACGGCCATTTTCTCGCACTTTCGGTACAATTATTACGATGCCAAATCATATGGGTTTTTTTTGCTGTACTGGTTTTAAAATGTATCTTTAGAAAAAAAATAAAATTATTTTCTGCCGCCATCTTCTGACCGCCGTTCGTTCCTTTTTATTTTTCCGTTGGCCGCTGTTTGAGGGCTCTTCTGTCTTGTAGTTTTTATTGGTACCGTTATTCTTTAATCACTTGCATTAGATTTTTTTCTTGGGCACGATGTGACCCAAAGAGCGCCATTCTGACATTGTGGTTTTTTTTACAACTTTCACTGTGGGGGATGAATAATGTTACTTTGATAGATCGGACTCTACAGATGCAGCGACACCAAGTGTGTTCTGTCTGTTTTGTTTTCACTTTTTTAATTATAAATATGAATAGGTTTTTTTTTTTAACTTTTAATATCCTTTTTTTTCTAATAATTTTTTTGTTACTTGTTTTTACACTTTTTTTAGTCCCCATAGGGAACTTAAACTTGTGATCAACTTGTTGATCGCTCAAACAGTGTAATGCAATACTATAGTATTGCATGATACCGTGTTCTGACAGCCAATCTATCAAGCTGTGCCACAGGCTCCCCCCTTCCCGCACCACATCTCAGCTCCTATGAGGCCTATAAACTAAAGCAACTGCCTTATAGGAGGTGGGCGCTGAGTCCGGGGGGGTATCGCCCTTATACTCACCTTCCTTGCCGTTTACCCACAAAACTGCGGCTTCTTGTACATGACGGACTAGTCATTTGTGCACACATAATGACAGCGCTAGTCCTCTTCATTATAAGCGCACGTACAGATGCAGTAGCACCGAGCCTGCAGATTGGCGCGCTACGTTAATTGCCTAGACAGGCTGGCACCCCTACGATATTTGCAATATTTGCAATTTGTTTTTCTCTGTGGGAGCCGGTGACGACCTTCCTTGGACATATAGGGGAGCCTCTACTGGTTATCATCCGGCTTTCCCAGAAGCTGATACAACTTAGAAACGGCTGAAGAGAATTTATACCAATATTCCCACAACGTATATCAATCATCGAAAAGATAGGATATAAAAGTCTGATCGATGGGGGTCTCACCACTAAGACCCCCACCGATCTTGAGAATGGGGGTGCCATGTCCCATCTGGTCATCTCTGCATCCCAGCTTGAAAGTAGTGGCGGTCAAACATGCTGGCTGCGGCTCCCTTCATCTCAATGGGACTGTTGGAGGTAGCTGAGTACAAGCACTTGGCAGTCTGGAATGACCCGCCAGGTCTATGTTTAGTCGCCAGCTCTTTCAGGCTCCTCCTCACTGCAGCGAAGACGGGTGGTGGGCACGGGACCCCTGTATTCCCACAAGCGAATTTTATCAACTATTGAAATGGATAGGGTATAAAAGTCTCATTGGTGGAGATATCACCATTAGGCTCCCACCGATCCCTAGAACGTAGGTGCCATGCCCCCGCTCCTCCGCACTGTATCCCCCTCCACTGCAATGAACAGGAGCTTGAATGCAGTTGCGGTTGAGCATGCCCATTTTCGCTCTATTTATATCAAAGGGACTGTTAGAGATAGGTGCGTACAAGTCCTTGGCTATCGTCGGCTAATCTCATGATTGGTGGGAGTCACAGTGGTGGGACCCCCATCAATTAAACTTTTATCAACTATCCCTCTTTAACAACATGCACTAATATTTCAGGTTTTTTTTGCTTTGCTTTTTATTTCTGGGGGAAAACCTTTAAATAATCACTTTTTATTACGGACCCCTCAAAAAGTGCTGATCACAAGGTGTCCCACAGTTGGAGGTACCAGTAATCTGTAGTAATTGGTCGGAGAATCCAGTAACAAGTGTTCAATCTCCCTGCAGTGCCTCCACAGGCAAAACTGAGTATCACACCATTTTAGTAATGGGTTGCCCTATTTAAAGGGATTACCTGGGGACAATAGAAAAATTCAAAGCTTACAAAAATAAATTTAAAAATATTACAGAAAAAGAAAAAAAAATGCAGCTACTGCTGCAGTTCACAGGATGGCCTGCAGAGGATGTGAAATCAGGCATTCTGTGTGATAAATTAGCTGGGGCAGCTGTACGGGTGTGGTTGGAGGAGATAAAACCTCCAGGCACAGTCCTGCAAGTGGGAAGGAAAACAGACAGCTGAAAGGACAATAAGCTCGAGGTCCGGTGCGGACTAGTAAAGGACCTGAGTCTGACAGGGAGGACGCCCCCAGACTCACACCCTGGTATGGTACGGATAATGAACTTTGTTGATGTTATGGCATTATGATGTAGGTGAAACAGTGTGAAACTGACATAAAAGGCTGGTGAATCCAGATATTTTCCAAAGATACAGTCTCAGGGCTTATTCAGACTGGCGTATATCGGTTGAGTTTCATGGCCGGCCAATATACGCTGCCCCTCTCTGCAAGGGTAGGAGGTGGGACGGGTTGGGAGCTAGTGCACGGAGCTCCCGCCACCTCTCCGCCCCTTGCCACTGTTTGCAATGGGAGGGGCGGAACAGGGTGATTGGCGGAAAGGGGGGCGGGAGCTCAGTGCACTAGCTCCCGTCCCGCCTCCTACTCTTGCAGAGAGGGGCAGCATAAATCGTCAAGGAGTGAACATCCGACCGATATACGCCAGTCTGAATAAGCCATCAAAGTGAAGTTCTTGATGTGTTCCCACTAGAGATGAGCAAACATGCTCGTTTAGAGCAATTACTCGAACGAGTATCGCTTTTTTTGAGTAACTGCCTACTCGGGCAAAAAGATTCGGGGGGCGCAGAGGGGGAGCGGGTAGTTGCGGGGGGGGGGAGCGAAGGGGAGAGATAGAGAGCTCCCCCCTGTTCCCCCCTGCTACCACCCACTCCACCTCACCGGCCCTGCCCCCCGAATCTTTTCGCCGAGGTAGGCAGTTACTCGAAAAAAAAAAGCGATACTCGTTCGAGTAATTGCTCTAACCGAGCACATTCGCTCATCTCTGATTTCCTACCCATCTTGTAGAGAAATATGTTGGTCCAGAAGTGGGTAACCCCCAAGTTACCACAATGTATATATATTATTTTAGCACAACTGTGATAATTTTAAAAATAAAGAACTTTAAATTAAAGAATTTTTTTTTTTTTTTTACTTTTATCAGACATTACCTCTAGTAAAAATACGGAAAGGGTATTAAAAAATGTTACGGAAAAAAATGCAGTATAAAAATTCTTTGGCAGACCAACCAAAAAAATAGGGACATAAAACCACCACATGCGGAAAACTTCTAAAAGTGTCCGGTCCTTTAGGACTGAAGTACACTGGTCTTTAAGGGGTCAATGCATGAATATGCCGAGTCTTCCATAGCAAGTGGTTCCTTGCAAGTGCTCCACACATGGGAGTCCGGAATTAAAGACCGCACCCGAATGCTCTAACGGACCCTTTAACATCCCACAATGCCTCGGCGGCACTATTCACGTGTCCCCTGCAGCTCGTCACGCGACGGCGGCGGCGATCACACGGAGAGCCATTGTCAGAAGCTTTTACCAGTTATGAAATATGACGAGCGAAAATCCAGATTGATTCCAAATAAACTTCGGAACAGAGCGAAGCGTAATCAGCGCAAAACTAATAACAAATATGTAACCGGAGAAAATTCAATTGGCCGATGCCGCGCGCTGATCAAACGAGCGTAAAGGAACAGAAAAAAACATTTAAGTAAATAAATTCGGTGACTCCGGCCCGCTTCTTGTGTAATGAAAACTTAATGATTTCCATTTTCTTTTGACTGCCTGACCAGCTCCCAAATCTCACTTGTGTAAGAACATTTATGTACTCGGAATGACTCTGATTGAAGGGAAGTGCGCGCCGGCGTCCCCCCGGATCAATTTGCTTCTTTTCTATTTGATGTGTGTCAACAAAAACCAAGGAAATAATTTGTAAAATAAAGCAAAAAAAATATCAGGCTGGTAGATCTGAGCGGCTTCTATCAGAGCGGGATTGTCGCTGGAAGGCAAAATGTCTTATGGAACTCGCAACCATCACACATCAAAGATGGAGGCACCGGCGTCAGGGAGATGAAACCAGTGTAGCGGTGGACAGAGATCCTTGGACATGTGTAACACCGGGCGCAAGAGAAGACAGACTGCAACCTACCTCCTCTAGCTGTCAGTGCCATCTATTGCTCTAGACTTGGGGTGGGGGAGGGGGCCGCAGTGTTCTTCAATGGGGTGACTGACAGGAAGTCCAGAAATACAAGTCACATTACAGGATGTTTGTCTATTTATATATCTCCTATCTATCTATTTTATATGTGTTTGTGTGTCATATCTGTATCGATCTATATCATATCTTTCATATCTCACATCTATCTAACATGTTTGTGTCTATGTCCATCCTTCTATATCTATTTATTTCATATCTATCATCTATCTATCTATATATCCATGTATCTAATATTTCTCTATCTCATATCGATCTATTTCACATATATCTATCTCTTATCTCATATCCATCTATCTAATATATATCTAAAATCTATTTATCTGTCTATCTCTTGTCTCATATCCATCTAATATATGTCTAAAATCTATTTATCTATCTCTCCATCTCATATCCATCTATCTATCTCCCTATCTCATATCTCCCTATCTCATATCTATCTATCTCATATCTATCCCATATCTATTTATCTCATATCTATATATCCATCTATCTAAAATCTATCTATCTCATATCTATCTCACATCTATCAACCATATCTATCTCATATCTATCTCACATCTATCAACCATATCTATCTCATATCTATATTTCCATCTATCTAATATCTCTCTCATATCTATCTATCTATCCCATATCTATCTATCTATCTCATATCTCTCTATCCCATATCTATCTATCTCAAATCTATCTATCTATCCCATATCTATCTATCTATCCCATATCTATCTATCTATCTCATATCTATCTATTTCACATCTATCAACCGTATCTATCTCATATCTATATATCCATCTATCTAATATCTCTCTATCTATCTAAAATCTATCTATCTAAAATCTATCTATCCCATATCTATCTATCTATCTCATATCTATCTATCTATCTATCCCATATCTATCCCATATCTATCTATCTCATATCTATCCCATATCTATCTCATATCTATCTCATATCTATCTCATATCTATCTATCCCATATCTATCTATCCCATATCTATCTATCCCATATCTATCTATCCCATATCTATCTATCTCATATCTATCTATCTCATATCTATCTATCTCATATCTATCTATCTCATATCTATCTATCTCATATCTATCTATCTCATATCTATCTATCTCATATCTATCTATCTATCCCATATCTATCTATCTATCCCATATCTATCTATCCCATATCTATCTATCCCATATCTATCTATCCCATATCTATCTATCCCATATCTATCTATCCCATATCTATCTATCCTATATCTATCTATCCCATATCTATCTAGCTATCCCATATCTATCTAGCTATCCCATATCTATCTAGCTATCCCATATCTATCTAGCTATCCCATATCTATCTAGCTATCCCATATCTATCTATCCCATATCTATCTATCCCATATCTGTCTGTCTGTCTTTCTGTCCATCTCATATCTCTATATCTCATATCTATCTCGCTCTCTGTATTGGAGGGGGACGTCATCTCAACAAGTCTAAGACGTCTCCAGGCAGACACATAGCTTTGCGAGTTTCTGGGTGCTGCACTGTCAGTAGTGTCACATATAACTAAGCGCAGATCAGATAGCGTCTCACCCGCTCGCTGTGATGTGACCTTGTCCGTGGCACCAGAGCTGCAGGCTGGCACGCTGACAGTCAGCGTAACAGAACAGACAGATGGTCCAACTATTCGAGGTTGGAGTTCAGTACAACGATCAGCATCGAGATAAAGAACAGGCCTGGCGCGGCGAATATTAAACACCCGACTCTGCCAGACAAATAAAAGGTCAATATGTTAAACTCAATCTAAACACAGATTTACCGGTGGCACAAAGCGCCGATGACGAGGAGCCGGCGCATTTCACAGCCATGTACAATGAAGGATCATTCGGGGTAAAGCTTTCCAGTCCGTCTCCAGGGATGGCGGCGGTGGCGTGGGAGTCTTATCCGGGGCCCTGGATATTAGCTTGTTCATTGAAAACATACTTTGCAGTGACTGGCATTTCCTCTTCGGATTACCGTAGCAGGCTGTGGGCATTTTTTCTGCTCTGCGCCGGATTCTTTAGCTTTAGACTGAAGGGTGTTTTTGAGCCCTTTAATAATCCAATCAGAAACTTAAAGTACAGAACTATCTCCTCCGTCAGACACTTTTGTCAGGATACATTCTGCCCCTTCGCTGAGCCGCCTGTTGGCATTTCCATTGGCTGATAACTTTAAATAAGCCGTGATTTATTCATACATTTCAATTGTCGAGGTCTGAGCAGTTTTCTATTTTTTTATTATTATTATTTTATTTTTTTTTCACACCAAAGTCAAAAAAGATGAAGTTATCTCCTCTCGGAAATGGACTTCAGGTCTGAATATAGATCGCCGCCTATTTTCTCTCTTCTTCTTTTACTTTTGATAAAAAGCCAATTCTTTAATATCCTCCCCCCCCCCCCCCCCCCCCCCCGGTAAAACCTTCCACTAAATCAGTCTACAAAGAGAAAAGTCACTGAAAACAAAATTTCACATAAAAATAAATAAATAAAAAGCTGCCTATTATGCGGCTCGATATAAGTAAAAGGTAATTTTCTGGGCAACTTCCAATAGTCTCTAATGAAAAAATGTCATGACAGCCAAGATGGGAGGCTGGAAAATGTTCCCAGCGCTGAGGACGCGGCCAGCATCACAAACAAGCGGAAAGATGCTTAAAGTAAATAGTTTTCTCTTAAAAAAAAAATAAAAAATCAAATTGCCTGGAGGTTTAAAGCCGCAGCAAAAGCGAGACGCTCCGACAAGAGCAAAATGGAAGATTAAATGCTCAAAAAGTTTTGCAGGTCTTCACAAGAAAAAAAGCTAAAAACTTCTGAACTTTATGAAGGGAAGAATAGGACACTGTCACGCTGACTCAGTGTCAGGTCTATTGTAAAATAGCGCTAGGCCGCCTTCAGGCGAGCGTATTTCGGCGGCATTTCTACGCCCATAATATAGACATGTGTCCCGGGCTGACAGCAGGGTTTACTGATCCGAACTCAGAGTATTATAGGTCCCTTTGATGGTCCACGTTTTGATCAGTACACAGCACAGCCAGGCTGGACACCTCTGTATTACAGAAACTAAGGTGACCAGACTTTTCCAGCGGGATAGAGAGGTGTGGCCAGGGGGGCGGAGCATATTACGGCGTAGGATTTTACCTCTGTCGTTATAAAAAAATACAGGGAGCAAATTCCGCAGCATTTCTTCATACAAAAAACAGTCAAAATCCGTACCATTGCGGACGTTGACTGGAAATACTATGCGGCGCTCCCCCTCACCTCCTCTGTAGGCTTCCCGCTGTCAGCGCTTCCCGGCTTTTGGCTCTCAGCGGCATGTAGTGGCCTCACCTGACCAGTACGCTGAAAATCGGAATCCAGGGTGTGCTGACAGGGAGGAGGCTTTGGAGGAGGTGAGGAGAGCGCCACATAGTATGAAATCAGCTGCGGATATGTGGCTGATTGCCAGTCAAAATCTGCACCAATGTTACAGATTTTTACTGTTTTTTGGATGCAGAAATGCAGTTTGAGGTATGCTGCCATGTGCAGAGTGGCCTCAGAAGCAATAGTGTCCCCTATATCAGCCCCAGTAGTAATAGTGACCCCCCAACAGTGGCCTCAATAGTACAAGTGACCCCCACAGTGGCATCAGTAGTAATAGTGACCTCCCCACAGTGGCCTCAGTAGTAATATTGGCCCCCGTAGTAATAGTGACCCCTACAGTGGCCTCGGTAGTACTAGTGACCCCCACAGTGGCCTCAGTAGTAATAGTGTCCCCTATACTAGTCCCAGTAGTAATAGTGACCCCCCCCCCACAGTGCACTCAGTTGTAATAGTGTCCCTTATATTGGCCCCCGTAGTAATAGTGAGCCCTACAGTGTCCTCAGTAGTAATAGTGTCCCCTATACTAGTCCCAGTAGTAATAGTGACCCCCACAGTGGCCTCAGTAGTAATAATGTCCCCTATACTAGTCCCAGTAGTAATAGTGTCTCCTATATTGGCTCCAGTAGTAACAGTGACCCCCACAGTGGCCTCAGTAGTAATAGTGACCCCCACAGTGGCCTCAGTAGTAATAGTGTCCCCTATACTAGTCCCAGTAGTATTAGTGACGCCCACAGTCACAGTAGCCTCAGCAGTAATAGTGTTCCCTATATTGGCCCCAGTAGTAATAGTGACCCCCACAGTGGCCTCAGTAGTAATAGTGACCCCCACAGTAGCCTCAGTAGTAATAGTGTTCCCCCACAGTGGCCACAGTAGGAATAATGTCTCCTATAATGACCCCAGTAGTAACAGTAACCCCCACAGTAGCCACAGTAGTAACAGTGTCTCCTATATTGGTCCCAGTAGTAACAGTAACCCCCACAGTAGCCACAGTAGTAACAGTGTCTCCTATATTGGTCCCAGTAGTAATCCAAGATAAAAAAACAGGTTGTTGCGGCACTTCCACAATAGGAGAAATAAATATACTCACTAGAGCTGTGACCGGGCGTTAGATGCAAAGCTGCGTTCGGACGTGGACCTCACGTCCAATATACTTGCTTCAAATAAATAGTAAACCAGCAGCATCTGGGGTGTCAGTAAGATAAGTAGAAAATCTTCATGGATATTAAAATCCCATCTTTATTTCATCTTTCATAGTAAAATACAACATTTCGACTGGTGAAACTCCAGTCTTTATCAAGCCAATCTATATCGATATATACCAGATGCTGCTGGTCCCAGTAGTAACACTAACCCCCACAGTGGCCTCAGTAGTAATAGTGTCCGCTATATTGGCCCCAGTAGTAATAATGTCCCACACAGTGGCCTCAGTAATAATAGTGAGCTCTATTTTGGCACCAGTAGTAATAGTGTCCCACACAGTAGTAATACTATTGATATATGTGGGACACTTATACTAATAGTGTTCCCTACATCGGCCCTAGTATTAATAGTGACCCCCAGAGTAGCCCCCTTGAGACAGATATACTTACCTCCTTTTTGTCTTCACAACACTGCTGCAGGAGGAAGTGTGTCTGCCTGGATGCCTGTTCCCTTTTCCTCTCCTCCTGCGGAAGCAAGGAGTAGAGCTCAGGGAAGGAGGATCCGGGGTACACACACTGCCGTCAGTATGTGCATCGCCCCGGGAGCACCACTGAGTGATTACCATCCGAGGAGGTGCAGCACCCCAGCTGGTAATCACCTTCATGGTGACCTTGCGAACCAAAAGCGGGACAAGAGGCTGTCCTCCTTAGGGATCCTGGGAAAAGAAAGTCTGGACAACTTAAAGACAAAGATATACGCCCGCAATACACTCTACTGAAAGCAGGCTAACTGAATCACCTGTATTTTGGCACATGAGCCGCATATTTGGTACTAAGAATGCGGCAATTTGGGGGGGAATTTCATCTCAACTTTTCAAAAGCCAGAATTTTTTACATTTTTCCATTCCATGGCGAGCTATGGTTTTTATTGGTACTATTTTTATTGTGTTTTTTACCTTTATTTTTATGTCCCTGTAGGCAGAAAGTTTGCGCTGACAGAGCGCAGGAAGGGGGCGCCACATGAGTACAAAACACAGCTTCCCGGACTCCATGGTCCCCCATGTTTGAGCTCTATAATGTAGTTTCTGAGGCTTGAACGTGATGGCAAGTGAAAACCTCATCCGGGACAATACAGGATGTAACATGCGGCCTCCTGTGGACCCCCGGTAATGGTCTTCACAAGAAACTAATTTAAATGAATATTTCCTAATTAAGAGTCTCCTTCCTGAATCGGCGCGGTTGCTGCAGAAAGCGTTGTAATGTGATGTAAAAGTTGTCCAGTGCGACCTCCTCGCCGATCCGCCGCTGATCTCCTAACGCAGACGACCCACTTCTGTTCACATTTGTGTTTAGGTTTCTGTTTTGAACGGATCCATCTACAAAACCATAAAAGGACCTGAAAACAGATGCTAAACAGGAACAGACTGAATCTAAGGTGCCCGTTTTTTGGGGCTCATTCACATCAGCGGTTTTGATTTCCGCCAGGGAGCAGCAAAATGTTAAAAAAATAAAGGTTGTGTTCCCCCCCCCCCCCCCTCGTTGATTTCAGTGGGATTCATTGTTAAAAAACGAATGTGTTAAAAACAAAAAGCTGATGTGAAGAAGCCCCCCAGCGGATCTGTCCGTCCGCCTCGGTTTGTATCAGTTTGGCGTCCGTTTTAATAGGAAATTTATACCAGAAAACGGATCTTTCTACTTTCCGTCTGAGCAGATAGAAAACGTCTCTGATAAACGGAATAAATAGAGTCTACGAAGCGTAAGCTTCCCGGTTACATCGGACCTTCACTGACAACGGGAGAAAGGACCGCCGCTTCCATCAAGGGAAAATGGCGCAGCAGATTACACTACAGAAAACGGAGATCTCATGGAATCGACAGGATCTGACGAGCCTTAAGAACTGAAATCAGCGGGGACCAAACTGAAAGCTTTATTTATACGATGCAATGCAAGAGCGGAAGCCCCAAACGCAGACATAGCAGCGATCTGCGCCCCTGTGATCGGGCCCTTTATAGGGTCAATCGATCGTTCGGATTCCCGCTGGAGGCAGGATTGTCCTTCAGTATAAATGTTGCACCAACTGAACGATGAAGAAGAATGTGTTCGCTTCTTGTTCAGTTTCTGCATCTAAACTGAAGGACAGATTGTTCGTCATTCATCTATGAACTACCTGTTTACTGTGAATGGATGTGGGAGGTCCGGAACGATCCCTGATCCGCTCCGCCTCCATTCACTGAGCGATGATCATTCCTGTGTAAACGCACAAGAAGGATATCACTGCAACGACTGTCGTCCCGTGTAAAAGAGCCTTAACTGTCTGGCAGCCGGAGGGCTCCAGAGAGGTAATATCTCCTCCCCACTCACATATCCACATGATGTATATTATCAGCTGATTCTTAGTGGAATTCCCCTTTAAGATGCGCTGGTATTATCAATCTTCAGCATTCGTTCACTTCATCATTGGAGGCTCCGCTCAGAACCGCTGCCGCTGATGTCTGGGATGACATAGCGCCGCAAAGTCTGTATCCCAAACCACTTTGTGCAATAACTATTAGTTATTGATTATGGCAGTAGTCCTCTGCACTGCTATGTATGGCGGAGGGCTTATGTAGGGGCACCCCATCCATGAGGCAACCTGAGCCTGCTGCCATCAGTCCTCTGCACTGCTATGTATGGCGGAGGGCTTATGTAGGGGCACCCCATCCATGAGGCAACCTGAGCCTGCTGCCATCAGTACTCTGCACTGCTATGTATGATGGAGAGTTAATGCAGGGGCGCCCCTTCCATGAGGCAACCTGAGCCTGCTGCCATCAGTCCTCTGCACTGCTATGTATGGTGGAGGCTTAATGCAGGGGCGCCCCTTCCATGAGGTAACCTGAGCCTGCTGCCTCAGGCGACGGGCTGCAGGACCTCAGAGCTCTGACCAGGTTGTCACACGGATGGTATTTCTTTTTTACTGGCCATATTAAAGGGGTTTTCCGAGTTATTTCTTTTATATAGTTTTGTGCCCCAGGTGCCCAAAACTATATAAAAGAAACATACCCACTGTAACGACGAACTACCATTTAGGCATCTGACAGGTGACATCAGCTGGCCAGAAGGCCCGGGGATGTGTCATAAACACGTCATGTGGGCTTATATTGTAGAAGCCCCAAAGTAGGTTTATGGGACACCATTGACGACATCCCTGACAGCCTCCCATTGGCTGCTGGGCCACATAGGTAAACAATCCATGTGACTGCTGCTACTCAAGTGAATAGAGGTCCGGAGCATTGGCGTGGAAGCAGCGCACAGCTGGTGAGTATGTGTGTTTTGTGACCCTACTATGGGGGTCACTATTAATACTGGGACTGTTACAGGGGTCACTGCTACTACTGAGACCACTACTGGAGCAACTATTATTACTAGGACTACTTTGGGAGACACTATTACTGCTGGGACCACTATGGGCATCACTATTAATACTGGGGCTGTCATGGGGGCGACTATTACTATTGAGACCACTACTAGGACTACTATGGGAGACATTATTACTACTGGGTCCACTATAGGCGTCACTATAAATACTGGGGTTGTCACGGGGGCGACTATTACTATTGAGACCAGTACTAGGAATACTATGGGAGACACCATTACTGCTGGGACCGCTATGGGGGTCAATATTAATACTGGGGCTATCAAGGGGGCTACTATTACAATTGAGACCACTACTAGGGGCACAATTACAGTTGGGGGGCACTATTAATAATAGGGCTGTTACAGGGGTCACTGTTACTATTGAGACTACTATGGGAGACACTATTACTGCTGGGACTGCTATGGGGACCAATATTAATACTGGGGCTATCAGGGGGCTACTATTACAATTGAGACCACTACTAGGGGCACAATAGCTATTTAGGGTCAGTTAACACTGGGGCTGTTAGGAGAGCCACTATTACTATTGAGACCACTACTGGGGGCACAATTACTGCTGGGGCTACTATGGGGGTCACTATTAATACTAGGGCTGTTTCAGGGGTCACTGTTACTATTGAGACCATTACTGGGGCCACTATTACTACTAAAGACTCCCACAGTAACTACTATGGGAGTCACTATTACTGCTGGGACCGCTATGGGGTCAATATTAATACTGGGGCTATCAAGGGGGCGACTATTACAATTGAGACCACTACTAAGGGCACAATTACTGTTGGGGGGGGGGGTCACTATTAATAATGGGACTGTTACAGGGATCATTGTTACTATTGAGACCACTACTGGGGCCACTATTACTACTGGGACTACTATGGGAGACACTATTACTGCTGGGACTGCTATGGGGGTCAATATTAATACTGGGGCTATCAAGGGGGCGACTACTACTATTAAGACCACTACTAGGACTACTATGGGAGACATTATTTCTACTGGGTCCACTATGGGGGTCACTATAAATACTGGGGCTGTCATGGGGGCGACTATCACTATTGAGACCACTACTAGGAATACTATGGGAGACACCATTACTGCTGGGACCGCTATGGGGGTCAATATTAATACTGGGGCTATCAAGGGGGCTACTATTACAATTGAGACCACTACTAGGGGCACAATTACAGTTGGGGGCACTATTAATAATGGGGCTGTTACAGGGGTCACTGTTACTATTGAGACTACTATGGGAGACACTATTACTGCTGGGACTGCTATGGGGACCAATATTAATACTACGGCTATCAGGGGGGCTACTATTACAATTGAGACCACTACTAGGGGCACAATAGCTATTTAGGGTCAGTTAACACTGGGGCTGTTAGGAGAGCCACTATTACTATTGAGACCACTATTGGGGGCACAATTACTGCTGGGGCTACTATGGGGGTCACTATTAATACTAGGGCTGTTTCAGGGGTCACTGTTACTATTGAGACCATTACTGGGGCCACTATTACAACTAGTGACTCCCATAGTGACTACTATGGGAGTCACTATTACTGCTGGGACCGCTATGGGGTCAATATTAATACTGGGGCTATCAAGGGGGCAACTATTACAATTAAGACCACTACTAAAGGGCACAATTACTGTTGGGGGGGTCACTATTAATAATGGGGCTGTTACGGGGATCATTGTTACTATTGAGACCACTACTGGGGCCACTATTACTACTGGGACTACTATGGAAGACACTATTACTGCTGGGACTGCTATGGGGGTCAATAGTAATACTGGGGCTATCAAGGGGACTGCTACTACAATTGAGACCACTACTAGGGGCACAATTAGTGTTGGGTGTCACTATTAATAATCGGGCTGTGTACAGGAGTCACTGTTAATATTGAGACCACTGCTGGGGCCACTATTACAATTCTCAATGTTTAAAATATGTTTTGGGCATCTCAAGTCTTGGCGCTTTCAATGCCTGTAAAGTTTGTTGGAGGGCGCCATTTCACAGTTTGACTCAGGCTTGGGGCACCCCATTCCCTGGCATCAGGTGCTGCCCCCTACACCTGGCATTTGCTTTAGGCATACAACCTATCTATACAAGCATTGTACATGTACTGGTCTTTACCATGGCAGACCACCCTGCAGCTGACACTGCCCCTCATCTCTCCGGGAGCTTTGTGCCGCGAGGCAGCCGCATTCAGGGATTGCTGGTCCCGCAATATATTACTAGCGGGGAAATTAGATTTTCTGTGTGAATTGCAGCAATTCCGAAAGATACTTTTCATTTAGATCCGAGCAGAAAACGATTCTGAAACGAAGCCAAATGCAGCGAGCGAGCCATCCGTCATTTTTATAACACAATTGAATCCGGCTTTGTGTACACAGCTGAAAGCGCCATTTAGAAGGTATTTAAAAAATGCATGATCCCCCGACATTCAGCATGTAAACACAGCATACATTCATCCCTCCAGAGGGGCCGGGGCTGCGGGGCCCGGCGTACCTGGAATCACAGAAGCAGCTCCACAGTCCTTGGCCGTGACTCCACAGGAGACGATTGAACACGCGATTAAAACTGCGGTACAAGTGTAAACACTCCACATCAGACACTTTCCAGATGCGCTGAAGAACGGAGCGAATGTTTGTTCTCACGATGTCCAAAATCTGCGCAGAAAAAAAAAAAGAATATTTTAGTCCCATCGTAAAAACCCACTGGAGATGATCCCCCCGCAGCATGATGAAACTAACACAACCGCCATTGTAACGCCGCTCCCCCCGCATCCTCATGGTTGACAGATTTCTAGAGCTCTCATCAGTTCAATAGCAGATGTATAAATCCATAAATGGTTAGCGCCCCCTATTGGTTATGTTCAGTTGTAAAGTATTGCTGTCTTATCCTCCGTATAGGTCATCAATGGTAGATCAGCCACTGATCAGCTGTTTATTGGGCTGGTACACTTGTGCACGTAGCTGATTTCTGCAGGAAGCAGACTGCTCCGTTTCCACTGCAGTGGTCAGTCTTGGTATTACAGACCCAAGTTCCCATTGAAGTGAATGGCTTGTAATACCAAGCCTGGGCACTGCAGTGGAAACCGAGCTGTCTGCTTCCTGCAGAAATCAGCTGAATGATGGTTGCAGCTGCCCAGCAACCAGCTGATCAGTGGGTAGTGGAACCCCACTGATCTACTATTAAAGGGATTATCTGGCTACTGGACAGCATTGCCTCTCTAGCTATAACTTTCTTAAAATAACAAAAAAAAGCAGCACATACCCCTCCTCTGCGTTGGGGTTGCAGCGCTGTAACCCCACTGTCTTTCTGATGTTTGTTGTTGCTGATGATGTCATTGGAAGTCATCTGATTACTGGAGCCAATCAGAAGTTGCAGTCTCTGCACTAGGCCTCCCTCACACAGGGCATTTGCAGAAACGCAGCGTTTTTCAACGCTGCGTTACTGCAGATTCCGCCCCGTTTCAGCAGCGCTGGCATACTTTATGCCAGCGTTTTGGCTGCGTTTTCAGCTCGGCTGAAAACGCAGCCAAGAATGCTGATAAGAAAAAAAAAAAGTAATACTCACCTAGCCACTGCAGTCCGGGTCGCGGCCACTGCTCTCTGCCGCTGATCCGGGTTTCCTCGGCACTCCCAAGTCTATTGCCGGAGGCCAGGTTTGAGAGCCCTGCCTCCGGCAATAGAGTGCTGTGATTGGTTGTCTGTGCTTGCTCGATGCCCAATCACAGCCCTTCATTGACTGTCTCAGCCAATCAGAGCTTGCCGGCACTGATTGGCTGAGACAGTCAATGAAGGGCTGTGACTGGGCATCGAGCGTGCCAACAACCAATCACAGCACTCTATTGCCGGAGGCGGGGTTCTCAAACCTGGCCTACGGCAATAGACTTGTGAATGCAGGGGAAGCCCGGATCAGCGGCAGAGACCAGCGGCCGCGACCCGGACTGCAGCGGCTAGGTGAGTATTACTTTCTTTTTTTTGTCTAACTGGGACTGATTTTCGGGGTAGGGCTTCTATTGCAAGCCCTCACCCCGAAAATCGGTGAGCGGTTAACGCTGCCAAAAACGCGGCACCAAGTGTTGCCGCGTTTTCAGCAGTGCTAAAACCGCTGCCCCTTCATTTCAATGGGCGACACAGGGCTGAAAACGCCCCAAAATAGAACTTGCATCGCTGTCAAAGCGCAGTGTTGGAAGGCGCTGCGTTTTCAGCCCTGTGTGAGCAGCCACATTGAAATGAATGGGAGTGTTGTACAGCGTTTAGCGCTGGGCTGAAAAGGCAGCGCTAAACGCTGTATACAACGCCCTGTGTGAGGGAGGCCTTACTCTTGGCATCAGGGCGCCCAGGATGTGAGAACTGATGCCAAGAGATTGGGCAGTGTTGCTGCAGCCTCTGATTAGCTGCAGTGGTCAAGTAACTTCCGATGACATCATCAGCAATTCCGCAGCAGAGGGCAGGTATGGACTGCTCTTTTTGTTATTTTAAGACAAAGCTAGAAGGACAACCCCTTTAATGCCCTATCCCTAAGCATAGTCCAATAATAGTTTTCAACCGACCAACCCCTTTAAGAGCTCACTGGCACATCTGTGTACCGTCTGCACAATGACCCATTACAATAAATAAGACTCTGCAGACGGGTTTATTTTTTCCAACATGAACTGATGTTGCAGCCTGTTCTATTCTTGTCCGAGTTCTTGGAGGACAATCACCCATTCTAGCCAGTAGGTGCGCACATGGAGCGCAGCCATTTTTGCTCAATTATTCATGGATTGTTGCTTAGCGCTGGTAGAAAACAAAATTGGGCTCCTTCCGTCTCTTGTGTGTTCAAGGAAAAAAAAAAAAACGGATCACGCATGGAAGTAAAAAACGGACACACACAACCCGACGCGGCACGTGATGCCATGTGACCTAATACCGCTCACAGCTGAGACCTTGCTGTAATTATGCAGGTTGAGGTGATCCCTTATCAGCTAAATACATTGACAGCAGCGCAAATCTCTCTCCTGCCATGCAGTTTGCTACAATGTTTCAGGGCAGGTAAACTATACCGAGATGTTTAGTTGGCAGACAGGGGTGCCCTTACCAAAAGGTGACCTGGGACAAGCAAGACCTCAGGCGGCAATCTGCAGGACCCCCGATGGGTGGCAATCTGCAGGACCTCCGATGGGCGGCAATCTGCAGGAGCCCCGATGGGCGGCAATCTGCAGGAGCCCCGATGGGCGGCAATCTGCAGGAGCCCCGATGGGCGGCAATCTGCAGGAGCCCCGATGGGCGGCAATCTGCAGGAGCCCCGATGGGCGGCAATCTGCAGGACCCCCGATGGGCGGCAATCTGCAGGACCCCCGATGGGCGGCAATCTGCAGGACCCCCGATGGGCGGCAGGTTGCTATCTGGCTTAGATTCATTTTTTACTGGCGATAATAATGGCCGATAAAAAATAATTGCTACCTGTGAGCGGGCCGCGCGGCCCGACAAGCATTTAACTCACTTGCTAGGCAGGTCCGGTCCAGGAGGCGCCACTGCTGTGATCAGAGTGTGACCTCTGACCTCTCACCCGGCATCTGCGCTCCTGCACTCGGATGTCAAAATCACAGAGGTGAGGGGAAACACAATAACATATTTCACTGGAAAAGAGCCAAAATGCAATACCTAATAAGGTGCAGAGCAGGCAAAATCGCCATAAGACCGGCACAATGGCCGTAGAACCTACCAATATGCAGAAAGCCAGACTATAAACTGGAGGAGCTAAACTGTCCACTGCAGACCTATATGCTGCCACCCACTCAACCAGCCCAGATTGGGAGGAGCGACTGCATGCAGCTAAATCTGCACTCGGACATCAGACTATTACTACTGCGGCTAGTAAATGGGGTCACTATTACTACTGGGGCCATTATGGGGGCACTATTACTACTGGGGCCATTATGGGGGCACTATTATTACTGGGGCCACTATTACTACTAAGACCACTATGGGTACACTATTACTACTGGGGCAATTATGGGGGCACTATTACTCTATTACTACTGGGGCCACTATTACTATTGAGGCCACTATGGGTTCACTCTTACTAATGTGGCCATTATGGGGGCACTATTACTACTGGGGCCACTATTGGGGCCACTATTACTACTGAGACAACTATGGGGGTCACTCTTAATACTGAGGCCACTAGGAGTCCACTATTACTACTGGGTCCTTTATAGGGGACACTATTACTACTAAGGTTACTATGGGTCCACTATTACTGCTGGGGCCACTATGGAGTCACTATTACTACTGCGGCCACTATTACTACTGGAGACAATATTACTACTGAAGCCCACAATGGGGGACACTATTACTACTGAGGCCACTATGGGGGTCACTGTTAATACTGAGGCCACTATGGGTCCATTATTACTACTGGGGCTGCCATGGGGGACACTATTACTACTTAGGCCCCTATGGGTCCACTATTACTATTGGGGCTGCTATGGGGGACACTATAGGGGACAATATTACTACTGGGGCTACAATGGTGTCACTATTACTAATGAAGCCACTAAGGAGGGGGGGGGGGGGTTACTATTACAATTGGTCCAGTATGCGGGACACTATTACTACTGGGGTCACTATAGGGGTTATTATCACTAGTGAGGCCACTAGGAGTGCCACTTCGCACTTTACCAACTGGGTGCCCCAAGCCTTTAAACCGCCTGAGGCGAATACTGCACAGAGAGAGACTGGGTGCAACTTCAGCAAAAGCTCAGCTGTGAGCAGTATGATAATTTGTAGGTTCAAACAAGCATGTTTTCATTCATTGACAGTTAGCAGAGAATAACCCTGATTACTCGTAGCTGCCCTGAATTTGCTGCATCTGCACTTTACACTTTAACAAGCCGGATTCTGACTCTGTAACTTCACACCTTTGAGCTTTTTTTGTAGCGAGGAATCCGAGAATCAGACTTGGCCGGAATTCTGATAATGCAAAGAATGAATGTAGAGAATCTACGAGCGGCGTTCACATTTCATTATGGCGCGGGGCGGTAAGAGGAGGACAGACTTGTTTGGACTGATCTGACAGTAGCCGGGAAGATTAATGCTGCGTTCTGGACCTCTCTGGCGAGACCCCCCGAGAGTCGGGCTTGGATATGTTCCACCCCTCACTTATTTCTGATTGGCGCTCTGATGCTTCTTGGGGTGATGCCAGCTGTATCTCTGGCATACGACTGCATGGCTAAAATAGCCTGCTAGCGGTGCAAAGATTAACCCCTGGAGTACTGCAATGCTTAATGCTTCTATTGGTTCCCCAGCAGGAATCGATGGAGACTGAAGTCTGAAACAAAAGTCATTATCATAAATTGCGAGTATTACGCGGCCCCGGAGGGCTGGGCGGAGGGCCGGAGGCTCGTTCTAAGTGATTACATTGTGGAAAACAGAAACATAATTCAACCGTAAGAACAAAAAGTACGACCTTAGGTACACCGGCATACCCAGTGCAGGCAGGGGGACGGATCCGGTGCTGCACCTCAATACCGGTGTCCTAGAGCGAAATAACAATGGCATACTTGAATAGGACGGCATAATAATATGGCGCACGGGCTCCTGGTTGTACGCCCCATGCAAAAACTACGAGAAGAAGGTCCACCGCGGATCGGGGAATCTCCTGCTGACGACTTCCTAGATGATCGGCCCCATCGCAAAGGGAGGAGGCACTTCCAGTAGGCTTTCCTTACATCACCCATAGCAGCGGTCCCACGGGACTCAAGGAGACGTGGAAAGTGTGCTGCTCTTCAACTTTGTAATTGGGTTTTACTCTCTATCTCTTACAGGGGCCACAACACAAAATTCAAATCCATGTTCTGTGGCCCCCAGGGGCCGGTTCTCCATACCATCCAGTAGCACACCCATGCCTTCCTATACAAGTACATTACTGTTATTTCTATATAGGGCACCAGCATTGAGATCCGGCTTTTTGACTATACCCTGTATAGACGGCTCCACACGCATCTGTGCCGGTCTATGGGGTCATAACTTATCCCCAAACACCCCCCCCCCCCCCCCGTTTCTTATATGGAATCCGACAGGAAATTGTAAGGTGAACCACCGGGTGGCGTGTTATGCACCATTTTTATTACTTTTGATGGGAATAGCTAACACCAAAAAAACGGTGGAGAGGCAAAAAGAAGTCTGGGAGCAGTTTTAGTCATTTGTGGCATAGACATTTGCGTATTTGTATTAGTCCTTGTTGGAGGGGTATTACTTGGTACAGAAGTGATGCAGAATCTGCACCAATTATGCAGCCAATCCGTGTCATCGCCGCATCCTGTTCCTTTGAATGGGATTTCAAATCTGCATCGTGGAAAAAAAAAGAAGAAGCGACGCCACAAGTTCTGCGCATGCGGATTAGCCCTATTGAATTAGGTGAAGGCTAGGTGCACGCTACGATGCTTGGGACCGTGTGGTTTCCGCGTTAACTCACAGACAGCACATGACCCTATTATATGCCCTATGAGACTATGTGCATTGCTATTTTTTCATGTGGACCAAGAAAACTTGTGGCATGTTTTATTCTTGGCGGTTTCAAAAACAAGAAATCGGAAATGTCAATGCTCTGTCTCCGTGTAAATCGGACAGCACACGGACGTCTGACGCAAGTTGGCACAACTCACACTCACGGCTAGTGTGCCTGAGGCCTAATCCACACACAGATCCGCAATAGTTATAATACAAATCTGTGGCAGAAATCCGCACTTATACGTGAAAATTTCTGCCGCAATTTTCCACCGAATTCCATGTCAGATGTTTCTAATGCAGATTTTGTCGTGTGACCGTAGCCTTACAACACTCGTATTTAGTATGCTACAGGGATGCTGCTTTCACTGTGTCCCATAGCAAGGCCAGGGAGGACAATCATCAAGCAAGAACTATTTCAGTCAAGGAAGATATTGACCTCTATGGTGGCGGAGGGAAGGGGGTGTATACCAACTAACATCCCACTCACGAAAAACATAGAAAGCAGAACATCAAACAAACAGTAATCAGACCCATGAGCAATGAAAATCATGCCTTACCTTTCTCTGCTTCACAGAATCCAGCTTTATCAACCAATAGGAGGCCACCTTGGGTTTGTGATATCGCCAATTCTCTATTATCTGTACAAGATAGTAGAATCAGTGTGTTACAATAGGTTATTATTTATGATATTAGAAAAAAAAAATGACACTAGGAAGGAGCAAGAGCTGAGAAAGTATGGATTATAGTATCAGGACTGTGACTTTCCTTGTTGATAGTAGGCAGGGGCGGGGCAGGGGATGACATTCCTCCGCCTATGAGGAGCATCATGGATGCTAACACAGAGCTCAATGCTGTGGCTGCCATTCCTGCACTAATGTGTTACAAAGTACACTACCAACAGGGTATAGGACATATTAAAGGGGCATAATAACGAAGTATAAGACAAAACAGACTAACCGAGGGGCTATCTGGGACATTAAAACATAGAAAACCAGGGATGCCACATTGAAACCACCCATGAAAGTAAGCAGGCCAAAAACGAGAGCTAAGCAAGGCGAGCAGTAGGCTCTGTACTGTTGCCTTCCCTGCCAAGAGGGAATACAAGACTAAGGCCGGTTTCATATGGCTGAGTAAATAGCGCAATATTTGTGCGTTTTGAGACACACAAATATGAACCCCATTCATTTGATAGGGGTCATACACATGACCGATTCTTACCTGCTTAGCACAGCAATGTGCTACTATGTGGGAAACTCATCACAGCATGTTCTATCTTCCTCCAGTATTGCCCATTGCTTTCAACGGGGCCAGCGGCAGCAGTGCTGACCACATTGAAAGCAATGGGAAAACTCCACGATCCTCTGCTCTGGCTGAGGAGAGGCAGGTAAAGTAAGTAAGTAAAGAGATCCTTTGGTGTTCAAGTCACTGGATACGACCAATAGAATGCCTGCATATATCTGCTAGCCTGGCATATCCCTTCAATACAGGGATGGGTTACTGATCTCAGTGTACACTGTGTAATACCTAATGTCCTCTGTGGGGGCACTGCAGTTTAATTGAACCCCTGCTTTTTGGTTCCTCCACATATCAAAGTAAGGTGTTATTACTATAAAGCAGACGTCATCTGGGAAAAAATACACAACGGCAGAATTGCATTTTTTTTGGTCATCCTGTCTATAAGAAAATTTTTTTTATAAAAGGCCATAAAAAGTCATATGAAATGGAGCTAATAGAAACCAAAGATTGTCCCGCAAAAAATGAGCCCCCGCACAACCCTATCAATGGGAAGTTTAGTACAGCAAAATCAGCTATCATTGAAATCGCACCGACCAACCAAATAAAGTGATCATGTTACTTTTGCCACAATGTATACACCATATAAACAAGAGACCACCCCCACCCCCCCCCCCCACACACACACCAAGCATTTTGTTCCCCATTTCACTCCACTTAGACGTTTTCCATGATATCATGTAGTAGATAAAATGGTACCAATGAAAAACGTCGTTGCACAAAAAACAAGCCCTCATGTCTGGTGGAGGGATGTCACCAGGTGTAGAGCAGACAACGGGGTCTGGTGGTGGAATGTCACCAGGTGTACAGCTGACAACGGAGTCTGGTAGTGGGATGTCACCAGGTGTAGAGCTGACAACGGGGTCTGGTGGAGGGATGTCACCAGGTGTAGAGCTGACAATGGGGTCTGGTGGGGAATGTCACCAGGTGTAGAGCTGACAATGGGGTCTGGTGGGGAATGTCACCAGGTGTAGAGCTGACAACGATGTCTGGTGGAGGGATGTCACCAGGTGTAGAGCAGACAATGGGGTCTGATAGTGGGATGTCTCCAGGTGTAGAGCCGACAACGGGGTCTGGTAGTGGGATGTCACCAGGTGTACAGCTGACAACGGAGTCTGGAAGTGGGATGTCACCAGGTGTAGAGCTGACAACGGGGTCTGGTGGAGGGATGTCACCAGGTGTAGAGCTGACAATGGGGTCTGGTGGGGAATGTCACCAGGTGTAGAGCTGACAATGGGGTCTGGTGGGGAATGTCACCAGGTGTAGAGCTGACAACGATGTCTGGTGGAGGGATGTCACCAGGTGTAGAGCAGACAATGGGGTCTGATAGTGGGATGTCTCCAGGTGTAGAGCCGACAACGGGGTCTGGTAGTGGGATGTCACCAGGTGTACAGCCGACAACGGGGTCTGGTGGAGGGATGTCACCAGGTGTACAGCTGACAACGGAGTCTGGTAGTGGGATGTCACCAGGTGTAGAGCTGACAACGGGGTCTGGTGGGGAATGTCAACAGGTGTAGAGCTGACAATGGGGTCTGGTGGGGAATGTCACCAGGTGTAGAGCTGACAATGGGGTCTGGTGGGGAATGTCACCAGGTGTAGAGCTGACAATGGGGTCTGGTGGGGAATGTCACCAGGTGTAGAGCTGACAACGATGTCTGGTGGAGGGATGTCACCAGGTGTTGAGCAGACAATGGGGTCTGATAGTGGGATGTCTCCAGGTGTAGAGCCGACAACGGGGTCTGGTAGTGGGATGTCACCAGGTGTACAGCCGACAACGGGGTCTGGTAGTGGGATGTCACCAGGTGTACAGCCGACAACGGGGTCTGGTGGAGGGATGTCACCAGGTGTACAGCTGACAACGGAGTCTGGTAGTGGGATGTCAACAGGTGTAGAGCTGACAACGGGGTCTGGCAGGGGGATGTCACCAGGTGTAGAGCTGACAACGGGGTCTGGCAGGGGGATGTCACCAGTTGTAGAGCCGACAACGGGGTCTGGTGGAGGGATGTCACCAGGTGTAGAGCTGACAATGGGGTCTGGTGGGGAATGTCACCAGGTGTAGAGCTGACAACGGGGTCTGGTGGGGGGATGCCACCAGGTGTAGAGCTGACAACTGGGTCTGGTGAGGGGATGTCACCAGGTGTAGAGCTGACAACGGGGTCTGGTGGAGGGATGTCACCAGGTGTAGAGCTGACAACGAGGTCTGGTGGGGGAATGTCACTAATCACTACGGGACATCGCAGCTTCTGGACCTTCCAGAGTCCACTGTTGGCCATGTTATTGGGAGATGGAAGCCATTCGGTGTGTGCGGTGCCGCCACGTTCAGGGAGACCTCGTAAACAGACAGAACGAGGACAACGTAGGAGCTGTGAAGACATCACACACATCATCTGCCCTCATTCAGAAGGTCTTACAGGACATTGGAACATCCATTAGTACAGGAACCCTCCATAGGGAACAGCATGTGAAGGGTTACTATGGCCGAGCAGCTGCACACAGCATCATAGCAGTGAATGCACAGCGGCGCCTGCCATGGTGCTTGGAGCGATGGACTGTAAGTGAGTAGAAGCAAGTGTTGTAGATAAATCACAGGACAACATCTTCCGATCGGATGGCATCACTTGGGTGTGGCGGTTGCCTGGAGAGCAGCTTCTACGTGCCTGCATGGCCCCAACATTGAGTTTTGTAGGAAGTTCTGTTATAGTGGATAGTGTTTCTTCTGAGAAGGACTGGTTATAGTGAAGTCCCCCCTCACCACCAATGGGTACAGAGACATCCCGGACAATGCGGCATCACCTCCCCTGTGGTAATACTCTGGTATGGCTCCTAACAACATGACCGACCACCATAAAATACGGCACGCAGAATGTCTGCAAACTTCATTGACCGTCCCAAAGTTTGGATCTTAACCTCATTAAGCAGGGTGATATAAAATGGTGCATCTGTGCGCCCAACACGCCCATCATCCACCACATCACTATCCGAAGATCTCCTCCAGGAATGGAGGCAAATCCCTTCCCACATCTACGGGAATTTGGTGGAAAGCGAACGCGGAGGGTTACTGCAGTCATTGAGGCCAAAAGCGGCCAACACCGGATGGCAAAATGTGAATAAAATCAAATTCCATCACCTTCTATGTGCGTCCCAGTACTTCTGTCAACTTAGTGTATATTCGCCGTCCCTTCATCACCGCCATCCAGTACAACGCCCAAACGGTCAATTTTTTTCTACCGGCAACGAGTGAAAGATTCCTATACCTGCTCTGCATACTGAACATGACGATCCCTCACGGACGAAGCAGAGAGTGCAACTACTTGCGGACAAATGGATAATGCGATGCAGGAACACATGTCCTGCCGGTGTCATCCGTCTCCGGCAGAAGTGCGGGTCCTGAACTCTGTTGATTATTATTGCTATTTTATGGGCTGCTCTTTCTGTAAGTAGATTCCAAGCGGTAAAATGTTTAGTGCCCGAGGCCGGTGAGCGATGCATCACTGATCCGCAGCCGCCACACGTTGCAGTCCTGACAGCTTCTGGACGGAGCCGCCGGTGATTTTTCAGCCAGAAAAGGCTTGTCTGGGAAACCTTCGTATTGAGTAAACGTTCCCTCCAATGTAAATGGTCCCCGCGGTCCGCTTCCACCAGAGCTGTAAACTAAGAAAATCCTCTGGCCGTATTCGCTGGGTAAGTTATTTGATCACGTTGGTAGGACGTCGGGGTGCCCGCTGAGAGTTTTCCTTGAAGAGCATCCAGAGGTTGTAAAAAAAAGGAAGAACATAAATCTTTCTCCTTTTTTTTTTTTTTGTGGGACGTCAAACTCTTTAACGAGGCGGCAATCGCCTGTCGGCGCGCGGTTAGAAGCGAGAGGGGAGATTCAGCTGAGTTTTCATTGTGTCGAGTCCCCGGTCTGTTGTGAGCCACTTGAGTTCCATACAGACGTTCAGAACAAAAGTGTAATTAAACCCATTTACTTGGAGGAGAACGTTCATTTGCTTAATTTGAACTTAATTATGAAGGTCTCAGATTTTCCGAGCGCTGCAGAAACAGCGGGATTGTGTGCTCAGCGTTTTACAGGACAATCAACATGACCCCAGACAACAAAATGACATTTCAGAGTGTCCCCGCTGCACGCCGCGCTGGAGGAGTACCGGAACGACTCGGCCGCAGACTATTCTAGAAACTTAGGTTTTATGTCCGGTTGGCTGAAAATGACACTTTTTATGATCAGCCATTTGTAGGATTCTTTTATCTTGTTTATGTAGAATGAGGGTTACATGACAAGTTCGGATATTTATCCTCTGTTCCTTAGCATAGGCCATCAATATCTGATTAGTGCAAGTCACTCAGGCGGGGTACTGGGAAAATGTAGGCCGCGTGCTATCGGCCCCACTTAGGTCCATCTGGCCAGATGATCTTCTTCCTTCATGCGGCAGTGCCTCGTGGAGCTACATGAATTGTCCAGCTCCTTGCTCTGTCTGCTTCACTCTGCTGTCAGTTCATCAGCGCTCCCACAATACAGTTACTTAGTTTTTCTGCTACATTTATATTATGATCTTGGTTTTGGTACTGTATTTATTTGATAAGCTTGGTTCTGGTATTGTATCTATGTACTAAGGTTGATTTTAGCGCTGTATTTATGTACTGAGCTTGGTTCTGGTGCTGCATTTATGTTACAAATTGGTTTTGGTGCTGTATTTATGTTACAGGTTTCGTTCTTATGATGCATTTATGTACTGAGCTTGGTTCTTGTGCTGTATTTATGTTAAGGGGTTGGTTCTGGTATTGTATCTATGTACTGAGGTTGGTTCATGCTGTACTTCTATTAAAAGGCTGGTTCTGGTGCTCTATATTATGAGCTTGGATCTAGTAAGTATGTATTAACGGAGCTCTTCTGGTGTGAGGTAAGCAATCTGCTATCTTGCTGTTTTCTGCATAAGCAGTATACAGGTAGTCTGCAAGCAGTTGTGGATGTGCCTGGTACTGCAGCTCAGCCCCATTCCCTGTAAATGCACCAAGATTTGAAATGATTTCCAAGGACCGTGATATTGATGACCGATCCACAGCATAGATTGTTATGGGCTCTCGTCATCTGGAACCCCCTCCGGTCAGTTGTCTGAAGAGGTAGCTGCACTTTTCTCTTGCCAGCCTCTTCTCTGGCCAATGATGTCAAGTTCATCAATTAAATGGCCTAAGAGCAACTCAGTCCTATTCAGGTACAGCGCTGTGTCAGGTATGCAGTGTAGAGGCCTCTTCAAACTGTTTATTAGCAGGTGTCCTGAGAGATGGACCTCCGCCGATCCAAAATTGATTACCTATCCTGCGGAGTACCGCTTTAAAATGATCGCCTATCCATAGGATAGGGGATAACTTTCTGATCGATGGTGTTCCAACCACTAGGACCCCCAACTGATCTTAAGAATGAGGGTCCTGAAGGTCCCCATATGAATGGAGCAGCGGTCAGGTGGGACTGCCAGAAATAGTTGAGTGCCTGAACTCGGTTGGAGGACCTCCAGCAGTCCCAATTAGATGAAGCAGCGATGGTGCGCATGCCCGACCTCCGCTCCATTCATTCGTGGACCTTCAGAGTCTCTGTACTCTTAGATTGGTAAGGGGCTGAGAATTTATGACCCCACCGATGACAAAGTACCCTGTAGACAGAGGATAACGTTAGATGTTGGCACCACCCCTTCAGTGGGGCTTCGCTGCAGTACTGGGTACAATTGCCATTCATTCTAATGCTCAGCAGGGGGGGTTTGGGGGTCGGAACCCCCATTTATATATTAACAGCCCATCCTAAGGAAAGGTCATCAATACTTCATGTCCTGAACCCCCCCTTATGATACATTCACATGGGCGGATTTGTGATATAAAATCCATCCAGATTTTCTGCAGCCGATTCACAAGAAATTCCAAGAAACTCAATGGGGAAAATCTGCAACAAGTCTGGGAGCAGCTCGGCATAAACCGCGGAGCCAGAATCCCTACGCAGGGCGTTTCAATCTGTGTGATGTTTTCTGCACTGCGGAGATGATATTTCTTGGAGTATCATCCACTTTTCTTGTACGGCGAGGGTCGCACCGCTGATTGTTGCAGATTTTGCAACGAGATACAGTATAAAAGCATTCTGCTCATTTAGAGCAGATTCCTGTCCATAGGGGGCAGTATTACAGCACTTAGTCCTGATGAAGTGAAGATATTAAAAGGCTTTAAAGGGCTGCATGTCCTCTGGGCAGGTCATCAATAGCTGATCGTAGGGGATCTGATGCTTGAGATGCCCGCTGATCAGCTGTTTGCCGGGCCTGCTGTCAGCATGAACAGCGCTGGAAGCAGATCGCGCTGTCTGCAGTGTACTTATCCTGAGGTTAGGTCATCAATAGTAAAAGGCCAAACAATCCCTTTAACCCCTTAATGCTATACGTCGTAAGTTTATGCCACAGCAGTGTGGTATTTAACGCACCAGGATGTAAACTTACATCATGTGAATGGCGCAGGTTCAGAAGCTGAGCCCACCCCATCCCTCAGCGGGAGATAGCCTCCCACTGCAACACCCCAGAACATTGATCTCTGCCGCAATGTAATCGTAGAGGGCGATGGGTTTCCATCGCAACAGGATGTCAGTACTGGTGTCCCGAGGAGAGTGCCGTAGGACACAGCAGGAGCGGGGAGAGGTGAATATATGCTTATTTGTTATTCTACTGCATGCAGGGCTGGATTTAAAGAAATTGTACAACTTGGAAAACCCCTTTAGTTATCATTAAGTGTGACTACCTCTATACAAGCAGAAGATTTGGTAGTTTGCTGGTCTGGAGCATTCATGCGCTTGTTAATGTAATGCCAGGGAAGAAAGACATCTTAGAGAAATAATTGAAACCATAGAATTCAAAGACGATGTACTTAGCTTCTCTCCTGGCTGTAGAACGCTCGCTCGATAGCCCAGCTCTGGAAGAAAGCTGCAAACTAATATTTCCAAAGTTACACACCAGAAAAATGGAGAAAATGGAAACCGAGTCCAAGAGCTTACAATCTAGAATAGACAAGGAGGGGCTGATAACACTGGGCCGGTGTGTTCCTAGCTGACCTCAGTCTGTCATACAGGGAGGTTCTCACATTTTGGTGCATTTACTGGATTGGCCAATGAGCCTGTGGAACACTTTCCAGCAGAGCCGTAGTAGTTTATGTTGGCGCATTAACGAGTACAGACTCAGAGGGTCAGACGAGTAATGTGAACCATGGGGCAACAGAGGTAAGTGCGAGGAACATTAAAGTATAAGTAAAAAACTCCTGATGCATGATAGTGACATGTCCAGGTGCCGAGATTGTTGAAACAAACTGCCAGAAGCACCCATCTAAGTGCTGCGCCCATTTGGTTGTCACTGCGAGTGGTGAACGGACTCCATAGGCTTTCTAGGTACGCCCTGCGTATGCAGGGTTTTACTGGGTCAGATTGCTGAGCCGGCTCCTTACTTGGCCGATGTTAGCTGTCTTTGTATCGGACTGGGCTGCCTAGGGCCCAGCAATAAAATTCATCCTGAGGGTCCACTGAACAGGTACACGTAAATATTACCTGCTGAGATGCTGTATGTTTCCTACCAGTACGTAGTGCAATGGGTACACTATGCCGAGTACCGTTCATATGATGGGTGGGAGCCCATTCCTTGTTCAGGGGCCACTGAGGGACTCGTCTGTTCCTGGGCCAGTCCAAGCCTGTTGACAGCTGACACCCGGGCACAACAACTGTAATCAACTTTCACTTCTGACAGAACCTTTTAAATGGCTCAAATCGGTGCTCAGGGTCTAGAAAGGCCCCCCTTGCAATGAGATAGAGAGGTGTTGTACAGTCATCATGGCAGCTGGAGGACTTATGAAGGTCCCCAGGGCTGCTGTGTATTTCTGCCTATTAAAGGGGTTGTCCCGCGGCAGCAAGTGGGTCTATACACTTCTGTATGGCCATATTAATGCACTTTGTAATGTACATTGTGCATTAATTATGAGCCATACAGAAGTTATAAGAAGTTATTCACTTACCTGCTCCGTTGCTGGCGTCCTCGTTTCCATGGAGGCCGTCTAATTTTCGGCGTCTAATGGCCAAATTAGACGCGCTTGCGCAGTCCGGGTCTTCTTCTTTCCTCAATGGGGCCGCTCGTGCAGGATGCCGGCTCCGTGTAGCTCCGCCCCGTCACGTGCCGATTCCAGCCAATCAGGAGGCTGGAATCGGCAATGGACCGCACAGAAGCCCTGCGGTCCACCGAGGGTGAAGATCCCGGCGGCCATCTTCATCAGGTAAGTAAGAAGTCACCGGAGCGCGGGGATTCAGGTAAGCGCTGTGCGGTTTTTTTTTTTAAGTCCCTGCATCGGGGTTGTCTCGCGCCGAACGGGGAGGGGGGTTGAAAAAAAAAAACCCCGTTTCGGCGCGGGACAACCCCTTTAAGACTTGCCTGTGGTCGGTCTTAATAGACTGCCTGCATAAATACTATATACTGCAATACTGGAGTATTGCAGCAGCTATAAGTGATCAAATGATTGCAAGTTCAAGTCCTTTATGAGGACTAAAAAATTTATTAAAGATAAGTGTAAAAAGTTTATTATTGTAAAAAATGAAGGACATTGAAAGATTAAAAATAAAAAATACAAATTACGCGCTATTTAGAATTTAAAATATCCAAACAAAAAAAACCCAAAAAACATATTTGGTATTGCAGCATCTGTGAAAGTCTGATCTATCAAAGTAACACATGATTTATCCCGCATGATAAACATCGGCAGAAAAAAAGTACACAGCGCTGAAATTACGCTTTTTTGTCATCCGTCTACAAGAAAAAAAATGTATAACAAGCGATCAAAAAGTCACAAGTACTCTGAAATGGTACCAATAGAGCCCTAACACAGCCATGTCAACCGAAAAATAAAAACGTTACGACAGTTAGAAGATGGTGGCATAAAGTCATTTTTTTTCAAAGATATATATATATTTATTTTTTTTTAAGTACAGCAAAAAAAAAAAATATATAAGGGTGCATTCAGACGACCGTATATCGGCTGGGTTTTCGCGCCCAGCTGATATACGGCGTCTCTCTCTGCAGGGGGAGGAAGCAGGAAGAGCTGTGAGCAGTGCTCTGAGCTCCCGCCCCCTCTCTGCCTCCTCTCCACCCCCCTGCACTATTTTCTATGGGGAGAGGTGGGGTGGGGGCGGAGCTAATTCAAGGAATTTAGCCCCACCCCCGTTCCGCCTCCTCTCATTGCAAATAGTGCAGAGGGGCGGAGAGGGGGTGGAGAGGAGGCAGGAGCTCAGAGCACTGCTCACGGCTCTTCCAGCCTCCTCCCCCTGAATGCAGCCTAAATTTGGAATTGTGGTAATCGTAGTGACCCATGGAATGAAAATATGTCATTTTTGATTTAGTTAGTATGCCGTAAAAACAAATTCCCTGAAAACATGGCGGTACTGCAGTTTTTTTTCCCCATTTCACTTCACTTAGAAAGTTGTAAAAGTTTTCCAGTACGTTATATGGTGATTACATAGTACCACTGAACAATGCAGCCCATCCCACAAAAATAAGCCCTCAGAGAGCTGTCAGCGGAAAGATTAAACTTTGTCAAAGTGGAGAAGAAAATCCAAGAATGAAGGAGAAAAAGGGTGTTTTCCCATTACTTAAACCTGCTTCACAACCACTCTGTACTTCCTGGTTTCTGCTGACCAGGACATGTGACTGCTGCAGCCAATCACTGGCCACAGAAGGTCACTGGTACCATATCTGAAGATCCAAGTGACCACTAGAATATTGGGGTACCCAGTAATGATGTCCCACCATAGAGCCTACTCGAAGGGTAGGGAAGCTTTGGACAGGTCTGTTGGCAATTAGTTTTATACTTCATCATCTCTTCTTGGTCTTCTCTAGGTATATAGATGTATACATGTACATACAGACTTACTTCATCTAAAATGGCACAGGTTTCATCTTCATCCATCTTCCCCGGAAACCTAATCCTCATATTCTGAAGAACATGCAAGGTCTGCTTGGTCAGCTCTTCTTCCTGCTCTTTGGATAGGTGATGTACCGCAGCTTCATTCTGAAGACACAAACAACCCGTTGCTTAAGGAGGAATATAAAAGTTAGTTAATAGATGGTGATAACGGGAAGGAAAGTTCATTAGGATATGGAGGGACATCTCATGGCAATGACCTGTGTAAGAACTTACGGTATGCTGAGTTATAACTGAGCTCAATGTATAAATCTGTATGCAGTCAGTTCCTGAGCTCCCCCTAGTGGTGGCTGCAGGCAGAATTGTATTATTTAACTAAATCGCTTTAGTGGTGATATGGAGCTTTTGTGTAGGAAAAAATGGAGATCCGGCTGTTAAACAGATTCTGTGTGACTTACTTACCAAACATGACACACAGGGATAAAATGCAGGTGAGCTACACCAGGTACAACTTGCTCCTCGCCCCCAAACTATGCACCTGACAAGAAGCCTACCATCTTATCCTTCTGGATTAAAAAAATCAGCAATGCCAGCAATATTCATTTTGCCACCTCCAAAAAGTTCCTGTCTTACTAGACTTTAATGCTAAGTCATAAGTAGTTCTTGTCTTCCAAGTCTGAGCTTTCTCCTATCTTCCGGATCTGCACCTAAGTTCTCATCAGATCTACTAACATTCTACATCCAATGCAAGTGAACAGGTATTCTAACCCTGTCAGGCAGACGGATGTGGACCCGCCTTGCCACACACCGGGTTGGCTGTGGGCTATCAGAGGTGGAAGCACCTGGGAAACCCTGGTTTTGCTGCTTGACCCCCCTCCAAGCAGGAAACCATCTACATGACACACACAGATGGTCCCGCTTGTGCGTCTGCTGATGCTGCAGGTACCTGAAGGTCTGACCAGGGGTGTAGTGGGGAAACAGCCATAGTCAGGTCTGGCGGCACAGGGGCAATAAGGAGGTGCAAGCTGAAGTTCAGGGCAGGCTAATGAGACCAATTACTTAGGCATCCTTAGAGGGGGTGGATGCCTAATAGTATAACGGGTGCAGGAACAGGATTGGAAGGGGGACAGATTTAAGGAGAGTGCACTGGCCCTTTAAGAGAAGCGGCCAGAGCACATGCAAGGCCTATGGGCAAAAACATGGGAGCGACAAAAACCCCGCTCGTATGCACTGCAAAAATTCACATAATTCATTCTTCTTGTGGATTCTGCATGGAAAAGCTGCAGATTACCCCCAAAAATATGACTAATTCTTGTGTGGATCCACTAGCACATCCACAGCAAAAGTCCAGGTGTCGGCCTCAGATGTCTGCGCTGATCCTCCTGTCATGGCACGCTTGGCATACGCAAATCTGACACATGGACATGGTCTTAAAGCTGATTTCTGAGACCACTACAAATTTAAAGGGGCATTCTAAGACTTTTACTCTTGGCGACTTATCCTGAGGATAGGTCATCAATAGTTGTTCGGCAGGAGGCCGCCCCTTGGGATCCCTGCCGGTCAGCTGGTCAACGGGTCACTGTCAGTGAGGACAGCGGGAGAAGCAGACAGTGCTGCCAGCACTGCTGTGACCCGGTTGGGTACTACAGGCACAGTTCCCATGATTTCAATGACAGCTGAGCCTACAGCACCAAGCCGGGCCACTGCCATACGGACAGCGCTATCTGCTTCCATTGCTGTCCACACTGACAGCAGACACAGCGATCAGCTGATCAGTAGAGATCCTGAGCGCCAGACCCCCGCTGATCAACTACTGATGACCTGTCCTGTTGATATGGTAGATTGGGGTCCACTGTGACTCTCACATACATCTGAATCAGCCTTGGTATGTTTGGTGAAGGGCTGAATGCTCGGACCTCCCATGAAGACGGCACCTTCACCTCCTGAGAAAGCACAACTCCTGACCGAGAGCCGCGTCAGAACTACAGAACAGCCGATGCCTGGTCAGGAGCCGCCATGTGTAAAAGCCGATTGAGGTACGGTTAGATATGCTTGGATAACCCATTTAATGTATGTACTTTGCTTGCTGTAAAGACTAAACCTCCCATAATGCAAATCATCAGAGGAAGTTGTTTGCAGACACTGAACCAGCAGGGGGCACTGGGAGATGTGAGCTCAGAATCAAATAACAGTAACGTGCTTAGTCTCCCCTATTCTTCACACGACATGTAAGCTTCTGCCCCCGATAACATTATCCGTAGCTGGTTTGTAAATCTGACCCATACGTATACGGTTAAACAGCTTGAGTTACTCACCAGCGTTGGGTACATACTGCTGCACGTCCCCGTGTGTGGCACTCTGTGTGACGACGAGCTACGATTTAACGAATTGGTCCGGTTCCCTGAAGACGGCCTTGAGACTTGTGCAGATACTCTCGATGAGAATGGTCGATGCTGCTCCGCGTGCGGAGATGGTGCGTTGAGTGCTGTGATGGAGCGCGGGCAGCTCACAGAGCGCCTAATCGGAGTCGATGATGAGGAGGGAGATGAATAGGTAAACGGCCGTGATTTAATGGGAGGCTTACAGTGTACTCGACCTGCACACAAGCACAGAAGACAGCGGGTGAGTGGCACATAATCATCATCTATAGCAGAGACCAAGTCTGGGACTTCACAGCCGATCTGGGGAAATCCGAAGGACCCTTAATGTGGTGCGTTCTGATTAATGGCGTGCTGGAAGTTACATTATCGTTGCCATCATTAAAGTTATGTGCCTTTAAGTCTAAGATGGAAATAAAGGTTCTTGTGCAAAATTGCATTTGGTACTGAACACTAAATCCCCGGCTTAAAGGGGTTGTCTGGTTACCAGGTGCAACTTAAATGACAGGTGCTTAAGGGTTAAGATAACGAATCCGGCAGGATTTACCCGCCCGTCTTGGCGATCCAGCGCTGTAGCCCACGATCTTCCCGCTCTTGGTTGTGAAACGAACATCACGTGATATAAAACGTCCTAGAGATGCACCTATCCAGTAGGTGAGCATTAGAAGAGGAGCTAATGGTCCACGGCAAAGAATTCCAGAGGACGGGTGCAGCACAAGAGGAGTCATGAAGAATGGGAGTGAGAACAAGGATGTGAGGGACCCTGAACGTACTCGGCACAGTGCGAGCTAGTAATGGGATCAACGAAACCCCAGAATTGTAACTCCATCATACAGGAACCTCTGTACGCAGGGAGCAAATCGATCCACATTTGCTATAAAAGCCGGGATCTCATTACTGACAACACGGGGAGGATTTGGGAAGAGACATTTC
Organism: Eleutherodactylus coqui; assembly: GCF_035609145.1. Classification (NCBI taxonomy): domain Eukaryota; kingdom Metazoa; phylum Chordata; class Amphibia; order Anura; family Eleutherodactylidae; genus Eleutherodactylus; species Eleutherodactylus coqui. Next base: position 307,954,497 of record NC_089839.1, read on the forward strand.
CAGCACTGGATAATAAATGACCCTGATGTGTTTCTGCACACGCCGCGCTTCATTTCACGTGTGAAGGGTCACCGGTGATTAATAGGTGTGGGGAGCAGAAATGTCTGAATGATGCAAATACATGTAAATCTATTTCTAGATACATGTGACAGATACAATGTATCCAGTAAAGCCAACCCAACCACGTACCAATGTGGAAGAACTATACACTGACGTGCCAGAAGTCCTGGGATAGCGGCATGTAAGTAGATGATGAAGTGGCGGTACGTACTCAGGTGATGCTCAGGAATGCCCATACCATATTGTGAGGTGTTACCGGAGAGGTTGAACACCGACCAGCGTGCTTATGGCGAGGAGACATGAATTATTGGACAAGACCTTCCATTTCTGAAGTTACAGAAGGCACAGAAGGGGACAGCGCAGGGGCCGCCCACAGGGGACAGCGCAGGGGCCGCCCACATGGGACAGCGCAGGGGCCGCCCACATGGGACAGCGCAGGGGCCGCCCACAGGGGACGGCGCAGGGGCCGCCCACTGGGGACGGCGCAGGGGCCGCCCACAGGGGACGGCGCAGGGGCCGCCCACAGGGGACGGCGCAGGGGCCGCCCACAGGGGACGGCGCAGGGGCCGCCCACAGGGGACGGCGCAGGGGCCGCCCACAGGGGACGGCGCAGGGGCCGCCCACAGGGGACGGCGCAGGGGCCGCCCACAGGGGACGGCGCAGGGGCCGCCCACAGGGGACAGCGCAGGGGCCACCCACAGATTCTGGGAACAATTGTTGCTGTGAATAGATAAGCAACTCAGCTGGAAATCACATCTACATTCAATACAGGAGGCCACGATATCCCACAGGTCCACGCAGCATTCTTTGTTTTACATGCTATATAGCAGCAGAAGACCCCCTAATGCGCCTGCGTTATCACCATAACACCTGACACAGCGCCTCTCCCAGGCTCAGGAGGGTGCCAACTGGACTCTAGAGGACTGGAAACGTGACGTGGTCCAATGAGTCATGGTGCCAGTTGTTGTGGGCTGATGGTAGGATTCTACTTGGTGCAAACCCCAAGAAGCCATGGACCCCAGATGGCAAGGCACTATGCAGGCTGGTGGTGGCCCCACACTGGTGTGGGGTGTTCTCATGGCATGGCTTGGGTCTACTGGTCCGCCTAAGCACATCACTGACCGATGCGGACTAGGTTTTACTGCTTGGTGGCCATTTGCAGCCCCTCATGACCTTCATATAGCCCACAAAGGAGCATTCTGGAGAGTTCCTGTGAACGTGCAGCCGCACCATCCATCCGACATCCAGCATTTATGAGATGTGGTGGAGAGTCCATTCTCACTTGAGATCCAGCACCTATCGATATCCCAGAGCTGTGGGGGCATCTAAACTGCTCTACATCCCTCCAGACATCTTCCATCCACTTATGGAATCAACACCATGTCAAATAGCTGCACTTTGCTCGGCTAGAGGGTGCCCTACATGATATTAGCTCCTGTCCCGTGAGATCTGGCACGTCTGCATAGCATTACACCCTCTATCTGTGGCCCCACAACAGCCCCTGGCAGTACAGCCTCCATACAGCTCTATTCTATTTTCTCATAGCTTAGTTTCCACATTGAGGAGTACCCTTATTTGTTTTCTTAAAAGGGATGTCCCACTTATATCTGTTTTTCTGCAGGAAGGAGGCAGCTCCATATATTGCACAGTGGCACGAGTTGGTACTGCAGAGTGAGTCCTATTCACTTCAATAGGACTGAGTCTGCAATACTGAAACAGGCCACTGCGCAATGTACGGAGCTGTCAGCTTCCTGCAGCAAAAAAAAACAAAAGTGGGACACCCCCTTTAAATTGTTTTGCGGGAATAAACATTGATGGCCGTTTCCAATCCCTGACAATCAGAGAAATAAATGGGCTGAAGTCCTGCATCTGCTTCATGGTTTATAGTGTGCTGATACTACAGGTCACTCACATTAACGAGGTGTTCCATGTCTAATAAAAAAAGAGGCTGTCCAGTTGCAAATCATTGATGGCTTATCCACAAGATAGGCAATCAGTAGTAGATAAGTGGGCATCTGCTGCCTGGACCCTCACTGATCAGCTGTTTGCTGGACCAGTGCACTTGTACACTGAGCTGATCTCTGCAGGAAGTAGAGAGCTCCATTCCTGCTGCAGTGGCCAGGTTTGGTATGAAGTGAATGGCTTGTAATACCAAGCCTGGCCACTGCAGCTGGAGCATTGCTGTCTGCTCCCTGAAAGATCAGCTCAGTACATGAAAGCACCAGTGAACAGCTGATCAGTGGGGGGTTGAGGGCAGAGGACCCTGCCGGTCTACTATTGATAGCCTGTCCAAAGAATAGGCTATCATTAGTTTACAGATGGACTTCCTCTTTAAAGGAGCCCGCTAGAAGCAACTACTCCATCCTTTATCATTACACATTGCTGCTATGCAGCCAGTTTCTTAGGCGTTACCAGATCTGAACGTACTCGACCTCTCCAGTGACTTGAACCTCTGCTCCTCCAGGTCGTAGGACACCTTCTTCTCCTTCACCAGCTTCTCCTCCTCGGTGTCAGAACTGGTGTCACCGCCGGAGCTGCTGCTGATAGAACTGCTGTAGCTCTTCTTCTTCGAGGTCTGCGTACACTCCGGCATGGAAGACAATGTCTGCAACAGAAACAATCCTATTTACAGGACAGGAACGGAGAGCGAATATAAGAACACGTTAATGGATAAAGGCGTGCTAAAGCTTCACAAAGACCTGATTAATTAGGAACTAAGACAGAGGCTTCATACTGCCAAGGTACTAAGGGATATAGGACAGAGGCTTCATAATACTGGGGTACTAGTAGATATAGGACAGAGGCTTCATAATACTGGGGTACTAGTAGATATAGGACAGAGGCTTCATAATACTGGGGTACTAAGAGATATAGGACAGAGGCTTCATACTACCGAGGTACTAAGAGATATAGGACAGAGGCTTCATACTGCCGAGGTACTAAGAGATATAGGACAGAGGCTTCATACTGCCGAGGTACTAAGAGATATAGGACAGAGGCTTCATACTGCCGAGGTACTAAGAGATATAGGACAGAGGCTTCATACTGCAGAGGTACTAAGAGATATAGGACAGAGGCTTCATACTGCAGAGGTACTAAGAGATATAGGACAGAGGCTTCATAATACTGGGGTACTAAGAGATATAGGACAGAGGCTTCATACTGCCGAGGTACTAAGAGATATAGGACAGAGGCTTCATAATACTGGGGTACTAGTAGATATAGGACAGAGGCTTCATACTGCCGAGGTACTAAGAGATATAGGACAGCGGCTTCATACTACCGAGGTACCAAGAGATATAGGACAGAGGCTTCATACTGCCGAGGTACTAAGAGATATTGGGCAGAGGCTTCATACTGCCGAGGTACTAAGAGATATTGGGCAGAGGCTTCATACTGCCGAGATACTAAGAGATATAGGATAGAGGCTTCATACTGCAGAGGTACTAGTAGATATAGGACAGAGGCTTCATACTGCTGAGGTACTAAGAGATATAGGACAGAGGCTTCATACTGCTGAGGTACTAAGAGATATAGGACAGAGGCTTCATACTGCTGAGGTACTAAGAGATATAGGACAGAGGCTTCATACTGCCGAGATACTAAGAGATATAGGACAGAGGCTTCATACTGCAGAGGTACTAGTAGATATAGGACAGAGGCTTCATACTGCTGAGGTACTAAGAGATATAGGACATAGGCTTCATACTACCGAGGTACTAAGAGATATAGGACAGAGGCTTCATACTGCTGAGGTACTAGTAGATATAGGACAGAGGCTTCATACTGCCGAGGTACTAAGAGATATAGGACAGAGGCTTCATACTGCCGAGGTACTAAGAGATATAGGACAGAGGCTTCATACTGCCGAGGTACTAAGAGATATAGGACAGAGGCTTCATACTGCAGAGGTACTAAGAGATATAGGACAGCGGCTTCATACTGCTGAGATACTAGTAGATATAGGACAGAGGCTTCATACCACAGAGGTACTAAGAGATATAGGACAGAGGCTTCATACTGCCGAGGTACTAAGAGATATAGGACATAGGCTTCATACTACCGAGGTAATAAGAGATATAGGACAGAGGCTTCATACTACCGAGGTACTAAGAGATATAGGACATAGGCTTCATACTACCGAGGTACTAAGAGATATAGGACAGAGGCTTTATACCACAGAGGTACTAAGAGATATAGGACAGAGGCTTCATACTACCAAGGTACTAAGAGATATAGGACAGAGGCTTCATACTGCTGAGGTACTAAGAGATATAGGACAGAGGCTTCATACTGCCAAGGTACTAAGAGATATAGGACAGAGGCTTCATACTACCAAGGTACTAAGAGATATAGGACAGAGGCTTCATACTGCCGAAGTACTAAGAGATTTAGGACATAGGCTTCATACTACCGAGGTACTAAGAGATATAGGACAGCAGCTTCATACTGCTGAGGTACTAAGAGATATAGGACAGAGGCTTCATACTACCAAGGTACTAAGAGATATAGGACAGAGGCTTCATACTGCCGAAGTACTAAGAGATATAGGACATAGGCTTCATACTACCGAGGTACTAAGAGATATAGGACATAGGCTTCATACTACCGAGGTACTAAGAGATATAGGACAGAGGCTTCATACTGCTGAGGTACTAAGAGATATAGGACAGAGGCTTCATACTGCAGAGGTAATAAGAGATATAGGACAGAGGCTTCATACTGCTGAGGTACTAAGAGATATAGGACAGAGGCTTCATACTGCAGAGGTACTAAGAGATATAGGACAGAGGCTTCATACTGCAGAGGTACTAAGAGATATAGGACAGAGGCTTCATACTGCAGAGGTACTAAGAGATATAGGACAGAGGCTTCATACTGCAGAGGTACTAAGAGATATAGGACAGAGGCTTCATACTGCAGAGGTACTAAGAGATATAGGACAGAGGCTTCATACTGCAGAGGTACTAAGAGATATAGGACAGAGGCTTCATACTGCAGAGGTACTAAGAGATATTGGGCAGAGGCTTCATACTACCGAGGTACTAAGAGATATAGGACAGAGGCTTCATACTGCCGAAGTACTAAGAGATATAGGACATAGGCTTCATACTACCGAGGTACTAAGAGATATAGGACAGAGGCTTCATACTGCAGAGGTAATAAGAGATATAGGACAGAGGCTTCATACTGCTGAGGTACTAAGAGATATAGGACAGAGGCTTCATACTGCTGAGGTACTAAGAGAAATAGGACAGAGGCTTCATACTGCAGAGGTAATAAGAGATATAGGACAGAGGCTTCATACTGCTGAGGTACTAAGAGATATAGGACAGAGGCTTCATACTGCTGAGGTACTAAGAGATATAGGACAGAGGCTTCATACTGCTGAGGTACTAAGAGATATAGGACAGAGGCTTCATACTGCCAAGGTACTAAGAGATATAGGACAGAGGCTTCATACTACCGAGGTACTAAGAGATATAGGACAGAGGCTTCATACTGCCGAAGTACTAAGAGATATAGGACATAGGCTTCATACTACCGAGGTACTAAGAGATATAGGACAGAGGCTTTATACCACAGAGGTACTAAGAGATATAGGACAGAGGCTTCATACTGCCGAGGTACTAAGAGATATAGGACAGAGGCTTCATACTGCCGAGGTACTAAGAGATATAGGACAGAGGCTTCATACTGCAGAGGTACTAAGAGATATAGGACAGAGGCTTCATACTACCGAGGTACTAAGAGATATTGGGCAGAGGCTTCATACTGCTGAGGTACTAAGAGATATAGGACAGCGGCTTCATACTGCCGAGGTACTAAGAGATATAGGACAGAGGCTTCATACTACCGAGGTACTAAGAGATAAAGGACAGAGGCTTCATACTGCTGAGTTACTAAGAGATATAGGACAGAGGCTTCATACTGCTGAGGTACTAAGAGATATAGGACAGAGGCTTCATACTGCTGAGGTACTAAGAGATATAGGACAGAGGCTTCATACTACCGAGGTACTAAGAGATATTGGGCAGAGGCTTCATACTGCTGAGGTACTAAGAGATATAGGACAGAGGCTTCATACTACCGAGGTACTAAGAGATATTGGGCAGAGGCTTCATACTGCTGAGGTACTAAGAGATATAGGACAGAGGCTTCATACTACCGAGGTAATAAGAGATATAGGACATAGGCTTCATACTACCGAGGTACTAAGAGATATAGGACAGAGGCTTCATACTGCTGAGGTACTAAGAGATATAGGACAGAGGCTTCATACTGCAGAGGTACTAAGAGATATAGGACAGAGGCTTCATACTGCAGAGGTACTAAGAGATATAGGACAGAGGCTTCATACTGCAGAGGTACTAAGAGATATAGGACAGAGGCTTCATACTGCAGAGGTACTAAGAGATATAGGACAGAGGCTTCATACTGCAAAGGGAACTAAGAGATATAGGACAGAGGCTTCATACTGCCGAGGTACTAAGAGATATAGGACAGAGGCTTCATACTGCCGATGTACTAAGAGATATAGGACAGAGGCTTCATACTGCAGATGTACTAAGAGATATAGGATAGAGGCTTCATACTACCGAAGTACTAAGATATAGGACAGCGGCTTTATACTGCTGGTGTACTAAGAGATATAGGACAGATACTTCATACTGTCGAGGTACTAAGAGATATAGGGTTTTGTAGTACCTTCATACTGCCGAGGCACCTTCGTCTACTCTGACCTTTGCCTAATTCATTCCTCAACTGAAGATCTCAATAACTGTTTTTATTCTCTACAGTATAGAAAATGTATCTTCTGTTACATCTGGAAACCATCAAATCACTGACACTCGTTAACATAGTGAGTATCTAACAGATACTTGAGGACAGAAGATACATATGTAGATACAGTTCCAGAACCAAGCTAATGACATAAATGCAGACCCAGAACCAAGATCATGAAGCAAATACTGTCCCAGAATTTACATAAATACAAAACTAAAACAAAGTTCATAACATATATACAGCACTAGAACCAAGCGCCGTACATAAACACAATAACAGAACCAAGCTCATCATGTAAAAACAGCAACAGAACAAGTGTAAAACATAAAAACATAAATACAGCCCCAGAACCAAGTTTGTAAAGTAAACAAGAAACAACCTTAGTACATAAATACAATACCAGAACCAAGTGCATAACATAAATACAGCACCAAAACAAGCCCATAAGATAAATACAGCACCAGAACCAAGTGAGTAGGATAAATACATCCCCAACCCAAGCGTAGTACATACGGTTATTTGCCTCCAACACTTTCTGATGCTGAGGTGAGTCCTGCAGACTCTTCTTTAGCCAGTGATGTCACATTCATCAGTCACAGGGCCTTTCTGCTCTGTCCCATTCAAGTGAATGGAACTGAGCTGCAGTACCAGGCACACACACAATGCAGTGTATGGCGCCATACCTATTAAACAATGAAGAGGCCACAGCAGTTGGTGGAGCACTGTGGCCTCTTCAAGCACTTTGATAACTTGCAATTATGGTACAACCGCTTTTAAATGCACAAAGTTTTTCAGACTGACAAATAGTTGTTGCCTTCTTATAGTGATTGTTCTAAAGTGTACTGTACCCTTAAGAGGCATGCCGCCCTGCTTCTATAGATCAAGTACTTGTTTTCTAAATGCACAGAAAATGAGGACGATATAACGGAGACTAATGAGAACTATATATATTAGGTAACGCGGTAGGAGGGTCAAATACGCAAATACTGTGGGCTGGAATTATGCTAATTTCCCAGTAAAGGAGGCGTTCCCATACAGACCTACCGAACCCAGGATCAGAGATTCAGATGTTGGCGAGTCGGCACTTACATCATAATCTTTATCTAGTAGCGGCAGAATGACTTGCTGCACTGAATGGCCCATTATTAGAGCCCCAACCCTTTAACAATTGGCACTTCCCTGTATGGTAATCCTCCCCGTGACCCCGGAGTGCGGCATAAAATCATGTGACAAGTTTTCCGTGGATCAGTTTTAGTGTGAATCCACATTAGATGGGAAAATCCAGCGTATACAGAGAACTAGCTTTTTTTTAGAAAATCATAATCCCAATGCACCACACAGCTCTGCTACAAGCACATCACACACACGCAAACAGCTCTGCTACATGCACGTCACACACACAGCTCTGCTACATGCACGTCACACACACAGGTCTGCTACATGCATGTAACACACACACAGCTCTGGTACGTGCACGTCTCACACACACAGCTCTGGTACATGCACGTCTCACACACACAACTCTGTACATGCACGTCTCACACACACACAACTCTGCTACATGCACATCATACACACACACACAGCTCTGTTGCGTAGCTTTCTCATATGAGCTGCATGTGATTTACGAACTATAGCTGGTGGCTGCGGTGACATCGTGGCTTGTTGCTGTGACATTTAAGCTGCATTAGCTTCATGGCGGCGTTGACCCCTCTGCGGTGACATGTTTGCACGACAGCGATGGTTTGTTACAACACTGGACAAGGGTTGAGGATTAGATGAAGGCTGGGCTGGTGTTGGCGGCATTAGCACTGGAGATGACATGATATCACGTTCAGGAGATGTGAAGATGGTGGGGAAGGACCATGCTTCAATGTTGGTCAATATACACCGCCAGCCATGTATGTGCACATCTGTGGTGTCATTTATTGGAGTCTCCACACAGGTGTGCAGCGGTCTCACAACTAGCTACAAACTGCCAGAATGAGTACTGCTGTATCCATAGGAACTTAGGCCAGAGGTGTTTATGGGGGGATGTAGTCTGTCCACAATCCCTCATTCAGTGCAGGAGGATAAAGAACCTGTGATGACGTTACTGTCATGTGATCAGGGGGCGGAGCTAAGAGCCGGTAACTGACATCACAGGTGCTGTGAAGCTCTGCATGTAACTCACACATCACACACGGAATGATGGACAACTGGTCGTTAGCACTTTGATGCCGTGATCGAGGCAAACATCCAGAGAAAGGGGATTCTGAGGACGGAAACAACTCATTACTGAAAGGGGTCGGAGGAGGATGTCAGGAATCGTTCTGACCAACAGACTGCACAGTCAGCTGAATACAACGCTGGAACTCCAACTAACGTGTCCGAACGCACAACTCGCCGTTCCTCCGCACGGATGGTATAACAGCAGACGACCAGTTCCAGCGCCATTGTGTCAACCAAAAACAGAAAGACTCCAGCGGGCAAAAGAGCGCAAAACTTGTATCACTGAGCAGCGGAAAAACATCCCCTGGTCAGATGGATCCAGATTTCTGTTGCTCCCTGATGATGGGGGCGTCAGAATTTGGCACAAGCAGCATGAATCGCTGACCCCTTCCTGTCAGCCGGTCAGAACATGTCAGCACCTCCATCTAATCTGGGGCAACTACAAGAAGCTTCCTGCCCGCCGGGGCCATTTTTCACCAAGTGGAACATATGCCACGACGAGTTGGTGCGATTCTGAAGGCCAAAGGAGCCCAACGCTACTAAATGGGGGTCTCTAATAAAGAGGGTCATTCAGTGGGGGTTGTACTCTTCCTATAGTAACTGCGCAATAACTTTCTAGGGTCGCATTCATGTAAACCCACAGAGGAGGGAGGGGGAGCAGCAGAAGACCATCCCAGACCCCCTGCGGATGATGGGGTCCCCAGTCCGGGCTCTCAGAGTAACCCCTCATGTCTCATCCGCTCGCTGTGAGCGCATTCATTAATATTCCGCTCACTCGTCAGAAGAATATGGCCGATACATGATTAGTGCCATTTCACAACCATTTAATAACCATTAAACGATAAAGTGTTCTCAGCAGGTTACTAAACCCGCTGCAGTCATGGATGAACTTCCAGTGAATAGACCGCATTGTAAAAGCATCAGAAAGCACGGAGCGCCAGGCGCGGTGGCAGCGCCGCTGAGTTATTACGGCTGTGATTGATGGCTGCTGTACTATCCCGGTCCGCAACGTTCGCACGGTCTCCACAAACCAGGAGCGCTCAGCTAAAAGCTGTTTAATTGACCAAAGTCAACATCTCCGCACTAAGAATAGACCCCAGCAATCACAAATCCATCATGTTAGCCGGGATTCCACCAGTCAGACGGCCTGACAGCGCCGGCGCTGACAACTGGGCTGCCGGCGCGTCAGAAGACTCCACAGAATTCAGGCGTTTCAGATACTAAGCAAATGCGTTGGGTCTGCGGGCTTTGAAAAGATTCAACAGGTAACGCAGTATTGGAGGGGGGGGGTCAGAGGAGTCACCATTTGTCTTAAAGGGGTTGTCCAGTTGTAAACTATTGATGGTCTCTCCTCTGGATCGGCGGGGGGTCTGCACCTGGGACACCCTCTGATTCGCTGTTCTCTGCGCTGATGCGCTCATGCACTGAGCTGATTTCTGCAGGAAGTAAACAGCTCCTTTCCCACTGCAGTGGCCAACACTGGTATTGCAGACAAAGTTTCCTTTTACTTCAATGCCTGCAATACCAAACCTGGCCACTAAAGTGGGAACAGAGCTGTCTGCAGCCTGTAAAAATCAGCTCAGTGTACAAGCGCACTGGTTCAGAGAACAGGTTACAGGCCCCCCACCGATCTACTACTGAGGATAGACTAGTTTACAACTGGAAAATTCATTTAATCCAATGGTGAAGCTCAGGGCATGATGGGAGTTGTAGTTTATGAACAGTTGAAAAGTCAGTGGGCAGACAGAGGGAGGAGGAGCTGAGCTCTGTCTATCACCACTTGGTCAGGTAATGCTGGGAGTTGTAGTTTCACGACAGCTAGGGAGTCACAGGTTGAGGACTGCTGCCTTAAAGGGGTTGTGCAAGGATTAAAGTTATCCACAAGATAGCGGACAACATTCTGATTGGTGGGGGTCCAACTAGTAGGACCTCCATGGATGCCGAGTAGGGTTGCCACCTTTGTCACAAAAAAATACCGCCCAAGGCAAAGGGGGGCGTGGTTTAGAGGCGTGGCTTATTTCAACATATATTTTTAATGCCATTATTCTAGTGGCTCCAATAATAATAGTGACCCTGTTATTTGCCGCAGGAAAAATAGTGGTCTCAGTAGTAATAGTGGGCGCTCCCAAGGTGGTCCCAGTAGTAATAGTGGGCACTCCCAAGGTGGTCCCAGTAGTAATAGTGGGCACTCTCAAGGTGGTCCCAGTAGTAATAGTGGGCACTCTCAAGGTGGTCCCACTAGTACCAGAGGCCACTCCCAAGGTGGTCCCAGCAGTAATAGTAACCGTTCCCACAGTGGTCCCAGCAGTAATAGTGGCTGCTCCCAAGGTGGTCCCAGTAGTAATAGTGACCATTTCCAAGGTGGTCCCAGCAGTAATAGTGGTCGCTCCCAAGGTGGTCCCAGCAGTAATAGTGGCCACTCCTAAGGTGGTCCCAGTAGTAATAGTGGTCGCTCTCAAGGTGGTCCCAGTAGTAATAGTGACCGCTCCCAAGGTGATCTCAGTAGTAACAGTGACCTGTTGGCGGCCCCAGGAGGCCTAGTGCCATTGCAAGTGGCCCAAGTAATAAGAGTGACCCCACTAGTGGTCTCTGTATTAATAGTCGCCCCCATAATGTAAGCCCATCAGGGCAGCAGCCAGGCTAGACAGCGCACTTACTTAACCCCCTTAGTGACCACCCAAAAGTGTTTTCACGTCCTGGGTGTCGGGGCTTTAACTAAAGTTCTGTCCGGATGCTGTATGTTGTACTCACACAGCGCCCTGGAGGAGTCCAGAGACCTGTGTGAGTACGACGTCCGGACAGAACCTCAGATAGGTGTCACTACCGGTACATGAGGGGTACCTGCAGGCAGATCGGGTTCTACAGGTGGTCCAAGATGGCACGGTCGGACATCGCTGCAGGTTCTGAATTTTAGGAAAGCTGCTAAACATTTCTTAGATTGTACACGACAGCGAGAGGTTCCCAGAATATTAAGGGGTTAAACAGATATACGGACGAGGGTGCGCAGAACAGACCCCCGCTCATCGCAGCCGGAAATCTGCGTATTAGTTTCAAGCGGCTTATCGTGTTACGCAGAGCGTGAAGCCTTTCGCTGGTCGGACCTGGAAAATGGCGTCCGTTTCGTGATGTCAGCGCTGGGAGACAATAGGCGCTGACATTTGGGCTGTGCCCACACAGACAAGCGTGACATCAGTCCGCGACACTCGTACTGATAACCCGCTTGTAAGGACGCGCCTATTACTTCCTGTGGGCGAGTTTAAAAATCGCACTCACATGTTTATGTCCGTTTCGCCGTGTTACGCAGCGAGCTCCTATAGACTTCTAGGGCAGCTGGAAAAAAAGGCAGGGAGTTAGCCAGCGTACAACGCCGGGGAAAAAAGACCTCGCGCCAAAATTAGGCATTAGTTGCGATTCCGAGGATTTCTTCCGATCGTTGCTCGCCATTGCTTTAACATTCACCCCACATGGCTTTAAGAATGCAAATTAAAATTGGCATTCAATTGTGTCCAAAACTCATTCATGCAAATATGGCGCGTACGGGCGAACGTAAAAACGTTTTATTTGCATGAAAACCGCGTCTGAACGTGCTAAATAAATTATTCGATCGACACACAATGTAAGAGAGGAGCGTTGGGAGCCAAGTCTGTGGTCTGCGCTCGGCGTGGAGGAATTAATTCCCATTCTTGTAGAGCGCCACCTGCTGTTTGGGCTGTAAAAGACGCACAACGCACGGGGAGATTTGGGGAGCCGCTTGTAAAGGTGAAAACCCCATAAAACCCGTTGGAACGCGGTATTATATTGGCAGGGCTTTTGTCGCCGTCTCCCTGGCGTGCCTTTCGGAGCGCGGTGGTGGCGCCTCAGCAGAGCGGGTGCTGCAGTGTCAGCTCTGTTAATGGATCTCGCGGCAGGCCTGCGATGAGGCGCTGAACGTGTCATATTTTAAGCAGCCATATTATAATTACTGAGCGATTTTCCCAGTAGATGCTTTATGGCGATTACTTGTCTTTTGTCAGGATGTTATTAACTGGAACGCAGATGCTGGCGCCATATTGCAGCCGCTTCATCTTCCAATTTGTGTTGTATTTTAAATGAAGCATAAAATAGGAAAATGAGCCGCGCAAACGAGTCTGTCGCTAGCAGAAGAGACGGATATTAGGATTATTTCACATTTTCTTACTGTGATGAAATGATACGGGCGGCTCGTCACCCATCTTTAGTGACAATCTGCCACCTTTCTGGTCCGGGGAAAGTTGAGTGGCCCCCGGCAGATGGTTACGTGTATTTCCTGCCAAGCAGGGCTCATCCATATTCATGCCACTGCCGGTCACACCCGGTCCAGAGGGGCCTTTGATTCCATTTGCTCCTTTGTTATAGTGATAATGAAATGAGCCATTTGCAGGAGATCCTATTGTCTCCCTGCCCCTCCAATACACAATCCTCCAGACTTGCTGACTGCGATTTCCCATCTATAATGGGGATTATGGGGCGTTCGAAGGTCCCAGCTCAACGGCAATTATATTTTCGAAACCGTGAGTTTGCCACGGACGCCGTGCATTCACTCCCATCGCTATGCGAGCCGCAGGACCCGTGGTATCGCACCCTTGCAAAGCTAATGATCTGTTGCATATCATGTTTGGTATTCACTTGTAGGTAAATTCATGATATGAAATATGGCGGACATAGCTTCCCTATTGGAGGGCCTCCGAGGGAAATATGGCCGAAATGTTAAATTGGGGTCCATCGGAAAAATCTGTGCATCTACTTAGCCAACCCTCAGTGATGTCATGAGGAAAATGGCAGAGGTGGGACCCAGAGGGGCTTTAAAACTGAAGAGGAATCATTGTCAGGCCCAGGGGTGGCATCTAATGCCGACCTGCCCCACGTTCTGCCTGCTCCTCACCCAGGACTGTGTGATACAACTTTATAGACTGGTATTTACTATTATTTTCTCCCTTTTTGTTGTCACCCTGTTTGTGTGTATTTGTAGCTCCTCCCCCTTGTTCTTTTGTCGATTTTTGATCTAAGCACTGCTGACACTTTTTAGAATTAAGCTTTAAACTTTAGTTGTCCGTGAGAACTTTAAGCCATCCGAGGAGAAACCAAGGTGACTGACCTACCTGTCAGAACGGTCAGTGGTGGCAGCGAGGTGTGTTGGGGCGTGCAGGACCTGGGGAGCTGGAAACAAGTCGACCCTGCGGTCTGCCCCGGGTGCCATACGTCGCAGGTTGGTGACCGTCGGACCCGTAACACCACGTTACTATGACACGTATTACTGAACAAATGAAAACGAAGGGTTAAAGTGGTTTTCTGCTAACGATATTTATCCCGTATACACAGATGCGGATATATGTGGGTTTAACCGCGGGCCCTCCACCGACCCTGAGATTTAGGGCTTATTCACATGAACGTATGCACTTTCGGCCAGTGTAGAGCACACTGTTTCACAGCCTGTGTGTGCGGGTTACGTGTATTCTTGATACAAATGCGCATTCTTCACATCAGCATCGTGTCCGTATTCACGGCATTTTTTACATACGCAAAAAAAAAAAGCGCGAATGATGTCCCTTTTTTCCCACCGACTGCGGACAACATGCATGTATAATGCAGCATGTAGGCACTAATCCTAGCAGTGCGCAGGGCTGTACTGAAGGAGTACCTCAGCATGTAGGCACTAATCCTAGCAGTGCGCAGGGCTGTACTGAAGGAGTACCTCAGCATGTAGGCACTAATCCTAGCAGTGCGCAGGACTGTACTGAAGGAGTACCTCAGCATGTAGGCACTAATCCTAGCAGTGCGCAGGACTATACTGAAGGAGTACCTCAGCATTTAGGCACTAATCCTAGCAGTGCGCAGGACTGTACTGAAGGAGTACCTCAGCATGTAGGCACTAATCCTAGCAGTGCGCAGGACTGCACTGAAGGAGTACCTCAGCATGTAGGCACTAATCCTAGCAGTGCGCAGGACTGCACTGAAGGAGTACCTCAGCATGTAGGCACTAATCCTAGCAGTGCGCAGGACTGTACTGAAGGAGTACCTCAGCATGTAGGCACTAATCCTAGCAGTGCGCAGGACTGTACTGAAGGAGTACCTCAGCATGTAGGCACATATCCTAGCAGTGCGCAGGACTGTACTGAAGGAGTACCTCAGCATGTAGGCACTAATCCTAGCAGTGCGCAGGACTGTACTGAAGGAGTACCTCAGCATGTGGGCACTAATCCTAGCAGTGCGCAGGACTATACTGAAGGAGTACCTCAGCATGTAGGCACTAATCCTAGCAGTGCGCAGGACTGCACTGAAGGAGTACCTCAGCATGTAGGCACTAATCCTAGCAGTGCGCAGGACTGCACTGAAGGAGTACCTCAGCATGTAGGCACTAATCCTAGCAGTGCGCAGGACTATACTGAAGGAGTACCTCAGCATGTAGGCACTAATCCTAGCAGTGCGCAGGACTGTACTGAAGGAGTACCTCAGCATGTAGGCACTAATCCTAGCAGTGCGCAGGACTGTACTGAAGGAGTACCTCAGCATGTAGGCACATATCCTAGCAGTGCGCAGGACTGTACTGAAGGAGTACCTCAGCATGTAGGCACATATCCTAGCAGTGTGCAGGACTATACTGAAGGAGTACCTCAGCATGTAGGCACTAATCCTAGCAGTGCGCAGGACTGTACTGAAGGAGTACCTCAGCATGTAGGCACTAATCCTAGCAGTGCGCAGGACTGTACTGAAGGAGTACCTCAGCATGTAGGCACTAATCCTAGCAGTGCGCAGGACTGTACTGAAGGAGTACCTCAGCATGTAGGCACTAATCCTAGCAGTGCGCAGGACTGTACTGAAGGAGTACCTCAGCATGTAGGCACTAATCCTAGCAGTGCGCAGGACTATACTGAAGGAGTACCTCAGCATGTAGGCACTAATCCTAGCAGTGCGCAGGACTGTACTGAAGGAGTACCTCAGCATGTAGGCACATATCCTAGCAGTGCGCAGGACTGTACTGAAGGAGTACCTCAGCATGTAGGCACATATCCTAGCAGTGTGCAGGACTATACTGAAGGAGTACCTCAGCATGTAGGCACTAATCCTAGCAGTGCGCAGGACTGTACTGAAGGAGTACCTCAGCATGTAGGCACTAATCCTAGCAGTGCGCAGGACTGTACTGAAGGAGTACCTCAGCATGTAGGCACTAATCCTAGCAGTGCGCAGGACTGTACTGAAGGAGTACCTCAGCATGTAGGCACTAATCCTAGCAGTGCGCAGGACTGTACTGAAGGAGTACCTCAGCATGTAGGCACTAATCCTAGCAGTGCGCAGGACTATACTGAAGGAGTACCTCAGCATGTAGGCACTAATCCTAGCAGTGCGCAGGACTGTACTGAAGGAGTACCTCAGCATGTAGGCACTAATCCTAGCAGTGTGCAGGACTGTACTGAAGGAGTACCTCAGCATGTTGGCACTAATCCTAGCAGTGCGCAGGACTATACTGAAGGAGTACCTCAGCATGTAGGCACTAATCCTAGCAGTGCGCAGGACTGTACTGAAGGAGTACCTCAGCATGTAGGCACTAATCCTAGCAGTGCGCAGGACTATACTGAAGGAGTACCTCAGCATGTAGGCACTAATCCTAGCAGTGCGCAGGACTATACTGAAGGAGTACCTCAGCATGTAGGCACTAATCCTAGCAGTGCGCAGGACTGTACTGAAGGAGTACCTCAGCATGTAGGCACTAATCCTAGCAGTGCGCAGGATTGTACTGAAGGAGTACCTCAGCATGTAGGCACTAATCCTAGCAGTGCGCAGGATTGTACTGAAGGAGTACCTCAGCATGTAGGCACTAATCCTAGCAGTGCGCAGGATTGTACTGAAGGAGTACCTCAGCATGTAGGCACTAATCCTAGCAGTGCGCAGGACTATACTGAAGGAGTACCTCAGCATGTAGGCACTAATCCTAGCAGTGCGCAGGACTATACTGAAGGAGTACCTCAGCATGTAGGCACTAATCCTAGCAGTGCGCAGGATTGTACTGAAGGAGTACCTCAGCATGTATACAGACTACTCCACCCTGAGTACAGTCGGTTGGTTATTACTGGTACAAAATGAATGGGATCTGTAAGCTCTGTAGGAGTTGGCAGCCTAAAGGGATGTTCGTTTTAAATCGCCACAAATCTAACACTACATGTTCTGGGGGTTACCTGTAGGTATTGTGGGGGTTACCTGTAGGTGTTAAGGGGGTTACCTGTAGATATTGCAAGGGTTACCTGTAGGTATTGTGGGGGTTACTTGTAGGTACTGTGGGGGTTACCTGTAGGTGTTAAGGGGGTTACCTGTAGATATTGCAAGGGTTACCTGTAGGTATTGTGGGGGTTACTTGTAGGTGTTAAGGGGTTACATGTAGATATTGTGGGGGTTACCTGTAGGTGTTAAGGGGGTTACATGTAGATATTGCATGGGTTGCCTGTAGGTATTGTTGGGAGTACTTGTAGATATTGTGGTGGATACCTGTAGATGTTGTGGGGGTTACCTGTAGGTATTGAGAGGGTTACCTGTAGGTATTGAGAGGGTTACCTGTAGATGTTGTGGGGGTGACCTGTAGGTATTGTGGGGGGTTACCTGTAGGTATTGTGGGGGGTTACCTGTAGATGTTGTGGGGGTTACCTATAGGTATTAAGGGGGTTACCTATATGTATTGTGGGGGGTTAGCTATAGGTATTGTGGGGGTTACCTGTAGGTACTGTTGGGATTACTTGTAGATATTGTGGTGGTTACCTGTAGGTGTTGTGGGGGTTACCTATAGGTATTAAGAGGGTTACCTGTAGGTGTTGTGGGGGTTACCTGTAGATGTTGTGGGGGTGGCCTGTAGGTGTTGTGGGGGTGACCTGTAAGTATTGAGGGGGTTACCTGTAGGTATTATGGGGGGTTACCTGTAGATGTCGTGGGGATTACCTATAGGTATTGTGGGGGGTTACCTATAGGTATTGTGGGGTTACCTGTAGATGTTGTGGGGGTTACCAGTAGATATTGCATGGGTTGCCTGTAGGTATTGTTGGGATTACCTGTAGATATTGCGGGGGTTACCAGTAGATGTTGTGGGGGTTACCCGTAGGTGTTGTGGGAGTTACCTGTAGGTATTGAGGGGGTTACCTGTAGGTATTGAGGGGGTTACCTGTAGGTATTGAGGGGGTTACCTGTAGATGTTGTGGGGGTTACCTGTAGGTATTGTGGGGGTTACCTGTAGGTATTGTGGGGTTACCTGTTGATGTTGTGGGTGTTACCTGTTGATGTTGTGGGTGTTACCTGTAGGTATTGAGGGGGTTGCCTATAGGTATTGTGGGGGTTACCTGTAGGTATTGTGGGGGGTTACCTGTAGGTATGGTTGACGTTACCTATAGGTCTTGTGTGTTACCTATAGGTGTTGTGGGGCTTACCTGTAGGTGTTCTGGGGGTCCCTGTAGGTATTGTCCGGGTTATCTGTAGGTATCATGTTACCTATATGTGTTGTTGGGGTTACCTATAGGTATTGTGGGGGTTACCTGTAGGTATTGTAGGGGTTACCTGTAGGTATTGTGGGCGTTATTTGTAGGTATTGAGGGGGTTACTTATAGGTATTGTGGGGGTTACCTGTAGGTATTGTAGGGGTTACCTGTAGGTGTTGTGGGCGTTATTTGTAGGTATTGAGGGGGTTACCTATAGGTATTGTGGGGGTTACCTGTAGGTATTGAGGGGGTTACCTATAGGTATTGTGGGGGTTACCTGTAGGTATTGAGGGGGTTACCTATAGGTGTTGTTGGGGTTACGTGTAGATATTGTGGGGGTTACCTGTAGGTATTGAGGGGGTTACCTTAGATATTGAGCAGGTTACCTTAGATATTGTGGGGGTTACCTGTAGGTATTATGGGGTTTACCTGTATATATTATGGGGGCTACCTGCAGGTGTTGTTTGGGTTGACACTTCCCCCACAATACCTATAAGTATCTGTAAGTTCTGTTCATCACGAACTCGCACAGAATAATTGCCTGCATGCGTACGGCCTGCGGCGGCCTTCAGGAGAGCGCACTGTAACATGTTCATGATACTTAATACGGACGTGTTTCAGGTGGAGGCGAAATACGGATGTGAAAGGCGCTCATCTGAACGCAGGCTAAAGCCACGCCCACACGGGGCGGATCGACAGCACAGAAGATTCACAGGGTTTACAGAAGCAGCGAAGCGGATGAGATCCTGCAAATCCCATGCTGCCAAAAAGTCTGCACCAAACCCGTGCAAAAAATGGCCAGCAGTGCAGAATGTAAGTCCGCAACTTGTCCATTTTATCGCAATTTATGCTGTAGAATCCGCCATGAGAGGGGAGGGGGGGAATTACGCACCAAAATCACATCAAAATCTGCACCAAGTGGTTCAGGTCTCGCTGCAGACTTTTATCTACAGATCCGCTATGGACATCCCGCAGCAAAGCCGCCCAAGTGAACATGCCGTGTGAAACCGCTACGCATTTCACGGTCCGAAGCTGCATCCGTCTATGTGAATGAGTCGCGACGGAGGACTCACCCGGGCGTGTTCGCATGCAGATTTGTGCGCGCAATATGCAAAGTAATAGAAACCATTGATTTTAATAGGTTCGCACGCACAACCTGCACGCATGAAAAAAAGTGCAGCATGCTCTATTATAGTATAGAAATTTATGGGAGGTGCGCAAATGTGCACTAAATACCCGCACGATTGTGCAATACACTGAGCAATTTCACAGATTAGAGAACACATCTGGAACTAATTAGGCCAAGTACGCTTTTAAGGGCGGCCTCACACGAGCGCTTTTACGGCTGCACTTGTGGCCCAAAATCTGCGCCCGAACCCATTTACTTCTGCACAATGACGCACAGAAGGCCGCCGTCTGCCCAAAATTGTACAGCGAACTGCGCAGTTTTACAGGCTTACGCAAAAACACCTGGGCCTAAAGTCAGATGACCCGCCTCCCTAGCTAGCTGACCTGCTTACAACCAGGCTGCCCCGGCTACTAAGAGGCAGCCTATTTGTAGAACTAGGCGGTCCGGCCTACTCTAACATGGCGCTGCCGAGTCTGCGGAGATGTGAGTTGTATTGGCAGTGCAATCCGGGCACAATATCCTGCGATCGTGTGTAATTCATATTGCTTATGCTCATGTGAGGACGCCCTAAATCTGGGCGCGGCCGTGTCACGTGAAAAAGCCCTGCAAGTGCAAAAAAGGAATATGTCCAACAATGCACAAAAAAGTGCGTAGTTTGCACAAGCGTTTTTGTGCCTACACCTGTCTGAGTCTGTTCTAAATGTAACTCCAACTTACACGGCTCTGGCGCTCTCTGCACTATGATGGGGTTTCTCCCCTTCCACCTCTTTAGCCCTAAGCTTCCTACTTTGGCGGGTGGCTAGGGTGCCAGGTAGGGCCGTCAGAGCTGTGCCGCCACCTGTGGGCTGCTGAAACGCTGTGGAGGTGCGCCAGAGGTCAGAATCTAAGCTGGCAGCCACTCGCTGTGTCGGCGCCGCGCCCTCTGCCAAGCGCTGACTGCACAGTGGAGAGCCGGTCCTTCTGCGTCCGGACCCTGCAGGCCATATAAAATAACGTACAGGGCCGGATCGGCCCGCGGGCCTGGAGGTTGACACGTGTTACAAGTGATGTGAACTCCGTGATAAACAAGACGCGATGAAGCCGTTCTCGGTAATAACCCTGCGGTAATTTCCAGTTGTCTAATCAAGCGTAAACCTCTTCACAACACGAGGAGTTGTGCGCCGGCCTTCCGTCAGCGCCGCGGCGCACTTGATGGAGATCAGACGGCTTCTACAGTCTGTTCTTTTTAATTGCAATTCAGTGGGAGTGAAATGTTCTTAAAAGTTGGACGGGATCCGAAGTGCTGCTGAAAGGTCTCATTCTGCGAGGGAACATCACTTTCAGATGCCACAAATCCTTTCAGCGCCGCGTCCTCGGAGCGGCATTAAACCTTTCATTAGTGCAGATGAGAGCGAGAAGACTCCAAAACACTCAGTGTTACTAATAAATAACAGCTTCCGTCTCCCGTGAAATAAAGACACAATATTAAACATTAATTGGGACTCCGAGCGATGTCAGGACGCGGGATTTGGAAATTAATCTGGTATATAATTAGTTTTGCCTACGACGACTACAGAGCTTATAATGCGGAACAGTCAGGAAAGTGGGCAAACAGTGGACTACACCGACCGCCTCTTCATCAGCCCCCATCCAGTAGCGTTGGGCTCCTTTGGCTGCAGCAATTCATCATGGTGTAGATTCCACACGGTGATGAGATCGCTCTGCAGGAAAATCGGCCCCTGTGGACAGGAAGCTTCTTGTAGTTGCCGCAGATTAGATGGCGGTGCTGACATGTTCTGGAAGGGGTCAGCGATTCATGCTGCTTACACCAAATTCAGACCTCCCATCAGCACGGTGCAACAGCAATCTGGACCCATCTGACCAGGAGATGTTTTTCTGCTGCTCAGTGATACAAGTTTTGCGCTCTTTTGCCCGCTGGAGTCTCGTCTTTCTGTTTCTCTCAGGACTTATTCACACGAGCGTCTGAGTCTTTATGTCCGTATGACATTCGTGAACGCCGGGTCACATTTTTCACATCAGTTTTTTTTTTGCTGCCTACAGAAGACATTTCTGTGCGCTCCGTTTTTTGGTTGGGAAACATTACACCAGCATTGTATTTGGCTACTCCTGACTGTGCAGCCTGTTGGTCAGAACGATTCCTGACATCCTCCTCCGACCCCTTTCAGTGATGAGTTGTTTCCGCCCACAGGATCCCCTTTCGCTGGATGTTTTCTCTCGATCGCGCCATTCTCAGTATACTCTCCACTCAGTTACACGAGAAATCCCCCCATGGTTGGCAGTGAGACCCCGGCTAGTCTAGCACCGATGACCGGCCTCGTTGGAAGTCGCTCCGATCGCTGGATTTTCCCATCTAATGTGGATTCACACTGAAACTGATCCACGGAAAACTTGTCACATGATTTTATGCTGCACTCCGGGGTCACGGGGAGAATTTCCATAATGGGGATCACCAATCATGAGAGGGACGGGGCTCTAATAAAGGGTCCGTTCAGTGTATATAACATTATATCATCTAGTTTGTGCCCGATGATGAGCTCTGATTAACGGGATCAGCACTCTTCTACCAGGCTTTTTCATAGGTCGATTCTTGACCGGGCAAGAATATTCCTAGGAACGTTCGTTTAGCCAAACCTTGGCCTGTATGAAGCTGCTGCCAAACAAGCGAATGATCCTACTTTTACGCGGCACAAGTCATCGTTGTCTGCACCATATCTCCCCGTGTAAATAGCGGATGTGTGACTAACAATGATGGAACTCTATGGTCTAAAGACTATCCCATGAGCGATCGTTCGTCCCCCATCAAGTCTGTTTGGTCTGTGTAAAGTCTCGTTGATCAGTGGTCATCATCTGGAGCTAATCGGATAGTGCGAAAGGACCCTCAGACTCTACGGGAGACGAACGATTGTTCATGGGATCTTTGTCTCCCCACAGAATGTCATCTCATTGATCTCAGCACTTCCCACATTCACACGAGATGTGAAACCAAAAACACAGATTTTTTTTGTGCCACATAAAAGATTACATTAATTATCCCTGGAACAAGCATTTCCTTGCTCTTCTGGTGATTGGTGGCATCTTCACGTGGCCTGATCATCGGACAGTGTGAACAACCCTTAAGCATATCATATCTTCCTACCACCTGCTAGACACCTCAACATGGAATAAGCATGTTGGCCATGTTATTGGGAGATGGAGACCATCCGGTGTGTGCGGTGCCGCTACGTTCAGGGACACCTCATAAACTGACAGAGAGTGGACAACGAAGCCTTGTAGGAGCTGTGAAGACATCACACACATTGTCTGCCCTCACTCACGGGGTCTAACAGGACATTGGAACATCCATTACACCTAGAACCCTCCATAGGGAACGGCATGTGAAGGGTTACCATGGACGAGCGGCTGCACACAACATCATAGCAGTGAATGCACAGCGGCGCCTGCAATGGTGCTTGGAGCGATGGACTGTAAGTGAGTGGAAGCAAGTGTTGTAGATGAATCACAGGACACCACCTTCCGATCGGATGGCGGCACTTGGGTGTGATGGTTGCCTGTAGAGCGGTTTCTACGTGCCGGCATCGTTCCAACAGTGAAGTTTGAAGAAGGTTCTGTTATGGTTAGGAGGTTTTTGCTGGGAAGGACGAGGGCCTTCGGTTATAATGAAGAACACGCTCACCACCAATGGGTACAGAGACATCCCGGACAATATGGCATCACCTCCCCTGTGGTAATACTCTGGTACAGCTCCATGTCTCCACCAACATGACCGACGTCATGTCATACGGCACACAGCATGGAGGAACAGAATGCCTGCAAACTTCATTGGATGCCCAAATTCCAGATCCCATCAATCGGGATGAACTAGAACGCTGTATCTGTGCGCCCAACATGCCCATCATCACTATCTGAAGTTCTCCTGGAGGAATGGAGGCAAATCCCTCCACACGTTTATGGGAATTTGGTTGGAAGCTGGTGCGGCGGGTCAGTGCAGTCGTTGAAGCCAAAGGCGGCCCAACACCGGACTGAAAAATTTGAGTAAAACCCAATTTCATCACCTTCTATGTGTCCAGTTCTTCTGGCAACATTGTGTATATCATGTAGATGAGAAAATAATAAGAAACCTTGTAAATCCTTCCGGTAGACGTGACGGCGACGGTCCACAGCGCTGATAGAGCCGACTGTATTATCTCACAGTAGGACCTTCTCTTTATGAAGAATAAATGAGTTGGATCTCAGCGAGCTTTTTCCACTTGGAAGGTTCCCCATTAATATAATTATTAGGGGAGCCTCCCACTCATTTTCTTTTTAATTACTTTCCTAAGTATCGCTTGTTTTACTCCTAGCTCATTTGTCGTGGATTGCATTAGCCGCGGTCCTTTTCCTGGGAGTTTTTAATTTTTTACGTTATTACAGGGTTGGAAATGTTCAACCATCGAACCCAAACGTCCTATTAATTCATGTAAGGAGACGGCGGCTTCTAATACAAGCTCTTGTCGAAAGTCAATGGGCCGATAAATGGGACCCTTACAAGCAGTCTCAGCTGAACTCCGAGGTCCATATCCTACTGTATATCAAAAATTGGCATATCAACCATAGCAGCCCCGCTGTCATCCATTATTTCTTATAGATCCCCATAGCCAGAACACGTGACTGTCATACACA
Organism: Eleutherodactylus coqui; assembly: GCF_035609145.1. NCBI lineage: Eukaryota > Metazoa > Chordata > Amphibia > Anura > Eleutherodactylidae > Eleutherodactylus > Eleutherodactylus coqui. The sequence continues at coordinate 307,978,812 of NC_089839.1, forward strand.
GACCCAAGCTCAACAGATTTCACCCTCTGCACATTAAGGGTTAGAAAAACATGGCTGTTTTTTTTCCAAAAACAGTGCCACGTCTGTACACAGGTTGTGTCTGGTATTGTAGCTCAGCCGCATTCACTTCATTGGAGCTGATATACTATACCAAACAACCTATAGACAGGGGTGACAGTGTTTATAAAAAGAAAGCCACGTTTATCCAATCTTGGACAACCCCCTTAACATGGTCCTTAATACCAATCTAACTCCATTGGCATTTACATTCCTGGATTCAGTTGGCACAAGACGTCTTACTGCCTTGTGTTGTGCCAAGATCACAACCCCTGTTTATATGGCCCACTGGAATTTAGCGTTCAGGACCCCCTCTATGATGCAGACTAGACTGCTCCCCTCGGTGCCGGCCTTAGGTTAGATGGCACCCTTTTGGCATACCCCACCACCGCATCATAATAAAAATACAATATATATTGCACTGATAGGCAGTCTGTCTATACTCTGCTTTTGTAGAAAGATAGCAGTGTACCCAGACCAAAACATCGCAGGAAATAAATACCGTACCAGTACCAAGCTCATAACAGAAATACAGCAGTAGGACATATCAAGCTCAGTACATAATTACAGTACCAGAACCAATCACATAGTAAATACAGAACAAACAAACCTCAGTGCACATATACTATATGATAACCAAGCTCATAACATAAATACAGAACCAGAACTAATCTCAGTATGTGAGTACAGCAACAGAACCAAGCTCATAGCATAAAAACAACAGCAGAACCAAACTTTGTACAATCACTTAGTTCTGTTGCTGAATTTGTGTTATGGGCTTGGTTCTGGTGCTGCATTTATATTATGAGAACCAAACTCATAAATACAGCAGGAACCAACATCAGTATATAGATAGAACATCATAACTAAGCTCATAACATAAATACAGCCCCAGAACCAAACTCATAATATACATACAGCACCAGGATCAGGCTCAGTACATAACTACAGCATTAGGATCAAGCTCATAACAGGACAGCACCAGCACCATGTAGCTCCACAAGACACTGCCACACAGGAAGAAGATCATCTGGCCAGGTGGACCTAAGGGTGGTGTGATCACCCCCAGCCTACATCCGACTTGTGCTTCCCCTACAAACTGGTGGCTGGTGCCATATGCGATTGCATGGGTCGCCTGTAGCTAAGGCCGGCCATGGTTACAGTTTTGGCTGTCCTTGTATTACAGGATGGCAATTCATTTAAATGACTAAGTATGATGAGAATCCTTTCAAAGGGCCGCATTATACTAGAAAAATATTGCTTATTTTAGAAATCGTGCCACCATGGATTGTGGATGGTATTGCAGCTCTGTACAGAGAGGGTGAGCTGCAATACCACAAACAATCCATGAACAAAAGTCCATGGCCCATGGAGCAGTGTCAAATGGATTGGGCTAAGCAGCAAAACCAGATCTGGCCAAGGTCAAAAGTAGTGATGGGTGAACTTTTTAAAATGTCACCAATATCCCTAAAACTAGTGTATAACACTGAAGAAGAAGAATGAAGAAAAAAGATAAAGGACAAAGAAGAAGTAAGAATAAAAAGGATGACTGAAAAAAAACTAAGAAAATGGTCGAAAAAGAAAAAAAAGGACGACAAAGATAGATGAAGAAGAAGGATTACGAAGAAAGACGAAGAAGATGGATGAACAAGATGGATGAAGAAGAAGGATAAAGAAGAAAGACGGAGAAGATGAACAAAGAAGATGGACGAAGAAGGAAAAAGAGGGAAGACGAAGAAGATGGACGAAGAAGGAAGAAGAAGAAATAGGACGATGAAGGAAGATGATGAAGAAGGATGAAGAAAAAAAACGATGAAAATGGATGAACAAGAAGGACGAAGAAGAAATAGGACGATGAAGAAAGATGAAGAAGAAAGACGAAGAAGATGGATGAACAAGAAGGACGAAGAAGATGGACGAAGAAGAAATAGGACAAAGAAGAAGAAATAGGACAAAGAAGAAGAAATAGGACGAAGAAGAAGAAATAGGACGAAGAAGAAAGAAGAAATAGAAAGACGAAGAAGATGGATGAACAAGAAGGACAAAGAAGAAAGAAGAAGAAATATGACAACAAGGAAAGATGAAGAAATATGAAGAAGGAAGACGAAGAAGATGGATGAAGAAGAAGAATGAAGGAGAAAGAAGAAGAAATAGAACAAAGAAGAAAGAAGAAGAAATAGGATGAAGAAGAAGAAAGACAAAGAAGATGGATGAACAAGAAGGACGAATAAGAAAGAAGAAGAAATAGGACAACAAGGAAAGATGAAGAAGATGGATGAACAAGAAGGACAAAGAAGAAAGACGAAAGGAGGAAGAAGAAATAGGACAAAGAAGAAAGAAGAAGAAATAGGACGAAGAAGAAAGAAGAAGAAATAGGATGAAGAAGAAAGAAGAAGAAGAAAGACGAAGAAGATGGATGAACAAGAAGGACGAAGAAAATGGATGAAGAAGAAATAGGACGACGAGGAAAGATGAAGAAGAAGCATGATGAAGAAAGACAAAGAAGATGGCCGAAGAAGAGAGAAGAAGAAATAGGATGAAGAAGAAGGAGGAAGATGACTCTTTGAAGGAGAAAAAAGAAAAAAAGGTAGGAGGAAGAGCAGAGGAGGAAGAAGAAAGAAGACTCACTGAAGGAGGAAGAAGAAAGACTATTCTTCTTCCTGCTCTTCTAAGAAGAATGTTCTTCTTCCCCCTTCATCTTCTTCTTCCTCCCTCTTTGAAGAAGGTTCAGCCTAGATGAACTGCCCGAGATTTGGGTTCACAGTGAACCGGACTTTTAGCAAAGTTTGACCTGTAACAGGGCCGACAGTTTGCTGTGCTCAGCACTAGTCCTGAATGGCCTGCTTCATGCAATGCTTATTCCTTACTTAGTGGTATACAAACATGTCAGAGGGCGATAGAAGGCAGCACTAATCCTAAAGGCTCCTAGAGTTTCCTACGCGGTAAGTTTTGTATTTGGTGGAAAGAGTTTTGCCGCTGGACGTCTCCCAATCCTGGACAGAACAACGCTGCATCCAATATCTTTCTGTCTGACTGTGGAGACAATTGATGTAGGAGATCTAGTATGAAGGATGATCAATAGACTGACTCAGCAGGTGGATGCAGAATCCGGGAATATTCCTTTAGGCCTGATCCACACTGTCCTCCATGCTGATGGTCTCCCACTTCTAGGGAATGTCTGGCCCTGGAATGACTGAACGGAGCGGCCGCTGCACATTTCTAAGAATGCAAAGAATTCTTTCTGAGAAATAAACCAGAATCAAAATCCCATCAAGTGGGAAGTGTGTAATGAGTAGTGAGCGCTCCCCCGGAGCCACACAAATAACGCTCAGTATTATCAACGCCATACGCAAACTATTAAAAACATACTCCATGTCACCGCAGCAGGTCCCGCTGTCACCGAGATAATGACGCTGACCTTTCCTGAGCCGGTTCGGAAGAACTCATCTCCATGATTAAAGTGGCATATTTATGCGAGGAGGAGCGGGGGAATTAATACATGAAAAGAGAGGGCTGATCGGACGCTCCGCCGCGACGCTCTGCATGTAATGTCCTCATGATACGGACAATCAGGCTGACAGCCGCGGTGAGCTGCAGCTCAGTCTCCCCATACAGGCTTCTTACAGCTAAAAGATGGCAAATGTTCATACATTCTTCTCTCCGGATGTCGGCATCATTTAAAGGGAATTCTGAACCAGGACCCCAAAACACTTCAGGCTTGGTTTGCAGGGAAGGGGCCCTTGGAGTATAAGCCGGAGCCTGCACCCCACATCCGACCTTAGTGTCCATATCCCAATGGCTGTTCTGAGCTGCATATTTGGCTCTGCTATTCCTGTAAGGCCAACCCAGCTCTGCTGTTCATGGATGCAAGTTTAACTCTGCTGTGTTGGATTTGCACACTCAGCTCTACTATTCCAGTAGGGCTGACACAGCTCTGCTGTCCAAAGATGGAAGGTCAGCTCCGCTTTGTTTTGAGTTCCATACTCGGCTCTGCTATTCCTGTAGGGCTGGCTCAGCTGTGTGGTTCAGGGAAACAAGCTCAGCTCTGCTGTGTTGCTGTGTCCTGTACCCCGATACCTATGGTATTAGTCAGAGTTGGGGCAGCTGAGCCCCGACTGCGAAATACTGACTGGCTGGTCATCTTCCTGGCTGTTGCAGCGGACTCCGCTCTATGTAGTTCCGTATGTTGTTTGCCTGGATGGGCGCTTGTTTCTAAACTCTGTACCTGTGCAGGTAACAAACTCAGCCCTGCAACCTCTGATCCTCTACGCTTCATTCTGCTTACTTTACCATTTGTATTTGGACCTCATTAGTAACTTCTGAACTTCTAGAAGGTTCCTGTCTGCCCCTCCAGTTCCCTGTTCTGCTCTCACTATTTGGCCAGTCAGACCCACAACAGCTTTATGTGCGCCAATGTTCAGCAGGGGACCACAGAATACTGAGGACGGTCTATTCGGGATCCATACAACACAGATCCTGAGAACGTGCGACAGTGTGTTCGGCGTCGGAGGTTCTGTTCACGGATCCGTCTGCAATCTCATAAGCAGACATAAACTGAAACAATTGGAGACGTACAGATACGGAAACCTCAGCCGCTGTTTGTATCAGTTTGGCGACTATTTGTAACCGTTTTAAAACCATTTTTTTATGTGTACATTTTTTTTTAGTTTCCGTCTGAGCATGTGCAGAAGAAAAACGGATATGAAAGGGCGGCTCGCCGTTTGCATCCATTCTGCACTGACAACAATGTAAACAGAAATAAAATCGGAAGGCACAGAAATAAATCGCGCCACAGGCCGCACCATTGCTTAAGTTAAGAATTAACACAAAAACCTGACGGAACGGACACAAACTAAGGCCACATTCATGGAGCCTCCGGAATAAAGTAGTGCAGTGTTTTGCTGGACGCCGGATGGATGCCATTATAGTCAATGAGGTCCATCTCGCGCCTCTCGGATCCGGGGATTCTGGTATTTTCGTTATTCGGCTCCAAGGACAGAGCTGAACAGCCGAAACGAAAGCCACAAGTAAAAAGAGCCTGAAATAAACTGGGAGCCCTACAAACCCCACTGAAATCAATATGACATTAACTGGAAACGCTGGCTTCTGTTTTCCCCTTGCTATTACGGAACAGAAGAACCAAAAATTCGAAAGCAGGCGTGAATAGAGACTTACAAGATGAACCACAAATTAGCCGCTGCTGCCTGATCCCTGCTGCTCCCATTCTGCCACTGCCTGGTCCCTTCCACTCCAGTTCCGCCTCTGCCTGATCCCTGCTGCTCCCATGCTGCCACTGTCTAGTCTCCTGTCACTCCAGTTCCGCTGCTGCCTGATCCCTGCTGCTCCCATGCTGCAACTGCCTAGTCCCCTATCACTCCAGTTCCGCTGCTGCCTGATCCCTGCTACTCCCATGCTGCTGGTGCTCAGTCGATCCCCCACTGCTTATTTTGTGCTGATGCTCTAGTTCCACCAGTTCCCAGGCCCTTTCCACTCCAATTCTGCTTGTGCCTGATCCCTGCTGCTCCCATGCTGCCGCTGCCTAGTCTCCTGTCACTCCAATTCCGCTGCTGCCTGATCCCTGCTGCTCCCATTCCACCAATGCCAGATTCCCTGCCATTCCAGTTCCTCTGCTCCCTGATCCCTGCTGCTCTCAATCCCCAATACCCGGTCACCTGCCTTTCCAATTCAGCTGTTCTTCCCTTCCATCTGCAGCAGCGATTATTTCACCGATGACAAGACATGTGATCACTGCAGCTAATCACTGTCAGAAGTGACCACATGTCCCCGATTGTGGTAACATCATTACTTGCCTGCTGCAGCCAGAAGTGTAGAGCAGCGGAGGATCGGGCATCAGCGGAACTGGAGTTGTGGGGAGCGGGCGAGTATAGCTTCTTTAATCCTTTTATAGTAGGGTGCCTCGTAATACTACACCTCCCCTGTGGCAGCGGCTGCCAATATATCTGGGGAGACGAGACTTCCTTCGGCACAATCAACTGTATGAAAGGGAATGTATCTGATGAGGAAAGCCGAGGCCCAGGCTACTTACCAGGACAAAGAGGTGACAACCAACCTCTCTTTTGGTAAATGAGTGATGGAATAATCTTATTGGAAGGTATGAGTCAATATCCAGCCTTTTAACAGGTCAAACATTGACTCATAGGGTAGCTGCCTTCCAATAGGTGGCGCTGTGGAGGATTATTCCATCACTCATTTCCATACCTTTTACCCAGAAAGCATTGCTTGGTCTGTGAGACTCTCCACAAGGAGAAACTTTACCCTCCAGCAGGACTCACAGTGATGGCCTCTCACCCAACTGACCAGAACCCTAGTATGCACTAATAAGGGGCAAGAGCCTTTCCCAAAAGCTGTTTGTGCATGGATGTTCTGGTTTGGTTTACATCTTAAGTGATGTTGCACGGCCTGTTAGAAAGTTAAACATTGACCCCTATAGTAGCTGCCCTCCAAAAGGTGGCACTTTGGAGGATTATTCAATGACTAATTTGCAAGACTTTTTCCCAGAAAGCATTGCATGTCTTATAAGACTCCCAACACCTTCATGGTGCTCTCCACAAGGAGAAACATAACCTCCCTGATTGACATAGAATTGGTGAATTCACAGTGCTCAGTCAAAGTACAAATCACATGGATGGAAACCTCTGAAGTCAGGGAATGGTGACGGCCCATCCGCCCAGCGCTGCGTTACAGCAAACTCTTCACTGACCCCCTTCCGTGAATCTCTTCCCTCATGCCTTGATAACCCGTTGCTTGAGGTTAGTCCTCCAGAAGGTAAGTTCTTGAACTCCGTTCATCACCCGGTTGTCAGGCTGACAGCACAACTCAATGCTCAATGTGCAGGAGAGATGAAGCGACGCTCTGATTGTCGACAGGAGATGCAGTCTATTAGCGGTATTAGGAGCACAGACATTAATCGTAGCAGTCGTGAATCACGTAGTGAAGGTGTGGAGCGGACCAGATGGAGGCCGCAACAAATGTGCTGGAAACTTGGATGCTTTGTATCCAGTAACAAGTGATGAGTAACGGCGATGGATGGCGACTGGAATCACTTCTGGGGGAGATTCATTCCTTATCAACTTATTCAGTTATGACAAGATGCAATCTGTGCGCCGCTCTCATCCTCCGCGAGACGAAGAATGTCAGATCCGAAGACGTAAACCGCTCTTTGCAGCTAACGGAACGCTTTCAACTGCGAACCTGATTCCACCCCAAACAAAAGTATTGAGGGCCCGCTGCGCCAATGTTTTATTCTAAGATCCGCAAGAGTTGATCTAAGTTCAAGTAGAAAAAAGTTGCACCAATGCGGTTTAGCCCGCGGCGCTGGTTCAAATATGGGTTCAATTTGATTCCCCGATTTTGGCAGATCAAACTAGTTGAACTTAGTTTCGCAGTCAAAATCCAAGATGGCGGACTTGGCTAATGGTCTGGTGGGCCATTACACCCACGTCTGCTGCTGGGAGCGGCCATGTAAGTTCAACTTTTGATCACAGAACAAGTGAACTCGGTTTTGCATATCTTAGATTAAAAAGTGTCGGAGATACAAGGATTCCTTAAACCAAGTTTAACAGCTGATTGTAGTTTAACTAAACCTGGGTCAACAGCGTGGTCGGGCCAGCCCGCCCTAAAGGGATATTGCGCTGAGTGGCTGAAATTACAACTTTTCACGGATCCACTGGATGGGTGAAAACTGATCGATAGGTGGGGCTCCTGACTTCCTCTGTGAACAGAGACCAGGAGAATCGTGGGGCTGCAGTGCTGGTTGATAGGGCCGAGGACAGGTAAGTACCTTTTGTTTTATTGTTTTAACCCTTTTGGCTCTGATTTTTTTTTTAAATGAACTCCAACCAGACGACCCCCTTTAAAGCGGCTGTTCCAAGTTGGCATCCTCTGTTCATATGGGCATCACAGACAGGGGTCCCCCGTCTATGACTAAGATGGAGACCTGCCGTGTAAGAACAGCCCCGTCTGTGTGCCGTCCTTGTAATTCCAAGTCGACCATCCTGTAGTGGCTGCAAGGAAATATCTCAGTGGCCACAGCTTGCCCCGGCAAAATCAGCTGTTTGCCAGGGGGGCTGGCAGTGAGACCCCGGGGTTCAGCTGAGGAAACCAGGCCCTGCATTTTGAAAGGGGTCGTGCATCTTAGCACAACCCCTTTAACTGTGACTATGAGACTGTGACGAAAATGAAGTCATCAGCAAACCAAAGGCTAAACAATCCGCGCAGCTCTTAATAACGTGATTTAAAGGGGTTGTTCAGGATGAGAAAAACATGGCTGCTGTCAGGGTGGATGAATGTGAGCCCGCTCAGCCGCAGATCGGTTTGACTTTGGGCCAAATCCAGAAGCGACACCTGAGGAATCCAGTAGTCACCCTTTAACCCCACCAGTTGGGATCTGGGCTTCGCTGTGGGGTCTTCAGGCCATTACTATGGAAGCGATCCCAGTATTATGGCAGCTGATGCTAAACCAAGGTGTGATACCTGAGAGTGTGAAGAGGGGGGTAAGACAATCCGGGCCGGGGAGGCAGTGTAACTGCAGAACGCGGAACAAGATGGAGGTCAGGAGACGCATAATGGAATGAGTACACTATAACAGGCCAGAGGTCCAGGCAGACAGAAGGGTGGTCAGTAGAACGAGCCGGGGTCAGAAGACGGCATGTAGTCAGGAACAGATGAGGTCATGAATCAGAGAATCCCAACACACCGGATGGCAACTGAAATGGGGTTTTATCACTACGGCAAAACATGATCCAACGGCTGGGCCTGATGTAAAATTACGAAATTGACTATACTCACCTCTCTTCTGCCTCCCCCAGGACACAGCTGATCGGCTCCCGTGGCCCCGACTCCCGCTGTGCGCATCCAGCGGAAGTCAGATGACCCCTAGAGCCAATCAAAGGCCGCAGTATCACCACCCTGAACTCCTGGCATCATGGCACCCAGGATGTGAGCGCTGATGCCAGGAGTTCAGACAGCGAGGCTGCGGCCTCTGATTGGCGCAGTGCACACCTGACTTCGGCTGGACGCACACACCGGGAATCAAGGTCCTGGCAGCCGATCAGCTGCGTCTAGGGGGGCAGAGGAGAGGTGAGAATAGTCTTTTTTTTTATTCTGCGAAGGGGCCAGCTGTTAGAAACATTTTTTGTGTTAGTGACAAAACCCCTTTAAGCCAGACCAAACAACTGCAAGCTCCGGCACCCTCCATAGGGGAACGATGTCTGATATAACTAGGGGTACCACATGATTGGCATGGAGCGTGCTGGTCTTTTAGGAGTGTGGCCATGTGTGCATCGCCCTCTGGGCTGCCAATAGAGACGCTGCACCTGGGAGTCTAGATTAGAAAGCGACGGGACGCATGCCGAAAACCGCCAAGAGAGGTAAGCTGGCGCCACAGTCACGGACTAATAGCTGCTTTCTTCCTGAAACAGCGCCACAACTGTCCAGGGGTTGTATCTGGTATTGCAGCTCAGCTCCATGGAAGTAGATGGAGCTGATCTGCAGTACCACAAACAACCTGCGTACAGCTGTGGTGCACTTCCTGGAAGTAAACAGCCAATAATCCAGAATATTCCTAATCCAGACCCTTGCAGCTCTTCCATGCCCCCCGCTGGGTTTCTGAAGTATTTTAGGGGGTCATCTGCCAGCAAATGAACCAAAAACAAATGAAGAAAAAAATAAGTTTTTACGTACTCGCGGTTCTCGATGCCGGGCGGACTTTCCAGACAGTTTCTCATCGTCCAGCTCACACTGCTCAAGGAGATCCAAGATGTCTTCTTCCTGCACAATACAGAGGGGAACATGTCAAGGAAATGTCCTACATAAACAGCCCATCATCACCGAGGCGCAAGCTTCCAGATATTCGCTCCACGTTACGAGGCGTCCGCCGCCGGTCCTCCCGGTCTCCAGGACTAATGTGCATGAGAAATGTACTATGGAGGATTTATGGGGAATTTCCAAAATAAGCATCGATGCCATATGGCATAGAACAATACAGATGGAGCAAAGTTCAACTTGACCCTTAACATGTTTAAAAGGGTATTCCGGGCATTTAACCCCTTGCAGTATTGATGACCTATGCTCAGGACCACCAATATGGGGACCCCAAGCAATCAGCTGATCCGGTGCCTGCTGTCAGCGTCACAATGTACAGGGGTAAGGAGGAGAGTAGAGGCTCCAACCAATGAGTAGTGGTCTGCGCTTGTAATTGCAGTCGCAGTTCTCATTGATATCAATGGCAGCTGTACTTTGCATTGTACTTCCAGCTCCAACCTCCATGTCATCGATCAACGATCAGCGGATCACCAGAAATCCCAAGCAGCAGACCCCACTAATCAACTATTTTGGACCTATCCTGAGGATAAGTCATCAGCACTGCAAGGTGTTAAATGCCTGGAATACCCCTTTAAGAAAATCTTCTCTGCCAGATTGTGGTTTGCCTTTTCAACGGCTTTTTGTATTGAAGGGGTTTTTCAGCACTTAAAAATTGCTTACTTATCCTCAACATAAGTCACCAGTAGCTGATTGGTAAGGGTCTGCCTCCTAGGACAATCAGTTGTTTGCCGGGCCAGCTATGCAGAGCATGAAGCAGACAGCTCCATACAGTGTGCAGTGGCTTGGTGAGGTATTGCAGGCTCCCATTGTCTTCAATGGAAACTGTGCTTGCAGTACCACGGCCAATGCACAATGTACAGCGCTGTCGGCTATTTGCTCTGTACAAAGTGAAAGCTGGCCCAGTGAACAGTAATTAATGAGCTTCACTGTTGGTAGGTCATGAGTTTTTAAAACCTGGAAACCCCTTAAAGGAGTTGTATCAAGATTTCATGTTATCCCCATCCACAAGATAGGGAATAACTTGCTGATTAGTGGGGGTCTCATCGCTGAGACCCCTGTTGATCTCAAGAATGGGACTATGTGTCCCATTCCGCCTGTCACTATGGGGGTTGCTTCTCCCGCTCCCCTCAGCAGTGACATCAGAATGAATGGAATGCAGTCTGAGCATGTGCGGTCGGCGCTCCATTAAATTAAATGGGGCTGATGGAAATGGCCTAGTGGTAAGAGATGGGGTATCTCCGCAGTCCCATTGAAAGTGAATGGAGTGTTAGCATGCCTGCGCGACCAGCACTTTATTCAGTCTCCTCCTCACTGCGGAGGGTGCAGTAACTCCACAGTAAGGAGGATGGGCGACATGGGACCCCCGTCCTAAAGATCAGCAGCTGATCCCCACCGATCAGAATGTTATTACGAATCCTGTGGACAGAGTAGAACTTGTGATTGTAGTACAGCCCCTTTAGAGATAACTTTTTGCAATAAGTTATCACACTTAGGCCACCTGCAGATTCCGCGCCGGGATTCCCCGCAGAATTTCCGCCGGTAAACGCCTGCATAGGATTACATTACAACACGCAATCCTATGCTGACAGCCGCAGTTTGTCTGCGCGAAATCCCGCGCAGCAAATAAATCGCGGCATGCTCTATTTCTGTGCGGGGCTAGCAGAGCTATCAGAGAAGCAGATTGGCCATCTTTGTTGATCGGAGATTGGAGGATCGCTTTAAAGTGTGCTGGTGGGTGACCACCTAGCGACTACGCTGACCATTCGCTGCTCTGTCTTCTCCTCTCTCTGTGCCTGGGACTCCACAGGTCAACCTACTTGGATCAGTATACACTGAAGAGACGGCTATGACAGCCCACATGCAAAGCATTCCCATACACACAGATGGTGGGTTCATGCAGGAACTCTAGAACTTGTGCAAGAGCCTGAACACCTAGGAAGACGCCTTTAAGAAAGCTTCCCCCTCACCACGGAGATGCTTTACAACCCTTTATCTCCTAAAACAATTTCTTAATAAATTGGCGAGAAGCCCCCGCGTTCCGTGATAGATTTACCGAAATTATGGCAAGTCTGTATGTTAAATTGACTTGAACTAAAATTGGAAAAATGATGTGCTACAGACTTTCTTGGCGCCGATCTCCCGCCATTCTTAAGAATTTAAGGCAGATGAGGGTTTTCATGGAAGGCGGCGGAGTAATTGGCCTGAACGCCGGTCACCGGCTCGTGAAATCAGTCAAAAGCTGGAAGTTTAAAATCTATTGACAGAATTTTCTGCAAGACTTGATTTGTTAGGTGCGGCGCTATTTTTGCAGCATCAGCTCCTATTCCACGGCACCGGACATTTGCTGAGGCCACAAAATCCTCCCAACGAGTCCTAGCGAAGGAATAAGTTAATGAACTATGAGGTCAACGGTTGACTTCACGGAGTGACGTGTGATACAATGTAGATTTATCAAGCAGGAACCGCAGAGGATTATTGGGGTCCTAGCGGTATCCCCCCCCCCCCCCAACACATCACCATATGGGGAGATGAAAACAAGAAGCGAGATGTCCCTGATGGAAACCGGGAGATTTAGACTTCTTTTAAATAAAAGGTTTGAGTTTTTGCAAGATCCAAATGGTCCTCTGAAAACACAAATACAGGCAGAGCTCATACACTGCACGTCCGCTTCATTAGAGACCCCCATCTAGAAGCGCGTTGGGCTCCTTTGGTCTTCAGACCCGCAGCAATCTGTTGTGGTGTAGATTCCACAAGGTGATTAAATGGTTCTGCAGGAATATCGGCCCCTGCAGACAGGAAGCTTCTTGTAGTTGCCGCAGATTAGATGGCGGTGCTGACATGTTCTGATCACCTGACAGGAAGGGGTCATCGATTCATGCTGCTTGCGCCAAATTCTGCCCTCCCATCAGCAACAGAGATCTGGATCCATCTGACCAGGAGATGTTTTTCCGCTGCTCAGTGATACAAGTTTTGCGCTCTTTTGTCCTCTGGAGTCTCGCCTTTCTGTTTCTCTTAGACACTTAGAAACATTCTTACCAACCTTTAGAATACCCAAATTGGGACATTTATGCTCCACACCAGGAAGGCCCCCAAAATGCCCACTCTGGGGAGGGTTTACATAAACCCCATCCTTTTTGTTGTCCGCTTCTCAGGACTGTTCCGCCACATTAAGGACTGTTGGCAAGTATGGAAATGAATGCGATCCATCAACACATCTGTTTATTTCCTAAGATCTAAGAAGAAGCCCCGATAAGGAATTTAGAACCAAACTAAAAATCTAGACTTGTAAGTTGCCTCCTGCGGTCTTTTCTGCTTTCATCTCAATAGCTTTATGATTTCCAATTGTTTATACTAATCCCCCCCACCAACCCCTCGTGGATATAAACCGCTGCGGAATATGCCGGCACCATACAAATAAGGGCTAGTTATGATAATTAGCACGATTATTAACTGGTATTTGCAGTAAACCAAGCGCTCCGTGTAGAGGGTGTGAGAAGTAATAAGTCCAACATGGGGTTCTGACCTGATGTGGTTGCACAGACAGTACAACACACTGATCCGCGCCACAGCCGCTGCCTCCTCCATAGACATGCAGAAGAGAATGAAGAGTGGCGGGTCGGGGCGCTCTGACGCTGAGCGGGCAGATGGATCCCGGGGCGAGAAGGTTAATCCTAAAAGACTTTATAGTAGGACAACGCATTTTGTAGCCAGAATGGCACCTTCCTCAGGCCAGTTACAAAGTTGCGGCTCTAGATGTAGCGAGTGACGTCATCAGGTCACCCGACCACTCATAGGGACCAAGAGGCAAAACACAAACAATACAAACGAGCTCATACACTAAAATACATCACTTGGTACTTAAAAATATGCAAAAAAACTGGCATGACAAAAGAGCCAATCTAATTTGCATATGCAAATACATTTTTAAATCTTTTGAATCTAATTCATTCTTTGTTTGTATGTACCAAGTGATGTATTTTAGGGTTTGAGCTTGTTTGTATTGTTTGCATTTCGCCTCTTGGTTTCTCTGAGTGATCAGGTGACCAGATGACATCACTCGCTACATCTAGAGCCGCCACATTGTAACTGGCCTGAGGAAGGTGCCACTCTGGCTCCAAAACGTGTTGTCCTTCTCAATAAAGTCTTTTGAAACGAACCTGCTCGACTTGGGATCCATCTGCCCGCCCGGCGCCAGCGCGGCCCGACGCTGCACTTTCATTTTCTGTTGCACTAAACTGACAGTAAAGTCTGAGCGACTACGGTGAATGTGACACTAATCAGCCATCTTCTCCATATCTGTCACACGGCGCTCCGTTTCTTCCCAATTATCTTATTTACTCGCTCAGACCCTCCCGAGGACGGATCCCCGCCACTAGACCACTAGAATTAATTGAATAACAGTTTAATTGTATCCAAGTTTGCAGGGTGCACTGTGTGACGGGCGTGAGAGCTGCGGAGGACGCGGCGAGGACACGCGCAGCGCAGATAATACACCGCACCTTCATCCTCTTCAGAGGATTATTCATCTCTCGCTGGAGGGAGGCCGCTCTGCCGGCGAGGAATGTCTGGAAGGCGGTGCCGAGAAGACCCTCGTATCTCTCCAGCAGCAGTTTATCCTCCGGTGGGTAGATACGCCTGAGAGAGGAGCAGAAAAAACACACATTAGATTTCGGTTGTGCTGAGAACAAAACAATCGGGATTATTAGAAGAAATATGTACTGGTGGAATAAAAAAAATCAACCAATCTGCTATGCAAAGCGGCGCAGGTGAACCGCCGGGGAGACGGTGGAGCCTTATATCTTATTTACCAGAATCTATAAGGAAAAGTTTTCACTGACTCTACAGAATGTGTGATGCTGGGGAAAGTGCGCAAATGCCTGAGACACGAATAAAGAGCAAACAAGAATGGGATTTTAATATGACAGAGCATCGGCAGGAGCGCCGCGCTTTACATTAGGCTCATCAGTCGGGACCGATGATCACTCACTGAGTTTATGGCCTCGGTTTTTAAGGCAGCGAGTTTTGCAAAACAAATCAACTTTCCGACTCCGAATCCTGAATGGTGAAAATGTGTTTAGTTGGCAAAATGTGAGTGAGAGAGATGAGAGAGAGGGGGAAAGAGAGGGAAAGAGATAAGATGAAAGTGAGCGAGGGAAAGAGATAAGATGAGAGTGAGCGAGGGAAAGAGATAAGAGAGAGTGAGCGAGGGAAAGAGATAAGAGAGAGTGAGCGAGGGAAAGAGATAAGAGAGAGTGAGCGAGGGAAAGAGATAAGAGAGTGAGCGAGGGAAAGAGATAAGAGAGTGAGCGAGGGAAAGAGATAAGAGAGAGAGAGAGGGAAAGAGATAAGAGAGAGAGAGAGGGAAAGAGATAAGAGAGAGAGAGGGAAAGAGATAAGAGAGAGAGAGAGAGGGAAAGAGAGAGAGAGAGAGAGGGAAAGAGAGAGAGAGAGAGGGAAAGAGGTAAGATGAAAGAGAGAGAGGGAAAGAGGTAAGATGAAAGAGAGAGAGGGAAAGAGGTAAGATGAAAGAGAGAGAGGGAAAGAGGTAAGATGAAAGAGAGAGAGGGAAAGAGGTAAGATGAAAGAGAGAGAGGGAAAGAGGTAAGATGAAAGAGAGAGAGGGAAAGAGGTAAGATGAAAGAGAGAGAGGGAAAGAGGTAAGATGAAAGAGAGAGAGGGAAAGAGGTAAGATGAAAGAGAGAGAGGGAAAGAGGTAAGATGAAAGAGAGAGAGGGAAAGAGGTAAGATGAAAGAGAGAGAGGGAAAGAGGTAAGATGAAAGAGAGAGAGGGAAAGAGGTAAGATGAAAGAGAGAGAGGGAAAGAGGTAAGATGAAAGAGAGAGAGGGAAAGAGGTAAGATGAAAGAGAGAGAGGGAAAGAGGTAAGATGAAAGAGAGAGAGGGAAAGAGGTAAGATGAAAGAGAGAGGGAAAGAGGTAAGATGAAAGAGAGAGGGAAAGAGGTAAGATGAAAGAGAGAGGGAAAGAGGTAAGATGAAAGAGAGAGGGAAAGAGGTAAGATGAAAGAGAGAGGGAAAGAGGTAAGATGAAAGAGAGAGGGAAAGAGGTAAGATGAAAGAGAGAGGGAAAGAGGTAAGATGAAAGAGAGAGGGAAAGAGGTAAGATGAAAGAGAGAGGGAAAGAGGTAAGATGAAAGAGAGAGGGAAAGAGGTAAGATGAAAGAGAGAGGGAAAGAGGTAAGATGAAAGAGAGAGGGAAAGAGGTAAGATGAAAGAGAGAGGGAAAGAGGTAAGATGAAAGAGAGAGGGAAAGAGGTAAGATGAAAGAGAGAGGGAAAGAGGTAAGATGAAAGAGAGAGGGAAAGAGGTAAGATGAAAGAGAGAGGGAAAGAGGTAAGATGAAAGAGAGAGGGAAAGAGGTAAGATGAAAGAGAGAGGGAAAGAGGTAAGATGAAAGAGAGAGGGAAAGAGGTAAGATGAAAGAGAGAGGGAAAGAGGTAAGAGAAAGAGAGAGGGAAAGAGGTAAGAGAAAGAGAGAGGGAAAGAGGTAAGAGAAAGAGAGAGGGAAAGAGGTAAGAGAAAGAGAGAGGGAAAGAGGTAAGAGAAAGAGAGAGGGAAAGAGGTAAGAGAAAGAGAGAGGGAAAGAGGTAAGAGAAAGAGAGAGGGAAAGAGGTAAGAGAAAGGGAAAGAGATAAGAGAAAGAGAGAGGGAAAGAGGTAAGAGAAAGGGAAAGAGATAAGATGAAAGAGAGAGGGAAAGAGATAAGATGAAAGAGAGAGGGAAAGAGATAAGATGAAAGAGAGAGGGAAAGAGATAAGATGAAAGAGAGAGGGAAAGAGATAAGATGAAAGAGAGAGGGAAAGAGATAAGATGAAAGAGAGAGGGAAAGAGATAAGAGAAAGAGAGAGGGAAAGAGATCAGAGAGATAGGAATAAGAGAGAGAAAGGGGGAAAGATACGAGAGAGGGAAAGAGAGAAAAAGACAGAAAGAGAAGTAGAGAAATATATAGAAAGATGGAAAGAAAAAAAAAGAGGGAGAAAAAGAGAAAAAAAGTGATAGAGTGAAAGAGACAGAAAGAGAAAAGAGAGAGACAGAGGGACAGAAAGATAACCGAAATACTAGAAGCCCGCAGCACTCACTGATTACAAAAAAAACTCCCATCAGGGAGGAACCTCCTCAGTACAAGGAATGCAATAGCTACAAAAGGTTGTGAACTAGCAACCTAGATGTCATCCAGAATATGTATGTGTGGCAGCATATATGAGTGCAATCAGTTATTCAAAAAAAAAGAAAGAACTTTATTGATCCATGTAGCCAATTCAGGCAACGTTTCGGCCACACATCGGCCTTTATCAAGCCATCTGACCAGGCAAAGAGTCAGCATGGACTCTTTGCCTGGTCAGATGGCTTGATAAAGGCCGATGTGTGGCCAAAACGTTGCCTGAATTGGCTACATAGATCAATAAAGTTCTTTCTTTTTTTTGAATAACTGATTGCACTGATTGCAGAGTGACAGAAAGAGAGACAAATGCTAACTGCACGTGGGCAAATAAATAGGTCTTGACCAATCTTATTGCAGAAAATCGCCGAAGCCTCCATATACTCCTATGAGAAACTATGTGAGGCGGCCGGCAAAGAGGTGATTAATTCTACAGCAGCGTAGATGCTGGGGTTTCCGTGCAGGGAAGAAGGAATTCCCCTGTAGCAGAGAGAGAGGAGTTGCCCTGCAGGGGAGAAAAAGGAATTCCCTCTTAGCAGGGAGAAGAAGGAATTCCTCCATAGCAGGAAGAGAGGGGTTCCCCTGCAGGGGAGAAGAAGGAATTCCCCCGTAGCAGAGAGAGAGAGAGAGAGAGAGAATTTCCCCTGCAGGGGAGAAAAAGGAATTCCCTCGTAGCAGGGAGAGAGGAGTTTCCCTGCAGGGGAGAAGAAGGAATTCCTCAATAGCAGGAAGAGAGGAGTTCCCCTGCAGGGAAGAAGAAGGAATTCCCCCCTCTCTCCTCTCTGTAGAAGAATTCCTTCAGCCCCGTGCAAGGGAACCCCAGCATTTGCGCCCTGCTAAGGTGAAGGGAAGCTCCGCAGAGAAGGGAGTTCACCCGGGGCTTTCCTTCATCTCTTTCTCTCTCCTCCTGGAGCTGCGGCACTTTTTTACTAAAACACGCAACCCCCAATCGTATGAATGGGTAAGTTCACGGCTAATTAAAGCTCAGGACTTGATAACGAGAAATCATCCAGTTACACGATTTTCTGCAGCGCTAGCTGTGATTTTTTTGGGCGCAGCTAGCTTGTGTGTGTTTTTGTAGCCCATGGGAGGAGGCCTTAGACAGCAAGGATGGCTGATTGTTCTGCCCTACACAGCGGGTTCAGGCATCGTAAGCCGGCCCTGGGTGATCCCACAACTCCTGCCACCGACGAAGACGACTCTACGACCAATAGTGAGCGGTGAGAGAGAAAAAAGTACAAAAAGTCAAAGACATACAAAATTACCAAAACACCTTCCTCCATCAAGGACAAGGACGGTAGTACGTATGACGGGGTAATGATATTAACGTCATCCATACAGGTTGTAATGGAAGTCGCGCTCTCTCCGTCGTGGCGCGCTCTGTAATATTTCGCCCTGATAACTTTCAATCAGAAAAAAGCTGAGGAACATTAACGAGAAATTAAGAGGAAATTGCCGTTCATTTACATTCAAGGTGGGGGCATTGGCACAAAACTAATTTCAATCAGACAGGCGAGTGTGGGAAGTACAGAGGCAAGATGGCTGCATCGGCGCTATTAGAGAACGGTGCGTGTAAGTCTAATGACGTAAAAGCACATAGCCCCCGGCAGTCTATTAACCGTCCCTCACTGCAGCGATGGGAAGTTATTTGCTTCTAGGTGGCTAATTGGAAAATGTTTCAGCTCAAAATCCTAATCATGTTTTATCTAGTGTTACGCCGCGCACTAGCTGGCCTGCCTTGTCACGGATGGGATCGGAAGGTTCCCTTTCTGCTGCAACGTTGAATTACTATTTTAACCCTTTACAAAAAGATTTCCACCATCATGCGACTTTGACAGCACTTTCTTTTAAGGATATTTCTGTTTTTGAGCATTTTATTACAATGTTTCATTTTCTTCTTAGACACGCCTTTTTTTTACTTCATACTGCGTCCGAGAGCGACTTATTTCCCTCCAAAACCGAACTCACTCAGCTAAGCCAAATGGGATTGTTCAGCGATAAGAGATGGTTAAAGGGGCTGCCCTCTTTTTACAAAGTTTTTCATTAGAAGGCAATTAAAGGGAACCTGTCACTATATTTTCACCTATTAAACTCCCCTATACTCTTTAACCCTTAGTAACCAAAATACGCCTTTTTACGGACCTCAGTAATGAGCTTTAAGCCTGCACAGACATCTTGTCTGATTAATGACAGCCAGGTTCCTGCTCTAACAGCCAGGAATGAAGGAACCTCAGATTCTGGCAGTTAAACCTCTTACATGCCACAATCAATAACAACTGAGAGTTTTATAGGGGGAGCTATGAAAATACTGAACTTTAGACTCCTACAGTCCCCCAGGTCACCTCATCTCCAGCCGGCCGATTCTTCTTCTTCTTCCGGTGACGAAGCGTCCATTCTCTGCTTCCTGCAGGTCAGTGTACGTTACCTCACTAGTGGAGTAGCGTTCGTTCACTGCCTAGCAGGGAATGCTGAGCTATTGCCGAGACTGCACATGCTCACTGTCTCGTGACGATAGTATATGAACACTCGCGGCGAGACAGCGCGCATGTGCAGTCTCGGTGATGGAATCCTAGACTGGTAGAGTTGGAAGGGACCTCCACGGTCATCTGGTCCAACCCCCTGCTCAGTGCAAGATTCACTAAAGGATCACTGATCGGCATTCCATGCTAGGCAGTGAACGCTACCTCACTAGTAATGTAACGTACACTGACCTGCCGGAAGACTGCTGAGACTGGGCGCTGCAAAACAGGAAGAAGAGGATCCAGCCGGCTTGCGGTGAGGTGACCCGGGGGACTGCAGGAGCCAGGAGAAGATTGGGCAGGAGAGGATGCAGTAAGAAGACTGACTGGGGAGGAATGGGTAAGTATTAATTTTTTTTTCTAATAACAAAACCCTTTTAAGGAAAAAAAGAAATCATGTAAAACTCAGATTAAAACAGCAGAGATGGAGACAAAGACGTATTGCTAAAGAGAGTAAAACTAGCCCTAAACTATTATTTAATTATATAAATAGGAAAAAGATTAATACTCAAAGTGTTGGCCCTCAAATGAATAATGTAGGAGAAAATGTAGAAGGTGATGAGGAGAAAGCAAATATATTAAATAGTTTTCTTCTCCACTGTATTCACAGAGAAAAATAAAATGTCAGATGAGATACAGAGTGATAGAGTAAACTCTCCAATAAATGTCACCAGTCTAACCCAAGAGGAAATCACTGGATCCCAAGGGCATACACCCCTGCGTTTTAAGGGAATTAAGTAATGTGATACACAGACCCTTGTTTCTTAAGGCCCATTCACACGGAATGATTATCGTTCAGAGTGGTTCGAACCCCACGCTCCTGTGAGAGGTTGAATAACAGTCGTTCCGTGTTGCAGAGACTGAACGACTGAGCGATAGTTGTGTTTTTCTGGTGCAATCAAACTACAGCGCA
The DNA here is from genome assembly GCF_035609145.1 of Eleutherodactylus coqui. NCBI lineage: Eukaryota > Metazoa > Chordata > Amphibia > Anura > Eleutherodactylidae > Eleutherodactylus > Eleutherodactylus coqui. Next base: position 307,999,321 of record NC_089839.1, read on the forward strand.
TATTGGGAATATAACATACTCACTGATCCCTTTATTGTTGAGAGTCACTCCAGCCCGGTTCCTGGTGTCCCACATGACTTCAACTGTGAGCAGCTGAATCCTCCAGCGTCGTCTGTATAGACCAGAAGGAATAGACACTGTAACTTCTGGTTTGATGGAGGATCCGACTAGTCACAGTGCAGGTCATGTTGGACACCGAGGATGAAAACAAGTCCCTCACCAATGAAGGGATCGGTAAGTAATGTATTTGCCCCAATATGACCAATTGCAAAATAACAAAAAGTTTCCACTTAAATAAAGGATTTTCTGATGTTTCTGTATTGATCAGATCCATAATATACACTATCAATGAGCGCTTGTGACAAGCCTTCTCTATTAGCTTGAGGCAACACAAGATGACATTTCCCTGCGTAAATTCCGGGGGGGGGGGGGGGGGGGAGCGAAACGTTTACATAGTCCACTAAAGCCACTTTAGTAGAGCACCTGACCCTTTATTAGAGAATGGCGCGATCAAGGAAAAACATCAAGCCAGAAGCGATTCTGTTGGCGGAAACAACTCATCACTGAAAGGGGTCGGAGGAGGATGTCAGGAATCGTGCTGACCAACAGGCTGCACAGTCATCTGAATACAACGCTGGAGCTCCAACTAACGTGTCCGAACGCACAACTCGCCGTCCCTCAGTACGGATGGCCCATAACAGCAGACGACCAGTTCCAGCGCCATTGTGTTTAAGGGAAACAGAAAGGCGACTCTAGCGGGCAAAAGAGCGCAAAACTTGTATCACTGAGGAGCAGAAAAACATCTCCTGGTCAAATAAATACAGATTTCCATTGCACCGTGCTGATGGGAGGGCAGAATTTGGCGCACGAAGAAAAACGCCAGTTCAGTGAGGAGAAGTGTGAGCGATGAATAAACGTCATGTACGGACTAACCTGGCACAAGGCGGAGCAAGATCCAAAAACTAGAAAAACAAGTCCAGCACAGAAGATAGGGAAAAATCTAAGTGTGTTTGCAACAATGTATCAATCAGAGCGCCAACCGTTACAACGATACACGGAGAAGTGAATCGGCACAGAATTTTGGCCCATAAACAGCTGATAAATGTTTTCTTTCATTCCGCCCTTCCGTGATCCTCTTTACCTTTCTCCTCCGGTTCTGCATGAATGTAAGATGAAGTGAAGGAGGCGATGGTAAGACTCTACCGCAGCGCGCAGCTGACACACAAACAACCACTTGAGACGATGAGCTCACATGCGGGATTTTATGCCAGGAAAGCGTGAGAGCAGAATGTGTTTTCCCGCCGCGCCACGAGGGAGGGACGTTTCTTAATTATACTTAGTACAAAATAAATATAAATATGTCGGGTTCGCTGAGGTCTGGCTGTGACAGACATCCTATTTCCAGACTGTCCGGCCAGGCGTGAACCCCAACAACTCGACTAATCACTTACTTCTCCGTACAGGACACACTTGGATTCAATTACTGCTCCCAGCTTCTGGGCCTCGGCCAAGCAGAGGTTCAGACAGTCTCGCGCCCAGCTCCGAGCCAAGGTTTCTCTGCTCAAACCTAATGATCTTTGTACTTCACTGCTGGTATTTATTTAATGGTATTTATTATGTATTCCAAAGCTTTTTTTCCCCATCTTGGGTTTAACCCCTGCCTCCCAGATGAGATGTAAGGCTGGATGCAGCTACTATATAAATGTGTCGGCCCCCCGAATTTACACTGGGAAATGTCATCTTGCGTTGCTTCAAGCTAATGGAGAAGACTTGTTACATGCGCTCATTGATAGTGCGTCGAATGAGAAGCAACAAGATGCCTAAAGGGTTATGTGTGGGCTTGTCATAATATGAAAACTAGGACACTTGCTTGGCATGGGCCTTCATCAATTTATACTTGTGGCTTCAGGCTGGATGGAGGTGCCAAATGCAGTCAAGCAGTCGCAGGAATCTATTCCCACCGGCCTTCATACGATGGACGTATCGTGAGCTCTGGGAAAGTATGCATCTTGCTTTAATAAAGTCAAGAGTCAATCAAATCAGGCCGTCCTGGGAAAGTGGATGGACGGGAATCTCAGTCGGGTGTAACAGTGGTCTTCAAGAACAAGTCTACATAAAATGGAACAGTCAACATGTTCTTGAGGCTGAAGTCATGTCCTGAATAGTGTTGAGCAAACCGAAACAGTTGAACCCTGTTTCACGTCAAACTTTGCTAAAGTGCAAATGGTTCTTTTCGGCAGGATCCACTAAAATCTTTCAAATATTTCAAATGAGGCCTGGTCTCCTAGGTTCAAATCCAACCAAGGACAACATTTGGTCAGATTTGAACATAGGACCACAGCACTACAAGGCAACAGTGCTAACCACTGAGTCACTGTTTGGGAAGGAAGAAGAAGAGGGAGGGGGGGAGAACAGGAAGAGGAAAGAGGAGGAAAAAGAGGAAGAAGCAGAGAGAGGAGGAAGAACAGGAAGAAGAAGAGGGAGGAGGAAAAAACAGAAAGAGGAATGAAAAGGAGGAGGAAGAAGGAAGGAGGAGGAAATACAAACTTTATGCAAATGTTGTCCTTTGAGAGAATGGAACCTAGGACCCACAAGTTGCAAAGCAATAGTGCTAACTACTGAACCTCCATGCTTCTTCTGCCTTCTTCTTCCTCCTTCAAAGAAGGAGGATAAAAAGGAGGAAAACAATACCCTAGCGCTGCAAGGCAACAATGCTAACCACCATGCTACGTCTGCCTTCAACCTTGTTCCTCCTCTGGGGAAGGAAAGAAGAAGATAATGAAGAAGAAGGACAAGATGATGATCTTTTATGGCTCTTAGTTTATCGAGAGCAGAACATAAAGTAGATCTGGAAATGGTATGGGAATCGAAGGGACAGTGATGGCCGACACTGAACTCTCATGACTTCTGCTGGCCCTGGGTGGGAGAGAGTTGGGCTCCACCATTCAAATACATACGTTTTGCTACTTGAAGACTTCTTACTACCTATACAGTCCTTAAGGGGTTGTCTGGTTCACAAAACCCATTTTCAAATAGCCAAATTTGGTGTTAATAGTGGGAGTCTCTCATTTGCACCTCCATCAGTTAGTCAGTGCCAAAAGTAACTGCAAAGCAGATCTCCTCTTCTCGAGGATCCAGTATATTCTTGCATCACACGGACAAAGCATCAATTTCAACTGGCATCACGTAATTCCTAATTTCTCTTGTGGTCGCGCTGCTGGGAAATTAAACACTTGCTGCCAGGCTTTCCTGCAAATCACAGTTGATTGCTGAGGGTTAAGGACCTTTTAAGTGCCCCTATGATCGTAGAAGAACGTAGGATGTTTGCTCAGGCTGTGTGAAGCTGCACCCAATCAGCCTAAGAATGAGCGAACACAACTTTTCTGCATGTGAAAAAAATCATAATTGTAGGAAATTCATTACCTAATAAGAATGGATTATGTGCAGCCCGCAATGATAAAACTGTATGGGGGGTATGGGGTGTGGGGGGGAGGGGCATAACGATCGTACGCACAACTGATTGTCCACCATGCATTCTATATCTATCAGTTTGAGGGCCAATACATGAATGCCGATCTTCTTGATCGCACTTGTCACTGGGAAGACATCTATCAGTGTAAAAGGACCCATCAATTGTAATTGACATCATGTAATGCTTCATTTCCCCTGTGGTGGCGCTGCTAGGAAATTAAACACTTGCTGTCAAGTTTTCTTGCAAATCACAATTGATCGCTCGGGGTTTCCGTGGCCTGATGATCGTGCAAGAATGTTTGTAGGATGTTCGTTTGCCTGATCGTAGGGCTGCATGAAGCTGCACTGGATCGGCCAACAAGCTGATGAATGAACATTCATCAGTGGATCGCATCTTTTCTGTAGCTGAAAAAAATCATCCTGGTTGGAGGTCATCATCCCATGGGAACGGAGGATTTGCTGCCCACCATGATGAAACTGTATGGGGGGGGGTCGACGGATACATGTACAGTACTTCATCCACCCTACATTCAGAATTTCACTGTGTGAAGACCAGACGGACCTGCGCCGATTGTGTCAAACCTCACATGAAGTATCAATTTCAATTAGCACCATGTAATGCTTCATTTACCCTGTGGAGGCGCTGCTAGGAAATCGAACACTTGATCCTGCAGACCACAGTTGATCACTGGGGGTTTGGAGCAGCCTGCCTTCAGCTTATTTTTGAAGGCCCCTTCAAAATGGACAACCCAAAAGGCGGCCATAGACAAGAGAAACTGCTTTTGATCTGAGCAGCAAGGGAATATCTTTCACCATCAGGTCAATGGTTGTTAATGGGCCAAAGAGGGGAACGTGGAAGTGTCATAACTATCGTCCATGTGCATCGCGCTATGTGTATGCTCTTACATCATGGCTGATTAAACACGACAGTCAAAGTACTTCATTAGTAATTACCGAGACAAATGATAATGAGACCACAACTGTTATGATGGATGGAGTAATCAGTACAGAGCCGCTAAAAATAACGATTATTATTACCTAACGATGGTCTTCTTAGGTTTGGTTATTACATTTATAATCAGGTTAGGCTTTAGTCGCAGTGTAAATTCTGCATTATGAGCATCGCACGTTACCTGTAATTCCCCATGTGTCTGTTCTCGTACTCCTCCTTGGAGATTTGCTTCCGGACCTGAGCGAGTCGTTCTTTCTGTAAAAACACAAAATGAGCCAATTTAGAAACCAAATGTTTTTTTTTTGAGAACGCAACGCCAGCTGTCTCCATACCAAGACTATTTCTGGGGTTACCAACAGTGAAGACCAGATCCTGACTGATAGGGTTAAAGGGGTTATCCCAAAATCTAAAGTTATCCCCTACCCACAAGATAGGGGGTAACTTTATGATTGGTGGGGATCTCACCACTGAGACTCCCACTGATGACTGTGGAGTTGTATCGTGTGAAACCTGTCTACAAAGTAATGTACACCTACCTAAAGCACAGATTGGCAGCACTGCCACAGTTGGTACCCTGGGAGGCCGTACATGTAATGGGTGGCATGAGGCCAAATAGCATTCAGCCAAGCACCTGGAAATGGTTCAGACAGGCACAGGGGTGTAATAATGGCGCCACCTGTTTCCAGAGAGCAGACAAGGAAACAGTTGGAGCTGCTGGTGCTTGTCAGATGATCAGATGCTCCTCTCTACTGGTGGTCTGTAGGGGGTCCTAAGCCCGGTCACCTTATGTGCCCTCATCAAGTGGTTCCAACACCTTCTAACAGTCTGGTCAGACGCTCCTCTCTACTGGTTGTCTGCTGGAGGGTCCTGAGCCCGGTCACCTTGTGCCCCCCCACACATCCACTGGTTCCAACACCTCCTAACAGTCTGGTCAGACGCTCCTCTCTATTGGTGGTCTGTAGGAGGCGTCCTGAGCCTGGTCACCTTGTGTGCCCTCCTAACAGTCTGGTCAGACGCTCCTCTCTACTGGTGGTCTGTAGGGTGCGTCATGAGCCCGGTCATCTTGTGTGCCCACCTAACAGTTTGGTCAGATGCTCCTCTCTACTGGTGGTCTGTAGGGGACATCCGGAGCCCAGTCACCTTGTGTGCCCTCACATATTCACTGGTCCCAACATCTCCTAACAGTCCGGTCAGAAGCTCCTCTCTACTGGTGGCCTGTCAGGGGGCGTCCTGAGCCCGGTCACCTTGTGTGCCCTCATAACAGTCTGGTCAGACGCTCCTCTCTACTGGTGGTCTGTTGGGGGGTCCTGAGTCCGGTCACCTTGTGTGCCCACCTAACAGTTTGGTCAGATGCTCCTCTCTACTGGTGGTCTGTAGGGGACATCCTGAGCCCAGTCACCTTGTGTGCCCTCACATATTCACTGGTCCCAACATCTCCTAACAGTCTGGTCAGAAGCTCCTCTCTACTGGTGGCCTGTCAGGGGGCGTCCTGAGCCCGGTCACCTTGTGTGCCCTCATAACAGTCTGGTCAGACGCTCCTCTCTACTGGTGGTCTGTTGGGGGGTCCTGAGTCCGCTCACCTTGTGTGCCCTCACACATCCACTAGTCCCTCCTAATAATCTGGTCAGAAGGGCCCGGTGGGGGTCAATTCATCCATACGACTATCCAGTTTCTCACATCCCAATAATGCGCTCCTCTCAGACTCTGGTAACGGGGTGAAATCTCTTCTCTGTGTCGTAGAGGCGTCTAGTGGTCAACAAGCTCTACAGAAGCTGAAGAAAAGGTCACTGCACACAAGGAGCTCCCGAGAGCCTCTTACAGGACAAGGTGGGAACCACTTTTAGGGCCTCACAGTGGAAATGTTGAATGCTGGTCCAACGGTCATCACCCTACTACGAATCTCTGCAAGCTATGCATGGTGACATGATATGACGCCCATAAAAATTTATGTCTTCATACAGTTCCTGTAATTTCATATGGTGTTTTTCCGTTGCGGTCTGTGTGTGGCATGTTGTACTGGACGCTGTACATATGAAAGTATTCTCTCTTAAAATCAGGGCAGAAACAATAACCCCATAAAGCACCGGATGGAGCACCTAATGGCGGCACACAGGATGCAGAGTCCTAGGGACTCTCTAGTCTCTCGCAGATATCTGCCCTGTGCATTGTATGTAGGCAGAATTCTGCTGGCATCACCAACTACTTACCAGCTCCTCCTTCCTCCTCTCCAGCGTGTGGCGCTGTTTCTCCCAGTCAGACGATCCCGGTGACAGCCTCTTCATGGATCCCTGACCGTACAGCCTCTTCTGGGCTTCGGCTTTCTGTTTGGCCAAGTTTTTCTTTTTATCACTTGCTCTGCAAAAAAAGAAATAAAGACAAATGATATCTCTGTAATGAAATATTAAAGCAGCCGCTCATCTAGCGTTATTACTGAAGGGCGCCTGCTGGGGGAAAGTCTCCAGCGAGTTTATTTCCAAGGATAAAACAATTAGCGCGTTACTGTAACAGGTTTACAAATTACCTGCAAACAACAAACAGATGAGGCTTCTCCTCCCGCACCGAGCGAACGCGAATACTAAGTAATACCGTGTAACGAAGGGCTAATGAACCATCACTACCCCATGTGCCAATTACCGAGACGGATCTCACTAACGGATGGCGGAGAAAACAATGAGGAATTAGGGGGGACACTGAAACTCATTACAGTCTTCAGTATTAAGGAAAAAGCTGTGAAATAAATAACATTAATCAATCATCAGATCTATAAACCTGCGTGCGGTATATATGTGCGCTACGTGTGTACTGTATACAGTGGTGCCCAGGGCTTGTCTCAGACACCCCTTTCCATATCAACATCATTAGGACCTCCAAAGCTGCTAAGAAATAGGGTCTCTGCTGGACTTAGTCTAGTGTGTATTACATGGCCGCACATCCCTTTAAATGGGTTCTGGCAAAACTTAAAGTTATTCCCAACCCATAGAATAGAGAATAACTATATCATAAATGGGGTCCGATCGCTGGTACTCCCATTGATCATGAGTTGAGGGGTTCTGACGCACCCGAAATCTTCAGACTACCTAATCCACATAGTACACTGGTAGACTATGTTTACTCTCTGATTGGCCAGAGCTGCTCACATGATCAGCACTGGCCAATCAGAGAGCTGTGCACGGTATGCATTAGCTAGACAGAAAATTGTAACGGCCATGTTGGACGGCTGAAAACGGGGACTGGAACTGGCAGGCAATATACCCCCAATCCCTCGATCCCGGGACACGATTTTGTCCTGAAACCAGAGGCTATAAAAGAAGCCTGTTAGTCCATCCTGTCCATACATGGGGGAAGAGATCATCCTATCCGAAACTTGACTTCTATTTTATATACCTCTATGCCCCTCAGGCATCAATATCAAATTCTTGGGATCCCATTCCATCAGCTGATCGTTAGGCTCACTGTCAGTATGGACAGGACTGGAAGCAGACAGCGCTGTCTCTATTGCAGTGACAGAAATTGGTATTACATTGAAATCAATGGGAGTTGTGCCAGTAGTCCCCACCCGAGCCGTTGCAATACGGCCTGTGCTATCTGCTCCAGCGCTGTCCTTACTGACAGAGAGCCTGGAAATAAACTGACTAGAGGGGATCCGGAGCGATGGACCCCTACTGATCAACTATTGATGACCTATCCTTAGTGTAGATTAGTAAAAGCTCCAAAAGTCCCAGACAAGCCCTATAAAGTTATCACAGGATGGAGATAACTATTAATGGTTGCACCCCCACGAGAACGGGGGTCCTGAAGGACCCCAAGTGAATGGGAGGCCACCAAGCATGAATGCTGCTTCTCCATTCAGTGATATGTCTATGTAGGGGATTTGGAGCTCTGCATCAACAAAATGGAGCTCCAACCACTATACAGAGAGTAATTATAAGAAAAATGGCGCTCCACGGCGAATCTTCGGTCAGCATTCTTTAAAGTGCATCATGAATGACCGGAGTGAGATATTGTGAATTGTAACGACATTTTGAAAAGCACACACTATGACTTCCAGGCGCGGCGCTCATTCCGCGTCCTGCCTCTCGGCGCGGCGGTCGCGGTTAAACAGGCCTCTCTAGGTAACAATTAACTGAGAGGGAGAAAGTGGTTTCCTACGTGCTGCCATCTCCAGCGAGCCCCTCGAACGCAGCGATTAGAGACGCGGCCGGACGGAACGCGTTACCTGATGTTCAGCAGTTTTAATGCGTTTAGCAAAACTCCTTTCTTGACATCGTAGTCAATCTTCTGATCCGTTCCGAAGCTCGGCGCGCGGTTGATCTGCAAAATCAGGGAGGGAAAGAAAACGTGTTATTCCTTTACTATATACTCTATTCACAGCCAAAGCTGCGGTCGGAACTCTGCAGGCCGCTGATAGCCATGATCACTGTGCTAGAAGACGCATCGCTGGGCTGATAATGTGCCACACTCCGCACGGACCTCTCCATCATAGAGCGCCTGATGTAGACACTACAGTTGGCTTCATGCATGGCGGAAAAATCCACGTACAAGACTCAACCGCTTAGTGACCGGCCATTTGTGGTCCTAAGGATGCAACAACTTTCGGGGGTTTTCATCTTCACTTTTCAAAAGCCATAACTTTTTGGCCGGTCTCACACAGCCAGATTTGAATTGCGTATTCCGCGTTCGCCGTCCGCACAGACAATCTAAGATGAAATGCGGGCATTGAAAGGCGTGTAGTTTATCGTTTCCCTTCCCATTTGCGGATACTATTTGTGTATTGCGCAAATGGAAGAAAAATCGCAGCTTGCTCTATGTTGCTATGAAATTCGTGCGGACGGCCTCCATTGAAGTTAACAGAGGCGTCCGATCCACAACCCATACGCAACAAACATTGTGTATGAGCTGCAGGTAGCCGTGTCATCACTAAGCCACGGCGCGGGAAATACAAACAAGGAAAGAAGGAAAAACAGACTGTGCCGCATACAAGTGCCTGCGAGCCACCGCGGTCATCAGCAGTGCAGGTAGCCGTGTCATCACTAAGCCACGGCGCGGGAAACACAAACAAGGAAAGAAGAAGAAACAAACTGTGCTGCACACGAGCGCAGCGAGCCGCCGCGGTCATCAGCAGTGCAGGTACCTGCAGAACGCAGGGTCACAGGCCACCCGCATGCGGAATCTGACCCGTTCGTGCGAGCCTTTTATTTTGACGCGATGAACCTCTTCTGCGGGTCGGTCCGACTACAACAGCAGCACAATTATATACTTTTTTAGTTTTTTTCAGTTTTGTACAATAAAAGTTTTTTTTTCGCATCGCTGCATTCCCTTAACCTCCTTATTCCTCCATGGACGGAGCTCTGCGAGGGGCGTTATTGCAGGACGAGGTGTAGTCTTTATTGGTACTATTTTGGGGTACATAAGACTTTTTTGCTTACTTTTATTGCGTTTTTTCTTTTGAGGTGAAATGAACCAAAAAATCATTTTGGCTCAGTTTTCTTTTGGATAGTATTTGCCGTGCCGGAGCGCATTCAATGTATTGTGCGGCCCGTTATGGATGAGATGATTCAACGTGGGAACGTGTGCAAAAAATGTTTTGTGGATTTTTTTTTTACTTTATTAATTTTTCTTTACATTTTTTATGTCCCTGTCGGGGACTTGAACCTGACATCATATGCCTCTGATAATAACCGTGTTTCCCCGACATCATATTGCTCTGATAATACCCATGTTTCCCCAAAAATAAGGCACCCCCTGAAAATAAGGCACCCCTTGAAATTTGCATAAGTCCCAAATATAAGGCACCCCCCCCAATAGTAAGGTGTGCAGGCAAGTCAAGAGGCCTGTCCCCTGCTGCCATCCCCGTTGTCTCCTACCTCCAGATGTATAGGTAGATCTGCAGACAGTCTGCTGTTATCCTGTCCCTGCTGTGCTGTACGAGTGTGCTGTTGTGAGCTCCCCTTGCTGGCTAGAAAAGTCCATACTGTACGTTCTGTTCCTGCTGTACATGTCTGCTGTGATGAGCTCCCCCTGGTGGCCGGAAGCTGTAATACCATACCTGCTTACAAGTGGTACAGGAACTTCTGTCTGCAGACAGGTACGTTACTTTACAGCCCTTATTTTTTTATGGCTCTGTGTGTGAGTCAGGGAACCTGTGTGATTCTTAAGGCTGGGTTCTCACAGATCGTATTTCCAGCGGAAATCTCGCAGTTTGGCCACAGCGATAAACAGCGAGATTTCTGCTGGGAAAGCGCTGCTTCAAAACCGACGGCACTCAGCCGCTTGTTTTGAAGCGACCTGGCTGCACGCTTTTCTGTTTCTGTGGCCGGTGAACCCGCACCACAACACCGGCTTCAGATTTGCTGTCCCATGTGGACGAGAATTCTGAGAAATTTCGTCCACAAAGCTGGCCAGTTGAGGGATTAGCGGCCACAGACGGATTTGCCGCGGCGAAATAAGACACCCACTGAAAAAAGGACATAGCGCATATTTGGGAGCAAAAATTAATATAAGACACGTCTTATTTTCAGGGAAACAGGGTACATTGCAGCACTTCAGTGCTTCAATGCGTTATCACTAACCATAGCAACCACATGCCATGGCAGACGCGGCCACCATTGTCTGGTGCCCTGTTGTCACACATGCATACAACTACACAGACTGAGATCACATCCGCTCGTCTGCATGAGGCTTCAGGCCGCATTCACATGGCAATCCGTAAAAAAAGGTCAGATATTTGTGCACTTTTCTTGTGTTTTTGTGATTTTCAAGCACAATTTCCATCCATTTTGCATCAGTTTTTCACATGGTAAAAAATGTATAACTGTACAGAATCTGCACTTCCCGCTTCTCTTAGTTTTTCATCAGAAAAATCGGAAAAAATATGATACGCTGCATTTTTCTTTCTTTTACTTGGACTGTCTGACCGAGTAAAAAAATGCCCATGTAAATATCAACATTCAATTCGATGTCTGGGGTGTAAAAAGGTGGAAATGTTTGCACAAGCTGGTACTTGCACAAAAGTTTGTGACTTTTTTAAGTGGGTGGGGCTTATCAGGAGTGGGTGTGGCCATCTGGACTGACAGATTTATGTACAATTTGTGCCAAAAACTGGTGTAAATTATACCAGAGATGCACCTGCTTGGAGCTGAAGGCACATGAAGGAGACCGGGACTCTGGTAATACCTGAAGAGATCGGTCATTGTCATGTATTTAGCGCAACGGAGAAAATTGTACTAAGCCTGGCGACAGAAATGCCGGGCTTCGTAAATTTCCTCCAATTTCACCCCTGTGAATACCGCCTGATGGGAAAGGGAAAAAAACAGTTTTAAGAAAAAGTGGGATTCATCAAGGATCTAGTAAAATATAGAAATCAACTCTCCAGTTTTAGCAGAATTGCGCGGCGCTTCCTCCGGGGTTACACAATTCCAAATCCTTCCCTTAGTGTTCCGTGATGTATGGGCATCGGCTGGGCGTCTATATGAGCAGCGTACGGCGTACTCTGTGCTTCCGGAGCTTTACAGCTCAGTATATTCAGGCATGTTTTATGTTTATTGGTAGCGGCGAGCGCGCCAAAGTAAGTACGTGTTTACAGACACGAGCTGCGGTTCCTGCTCAACGCTGGAGCTGCGGAATGTGTTCACGCGTTTCAGAGAGAAGTTCTGCTGGCCCTCCTGGTTCTGCTTTAGTTCGTACGTGCTGAATGTAGATCCGGCGTCAATATTATACAATTACTGAGGTTGTAGGAAACCAAATGTCAAAAACTTAATTAGGAGATGCAGAGTAAACAGACGCCCCTATTTAGGACCCTCGACGATTACCCAGGACAGAGAGCAGCTACAAAGAGTGTTTTGCACTGGACGATCTGATAATTTGATACATTCATGCAGCAGATGGGCAGCCGATGATTTCAGTGGGACCTGTGTAATACTTCATTTCACCTGTGGAGGTGCTGTAGGGAAACTGAACACTTGCTGCAGGAATCACTACAGATTACAGATGTCTGCGGCAGTGATCAGCTTATTATTAGGTGACCCTTCTGACAAAAAATAGATTGTTCAAGGCAGAGAAACCCTTTAGCTTCTTCAGGACCAGTAATTTTTTAATTTACATTCTCCCCCAACCCCCACCCCCACCTTCCAAGAACCACAACTTTTTAATTGTTTCATTGACATAGCCGTATGAGGGCTTGTTTATGGCAGGAGGAATTGTATTTTATGGTACAATTTGATGAACAGAAAAGCTTTTCAAAAATTTTAAATTGGAGAGAAATGAAAAATAAAATGCAGTTGCACCATTTTTGGTGGGTTACGTTTTTACAGCGTTCACCAGGCAGTAAACATGACATGAACTTTCTTCTACGGGTCAGCACGAGGACGGGGATACCAAAGTTTATATAGTTCAATGTTTTTTTCTATTTTTTAAAAGGTCAATAATATTTTTTCTTAAACAAAAAAGTTTCTTTCCGTCGCCGTAATCTTTTTTTTTTTTTTTTTGATTGGGCCGTATGAGGACTCGTTTTTTGCAGGGTGAGCTGTAGTTTTTATTAGTACCATTTTGGGAAACATTCATTTTTTTTAATCACTTTTCATTGTTTATCTCTTAATTTTCATCACTTTTTATCAATGTGCAGCATAAATGTGATATTGTAATAGTTTAGATTTTTACGTTCTTGGCAATGCCAAATATGTGGGGCTTTTTAATTGTCTACTTTATTATGGGAAAAAAATTTGAACTTCACATTTTTTTTATTTTTTTTTAACTGTTAAAAAAAACTTTATTAAATCTTTTCCTTTATTTCGTCCCTGCAGGGACTTGAACTTGTGATCATTTGATCGCTTGTTCTATATACTGCAATACTTCAGTATTGTAATATATAGTGATTTTTTTACATTGTCTATCAAGTCCTGCCATGGGCATGTATGTAGAGTAGCCCTGGGAAGCTTTTAGTAGGCTCTAGGCTTCCATGCTAGCCCATCGGCCCCCTCCAATTGCATGGGTTAAGGGAAGACGTCCCCCCTCTAGCTGACTGTTTAGACATGTGGCCAGATTTGAGAGCGGTATGATGGCAGTTACCGATGGCTGTCAGTTCTAGGTACTCAGCCACATATATTCCACTATTTATAGTTTGTAGGCACATCTAGGGGATCGTGACTGTACGAGCACAGAAGCCGTGCCCACATGATCACAGCAGGACTGCGGCCGTAACCAAAAAGACATAAAAAAAGATTATTAATTGTTTAATGATAGAAACTTCAACCAATAACTAATGTTAGTAAATGTAAACTACCCTGTTTCCCAAAAAATAAGCCCTTGCCTGATTTTTCAGGATTTTCGGTAAGGCTTGAAATATAATCCTACCCTGAAAATAAGCCCTAGATACATTACATGAAATAATGAATGAAAATATGAATACATTACCTAGCAGGCTTGGTCCACACCCTTCCTGCTGCTCTTCAGAGCTCCATCACGGTTCCCACCGTCTTTGGCCATCTGCACAAGATCACTTCCTGGTTACTTCCTGAGCCATGCCTCAGCAAATTTAAAATCCCGTCTCCACAAAGCGATAGCTGCGATTGGTTCTTTAAGCACTGCTCAGCCAATCACAGCCATCACATTGGTTCATCGAATGGCTGAGCAATGCTCAAAGAACCAACCACAGGCATTGCATCGTGGAGGCGGGATTTATGAACTGGCTGAGCCACAGCTCAGCCAATTAATAAGTCCCGCCTGCATGACATAATGGCTGTGATTGGTTCTTCAAGTGCTGTGACAGCCAATCAATGCAGTGCTCAAAGAACCAATCAAAGCCATCGCTTCTTGGAAGCGGGATTTATGAATCCCGTAACCAGGAAGTGATCCTGTGTGGCCGGCGGAGGAATGCGGGAACCATGTCGGGGTTCTGGAGAGCAGCGGGAGGGCCGGGACCGAGCCTGCTAGGTAAATAAAATAAGACATCTCCCGAAAATAAGCCCTAGTGCATCTTTTGTGGCAAAAATTTATATAATACAGTGTCTTATTTTGGAGGAAACACTGTATATTAGAAGATAAGAAGTAAAACATTTTATTAGGGCGAACACCATCACAATATGTCACTGGAAAAATAAGAAAACTTGTGATTTTTTAAAAGTGGGGAGTAAAAATATATATTAAAAAAGGGGGGGGCGCAGCCCGAAGGGGTTAAGTACCAAAATAGGCTGCCTGTTTAGGGCGTTAAATGAGGCAATATTGGTTGTCACTCAACTTTTCAAAAAAACAGATCAGAGTATAGAAATAGAACACAATTCAAGAATGTGAAGTCCGATTTCTTGCGTTTGGGGTCATACAAGTAAACATGGTACCAGGACTGAATAGTTGACACATAAAAAAAGTCTTTTCCAGAGTTCCCCTAAATCAGCGGACAATAACCAGCGGATCTCCAGCTATTACTAAAAACTACAACTCCCAGCATGCAGTTTCCCAGGGCATGCTGGGAATTGTAGTTATAAGACAGTTGTAGAGCCGTAGACTGCAGACGCCCGCTCCAGACAGCCCTGACGTCCATAACCGTCGGCGAGCCTCCGCATGGGAACGAGGGATAGAAGTCCGGACGGAGAGCGCGGATTTCCCGTACGAGATGTGCTCTCCTCGCTGGCGTTGTGCTGTAATGAGATGTTCACTCGCTAATGAAGCCGGCTCACAAGTGCCATTCAATAACCCAATTTCTGTCCTTTTCTTAGGTTTTAATTAACATCACAAAGCGAGCTGGTACGACAGACACGGGTAACAGATTTAACTGTAAAACCAAACAATGCTGCCTGAGCGAAAATCTATTTTTAATCATTATGTCAACATGCATAATTAAAAGTACTCATATAAGCGGATACAAATGTACCCAGCATGTGCCGCCTCTAATTATGCCATTTAAATTTGCAAATGATTACAGTATTAGACTGGTAAAACTGGCAGCTAACAAGGGAAGGAACAGATCCAAGAATGTAATGTTCTCCCCATAGTCTTCCTACAGGAAACGAGCCCATTAAGTGTTTGCATTAATGGATTAAAGGAAGAAAATCACCCAAACGAGGACGGGATGCTTCTACTTAATGTATAACCTCTGTACATGTATAGATCACGGACGCTCACACGTATCACTCTCTGTTACAACCAATGGTTCGTCATGGGAGCCATTCTTCTAGAAGTACAATCTCTCATTAAGGTACGGCAAATTTCCAATAGTTATAGAAGTCTCATATACATCTATAGGCCTGGGTTTACACTTCTGGAGCCCATAGAAACTAAGCCTGTGTCCACCGACTCATCCAAAAGCTTTATGTGTGACCCACCCTCTCCGAAAGTCCAAAAGTAGACCACCTAAGTCTAGGAGGGGACTGGGGTTCTAGAATACCTAGAAAGGACCGAGACGCTAAAAGACAAGGAGAGGACTAGGGCTCTAGAATACCAAGAACAGAAAGTGTCTTGAGAAGACCACGAGAGGACCGTGGATCTACAAGAGCACGAGAGGACCGTGGATCTACAAGAGCACGAGAGGACCGTGGATCTACAAGAGCAGGAGAGGACCGTGGATCTACAAGACCAGGAGAGGACCGTGAATCTACAGGACCACGAGAGGACCGTGGATCTACAAGAGCAGGAAAGGACCGTGGATCTACAAGAGCAGGAAAGGACCGTGGATCTACAAGAGCAGGAAAGGACCGTGGATCTACAAGAGCAGGAAAGGACCGTGGATCTACAAGAGCAGGAGAGGACCGTGGATCTACAAGAGCAGGAGAGGACCGTGGATCTACAAGAGCAGGAGAGGACCGTGGATCTACAAGAGCAGGAGAGGACCGTGGATCTACAAGAGCAGGAGAGGACCGTGGATCTACAAGAGCAGGAGAGGACCGTGGATCTACAAGAGCAGGAGAGGACCGTGGATCTACAAGAGCAGGAGAGGACCGTGGATCTACAAGAGCAGGAGAGGACCGTGGATCTACAAGAGCAGGAGAGGACCGTGGATCTACAAGAGCAGGAGAGGACCGTGGATCTACAAGAGCAGGAGAGGACCGTGGATCTACAAGAGCAGGAGAGGACCGTGGATCTACAAGAGCAGGAGAGGACCGTGGATCTACAAGAGCAGGAGAGGACCGTGGATCTACAAGAGCAGGAGAGGACCGTGGATCTACAAGAGCAGGAGAGGACCGTGGATCTACAAGAGCAGGAGAGGACCGTGGATCTACAAGAGCAGGAGAGGACCGTGGATCTACAAGAGCAGGAGAGGACCGTGGATCTACAAGAGCAGGAGAGGACCGTGGATCTACAAGAGCAGGAGAGGACCATGGCTCAAAAGACCAGGAGAGGACCATGGCTCAAAAGACCAGGAGAGGACCATGGCTCAAAAGACCAGGAGAGGACCATGGCTCAAAAGACCAGGAGAGAACCTCTTTACATACAGTACCCAAATAATACTCCTGTATAGTGCCAATATAATAAAAAGAAAATTGCCATAGGGTGTCCAAATATGGCTATGGCTACACGGCGACATAAAGGCCTGAGGCACACTTGCTTATTTTGGGGCTGTGTGCTGTATGTGTAATTCAACGGACTGCATACAGTCCCATTATAGCCTATGAGCCTATACATGTGGACATTTTATCACACTGATGGATGGTCCGCATGAAGAAACTCATGGCATGTCCTAGTTCCATCCATTTCACAGACCAGAAATAGGACATGTAATCGGGCAGCACAAGGACTGGCGTCTGTGTGCTATGTGATGCGAATTGCACCCAAGTCTCTAAGGCACAGCTTGCACTTATATCTAGGATGCATATAGTCCAAGTCTCAAAAGTCACGTGACCCAAAAAATTTGCGTGACTATTTGTCTTCCAAATTGTTTTGCTTGACTGTTTCAGAGCTGCAATTTGGCTGTTAGGCTTGTGCTACATCATGACTCTGGCCTAGGTGGCAGTATGATATTGCAGTGCTACACAGCGATTTCTGGTCACGCAACCCTCGTTGCAGCCACGATAGATGGCACAACAGACAATCATTATATGCGACGTCACAGTGTGACGCAGCAATCTTTTTGTTGTGAGGCATATGTTGCCAAGTAGGAGTAGACTAATACTGCCACACAATGCCTCAATAGTCCAGGGCACTAAAGGTTTACTCGTTGGCTTCACTGCCTGCAGGAGAGGTTGTAGAAAGACCTACAATCATGAGAAAAACTAAGTACATCCTCTTTGGTTTTAAGTATCAGGAAATAAAAACATTTGCAACTTAGAAGGTTTTAAAATGATATCCCACCTCAGATGAATGACACCACATGACAAATTACACTGTGACATTAACAAAAACTAGGCAAAAATGCAAAATTAATCAGTGTCTTTATTGTTCCATAGAAACGGAGAGGGTAAATAGCAGCCAAGTGCTGCTAATCAAATGCCCTGGATCACTGGATTTGCACTGAGAGCGCTGGCCCTTTAACAAATAATGCAGGAGAAATCATTGAAGATGATGGGGGTAAGGCAAATCTATTAAATGGTTTCTTTTCAAGTATATTCACGAACGAAAAGGAACTGTCACACGAGATGCAGGGGAATAGAATGAACCCCTCGCAAAATATTACATACCTAACGCAGGAGGAAGTGCTGAGCCGGTTAAAGAGGATAAAAATCAATAAATCACCAGGCCCAGATGAAATACACCCAAGGGTTCTAAGGGAACTAAGTGATGTGATAGCTGGGCCGTTATTTCTAATATTTATGAACACTATTGAGACCAGGGTTGTACCATTGGATTGGCACATTGCCAACGTGGTTCCAATTACACAAATGGGTCCAAAAGAGAGCCTGGTAACTACAGGCCGGTAAGTCTCACTTCAGTAACTGGAAAAATATTTGAGGGGTTTCTGAGAGACGCCATCCTAGAATACCTCAAGAAGAACAACGGAATAACTCCTCACCAGCATGGATTCATGAGGGGTCGATCATGTCAGACCAATCTGATCAGCTTCTACGATAAAGTAAGCTCTAGGTTGGACCTAGGAGAGTCTATTGATCTCGTATATCTGGACTTCTCTAAAGCATCTGACATCGTGCCGCATAATAGGCTGATATATAAAATGAGACAGCTCGGATTGGGTGAAAACGTGCGTATCTGGGTAAAGACCTGGCTCAAAGATAGGAAGCAGAGGGTGGTAGTAAATGGTTCTTACTCTGATTGGGCCACAGTCGCTAGTGGGGGGCCACAGGGTTCAGTACTAGGCCCCATCCTGTTCAATATATTTATCAACGACCTGATAGAGGGGCTGCACAGTAATATATCAATATTTGCAGATGACACAAAATTATACAAGATAATTAATACACCGGAGGACAATGTGCGGCTACAAGAGGACCGAGATAAGCTGGGGGCTTGGGCAGGAAAATGGTGAATGAAGGTCAATGTTGAAAAATGTAAGGTTCTGCACATGGGCAGCAAAAATGGATGTTACCAATATACACTAAATGGGGTACAGCTAGGGAAAAGTGATATGGAAAAAGACCTGGGGGTACTAGTGGATTGTAGACTAAACTGGACTAACCAATGCCAGCCAGCTGCTGCAAAGGCAAATAAAGTATTGGGGTGTATTAAAAGAGGTATAGGGGCGAAGGACGAGAACATTATCCTCCCACTATATAAGGCACATGTCAGGCCTCACATGGAATACTGCGTACAGTTCTGGTCACCGGTGCTCAGGAAAGATGTTACAGTACTGGAGGGGGTTCAAAGAAGGCCAACTAAACTAATACATGGAATGAAGGGACTGGAATACCCAGAGAGGCACCAAAACTGGGATTATTCACCCTGGAAAAAAGATGGCTAAGGGGCGACCAAATAACTATGTATAAATCCATGAGGGGACAATACAAGGATCTCTCCCATGATCTGTTCATACCCAGGACTGCGACGGTAACAAGAGGGCATCTGCTACGTCTAGAAGAAAGCAGGTTTCATCACCAACATAGAAAGGGGTTCTTTACTGTAAGAGCAGTGAGACTGTGGAACTCTCTGCCTGAGGACATGGTGATGGCAAAATCCAGAGAGTAGTTTAAGAGGGACTTGATGTCTTTCTAGAGTGGAAGGATATTATAGGATATAAATCCTAGGTTAATTGTAAATCCGGATATACAGGCAGGTATGAACTATTAGGGGTTGATCCAGGGATTAGTCTGACTGTCATCAGGGAGTCTTTGCTTTCCTCTTGATCAACAAGGAGGTTAAACAGGCTGAACTAGATGGACATGGTCTTCTTTCGGCCTTACATACTATGTTACTATGTATGTTACTGATCATCAGCAATTTGACCACCTCTATAAAATCAGAAGTTTTGGAAGTTTGCTGGTCTGGAGCATTCAGGCATGTGATAACACAATGCCAAGGAGGAAAGACATCAGCAGTGATCTTAGAGAAGCAATTTCTAGTGCCCATTAATCTGGGAAGGGTTATGTCCTGATATATAAAACCAAAGAATTCAAAAATGTGCTTACGTTTTGCAACTTTTTCCCCAGGAAGCATTGGTTCACATCAGTGCACTTATATGTCCTTAAGGTGACCGTCCAGTCCTGGACAAACAAAGAAGGCCGCGCTGCTTTTCTGACTACCTATATGCATCAGTGGTCTAAGACACTGCATGCTGATCTGCCTGGCCAGCACTGCTCATGTGGACAGCACTAGTCAATCAAAGCAGCGTGTAATGACTAATGATACATACTAATGTATAGGGAGCATCAGGTAGTCAGAGAACGGTGCGGCCATCTTTATCTGTCAAGGACGGGATAGTCACTTTAATACGGAAAAGGCCCGGGTCTGAGCTGGGATTGCCACAAATCCGCACGTGGCTTATTCCCATTCTATGAGGCTAGTCTTTATGCCGAATCTGCGTCACACCACAAGCAATCCGCCACAAAGTCTCAATGCAATCGCCAGGAAACGGATTCCATGTGGATCTTGGAGCAGAATTCACTTCAGAAACTACGTGAGCCGGTCATAAAGAGCACCGTCCCACGGACCTCTGCTGGGTGAATCGCTACCTTCTAAAGTAAGCAATGACCAGAGGTGATCGGACATATCGGCCAACTTCAGTGGACATCGCCGACTGACTACAGTCTCCGGTAGATGTCAGGTGAACTCTAAACTCTGCCGGTGGCCCCTTTTAGTGTGACCGGGGTCAGAAAACAGTCCTGAGCCTCATTTCCCCAGTGGTGGGACGAACTTCATTGGCGTGAATCCAGAACATGAAGCGGACGGGACGGACCTACCTCCAGCAGCCAGGGCTTCAGCTTCCTGTCCAGAATGATGTCAAAGCCAAGCACCTCGAAGCAGACGCTATTACTGCCGGGCTGCTGGCCGGGCCGGCACATCCGGTAAGCGTGGAGCACGTGCGGTTCCGCTACTATCAGGGTTTTCACAACCAACTCCTGTAAAGAGAGAGAGATCAGTGTTCCTAAGTGAAGAGCGCACATCATAACATGGAGACAGCCGTGTGGCGCCCATGGGGCTCTGGTAGTCACACTGGCGAGCGCGATAGCGGTCCAAGGACCTCAGGCCAATATTGCGCTTGTCATATGCGATTTTAAGCTCACCCATAATAAATGATGGGCGAGTGTTCCGTGATCTCGCAGAAAAGTAGGACAAGTTGCATCGCTGCAAGAGGAAAACCACCCGGAAATACAGACCCACCGAAAACAACGAGTTCAGCATTTCACAACCTCGGCGTGTGTTCACACATCCGATCTTCAGGCGTAATATCTGACCAATAGAAATGTGGTCATAAATAGCGCAATGGATGATTGCATTCACATAAGCGATTTTTTTAGTGGACCGAGAGTCTGAGATGGGAAAAATTGGCGCCGGACGTATTTCTGGGCGAAATCGCATTATTTCTATGGGAGTTGTGAAAAAAAAAAAAGCATCGCCGTCGTGTTGATGTGACTTTTATGTAAATGTGATGCGATTTTTGATTTTTACGATTTTTTTACTACTGAAACAACATGTGATTTTCATGCAGAGATACAATGTGTTTTTTTTTCACGGTACACGCCGCACTCGCAGCAGTAATCGCAGGTTTGTACGTATGATGATATTGGTCTGAGTTCCCCGTGTGACTGCGCTCTGTGGATGCTTTTATGTGGGTGTTTTCCTAATGCGAGTTTTTTGCGTTGTAAGATACACAAAATTCGCTAGAAAATCCAACTCCTTATTTGCGATGCGTCTATTTACATCGGTGATTTTTCGACCGCAGCGTCTGCCATTTTTGGGGCCCATTATTTTCCATGGCAGGAAAAAAATATATACTGAACTCACATGCAGATGTGGTTTTTATGAAAGGGCACTGTGATTTATTTTTTTTTCCTAATTAAATATTATGAGATTTTTTTACATGCGTGAAAATCAGATATTTGGCGCTGTGATGCACAAAACTCATTGCAATCAGTGAAAAAAACACAGGAATACAAGCGGGTGTAAATACCGAGGGGGCACACGGGAATGATGGCGACGCGGGCACTGCTGGTAGACCGCAGGCAGGATAGGGAAATGTCTTGTTCCTGTGGCTTGTGGGACTACAACCTCCAGCATGTCCTGACACCCTGGGGCTGCTGGGAGTTGTTGTCTTGTGATGAATGAACAGACAGAAGTTGGAAACCAGAGGATATTGTACGTGGATACAGGAAGGAAAGGATATCAGTAAACCCAGAGGGATCCGGCGCGGGGGGAGGAGCGAAACGTGACGGTGAGGAGAATGCTAATCGTGATGGGAGCCGACAATAACTGAGGCGGAGGGGAATAATGCTGAGAGATCAGGAACCGCCCATCCAGAGGGGCGTTACAGAAAGGGCGATACACTGAATGACCCCCTTCTAGTGGCGCGTTAGGTCTTGGTAATTAGCTGCGCTGTAGATCCCACTCGGTGATGGAATGGTTCTGCAGGAATATCGGCCCCTGCGGACAGGAAGCTTCTTGTAGATGGAGGTTCTGATCAGCTGACAGGAAGGGGTCATCGATTCCTGCTGCTTGAGCCAAATTCTGACCTTGCGGCATGTTCTATATGGCTACGTGCTCTCGCATCGCAGCCCCATTGTTTTCGCCGGCCCCGTTGAAAGTGATGAGAAAACCTCTGCAATCCTTTTGTTGCGGTTGTAACGGCCGCGCCGAAGGTTCTCTTCATCCCCGAAGTGATGCGAGGCTGTTTTCACATGGTGGGGAGTGCGATATGTCGGTGGGATTCGTGGCCTCATATCGCGCTCGCCCGTGTGACGTTAGCCTAGGGCTATATTCACGTGGTGGGGAGTGCGATATGTCGGTCGGATTCGAAGCCTCATATCACGCTCGCACGTGTGACGTCAGCCTAAGGCTATATTCACATGGTGGGGAGTGCGATATGTCGGTGGGATTCGTGGCCTCATATCACGCTCGCACGTGTGACGTTAGCCTAGGGCTATATTCACATGGTGGGGATTGCGATATGTCGGTGGGATTCGTGGCCTCATATCACGCTCGCACATGTGACGTCAGCCTAAGGCTATATTCACATGGTGGGGAGTGCAATATGTCTGTGGGATTCGTGGCCTCATATCGCGCTCATATCACGCTCGCACCTGTGACGTCAGCCTAAGGCTATATTCACATGGTGGGGGGTGTGATATGGCGATGGGATTCGTGGCCTCATATCGCGCTCGCCTGTGTGACGTCAGCCTAAGGCTATATTCACATGGTGGGGGGTGTGATATGGCGATGGGATTCGTGGCCTCATATCGCGCTCGCCTGTGTGACGTCAGCCTAAGGCTATATTCACATGGTGGGGGGTGTGATATGTCGGTGGGATTCGTGGCATCATATCGCGCTCATATCGCGCTCGCACCTGTGACGTCAGCCTAAGGTTATATTCACATGGTGGGGAGTGCGATATGGCGGTGGGATTCATGGCCTCATATCGCACTCGCCCGTGTGACGTTAGCCTAGGGCTATATTCATATGGTGGGGAGTGCGATCTGTCGGTGGGATTCGTCGCCTCATATCGCGCTCGCCCGTGTGACGTTAGCCTAGGGCTATATTCACATGGTGGGGAGTGCGATATGTCGGTGGGATTCGTGGTCTCATATCGCGCTCGCCCGTGTGACGTTAGCCTAGGGCTATATTCACATGGTGGGGAGTGCGATATGGCGGTGGGATTCATGGCCTCATATCGCGCTCGCCTGTGTGATGTCAGCCTAAGGCTATATTCACATGGTGGGGAGTGCGATATGTCGGTGTGATTTGTGGCATCATATCACGCTCGCCCGTGTGACGTTAGCCTAAGGCTATATTCACATGGTGGGGAGTGCGATATGTCGGTGGGATTCGTGGTCTCATATCGCGCTCGCCCGTGTGACGTTAGCCTAGGGCTATATTCACATGGTGGGGAGTGCGATATGGCGGTGGGATTCATGGCCTCATATCGCGCTCGCCTGTGTGATGTCAGCCTAAGGCTATATTCACATGGTGGGGAGTGCGATATGTTGGTGGGATTCGTAGCCTCATATCACGCTCGCACGTGTGACGTCAGCCTAAGGCTATATTCACATGGTGGGGAGTGCAATAAGTCGGTGGGATTCGTGGCATCATATCGCGCTCATATCGCGCTCGCACCTGTGACGTCAGCCTAAGGCTATATTCACATGGTGGGGAGTGCAATATGTCGGTGGGATTCGTGGCATCATATCGCGCTCATATCGCGCTCGCACCTGTGACGTCAGCCTAAGGCTATATTCACATGGTGGGGAGTGCAATATGTCGGTGGGATTCGTGGCATCATATCGCGCTCATATCGCGCTCGCACCTGTGACGTCAGCCTAAGGCTATATTCACATGATGGGGGGTGCGATATGTCGGTGGGATTCATGGACTCATATCGCGCTCGCCCGTGTGACGTTAGCCTAGGGCTATATTCATATGGTGGAGAGTGCGATATGTCGGTGGGATTCGTGGCCTCATATCGCGCTCGCCCGTGTGACGTTAGCCTAAGGCTATATTCACATGGTGAGGAGTGCGATATGTTGGTGGGATTCGTGGCCTCATATCACGCTCGCACGTGTGACGTTAGCCTAAGGCTATATTCACATGGTGGGGAGTGCGATATGGCGGTGGGATTCATGGCCTCATATCGCGCTTGCACCTGTGATGTCAGCCTAAGGCTATATTCACATGGTTGGAAGTGTGATATGGCGGTGGGATTCGTGGCCTCATATTGCGCTCGCCTGTGTGACGTCAGCCTAAGGCCTCATGTCCACGGGGAAAATCGGGCCAGCTACGGATTCTC
Source organism: Eleutherodactylus coqui (assembly GCF_035609145.1). Taxonomy (NCBI): domain Eukaryota; kingdom Metazoa; phylum Chordata; class Amphibia; order Anura; family Eleutherodactylidae; genus Eleutherodactylus; species Eleutherodactylus coqui. The sequence goes on from NC_089839.1 coordinate 308,024,052, forward strand.
CATGGAGAATTCGTAGCTGGTCCCTCCTGCCCCGCGGACATGAGGCATAAAAATAAGAATTAACTCACCTCTCGCCCGCTCCGGATCTTCTTTTCGCCGCGGCTTCATCTTCTCTCCGTCGCGGCCGGATCTTCTTTCTTCGGCTCAGCGGATGCGCAGGGCACGTCGGTCGCGTGCCGCGTGCATGCGCCGGCCCTAAGAAAAAAGATCCGGCCACGACAGAGAGAAGATGAAGCCGCGGCGAAGGGAAGATCCGGAGCAGGTGAGTAAATTCCGCACGAAAATGGAGCATGGTCCAGATTTTTTCATGCTCCATTTTTTTTAAAAATCACTTTTATTGACCATCCGCGTATTTATCTACCCGCGGGTGGTCAATGCATCCCTATGGGATGTGGATCCGCGGGCAGGACAAGAGTTAAAATCCGCTGCGGATTTTAGTTCTTCTTTTGCCCGTGGACATGAGGCCTAAGGCTATATTCACATGGTGGGGAGTGCGATATGTCGGTGGGATTCGTGGCCTCATATCACGCTCACCTGTGTGACGTCAGCCTAAGGCAATATTCACATGGTGGGGAGTGCGATATGTCGGTGGGATTCGTGGCCTCATATCGCGCTCACCCCTGTGACGTCAGCCTAAGGCTATATTCACATGATGGGGGGTGCGATATGTCGGTGGGATTCGTGGCCTCATATCGCGTTCGCCCGTGTGACGTCAGCCTAAGGCTATATTCACATGGTGGGGGGTGCGATATGTCGGTGGGATTCGTGGCCTCATATCGCGCTCGCCTGTGTGACGTCAGCCTAAGGCTATATTCACATGGTGGGGAGTGCGATATGGCGGTGGGATTCGTGGCCTCATATCGCGCTCGCCCGTGTGACATCAGCCTAAGGCTATATTCACATGGTGGGGGGTGCGATAGGTCGGTGGGATTCGTGGCCTCATATCGCGCTCGCCTGTGTGACGTCAGCCTAAGGCTATATTCACATGGTGGGGAGTGTGATATGTCGGTGGGATTCGTGGCCTCATATCGCGCTCGCCCGTGTGACGTCAGCCTAAGGCTATATTCACATGGTGGGGGGTGCGATATGTCGGTGGGATTCGTGGCCTCATATCGCGCTCGCCTGTGTGACGTCAGCCTAAGGCTATATTCACATGGTGGGGAGTGCGATATGGCGGTGGGATTCGTGGCCTCATATCGCGCTCGCCCGTGTGACGTCAGCCTAAGGCTATATTCACATGGTGGGGGGTGCGATATGTCGGTGGGATTCGTGGCCTCATATCGCGCTCGCCTGTGTGACGTCAGCCTAAGGCTATATTCACATGGTGGGGAGTGCGATATGTCGGTGGGATTCGTGGCCTCATATCGCGCTCGCCCGTGTGACGTCAGCCTAAGGCTATATTCACATGGTGGGGGGTGCGATATGTCGGTGGGATTCGTGGCCTCATATCGCGCTCGCCCGTGTGACGTCAGCCTAAGGCTATATTCACATGGTGGGGGGTGCGATATGTCGGTGGGATTCGTGGCCTCATATCGCGCTCGCCCGTGTGACGTCAGCCTAAGGCTATATTCGCACGGGCGGTTCTTTTTGGTCCTGAAAAAATCAGACTGGTTTTTAATGCAATTTTTCTTTTGCATCTGTGATTTTTTTTATGGTTACCATGGTTACAGATGATAAAAACAGATTGAAATGACATCAAACAAGTGCAATTGTTTTTTTATTCGCACCCCTCGACTTGAATGAGTAATTTTTGTAAGAAAATCACAACAAAATACGGAACAGCGAGATTTTTTTTCTATGTTTATCCAATTAAAAAAAATAAACAACAAAAATGGCGCGTGTGAATAAACTATCTGCAATATTGTTTTATTTCTGTCCAATTTTAATCTGACTTTTTTTAACAAAACTTTTTCGCTGAAACTCGCACAAAAACAGAAGCCATTACTTGCGATGCGTCTATTTACATGGGCGAATATTCTCTCGCAGCAATGCTATAGGATGCGGGCGCGCTGACCGTGCGCTGTGCGATACCAGTGGCTCCAGAGAATCCCACCATCGTAAATAAGGCCACAGAATGTCTTCTGCATCCAGCTGTTTCCCTCTCAGAGCACCCGACTGTTACACAGCTGAGCGCTCCAAGCGGAGGATGCAGAAGACAAGCGGGGTGGCCCTGTTTGACTTCTGCATCCAGCGGTTCTCTGCTCGGAGCGTTCGGCTGTTCTACAGCTGAGCGCTCTGAGCGGGGTATGCAGAACACAGCTTGACTGCTGTGTTCTTCATACCCCAGCTTTTCACGGAGCGCTCAGCTGGTATATAGCTGTGTGCTCCGTGCGGGGTATGCAGAACACGCTGAAAAGCAATGATCAGGCTAGTAAGGCCTAATCATCATCACCAATCAGATATTAATGCATTGACAGTAATAGTTTACGGCTCTTACGGAAATGTCGTTCCAGAATTTGGCCACGTCGTGGTCGTTGGCACGCAGGAATTCGGTGAACCACCGGATGGAGCGCTTGCTGCCGCGATCCTCGGTCTCATCACGCTCAAAGTTCTCATTGTGTTTGTTGACGGAGTAGTTGGTGAGGTGCATAAACAGCTGGCTCTACAAGAGAAAGGAGGAGGAGTCACGATGACAAACAGCAAGGTGCCCCCTGCTGGCAACACAGGAAACTACAAGGAAGATGAAAGCCGTGCCCCATTCTGCGGATGACTTGGGCTGCTTTTACACAGAGCGTTGTATGAGTGCAGCCTGTCTATACAGGCACATAAGTTGTTCGCAGGAGGGGCTAGGATAAAGAGTGCGCCACCGGCAAATCCAACGCCGAATGCACGATTTTTGATGCCAATTTACTGAGGATTTCGCTATTAGCAATTCTACAGCAAATTACACAAAAATCCACATAGGAGGCCCGTGGCACACGAGCGCTGTCATATTTCGGTGCATCTGCGCCACATGTTTGTGCATTGGGCATTGCGTATTTGCATGTGCCACAGTGTTTTTAATGTACTTTTTGTACACGCAAATCATGTGCAATTCCATTTGCAAAAAGCACAAAAGCGCGCACTGCTGCTCTCGGCCACTGAAATGGTCAATTACTTTAATTGTTCGAAAACAAGCAGGAAAATAATCGCTGCGGGGTCTTGTGCGCACAAAACATATAGCAAAAAAAAAAAAAAAGCATTCGCATGCAAAAAAAACGCAACCCTTGATGCACAAAAACGCGGCATAAATGCACATATGTTTGCGAGGCGCGGGCCTAAGACGTGCATTTTTGGGGTGGATTTGTCCATGGCAGCATACAGGGAAAATCCGCAGCATTCCCGTTTCGCGTAAACGTACCTTTAGGCCGTGTGCACGGGACGGGTTTGCCACGGATTTTCCAAGTGGATGTTCTGCAGCATTTACAGTCGCTGCAATGTGGATGACAACACGATCCACAACACGATCCACAACACGATCCACAACACGATCCACAACCAGATCCACAACACGATCCACAACCAGATCCACAACACGATCCACAACACGATCCACAACACGATCCACAACACGATCCACAACACGATCCACAACCAGATCCACAACACGATCCACAACACGATCCACAACACGATCCACAACACGATCCACAACACGATCCACAACTAGAACCACAACACGATCCACAACACGATCCACAACTAGAACCACAACACGATCCACAACACAATCCACAACACGATCCACAACTAGAACCACAACAAAATCCACAACAAAATCCACAACAAGGTCCACAACAAAGTCCACAACAAAGTCCACAAGTAGATCCACAACACGATCCACAGCAGCTGCTGAGCAGATGATCCCCAGAGAAGCGTTGCAGTTCCGCCATGCAGAAATCCACCCCGCAGGAACATCCCAATAGGAGTGGCAATGCCATGGCTTCGATCAGGGTGGTACAGGAGGCAGGAGGGGCCATATAGGGGGCTCGTCTGCCAGCTCATTCGCCACACAGCCCAAGCAGGACATGGAAGCCATAGGTGGCGCACACTGTGCGGATTTCCTGGGTGAGATTTCCACATCCAAACGCTGCAGAAAATATCCTCACAAAAGAAGAATTCATCAAAGTATTTCAATTTTTTTTTTTAAAGACACTTTTCCCTTTTCTTGACACTTTTGAAAAGTAGTGAGAAGAGGTGGGGCTTAGCCACAGAGGGTGTGGCCTCAGGTGGTCTGCACAAATTCTGTGGTAAATCCGCAACATCCCCATAATGCATCCTGTTACAAAAACAACCATTTGATGCAGATTTTGTTGCTGTGGAAATTCTGCAACAGATCCACCGCAACTGCTGGTGGTGGTACTAGGGGGCGCTCTTACAGGATCCTTCACAAACACCGTGGATTCTCCAGTGGAATCACATGCAGAAACTCCACAGCTATAGGCCGGGCAAACACAAACGGCTCAGATTCCGCAGCTGGAGACCTGCGATACATCGCGGAAAGTAGTTGCGAATGCTCACTATGGAGCATTAAGGCTTTTCTATTGGCCTTAGAAGCGGCGAGCGTTTCCGTCGCTCACAGGCAATGTTAATTGTGTATAGGCGACGGAACGCTCGCAGTCATTGGCGTCGATGGAGGCCATCCGCGTGGAATCTGCGCTAAATTAGAGCATGGTGTGATTTTTCTTTCGCAATTCCTGCCCGCACATCAGAGCGAACCGGCTACAGTTCACGCCTTTCATTGCTTGCGTATCGCGGAATCTGAGATACAGTAGCAGCAATATGATGAGAATTTCGTAAATCTCATCCACCTGCAGCGAAATCAATCTGCGGAGCGAACGGACCTGCCATGGGGATCACCGCAAAATACACGGTGCAGTCTCCGCTGCGGTCATTACATTCTGCGCGGACAGACCCGGCATTATTCTTGATTAAGGATTTATAATGGAAGTCTATCCACATGCAGTGCACAGCGCCCCCTCATGGTGGACTAACGCAGCGCAGTTGTAGAGGGCAGTGAAGCTGCAGACAACGTGGGGGATATTATGAACATAATGCACCTTCCAGGCCCGACTGGGACTTCGAAAAGGGCCACTTGTTGTGCGCGATCTTCGCCGCCCAGTTCGCCTGTGATGAGGCGTCATGTAGCGCCTCCAAATTAACAGTTTCCCCGTCACATTCCTGCGATAAACAGCATCGCCATAGTAACTCTGCGTCAAGATGTCCGCGCCTCGCGAGCGGCAGGTTTCACCCGAGCCATAATTATAAGCGATACGACTCGCCGGCGGTATTAGCGCGTCTTCAACGACATGAAGTCCGACCGTCGTCATCAATAGCGTCTTGTGCGCCAGAGAAAGGGTTTATAGTAATTACAGCTCTCCGTCCGTCCGGGCGTCCATCGTCTGTCAGCTCGCTGCGTTCGCAGAGAACATCTAGTCACGCGGCACGATGCGCGATTGCCTACACTGCACTCCAAAAGTCTTCACAGCCTCCCACTTACTTACATGCTGTCATGTTGTGGTCTTGTGTTCCCCTCATTCTGCACTCAGGACCCCATAGTGACAAAGTGACAACAGAATCGTAGATAACGTAGTACTTGTCTTAACCCTTTAAGGACCAAGGGAGGTAAATTTACGGCGCACAGTCCTGGGCTTTAATCCCAGCTGATAACAAAAATACGGAGCAAGATTAAAGCCCCTGCTTCTGCAATCAAGCAGACACAGCCGAGGACCCAGAGGAGAAGGTAGAAGCAGGTTCTAACCGCCAACATAGCGCACAAATCCCATATTTTATTTTAGCGTAAATATACTCCTTTTAAAAAGGAACAATTATAATTTTTTTTTTAAATCCCTTTTTTAACTTTTGATCCCTAATAAAACTAAAAGACGGGAAAAAAGATATTATAAAATAGCCCCTATAGGTCACTAATAATTTTGGTAGCTGAAATTTAAAAAATAAGGCTGTGAAACAACCAGATGGGTAAAATTCTTAAAAGAGGTCTGGTCCTTAAGGGGTTATAAACACTACCATTTGGCATTGACATAAGTACTGGCACCCTCTGGTATGACACGGGACATTTAGCTCTCAGGGGTTCCCATTTCTCTTGATCATCACTAAGATGTTTCTACCCTGATTGGGGTCCCCTGTGGAAAATTCAGCTGGTTAGGTCTCACCGCTCACAATGCATATCAGAGCTAAAACCAAGCCATGAGAAGGGAAGAACTGCCTGCAGAGCTCAGAGACAGGATTGTGTGGAGGCGCAGATCTGGGGAAGCTACAAAAAATATTTCTGCTGCCCTGAAAGCTCCTAAGGCCGCCTACAGACGGGCGGGTCAGATCCGGCGGCGAAGATTCGCGCCGCGGGACCCGACCCGAGCGCCTGCAGAGAGCAGCGTGTCACTCACCTGCTCCCGCATCCCCGGCTCTTTCATGTGCCGGCGGCGAGCAAGTGACGTTTCTGTGCGGGGCGCGATTTGTTTGCCGCGCGAGATTTCACGCGGCCAAATCGCAGACGTCTGCCTAGGATTATTGCGTTTGTTAACACAATCCTATGCAGGCTTCCAGCGGCGGAAATTCCGCGGGAAATCCCGCAGCGGAATTTACACTCGTGCAGGCGGCCTAAGAGCCCAGCGGCCCCCATAATACTTACATGGAAGAACAACCAGGAGTCTTCCTAAAGCCGCCTACCCACCAGACTGAGGCTGCCTGCAGACGGCCGGGTCGGATCCCGACCCGCTCCCCTGCTGTGAGCAGTGCGGCTTACCTTCTTCCGAGTCTTCTCCTCTCTGTGATGTGCCGCTGCCGGCCAGCCCGCGCATGCGCAGAGTGGAGCTGGCGCGTCGGGAGTGACATTTCTGTGCGGGCCTCTGAGAGACCTGGACAGAAATAGAGCATGCCGTGGTTTGTTTTCCGCGCGTGTTTTTATACGGACAAATCACGGCCGTCTGCCTAGGATTGCGTATTGTAATGCAATCCTATGCAGGCGGGCACGGGCGGCAATTCTGTGGGAAATCCCGCTGTGGAATTTCTGCCCGTGTGCAGGAGGCCTAAGGGGGAGAAGGGCCTTGGTCTCCAACGGTAAGTCTGGTTGAGCTCCAAAGATCCGGTGTACAGATTGGAGAAACTTCCAGAAGATCAACCATCTCCGCAGCCTCCACCGATCTGGGCATTATGGCCAATGGACCAAAAAGACACTAAAGGACCCTCAGACTGCGAGAAACAAGATTCTCTGCTTTGATGGAACCAAGATGGAACCTTTTAGCCTCCATTGGAGGAACCCAGGCGCCACTCATCACCTGCCCAATACCATCCCTACAGTGAAGCCTGTGGTGCAGTATCATGCTGGGGGAGGGGGAGACCGGTCAGGGTGGATGGAAAGCTGAATAGAGCAAAGTACAGAGATAATGAAAACCTGATCCAGAGCGCAAGGAACCTCAGAACGGGCAGAAGGGTCACCTTCCAACAAGACAATGACCCTAAGACCCCAGCCAAGACCACCAAGGAGGGGAGACAATTCTGTGAATGTCCTTGAGTGGCCCGGCCAGAGCCCTGAACCCAATGGATCATCTCTGGAGAGACCTAACAATGGCTGTCCACAGACGGCCCCCATCCAACCTGACAGAGGACAGAAAATCCCCTAATCCAGGTGTACAAACCTTGTGGCATCATGTACAAGCCTGGAGGCTGGAATCACTAAGTGCTGAGTACGGGGCGTGAATACTTATGGCACTGCAGAATGGGAGTTTTTCATTTTTTTAAAATATACAAAGATTTCTCTCGTTCTGTTGTCATTTTGTCATTATGGGGTACTGAGAGCAGAATGAGGGGAACACAAGACCACAACATAACAAAAAATGTACAAAAGTGAGGGGGTCTGAAGACTTTCCGGACCGCCTATATAGTCGATATCTATCAGACTCTTGTCCAAAATTTCTTATAATGATGTACAACCCAACCATCGTGACCTCTGACATGGCAGTGTCCGCTGGCAGTCTACGCCCATAGTTCCCCGAGTGTCCACCAGCAGTGTACGCCCACAATGTCTGCCCGCAGTGTAAGCCTGCAGTGTCCGCCCGAAGTGCCCTGCAGTGTACGCCCGAAGTGCCCCGAGTGTCCATCAGCAGTGTACGCCTACTGTGTCCCGCAGTGTACACCCATAGAGTACGTCCGCAGTGCCCTGAGTGTCCGTCCGCAGTATCCTGCAGTGTCCGCCCGCAGGGCCCCGAGTGTCCACCAGCAGTGTATGCCCACAATGTCTGCCCGCAGTGTCCACCCAAAGTGCCCTGCAGTGTACGCCAGTGGTGTATGCCCGCAGTGCCCCGAGTATCTGCCAGCAGTGAACGCCCACAGTGTATGCCTACTGTGTCCTGCAGTGTACGCCCACAGTTCCCACCAGCAGCGTCCACCTGCAGTGCCATGCAGTGTCCACCAGCAGTAACCAGAGTGTCCGCCAGCAGTGAACACCTACAGTGCCCGCCAGCATTACCAACCAATCATCACCCCTCGTGTGCATTACAACCGCCTCCTGCCATGAATCACTGCAGCTCACTGACTTGTCCGCAGTTAGTGCGAGGTAGGGTCCCAGGCCGCAGATGTATAAAGTGCGGCCCTCCATCTCTCAGCTGATAGCGTGTATTATGGCCTCCAGGTTTATTTTAAAACATCAACGACCGGCAGCATTTATAAAAAGTCGTCTAAACGGATTACTGCAAGGATAAAACAAACATGGATGGATCTATTACAGCAGAGACATCAACATGATCTCCGTCAGCAGAAGGGAGAGCGATAACAAGCGGCGAACCGGCAACAAGTGCCATTAATCCCCCGACGTCCGCCTGTATATATACGTATGTGTAATAGAAGGGCGGTTTACATCCAGAAGAGAGAAAACATCCACAGTCACAAAATTAAAACCTTAACAGGACTTCTTGTACAAACAGCGAGCCGGTCAGACCACGGTGATGGGACGCCCGTATGCCGTTCATTTTATATAACCTGCCTGCCACCTAGTGGTCGCTTGTATAATAGCTCCAGCCATTTCAATCCTATCATATAGTTTACTGTGCATTACACTAGATGTCAACTTTATTAGAGGCCCCGTACCTTTACTAGAGCCCCCAATCTTTTATTAGAGTCCCCAGCCCTTTATTAGAGTCCCCAGCCCTTTACTAGAGCCCCCAATCTTTTATTAGAGTCCCCAGCCCTTTATTAGAGTCCCCAGCCCTTTATTAGAGTCCCGTCCTTTTACTAACGCCCACTATTTTTCATTAGAGCCCCCGGCCCTTATTTAGAGTCCCACCCTTTAACTAGAGCCCACTATCTTGCATTAGAGGCACCAGCCCTTTACTAGAGCCGCCAGTCCTTTATTAGAGCCCCCAGCCCTTTATTAGAGACCCCAGCCCTTTATTAGAGACCCCAGCCCTTTATTAGAGTCCCGCCCTTTATTAGAGTCCCGTCCTTTTACTAACGCCCACTATTTTTCATTAGAGCCCCCGGCCCTTTATTAGAGTCCCACCCTTTAACTAGAGCCCACTATCTTGCATTAGAGGCACCAGCCCTTTATTAGAGCCGCCAGTCCTTTATTAGAGCCACCAGTCCTTTCTTAGAGCCCCCAGTCCTTTTACTAGAGCTGACAATCTTTCATTAGAGTCCCCGCCCTTTATTATAGTCCCATCCTTTAACTAGAGCCCCCAATCTTGTATTAGAGCCGCCTCCCCTTTATTAGAGTCCCCAGCCCTTTACCGGAGCCGATATTCCTGCAGAACGATTTCAGCACCTCGTGGAATCTACCTGACAAGCTGCTGCGGTCCTGAAAGGAGGTCCAATGCTACTAGATGGGGGTCTAATTAAGAAGCCATTGAGTGTATATTTCTAGTAAAGTAATTTAGTCCAATTCATTATTTTACCATTATTTGTATAATTATGTAAGCAATTATATTAATTTTTATAGTTTTCAAACGGATATCAAAATGCGTTGGATCCGTATTGCTGGACTATATGTTTGAATATGTCCCCTTAACGCTCCGGAATTTACATTCACGTCATGCAGCGTCGGGGTTTGCATGAAGAGAGATCACGGGGCGACCTCTCTTCATACAGCGCAGGCGTCAGCTGTGATGCAGCCGGGGTCCTTCTGAAAGGCCACAGGGCTACCTTAGCAGACTGCCTATCAAGCTGTCCCCATGGGGTGGCTTAATAGACTGCCTGTCAGATCGCAGTATGATGTAATGCCATGGCATTACATCATACAGCAGGAGCGATCAAAGCATCGCTAGTTGTGATCCCCTAGGGGGGGCTAAAAAAAAGTAAAAACAAGATCAATAAAGTTTTACTAATTGGAAAGAAAGAAAAAAAAAGTGATAAAAGTTTAAATCACCCCGCTTTTGCCATATCTATAATAAAATAATCTAAATCATAAAACAAAAATACATATTTGGTATCGCCCTGTCCGTAAAAGTCCGATTTATCAAAGTAGCGCATTATTTACCCCGCACGGTGAAAGTCATCCGAAAAAAAAAGGAAATGTACTTTTTCAGTCATCCTATCTCCCAGAAAAAAATGCAATAAAAAGTGATCAAAAAGTCATATGTATTCCGAAATGGTAAAATAGGCCCATTTACACACAACGATTATCGCTCAAAAGATGTCTTTTAAGCGACTCCTGAGCCATCATCGTTGTCATTTACAGCGTAAGATGATCGCTTAATATAAGCGATCACCTTGCGCTGCGAGTGGAGGATGCAGACGACAAGCAGGGTGTCCCCACTTGTCTTCTGCATACAGCTGTTCCCCGCTCCGAGCGCCCGGCTGTGTAAGCTCCATGCGGGGTATGGAGAACATAGCTGGACCGCTGTGCTCTTCATACCCAGCGGTCATCAGTATCAGCTGTATCCCGCTGTGAATCCCTGATAAGGCTCATCGTTGTCTTGCAGCATGCTGAAAGATAATGATGAGCGACGGCATAACGAAAACTGCACGAGGTCAGTGCAGCTACACACAACGATTATCGTTCAAAAGACGGCTTTTGAGCTAATTTTGAGCGAGAATCATTGCGTCTAAATGGGTCTTTACATCCTGTATTATACTCCAGAGCTGCACTCACTATTCTGCTGGTGGAGTCACTGTGTGCATACATTACTTATCCTGTACTGATCCTGAGTTACATCCTGTATTATACTCCAGAGCTGCACTCACTATTCTGCTGGTGGAGTCACTGTGTACATACATTACTTATCCTGTACTGACCCTGAGTTACATCTTGTATTATACTCCAGAGCTGCACTCACTATTCTGCTGGTGGAGTCACTGTGTACATACATTACTTATCCTGTACTGACCCTGAGTTACATCCTGTATTATACTCCAGAGCTGCACTCACTATTCTGCTGGTGGAGTCACTGTGTACATACATTACTTATCCTGTACTGACCCTGAGTTACATCCTGTATTATACCCCAGAGCTGCACTCACTATTCTGCTGGTGGAGTCACTGTGTACATACATTACTTATCCTGTACTGATCCAGAGTTACATTCTGTATTATACTCCAGAGCTGCACTCACTATTCTGCTGGTGGAGTCACTGTGTACATACATTACTTATCCTGTACTGATCCTGAGTTACATCCTGTATTATACCCCAGAGCTGCACTCACTATTCTGCTGGTGGAGTCACTGTGTACATACATTACTTATCCTGTACCGATCCTGAGTTACATCCTGTATTATACTGCAGAGCTGCACTCACTATTCTGCTGGTGGAATCACCGTGTACATACATTACATATCCTGTACTGACCCTCAGTTACATCCCGTATTATACCCCAGAGCTGCACTCACTATTCTGCTGGTGGAGTCACTGTGTACATGCATTACTTATCCTGTACTGCTCCTGAGTTATATCCTGTATTATACTTCAGAGCTGCACTCACTATTCTGCTGGTGGAGTCACTGTGTACATACATTACTTATCCTGTACTGATCCTGAGTTACATCCTGTATTATACCCCAGAGCTGTACTCACTCTTCTGCTGGTGGAGTCACTGTGTACATACATTACTTATCCTGTACTGATCCTGAGTTACATCCTGTATTATACTCCAGAGCTGCACTCACTATTCTGCTGGTGGAGTCACTGTGTACATACATTACTTATCCTGTACTGATCCTGAGTTACATCCTGTATTATACCCCAGAGCTGTACTTACTCTTCTGCTGGTGGATTCACTGGGTACATACATTACTTATCCTGTACTGCTCCTGAGTTACATTCTGTATTATACTCCAGAGCTGCACTCACTATTCTGCTGGTGGAGTCACTGTGTAGATACATTACTGATCCTGTACTGATCCTGAGTAATATCATGCATTATACTCCAGAGCTGCACTCACTATTCTGCTGGTGGAGTCACTGTGTACATACATTACTTATCTTGTACTGATCCTGAGTAATATCGTGCATTATACTTCAGAGCTGAATTTGCAGTTCTGCATGATTCAGCGCTGAAATCGAATGAAGTGAATAAGGCTGAGCTACAATACCCCATAAACAGGTGTGGCGCTTTTTCCAGAAGAAAGCGGTTTCTAACCCTGGACAACCCCTTAAACAATGTGCTAGAGAAATGGGTTTTCTTATGGTTTTCCAAAAGTGAGCAGAATTGTGAATGCAGCTCTGGACTATACCTCTGAGCACCACTGTAAACCAGTAGGGGTGACTGCGACCTGATTGGTGCGGTTCTTTAATTTGAGTTTTATATTATCTGCATCCTCAGAAAATTGACGGCGAGAAGAAAAATGGCGCCAAGTTGAGCCTCCACTGTTTCATCCCGTAAGCACCACACCTTGATAACAGGCAGACCTTCCTACAGACTTCATTCACGGAGAAGCTTTAATCCCGACCGTCACCCTGAAACACCTTCATATGATTAAAGTTAGCGGGATGCATAAAAGAGGTCGCCTGCCGCACGGCGTCCGCGGCGGCCATCAATAACGTCTCCTATGGAGCAGTCAGTGGGATAACAGGCTACACTTTGGGTTATTACGGTTGCAGGGCCCCCGGTTAATGGATGGGTCCTCGGGGAGCGCCTTCACCATGACAAATCTCCAGATGGTTTTGCTTAGCGGGTCGTTTTTGCGAATTCCCCTCCCTGAAGATGGATGACGTTTTGCGAGGTTTCACGGCCGTCCGAGATCTTCCGTCTATTCCTCATAATTATATTGTGTACTTGGCCGCGGCCGCGCTTCCTGCCATCTATAATACATAATTACAATGGATGACATTCGCGCTGCGCTGGGTTCGCCCTGTAAGAGCGCGTTGTGCAGGTGAGGACGGGGTGACGAGCGGGTGGTCTCAGCGCGGGGCATTCATTAGTGACACACTCACTTACATTCAGAAAACGTACGCGGCGCCACCCAAGGCGATTATCATCAACGCTTTTTACGTAACGCGTTCTCTACGACGGCACAAAATGCTGTTTGGAAGCGGTAGGGTTAAATAATAGGGGACGGCATTGTATGCAGTAGTTTAACCCCTCGGGGGATGGAGGGCCACACGATCGCTTGTTTTTTTTGCGTGACGAGCTGCAGTTTTTCTTGGCACCATTTTTGTGCACATATCGTGTGTTGTGGAACTTGTGTTAATTGTTTTTATGGAGGCCGAAAAAACATCAAATTCTGACATCGTGGGGTTTTTAACAATATTAATCATGCAACATAAATAATATGTAAATTTCTTTTTTTGGGTCAGTAAAAAATTATGTTTTTTAGGTTTTTCCACCATGGCACAATAAAAACCCTTCTTTTTGTAATATTTTTTTTCTTAGGCAGCGCTCCATTCAAAGTCTCAGAACTTTTTTTTTTTTCATGGACCCCGGTCTGTGGGAGCTTTTTTTTTTTTATAAGTGTCAACTTGTAATTTCTATTGGTACCATTTTGGGGTAGATATGGCTTTTTTATCACTTTTATTGTGGGTTTTTTTTGAGAGCCAAAATGAACAAAAAAGCAGTTTAGCTTCATTTTTTGCTTTTTTTTTTAGCGTTTGCGGCGCAGGATAGAATGCTTGTTCAGTTTTTTGTACCAGTGGTGACGACTGCGGCACTGATAAACATGGGCTTTTTATTTTAATGTTTTAAAGTGTTGGGGGGGGGGGGGGGATGGGGCCTTTTTTCACATTTCTTTATGCCCTGTAGGGGACTTGAACCTGTTAAGATATGAACGCTCTGATAATACACTGCAGTACTCTTTTACTGCAATGCATTATCGATTATCATAGTAATCACAGGCCACGGCAGACCTGGACGCCACTGACTATCGTAGGTGGCCATGGCAACCCATCAGATTACATTGCGGAGGGCAGCTGACATTACAGAGGGAACGGCCTCCCTCTGTGAACCTTTTACATGACCCGATCGACATTGATCGCGACATGTAAGGTGTTAACAGTGGGAGGTTGGCTGCAGCTCCCGTTGTGGATATCGCAGGCTCAGCAGGAACCCCGTCTCACCCATGGTGTAAATATACGCTTTGGCGTGGGAAGGGGTTAAAGGGGTACACCTAACTTATCACGTGACCAGTATGAAGTCGCTAGGAGAGGTCATCACTATACGATTCTAAAAACAACAACTTCCTTCCAAAAACATCATCTCACCGCTCTACAGGTTGTGTCCGGTATTACAGCTCTGCTCCACTGAAGTGAAATATGGCTGAGCTGTAATACCAGGCACGACCCGTGGACAAGTGTGGCGCTGTTTTTGGAAGAAACAGCTGTGTTTTTCAAATCCTGAGCAACCCTGATGCGGCCTAGTTTGTTATTTAACAATAGGATTTTGGAGATTTCGTCTTCACTTCTTGAATTTCCACGGCCGGATGTTGAGGGGTTTTCGTTACAATGTACTGATGGATTTTTATTTAAGAAAAGTGTGCAATTTTTTAAAATTTGTTTTTACTTTTTTGTCCCTGTCTGGACTTGAACCTGTGATCCTATGATCACTCAGACAATACACTGCAGTATTCACAAGGCGCTCATGCACGTGTGTTTGCGTATTTTCCTGTACTTTATTGCACACGCAGGCCCTGTGGGAATGTGAACGAACCCTCTGCGTTTTATGTGCGCAAATACGCCCGAATGAAGGAGCCCTTATTTCTGTTCTTTCACAATACCAGTCATGGCGGACCTTGATGGTGGAGGGTCGATGACGTCACGGAAGGAGCCCCCCCTCATACATGCCGCAGTCAACATGGAGTTCTCTTCAATCCCCACCATTGCAGCGAGACCCGACTGTCAGTCAAAGCTGGTTCCTGCTGCAGATGGCGCATGCTCAGCCCTGAACCTGCGCCATCCGTATGCTGTACATGCAAGGCATCTTGCGGGAACCCCATCCCTTCTAGGACATTCATGTACATCATGGAGTGGGAAGACATTAAAGAGGTTTTCCCAAGATATGAACATATCGCCTATCCACAGGAAGAGGTAAAGTGATTGATTGGGGTCAAACTGCTGGGACTATGACCAATCGTAAGATCGGAGGTCCTGTGCCCCCCCCCCATGGAGCATGCACACTGCTGATCCATTCACTTCTATGGGACTGCCGAAAACAAGCAGAGTCCAGCACTCGGCAATCTCCAGCAGCCACATAGAGATGAATGGAGCGGCAGCGTGTGTGCGCAATTGTTGGGGGCTCCGGTCACTCGCTGATGAATACTTATCTCCTAGGATAAGTCCCTATCTTGGTATTACAGGCACTCTTGGGGATACATATAAGCCCATTTAGTGATTAGTAGAGGCGTCCAAAGACAAAAATGGGAAGGAATTGAATGACCAACAGAGTATGAAGGACAGGTGGAGGGACTGTATGACTGCAGCCACACACCGGGGCCATTGCATGAGGTGGAGCCGGTGGACGTGGAGCCTCCATTATGGGGTCAGAAGTGGTTATAGCAATGAAACAACTAGCCAAAAATAAAAGCACCAGACATAGGTAACATACCGGCAGAGCTAGTGCCACCAGTACCAGTGAAAACCATCACAGCGTTGTGCCAGGCAGTATGGGCATCGACACCATGGCCACAGGACTGGAAAGATCTGTCTTCATCCCTCTACCAAAGAGAGGCGACTCCCAGAATCGCTCCAACTACCGAACAATGGTCCTCAGTCCGCATGCAGGCAAGATCCTTCTCAAAACTATACAGGAAAGACTGAGATCAGTCGTCGAAGCGGCGCCCCCTGATGTGCAGCCAGGATGCGGCACCTGCCACCATATTGCAAACCTGCAATGGACCACGGAAAAAGCTCGAGAATACCAAAAGAATATCTACATGCGATTCATCAACTACAAGTCCTTTGACTGCGTCGACCATGACAAGCTAGGACGCCCCCTACAAAAGCCGGGAGAATCGGCGCATCTAGGTAAGCTGACAAAATTACTTGAGAACACAGTATGGGGACACAGATTGGTTTGGGATCGGCAAAGGCGTCTGACAAGGCTGCATCCTCTCGCCCTTCTTGTTTAACCTATATGCGGAAGTGATTATGCGGAAAATGGACCGAGACAAATTGGAAAATCGGGGTGAAAATAAGTGGCAGAAACATCAACGATCTCCGTCATACAGATGACACAACTCTGCCTGCAGAAACAGAAGCCGGTCTGAAGCCGCTGATATGGAAGATTAAAGCTGAAAGTGAAAAAAGTGGGCCTCAACCTGAATGTAAAGACGACTAAAATTATGACAACTGCAAAAAATGGCCAAAATCAAATCAAAATCGACAAAAATAACATAAATCTTGTTATTCGTACAGCACCAACTTATTCCGCAGCGCTTTCAAGTAATTTTTTATTTCTCCACCCCCCTTCACTAAGCTGGGTACTCATTTTACAGACCTCTGAAGGATGGAAGGCTGAGTGAACCTTGAGCCGGCTAGCTGAAACCGCAACCTTCAGGTCATGAGTGAGAGCTTAGGACTGCATACTGCTGCCTGAACACTCTGCACCGCACAAGGCTGGAGAATCTATGCCGGTGATAAAACGCAGGATAGCATCGGGGCGAACGCTAAACATGGACAATATCTGGAAAAGTAGGGATATCGGCATAGCAACTAAATGCAGTATAGTGCAAACCACCGCTGTCCCCAGAGCCAGGTATGGATGTGAAAGCTGCTGCGTATGCCCTGGATGGCGAGAGTAACAGACAGAGAAGTCCTGAATCATATAAGACACAATATATCACTGAAGGACTCAGGCTCACGGAGAACAAGATGGCCGGGCTCAGGCTCACGGGAGAACAAGATGGCCGGGCTCAGGCTCACGGATTTTGGCCATGTAATGCCAGCAGAGTTGCTACCAAAATCTATAATGCTTGGACAGATTAGTGGCAACAGAAGACCCGACCGCCAAAAAACACGATGGCTGATACTGTCAGAGCTGATACTGGCATGGATATCACACAACTGAAAGAAGCAAAACCAAAAAACATGGCGGGAGCTCGCCTTTAGGGTCGCCGAGGGGCGTGAACAACTAAACGGCTAAGAACAACAGATCAATTCAGTCTCCCTTGGAAACCCTTTTATAACTGCCTACAAATTAGACATCTTTTATCCATTAACTAAGCTGTATAGACACAACATTATTAAAGGGGTTGCTTGGCTGTAAACTACTGATGGCGCCTCCTCTGGCTAGACCATCAACAGTAGATTAGCGAAATTCATCGCTGAGGATCCCCGCTGATAAGCTGTTGTCTGGGTTAATGCACTCAGGCACTAATCTAATTTCTGCAGGAAGCAGATAGTGCCGTTTCCGCTGCAGTAGTCAGGTTAGGTATTGCAGGTCATTCACTTCTATGGGAAGTCTCTGGGTAATACCAAGCCTGGCCACTGCAGCAGGAACAGCGCTGTCTGCAGAAATCATCTCAGTGAACGATCATACCAGCCAAGAGAATAGCCGATTGCTAGGGGGTCCCGGGCGGTGGACCCACCGATCTACTATTGATTATCTGCTAAATGTTTACAACTGAACAGCCCCTTTAAGGGGCTTTAAATGCCTGCGGCCTACAGAGATATCTAATAAACTTGAAGAAAGACCATAAATGATGGTCCCGGTGTAGATGGGAAGAAGAGGTTGCGTTGCAGAAGGGTGGAAGCGGCAAACAACTCCAAAGGTCAGAGGCGCAATTGTTAAACTGAGGAACTGTATAAAACACAGAGCTCTAATGAAAGAAGAGCGCAGCCCTCGGATGGCATCTTTGGCTGCAGAGTACGCTCCGGCTGCAGGAGGTGAAATACTAGACAGCACCTGTGGCCGAGGAGGGCGCTGTTTCGGAAAAAAATGACTCACTCTTTTTATAACTCAGCAGGTCATAAATAAGCAGATGATGACTTCCGGTATGCTGAGATGTAGCGCACCACCGGCGAGATCACGTAAGGAGCCATTTAAATCACAAACAGATTTTCAGACGTCTTTCAGAATCTCCGGTTAAAGTGGCCCTCCGGCTTCAGGACAAAAGGCTTTCCCTGAGCGGGGTCGGTGGGGAGGGAGTAGATCACCTGCAGTTGTTTTCCCCTGCCGTCCCTCCGGTCAGCCGGTTCCCGCTCCGGTTATCGGCCATCCAGGATAACGGCAGCCACAATCGGCTGTTGGGAGCTTACCTGTCTGACAGTCGGACCACCTAAAGGTACCCTTAGCCTAATGCACTACACCTGCTCTCTGATTGGCCAGATCTGCTCACATGATCAGTGCTGGCTAATCAGAGAGCAGTGCACAGTGTGCATTAACTAGATAGAAGTATGCAGCAGCCCTCTTGGACAGCTAATAATGGGACTGAGAACCGGCGGATCAGAGACACTGGACAGGATTTGTCCCAAAACCAGGGGAATCACCTTAAGGGCTCCTGCACACTTGCGTTTTTCTTGCACGTTTTTTTTTTCACGCGATTGTCAACGGGACTTTCTAATGTTAAAAAGGAATCGCACCAAAATTGCAAAGCACAAACTTGCGATGAGTTTTAACATTAGAAAGTCCCATTGACAATTGCGTGAAAAAAAATGCAGCGATATCGTCTGAAAAAAACATAAGCCCTAAAAGTAGTAAAGTGAAATGTGACTGATGGGGCGATCGCACCCCCGTGACCCATCCGACCAGCTGGCAGGCATGATCTGAACAACCAATATCTCTTTGCTGTGAAAGAGAACTGCAATAGTCTATCTGTCCACTAGATGGCACCAACATACTCCTTTACAGAGTCCCAGGCAGCAATGTGAAATACACTCATTGTCAGTAGCATCCTCTCCCCCAGAAGTTGTCGGATGGGTGAAACCTTCTCTGTGTGATTGTAGCGTTACTATAAGTAAGTGATTACAATATCAGAGCAAGAGGAACATTTAATGTGGAGAACTGACCACTTGTAGGGAGGCTCTAGTCTCCTGTTGTACCGCCTCTAGCTTGGATACAAGATGTGATACAGGTGGGCATGGAGGCTCTAGTACCCTGTTGTATCGCCTCTAGCTTGGATACAAGATGTGATACGAGTGGCATGGAGGGTCTAGTACCCTGTTGTACTGCCTCTAGCTTGGATACAAGATGTGATACGGGGGCATGGAGGCTCTAGTACCCTGTTGTACCACCTCTAGCTTGGATACAAGATGTGATACAGGCAGGCATGGGGGCTCTAGTACCCTGTTGTACCGCCTCTAGCTTGGATACAAGATGTGATACAGGCAGGCATGGGGGCTCTAGTACCCTGTTGTACCACCTCTAGCTTGGATACAAGATGTGATACGGGTGGGCATGGAGGCTCTAGTACCCTGTTGTACCGCCTCTAGTTTAGTGGCCTCAGGGGGTAAGACCGTTCATCTGATCACATCACAACTCTCATCATCATTTATATATCTGCCTGTGATGTAACTGCATGCTGAGAGGAAGCTGGAACAATACCTCTGCAGCGCCACCTATTGGATGGCAGCATTCCTGCAAGCTAATATCCGACCCATTATACAAGTCTTTATAACAATGACTGGGAATTAAAACCAAAGCCAGCATCCATACACAGACAGCTGTTTCAGGGGTTTTGCCCCATCAGTGTGCAGTAGGTTTCTGGTTTGGTTAGTCAGAGGCCTGTGAAGTCAGTCGGGAGGGGTGTCATCACTACTTAAAGAGACACCTAGAAAGAGGAGACTTATGAGGCCATCTATGCTCCTCTGGGAAATATGCAAATAAGGAAGATGCAACTCCTCACACACCTTCTAGGTGCTCTCTTTAAGGAGAGATGATACTTTATCTGAGTTCTGCAGCAAAACGACAACTTCTTCTAGATTGTTTTTCACAAAGAGTGCAGTAAAATATTAAAGGGACGCTGCCATCACCAAACAGCATCATAACCTAAGTTATGGAGCCGTACGGAGAGGTGGGGTGGAGCCGGGCTCTGCGGCGTCCGCTGGAGAATCCCTGAGCGCCTGACAATCTGCCTCCTTTTAGTCCACCATGTGCCCCTTGCGCATGCTCCCATAGACTTCTGCTTGTTTTTTTGTTTCACTTCTTAACAGGCCGCACCCGAGCCTGGAAACGGAGGAGGATGTTTGCAGTGGATTGTTCTTTTCAGAATTTCAAACAGCAGAAATCAGGGGAACCAAGGAGCATTTACGTCTATGAGAAAGTCAGAGATCAATGCGCTCGTAATCTCCCTTCTCCCAGTAAACAATTTATAAAAAGTCTTTATCCGGTGTGAGACGGCGACCGGCAAGGTGCTGGAGGGCAGGCATGTGTCGCCTAGGATGCTCTCCTATGCTGCCTTGGGGAGCGCTTGGGCAGATACGTGCCACCGAGCAGCCTGGGCTCGGTGGAGGAAGCCGGCAGTATAGTGTTAGTAGCATTAAGCTACTAACACGCTGTAGTATGTAAGTGGCTCCAAGCCACATAATCCGGGCCGGCTTTTTCTGGAGTGACCAAAGTGAAGGGTGGGATGGTCACTCCCACGTACCAGGTGGGGCTGGTACCAGGCCATATAAAGCCTGGGCCTACAGGGCCTAAAAAAGAGCTGAGACCTCTGCAGGTCTGAGAGTCCTGGCTGGCTGTGTGCAGGAGCCATTTGTTTACCAGTACGTAGACAGGGACGCTACATGTTTAGTAAGTGCTCGGACGAGCAGGATTTACATTATGTTTGCCTGATGTTAAGGCCTGTATTTTGCTTTTGTTTGCTTGGAAATAAACCCAGGCAAAGCCTGGACTAAAGACTCTATCGCAAGTGTCACTGTCTCTGACTGCTTATACCCAGGTTGCTACCGATCCTAAACGCTAATCCCTCACACCGGCTATTCATTACTGGATAAGTAATAAGTGCAGCCACCATCGGGGGATGACACCCGCCTTCCCCAGAGCTCCGAATACTAAATCCTGATGGACATGTGATGCTTTAAGGAGGCTGTCCAGCAATGAACTACTGATAGCCTAGCCTCAGGACACGTCATCAATACTTGATAGGCAGAGGTCCACCACTCGGGACCTGCAGCGAGGGCCAGCTTTTCTTTTGTTGGGCTCTTGAGCGACTGTGGCCCCCCTAGTAGTTATAGGTCCCACTGTGCTCACTTAATAATAAATAGGCCCCTCAGTGTCCCTTTAGTAATTTATAGGCCCTTCTGTGTCCAATAGTTATTTGTAAGCCCCTTTGTGTCCCTGTGGTAATTTACAGACCTCAGTGTGCTACCTTAGTCATTTAGAAGTCCTGCTGTTCCACCTTAGCAATTTTTGGCCCCTTTGTGTCCCCTCAGTAATTTATATGCCCCTACGTGCCCCCTTAGTAATTTATCATATCAGCTGTGCCCACTTAGTTATTTATAGGCCCCTCTGTGCCTCCTGGATAATTTATATACCCCATGAGTTACTGTAGTAATCTATAGTTCCCACTGTACCTCTTTAGTATTTTATAAGTCCCTTTGAGCCACCTTAGTAATTCATAAGTCCCACTGTGCCCCCTCAGTCATTTATAGGCCCCATTCTGCCACCTGAGTAATTACATACATGTGTAAGTGAGAATGCACCAGGTGGAATAGGAAGCGCTTAGCTTCTGGCACTGCCGCTGTCCTAATCAATTGTATCTGCGTATTAAAGTCATGGATATATTAGATTCCAAGAACAGACCTGGATTGACACCCCCCCCCCCCCCCCCCAAGGCTCAGCGAACCCCGGGATTTGCCAAGGTTTGCCGGGTGGTGATGCTGGCCGAGTCTCCAGCAATCAGCTGTTGGTAGTATGGACGCAGATGGAATCTGACAGCTCTGTACACACTGAAGCAGCCCAAGCTGGCATTGAGTTCAGTGGGAGCGGCGCCTGCAGTACAACCGGCGCCGCGGCACAGACATAAAACTCACCAGATTAGACTCGGAGGGCGGATGATACTTCTCGGTACCCATCCTGACCAGTCCGTCATTGTATAAAAATATCCTCAGGGGATCGCAGGACGTCACCAGGATGTAGATGCGCAAATCAAACTTGTATCCCTCCAGCAAGAAGGGCTTGTCGAGATATTCCTGAACGATGAGGTGGTCCTGAGCCTGCAGCCGCTCCCCGTTCCGGATGAGAGAGATCCTGCAGAGAGAAGAGAAGAGGTTCAGTCCTCGGCTTCTCACCGCTTATGGAAACAGCGGGGAGGTTCTCTGATGACCGCGGCCGGATGCCGAACGGCGGAGATTTAATATTCTCTTTTCTTAAAGGAACGGTCCAGGTTTTGCCTCGTGCAGGTCTGCGGGCCCGTTCACATTGGAGGTTCTGTGCGGAGACTGCGCCGCCGATTTACCTTAACATACAAGATAAAATATTCCTGCGTGCAGCGCTGTGAAATGCCAGGAACCACACAGACCCCATTATAGTCATAGCGGTCCATTCAGGCCGATCGCTTCCGTCATATGGCGGTTCCATTCCGCCTGTGGGTTCCATTTTTTTACACCCATTAGGCACCAGGAAAACAGAACTGGTGCGAACGAGCCGACTGGAAAGCCAGAAAGGCCTCCTTCAAGTTCAAATTGTTAAAGAGACATCTAACATTTTCAAATACGTCAAACGAGCCGCCATTTTGAGGACATCTTAACAACCACGAAGGTGTCTAAATAAATGGCGCAGTGACACATGACGGCTTAGAGGTCCCTGCCTTCTGCACTCCAGCCGATGTAATGGGCACAATGCTGACATCAGGGGTTTCGGCCCTGTTGTGAGAAGTCTTAAATGAGTTGCCCAGCAGGGTGTAACTATATTGGGTGCAAAAAATACAGTCGCACCCGGGCCCTGGAGCTGTAGGGGCATATAAATTCTCTCTGCCCCGTATGTGGAGATCAATACTATAAATAAAGCATTATATTTGGGGGCCCGTTACAGATTTTGCAATGCGGCCCAGCAGCTTCAAGTTATGCCTTTGCTGTCCAGGATTGAAACAGCGCCACATCTGTTCACAGGCTGTGTGTGGTATTACAGCTCAGTCCCATTTACTCCAATTGATCTGACTTGATAGTATATGGCCCTCCAAACATCTCAATAAAGACTATATATAATCCGGATTTAATATACCAGAACAGAATACTTTCCACGACTACATTGTTTTAACCCCTTAACGCCACAGGGCGTACGTTTACAACCTGGCTTCGGGGTACTTATCACAACAGGACGTAAACTTACGTCCTGTGGCTGGCGAGTGATCAGAAGCTGAGCCTGCGCCGTCCCGCAGCAGGAGATGGCTGTTACCAATTGCCGACCGTCCCCTGATTCCCGGCCCAATATCACCCTTGACCATGTGCAGTTAGGCCTCGCTGATGGGATACAAGGCAGCGCTCTTGGTCTGTGCAGCCCCAGTCCAGAGGTCCTTCTCTGCGCGGTACCCCAATGTTACCCTATATGATATCCTAGATCTATAACGGTGATTACCCGTGACCCATCGCTCCGTTGGCCGGCTTGATAATGAAGGTCTTCTGCTTCCTCTTCTTCTTTAACTCTTTGACGTAGTTTTGGTACTGAGTGTATTCGGCTGGGAAGATCCAGGTGCGAGGAATAAAGCTGTACTCATGAGGCTGACACTTGATCATTCTGCAAAACAAAAAGCAGTTCTGAGCAGTGCAACGGGGGGCCGGGGACCCCTGGAACATGGCAATGTGCACATATAAGAGCAAAAGTAGTGCAAACCTGCAGTCCAATACATTACTGCCTGCCAGGATCTTAAAGCAACCTTCAGGACCGGGACAAGGATGGCCGCAGCGGCTTCTCTGACTACCTAAGGCACACTGAGCATTAGTCCGCATCATTAGCCACTACACACTGTTGTGATTGGCCAGTGCTGCCTGCATGACAGCGCCGGCCAGTCAGTTCAGCGGACGGTCTCGTAGGGTTCTTTGCACTGATTATAGGGGTCCATCTGCAGGAATCTCACCGATTCAGAGAAATCGCTCCTGGCATATCCCAAAATGTGGACAGCAGTGGTCGCACAGGCGCACCGCCACTCCATTCATTTCAAGAGCCCACATGAGATAGCTGAACGCTTGAACTTGGATCTCCAGCAGCCCCATTGAAATGAATGCAGTGGTGGAGAATGCGGGCGATCGCCGCTGCTCATCTCACTTCAGGACGCGCCGGGGCCCCAGCAAGTTATGCAATGTCCCATAGATAGAGAATTAATTGCTTTCTTGAGGCAACTCCTTTTACCTGGTGCCATACCAGTTCCAATGCCGATCCCTTGTTGCTGGGTCCCCTCTGCATACATCCAACATGGCTGCGTCACTCCCCATGCTACTCACTGTGCACTGGTAGTCATATAATAGATGCTGCATCCTGATTGGCCTGCTCAGCTCATGTGAACACTACCAGCCAATCAGAGTATTGTGTAATGACCTAGACTACTGATGCGCCACCTATACTCAGTGTACATTGGGTGTCTATGAATCACCGCACCAGATCAGCAGGACAATAGATGGAACTACGTGATATACATTATCCCCTCCGGTCCCTGTAAAAATGTTGTCCTGAGACCAAAGGGGCGCGTTAACCCTGAAAGAGTTTATTTCATGTTTTAGATAGAAAAATCAATCTTAACCCCCTAAGGACTGCCGCACACGAGCAGATTTATGCGTGTAAAAGTTACAATACGCAAAGATTTCAAGGAGTTTGTTCACATTTCCGTATTTTGTGCGTGAAAAAAACAAAAAGCAGCATGTTCCACATTTCTGCACATTTGCGCACCAAAAGTCCCCATGGGGGGTGAGTAAATGCACATGCAATACGCAAGGAGATGAGCAATACTCTGTGCAATTCCACTGGGAGGAGATCACATCTGGAACTCATTAGACTAAATTAGTAATTTCAAGCTGTGCAACTTGTTTGGCAGGAGGAGCACAGTGAAATATGCCGATAAGCGTACAAAAAAAGCTTCGCTCAGTGCGAAAAAAGTTGCGCTAAGGCACATGCACGTATGGTTGTGTGAAGGAGCCTCAAAGGGATTGTCTGATAAAGACACCCATCAATATGGCCTTTTTAGGCATCAGACGGAAGGGAGTATGACCGCAGGATCCGACTACGCTGGGTCTATTTGTAGTCTGTTACTATGGAGACCCATAAGTCTGTATAGCAGCTGTGTACCAAATGCTGGGACATTTTTAACCAAGATGTTTGCAGTTTCTTACTGTTTCACATAAGATTTATTGGGACAATTGGAGAAACTGTATGAGAGTTACTCTTGTTGTATCAATCCGTCATTATGTGATACTCACAGGAGCGAACGGCGTGACTTACTTGGTCATGTTTCTGGACAAGCAGTCCTTCCGACAGATCTCTCCCATCCCGGGGAAATGGTTGATTCTCTAAAAATATGCAGAAGCAGAAAGTTTTGAGCTGTAAGTAAGACACAAACTGCAAATCATTGAGAGGAGGCCAGAAACAGTTAAAGGGGCCTGCTGAGAATTATTTTATACTACCCTCAAGAACCTTGGGGGACATTTACTAAGAGCGCCAGATTTTGTATCTAAAAAAGTCACAAACCTTTTTTTTGCACCACCCTCTTTACTTTTGTAGAGGGTGGGGCTTGTCAGGAGAGGGCGTGGTCACCCCAAACCAACACATTTATGTATAATTTACGCCAGTAACTGGGATAAATTATACCACAACTCTACGCCAGCTAGATTTCTGCGTTGGTGCATGGAGATGACTAATTTGTGAAGCGCGTGGACGTCCTCTTATATTAGTTGCATTGTGCGCCGACAGAAACGTCCCACTTTCAGTGCAAACAAAATCAAAAAGTTGTATGGACGTTGATGGATAAATAAAGCAGTTACGATTTTTTAAAAGGGGGGGGAATGAAAAAAAGCTTGTTCGCTAAGGGGTTAATTACACCGCTTCCTATACCGAGATCGAATCCTGAATTGTCCATCATGTTGACTTCACCTTTGTGAACAAGTAAATCAAATTTGCACACAAAAGCGGGGACTTCTCTTCTGAAATGCACACGTGACGGGCTTAAGGCCCATTTAGACACAATGATTATCGCTTAAAATTCACTCAAGAGCCATCTTTTGAGCGATAATCGTGTCTAAACGCGCGGCCATCGTGCACTATTCGTTCATCGATGACTCTTATCAGCGCAGCTCGCTGATTTTCTCAGCTAGTATCCCGCTGGCAGTTCTCAACGGAACAGCAGCTGAAAGCTCCGAGAACAATGCAGCTGTTTGCATATACAAAACAGCTGCTTTGTTCTCGGAGCTATCGCGGTGGTATCCCGCTTCGCCTGCATTAACTCTTAAGTAGCTAATTAGCTACTTAGTGTTATGCAAAGATGATCGCTCAAAACTGTCACTCAAACTGTCGTTTGAGCGATCATCTTCCAGTGTAAATGGGGCTCTAGACACCTACTCAGTATATTCCTGACTGAAGGAATTAAAATGAAATTGAATCTAAACAATCATACATTCAGTATTTTTCTAACACTAGGCGAGGATTTTCCGCTGCTCAGTGATACAAGTTTTGTGCTCTTCTGTCCACTGGAGTCTCGCCTTTCTGTTTCTCTTAGACACAATGAGTCTGGAACTGGTCGTCCGCTGTTATAGCCCATCCGTGCAGAGGAACGGCGAGTTGTGCGTTCGGACACGTTAGTTGGAGCTCCAGCATTGTATTCAGCTGACTGTGCAGCCTGTTGGTCAGAGCGATTCCAGACATCCTCCTCCGACCCCTTTCAGGAATGAGTTGTTCATGTCCACAGGATCCTTTCTTGCTTGAGGTTTTCTTTGATCGCGCCATTCTATGTATACTCTCCAAATAAGAAAAACGGAGCAAGTGAAATCCCGTCCCCGGCTAGTCCAGCACCGATGACCGGCCTCGTTGGAAGTCGCTCCGATCGCTGGATTTTCCCATCTAATGTGGATTCACACTGAAAATGATCCACGGAAAACTTGTCACGTGATTTTATGCTGCACTCCGGGGTCACGGGGGGAATTACCATACAGGGGATCGCCAATCCTGAGAAGGCTGGGGGCGCTAATAAAGGGCCATTTGGTGTATATGAAGTACGTAATGTCTTACCTGATAGTTCCTGAGCTCGGCGATTTTCTCGTGTTGTACGGCACAATCACTCCAGATCAGGTTTGCAGTCTCATCGTCATCCCGGCTCTTCACAAACTGCATCTCTTCAATTACTATACGGACTGGATGAAACAGCGACAGGTGATGTTAACGGCGCTTATGCAGTATTGTGTGTGGTGGCACTACAACCCCCAGTAGGGGACAACAACCACAATCTGAGACCACAAACATCCTCAGCCTAGAATTACCTTCATCATCACACTGCAGACTGCTGGAAATCGTTGCAAAGTTTCGATAGCGTGCGAAGCGAGCGGATCGCCACCCCTTCATCTGGGTTACACTGTGACCCACTTAAAGGGGCGGCCTGTGAAGACTAAATGGCAGCCATTCAGATGAACTACAGAGCGGCTCTCTGCTCCGCTTTACAGGGTTCGGAGCAGTGACGGAACTGCGAGTCCGGGAAGTTGTTTTTGATACTCAGCAGATCCCCCGTTCCATCATCATGTCCCCGCGAAGTTGCTGCATACACTCAGCGTGAACTTTTCAGGAGTCTGAGTTGAGCACTGGTCATGCACTAGTACTCCATTCACGGTCGATGGGACTGCCAAGGTACCCGCGTGGCACCCACTTGAGCATTCTGCCAGCCCCATTAAGATGAATAGAGCGCTGACCACGCATGCTCGGCCAGCTGTCTATTCACAGTGACATCATTGCAGGGGGAGTAGCGGCACCGCGCAGTGACAGTCAGAGCGGGACATGGGAGTTCGGTTATGGAGATCGGCAGGGATGACCACCGATTAGCAATGAGACCCTATTCTGTGGCTGGTCAATTTTGGTCATTTTGGGCCACCATCGGCTGCAAAATTAACCTAAAATGTTGTTTCCGATGACTGATGGCTGACTTCTGTCTGTCAGAAATGCAATCACCAGATGGGGAAAATTCACAGCCAAAATTGCAAGTGATCAATCTAATCTGGCCAGTCGTGGCACTTTGTGCAAGCCACCAGTCACAGCCACACAGAACCCAGAAAAAGCTGGCAAGAGTCACGTGCTGTTCATATGCACCAACTTCTTCTGGGGTCGCAGTCATGGCGATCAGGGCTCCCACACCGGATGGGGGGACAGTTAAAGGGGTTGTCCCGCGGCAGCAAGTGGGTCTATACACTTCTGTATGGCCATATTAATGCACTTTGTAATGTACATTGTGCATTAATTATGAGCCATACAGAAGTTATCAAAAGTTTTATACTTACCTGCTCCGTTGCTGGTGTCCTCGTCTCCATGGTGCCGACTAATTTTCGGCCTCCGATGGCCAAATTAGCCGCGCTTGCGCAGTCCGGGTCTTCTGCGGTCTTCAATGGGGCCGCTCGTGCAGAATGCCGGCTCCGTGTAGCTCCGCCCCGTCACGTGCCGATTCCAGCCAATCAGGAGGCTGGAATCGGCAATGGACCACACAGAAGAGCTGCGGTCCACGGAGGGAGCAGACCCCGGCGGCCATTTTCAGCAGGTGAGTATGAAGACGCTGGACCGCCGGGATTCAGGTAAGCGCTGTGCTGTTTGTTTTTTTAACCCCTGCATCGGGGTTGTCTCGCGCCGAACGGGGGGGGGGGGGGTTAAAAAAAAAAGTAAAAACCCGTTTCGGCGCGGGACAACCCCTTTAAGGAGGTGACTATAACTTATTTCTTTACTTCGCACCATTTTTTTTTCTTAGCCACAGGATGTTTACTGTAGCTGTCAGTATCCATCACATAACGATCCTACAGACAACCCGTTCAGCCCCACTAACCCCCTCGTCGTCACATTAAAATTGGAAATATCACTTTCTTCATTGGAGAATTTAAATTTATGTCTCATGTAAATATATTTGGCGCAGAACTCAGCCGCCTTATGTGCATTTTTAACTCCTTAGAGACATAACTAATTTTTCTGTAAAAACATTTAGATGTCACAGTGGGCAATGACTGCAGGATCTGTAGGGTTAAATGGCGTTGAGGAGTTATTAGATGGACAGCTGCTCATCATTTCCTCCCTTTCCTGGGGGAAAAAAAACCCTATATGTGACAATCAGAGAGCAAATATGTTCTGTGATTGATAAGAGGGGTGATAACATGAAAGTCCAGGGTATCCCCCTGCTGGAAGAGTGGGACAGACAGGAGAATCCCAGATGCCTGCTCCTTGCCTGCTGACTCCCCCTCTGCTCTGCACACAGACTGTAGTGACAGCTATAAATTCAGCATTACCGACCCCACTTCAAATGACTGTAGCACAGATTTTATGAGAGTTACAAACAAGCTTTTGGTCTCCTTTAAAAACCGAGAATCCAAATGTGCTGATTACACTCAATGAACCTGAGCCATAAAAAGCAGAAAGAACTCTGTTTGTCGAAAACTGTGATGTCCTTTTCCTTGTGAACCAATAGTCCTTGGGGTAATCAATAGGGGCGTTAAGTATATGTCAGAGTTTAGTTTGAGATGCCATCACATAAATAATTGGACCACACCTACCAATCTCATACTTGGTTCCCGCCACGTTGGCCGTGATGATGCCATTTTTCCTCTTCTTCCGGATCTTTCTCCTGTTAGAGCCATTGGACTGATAAGGCAAAGCTGTACCGAGGGATAAGCTGGTCGACGCATCTTCCAAACAAGAAGAACAGATAAGCATCTAAATAACAAGTTATGGAACTTTACCAAAAGTTTTCTTTCCATTTACATAAAGTATGACAATGGAATGAACATGAGAACACAAATGTCGTACCAGACTCATTAGGGAAGGATGGCATGATGGCCAGTGATGCGGCAATGTGGAGTCAGAAGAACACACTGGACATCCGTACCCAGCTCACAAGAACCGCTCGTCATATCATTTCTGGATGGTTACAGTCTGTGCTGTGATATCACAAGGACGGAAGAGGTCTGCAAAGCCTTAAAGAAAGTAAGAAACAATCCTGGTTAATGTATACAAAGAAGAATGACCATACAAAGAATGACCATACAAAGAAGAATGACCATACAAAGAAGAATGACCATATATAGCCCGATGCCTGCACATGAGCTGCGGGAGAGACATCCGTTGGGCATCTTAAATATGCATTGTGGGGCAGTCTCCAAACGAAATAGACCTCTTTGACCCCAGGGAACATGTCCGCCACTGATATGTATAACTGGGCCATACTTAGGTGTGTGCATTTAGGACTATGCAAACTGGCTATTAGGAAGTAGATAGCTGGCTCTCTAATGCCACCTATTGGAAGGTAACTACAATATAAGTCAATGTCAGACTCTTTAACAGGCCTAGCAACATGGCTAACACCAAAACAGAATCTTCTTCATAAGGAAAAGACACCCACAGGCAGGCAGCCGTTTCAGGGATCTTGAAAAGTAGGGTTCTGGTTGGCTTCTTGGAGAAGACTTAGGTTTGGCTTATATCCTCAATCATGTTGCAGGAAGTGTTAAAGGGTCAAACACTGACTGATTTGGAAGCTACTTTGCAATCGGCATTGGCACTAGAGAGACAGCTTTCTTCTTTCCAGAGCAGAGCTAATTTGCATACTTTTTCCCAGGGAGCATTGCCTGGTCTTCAAGACTCCTTACACTAGCTATAGCGCTCTCCACAAGACGAAACAGTGCCCCGGCCAAGACCTTCATTAACAGCCTCCCACCTAACTATCCTGTATTATGAGGTGGCAATGCTTCTCATGAAGCATTGTATGGCCTATAGGACTCCCTACACCAGCTATGGCGCTCTCCACAAGAAGGAACAGTACAGACGTACATCAAAGGCCTCCAGCCTAACCAACTAGTATGAGGCAGCAATGCTTCCCAAGGAGCTCTGCCTAGACTATAAGACTCTCTATGCCAGCTACAGTGGTCTCTACAAGGAGAAACAGTACCTCCCAAGACCATTAGAACTATGTAATATATACAAAGGCATAACTACCTTACGCTAGCCATACACATTAGATAGAGGTAGGTTGCCAATTGAACAACCACTGGACAAGCGATCATCATTTCACAGCCATACACAGAGTAACATAGTATGTAAGGCTGAAAAAATACATATGTCCATCCAGTTCAGCCTATTACCCCCCAATGTTGATCCAGAGGAAGGCAAAAAAAAAAATAATGAGCTAAAAGCCAATTTTCCTCATTTAGGGGGGAAAATCCTTTCTGACTCCAATCTGGTAATTGGAATAATACCCGGATCACCGACCCTTCTGAAGTTATTAATGATTATAACATATAATATTGTATCACTCAAGAAAGATGTCCAGGCCCCTCGTATACTCTTTTATCGAGTTCTCGATCACCATGTCCCAGTCAGAGTTCCATAGTCTCACTGTTCTTACAGTAAAAAAAAAAAACCTCCTTCTGTGTCTGTGTAGAAACCTTCTTTCCTCTAGACATAGAGTGCCACCTTGTTACAGTCACAGCCCTGGGTATAAACAGATGATGGGAGAGATCTCTGTACTGACCCCTGATATATCTATACGTAGATATTGGAGTGCCCCCTTGTTATAGTCCTGGGTATGCACAGATGATGGGAGAGATCTCTGTATTTTCCCCTAATATATCTATACATGGTTATTAGAGGGCCCCCTTGTTACAGTCCTGGGTATAATAGATGATGGGAGAGATCTCTGTACTGACCCCTGATCTATGTATACATAGTTATTAGAGCGCCCCCTTGTTACAGTCCTGGGTATGCACAGATGATGGGAGAGATCTCTGTATTTTCCCCTAATATATCTATACATAGTTATTAGAGCACCCCCTTGTTACAGTCCGGGGTATAATAGATGATGGGAGAGATCTCTGTACTGACCCCTGATATATGTATACATAGTTATTAGAGACCCCCCTTGTTATATGTTATTATGTCGCCCCTTAGACGTCTTTCTTTCTAAACAAAATAACCCCAATTTTGATAACTTCCCTGGGGATTGTAGTCCCCCACCTTTGTACCTGCTTAAGCTCTGATATATCCTTCTTGAGTAGCCGTCATAGTTGTTCACACTGGCTATAGACATCTGTGTTTCTCCTGCTGTTACTGTGTGCGGGTGTACACACACACACACGCACGCACGCACGCACGCACGCACACGCACGCGCACACGCACACGCGCACACGCACACGCACACGCACACGCACACACACACACACACAGGTTTACTATCTGGCCAGAATATCTCTAATTGCTTCATCATTCTGGGAAACCAGATGGGCGGGCATTGCAGCATGGGAAGTAAAGGTAAGAAAGTCAGGACAGTGAACCACTGGCAGAATTCTAGGCTTGTTACATCCCCCCCTCCCTAAAAGTGGACTGCATATAGCAGAGCAGCAGAAAAATGAGGAAGACCAGCTGAAAATCAGAACTTACAGACAAGAAACCGGGTGTAAATGAGTAAGGTAAGGTATTTTCATAGTTTTGATTGTTATGAATGCGTTAATACCTATTATTTACAGATTTTTTTAATTGAGTATTTTATCTATTTAAAAGGGTTTTGTGGGGAAAAAAAGACGCTTTTTTAAACTATTTTTTTTTCAATTAAACTTTATGGGACTATTTTTGACACTATTTTTTATATAGTGCATTCTACTAAGCCCATGACAGCAACCTATTAGACCCTGCTGGAGGCGGGGTCCAAAAGGCTGAGCTACATGGCAGACATGGAGGCCTTTGTCACATTTCTGGGAACCCATTGGTCTCTGGCGATAACACTGCAGGGTGCCAATGGCTGAAAGAAAGAGCCCCCATACCCTGTCATCCGCATACAAAAAATAAAAAAAATAGTAAAAAAATTATAAAAAAATAAAAACATCAAAACCCCACCTTTCTCCCTTCACGGTTTTTAATTTTTTTTTATCTTTCACAAAAAGTTACACATGTGGTATCCCTGTGTTTGTAATGACCCAGAGAAGGAAATTAGTACATTATTTAATCTGCAGGGTGCATGGCATGAAAAAAAAATGTAAACGTGGTAAAAATAGCTAATTTAGCCGATCTCACCATACAAAAAAACAGAATAGAAAGTGATCAAAATGCTGCACAGATCAATAAATGGTACCAATAAAAAAAATGCAACTCATCCCGCAAAATAATAACCCTTACACGGCTCCATTGATAAAAAAAATTAAAATGCTAGAGGTCTTTGAATGATGCGATAAAAAAAAAATAATCACGTTTTTTTTAAAGTGTGAGAAAGTAGCAAAAAAACCCCAAAAAACAATTACAATTTGGTATGGACATAATCGTACCGGCCTGTAGAATAATATATTATTTATACTGCTCAGAGAATGCAGGGAAGAATAAAAATAAAAAAAAAAACATGCCAGAATTACAGATTCTCTTGCCCCCAGAAAAAATGGAGTTTAGGGCTTATTTACACGAGCGTATATCGGCTGGCATTTTTTTTGACAGCCAACCAATATACGCTTCCGTCTGAGCAGTCCCCACCCCCCACCGGCTCTCTACCCCTCTCCTCCAGTCTGGCATTTGAAATAGAAGGGGGTGGGGCAGAGCTAAGCTCTGCTCTGTCTCGCGCACTCCCATTGCTGGCTATGGACAAGGGGCGGGAAGAGGGCGGGAGCTTAGCTCCGCCCCACCCAATTCAATTGCAAACCACTCGGGGGAGGGGGGAAGGGGGGGAACTGCTTAGATGGAAGCGTATATTGGCCAGCCGTGAAAACGCCGTCTGATATGCGCACGTGTAAATAAGCTCAAAAAGGGATCAAAATTTTACATGTTCCCAAAAATGAGATAAATGAAGACTGGAGTTCATCCCACAAAAAACACGGCCTTCTAGAGCGCTGGCGATGGGAAATCACATCAATACGGGTGTTGGAATGTGGCGACACAAAAGCAAACCTTTAAGAAAAAAAAATGTTTTAAATGTACAAAAATAGCAAAACATGAAAAACCTGTATAAACTCGGTATCGCCGCGATCATGTGACTCAGAGAATAACGTTATCACACTATTTATTCTGCACGCTGAACGCCGTAACAATGAAATCCAAAAAACAAATGGCAGAATTTCTTTTTTTTCCCCCAATCTCCCTACAAATTTTTTTACAAAAGTTATGCAATACATTATATCTACCCAAAAATGATGCCATCAAAAAGTACAACTTGTCCCGCCAAAAACAAGCCCTCATACGGCCGTGTCAGTGGGGAAATGGCTCTTGGAACGCGACTGGAAAATTAGTTGAAAGTAAATGATTAGACCATTTAGAAAACCTGCCCTGATGGGCACGACAGGGGGGTAAGAAACCCGCCACTAAATGGGTTAATGCCCATTAGTGAGGTCAGTAAAAGGCGTACTGCAGTCACTAAGGGGTTAAACAATAAAGTGTATCTATCCCCCTTACTAGAAAACAAATCCATCACAGAGGCATCCGCCATAGCCTCATGCTTCTTGCAAACTGATCACTACATGTCGGCCCTGCCGCCCCACCTCATACGGTATCTACCTACCTGCCACACGTAAAACCTCCGCAATCATCCTTCCGGTTCCTCTAGAGAGAGCTTCATGCACCGAGGACATCGCGTAGCGACAGGATAGACCGTAAGGGACTGGAGACAAGACAATTATTGGGTCCGTTATGTCGGCTCAAAGGCATCCCGGAAAAACTGCACTTGGTCTTCCCTACAGATAAATCAATGGCACCTTAAAGCGACACGGATGCTTTTCGGATACAAGCAGGTATTTCTCAGTGGCCATATAACGGCCGCCTTTATTGACCCGCCGTGGCCATAAATCCAGAACAGTCACTAGTTCATTGCCCTTTATCCCATTGGATGTGAAGGACTGCAGTGCAGCACAACCAGCAAGACAGAGCGGGTTAGAAGGGGTTAAGAGTAGGACGAATGTAAACCTACCGGATGGGATGCCAAGGGCCGTAACGATTACCCTGGAAAAGGATGGTGGGGCCGACTTGAAGCTACTGGGCCTTGAGTTTGCAAAACTTGGCCCAACAGCCTGCAGTTACTACATGCCATTTCTACTACAGGAGTCCTATTAGGTGGCAGAGGGGGCATTTGGCCATTGAGGCACCAGAGTCGGGTTAAGCCTGCAGCCACCACTCGCCCTACAGCTATGGTTTGGCTTAGTATTCCTTCCTTTACGTGTAGGAATTTACATTCTATAATGCCAGAAATCACCTGGAAGTCTACAGCCGGTCCAAGACGTCTTCAGACCCTCTCACTTTCTCTACATTTTGTTATATTGTGGCCTTGTGCAAGTTTAAAAATAATTCATGTTCCTCCTCATCATTCTGCACTCAATACCCCACAGTGATTAAGCGCATGCTTGATGAAGACCAGTATACGGTCGAAACGTCGCGTGTATTTTTATATTGAAGATGGATTAAAGTTAATTTTAAGCACCACTTCCTTCTGCTGCCATTTATATGGTATTGGATGCTCATCACCGGCCCAATACCATCCCTACAGTGACACCATGTGGTGGAGCATCATGCTGGGGAAGGGGAGACCGGTCAGGGTGGATGGAAACCAGACGCCGCTCATCACCGGCCCAACACCACCCCTACAGTGACACCATGTGGTGGAGCATCATGCTGGGGGAGGGGAGACCGGTCAGGGTGGATGGAAACCAGGCGCCACTCATCACCTACCCAATATCAACCCTACAGTGAAGCCTGGTGGTGGAACATCATGTGGGGGAGGGGAGACCAGTCAGGGTGGATGGAAACCAGGCGCCGCTCATCACCTGCCCAATACCATCCCTACAGTGAAGCCTGGGGGTGGAGCATTATGCTGGGGGAGGGGAGACCCGTCAGGGTGGATGGAAACCAGGCGCCGCTCATCACCTGCCCAATACCATCCCTACAGTGAAGCCTGGGGGTGGAGCATTATGCTGGGGGAGGGGAGACCCGTCAGGGTGGATAGACAGCTGAATGGAGCAAAATACAGAGATAGTGAACATGACCGAGCAGAAGGGTAACCTTTCAACAAGACAATGACCCTAAGACCAGCCAAGACAACACAGGAGTGGGGACAATTCTGGGAATGTCTTTGAGTGGCCCGGCCAGAGCCCTGGACCCAATGGATCATCTCTAGAGAGACCTGACAATGGCTGTCCACAGACGGCCCCCATCCAACCTGACAGAGGGCAGAAAATTCCCAAATCCAGGGGTGCGAAGTTTGTGGCATCAACCCCAAGAAGACTGGAGGCTGGAATCCCCAACTAAGTGCTGAGTGCGGGGTGTGAATACTTATCTCTGCAGAATCGGAGTTTCTGTTCTCACTTTGTCATTATGGGGGGAAAACACCAGAGCACAACATAACAAAATGTAAGACAAGTTAGAGGTTCCAAAGACTTCCTGGACCCCCTACTGTATGTGACTGTGATTTATACTATAAGGGGGCTTGTCTTGCAGATGTTGCTCCTCAGTATACCAGCACCACCTCCGCTCTGCTCATATTGTCTGATCCTCACCAGCACCTCCTCAGCACAGAAGTCCCCTCCCTGCTACGCCCCGCAGGAGCAGCGGCTCCTCCACCTACACCCCCACTGCTGCCCAGGAACCGGCAACACCGAGTCGGGACCCCACACATCTCTCCTAGCAACAGTATCTCTCAGCTACAACGCGTATACACAGTGGCGTCACCAGCAATTGTCTGCATAGAAGTAGCATTAGCACTAGTGGCAAATGGCAACAAGACTGAAAGATCTTGTCACCATTCACAACATCTTAGTCACATTGGCCACCATTTGGTCACCATCTGGAGCTCTGATAGGAAAGCATAATATTAGAGATGAGAAAAAAATGGTGTTTATAAAACCCAGATCATACACACGTCTTATCCCTCGGGGGTCTGTAAAACGTGATTCTGAGGGTTCTTCCCCGTAATTCATCCAATGTCACGTATTTATTAGAATGCCCTTGTGGCCGTCTTATGTAGGGCAGACCAGTCAACCATCGCGGCTCGGAATTAATCAGCATAAATCCGGCATCCGTAATTATAAACTGCTTTATGGTAAACAATCTCACACTGAGAATGTAAGGAACATGCCGCCGTCTCATAGAGAGGTGCAAAGGGTTAAATTAAAGGCACTGGTGTAATTACCAGCAGGACCGCAGATTTCCCTTTCATTCTCGCATATATTGATTCCTGATTGTTTCTTGCTGCTGTTTGGGGGTTTTCTTAGGCTGCACTAACATGGCGCAATAAACACACCGTGTGCCGCCCAACGCTCGCCAACCGCACATACGGCACGTGAAAAAGGAGATTAGGACTTGCAGAGATATTTTCATGGGGACCATTGGTTGTATGAATAGCCCCACGGGCTATAACGGGGTGTGTGCCGTCTGTGGAATACATGAACAGAACACGGGCCAAAAATACGACCGCATAATTGGCTCTTATGGTGCCACTTCAAAAGCGTTCGCTGCCATGGGTAATGCCGGGCATTATCTGGACTGGCAACCTGCAACAATTGTGTGTCTGGGTGCAGACCGACAATTAGTGGTAGCATTTGTGTACTACCAACGCCCGCTACAACCGTGTACTACCAGCGCCCCTCCTACACTAATGTCAGCATAGCACCCCCTCCATAAATTGTGCCAGCATAGCACCCCCTCCATAAATTGTGCCAGCATAGCGCCCCTCCATAAATTGTGCCAGCATAGCGCCCCCTCCATAAATTGTGCCAGCATAGCGCCCCCTCCATAAATTGTGCCAGCATAGTGCCCCTCCTAAACTATATCAGCATAGCACCCATCCATAAATTGTGCCAGAATAGCGCCCTTCCTAAACTATGTCAGCATAGCGCCCCTCCTACACTATACCAGCATAGCGCCCCTCCATAAATTGTGCCAGCATAGTGCCCCTCCTAAACTATGCCAGCATAGCGCCCCTCCTAAACTATGCCAGCATAGCGCCCCTCCATAAATTGTGCCAGCATAGTGCCCCTCATAAGCTATGCCAGCACAGCGCCCCTCCTAAACTATGCCAGCATAGCGCCATTCATAAAACTATGCCAGCATAGCGCCCCTCCATAAATTGTGCAGGCATAGCTCCCCTCCATAAATTGTGCAGGCATAGCTCCCCTCATAAGCTATGCCAGCACAGTGCCCCTCCTAAACTATGCCAGCATCGCACCTCCATAAATTGTGCCAGCATAGCGCCCCTCCATAAATTGTGCCAGCATAGTGCCCCTCCTAAACTATGTCAGCATAGCGCCCCTCATAAGCTATGCCAGCACAGAGCCCCTCATAAACTATGCCAGCATAGCAGCCCTCCATCAATTGTGCCAGCATGGCGCCCCTCCTAAATAATGTCAGCATAGCTCCCCTTCATAAATTGTGCTAGCATAGCACCCCTCCATAAACTATGTCAGCAAACTGCTCCCCATAAGCTGTCCAAGCATAGTGCCCCTCCATAAAGTGCGCCAGTCTACTGTTACTCCATAACCTGCACCAGAATAGTGCCCCTTCATAAAATATAACCAGCATAGTGCAATTCCATAAAACTTGCAAATATAGTGCCCCTTCATAAACTTTGCTGTAATAGTGCCATCCATAAACCGTGCCAGCTTACAGAATCTACTCAGCTATAGAATTCAATAATAAAATTCTGTCTGCCTTCAGCCACCACTAGGGGGCGCTCACTACAAACATATTTCTACAGCTCATACTGCAATAAATGGGAGCAAGATAAATATATGTGTAGCTAGCGCCCCCCACTGGTATCCCAGCTCGGTTATATATAAGTGAATGGAGCTAAATTGCAATACCCCACATAGCCTATGGACAAGAGAGGCGCTGTTCCTGGAAGAAAAAAAGCAGTCTTTTTTTTTTTAATCCTACACAACCCTTGACCTGAATAAAAGTACAGCTTTCCATCGCGGCGCGGTGTCCGTCTGTCCGTCTGTGTCTGGCTCAAGAGGATTCCAGATTTCCCAGAGTTCACGTTGCTCTTCTTATAAAGCTGCAGGGTTCCTGGGCGTCTTGTCAGCAACAATCCTGGTTATCACAGATAACTGACGCGGCGTGACATTATAGCGGCTGCTGGAGGTCATGTGATCACGGCGTTCTCCAGCAGCCACCGCTAATTACTAGGATCCTCACACTGAGCGCTCCTTTGTCTCCGGGAATTGTTATTTGTGAGAAGCCCAAAAGCATCTACAAAGAGCGGCGCATAGAGGACAAGGACGGGCGCGGAATAATCCGAAGGGGCGACAGAGTGGCTCTGTCAGCGTTACGTACCAATGTGAGAGGACACTAGAGAATATATATATATATATATTATACACCAAATGCCCCTTTATTAGAGACCCCCATCTAGCAGCGTTGGACTCCTTTGGCCTTTAGAACCACGGCAATTCATTATGGTGTAGATCCCACAAGGTGATGAAACTGTTCTGTAGGAATATCGGCCCCTGCGGACAGGAAGCTTCTTGTAGTTGCCGCAGATTAGCTGGCGGTGCTGACATGTTCTGACCGGCTGACAGGAAGGGGTCAGCGATTCATGCTGCTTATGCAAAATTCTGACCTCCCATCAGCAACAGAAATCTGGATCCATATCAGTGATACAAGTTTTGCGCTCTTTTGCCTGCTGGAGTCTTTCTGTTTCTCTTAGACCCAATGGCGCTGGAACTGGTCGTCTGCTGTTATACCATCCGCGCGGAGGAACGGCGAGTTGTGCGTTCGGACACGTTAGTTGGAGCCCCAGCGTTGTATTCAGCTGACTGTGCAGCCTGTTGGTCAGAATGATTCCTGACATCCTCCTCCGACCCCTTTCAGTGAGGAGTTGTTTCCGTCCACAGGATCCCCTTTCACTGGATGTTTCCCTGATCGCGCCATTCTCGGTATACTCTCCACACCGTTACATGAGAAAACCGCTCAGAGCTGGCAGTGAGCCCCGGGTAGTCTAGCACCGATGACTGGCCTCGTTGGAAGTTGCTCGGAACACTGGTTTTCCCGATCTAATAAGGAATTGCAGATGTGAACTGAGCCTCTCCCATAAGATGCCAGTATTACAGACGGCACAGACCACACGGGGGGCAGCTTACTGATTTAGCATTGCGGCCCAGAAGCTTCACCTCCAAAGTTCTGGCCAAAAAAGGTTATTTGTCATTTTTAGGACACGTACACGAGGCTGAGTGAGTGCGCAGAGCCTATAGGGCAGGGCTAGTAAGGAGTCCCGCTGACTTTGTAGCTCTATAGGGCGCCATGTGTAAAGACACATTCTCTCATACAAGCACATGCGGAGGAGGACACCGTGATTTACTCTTCTGCTGAATTCCATATGAAGCTTCTGTGAAAGAATCTAGATGATTTGTGTTACACTTGTTCTTCAAACGTTAATAGATAACTTAGTCTGAAGCTCTTAAAGCAGCACAAGCCCTGAGGCCGCATTCTGCAGTGTAAGATAATATATTCACATGTCACATTATGTATTCATTCATCACTACTTACTGATTTGCTACTTTCAAAGTGTTGTCTCCTGTGATTGGACACTATACACTTCTTTGTTCTACTTTGCACTATTAATAAAGCTACACTGAGCTGGTCCCTTAGAAAGAGCACAGTGGAGACTTCGCACAGTTGACATCTCTTGTTCTTTGTCCTATAAATTAATTTAGCATAGAAGAGGAACTCGGATCCCGGTAGCCTTATTGCCGATTCTAAATTTAAAGGACTACTTCAACACCTCCATAGGTCTCCGTAAGAAGTCGGAGGCCTGTGGAGGTACAGTAAAGGTCCTATTGTAGCTCTGTACAAAGCGGAGCTATATTACGGTCATAGACACGTGCCCTGAAAATGTAAGCCATGAAAAATATGCTGATTGGCATTTTCTGGGACTTTTATATCAAGTGATTTTCCAGGAGGTTTAGTTCACCAATAGTGGATCAGCGGGATCAGTCGCTTCGGACAGTGCCAATCAGCTAGCTGATAAGAAGCTGCTACAGACAACCAAAAGCTGTCAAATCGCTGGCTGTAGCACATCGCCTGCTTTGGTATTGCAGCTTTTCCCCATTCACTTCAATTGTAGAGAACTGCAATACCAAACTGGGTCACTGCGCCATGAATAGCATTGTGACAGTTTCATGCAGGACCACCGCTCCATTCACTTGTATGGGACTGATGGACATAGCCGCGCTACCTCCACAGGCCGTGAATGGCGCGGCGGTCACACACAGTACTACCGCTAAATGTTTTTTAGGGGAAAAGCCCTTTAATTGCCACAGAATAAAAGATCAACAGCATGCAAAGAGTTAATAGCCCATTTTCTATCATCCGGGCAATGTGCTCACACAAGCGGCAAAAACACGACGTTCCCAGAATTGGGACTCGGTGTGTTAGTGAAGAGCCGGCAGCTCGTCGCTCTCAGCGCTAATCAATAATACATTTCTGTGTCTCTCTAAGTGATGGCGGCGGCGGCGGCGGCGGCGGCGCAGGAAACGTGTGATGCTGATTAGACGATTTGCACATCTAAACTCAACTAAAACTCTCCATTCATAGAACATGACACATCAAAGCAGCGGAACGCAGCAGGAAGACATGTTAAACAAAGATGGGGGGGGGAGCAAAAATGTTGTATAAATACGGCGTGCGCCGCCGCGACATGTGTGCTTAAAGGGATGCTTCACACAAACTAACGCTCCATTAATCAGACCTACCGGACCCGAGTCCATCCTGCTGCCGGCTGCACCAGGTTTATTGGTAGGCCGTCACCATAATAGTCAGAGCTCTGTGACCGCTGCCGTCTGCGGGGGTCTTGTGCTTAGACAGCATGTGACTACACAACCCAGAAGTAGGAGGAGGCAGCAGGGGAATGGCGCGCCCAGGACAAGGCGACAATAAGGTACTTGGTTACTTTAATTCCGCCCATGGTTTTTGGCAATTTTTTCTTCCTACTGGAGGACACCTTGTAGTTTCCTGCTCCTTTTGCACCGGCCAAGGTGCTGATCAACTGATTCATGCGATCGTTCGTCCTCGTAAGTTGGCTGTACAGTCGTAGTCAAAAATCTTGAGAGTCGGCCAAATTTTGGTTTTCACAAAGTTTGCCGCTTCAGTGTTTTTAGAGCTTTTAGTCGGATGTTTCTACGGTCACTGATGTACAACTATAAGGCTGGGTTCACACAGGGTGGATTTGCCACGGTTTTGCCGCGCGGAATTTCGCAGCGGCAAATCCGCCCGCAGCCGCTAATCTCGGGATTAGCCAGCCATGTGGACGGGATTTCTCAGAAATCTCGTCCACACGGAACGGCCAATCCGCTGCGGTAAGTCCGGCTGAAACCGCGGCTGCGGCCGCCGCGTTTCCAAAAGATGCAGCATGTCTGTTTATTGTTTATTTTTGTCGCGGCCGCGCTCTCCTCTATGGGAGCGCCAGCCGCAACAGAAAAGCGAGAGGCCGGGCCGCTTCACAGCCGCCGCGGCTTTTTCCGTGGCGATTCTCCCGGCGGAAATCTCGCAGTTTTTGCTGCGGCCAAACCGCAAGATTTCTGGCGGGAATACGCCCCGGGTGAACCCAGCCCAAACATCTCATAACGTTTTAAAAACTTTTATTGACAAATACATCAAGTTTAGGGAAAGTCTCCATATTTAGAGCGTTGACCCTTATTTTTGAAGTCTTCTGCACTTCGCCCCGGGATGCTGGATATCAGCTTCTGGGCCAAGTCCTGACTGATGACAACCCATTCTTCATAAACAGTGGTTGGAGTTTATCATAATGCCTGTGTTTTTGTCTACCTGCTTTTTGAGGATTGACCAGAGGTTCACAATGGGATGGAGATCTGGGGAGTTGGGAGACGCTGCTCCTGGACGGTTGGGAGACGCTGCTCCTGGGCGGTTGGGAGACGCTGCTCCTGGGCGGTTGGGAGACGCTGCTCCTGGGCGGTTGGGAGACGCTGCTCCTGGGCGGTTGGGAGACGCTGCTCCTGGGCGGTTGGGAGACGCTGCTCCTGGGCGGTTGGGAGACGCTGCTCCTGGGCGGTTGGGAGACGCTGCTCCAGGGCGGTTGGGAGACGCTGCTCCAGGGCGGTTGGGAGACGCTGCTCCCGGGCGGTTGGGAGACGCTGCTCCCGGGCGGTTGGGAGACGCTGCTCCCGGGCGGTTGGGAGACGCTGCTCCCGGGCGGTTGGGAGACGCTGCTCCCGGGCGGTTGGGAGACGCTGCTCCCGGGCGGCTGGGAGACGCTGCTCCCGGGCGGCTGGGAGACGCTGC
Source organism: Eleutherodactylus coqui (assembly GCF_035609145.1). NCBI lineage: Eukaryota > Metazoa > Chordata > Amphibia > Anura > Eleutherodactylidae > Eleutherodactylus > Eleutherodactylus coqui. The sequence continues at coordinate 308,067,749 of NC_089839.1, forward strand.
TCCCGGGCGGCTGGGAGACGCTGCTCCCGGACGGCTGGGAGACGCTGCTCCCGGACGGCTGGGAGACGCTGCTCCCGGACGGCTGGGAGACGCTGCTCCTGGACGGTTGGGAGACGCTGCTCCTGGACGGTTGGGAGAATAGAGCTTTTGGCAATAACTGTACAATTCCTTGTCCACACGGGAAGATTTTCCGCCAACCAGAGAGCATTTTTAGGCTCGCCAAAACTATCTGATCAGCCAGCGAACGGGCGTGTGCTGATATTTGGTCCCTTTATGTAACCCAATTGTTGGGTGAATGAACATCCTGAGGAAAACTCAGCCCAATAATTGGCTCGTGTAAAAGGACCATAAAAGGGAGCTCAGTGACTAATGTCCTCTCACACGTAACAAGCACTGACCGACACGCAGGTCAATAGGCGCTCCTTGGATATTTTCTCTACATGGGCCAAGAATAGTCTCATAGGGATGAGCGACCACTAATGAGATCACACTGGGAGATGTACCGCTGATCAGCGGGGATAAACGAGCCAATCTGCCGATCAACGAGCATTTGCTTGTTCTTCAGCTGATTGTTGATGCCTTTACATGGCCAGATTGTCTATTGCTCCTTTTACAAGGACCAAATTCTTGGCCTGATGTAACAAGCGCCAATTAGCACGCACATCAATCGGCGCTCATTTCTTTATTTTTCTTTACCCGGGACAAGAATCAGCTTACAGGGATGAATGATTGTTAATGCGATCGCTCGTCCCCATTGGCTGACTATATTCACACTGGGAGATTTACCGCTGATCAGCGAGCATTATTCTGCTTACATAAATTAGACAATCAGGCAACAAACGATCATGTGCTTGTTCATCGGCTGATCGCTGATCCTTTTTGCAAGGTCCGATTGTGGGGTGAACAAGCATTCTGAAAAGCACTTGGGTGCAATAATCAGCTTGTGTATGAGGACCACAAGGGAACGTTCAAAAATTGCACTAAAATCTGTGTTAAAATATGCATCATTTGATACAGATTTTGTTGCGGTTTGCACCCCTTTGTTTCAATTAAAACTGATTCTGGTGCGGATTTGCTTTAAAAAATTTTTGATGCAGAAAATCTGCAGCGAATACGCTACGTGTGAACGCGCCCTACGTGATGATACACTTTGTGTCATGTTTCTAATTGTCTAGGGTTAGAAACAAGCAGACAAGCAAGCTGCACCTCCTACAGGCTGAAAGAAGCTACTGCAGCTTCCCGCCTGATGACTTAGTGTATTGAGGCGCTTAGGGCTTATTCACAGGGGGTAATTCGTGCCTCCATGCTCTCCGTGTGTCCAACAGACATTGCACGGACCCACAACGGTCAAAGAGACTATTCACACATGCAATTTTTCACACGGACCAGTGGTCCATTCTATAAACCTCGCACGGTTGCCAATTCTTCTTAAGAGATGCATGACAGTCAGACAGCACACGGGTAGCATCCATGTGCTGTCCTTTTTTGTTTTTGTAGCGGATTCTTGTGCAGCCAACAAGGGCTCGCACATGTGAATAAGCCCTTTTGATCTGTTTACCCAGAATTCCTTTTTAATGGAAGTAGTTCAATGTTTTTGAATCACCCCCTCCGCACTTCTTAGCTTCCACTAGCTAAAGCTAACAATTGCATTCACAGGGTAACAAAAAATCCACTCTTTACTTTATGGTCACTAGCATGGAGGTCTTAAGTACCATATTCCTCCTCACCAACATGGCCGCAGTGAGGAACCTGTCAAGCATGTTCACTTCTGCTCCAATCAAACTCTATGGGTGAGCTTCTATATTGCAAAGACATCCCAAAGATGGCGTTAAATAATCAATTTCTAAAAAAAATACCCTAACACAGAACTTCCAGAGCGAACAGAGGGGAGTCCCATATTCAGGATCCTCATCAATTAGGCACAGCGGAGAACATCTACAAAGAAAGACTTGCACTGGAGGACCTGTGTTACGCGGTTGGCTCATTAATTTGACGGGCCAGTGTGCAATACTTAATTTGCCCTGCGGTTGTGCTGTAGGGAAATTGAACATTTCCAGCAGGATTGCACCACACATTACAGCCGATCATCAATAACCCAGCGGTAAAATTCAATGTGATCAACTTATCATTGGGGGATCCGCTGTGTCGAAAGAAGATTACGTTTCAATGTATCATTTTAAATGCCAAATACTATGGCAAGACCGAACCAAACAAGACAAATATAAAAATACTGCACAATTCCGCCTATAAAGTAGTTATAGTTTCAGGACAAAACTCTGTGCCAGGACAGGAGGGGTTCGGGTCATATTACCTGCAGTTGTATTTCTCTGCCGTCCATCTGATCCCTGTTTTTGGCTGTCCAAGGTGGCCACCACATTTTTCTATGTAGCTTATATAAACTGTGCACTGCTCTCTGATTGGCCAGCACTGATCACATGAGCATATCTGGCCAATCAGAAAGAAGGGATATTGCATTGGTTGTCTAACGCTACCAATGTATGATGTGGATTAGGTAGTTTGTAGATTGCATCACCCATCTGGGACAGCCAAAAACAAGACCTGGAACCATTGGATCGGACGGACGACAGAGAAAAACAAGTGCAGGTAATAAATTCCCTCCCCTGCGGTCCTGGGACAAATTTCTTCCCAAAACCTGAGGATTGGAAATGTAAGATCTGTGCGACTTGATGAAGTCGATTTCCCAAGACAGATGGACACATTGAAGGGGTTTACCAGAATTACAAGCTATCTGCTATCCACAGGATAGGGGATAACCTCTTGATTATTTGGGGTTTCACCACCACCGATCTTTAAAACGGGGGTCCTGAGTCCCTAGTCCTCCTCGCTATGGGGTTACCGCATCCGCCGCTGTGAGGGAACTGAATGGAGTGCTGGTCGCACAAACACACTAACGCTCCATTCACTTTCAATGGGACTGCGGAGATGGCTGAGTAGCGCCCGCTCGGGGATTTCCATCACTCCCATTGAAATAAATGGAGCGCCAACCGTGCGTGCTCAGCCAGCGCGCTTCAATGACATCACTATGGGGGGGGGGGGGAGTAGCAATCCCAGCAGTGACAAGACAGCGACATAGGAGTCCCATTCTTCAGAGTAGTGGGGGTTTCAGCGGTGAGACCCCCAACGATCAGCAAGTTATCCCCTATCCTGTCGATATCGTGTGGATAGCGGATAATTTGCTATTAACGATACAATCCTGGGATGTAATGATACAATATGACGGCTATTGATGCGCGTGAGACTCGTCCCGCTGAGGCGTCCGTGCCAACAACAGAGTTACCTTTGTATTTGCTCATCAAGCGTCCGGAGTGCTCCTTACCGCATTACCCTTATCTCATTATTTCATTCATGTGCAATCGCCCGAATTCTTCCGCTACGTTCCCTGTCATTAAACTCTTGTAGCCACTTCCTGTATGGGTGTATTCGCTCGCTCCAATTTGATGCAGTACTTGAAGTAAAAACAAGTGATTAAAAAAAGGATTTCAGCCCGCTTCATACAGTATGTAATGGGTACCGCCTGAGGTGTACAGCTGCTACCCACCGCGGCACCCGGGATCAGAAGAAGGAGCCATTCACACGTCCGTATGCCGGTCAGTATTTGCATCGAATTTGGAAACCAAAATCAGCAGTGAAAACATACAGAAAATATAATGGAATCTTTGTAGCTCTTCTGTATTGTGTTCCCACTGCTGGTTCTGACTTATAAATACTGTTGTGTGAATGGGGCCTGGCTCTGATCTCGGCCGCCAGCTCTGATCTCGGCCGCCGGCTCTGATCTCGGCCGCCGGCTCTGATCTCGGCCGCCGGCTCTGATCTCGGCCGCCGGCTCTGCTCTCGGCCGCCGGCTCTGCTCTCGGCCGCCGGCTCTGCTCTCGGCCGCCGGCTCTGATCTCGGCCCCGGGCTCTGATCTCGGCCCCGGGCTCTGATCTCGGCCCCGGGCTCTGATCTCGGCCCCGGGCTCTGCTCTCGGCCGCCGGCTCTGCTCTCGGCCGCCGGCTCTGCTCTCGGACAATTAGCCCCCCTCCTGAACTGAATGATTTGACTCCACTCTGCTATGCCACTGATCCATGGTAATTTAATATCATAACTGTGTGTGAATGGTACGTTCCTACATGGCTCCATCCAAAGTGAAATGTCTGATTTGACTCCAATTGTTACCATATGCCTCATCTCAGGGCGCCTTCACACTGGCAAGAAAATTGGGCGATTTTCTTGTGCTACGACAGTGAGTGAACACGCATGACTATGAAACCAATGAATTTCAATGGTTTCATTTTAATTTGTGTGTTTTCACAATGCTGTGTGCAAAAAAAAATTTGCAGCATGCCCATTGTTTTTGCGAGATCACCCATAGTCTCCAATTGGGCTGGTGGCAGCAGCAGGGCCAGCCTCATTGAAAGCAATGGGAGAAAACTGCGATCCCCTGCTGCAGCTGTGACAGATGCGGCAGGGGCTTCCTTCAGCCCCGCAGCATGACCCTATTGTTACTTTTGTCATTTTCATATTTTGTGTTCCCATGTGCCTCAAAAGCACTACGGAATAAGTTGGAGCTATACAAAAAAAAGAATATTATCATTAATTATTATCATTCTGCGGTTAATGGCGACCGTAGCATCAGAGTGGTTAGACTGATGGGCTCCTGCAATTGTGGGCTGAAGAGGTGTTGGCATGGCAGGCAGGGGTCTAGTGAAGGCCCCCATCTAAGTAATCCCATTACGCTCTGTGAGGTTGTAGTAGGATGAGCTCACAGGCACAATGCACTGCAATACATAAGTATTACAGTGCACTGTACAATACAGAGTACTGATTGCATGTTCAAGTCCAACTAGGGGACTAAAAGGAAAAGTACAATAAAAGGTTTTTGCTACCGTTATTACAAAATTGTGATAGAAATAATCCCTTAGGGACCTTTCACACGGGATGGAATAGGCCGCACGACGTTTTGCAAGCACTTACAATTCCACACCAACACCTGCGGGCTACCTGTGGATTCTGATGTGGAATTGAAAATGGCTTCAAACCTGCCTGCAGTCACACATCAAAATCCACAGTTAGACCTGCAGACTTTGACGTGGAATACCCCATCTACGTATTTGGCTCCGTCATGCAGCGATATCCGTCCTGCATGGAAGGTGCCTTAGTGTCCGTTCACACGTGGCAGATAGTGGTGCAGATCCACATGATTTGGAGTGGATTTTGACAAGTATTTAGACTCTGATCTGAGATTTCACAGGAAGCCCCCACAACATTGTCACACATCCATGGCTGCCCATCACCAAATTTGTCACCAACAGAACATGTATGGGACGCCAAATTCCACAGCCTACAAATTTGCATGATCCAGAGGCTCACTGACAGCAAATGTAGAGCGATAAGCTGCAGGATACCATACAAAACCTGTCTGCCTCCATGCCCGCCCGTATCACATCTTGTATCCAAGCTAGAGGCGGTACAACAGGGTACTAGAGCCTTCATACCCGCCCGTATCCCATCTTGTATCCAAGCTAGAGGCGGTACAACAGGGTACTAGAGCCTTCATACCCGCCCGTATCACATCTTGTATCCAAGCTGGAGGTGGTACAACAGGGTACTAGAGCCTCCATGCCCACCCGTATCACATCTTGTATCCAAGCTAGAGGCGGTACAACAGGGTACTAGAGCCTTCATACCCGCCCGTATCACATCTTGTATCCAAGCTGGAGGTGGTACAACAGGGTACTAGAGCCTCCATGCCCACCTGTATCACATCTTGTATCCAAGCTAGAGGAGATACAACAGGGTACTAGAGCCCCCATGCCCGCCCGTATCACATCTTGTATCCAAGCTAGAGGCGGTACAACAGGGTACTAGAGCCTCCATGCCTGCCCGTATCACATCTTGTATCTAAGCTAGAGGGGGTACAGCAGGGTACTAGAGCCTCCATGCCCGCCTGTATCACATCTTGTATCCAAGCTAGAGGTGATACAACAGGGTACTAGAGCCTCCATGCCTGCCTGTATCACATCTTGTATCCAAGCTAGAGGTGGTACAGCAGGGTACTAGAGCCTCCATGCCCATCCGTATCACATCTTGTATCTAAGCTAGAGGTGGTACAACAGGGTACTAGAGCCTCCATGCCTGCCTGTATCACATCTTGTATCCAAGCTAGAGGTGGTACAGCAGGGTACTAGAGCCTCCATGCCCATCCGTATCACATCTTGTATCTAAGCTAGAGGCGGTACAACAGGGTACTAGAGCCTCCATGCCTGCCTGTATCACATCTTGTATCCAAGCTAAAGGTGGTACAACAGGAGACTAGAGCCTCCATGCCCGCCCGTATCACATCTTGTATCCAAGCTAGAGGCGGTACAACAGGGTACTAGAGCCTCCATGCCCACCTGTATCACATCTTGTATCCAAGCTAGAGGCGGTACAACAGGGTACTAGAGCCTCCATGCCTGCCCGTATCACATCTTGTATCTAAGCTAGAGGGGGTACAGCAGGGTACTAGAGCCTCCATGCCCACCCGTATCACATCTTGTATCCAAGCTAGAGGCGGTACAACAGGGTACTAGATCCTCCATGCCTGCCCGTATCACATCTTGTATCTAAGCTAGAGGGGGTACAGCAGGGTACTAGAGCCTCCATGCCCGCCTGTATCACATCTTGTATCCAAGCTAGAGGTGATACAACAGGGTACTAGAGCCTCCATGCCCGCCTGTATCACATCTTGTATCCAAGCTAGAGGCAGTACAACAGGGTACTAGAGCCTCCATGCCTGCCCGTATCACATCTTGTATCCAAGCTGGAGGTGGTACAACAGGGTACTAGAGCCTCCCTACAAGGGGTCGGTTCTCCACAATAAATGACCCTTTTGCTCTGATATGTAATCACTTATAACAACGCTACAATCACAGAGAAAGTTTCATTTGATTCTGACAACTTCTGGGGGAGGGGAGGTTACTGACAATGACTGTATATATATATATATATTCCTTCTGGGGGATGGGATGTTACTGACAATGACTGTATATATATATATTCCTTCTAGGGGAGGGATGTTACTGACAATGACTGTATATATATATATTCCTTCTGGGGAGTGTATGAAGGATATAAAGACAAGACAACGGATATATACTGAACACTTGACACAAATAAAGAGGCCATTACTCCCCGTTGCTGTAGGACAGATCAGAGGCCAACGATGGCTGCCATTACCCAGAATTCCAAGGGCTCTTGTTTCTTATAGTCCAGGGATTACATTAAAGACGAGCTGAAACCATAGTAACAAATTTGCACTAAACAGATCAAAACTCTAAGCTGGTTGGTGGCCGCGGTCAAGAACCAGGAGTGTACCTCGCATCGTGTCAGGAGGAAACTCCGTAACCGTACGCCGATTGGAGAATTTTAATCCCATACCTGAGAAATGTCGCATTTATACCCCAAAAATGTCCTTTGTCGCGGCCGCGATGATGCGGTTTACGGCCTCCTTCACGTATCGGATCCTTCCTGGCTTTCATTGTTAAAGAAAAAGGAAACATAAAAATGCCAGCAATTGTTTTAGAAATGTCGCAGTGGTTTATTTTACAAGTGGTTTTCTGTCATTTAGGCTATGTCTGAACGCACCCTTCAGGAGACTACCAAGGACCACCCTGCCGAAGACCCCGGGTTAGTTCAACAGGGAATTAAAAGAGTCCTCCGGGGCTCCACTATGGATGACCCGTCCTCAGGATCGGCTAGCAGCGGTTGATCGGCATTGGTCCGCCGATCAGGATCCACAGCAATCAGTGTGTGCCCCCTCTACAGGCCCAGGTTGGTAATGCAGGCACAGCTCCGTTGACTTTAATGGGCTTCCACCGACCAACTATTGATGAGCTATCCTGAGGCAGGTCACCAATACGTCAGACCCAGACATCCCCTTTAATGCTGGCAGCCACTTTTCTATTGACCCGGATCAATAGAATCTCTATATCAGCATAAGTTTGTGAACCCCGCACTGAAGTCAGATACGGATTTTTCATTGTCTGATTTTTTTTAAAATTATTAACCCTTCGTCTGAAAAATGAGACGCGCAAATGCAAATGGAACCAACGCGAACCCAACTAGAGGCGGCCATATCAGCGCAAAACACACAAGTGCGCAAATAAGGAAACGAGCCGGAAACTTCTGTGTCTTATTAAACAGCGCAGGAAAGTTATTACAGGAGCAAAGTGAGTGTCACACAGGGGCAGGGAGCGGAAACACCACGACTGTCACTGTGTCACAGCAGCGTATGCTTATTTGCGCATGCTTGACCGCAGTATCTGCGCAATAAACTATGTATTTTTGCGTATTTTACGGTACGGTTTGCGCCTGTAAACCATGTGTATTTGCACGCAGCAAACAAAGATGCATTGATTAAAAGGGCTAATTAGTCTAAAGAGTTCCAGATGTAACTGTACTGTAACAAGTCCGCAGCATTTTTGCAATATGTTAAAGCACCATGAAAGGCTGTGATTGGTTGATCGAGCGCCGCAGCTCAGCCAATCAGAGCCAGCGCTTCGTGGAGGCGGGATTTTTCAACCCCTTGACCAGGAATCGCTGGCTGAAGACTACAAAAAAGTGCCGCGGAACAGCCAGAGAAGTGCGGCGGAGCGGACAGCGCCTGTTAGGTGATGTATTGTTTTTGGTTTTCTTAAATGTAGACAGGGCTTATTTTCGGAGTAAGGCTTATATTTCAAGCTCCTCCCCTTGAAAATACAGGCAAAAAAGCTCTACAAAGTAGCCCCAAAAAGTCCTGATATCGCAGAGCACAGCTGCAATATCGATATTACCCAGGCCTTACAGAGCGGCTCTCCGCAGAGGGTACAGAGGGTACTATATGCATATGAACGAGGGCTGCCATCTTTACATTTATTCTGTTTTCTACAATTCCATTGAGTCGTGGCTAGGCTTCGTAGGACAAAAATTCACTCCAGCTCTAGCTAGCCCTGCATCTAAGTCCCTGGCCAAGGCACAGTGGCATCCAGCACCAGGGGCACAGTGGCATCCAGCACCAGGGGCACATGCCCCGCCAGTCTTCTATCTAGGTCTTGAACTTCAGCATTTAAGGAATATATGCTATTTATAATCCCAATCGGTTTGTTTCGGAAATAAAATGCCAGAACAACAGTAAAGACTGACACCCGGCAGGTCAGTGAAAGAAAGCAAGCAAAGGAATGGAAGCCTGCATACCAGTGCAGTTTTAAATGGCATTCATAGCTGGCAGGATGGTGGTTGGCACCGCCTATATTGGGCACTCCACAGATTTTACCTATGGGGTATTCCCATTTTTCATGCTTGCTCAGTTGTTTCCCATATTACTGAATGGAAATAACTGTGCACATGCGACCACCTGATCAGGGAGTCCAGGGGGCAGGAGATCCCCATTTTGAAGATAAGGGTCAGCTCCCAGTGGTGGGAACTATATCAGACACTTATAGCACGCCCTGTGGATATGACATAAATGTGATGGGATACCCCTTTAAAAGGTGAATAAAGTATTAAATGAGTCCCCCACAGAGGAGCCCTGATGGACGTTACTTACAGGGCGGCCCCCCGCGAGTCCGCCACATATTACTGATGCAAGAAGATATCCGGGATAGCGGGATCTTATGGCCGGCGTCATCTAATAGCCTCCTAATGGGCTTCAGCTCACTCAAGCGTTCCGTAAAGACCTCTATAAAGAGAGCTCTTAGGCTTTTATGCCCAACTGCCAACGAATCATCGCATGTAATGGGTCCCAATGGGCTGCCAACGCCAACCGACATCTGACAGGGAGCTATTATAGGAGGCCGATAACATCACCTCATGGAGGGCGAGGAATACGCTATTTCTGCCCTAACATGCCGCGAGCTACGGGGGCCTGTAGATTTCGCCTCGTTCGCGTTAGCAATGGCACATCGTTACAACTTCTGTTTTAGAAGCGGAACGATGAAAGTAACGGCAGTGCTGGATCCCTCATACGCCGGACACCAACGCCGCCTGACCGCCCCCCCATTGACTATAACAAGGTCCGCTGGGTTTCCGTTGGGGCGTCCAGCATTTTAATGCGTTGTGTGATATGTTATTTCTTCTGGCAAATTTAGCGGGATGTGTGATGGCGGCTTCTAACGAAACCTCCAATAGAGATGTGGATGAGGCTTAAAGGGGCTGTCCAGCTGTGAATTATTAGCGGTCTGTTATCAGAATGCACCATCAATAGTAGATTGGCAGGGTCTACCACCAGGGACCCCGGCCGATCAACTGCAGATGGAAGAGAGCTGGGCGATTCCGACACGCATCAACTACGAGTTCACCGGCTCGGCGTGGTATTGCAGGCAAAGTTTGACTTCACCTCAAGCAGCTGATTGGCACGGGCTCTGGGTGGCGGACAGACAGCCGCCAATCTACCATCGATAGCCTATCCTGAGGAATGCCATAGCTTAAAAAGGTTTTCCGAGACGATGATACTGATGACCTATCCTCATGAAGGTCATCTACATCCAATGGTTGGGGGCCCCAGGAGTAATAGCGTCTCTTATTTTGGCCCCAGTAGTAATGGTGTCCCCTATATTGGCCACAGTAGTAATAGTGACCCCTATTGCGGCCCCAGTAGTGAAAAGCTTCCCCATTGCGGCCCAGTAGTGATAGCTGCCCCAGTAGTGATAGCGGCCCCCATTGTGGCCCCAGTAGTAATAGGGTCCCCCATTGCGGCCTCAGAAGTGATAGTGCCCGTCATTGCAGCCCCAGTAGTAATAGCGTCCCCCATTGCGGCCCCAGTAGTAATAGGGTCCCCCATTGCGGCCCCAGTAGTGATAGCGGCCCCAGTAGTGATAGCGGCCCCCATTGCGGCCCCAGTAGTAATAGGGTCCCCCATTGCGGCCTCAGAAGTGATAGTGCCCGCCATTGCAGCCCCAGTAGTAATAGGGTCCCCCATTGTCACACTAATAGTGATAGGGTCCCTCATTGTTGCCCTTGTAGTGATAGGGTTCCCTCATTGCCGCTATGCTCTTCAGGTGCAGGGAGAGGTTTAGCAGTGCAGATTACAATAGGGACAATTGGGAGGCCTTGGAATATCTGGCCCAGGGCAGCGCTCCTATTGTGATTCGCCATTGGTAATCTACCACCTCTGTAGCGGTGTCCAGAAAGCCTGTAGTGTGGAAATAAGCATGCAGGACCTGCGATCGCCATAGCAACGCAGATCACATGACCGGAGCAGGCTCATGTGATCCACATTGCTATGCCGACCACAGGTCCTGCATGCTCATTTCCTCATTACAGGCTTTCCGGACATCACTACAGTGGTGAGTACAGTGGGGACCTAGACCTAAGTGATGGTCCGTCTGAGCCCCTGACAATCACTCATGGAGCCCCAAGGGCTCCACGGAGCACATTTTGGGAAACCCTGGCATATAGTATCTAATGTAACCAATCACAGTCCTCAGCGGTGTAGCGGTCACATGTGTGTACAGTACATCAGTGGTCCCCAACCTTTTTGGCACCAGGGACCGGCTTCAAGCAAGACCATTTTTACAAGGCCCGGCAGGGTTGGGCGGGACATGGGTGGGGCTTTGGTTATATGAGGCGGGGTTATGAAGAGGGTTGGAGTTTAGTGCATACTTATTTAATTATGACATTTAGAATGTCCTGGCAGTACACACATAGGGCAGTATAATATATCCCCCCGCCTGGCAGCACACACATAGGGCAGTATATAATCTATTCCCCCCCAGCACACACATAGGGCAGCATATAATTTATCTCCCCCCCCCCCCCCTCCCAAGCACACACATAGGACAGCATATAACTTATCTTTCCCCCCCCCCCCGGTAATAGACAGCCCCCACCCCTCAGTAATAAGCAGCCCCCCCCCCCCGAAATAAGCAGCCTCCCCCCAGTAATAACCAGCCCGCTCCACTGTAATAACCAGCCCCCCTCCCAGTAATAAGCAGCCCGCCCCCAGTAGTAAGCAGCCCCCCCAGTAGTAAGCAGCCCCCCCAGTAATAGGCAGGTTAACCCCAGGTAATAAGCAGCCCCCTCCCCAGTAACAAGCAGCCCCCCCAGTAATAGGCAGCTCCCACCCCTCAGTAATAGGCAGCCCTCCCAGTAGTAAGCAGCCCGCCCCCCAGTAATTAGCAGCCCCCCCAACCCATATACTTACCTCCTCCCTGCTGTCAGCATCGCTCTCTCTCTGCTTGCCCTAATGTCAGTGTGGAGCCCAGCACGCTTCCTCCCCGAGTCCTCTCCTGCGGAACTAATGAGCAGGGGACTCGGGGAGGAGGATCCTGGCTGCACACTGATGTCAGTGTGCGCCGGAATCAGCGCGATTACCAGTGGGGAGCTGCGGCGCCCCCGCTGGTAATCGCTTCAGGGGTGAGCGGCGTCGGCACGCCGTGGGCCACATAACACAAGGCAGCGGGCCGGATTCGGCCCGCGAGCCTTGTGTTTAGAACAAAAGTTCCCGGCGGTGCCGCGGACCGGTGGTTGGGGAACCCTGCAGTACATCACCCGCTGCTGCATGTAAACTGAGCCTGGCGGGGTGAACAGGAGAGAAGCCACTGGAGTTGCGGCGGCCTATTTTATTATTTTATATCATTGCCTGTGATTTAAAAAATTAATCAATAACTTGCAATAACCCTTTAAATGCTGTTCATGGTGGAGGACGTCCTCCGCAGGAACCTAATAACAAATGAATAACGATTCTGGAGGACGTCCTCACTTACAGTACAAGGTTTTGCCTAATGACAACAAACATGGAGCCCACATACCTGGAAGACAAGAGCGCCTTCTTGTCAGAAGACATAACGTCTTCTTCTTATGAACACTTTGGAATCTCCATCGCCTCCAGGTGTGCAAGAAGACAGGTCACCGTCATTAGCAGACAACGTCCCGCAACCAGAATCATAGCTGCAGGCCACGTCTTCCTATTGTGTCTCAGCGGTTCCTGATACTAAGAAGCCACTGAAAAGGCTTAGAAAGCATGTCTGTCAGCGTGACGTCACTCATCAGCTCTCATGGGTTCCTACAGAAGTCCCCCATCCCTACATGCGTCTAAGGGTCTTTTACACGAGACGAAAAATTGTTCAGATTCTGCATCCAGCTGTAATCTAAATGATTATCGTTCAGTGTAAAGGCACACCCCGGCTGAACGCTGAACGAGAATTTGTTTGCTTGTTGCTCATCATTCAGTTACTGCATGCAGAAAACTGAATGAATTATCGGCCCGTCTAAACAGGCAGTCATTCATCTAAGAACAACTGCCCGTTTACTGTGAATGGAGGCGGGCGGGCCGGAATGATCCCTGACCCGTTCCACCTCCATTCACTCAATGATGAGCATTCCTATTTAAAGCACAGGAACTTTTAGCGCTGGGACGACCCGTCAGACATCTGCGCCCGACAGGTCGCCCCATGTAAAATGGCCCTACATGTAATAGGTATCTTTGTGCGGTTGGGTCATTATTGCTGCCAATATTTAAATTACCATGACAGGGCCGACGTCAGGCCTATGTGAGTGAATGATAGCCCCCCAATGGCAACCTCACCCTTGGCTTAACAAGTGCAGAGCATGTTTACACAGACCACCATAGCCCCCCAAATCCAATGGGCCCTAGAATGTTCCTGGTGCAGTTGTCTGTTCTGGTTACCATTATAATGGGTTGACCCACAAAAACTACTTATCCACGGAATAGGGGATAGTTATCTTATTGGTATGATGCTGGGATCACAAAAATGGGGGTCCGAAGTACCCCCAGTGATGACCCGTGCCCTACCTCTCCAATCATCTCTATGGCACAGTCAGAGACAGCGCTACACTCTGCTATCTCCAAAGTGGTAGTCCACAGGCATGGCCGCCACATCGTTGACAGACACTTGGGACCCTGTTCTCGTGATCCCAGAGGCGAGACCCCCATGATCAAATACTGAGGATAGTGCGTTTGGCGATACAAATGTCTGATAGGGATTCTATGACTTGAAGAGGTTTCAGGGACCTTTTCTGTTGCTGACCTATCCTCAGGATAGGTCATTAATAGCTGATCATTGGGATCTACTGCTTGGGATCCCCGCCAATCAGCTAATTGCTCAGCACAGTTTACATTGACTTTAATGCAATAGCAATCCGGGCCACTGCAATGTTGACGGCGCTATCTGTTTCCAGCCCTGTCCATAGTGACAGCCAGCCTGGCGATCAAATGATCAGCAGTAATCTCAAGTGGTGGACCACCAATGATCAACTATTAATGACTATCCTGAGGACAGACCATCAACAGGAAAAGTTATGGACAACACCCTAAGGGTGCGGGCAGACGAGCGTAGGCGTATTTACGTTCGCACGAGCGCAACGTATAATCGCCCGAGAGAACGTTTTTCACCGATCACGACCAGAGCTAGAAAGCGTATTTTCGTTTGTTCCTACTTTTTAAACGGTCTTTTCGGCCATCGAATATGCGTTGGCGCGTATTTCGGTCGCATATGTTCCGGTTTTTTTTCGGGTTGCCGTTTTTACGCGCCGTAAAATCGCCCATGTGAACGAATACATTCGAAACCAATGCCTCAGATGGTCACGTATATACGTTTGGTCGCAAAAACGCGCCGTTTATGCGCTCGTCTGCCCGCACCCTAAATTAGGTGTTCTTCATCCATCACTTTAAGGCTGGTTTCACACAGGCCATCGCGATTTTGCCGCAAGAAGATCGCACAATATTGCGTGTTTTTTCCATCAAATTTTGAGTGGCAGCGCTGCTTTTTCTCGCTCACCTTTTTATTGCGCGGTTTTGCCATGACTTTTTTTAGTGTAAGTCAATAGGACTTTCTGATGTCAAAATCGCAAGTCTGTTGCGATGCGATAAAAAGGGAAACATGGGGGGGGGGAAAAATAAAAAATAAAAAAAAAATCACACATCGCAGATAGACGGAGCAGCCGCGATTTTTTGGTTCTCTTAACATCGCATCAGTGAAAACATGGCTAATGGGAAGAAAGTCATTGGTTTCCTAATCTGCTTTTGTACTGACTCCTGCATGACGCGAAAATCACGTGATTTTCTTACCTGTGTGAAACCACCCTGGGGCTGCTTTCACACGGCCGACAAAATTGCACGATTTTCTCGCGATGCGACGGCGCTACAAATCGCATGTATGTGAAGCCCGTGCTTCCCAATGGGTTCCTTCACAGTAGCCATGTATTGTAGGCTGCTACCGTGCGAGAAAAAAAATTGCGGCGTGCTAAATATTGCCCCGATTTTCGATGTTTTGTAGCCCTTGTTTCCCGATGGAACTTCCCTTTCTGTTGCAACTCTTACAGAAGGAAGTCCTACTTTTTCCCCTAAAATAAGCCCTAGCTGCATAATAAAAAAAAACCAATACATCACGTAAGAGGCGGAGCGGATAGCACCTCTCAGGAGATATATTGTTTGAGGTTTTTTTAATTGGCTTACTTTCGGGGAGGGCTTATATTTCCTAAAAAGCCCGGCAAAAGAGCGCTACAAAGTTGCGATATCGCTTCGAGAAAACGCAGTGATATCACACAGAACATGAGTGCAACATCGCTGCGATTTTCTCACGGCAAAATCACTGTCACACGTGTGAAAGAGGCCGAACCCTTACAAAGGAAACCGGAGCTAAAATATTGGGGTACACATACCAACTTCAATGTGTGTGTGTGTATATATATATATATATATATATATATATATATATATACACATACATACATACATACATACACACATACCACATGGCTCAGTTTCAGCAGAACTTCTGGTTATTGAAGGGAATGAGAAAACCCCTTTAACCCTTTCCAATCCAATTTGTATCCTGTTTTCCTAGGGGGCTTACTCTTTCTCTGCCATTATACAACGGCGCTATATGCTGGCTAAAGCCAGTACTGCATGAGGTGACATGTTGGAAAGGCACCGACAGCAGAGAGGCTGGCAATATAAAGTAAGAGAACCCCGACGGACATCTTCCAACATCGGAGCTGTACAGCCTTAAATGGTAATGTCTTCAGACGTCAGACAGTGGATTGGAAAGGGTTAATTCATTAGCTATCATATGTACAGGATTTATGTAGGGGCTATACAGGGCTTTCTATCACGTGTTTCAAGCCGCCGCCCATGGACACAATATATGTAACCCTCCATACACAACCACCATACACTGCCGCCATAATGTACAGTAGACGCCAATGTTCTTGCAGCCCCCACAACCTCCAATTTAGGGCTCGTTCCCATCACCGTTTTTGATTTCCATCAAACAATCTTGGCTCGGTGTAGGAAGGCAAAATGTTAAAAAATGGTTTCAAAAAACTGAAAAGGTTTTTCAACTGTGCTTCCAGAATAAAGTAAACAGAGTATATATATATATATATATATATATATATATATATATATCTTATCACAAATGTGTTCAGTATTTGAGATATTGCAGTTGAAAATGTAAAAAAAAAAATTACAATTTTTTCACAATGTTCCCAATTTTGTGGCTTTTAATAAATATACACAAATTCTATCGGCCTATTTAACCACCTAAATGAAGTACAACATGTGGCGAAAAAAGAATCACTTGGATGCAAAACCTTTACAGAGTTATTCTATGTTAAAGTGACATGTCAGATTTCCAAAATTTGGCCTGGCCATTAAGGCTTGGTCACTAAGGGGTTAACAGGCAAATGATTGAAACAATGTGACTTCCTAACTGTAGCCAGGCAGACATTTGGGGTCTGGAGGCCTGAAGAGAATGGGGCTTATTTCCATCCCAGCTCAGGTGAGGTGATAAGGCACCACCCAGCAGGCCGGGGGTCACTCAGCATCGCTGGAGCACAGGATTTCATGGCCTCTTGTAAATTAGAGACCTGGCAGATGCGATGGAGGGGGAGCGAGATTAGAGCACTGAACCCATCTCTCCCAGCACCCTGAGCGGCAAGGGGCTACAGATAGTTTATCAATAGCTCTATATCACACCCCCTTTCTGGATGGGCGACAGTGGCTGATCTCTACCGATCACTTCCAGAGCCCCTCCCTGTTGCCTAGTTAGGGGGAAGGATGCCACTCAACTTTCCTCGTGTCCTGAACAGCAGCTGATTGGCACTGGACAGCTGGGGGGACACTATCGCTTTATATCACAAATAACATATGAAGCCCCCGCACATACATGTAGCACTAGTATCATGAGAGCCCCCGCACATACATGTAGCACTAGTAACATAAGAGCCCCCAGTACTAGTAACATAGGAGCCCCCGCATATACATGTAGTGCTAGTGACATAATAGCCCCCGCACATACATGTAGTGCTAGTATCATGAGAGCCCCACACATACATGTAGTACTAGTAACATAAGAGCCCCCGCACATACGTGTAGCACTAGTAACATAAGAGCCCCCGCACATACGTGTAGTACAATGAGCCCCCACACATACGTGTAGTACAATAAGCCCCCACACATATGTGTAGTACAATGAACTCCCACACATACATGTAGTACAATGAGCCCCCACACATACATGTAGTACAATGAGCCCCCACACATACATGTAGTACAATGAGCCCCCACACATACGTGTAGTACAATGAGCCCCCACACATACGTGTAGTACAATGAGCCCCCACACATACGTGTAGTACAATGAGCCCCCACACATACGTGTAGTACAATGAGCCCCGCACATACGTGTAGTACAATGAGCCCCGCACATACATGTAGTACAATGAGCCCCCACACATACATGTAGTACAATGAGCCCCCACACATACATGTAGTACAATGAGCCCCACACATACATGTAGTACAATGAGCCCCACACATACATGTAGTACAATGAGCCCCACACATACATGTAGTACAATGAGCCCCCACACATACATGTAGTACAATGAGCCCCCACACATACGTGTAGTACAATGAGCCCCCACACATAAGTCTAGTACAATGAGCCCCCACACATACGTGTAGTACAATGAGCCCCGCACATACATGTAGTACAATGAGCCCCCACACATACATGTAGTACAATGAGCCCCACACATACATGTAGTACAATGAGCCCCACACATACATGTAGTACAATGAGCCCCACACATACATGTAGTACAATGAGCCCCCGCACATACATGTAGTACAATGAGCCCCCACACATACATGTAGTACAATGAGCCCCCACACATACATGTAGTACAATGAGCTCCCACACATACATGTAGTACAATGAGCCCCACACATACATGTAGTACAATGAGCCCCCGCACATACATGTAGTACAATGAGCCCCCACACATACATGTAGTACAATGAGCCCCCACACATACATGTAGTACAATGAGCTCCCACACATACATGTAGTACAATGAGCCCCCACACATACGTGTAGTACAATGAGCCCCCACACATACGTGTAGTACAATGAGCCCCGCACATACGTGTAGTACAATGAGCCCCCACACATACGTGTAGTACAATGAGCCCCCACACATACGTGTAGTACAATGAGCCCCCACACATACGTGTAGTACAGTGAGCCCCGCACATACGTGTAGTACAGTGAGCCCCCACACATACATGTAGTACAGTGAGCCCCCACACATACATGTAGTACAATGAGCCCCGCACATACATGTAGTACAATGAGCCCCGCACATACATGTAGTACAATGAGCCCCCACACATACATGTAGTACAATGAGCCCCCACACATACATGTAGTACAATGAGCCCCCACACATACATGTAGTACAATGAGCCCCACACATACATGTAGTACAGTGAGCCCCCACACATACATGTAGTACAATGAGCCCCCACACATACATGTAGTACAATGAGCCCCACACATACATGTAGTACAATGAGCCCCGCACATACATGTAGTACAATGAGCCCCACACATACATGTAGTACAATGAGCCATAGCACACGGGGTAGCGCAGCTGCTGCAGGATGCTGCCTCCCCGGTGATGCTGATTCATGCTGCCCTCACCCCGCTGCCCCTCGCACTCCCCCTGCTGGAGCAGGGCACTCACCAGCTCCTCGGGGCTCAGGACGCAGGAGGATGGGGGCTGCTGTCCCTGGTGCTGGGGGTCTCTCTGCCCCTCCGGCTCCGGACACTGGAGGTTACTGCAAAGCGAGACTGTACCACTGCCTCCCGCGGGGGGGAGGAGATGGAGTTGTGAGGAGAAGGACACCCCCGGGGAATACACGGGTAATTCTGCTGTGACGTCAGTCCTATTAAATATTAATGACGTTATTCTACAGCCGGGCGGTCCGTTAGTGATCTGTGAAATAAACCACCCCTATTTCCCAGTCGTAAATGGTACCGTCTGTGAGTCACAGCTTGGAACGCAAACACTGGCCCTAGCAACAGAGAGAAGGGGGGCGGAAACACCTGAGTGACGTCACCGCCAGGTGTACCCACACCTGTATGCAGGGGGGGTGGGCACTGTCTGAGAGAGAAACTGCCTTTGTTGCCCATAGCAACCAATTTCTGCGCAGCTTTCAGTTTATGCTCTGCTCATAAAAAGTGGTTGCTAGGGGCAACAAAGACAGGTTTTGTTTTAGACAGTGTTAACCCCTTAGCGACGCGGCCTATCTTGGTCCTAGGGGCGCAACAAATTTTCTGGGATTTTCATCTCCATTTTTCAAAAGCCGTAACTTTTTATCTTTCCTTCGACGCGGCCGTTCGAGGGCTCGTTTTTTGCGCAGCGAGCTGTCGTTTCTATCGGTACCATTATTTAGTACATATAATGTATTGTAGAACTTTTATTAATTTTTTGTGGGGCAGGGAGAAAAAAAACATCAACTCTGCCAGTATTTTTTGTGCTTTTTGTACAGCATGAATGATGATTTTTCCCTCCGGATGGTGCGATTACAATGATACTAAAATTATAGGTTTTCTCACTTTTGCACAATAAAAACTCTTTTTTGGGAGGAAAATATATATCTATTTTTTTTTTGCTTCGCTGCATTAAAATATTGACACGGTACTTGGAGGCGAATTCACACGGAAAGTTCCAGAGTGACTGACGCGGCTTGTACGTCCCCCAGAGGCTCGTTCACACGGCACAGGGCTTGTACAGGCGCTTTGTCCTGGCGATTTCTTCTATAGATAAGCCCAAGCAAAAACCAAGGAACAGGCCACGCCCACAGCGTGCTGCAAAACAGCGCCAACGACCCAAAAAACGTACAGCAAGAGATTAGCGCAGCTAAAACTAACACAATTTTTGTAGCGCCTATCACATGTGCCTATCACGCCGGGCTTACACAGGGGGACTGGATTCAGCAAGCGGGAGGCCTGCACGGAATTCTGGCCGTGACACCCTGCGTTTTGTCATGGATCCTCCGCGCAGATGTCGACCGCAGATTCTGCCCGCGTGAGCCCGGCCTGCGGCTAGCATCCCGTCACAGCAACTTCTGGCCACAAAAACCTGGAAATCCATCTACGGCTTCCTATACCCGATATCGCACTCGCAAACATGTGTTTTTACGCGTATGCGAAGCGTTTGTCTGGTAAAAACCCTTTTGTGAGGTTGTGATCCTCCGGTGCAGCTTTCAGGCACCCTAGGGGATCGGCAAGTGTTACCGAAACCTCGCACGCACTTCGCATGCCGTACGGTGTGTCTTACAGTCGCCTTGAAAACAATGGGTGACGAGTTCCAAGGAACACGAAATGATCGGACACGCAGCGATTTTTCTTTCCCCTCAGTGGCGAGGGAAAACGGCTTATGTATATGACTCCATTCAAAAGACTATACTCGGGTATATACGGTTGTTCATATTCGTACGAGTTTTATGCGTCTCGCAAGGCACCAAATTCGCGCGAGATTCTCAGCTGTAGGGAACGGCCCAAGGCTAGATTCATACAGAAGTTTTTCTTCAGCCTTGAAAAGTCGAACCGATTTTTCATGTGATTTTCACACAATTTTGATGCATTTCTGCAATTCTCCCTTAAGATTTTCATCTGTTTTCACATCACGTTTTCTGTTTGTAAAAAAAAATCCAGGATTGGGCAAATGATGTAATTAACGCCTTGTGGACGCCGCCTGTTTTGGGCTTAAGGACGCAACGATTTTTGGCGGATTTTCATCTCCATTTTTCCAAAGCCATAACTTTTTTATTTTTCCATCGACGCGGCCGTATGAGGGCTTGTTTTTTGCGTGGGAAACTGTAGTTTGCAATGGGAGTGGTGGGCGGGGCTAGGCTCTGCTCTGTCCCGCTCACTCCCATTGCTGTCTATGGACAAGGGGTGGGGAGTGGCAGGAGCTTAGCTCCGCCCTGTCCCGCCCACTCCCCTTGCAAACCGCTCAGAGGAGAGAAGCAGAGAGTCGGGGAGTGGGAGGGGCAGCGTATATCAGCCGGGTGTGAAAACGCAGCCAATATAAGCACATCTGAATAAGCCCTAAATGACACAAAACATTTTTTCTGCGCGTCAGTACAATTACAACGGTACCAAAATTCTTATTTTTTTAATGTTTTTCCACTTTTCTGGAATAGAACCCCTTATTTGGGGAAAAAAAATCTAAATTGCAGCATTTAAAGTCCTATAACTCTTTTATCTTTCCATGAACGGAGCGCTGTGAGGGCTTATTTTTGCGAGACGAGCTGTTGTTTTTATTGGTACCATTTTGGTGTACTTATGGCTTTTTTGATCACTTGTTTTTCGTTTTTGGGAGACAAAATGAAAAAAATAAGCATTGGTTTTTTTACACTTTTTGCTGTGCAGGATCTAAAGCATGTTCAATCTATTGTACGCGTCGTTACGGATACAACAATACCAAATATGTGGGATTGAAATTTTTTTTTTTATGCTAAAATGGGAAAAAGCACCAAAAATTTTCATTTTACATTTTAAAATTTTTTTTTACACTTGCACCATAGCATTGCAGGATCGCTTGTTATAGCGATCTCAGGCACTGGCAATGCAGGACTCCTTTATCTGGTGTCCTGTTGCCATGGCAACCCATCGGGCTCTTAGCGATTAAATTGCAAGAGTCCAATGACGTCGCAGAGGGAGAGCACTCCCTCTGTGAACCCTTTACATGCCGTAATCTATATAGATTGCAGCAGGTAAGGGGTTAACAGCGGGGGTCACTGTCCCAATACACCCCCGCTGTTGCAGCGGGAGGCCGGCTATTAGTGATAGCCGTCTTCCGCTACTGGATAGCATGGGGTCTCTTGCTATTCTCAGGGTGTAACTGTACGTCCTGCTGCACAAACCCTGCCAAGACGTACAGTTATGCCCTGTAGCATTAGGGGTTAAAGATTCTGCATAATTTTTTATGGTTACCATGATTACATGCAATGAAAATGGTTTGCAATCACATCAAACAAATGCAATCCATTTTTTAATGGCACCCATAGACGTGAATGGGCGATTTTCGTCCGAAAATCAGAACAAAGTAGGGCGTTCTGCGATTTGTTTTGCTCTGACTGTTTGATTAAAAAAAAAACACATATGAATAAAACTATGAAGGATAATATGCTTTATTTTCTCAGCCCTTAGGTGTGCGGACGCCCAAGTCCCCTCGGCCCGTAGGTGTGCAGACGCCGAATCCCTTTGGCCCCTAGGTGTGCGGATGTCTGAGGCCCTTTCGCCCTTAGGTGTGCGGACGCCGAAGTCATCAGACACATACTAAGTACCTTCCTGCTGCCGGGCTCAGTAAATGCAAGGTTGCTCTCCTAACCCCATCTAATCTTACCATTAGGAGATGTTCTGTGCTGAACCCACCTATATGGGCCCAAAGGGGGGAAAGGGAAGACGAGAATAAGTAGAAAGACAGTGAAGACTTTAACCTGCCTTAACTCATAAAATCAGAAAATTAAGAAATCTCAAAAAGAATTCCAATGTTAATGTAGTTTTTACATTTTTGTTTCTTTGTAGATGGCTTCCGATAATAATAATAATATTTATTTGTATAGCGCCAAACATATTCCGCAGTGCTTACAAAAACAGGGGGCTACAGAGAGACAAAAATACAAAAACCACAGTTACATAGTAATCAGTTGATGGAAACAATAGGGGTGCGGGTCCTGCTCCAACGAGCTTACATCCTACAAATAACAGGGTGATACAGAAGGCAAAGGGGCTGGAGATGTGCACAGTATGGCGAGGTGGAGAGTGTGGGGTGGTATACACATAAACAACGGTCAGACATTAAGCCTTGTGGTGGCTGAATCGGTGTGACCGCTGGGGGCAGTTGATGGCGGCTAGCAGGGGTTGCAGTCACTAGGACAGGGAGCATGTTATCAGGGAAGTACAGAGGGGTTTGGTTTGGGGTATATGGTATGCCTCCCTGAGGAGATGTGTTTTTAGAGCATGCCTGAAGTTTTATGAATCAGGAATTGTGGGGATAGTTTTGGGTAGTGCGTTCCAGAGGACCGGTACTGCTCTGGAGAAGTCTTGGAGGCAGGAATGAGAGATTTGAATTAAAGGGGCGCTCAGTCTGATTTCGTTAGCAGAGTGTAGGGCCTGGGCAGGGTGGTGGATTGAGATGAGGGAGGCAATGTAGGACAGCACAGTGCTATGGAGAGCTTTATGGATGAAGGTAGTGAGTTTAAATTGAATTCTGTATTTGACAGGCAGCCAGTGCAGTGGACCGCCACAGGGCAGAGGCGTCCGAATAGCGGCTGGACAGGAACATGAGCCTGGCTGCTGCATTCAGTTATTCACTGAAAAAGCCAAAAATGCAATACCTGATAATCTGCAAAGCAGACACAGTCGCCATAGGCACGATCGCCATAAGGCAGGCACAATCGCCACCGGCCCTAAAGGTATGCAGTCAGCCAGACTGTGGTGTGGAGGAGCAACTTGTTCATTGCAGTAGTACTAATATGCAGTCACCCACTCAACCGAGCCCAGATTGGGGAGGAGCGACTGCATATAATTATAGCCTGCACATATGAACAATACCAAGACGCCAGCCAAATATAGATGGTGACCCACCATACGGGATATCAACCCTCACTGATATAACAGCGGGTTGCCCTGTATCTCCAAAGTGGGCCACTCTGGCTGAAATCTTGGGCTCCCCCAACAATTCTAGCAAACTACATAAAAAAATAATAATGCATACTAATAAATGCGGGTGTTGGTACTGTATTTTGGCCAAAACGCATAGGCTGAAGGGCCGCGTCAAGGCCACACCGCGTCCGTCAGTACCTACGCTAACTCACAATAAATTACATAAAATCACAGAGGTGAGGAAAACAAAAAAGACATTATTAACTGAAAAGGCCAAAAATGCAATACCTGATAATCTGCAAAGCAGACACAGTCACCATAGGCACGATCGCCACAAGGCAGGCACTATCGCCCCCGCAGGCACAACCGCCATAGGCCCTAAAGGTATGCAGTCAGCCAGACTCTGGTGTGGAGGAGCAACTTGTTCATTGCAGGCTAATAGGCAGTCACCCACTCAACCCAGCCCAGATTGGGGAGGAGCGACTGCATATAATCATAGCCTGCACATGTGAACGAGACCAAGACGCCAGCCAAAGATAGATGGTGACCAACCATTCAGGATATCAGGGCACAGAGCAGAGGCGTCCAAATAGCGGCTGGACAGGAAGATGAGCCTGGCTGCCGCATTCAGGATGGATTGGAGGGGGTAGAGTCTGGTGCAGGGGAGGCCGATCAGCAGCGAGTTGCAATAATCGAGCTGAGAGTGGATGAGGGCAACAATAGGCATTTTAAGCACATCCACGGTGAGAAAGGGGCAGATTCTTGCGATGTTCTTGAGGTGCAGCTGACATATTCAGGCCAGAGATGGGATGTGGGGGGTAGAGGAGCGATCAGAGTCGAATATGACCCCAAGGCAGTGGGCGTGCTGGGAGTTATGGTGGTGCCACAAACTGAGATTGAGATGTCAGAATAAGGTTGGTAAGTGGAGGGCAGAAATACCATTAGGACAGTTTTTGAGAGGTTTAGTTTTAGGTAGAGAGAGGACATAGTGTTAGAGACAGCGGACAGACAGTCGGTGATGTTTTAGAGGAAAGATGTAGAGCTTTCACTGAAAGAGGTGTATAACTGGGTGTCATCAGCACAGAGGTGGTATTGGGAGACAAAACTCTTGATGGCTTGTCCAATAGGGGCTGTGTAGATGGAGAAAAGGAGGGGGCCGAGGACCGAGCCCTGGGGGACCCCCAACAGCAAGGGGAAGAGGGGAGGAGGTAGAGCCAGAAAAGGAAACACTGAATGAGCGGTAAGATAGGTAGGAGGAGAACCAGGAGAGAGCAGTGTCCTTTAGGCCGATGGAGCGAAGCATACAGAGGAAGAGTTTGTGGTCAACAGTGTCAAATGCTGCGGAGAGGTCGAGGAGGATCAATAGAGAGTTGTCGCCCCTCGATTTGGCTGTCAAAAGGTTGTTTGAGACCTTTGTAAGGGCGGTTTTTGTGGAGTGTAGGGGTCAGAAGCTGGACTGTAGGTGGTTGAGAAGAGAGTTTTCTGATAGATAGCTTATAAGGCAGGAGTAAACCAGGCATTTTAGTAGTTTGGAGATGAAGGGGAGGTTGGAGATGGGTCGGTAGTTGGCAGCATCAGTCGAGTCCAGAGTTGGTTTCTTTAGCAGTGGGGATATGATGGCATATTTGAAAGAGAAAGGAAAAATGCCCGAGGTCAGAGAGAGGTTGAAAATAGTGATGAGATGGGAGATAACCACTGGGAAGAGTGTTGCTAGCACAGGTGGTGGGACGAGAAGAGGAAAGTAATTTGGAGACTTCTTCCTCAGTCGGTCTGAGTACAGACAGTGAGCAGGAGCTAGATGCCGTGCTGACAAGACGAGGGTCAGGGCTAGTCTGGGATTGGGAAGTTATTTCCTGACGGATGTCATCAATTTTCTTTTTGAAGTAGGCAGCCAGCTCTTCAGCACTGAGATCTGTCACTGGGGGCTGCGGTTTAGGACTGAGAAGGAAGTGAAAGGTATCAAAGAGCCGTTTAGGGTTGTGAGATAGTGAAGAGACGAGAGAGGGGAAGTAGACTTGTTTGGCGTGGTGGAGGACGAGGTTGTAGGTTCTGAGCATGAATTTGTAATGGAGAAAGTCCGCAAACTTTTGCGACTTTCTCCACAGCCGTTCAGCACATCTAAAGCACCGTCGGATGAAGCATGTTTGAGGCGTGAGCCAAGGTTGCCGAGGTCTGCAGCGGATGGCTTGTGTCACGGGGAGTGCCGCTTCAGACATTACAAAGATGAGTCATGCAAGACAACATATGCACTGGCCATGCAATGTGAAGTACTACCACGACAACCACTCCCACCTAGGATGTCAGCCTAGGAGGTGGATCACCAGCACTCACTGAGGTATGTAAGATGGTTGGAGGTAAGAATGTAAGCTGCACAAAAGATCCAGGTACTCTGAGCATTGCCCATAATTATGGACCTATTGACATAGTAGAAGCTTTATGGGGTCCTCGGGCTAGCCAATCAGAATTTCAGAAGCAGCATCAGACTTGCTGTCGGCACTAACTCTACCCAAACAGGTTGCAATCATCAAATCCCAGGCTCACACCAAAAGGACCACTCCAGAGGCGAGAGGAAAGAGGATTGATTGCCAGAGGGTTCAACAATGTCTCAACAAGGTTTGTACAGGCCGGTATTGTCTGTGGCTGTCATAGTCCAGATAAAATGGTAAAGGTACCTGCCCAACACACTGTATGACCATTTTACAATTTTCAGAGACTTGGCCTCATCCAACTACCAGAGGCGTCCGATATGAGTGTATCTATCCATTTTAATCTCTTTTTAGGTTGTGACCACAGGTACAGAAAAGAATATGGCTAAGAAGCTATTGTCTGAAGTAGCATGCCAATATGGATGCCCCTGAGGTATTGGAGGGTGATAGGGGGATATATTTTCTTAATGGAGATCTTGAGAGGATTTAGAATCTGTTGATTGTACGAGTATCTCCCGCTTAATATCACAAACAAAGTAGTGGTAAAGAAGATAGACTCAATGTAAACCTCAACATTTACGACTAGCAATGCCAAAGAGGAACAAAAACCGAGGATGATGTCTACTCAGGACTTTATAGTCTATCAGGAACCCAATGGAAAGATGTCACTTCATCCTTGGAGATCGTGTTTGGCCAGGCCACAGGTATAGAGCTGAGCTTTACACAACAGATACAAGCCATGCACAGAAAAACGGTGTTCTCTTTGAACGGTTTCAGTAGCAACACATGGAAGACATGGTGAATCCTCAGGCTACCCGAGAGTTTCAAGAGAAATGCCACCTGGCTGTTCATTGCTGAGATTGGGAAGGGGCCTATGAATCTTTGCCCAAGTTTAGGAGAGGGTACGTTGGCCTTAAGATTCAAAGTGAACAACCACACTTTTTCTCCAACCTAGAACATAAGGGCCGCTTGGCGGTGTCTGTCTGCCATTTTGTTATAGACATCCTGGGCTTCCCATAAGACTTTCTTCAACCTCTTCTGAGTTTCAGCTAACTCTCTCAGTCTGTGATTGATAGTCGGGACAGGAGTGTTGATACGAAGACCAGGAATAAAGACTGGATGGGTACCATAATTGGCGTAGAATGGGTTCTGGGTGGTTGAACTGTGTTTGGCATTATTGTATGTGAACTCTGCCATTGGAAGGTAGATCACCCATTCATCCTGGAGATGAGAAATGAAGCAGAAAAGATACTGCTCCAGGGTCTGGTTCATCCTCTTGGTCTGGCCATTAGGCCGGAGATGAAAGGCAGAAGAAAGATTTATGGTGGTTCTCAGGGCCGTGCAGTAGTGTCTCCAGAAATTTGAAGTGAACTGAACCCCTCTCTCAGAGACCACATCATCCGGAACTCCATGTAATTG
This sequence comes from Eleutherodactylus coqui, assembly GCF_035609145.1. NCBI lineage: Eukaryota > Metazoa > Chordata > Amphibia > Anura > Eleutherodactylidae > Eleutherodactylus > Eleutherodactylus coqui. The sequence continues at coordinate 308,095,540 of NC_089839.1, forward strand.
AAAAACTTCTCAGATCATCAACTCCACGGTGTGGTCGGCGGTGGGAATCTTTTCTATGCGGATGAAGTGAGCCATCTTTGTAAGTTGGTCCACTACCACAAGGGAATCTTTTCTATGAGGATGAAGTGAGCCATCTTTGTAAGTTGGTCCACTACCACAAGGGCAGTAGTCATCCTTTTTGAGGGGGGCAGATCCACTATAAAATCCACGGATATAGATCTCCATGGTCTGAATGGGACTGGAAGGGTCTGTACTGTAGCAAACCCAGAGGCATCTTGTTCCGAGCACATACTTCGCAGGAGATGACATACTTCTTCACGTCCCTCCTGCAGTCTGGCCACCAGAAGAAACGAAGTAAAAGTTCCACAGTCTTTGTGACCCCAATGTGACCGGCAAGCTTGGAATTGTGAACTTGTTTAAGGACTTCGAGTTGACCAGCCTCCGGAACATATAGTTGGTTTTCTCACCTCCTAAGCAACTCTGTAAAGAAAGGCTTCACATCTTTAGAAGGATGACTCAGGAACGAGTCTTTTCTTATTCTCCCTTAAGCTTTGTGAGAAGGTCTGCAGAGTGTAGGATACCAAAGAATTATTTGGGGACAGAATTGTGTAGTTTGTATTTGCCCTCTCTTCAGACTCTGAAAATATCTTGGACAATGCGTCTGCCTTTACATTTGTGGTAGGGCACAATGAAATCAAGTCTGAAGAAGAACAAGGCCCATCATACTTTTCTCGCAGATAACCTCTTGGCAGTGCAGAGAAATTCTAAATTTTTATGGTCAGTAAGAACCATTACTGGATGGTGGGCACCTTCCAAGAGGCGCCTCTATTTGGTGAAAGCCACCTTGATGGCCAGAAATTCCTTGTTTTTGACGTCATAGTCTTTCTCTGCAGGTGATAGGGTGTAGGAAAGAAATGCACAAGGATGTAGTTGCAACTTATCTCTGACTCGTTGTGACAGGATAGCTCCCACTGCAGAGTCGGAGGCGTCAACCTCAAAAACAAAAGGCACTTCTGGTCTTGGGTGACTCAGTACTGGTACTGAGGTAAAACAGAATCTTTAGTTTCTCCAAAGCGACTTGTGCCTCCGGGGAGCAGGAGAATTTGTGTGCTTTTTTCGCGAGGAAGGTGATCGAAAAGGTGACCTTTGAGAAGTCCTTAATAAATTTTCCGTAAAAGTTTGCAAAGCGGATCAGGTGCTGTACTTCCTTTACATTTCTTACAATGGGCCAGTCCAGGATGGCTTTAATCATGCTGGGGTCCATACTTAGGCAGTATGGGGAGATAATGTATCCCAGCAATTGTATTTGGGGCTGTTCAAACTCACACTTCTCTAGTTTAATGTAGAGAATATTCTCTTGGAGTCGCTCCAGAACCACCTGAACATGCTTGCGATGTTCCTCCAAGTTATCAGAGAAAATGAGAATGTCCGCGAGCTATGCCACTACAAATTGGTCCAACAGGTCTTGAAATACGTCATTGATGAAGTGCTGGAAGGTAGCAGGAGCATTGCAGGGACCAAACGGCATCACTAGAGATTTTAAGTGTCCATATCTTGTTCTAAAAGCCATCTTCCATTCAACTCCGGGGCAAATCTGTACCAAATTATATGCTACTCTGGAGGTCCAGTTTAGTAAAGACCTTGGCTGCCCAAAGCCTCTACAGCAGTTCTGGGATTAAAGGGATTCTTAACAGTAATCTTGTTTAGTTCCTAGTAGTCGATGCACGGCCGAAGAGCAGAGTCTTTCTTTTTAACAAAGATGTGTGCTCCCGCCGGGAAGGAAGAGGGCCGGATGAAGCCCTTCTTTACATTTTCATCCAAATATTCCCGAAGGGACCCTAATAGAGATGAGCGAGTATACTCGGTAAAGGCAATTGCTCGAGTGAGCATTGCCTTTAGTGAGTACCTGCCCGCTCGAGACGAAAGGTTCGGGTGCCGGCGGCGGGCGGGGAGCGGCGGGGGAGAGCGGGCGGAACGGAGGGGAGACCTCTCTCTCCCTCTCTCCCCCACGCTCCCTCCTGCTGACAGCCGCTACTCACCGCTCCCCCACGCCGGCACCCGAACCTTTCGTCTCGAGCGGGCAGGTACTCGATAAAGGCAATGTTCGCTCAAGCAATTGCCTTTACCGAGTATACTCGCTCATCTCTAGACCCTAACTCTGGTTCTGCGAAGTTGTAGATACACCCAAGTGAAATAGGAGATCCAGGGAGCAGCCCAATAGGACAGTCATATGGCCGATGAGGTGGCAGCTGGTCAGCTTTCTTCTTGGTGTAGACATGCCATAACATCTGATATTGAACCAGTAACTTCTCAAAGTCCTCTTGACCATCCGCAGGGTCTTGCACTGGCTTCAATTTAAAGTAGTAGTCCAACAGCTGGTTACACTGGTATCATATCCTGTCCAGGGTACATATCGACTTCCTGTAAAGATGTCTTTGGTTCTTTTGCCAACCAACACCAAAGCCAATCTTCACCAATAGGGATCTTCGCTGTCCTTATCAACTCCTTTAGTAGCTCCTCCATAGTTATCTAGATGATTAGATGATTTGTTGAGGCGATTTGCAACTGTTGCTCCTTAGACTGACATCAGTGAACACTTTGGGCCTCATTTATCAAAGCTAACAGTAAGACTGTCTGTTGCCAATAGCAACCAATCACAGCGTAGCTTTCATTTCTTATCTTGCTGTGGAGAAATGAAAGCTCAGCTGTGATTGGTTACTATGGGCAACAGACAGTCTTACTGTTAGCTTTGATAAAGGAGGTTGTTATACTGTTAGCTGACGCCTGCTTGAAATAGACTCGATCGGTGTCCCCTGTGTTCACGGCTGTTAACCTTGAAATCTGTGTTCAGGGGTCTGGAACAGCGCCCTCCCTGTGTAGAAATCGCAAGGTGCTATTCGATTGCCAAGGCAGCTTGGAGCCTTCTAAAGGCTGCCATGACTGATAGCATATCAAGGCGTGCCTGTGGGAAGTCTTGATAGACAGCCTGTCAGAATGCAGTAAAATGCAATACTATGGTATTATATTATACTGTATGAGCGACCAAACAATTGCAAGTTCAAGTCCCCTATGGGAACGAAAAGAAAATAAAATGTAAAAATAAGTTTAACCCCTTAATGACACAGGACGTAAGGTTACATCCTGCATGTTCGGGGTATATATGGATGGAGATTGCCCCGCACATCATGACTGGTGGCTGTTTCTTACAGCCGGCACCCGCTCGCAACAGCTCCGATAAGACGTGCGGCTCATTGTAGCTGTTAACCCTTTAAATGCTGCGATCAATTTAAATCCACGGCCGTTGTTCTGGGGTCTTGTATGATCCCCTCCCTGCGATTTCATGCGGTATGTCATGGCAGCCAGTGGCCTTCTGAAAGGCCCCAGTACTGTCTTAGCAGAATTCTTATCAAGCTATGCCTGTTTTGGTTCTGTTTTTAGTTCTGGTGCTGTATATATGTACTTATCTTTGTTCTGGTGCTGCATTTATGTTATGAGATTAGTTCTGGTATAGTATCTATGTACTGAGATTCTGGTGCTGTATTTATGCTATGGGCTTGGTTCTGGTGCTGTACGTAGGTTATGAATTTAGTTCTGGTTTTGTACTTATCTCCTGAGCTTGGATCTGGTGCTGTATTTGTGTTATGATTAGAGATGAGCGAGCATACTCGATAAGGCGATTTACTCGAGAGAGCATCTCCTTTTTCGAGTAACTGCTGGCTTGTCCCTAAAGATTCGGGGGGGCGCGGGGCAGCGGGGAAGAGCCGGGAGGAGAGTGAGAGAGATCCCCTGCAACCCCCTGCTCACCCCCGCTCACCCCCGCGGCCCACCCGAATCTTCAGGGACGAGCCAGTAGTTACTCGAAACAGGCAATGCTCTCTCGAGTAAATCGCCTTGCCGAGTATGCTCACTCATCTCTAGTTATGATCTTGCCTCTTTTATTGTATTTATGTTATGAGCTTGGTTCTCATACTGTATCTATGTAGTGAGCTTGGTCCTGGTGCTGTATTTATGTACTGAGCTTGGTTCTGTTGCATTTATGTACTGAACTAAGTTCTAGTGCTGCATTTATGTACTGACTTGCTTCTGGTGCTGTATTTGTTTTGAGCTTGGTTATAGCATTGTATCTATGTACTGAGGATGGGTTTGATGCTGTATCTATGTACTGAGCTTGGTTCTGGTGCTGTATTTGTTTTGAGCTTGGTAATAGCATTGTATCTATGTACTGAGGATGGGTTTGATGCTGTATCTATGTACTGAGCTTGGTTCTGGTGCTGTATTTGTTTTGAGTTTGGTTATAGCATTGTATCTATGTACTGAGGATGGGTTTGATGCTGTATTTATGTACTGAGTTTGGTTGTCAATTTTGTGTAATGTGCTTGGTTCTCATACTGTATCTATGTACTGAGCTTGGTTCTGTTGCCATATTTATGAGCTTGGTTCTAGTACAGTATTCATTCCCTGAGCCATTCTGGTATGGATATGCTGCTATCTTGCTGCTTTTTGCACAAGCAGAATACAGACAGACTCCTTATCAGTGTAATATATATTACGTTTTTCTTATGATAGGCGGAGGTGTCAAAGGAAACCTCCGCACAGGATACCATCTAACTTAAAGGCCGGCACTGATTACATTAAAACCTCTACACTAAAATATAGAGAACCTCCAGGAAGATGGCGAAAATAAAATGTCAATACAAACTCTACACCAGTCTTATGCATCAGTCACATCTACTGAAAGAATACAAAAACTCCAGAGTATTGTGGGGTTAAGATCAGGCAGAGTAATGAACAGGTAGTAAAATTCCTTCCATGTTCCTGAAACGGCCAACATACAACGCTGAGATTTGCGTCATACGTGTGATTTCTGGATAGTAGGGAATGTTCTACACCAAATATTGCAGCGTATTTCGGAATGAAAATGAGCGTCCCGGATAATAACTCCACGCCCTTTAAGTTGGGCGACATCGCATCGCCTGCAGCTTGTGGGCAGCTTGTGGCATTACTGCAGAATGACCTCCATGTTTCCCCATGGAAAACGGACAAGGAAAACGGGGTGAGATTTTCTATGATAATTACAAAGCTGCTTCCTGCGTTTTGCCCACGGGGCGACTCATGTCATGCGATAATCCTGTGATTTACCACCACTCACGTGCGACAATCTACAGTGCTTGCTTTTAGGTGGCCAAAAGCTATATGGCTCAAATTGCCTCATCAAGCGCCAGTGCTTATTTCAATGGGGTGAGAGGAATAAGAAGCCATCAGACACGACTCAGACTTTGACTATACCTATAACTCCCATACTGTTTATACAGAGTAGAAGGGCATATGAGCCCAAATCGCTCCGTTAAAACTTCCATCATGCTGGTGAAGGGAATCAAGGGACTCAAGATCCCACTAGTAGAACTTGGTGGGGGTGTCAGTAGTGATATATATCACTTCACCTGCAGATACATTATAGATATTAATAGTGGGAAACCCCTTACTAATTAGCACTAGTAATAGAAACTGAGCTCAGTGCAATTACCTAGTATTTCCACTAGATGGCGGTAGTTGCACCCAACCTGCAGAACCTCAGTGTACGGGAATGTCTAATTCATGTTCTAGGTCTAGGGGCTCAAGCTCAGACGAGCCTGCATATTGCACGCTTTTTTTATGCACATAATACACCATACGTCACAAATACGCTTGTAACATGTATATTTACTGCATATTTTATGCACCAGACTATTGTAATTGTGCGCATTACGCACCAAGATATGACATTCTGTGTTCTTTCTATACAAAAAATACGCAGCTCTAAATAACTCATTGTAAATAAATGTGCTAAAAAAATAAAAAATATTTTCATATCCAAACCCCTCCCCACAAAAAATAAATCCGAAGAGCACCATTTTTCCAGTAAAACTCTGTTATTGAAAAAATGTTAATTAAAAAAACTACAAATTTGGTATCAATGCATTTGTAACGAGCGCCGCTATAAAACTGTTATTCATCCCATACATAAAAAAAGCAAAAATAGGACATAGGCAAACAAATAAACACTAAAAAATGGCCATATACCACAGCACAGGTACAAGTTACTGATAGCAATCCCTTCCACATCCTCAAAAATTGCTGTTTTTGATCATTCTGCAACAAAAAAAAGGGATTGAAAAGGCTTATGCTCCCTAAGATGGTATCAATGAAAACTTCAACTTGTCCCGCAAAAATCAAGCCTTCAGGGGGTGTGGCCTAGCTGATGGCGATATAGGACGCGTCTATCCTGCGCTCCTACTAACCCCGGGAAAAGCACCATACTCACCAGGCAGTGTTCATTCCGTGAGATAGAACATCAGAAGCAATGCTCAGTCCTGGTGACGGCAGACGAGGGGGATCCCAGCTCTATAGCGCACTTCTTCAGCGCTCACCCCTGGCAGAATGGCCTTACTCAGGCCTCCAAGATGGCATCGGCAACCTCACCCGGCACACCACATATAGCGCAGCAGGAGAAGATTGTCGCAGCAACGCCATCCGGGCAGGGGGAAGGGCAGGCGAGCCCACCAGCTCATACTCTGGAGACCTCTCCTACAATATTGGTACGCGGACGTCATCCTTGCCCCTCTCAATTTCTAACACCTCACCAAATACCTCCCCAGCAATGGTCTCCCTCTTCCTGTTGCTCATCCTAACCTCAAACGCCAATGCAGAGACATACTATAAACCCCTTAGCCTCTGAGGAAGCGTATGATTGAGACATTCAAAAGCCATCCCCACCAAAGTGGAACTAGATGGCCTGTTCAGAGTCCTCACATAAACAGGCTATAATGACCGTTGTTAGAGAAATCATCAGAGATTTCTTAGCATGTTTCATTGCTGGGTCCAAATTATATGAGAAGTTGTGTACACAAATCACTGACACATGACACAGTAGTATCATCTGACAATGATGATCTTCAGAGTTTATTACAAGGCAGACAATGTATATATAAGTTCACTTACATATCATCAGAAATATATGCCCCCCTGTAATCATAAGAACTCATGATTGGCTATTGGTGCTAATGATTTAACATTTGTTAACCCCTTGAGGTGTGTTACTACTAAATACATAATTCCTAGAAACCTGAAACTAGATTCTGTATTCGCTGTTCTTAGTAGTTTCTATATGAATGGAGTGGGTTAGAAAACACTATCTCTAGACATTCCTAAGCCAAGGAAAGGATATGGGGGGGGGGGGGGGGGTATAAGCCTGCATCTATATACCAGTGTACAACATGAACTGAATTAACAATTTAGATGCTAGTTATCCACTAAGAAGGAAGATATACCAGTATCTACATATAAATATATATATATATATATATATACACACATACACACACACGTTTTAGCCTAGGCCAGTGGTGGCGAACCTACGGCACGCATGCCAAAGGCGACACGCAGAGCCCTCCCTGCTGGCACTCGCTGCAGCTGGCCACTCACCACATCAGTGAATACCGGCAGGGGCCGCGGCTCCCCTGCCGGTATTCACTCACTGCGCTGCTAGCCGCGCTGATCCCGGCCACACTGTGATGTCAGTGTGCAGCCGGGATCCTCCTCCACCGACGTCTCCTCTTAGGTTCCGCGAGAGCAGGGGAGGAGGCGTCCGGCAGCACACTGACGTCACAGTGTGTACCTGGATGCATATTAACTTTTTCAGCAACCTGATTGGTTGTTTGGGGAATCAGCCAACCCAAACAGCCAATCAGGTTGCTGGAATTGCTCAATAGGGCAGAAGTGTTGTGGAAAAAGTTAATATGCTGCCAAATCAGCGCAGAGCAGCAACGCCTGGTAAAGGAGGGGCGGAGCTTCCATGAGGAGGAGGGGGTAAGAATGTGGGTCTCGGGGGGGGTCACTATCATAGTGGGGGCCGCTGGGGGGGGGTCACTATCATGCTGGGGGCCGCTGGGGGTTGTCTCTATCATGCTGGGGGCTGCTATGGGGGGGTCACTATTACCGCAGGGGCCGCTGTGTGTGTGTGGGCACTATTACTGCTGAGGCCACTAGGGGTGGGGTCACTATTACCACTGTGGGGGGGGTCAATATTACCGCTGGGGTGTGTGGAGGGGGAGTGTCAATATTACTGCTGGGGGTCACTAGTATCACTGGGGCTGCTGTGGGATGTCACTATTACCGCTGGGGCCGCTGTGGGATGTCACTATTACCGCTGAGGCCGCTGTGGGATGTCACTATTACCGCTGGGGCCGCTGTCACATGTCACTATTACCACTGGGGCCGCTGTGGCATGTCACTATTACCGCAGGGGCCGCTGTGGCATGTCACTATTACCGCTGAGGCTGCTGTGGGATGTCACTATTACCGCTGGGGCCGCTGTCGCATGTCACTATTACCACTGGGGCCGCTGTGGCATGTCACTATTACCGCTGGCGCAGCTGCGGCATGTCACTATTACCGCTGGCGCCGCTGCGGCATGTCACTATTACCGCAGGGGCCGCTGTGGCATGTCACTATAACCGCAGGGGCCGCTGTGGCATGTCACTATTACCGCAGGGGCCGCTGTGGCATGTCACTATTACCGCAGGGGCCGCTGTGGCTTGTCACTATTACCGCAGGGGCCGCTGTGTGTGTGTGGGCACTATTACTGCTGAGGCCATTAGGGGTGGGGTCACTATTACCACTGTGGGGGGGGGTCAATATTACCGCTGGGGTGTGTGGAGGGGGAGTGTCAATATTACTGCTGGGGGTCACTAGTATCACTGGGGCTGCTGTGGGATGTCACTATTACCGCTGGGGCCGCTGTGGGATGTCACTATTACCGCTGAGGCCGCTGTGGGATGTCACTATTACCGCTGGGGCCGCTGTCACATGTCACTATTACCACTGGGGCCGCTGTGGCATGTCACTATTACCGCAGGGGCCGCTGTGGCATGTCACTATTACCGCTGAGGCTGCTGTGGGATGTCACTATTACCGCTGGGGCCGCTGTCGCATGTCACTATTACCACTGGGGCCGCTGTGGCATGTCACTATTACCGCTGGCGCAGCTGCGGCATGTCACTATTACCGCTGGCGCCGCTGCGGCATGTCACTATTACCGCAGGGGCCGCTGTGGCATGTCACTATAACCGCAGGGGCCGCTGTGGCATGTCACTATTACCGCAGGGGCCGCTGTGGCATGTCACTATTACCGCAGGGGCCGCTGTGGCATGTCACTATTACCGCAGGGGCCGCTGTGGCATGTCACTATTACCGCTGGGGCCGCTGTGGGATGTCACTATTACCGCTGGGGGAAATGCTGCAGAATTTTCCACAGAAATTTTCGCTGAGGACATTCTGCAGTATTTCCGCATCCAAAAAGCAGTCAAAATCTGCACGCTGTCTATTTTGAAGTAGCCCTGTCCTTTTTAGAACGACTGTGGTAAAATTATACTTCGTGATAAGCCCCGCCCCCTGATGTGTTGGCACTTTGTGATAAATAAGTGGGTTTTAGGTTGCAGTTTGGGCACTCGGTCTCTAAAAGGTTCGCCATCACTGGCCTAGGCTGATGTAAGACATATATACACCATAGAATACATATATTATTACTATAACAGTCCCTCCTTTTGTTTCTTAGAGCAGCTAGGAGAACAGCTAGCCAGATACTTACAAATGCCTTAGTGACATAAGCCAGAATTCCTACACAACTTCCCCCGATCCCCCAACTGATGCCTCCCTAGCGCTCACAAGAAAAAGTATCTTGGAATGGTGCTGTGGGAATGGAGAATTGATATAAAGCAAATTCAATATCAAACTCAGTAGCTAAAACCTCATAATACATAACAGGGACAGCTTTGTCAATAGTCTTAGAGATAAATCCTCAAAAGCACGGAATAGTGCAGCAGTCAATAATAGCAATAGTAGCAAGAATAGTCACTAAAGTTCTAGCAAAAGATTAAATCCAGTTAGCTCCATATCTTGAAAGTATCAGTCCACCAGTCACCAAAGGGGTTCGGAGATGCCAGAATTTGCTGCTAGTTCTTTAGAGAGGTTAGTTAGAACCTTCAGAGGCTTAGCTATGGAACCATAGTTGTGAACAGGGATTGAACAACCTAGGAGAAAGCATATGTCTATCATGGTGGGGAGACTCTCTTGCAATGAGACGCGTGTATCCAATTGGATTTGTCCTTCCAGCTGAACATCTGTAGCGATGGTCAGGAACACTTGTTATGGACCATCAAGTCTGGGTTCTGGAGCTTTGCGGACGTGTCTTTTGGTAACTACCCAATAAACGTAGTTTCACAGAATGAGTTCCTTCTAAGCTGTCAGGATTTAGAAGGAAAGCAAACATTTGAGAATATACATTAGTTGAGCGTTTTGTGAGAGCACTAACACAGTTTGTCAAGCTACCATGCTGTATCTGGAGTTATCGTGGAAAATACAATCCTAACCTTGGGGCCAACCCAAAAAGTACTCCATATCGGCTATTCTGTTAGGTGTGTACCTAACAAAGAAGAGTGCCAGGGGGAGGCACTCAGTCCATGGTCTATTGAGCTCTGCCATGGCCTTCTGGATCCTGGTTTCTAAGGTACCATTTAAGTTCTCTGCTCTACCACTGGTTTGTGGATGGTACAGAGCATGAAAGGCCTCTTCTATCCCCAATGCTTTCATTACTTTCTGCATCACTTCTCCCGTGAAGGTAGTACCTTGGTCACTCTCAATTGTCTTTGGTACACTGTACCTGTATACCATCTAAGATATCAGCTCTTGGCGGTGGCATTTGTGAGTGGGTAGGCCAGACTGGCTACCCTGAGAACAGGTCTTGGCAGACCAGAACAAACTCATACCTGCCCACCCTTGGCAGTTGGAAGTAGTCTATTTGAAGACGCTGGAACGGGTAGCCCGGACGAGGGGCGCACTGCATTGAAAGCCTCTACAGACCTACCCACGTTGTTCTGTGCACAATCAGGAAGACCTGTGTGTGTTTAGTTGCTGTGATGGTAAATCCTGGTGCAGACCAGTGACTAGCAACCACATCTGTCATAGCTGTTTTTGACAGCTGTGTATTTCCATGAGAGGCCGGAGCCATGAAGGGATAGGGTCCTGTGAAAGACAAGGCTTGTTGGATACCATCCATTTATCTCCAGATGTCTCTGCCCCTCCTGCTAGTTACCATTGTCCCCCCCCCCCCCCCCTTTGGTTGCCTACTTTTGTAACTGTATCAACAGGTTAAAATCCAGTTGGAGTGACATCTCAGGAGGTACCTGTACCGCCCCAACCTCTGAAGGATCAAGTCTGAGCTTCTGTGTAGCTGTCTTCACAGCCTGATCAGCCGGGTGATTTCTGGTTACCTATTTTGTGCCATCCCTGGAGTGGCCTTCGTTTTGCTTTTAAGCCACTCTCTCGGGCAGCAAGAGGCCTTCCATCAGTGCATGTACACCTTTACTGTTTTTAATTGGTTTTTCATTTGCTTTCAAGAATGACCTCGCTCTCCAGATGGGTCCGTAGTCATGAGCAATGCCGTAGGCATAGCGTGAGTCCGTGTAGACATTAGCCATGTTCTCTTGAGCATGCTTGCATGCTTCTTCCAGGGCTCGCAATTCGGCTTCTCAGGCTGACATGTGAGATGGAAGAGGTTTGGCCTTGACCACATCATGTAAGGAGAGCACAACATAACCTTTATAGAACCTGCCTTCTTGACCATACCTCGATACATCCACAAAGAGTGCAAAATCAGGGTTGTCTAATGACTGATCAACAACATGACTGAATCCCCTGTCTCCTGGGCCATTAGCTTGTACATAGTCATGTGTATCAGGTTGAAAGGGAAACTATAACATGATTATCCCTTCCCCTCTTTTTCCAGATACAGCAAGGTAGTTGGGTTGAGGGTGTTGCAGTGTTGAATTGAACACGTTGTGTGACATGAGCAGAGCACACGGTAAGCAAAGGAAACGTTCGGTGAACCAAAGTTTGTGCTAAACCTATGACAGTGTTGACCGGAACATCATGGGGCTTAATACTGTCATACCAAAATTGAAACCAATCTCAAAACTTTTGTCCAGCTGCTGCTACTGTTTCTAACACAAGGGGGTGCACCACAAGCAACATTGAAAGTCTTGGTATTCCCAGGGCTGAGAGAAAAAAACTAGACCTCAATTTACAAGGTGTGTAAAATTTAGTGCTCGTTTTTTGTTTCTTTTTTTTTTCCTGCAATGCCTGGTCAGGGGAGCAGAAAGATTTACTGCATAGGCATTCATCTACAAAGAAGTGCACTTTAGCACAGTGTTTATTATTGCTTATCCTGAACTTATGAGTTCATGAATATCAAGCCAGAACTGACATGTACATATGCAAAGGCATAAAAAAAGGAAAACAAAAATGTGGATGGAATTCACATCCTACACTGAGTGGCCAGTAGAGTCTTATGCATAGGGGAGAGAATTTTTTATCCCCAGTCAATATCTTTATCACACATTTTACATTCATCACAGCTTGAACACTTGTCTTAAACTTTATCCATCCGTGCGGTCAAGTCTTTCTCTCTCATATAAATATTAATAACCATATAATTCTCTACACTCACTGCTTACTGCATAGCATAAAAATTCATGCAGCTACTACCACTCCCCTCATCTGCAGACTCGCTTGATCCTCCAACCTAAGCACCCCCCCTCCTCCGGAATTCCTCTTATCTGGGAGAGAAGGTGAAAGGAAATAAACAAAACTTTAACTGTTTCTAGAATCCTACAGCTAATCTTAGTATCATTGTAATATTTTTTCCACAATAAGAACACTCAGGTTTCACATAGAGGTTATCAACAACTTTTTTTTTCTCTCATACATGACATTATCACACTGAAAACACAACAGTAACACCCTTTAACAATTAAACTCACTGCAAACCAATCACAGAACATACATTTACAACAATAATGTACCTTTCCTATTTGCACAAGCTTATACAAAGACACTGTAATTAACTTCATTCATGTTTGTCTTCATTACAAGTCTCTATTCATTTCACAAAAGCTGAGTAGCGCTCCCAGACTCCTACATTACAAGGTCAGTCACATACTTTCCCTCCCATCCTTCTCTGTGTGTCCGATATACAACAAATTCTATGTGGCTGGGAGGAAGGGGGGCGAAGGGAGGAAGAAGCATCACAAGGACCAAGCATTCAAATAAAAAAAAATCTTTAACCATTTGTAGGCTAACCATACCCCACAGAGCCAGCACTCAAGCCATTGCCTGTCAACCTCATTTAATACTACTGTAAACTTTTATTCCTTCACTGTCTTATCCCAGGACTATCTGCATTATGTAATCATCCCTTCTTTCTCTGAGAAAGAAGGGATGTCTTTACTGCTGCCTACTATCTCTGACCCTTATCGGTGCTACTGTCACCCATAGCAACCTGTCCCCTCAGTGCAGACAATGACTATACATGAATCCACCATTTTTATTCCAATGCCCTCTTTTTCTCCCGTTAACACATTCTTCCAGAGAGGCTCATTTAGCCTACCTCCTGAGTTACATTCTGTAATGAACATCAACCTTCTTCAACTTGTTCACATTCTGTTCCTCTTCCATTGGGGATACCATCTGCGGTGCTGTGTACCATTTTTTAGCATCCATCCACTTGCTGCCTACATTATCCATTTTTAATATGATCTATATACACCACACAACTATTACTGTATTACTGGGCTACTCCTAGATCACCTGTCATTCAGCAGGGATGTGTAACTTTGCTTGGAATAACTATTTTATAAAAACCTTTGAGACTACGCTCAGCGTACCATCAATGCCTCGTCAGACACTGGAAACCCAGGATAAACAGCACATAAACTTACACAGCACCTAGCCATTCCCCAGTACAATGAAACACATCACGGTTCTTATTTGCTAAGGGCTCGGTCACACGAGCTGAGATCCGCGCGTTTTTCCACGTGGAAAAAAAACGCACCGCGTACATGAGAAAATCTGCATGGCCACGTCCATTGCCACCCATATGTTCTTTAATTTGGTAGGTGCGGATTTTCGCCCACACCTGCAGTGCGTTTTTTTTTGCGCGCGGACAAACGCGCGGATCTCTGCTCGTCTGACCGAACCCTAAGGGAGATTGGCTATAAATAAGGATGAGCGAGTATACTCGCTAAGGCACTATCCGTTCGAGTAATGTGCCTTAGACGAGTATCTCCCTGCTCGTCCATAAAGATTCGGGGACCGCCGCGGCTGACAGGTGAGTCGCGGCGGGGAGCAGGGGAGAGAGGGAGAGAGAGATCTCCCCTCCGTTCCTCTCCGCTCTCCCCCGCAGCTCCCCGCCCCGCGGTGGCCCCCGAATCTTTAAGGACGAGCAGGGAGATACTCGTCTAAGGCACATTACTCGAACGAGTAGTGCCTTAGCGAGTATACTCACTCATCCTTAGCTATAAATTATACAAAAAACACATATACAGATTCAACTTACCTGACCAAAGCTCTTAAGACAGACGATTAACAATATCTCGAGCAAAGGTATATAGTACATATGAATCATATGACTCACCTCACCGCTGCAGTTTCTCCAATTGTTCTCTTGCCTGAGCCTCGAACTTAAATGGTTGGACAAATAAAGCCTTCTCTCTCATCCCTGATTGAGGGCACCAGTTTGTTAGGGAAATCATCAGAGATTTCTTAGCATGTTTCATTGCCTAGTCCTAATTATATGAGAAGTTGTGTACACGACTCACTGACACATAACACAGTCAGTATCATCCGACAATGGTGCTCTTCTGAATTTACTACAAGGAAGACAATGTACAGTATATATAAGTTCACTTACATATGATCAGAAATACACGCCCCCCTGTAATCATAAGAACTTATGATTGGCTGTAGGTGCTAAACGTTTAACATTAGAGGTGAGCGAGCACGCTCGTTTAAGGCTGCTACTTGATCGAGTAGCAGTCTTATCAAGTAACTGTGTACTCGCCCGAGCAGCATGCGGGGGCGGCGGGGGGATCTATTGACCCCTATTGCATATCTATATCTACATAGATGAGCATTCATTTTAGAGATGGAGCCACATGCTCTGTTGCAATAGAGACTCATATTGTGGATCCGCTACGTGTTACATTACTATGACAACATTTTGTGGTCAGTAATTGGGCTCTCTGTAGCCGGTATGCGCTATGAGGATTGCGATGTCTGAGACATGCGCATTAGATGCAGATGCTCGGTACTGAACACATCAGCCACTTATCGCGATGACTGTTTATTCTCGCGCATTTCACATGGGTGTTTCGTGTTCGATCATTGTATACGCTGCAGCCACTCCCGGTCACTCACCTGCCACTATGGGGGAGTAAATTTGCTATGTTAGAGGTGAGGTCCTGTGATTTTAATTAGTTGTTTTGATTCCATGTTGTGATTGGCTTGTGCATTGTATATAGTGTCTGCTGTTTTTATTTGGAGCTAGCTTGACAAAGACTCCGGAAGGAATGGAAAAGTTGCTGCTCTGCCCTTTATGGATTAATAAAGAAATACCATTTTGGATCACTGGTTGTGCTGCTCGACTTATGTTCTATCTGAACGAGAGTGAGTGTTGACCGATAGAGAGACAGAGAGAGAGTTGCCGGGAGCGTGATCACACAGATAACTAGGACTGTGGATTATCCCAAAACCCCGAGAATCCTCCCTGTTGCACCACTCTAGCTTGTTGTACCTTTACCAAGATTGTTTGTTTGGATTAGAGTTTAAAAGGTTACAGGAAATGGATAGAACCGACCGTTCCCGGTTCTTATTCAGAAAGTTGCCCTCTCTGTGGACTACTTTATTTCATCTGAAAGATCCACCACAGAGGAAGGAACAATGGCGTCATGAGTGACAATCAGACTTAAGGTAACCACCAGTGACTACCCCTGTAATCTCCCCCAGTAGTGACAGGGTCGGGTCCTGAGCTATCCTTATATGAGATGAGATGATAGAGCCCCGTGACAAGGCCTATCTCTACCCCGCTGTCTCCTTGGCTGTGGGCCCGCTCCTTGGACGCTGCGAATGCTATTTCCAACTTTTATTCCATTTGGGCTACACAGATAAACTTTAGGAATTCACCTGCTCTTCCGACCTGGCTATCCAACGGCAGAGGAAGATGTGACCGATGCCATGGTAACAAAAAAATAAAAGAATTGTGTGGAAGTAGTCAAGTGGGAGGCAGCGCCAAATAAGTGGGATATGAAATATGTCCCGGAGCCATTAAAGGCAAAAGGGATTTAGTGCGGCACCGCCAATTTGACGAACCACAAAAGCTGCTTTTAATGTTGTACTCATAAGATAACATCCAGTTAATGCCCGCTATGCTCCCAGCTAAAGCAGCTTTTATTTGTTGTGGTCAATAAGAAGGTGTGCAAGAGGACAGAGAGAACGAAGGGACCTTTTAAGTAGAAGGAACAAGTGATGTCACCGCTAGCTCGTCCGCTCTCTTGCAGCCTGTTCAGACAGGCAGACACATCAGCCTGAGCATGGTTCAGGTTTTCGCTGTATTAGCAGATGTGAAAGGCTGAATGATTGCTATTTAAACCGAACGAGCCAGCGATGATTTTTATGCTGGCATCAAAGGAACGATGAATGAATAGTGAATGATATCGTTCAGTCGTTGGCTGTGCAGCGGACGAGAGGCAGGCCCACAGCCGAGGAGATGGCGGGGTAGAGTTGGTCACTTGTCACGGGGCTCTCCCATCTCCTCCCCTGGGGGTAGCACGGGACCAGACCAAGTCACTGCTAGGGGAGTTTCACAGGGCTACCCAATTTGTGGTTTACCTTAAGTTCTTGTCATCCGTGATGCCCCCGTTCCGTCCTCTGCGGTGAATCCATAAGGTGACAATAAAGAGTCCCCACGCACAGAATTAACGTTTCAGCGCAAAACCAGGAACGGTCGGTAGAGCTCGCGTTTCCTTGAAGCTTTACAGTTATAGTTCAGAACAGGTTAGAGCCGACATCAGGACACTGGTGAAGACAGATTAATAGTGTGGCAGGGACGTTTCTCTCGGGTTAGACTCCAGACGATCTGCAGTCGAGTTATCTGCGTGATCCGGTTCCCGACCAACTTCTTTCTCCCTCTCTCTACCGCTACACACTCACGTTTCAGGGTAAAGGCACTCAGCGCTGCATGGCGGTCTCTATCACTCTTGTGGTCCTCCAGGTAAACAGCCTAATGGCTGGGGTAGATTTGGAAGCCAGGAATTCTGAAATATCTATACATTCTTCAGCTTCCATGTCTTATATAGTGCAAATACAAAAAGGAAATTCCCCCATTTACATAAGTAACTCCTTCCAGATTTGCCCTTAGAATCCCTTCCAGAATTATAGAATCGTAGAGTTGGAAGGGACCTCCAGGGTCCAGGATGATAGCTCCTGGACAATAATCCCTTTAGAGATAGATAGATAGATAGATATGAGATAGATAGATAGATAGATAGATAGATAGATAGATAGATAGATAGATAGATAGATAGATAGATAGATAGATAGATAGATATGAGATAGATAGATAGATAGATATGAGATAGATAGATAGATAGATAGATATGAGATAGATAGATAGATAGATAGATAGATATGAGATAGATAGATAGATAGATAGATAGATAGATAGATATGAGATAGATAGATAGATATGAGATAGATATGAGATAGATAGATAGATAGATAGATATGAGATAGATATGAGATAGATAGATAATTACTTACTAAAATATACAAAACAACTGTTATTACTTTTATTCACGCGACAATTTCCGCTAATGGAATAAGATATGACAATAAATGATTTCTAGATCTCATCCATCTCTTCAGCTCCACAACCTTGAACATTCCGGGAATGATCATTTCTGTGCTGTAATTATCCCTCCTCGTATTGTACTGTATGCAAAGCCGAAGATAAACATTCATTATTGGATTAATTTAGCAGCACGCGGAGCGCTTCCTTCCAGTGTGTAGAGAACACAACCCTACTGGTGGATGTAAGTACAACTGATTTCATCCTACATGAACCGACATACAACATGAAAAGAAAGAACTCCAGATTTTTTGGTTGCTCCGTCTCCAAAGAAAAAAAGTGATCAAAAAGCGGTATATACCCCCAAATGGTGCCAATAAACACTACAGCTCCCCGCACATGAAACGACCCCTAAACAGCGCCATCAACAAAAAAATAATAAAGCTGTAGTGGTCAAGAATAGCGACAGAAAGCAATCCTTTTCTTTTAAAAATGCTTTTTTTAATTAGTACAACATAAAAACTATGATATGGCCGTAATCGCACTGCCTAATAGAATAAACGTAACGTATCATTTTACCGCACTGTGAACGCTGCAAGAACACCTCACAATATGGTAAAAGTGCGGTTGTTTTCCAACTAACACCACTTAGAATTTTATAACGTTTTCCAATACATTATATGGCACGTTAAATAGTACAAAAAGTACAACTGTCCCACAAGAAACGAGCCCTCATGTGGCTATGTCGTCAGCAAAAAAAGAAAGAAAAAAGTTCAGATTTTTCAAAAGGGATTTTAAAAAGTTAAAGGGCCATATTTTTTCATCCCTACCCCTCTCACCTGATTGTCTGTCTCACTCTGGGCGTCTCCTCTGTATATTACAGCCACTTCCATGCAGTGCAGCCCCCAGTTTGACACTTATCAGCCAACATTTGGAGATTGAGATTTTTTTACTTTCACTTCCAACCAATCCCATGATGCATCAGCACAGCATTAGGTAAAGCTATACCATTTTTGCCTGCTGTGGGGCCAGCTTGATCATTATCTTCTATATTCACCTCAATAAACTGCAGCCCATAATTGTACAGTCAGAAGGATGAGCTGTGATCTCCTCTATTATACCTGTGTGAAAGGAGCTGTGTAATCAGCATCAGTAACTGTTACAGGAGTGTACGTATCCCCCTTTAGGCAGTTTCTGTGGTAGGTCCACGTAGTAGCATCACACACACACTGAGAAAATGGACAGCTGAATCAGACCCTGTGCTCGGCCGGCGATCCAATGGAAGCCATCCGTGCGGACACTGCACGAAAATAGAGCATGGTTCGATTTTTCCTCCACTCGCGGAGATTGCAATTTGTTTCCGTTCGTGTGCAGGAAGAAGCGTTTGAACGGTATTTGCGGTGGCACCGCGGTGTGTATGCCGACCGCAGATTCCGCAATGTAGATCTGTTCATGTGCAGGCGGCCTAACTCCAAGCAGAAAAGCTGATAAGAACTGAGATCACATGACAATCCAAGGAGAAAGAGCGCGGGAGATTCAGATAGAGAGAAGGAAGTAACCAAGATAACACCAGCCGACTTATATACCGGGTTATTACAGATGATCCTCCCGATGTGAAGGCCCCATAATCCCGAAACTCAAAACTCATTTAGCAAAACAGTCAAATAGTAAGACATCCTTTTTGTGCCTAGCAACCAATCAGAGCGCAGAGTTCCTTTCTCAAGCTGCTGAGGTAAAAAGCGTGGAAATAGCGAGCAGAGAATTGGACGTCCCGCCGCCGGCCATGCGAAATATTCTGTGCAAATGTTTATGATATCCCTACCAATTGTAATTGTTACACACCCTGAAACCGGGCGATAAAGCGATAAAGCGCGGTGACGTCCTATGTTCTATATGCAAGAGTGTGCAAACTAATGGAAAGCGACGGTTTCATGGAGTCTTCAGCATATGTGCGACTCCCCCGCGGTCAATGTGTTTTGTGCTATAACCTGTAGGAAAGTGTCCGGACCCTTCTTTAACCATGAGGAAACAATCCTGGAGATTTCAGAACTGGACACTACAGATATGGCTTCTGCCACAGCCGGAACAGGAAGCCCCACCAGAACGCCCCCACCCTTCATTATCACAATGAGGCCAGAAAAGTGCAGCGACAACCAAACAGATGTATCGGCCGTGGAGATGGTGATGATAGTGTCTTCTTCCTTGGCCTCCACGTTCCCCGGATCCCACACCTTGTGATTAGAGTCTACATGCCCTCTTAATGCCCATCATGTGTAGCGGGCAGGGTCAGTCCTTTGACCGGGAAAGATGGCAGGGATAAATCTCATAATACATCACAGGTGGCTGTACCATTGTTTCCAAGAAATCTAAGGTGCCGTCGGCCCAGCTGCACACAGGACCCGGGAATAGCGAACTGCGCTGAATAACTTGATTACCTGTTTTGTCCTCGTGACGCCAGTGCCCCTTCACAGTGATGTAGGAGGAATAATAAAGTCCACAGTCAAAGAGATAATTTTTAAACCGGAGGCACATGGCTTTCTTTTACTTGTACGGTCAAGCAAAGGTTTCCAAAAAACAGCATGTAACAGTCTTAGGCATTACATTGCAAACACTCCTGTGCAGATTCTTCCCTCAACACATTTATACCCAGAAGTCACTCTCCACTCTGAATATCCACAGTCTAAGTTGTCTGATGGACAATTACTGGAGTTCTCCCGTTACTTGTGGGGCACATATCGCATACACTTTACTTGTCTCCGTTACAGTCACATTCACCCCTCTGGGTACTCAGTTTCTCAATTGTGCTTCCTACTGTGGTAGATGAATGGAGGAATGATGCACTTGCCACCGCCGACTCCAAGAGAACAAAATCTGCTCCTCACACTACCCAGAGGAAAGGCCTCCCATCGCTGCAGGAGTAAGCTTGGCACTTGGCACAGGTAAGCTCCAGATCTTTTGTCTCCTCACACGGTCTCCTTCTCCGATCACTTCTACACTTGATTGTGCAACCTTAGCTGCTGCTCTTTTGCATCACACCTCCTCTTTCTCTTTTCCCGACAACAACCACCTTTTTTTACTCCTCCCTTCTTTTTACTGACTCCTCACACACGTCACGCATTCAGTAGGTTAGGCAGACAGAACACATAATTAGGATAGATTATGTTAACACAAAACACAATACACTTACATACTACAATTCACGAAAAGAAGACAAATGTCACAGAGAGACACTCTAACTCTGGGCCACTACAGTTCCCCCCTACTTAAAAAAAGCCGACCCGGCGTGCTCCAAAAACAGAGGGAATGAGTCCGATACTGGGATTCTTCAGTGTACTAACCCATTATTGGCTTCTGACTTTCCAGTAAAGAAAGCTTCTACTAACTTCAATAAAGAAAATGTTGAGAAAAAATCACCAGACTAGAAAGGCTATAGCAGAACTACAAGACTTTCTCCTTTCGGTTAAGACAAAGCATGCAACCCATCCTGGCATGTCTTACCAAGGATCTCGCTTCCGGTGCCAGACTTTAGCAAAAACTGCAGCGTGTAACAGGATGAGGACTGGCCAGTGCCTTTTAAAAAATTACAGCTGAGCCGAGCAGAACTCAGGATACATCAGCATAGGTTATGGGGCCCTTACATAGTTCTCCTCCCCAAAGCTTCGTACAAAATCAACTTCTCAAAATCAACACACTGAAGCTGACACTCAGATAGATAGAAAAAGGGTATCTGATTAGGCAGAATATGGGTGAGAGGGGAATGACCTACACTCCCCCTTGGTTTGTACTGGGTAGCGGGACCATTACTATCGCTCCCAGTCGACCTTCAAAGTGCTATGCTTGTAGACATAAATGGGGATGTGCTCACGAGAAAACCATCTCTTACAGAGACACAAACGGACACTAAGATCCTGACTGATGACCACTCACACAGAATCCTCTCCTGCATACAAGAGCTCACCTTTCTTCCACATACACAATCTATTGTTCACTCACAATACCCATTATCATAAGACTATAGATTTTCATTAACACACTCTACATATGATTCACTAAAGGCCCATTTAGATGGGATGAATGTCGGGCAAACGATGCCCGACACTCATCCCCGCACATACTCACTCTCATGCTGCTGCACGGGAGCAAGTATAGCTGGCTCACTCACAGAGCGGCAAGCAGAGGGGCGTGGAGGCTGCAGGAGATTTCTCTTCCCACTCTCACCCGCCCCTCTCCATACACTAAACATCAATACTAGCGCCCGTGCAACAGCACGAGAGTGAGAATGTGCGCGATTTGAATCCTGCGAGCGGAGAATCGCTATGATTCTCCACTCGCGGAAGTCGGTGCTGCGCTTTCCATAGCAACGCTATGGAAAGCCTCACACAGCATGATCCGTCGGCGATTTATCGCCGTAGGATCATCGCCCATGGACAGGCAGCCTATGGCTAAGAGATCCTAATGGATCCCCAGAGTACAGATCCCTACTGCAGTGGAAAAGGAGGAATCCTGCGGCTATGGAATTCTGGCTGCCTGCAGTCATCACTAGGTGGCGCTCATTGCACACTGGTTTAGGTTACGGCTCTGCACAGACTTTTATAGCACACCTGCAATTGCAACCACTGGTGTTCCCGGACCCTCTATATAGTGATATAGTGCATGTTGGTACGAGGGGTGCTGATAAGTCTTTGGCTTTGTGTTCTTTTTTTGTTTCTATGGTAACGAATGTTACATCACATGAAAGGCTTATGTGTCTAATATATGTTTTCATAATGTTGTGTTTGTGGCTTATGGCAGCAGTGATCTCGGCACGCGGGAAACAAAATGGCGGAGTCTAAGGCGATATTCACAGCCAATGAGAGCAGAGGAGTGATACAATTCTTGTTTCTGCAAGGAAAGTCCGCGGCGGATATTCCTGGTGATATGTGGCAGACATCGGGGGATCAATGCCCTTCATACTCTACAGTTAGGAACTGACGGGCCACTTCAGCACCAATGATGAGGAACGTCCTGGACGACCGAGAGAGGTTGTTGTTTCGGAGATCGATGATGCTGCGCACAACCCCATACTGGAGAATCGGCCAATATCGGCTGCAGGAATAGCCGCCATCATGGGGGTTTATGGTGAACGTGTTTGTGTCATTATCCATGAAGAAACCATCTGCTAAGTGGGTCCCCAAATGTCTGACAACAGATCAGAAAAGCATCGAGTGAGAACTTCCCGGTCCATTTGTCAGCGTTTCCGGACTGATAAGAACTTCCTGGATGGGCCGGTCACTATGGATGAGACCTGGATTTATTGACCCTGAAACCAAGGAGCAGTCAGAGAGTGGCGACCCAGGGGTTCTCAGCCACTAAGGTGATGGCGTCTGTGTACAGATATATACAGCCACCACTAGGGGGAGCAGTCAGAGTGGAGGCCCAGGGGTTCTCAGCCACTAAGGTGATGGTGTCTCTGTTCTGGGATAAGGAGGGCTGCTGCTAGTGGACGACCTTCACAATGGTTCCACCATCAATGCAAGGGATTACATTGAACTTTTGGACCAATTGATGGCAGCTCTGAAGGCCAAAAGGCGCAGCAAGCTGTCCAAAGGAATCCTGTTCCTGCAAGACAATGCCTCCGCTCACATTGCACAAGCGACCGCGGCAAAACTGGTGGAGCGAGGCTTCTAGCTGGTTGACCGCCCACCTTATTCACCAGATCTAGCTCCCTCCGACTATCATCTGTGTCCAAACCTGAAGAAACACCTCAAGGGGACCAAATGTCACCCCATTTCTGATGTCATGGCTGCTACGGATGACTGGTTTGAGGCACAACCGAAATCCTTCTTTTTGCAAGGCTTACAGAGCTTGGAATCCCGATGTAAGAAGTGTGTTGGCATCAGTGGAGAGTATGGGGAATAAATGGAAAGTTTCATCTTCCTATCTCGTTTCTTTCTGGGTAAAGCCAAAGACTCATCAGCAGCCTCTCGTATAACCTGGATAGCTAATTAAAAAACGCATCAAAAAGCTGCATGTATTATTTGAAGCCACACATGCATGCAGTTTTATATATGTGTCTTAATTGTGTATACAGTAAAGGCCGAGTGATAGGAGGAGGTCAGTGTATATAGTGGAGGTTGGTGTATAGAGCAGAGGCTGGGTGATAGGAGGAGGCCGGTGTATATACAGTAGTGGAGGTTGGTGTATAGAGCAGAGGCTGGGTGATAGGAGGAGGCCGGTGTATATACGGTAGTGGAGGTTGGTGCGTACAGCGGAGGCTGGGTGATAGGAGGAGGCCAGTGTATATAGTGAAGGCTGGGTGATAAAAGGAGATCGGTGTGTATAGTAGAGGCCGGTGTATATAGTAGAGGCCGGGTGATAAGAGGAGGTTGGTGAATATAACGGAGGTCAGTGTGTACAGCGGAGGAGGGGTGATATGAGGAGGCCGGTGTTTACAGTGGAGGCCGGGTGATAAGAGGTCGGTGTATTATAGTGGAGGCCAGGGTTTACAGTGGAGGCCAGTGTATAGAGCAGAGGCTGGGTGATAGGAGGAGGTTGGTGTACACAGTGGAGGTTGGTGTGTACAGTGGAGGCTGGGTGATAGGAGGAGGCCGTGTATATACGGTAGTGGAGGTTGGTGTATTATAGTGGAGGCCAGGGTTTACAGTGGAGGCCAGTGTATAGAGCAGAGGCTGGGTGATAAGAGGAGGCCGGTGTATATACGGTAGTGGAGGTTGATGTGTACACTGGAGGCTGGGTGATAGGAGGAGGCCGGTGTATATACGGTAGTGGAGGTTGGTGTGTACAGCGGAGGCTGGGTGATAGGAGGAGGCCAGTGTATATAGTGAAGGCTGGGTGATAAAAGGAGATCGGTGTGTATAGTTGTGGTGCAAATATAATTGGCTATTTGTAGCCCTCCATTTTGTCCTTCATCCTCCATTTTGTATTTTCCTTTATTCTCCATTTTGTATCTTACATACGAATAGCTATGAACATTCATGTGGACTTCAAACCTGTTTGGTATAGGAAGCTTTGATGTAACTGTGAAATGTGTATGCGATTTGTTAGTTCTTTGTATAAGATAGAGGTCTAACATATGTATATTGGTCTTACTTATACAGAACGATGCTACCTGCTTTTACTACAATTCCATTTGTATAGGTTTGTTTGAGCCCTGTCCATATACATTGTATGGCCAGGAATCTGTTGAGTCTTGTTAATCCTGTGATACCATCATCATTGTCTAGGGAATTGAGTTGTTGATTCTGAACCTTTGATCAATGAAGCTGGCTCCTTCAGATGGTGGGGGGTCTCAGACTGATAACATCTTGGTTTGCAAATCTTGGAGAATATGGCCTATGACTCAGCAAGTTATACTAATATAAAGGACAGGAGAGAGTTAGGAGGAGTAAGTAGTTTTTGGAATGAAGCAGTAGTAGCTGTTGGAATCTAGGAGGAGAAGCTCTTGGAATTTTTGATGGAAGGATGAGAAGCTTTGAGTAGTAGATGAGTATGTCATCTGCTGAACCCCTAGAAGTGAGGGAACCTCTGATGATGGTAATATGTGATCTGTAATCTTTTAGGTAATAATGTAACTTGCTATCTTTATACTTTCTGATGTAACATCTGCAACCTTTATGTTTTGTACATAGCTATTATCATTTGTATATAGATATTATCCTTTGTATATTAGATCCGATAGTTTACAAACGTAGGACAATTATTCACCACTATGCTCAATTATCATTTGGTTTTAATAAATTCTTATTGTTAAACCTTTTATAGTGTCTTACTCTCTTTAAAGCGTAATCTGAACTAAGTCTTGCTCCTTGCAGCAATACATAAATGGCGCTGTGAACAGGATTACGCAGAGAGTAATATACTAGTTTGTTTTAAAGGAAAATTTTGATAAACTGATATTTGAAGAATTTCTTGTGATAATCTGGCATAGTGTGAAAATGTCGGTGTTTAAGAAAATCCGCAATAGTACAAAAATGTCAGTAGCTAAGAACAAAGAAGTATCTGATGAATTGTCAGTTATCCCAGGGTGGAATAAAGCACCCTATAATATATTGGCCGCTGAGTGGTCGCAGTGTGGTGGATTAGGTGAGCAGTGGGATGATGTGCTGGAGGGTGGAGAGCCCGTGGATGTTGTGAGATGTTTGCAAAAAGTAAAAGTAGAAAAAGGCAAAGAATTTGCTTCTGTGTGTAGGAGAGGATGGATATTGTTGAGTGCATATCGGAAAATGCACGATAAATATCAGAGTGCGTTGCAGGAAGTGCAGCAACTGGAAAAGGAGATGTGTGATGTGCGTAGTTCTCTGGTGATGGCCCAATGTCAGAACAGCTTGCTTATGGATAAAGCAGATCAATGCAATACAGTAGCAGAAAAGGCAGTTGTCAGGGTCGCACAATACAAATACCGCAAACGCAGAGGGAGAGTAAATAAGAAAAAGGTTCATACTGTAGTGGCTAAAGCAGGAGTTAATTGGGACCCTAATAGGTGGGATGGAGATATTTGGGACTCTTCCTCGGATGAATCTGAGCATTTCTCGGATTCTGCTGAGGAAGTTGGACATTTTAATGAGTGTAGAAAAATTGATCCACCTCCTATAAAAGCAAATCCCGTCATGAAGTGCAGAACAGTGAGCACTCCAAAAGGACCAGTGAAAAGAGATGTAGTGGAGGAGTTTTCACAGCAGGAATTAAGTGACATTCATGAAAGATTTGCACAGAAACCAGATGAACCATTAATAACTTGGATAGTGAGATTGTTTGATGGCGGAGCGGATAGTATATGTGTAGATGGTAAAGATGCACCCAAATTTGTTAACTTGTCAACTGACCCAGTGGTAGCTGAAGCATTCAGGACTTTACAGGTCCAGCAGGGCCGATCCACTCTACTAGATGTGGTGGCGACGGCTATAAGATCTAAATACCCTACTGATTCTGATTGGCCACATACAGAGAAGCCTTGGTATACTTTATCTGATTGTATGCAGAGAATTAAGGAAGAAATGATGAAACATGCAATTGCGATGAATGAGCAAAATGATCTGATGAGAAGAGTGTTGACTACATGTGTTAGGAATAAGATGATCAAAACCGCTTCCCCTGCATATAAAGAAGTAATCATGCCTGTATTGATAAATCAGACTGGTCAACCGGTGGCTGAGGTTCTGAAAGCGGTAAGGCAGTTGGGAGATTTGGGAAACTTGGGTCCGTTCCTTAATGAGGACGGATCACAGCAAGATCAAAATCCAAATTGTACTAGAAGAACTAAGGTGAATCAAAGTGGAGTAAACAGGAGAGATATGTTTATAGCTTTATTGAAAGCTGGGGTCCCATGGGAGAAAATAGATGGGATCCATACAGATGAGATGTGGAAACTGTATAAGAAAAGGGGATTATATGACCCCGGGGGAGAATTGGGGAAAAACGTACCTGATAGAACCCCAAATGCTCCAATGTGGGATTATAATGATTATAATCTTTTGTTTAATGTGCTTTTTGTCTCACTGTACTTTTATTTTTCCTTTTCTTCAAGATAACAGGTGATGAGAAATATTCCTGCAAGGATGTACTGGCTGAGATCTTTGGCTTTGAAAAATAAATGTTTTTCCTTTTTCTAATATGTTTTGTTTTACAGGGTAGACTTCAAGACTGTTTGTTTGAGGGATGGGATGCTAACAACCCATTTGTTTGTTTGTAGGAATAACCTTGGTCATTCATGGACATCTGATATCGCCTTACAATAGATAGTGCTAGTTTTTGCTTTTGTAAAAAACAACAAAAAGGCCTAAATTCAGAGAAGGTTTTTTTTTGTTTATTTTTGGGAGCTCCACTGCATATGGAGTTCAGAAGAACTCATGTGTATTGAAAAAACGGACAATGTTTTTATTCTGCACATTAGCTGCAGGAAAACCCTTGTTCCATGTCTAATGTTTGTCTGTGGTCTGTCTACATGTTAATTGTTTGTATATGTTAAACGTTTGTGGATCCTGGTAACAGGTTTCTGAGAAAATGCAGAGTGTAATACAAAGGTATGCAAATGTATGGTTCTTTGTATTTAGGTAGGAGACTTCTCTGCATATTGAATGAATGGATTGAAGGCAGGGATAGTGTGAGTGTGAGATACTCATAATTGATGATTGTGTGTTGGGATATTACAATGTACAAATTCATTTACATGAGTTGGACAAATACAATATCTATTTGGGTTTTGTTATGTGGGAAACTAGTAAAATTATGTGAATATATTGCATAATAATGTACTTGTGAAAAACTGTGTTGGGACAAATCTAGGAATGGGATGTGGTAAATATGTAACTACCAATGAAGAGGATCATGACAAATCTAGGAATATTGCGTTATAAAATTTGCTTAACTTGGTTTGCAGTGTTTGATAACGTGAAAAATAAGTAACTGTGCTGATGATGATATTGATCAATCTAAGATTATTGTATTGTAAACTTGATTGATTTGCAATGTTTGATATATTGTTTGTTTACATAGTAAGAATTCTTGAGTTATATGTCTACTGTATGTAGAAGGTATTTGTGCCGTAATGTAGGAAGATTAGGAATATTAAAAATATTCATTTGCTACAGCAGAAAACTTATCAAGTCTCTCTGGGCAGAGATTGTTGGATGGATAAATTTGAACTACAGATTTTTGTTTTGAAGGGGTGAAGAAAAGCACACAAGACCCCAGATTGTGATTTTGTTTTTGTTTTGTTTGATTTGCCATGGACTGAATTATTTTGGATCAAGTTTATTTGGGACTGAGAAAATTTATGAACTGATTTATTTCCACCAGGACATTGGAACTTTCTAAGTGTGATTTGAAATTTCATCTTCTCTAAGTGCATGCTGCACCTATCCACACGCTATGACTATTCAACTGAGCCTGAAGAACTGACAAGTGTGCCTGACTGCTGCTAAATTGCCACTGGGGTGATCCTCATACTCTGCACAATAACCGCCAGCAGATGACGTCAAAGGAGGGTGAAGCATCACCGCTCCTCCCTGAAGGCCTTGGGCAACAAAATGCTGTACAGAGGCAGCTGCTACATTGAAATAAAGGGGCTCTATAGTCAGCTGTGGATACTTCTGGATATGGAGAATGGAGAAGATTGTTTGATACCAATATAATGGGCGGGGACAGATTCCTACTTAGGGTCTGTTCTTTGGCTAACCAGGGAAAGCAGTGAGGGCACAATAATCCCCCTGCTTCCCTGCATCGGAGATCCTATAGGTTTAGGATCTAAAGAAGATCAAGAGAAGAATAAACTATTTTATAGGAAGAGACATTTGTATTCAACATCTAACGGTTCTTGAATTTTTTGTTTTTCGTTATTTTCTCGAGCCCAGATTTGACAAGATTGGTTTTATGTTGATAGCAAATGGATATATATAGGGAACAGGTATTTGGTTGTTTATGTAATATATTTCAGAAGTTGATTAATAGAATTTGAAGATCAAACCATGATATGTCAAAGTACATATTCCAACCCTAAATTGTATGCTAATTTTATGTATCTTGATGAAATAGTTGTATGATGGCTACAAATAGCCAAAGGGTGGATTGTGGTGCAAATATAATTGGCTATTTGTAGCCCTCCATTTTGTCCTTCATCCTCCATTTTGTATTTTCCTTTATTCTCCATTTTGTATCTTACATACGAATAGCTATGAACATTCATGTGGACTTCAAACCTGTTTGGTATAGGAAGCTTTGATGTAACTGTGAAATGTGTATGCGATTTGTTAGTTCTTTGTATAAGATAGAGGTCTAACATATGTATATTGGTCTTACTTATACAGAACGATGCTACCTGCTTTTACTACAATTCCATTTGTATAGGTTTGTTTGAGCCCTGTCCATATACATTGTATGGCCAGGAATCTGTTGAGTCTTGTTAATCCTGTGATACCATCATCATTGTCTAGGGAATTGAGTTGTTGATTCTGAACCTTTGATCAATGAAGCTGGCTCCTTCAGATGGTGGGGGGTCTCAGACTGATAACATCTTGGTTTGCAAATCTTGGAGAATATGGCCTATGACTCAGCAAGTTATACTAATATAAAGGACAGGAGAGAGTTAGGAGGAGTAAGTAGTTTTTGGAATGAAGCAGTAGTAGCTGTTGGAATCTAGGAGGAGAAGCTCTTGGAATTTTTGATGGAAGGATGAGAAGCTTTGAGTAGTAGATGAGTATGTCATCTGCTGAACCCCTAGAAGTGAGGGAACCTCTGATGATGGTAATATGTGATCTGTAATCTTTTAGGTAATAATGTAACTTGCTATCTTTATACTTTCTGATGTAACATCTGCAACCTTTATGTTTTGTACATAGCTATTATCATTTGTATATAGATATTATCCTTTGTATATTAGATCCGATAGTTTACAAACGTAGGACAATTATTCACCACTATGCTCAATTATCATTTGGTTTTAATAAATTCTTATTGTTAAACCTTTTATAGTGTCTTACTCTCTTTAAAGCGTAATCTGAACTAAGTCTTGCTCCTTGCAGCAATACAATAGTAGAGGCCGGGTGATAAGGGGAGGTCAATGAATATAATGGAGGTCAGTGTGTACAGCGGAGGAGGGGTGATATGAGGAGGCCGGTGTTTACAGTGGAGGCCGGGTGATAAGAGGAGGTCGGTGTATTATAGTGGAGGCCAGGGTTTACAGTGGAGGCCAGTGTATAGAGCAGAGGCTGGGTGATAAGAGGAGGCCGGTGTATATACGGTAGTGGAGGTTGGTGTGTACACTGGAGGCTGGGTGATAGGAGGAGGCCGGTGTATATACGGTAGTGGAGGTTGGTGTGTACACTGGAGGCTGGGTGATAGGAGAAGGCTGGTGTATATACGGTAGTGGAGGTTGGTGTGTACACTGGAGGCTGGGTGATAGGAGGAGGCTGGTGTATATACGGTAGTGGGGGTTGGTGTGTACACTGGAGGCTGGGTGATAGGAAGAGGCCAGTGTACACAATGCAGGCCAGTGTATATAGTGGAGGCTGGGTGATAAGAGGAGGTCGGTGTATTATAGTGGAGACCGCTGTGAGGAGTGCAGGATGCTGTAAACAGAGAAGGCCGGTCTATATAGTGGAGGCCGGGTGATAAAAGGAGGTCGGTGTGTATAGTAGAGGCCGGTGTATATAGTAGAGGCCGGGTGATAAGAGGAGGTCGGTGTATATAGTGGAGGCCAGGGTATAGAGTAGGGGGTCAGTGTGTACAGCGGAGGCTGGGTGATATGAGGAGGCCGGTGTATATAGTAGAGGCCAGGGTATACAGTGGAGGTCGGTGTATACAGTGACTGTCGGGTGATATGAGGAGGCCGGTGTGTACAGTGGAGGCTGGGTGATATAAGTAGGCCGGTGTATTATGGTGGAGGCCAGGGTATACAGTGGAGGTCGGTGTATAGAGCAGAGGCTGGGTGATAGGAGGAGGTCGGTGTACACAGTGGAGGTTGGTGTGTACAGCGGAGGCTGGGTGATAGTAGGAGGCCGGTGTACACAGCGGATGCCACTATGAGGAGTGGAGGATGCTGTAAACAGAGAAGGCCGGTGTATATAGTAGAGGCCAGGGTATACAGTGGAGGTCGGTGTATACAGTGACGGTCGGGTGATATGAGGAGGCCGGTGTGTACAGCGGAGGCCGGGTGATAAGAGGCAGTCAGTGTATTATAGTGGAGTCCAGGGTATACAGTGGAGGTCAGTGTGTACAGCGGAGGCTGGGTGATAGTAGGAGGCCGGTGTATGTACAGTAGTGGAGGTTGGTGTGTACACTGGAGGCTGGGTGATAGGAGGAGGCCGGTGTACACAGTGGAGGCCGGGTGATAAGAGGAGGTGTATTATAGTGGAGGCCAGGGTATACAGTGCAGGTCGGTGTATACAGCAGAGGCTGAGTGATAGGAGGAGGCCGGTGTATGTACGGTAGTGGAGGTTGATGTGTACACTGGAGGCTGGGTGATAGGAGGAGGCCAATGTACACAGTAGAGGCCGCTATGAGGAGCGGAGGATGCTGTAAACGGAGAAGGCCGGTGTATGTAGTGGTGGCCGGTTGATAAGAGGCAGTCAGTGTATTATAGTGGAGTCCAGGGTATACAGTGGAGGCCGGTGTATAGAGCAGAGGCTGGGTGATAGGAGGATGTTGGTGTATATAGTAGAGGCCGGGTGATAAAAGGCGGGTCGGTATGTACAGTGGAGGCTGGTATTAGGAGTAGAGGACGCTGTGAATAAAGACCGGTGTATACAGTAGAGGTCAGGTAATAGGAGGTAAGTGTATACAGTGGAGGCCTATGTATATAGTAGAGGTCTGGTGATAGGAGGAGGCCGGTGTATACAGTGGAGGCCAGTATATATTTGGTAGTGGAGGCCGGTGTATATATATGGTAGTATAGGTGGCTGTATGCAGTGGAAACTGGTGTATATGCAGTAGTCGAGGTGGGTGTATATAGTGGAGGCCGGTGTATACAGTGGAGGCCGGTGAATATACGGTAGTGGAGGCTGGGGTATATACGAAGTAGAGGCCAGTGTAAACAGTGGAGGTCGGTGTATATACTGTAGTAGAGGTTGGTGTATATACAGTACTGGAGGCCGGTGTATATACAGTAGTAAAGGCCGATGTATGTACGGTAGTGGAGGCCGCTACATATAGGGTAGTGGAGGCTAGTGTATATATGGTAGTGGGGGCTGCTATATATATATGGCAGTGGAGGCCAGTGTATATACAGTAGTGGAGGTTGGTGTATATATGGTAGTAGAGGCCGGTGTATATACGGTAGTGGAGGTGGATATAGTGGAGGCCGGTGTATATATGGTAGTGGAGGTCGATGTATATAGGGTAGTGGAGGTCGGTGTTAATACATTAGTGGAGGCCGGTGTATATAGGGTAGTGGATGCCAGTGTATATACGGTAGTGGAGGTCGGTGTGACTACGTTAATAGAGGTCGGTTTATATACAGTGGTAGAGGCCACTATATAGACAGTAGTAGTGGAGGCCGGGGTGTATATACGGTAGTAGAGGCCGGGGTGTATATACAGTAGTGGAAGCCGGTGTATATACGGTAATGGAGGCCGGTGTATATACGGTAGTAGAGTTTGGTTTATATACGGTAATGAAGGTCAGTGTATATAGGGTAGGGGATGCCATTGTATATACGGTACTAGAGTTCAGTGTATATATGGTAGTGGAGGTCGGTATATATAGGGTAGTGGAGGCCGGTGTATATATATGGTAGTATAGGTGGCTGTATGCAGTGGAAACTGGTGTATATGCAGTAGTCGAGGTGGGTGTATATAGTGGAGGCCGGTGTATTTATGGTAGTGGAGGCCGGTGTATACAGTGGAGGCTGGTGAATATACGGTAGTGGAGGCTGGGGTATATACGAAGTAGAGGCCAGTGTAAACAGTGGAGGTCGGTGTATATACTGTAGTAGAGGTTGGTGTATATACAGTACTGGAGGCCGGTGTATATACAGTAGTAGAGGCCGATGTATGTACGGTAGTGGAGGCTGCTACATATAGGATCGTGGAGGCTAGTGTATATATGGTAGTGGGGGCTGCTATATATATATGGAAGTGGAGGCCAGTGTATATACAGTAGTGGAGGTTGGTGTATATATGGTAGTAGAGGCCGGTGTATATATGGTAGTGGAGGTGGATATAGTGGAGGCCGGTGTATATACGGTAGTGGAGGTCGATGTATATAGGGTAGTGGAGGTCGGTGTTAATACGTTAGTGGAGGCCGGTGTATATAGGGTAGTGGATGCCAGTGTATATACGGTAGTGGAGGTCGGTGTGACTACGTTAATAGAGGTCGGTTTATATACAGTGGTAGAGGCCACTATATAGACAGTAGTAGTGGAGGCCGGGGTGTATATACGGTAGTAGAGGCCGGGGTGTATATACAGTAGTGGAAGCCGGTGTATATACGGTAATGGAGGCCGGTGTATATACGGTAGTAGAGTTTGGTTTATATACGGTAGTGAAGGTCAGTGTATATAGGGTAGGGGATGCCATTGTATATACGGTACTAGAGTTCAGTGTATATATGGTAGTGGAGGTCGGTATATATAGGGTAGTGGAGGTCGGTGTATATACGGTAGTGGAGGTCGGTATATATAGGGTACTGGATGTCAGTGTATATAGGGTAGTGGAGGTCGGTGTTAATACATTAGTGGAGGCCGGTGTATATAGGGTAGTGGATGCCAGTGTATATACGGTAGTGGAGGTCGGTGTGACTACGTTAATAGAGGTCGGTTTATATACAGTGGTAGAGGCCACTATATAGACAGTAGTAGTGGAGGCCGGGGTGTATATACGATAGTGGAAGCCGGTGTACATACGGTAGTGGAAACCGCTGTATATACGGTAATGGAGGCCGGTGTATATACGGTAGTAGAGTTTGGTTTATATACGGTAGTAAAGGTCAGTGTATATAGGGTAGGGGATGCCAGTGTACATAGGGTACTAGAGTTCAGTGTATATATGGTAGCGGAGGTCGGTGTATATACGGTAGTGGAGGTCAGTATATATAGGGTAGTGAATGTCAGTGTATATACGGTAGTGGAGGCAGCTATATAGACAGTAGTAGTGGAGGCAGGGGTGTATATACGGTAGTGGAGGTTGGTGTATATACGGTAGTAGAGGCCGGGTGTATATACGGTAATGGAGGCCAGTGTATATACGGTAATGGAGGCTGGTGTATATACGGTAATGGAGGCAGGTGGATATACGGTAGTGGAGGTCGGTGTATATACGGTAGTAGAGTTTGTTTTATATAGGGTAGGGGATGCCAGTGTATATACAGTAGTGGAGGCCGGTGTGTTTACGGTAGTGGAGGCCGGTGTATATACGGTAGTGGAGGCCGATGTATAAACGGTAATGGAGGTAGTGAGTATATATATATGGTAGTGGAGGCCGGTGTATATACAGTAGTGGAGGACAGTATATATACGGTAGTGGAGGCCGGTGTATATACGGTAGTGGAGGTAGTGAGTATATATATGGTAGTTGAGGCCGGTGTATATACGGTAGTGGAGGACAGTATATATACGGTAGTGGAGGCCGGTGTTTATACAATAGTGGAGGTCGTGAGTATATATATATATAGTAGTGGATGTCGGTGTATATACGGTAGTGGAGGTCGTGAGTATATATAAATGGTAGTGGAGGTCGGTGTATATACGGTAGTGGAGGCTGGTGTATATACGGTAGTGGAGGCCGGTGTATATACGGTAGTAGAGGTCGTGAGTATATATATATATATATGGTAGTGGAGGCCGGTGTATATATATATATATATGGTAGTGGAGGCCGGTGTATATACGGTAGTGGAGGTCGGTGTATACAGTGTAGACGCGATGTGGGCGGTCCTCGGCGTCTCCCGTGACAACAGCCCCGCCCTCCCCGTGCCGTCGGGCCGATAGGACGTCACTTCCGGCGGAGCGGCTGTAGACTTCGGCGGTGGCTGCTGGACGAGTCGGCGGAGCAGAGAGACGGACAGCCGGGCAGCGGCCCCAGGACACAGCGCCACCCCCGCCCAACACTGCAGCCATGGGGAACGCCGCCACCGCCAAGAAAGGGAACGAGATAGAGAGCGGTGAGTGCGGCCTGCGGGCCCGGGGGGCGAGCGCACGGAACACCGGGGACCCTGCCGTATCCAACCCGCCACCTGAGGAGATATACCCGGAGCCGTGCGGCCTGTCGGTGCGGATATATATACCGGGCTCTACTGTTTATACGGGGTAGTACAGTGTATGGAGGGGCACTGGGGGGTATATATGGGGTAGTACAGTGTATGGAGGGTCGGGGGCACTGGGGGGTATATATGGGGTAGTACAGTGTATGGAGGGTCGGGGGCACTGGGGGGTATATATGGGGGAGTACAGTGTATGGAGGGTCGGGGGCACTGGGGGGGATATATGGGGTAGTACAGTGTATGGAGGGTCGGGGGCACTGTGGTGCATATACGGGGTAGTACAGTGTATGCAGGGTCGGGGGCACTGGTGGGGATATACGGGGTAGTACAGTGTACGGAGGGACGGGGGCACTGGGGTGGATATATATGGGGTAGTACAGTGTATGGAGGGTCGGGGGCACTGGGGGGGATATATGGGGTAGTACAGTGTATGGAGGGTCGGGGGCACTGGGGGGGATATATATGGGGTAGTACAGTGTATGGAGGGTCGGGGGGCACTGTGGTGGATATACGGGGTAGTACAGTGTACGGAGGGACGGGGGCACTCGGGGGGATATATATGGGGTAGTACAGTGTATGGAGGGTCGGGGGCACTGGGGTGGATATATGGGGTAGTACAGTGTATGCAGGGTCGGGGGCACTGGGGGGGATATATGGGTACTACAGTGTATGTAAGGGCACTGGGTAGATATATATGGGGTAGTACAGTGTATGTAAGGGCACTGGGTAGATATATATGGGTACTACAGTGTATGTAAGGGCACTGGGTAGATATATATGGGGTAGTACAGTGTATGGAGGGTCGGGGGTACTGGGGTGGATATATGGGGTGGTACAGTGTATGGAGGGTCGGGGGCACTGGGGTGGATATATATGGGGTAGTACAGTGTATGTAAGGGCACTGGGGTAGATATATATGGGGTAGTACAGTGTATGGAGGGTCGGGGGGCACTGGGGTGGATATATATGGGGTAGTACAGTGTATGGAGGGTCGGGGGGCACTGGGGTGGATATATATGGGGTAGTACAGTGTATGGAGGGTCGGGGGGCACTGGGGTGGATATATATGGGGTAGTACAGTGTATGGAGGGTCGGGGGGCACTGGGGTGGATATATATGGGGTAGTACAGTGTATGGAGGGACGGGGGCACTGGGGTGGATATATATGGGGTAGTACAGTGTATGGAGGGTCGGGGGCACTGGGGTGAATATATATGGGGTAGTACAGTGTATGGAGCGTCGGGGGCACTGGGGTGAATATATATGGGGTAGTACAGTGTATGGAGCGTCGGGGGCACTGGGGTGAATATATATGGGGTAGTACAGTGTATGGAGCGTCGGGGGCACTGGGGTGGATATATATGGGGTAGTACAGTGTATGGAGGGTCGGGGGCACTGGGGGGTATATATAAGGGGTAGTACAGTGTATGGAGGGTCGGGGGCACTGGGGGGATATACAGGGTAGTACAGTGTATGGAGGGGCACTGGGGGGTATATATGGGGGAGTACAGTGTATGGAGGGTCGGGGGCACTGGGGGGGATATATGGGGTAGTACAGTGTATGGAGGGTCGGGGGCACTGGGGGGGATATATGGGGTAGTACAGTGTATGGAGGGTCGGGGGCACTGGGGGGGATATATATGGGGTAGTACAGTGTATGGAGGGTCGGGGGGCACTGTGGTGCATATACGGGGTAGTACAGTGTATGCAGGGTCGGGGGCACTGGTGGGGATATACGGGGTAGTACAGTGTACGGAGGGACGGGGGCACTGGGGTGGATATATATGGGGTAGTACAGTGTATGGAGGGTCGGGGGCACTGGGGGGGATATATATGGGGTAGTACAGTGTATGGAGGGTCGGGGGGCACTGTGGTGGATATACGGGGTAGTACAGTGTACGGAGGGACGGGGGCACTCGGGGGGATATATATGGGGTAGTACAGTGTATGGAGGGTCGGGGGCACTGGGGTGGATATATGGGGTAGTACAGTGTATGCAGGGTCGGGGGCACTGGGGGGGATATATGGGTACTACAGTGTATGTAAGGGCACTGGGTAGATATATATGGGGTAGTACAGTGTATGTAGGGTCGGGGGTACTGGGGTGGATATATGGGGTGGTACAGTGTATGGAGGGTCGGGGGGCACTGTGGTGGATATACGGGGTAGTACAGTGTATGGAGGGTCGGGGGGCACTGGGGTGGATATATATGGGGTAGTACAGTGTATGTAAGGGCACTGGGGTAGATATATATGGGGTAGTACAGTGTATGGAGGGTCGGGGGGCACTGGGGTGGATATATATGGGGTAGTACAGTGTATGGAGGGTCGGGGGCACTGGGGTGGATATATATGGGGTAGTACAGTGTATGGAGCGTCGGGGGCACTGGGGGGGATATACGGGGTAGGACAGTGTATGGAGGGGCACGGGGGGGGGATATACGGGGTAGTACAGTGTATGGAGGGTCGGGGCACTGGGGGGGATATACGGGGTAGTACAGTGTATGGAGGGTCGGGGCACTGGAGGGGGATATATATGGGGTAGTACAGTGTATGGAGGGTCGGGGGCACTGGGGTGGATATATATGGGGTAGTACAGTGTATGGAGGGTCGGGGGCACTGGGGTGGATATATATGGGGTAGTACAGTGTATGGAGGGTCGGGGGCACTGGGGTGGATATATATGGGGTAGTACAGTGTATGGAGGGTCGGGGGCACTGGGGTGGATATATATGGGGTAGTACAGTGTATGGAGGGTCGGGGGCACTGGGGTGGATATATATGGGGTAGTACAGTGTATGGAGGGTCGGGGGCACTGGGGGGGATATACGGGGTAGTACAGTGTATGGAGGGTCGGGGGCACTGGGGGGGATATATATGGGGTAGTACAGTGTATGGAGGGTCGGGGGCACTGGGGGGGATATACGGGGTAGTACAGTGTATGGAGGGTCGGGGGCACTGGGGGGGATATACGGGGTAGTACAGTGTATGGAGGGTCGGGGGCACTGGGGGGGATATACGGGGTAGTACAGTGTATGGAGGGTCGGGGGCACTGGGGGGGGGGGGATATACGGGGTAGGACAGTGTATGGAGGGTCGGGGGCACTGGGGTGGATATATATGGGGTAGGACAGTGTATGGAGGGTCGGGGGCACTGGGGTGGATATATATGGGGTAGTACAGTGTATGGAGGGTCGGGGGCACTCGGGGGGGATATATATGGGGTAGTACAGTGTATGGAGGGTCGGGGGCACTCGGGGGGATATATATGGGGTAGTACAGTGTATGGAGGGTCGGGGGCACTGGGGGGGATATACGGGGTAGTACAGTGTATGGAGGGTTTTGGACACTGGGGGGGGGATATATGGGGTACTACAGTGTATGGAGGGTCGGG
This sequence comes from Eleutherodactylus coqui, assembly GCF_035609145.1. Lineage (NCBI taxonomy): Eukaryota > Metazoa > Chordata > Amphibia > Anura > Eleutherodactylidae > Eleutherodactylus > Eleutherodactylus coqui. The sequence goes on from NC_089839.1 coordinate 308,134,337, forward strand.
GGCGCTGGGGGGGGATATACGGGGTAGGACAGTGTATGGAGGGGCACTGGGGGGGCTATACGGGGTAGGACAGTGTATGGAGGGGCACTAGGGGGGATATACGGGGTAGGACAGTGTATGGAGGGGCACGGGGGGGATATACGGGGTAGGACAGTGTATGGAGGGGCACGGGGGGGATATACGGGGTAGGACAGTGTATGGAGGGGCACGGGGGGGGATATACGGGGTAGGACAGTGTATGTAGGGTCGGGGGTACTGGGGGGGATATATGGGGTAGTACAGTGTCTGGAGGGTCGGGGGCACTGGGGGGGGATATATATGGGGTAGTACAGTGTATGGAGGGTCGGGGGCACTGGGGGGGATATATATGGGGTAGTACAGTGTATGGAGGGTCGGGGGCACTGGGGGGGGATATATATGGGGTAGTACAGTGTATGGAGGGTCGGGGGCACTGGGGGGGATATATATGGGGTAGTACAGTGTATGGAGGGTCGGGGGCACTGGGGGGGATATATATGGGGTAGTACAGTGTATGGAGGGTCGGGGGCACTGGGGTGAATATATATGGGGTAGTACAGTGTATGGAGGGTCGGGGGCACTGGGGTGGATATATATGGGGTAGTACAGTGTATGGAGCGTCGGGGGCACTGGGGGGGATATACGGGGTAGGACAGTGTATGGAGGGGCACGGGGGGGGGGATATACGGGGTAGGACAGTGTATGGAGGGGAACGGGGGGGGATATACGGGGTAGGACAGTGTATGGAGGGGCACGGGGGGGATATACGGGGTAGGACAGTGTATGGAGGGGCGGGGGGGGGATATACGGGGTAGGACAGTGTATGGAGGGGCACGGGGGGGATATACGGGGTAGGACAGTGTATGGAGGGGCACGGGGGGGGGATATACGGGGTAGGACAGTGTATGGAGGGGCACGGGGGGGGGATATACGGGGTAGGACAGTGTATGGAGGGGCACGTGGGGGGGGGGATATACAGGGTAGGACAGTGTATGGAGGGGCACGTGGGGGGGGGATATACGGGGTAGGACAGTGTATGGAGGGGCACGTGGGGGGGGGATATACGGGGTAGGACAGTGTATGGAGGGGCACGTGGGGGGGGGATATACGGGGTAGGACAGTGTATGGAGGGGCACGGGGGGGGGATATACGGGGTAGGACAGTGTATGGAGGGGCACGTGGGGGGGATATACGGGGTAGGACAGTGTATGGAGGGGCACGTGGGGGGGGGATATACGGGGTAGGACAGTGTATGGAGGGGCACGTGGGGGGGGATATACGCGGTAGGACAGTGTATGGAGGGGCACGTGGGGGGGGGATATACGGGGTAAAACAGTGTATGGAGGGGCACGTGGGGGGGGATATACGGGGTAAAACAGTGTATGGAGGGGCACGTGGGGGGGGGATATACGGGGTAGGACAGTGTATGGAGGGGCACGTGGTGGGGGGATATACGGGGTAGGACAGTGTATGGAGGGGCACGTGGGGGGGGGATATACGGGGTAGGACAGTGTATGGAGGGGCACGTGGGGGGGGGATATACGGGGTAGGACAGTGTATGGAGGGGCACGTGGGGGGGGGATATACGGGGTAGGACAGTGTATGGAGGGGCACGGGGGGGGGATATACGGGGTAGGACAGTGTATGGAGGGGCACGGGGGGGGGGATATACGGGCTAGGACAGTGTATGGAGGGGCACGGGGGGGGATATACGGGGTTGGACAGTGTATGGAGGGGCACGGGGGGGGATATACGGGGTTGGACAGTGTATGGAGGGGCACGGGGGGGGATATACGGGGTAGGACAGTGTATGGAGGGGCACGGGGGGGGGATATACGGGGTAGGACAGTGTATGGAGGGGCACGGGGGGGATATACGGGGTAGGACAGTGTATGGAGGGGCACGGGGGGGGATATACGGGGTAGGACAGTGTATGGAGGGGCACGGGGGGGGATATACGGGGTAGGACAGTGTATGGTGGGGCACGGGGGGGGGATATACGGGGTAGGACAGTGTATGGAGGGGCACGGGGGGGGATATACGGGGTAGGACAGTGTATGGAGGGGCACGGGGGGGGATATACGGGGTAGGACAGTGTATGGGGGGGATATACGGGGTAGGACAGTGTATGGAGGGGCACGGGGGGGATATACGGGGTAGGACAGTGTATGGAGGGGCACGGGGGGGATATACGGGGTAGGACAGTGTATGGAGGGGCACGGGGGGGGGATATACGGGGTAGGACAGTGTATGGAGGGGCACGGGGGGGGGGGATATACGGGGTAGGACAGTGTATGGAGGTGCACGGGGGGGATATACGGGGTAGGACAGTGTATGGAGGTGCACGGGGGGGGGGGATATACGGGGTAGGACAGTGTATGGAGGGGCACTGGGGTGGATATATACGGGATAGTACAGTGTATTGAGGGTCGGGGGGCACTGGTGGGAATATACGGGATAGTACAGTGTATTGAGGGTCGGGGGGCACTGGTGGGAATATACGGGGTAGTGCAGTGTATGGAGGGTCGGGGGCACTGGGGTGAATATACGGGGTAGTACAGTGGATGGAGGGGCACTGGGGTGGATATATATGGGGTAGTACAGCGTATGTAGGGTCGGGGGCACTGGGGTGGATATATATGGGGTAGTACAGTGTATGTAGGGTCGGGGGCACTGGGGTGGATATATATGGGGTAGTACAGTGTATGGTGAGTCGGGGGCACTGGGGTGGATATACGGGGTAGTACAGTGTATGGAGGGTCGGGGGCACTGGGGTGGATATACAGGGTACTACAGTGTATGGAGGTTTGGAGGCACTGGGGTGGATATACGGGGTACTACAGTGTATGGAGGGTCGGAGGCACTGGGGTGGATATACGGGGTTCTACAGTGTATATAGGATCGTGGGCACTGGGGTGGATATACGGGGTAGTACAGTGTATGTAGGGGCACTGGGGTGGATATACGGGTTAGTACAGTGTATGTACTGTCGGGGGCACTGGGGTGGATATATATGGGCTAGTACAGTGTATGGTGGGTCGGGGGCACTGGGGTGGATATATACGGGGTAGTACAGTGTATGTAGGGGCACTGGGGTGGATATATACGGGGTAGTACAGTGTATGTAGGGGCACTGGGGTGGATATATACGGGGTAGTACAGTGTATGGAGGGTCTGGGGCACTGGGGTGGATATACGGGGTAGTACAGTGTATATAGGATCGTAGGCACTGGGGTGGATATACGGCGTAGTACAGTGTGTGTAGGGGCACTGGGGTGGATATATATAGGGTAGTACAGTGTATGGAGGGTCGGGGGCACTGGTGGGGATATATGGGGTAGTACAGTGTATGCAGGGTTGGGGGCACTGGGGTGGATATACTGGGTAGTACAATGTATGGAGGGTCGGGGGCACTGGGGTGGATATACTGGGTAGTACAGTGTATGCAGGGTCGGGGGCACTGGGGTGGATATATACGGGGTAGTACAGTGTATAGAGGGTCGGGGGCACTGGGGTGGATATATACGGGGTAGTACAGTGTATAGAGGGTCGGGGGCACTGGGGTGGATATATACGGGGTAGTACAGTGTATGGAGGGTCGGGGGCACTGGGGTGGATATATACGGGGTAGTACAGTGTATGGAGGGTCGGGGGCACTGGGGGGGATATATGGGGTAGTACAGTGTATGGAGGGTCGGGAGCACTGGGGTAGCTATACGGGGTAGTACAGTGTATGTAGGGTCGGGGGCACTGGGGTGGATATATATGGGCTAGTACAGTGTATGGTGGGTCGGGGGCACTGGGGTGGATATATACGGGGTAGTACAGTGTATGTAGGGGCACTGGGGTTGATATATACGGGGTAGTACAGTGTATGTAGGGGCACTGGGGTGGATATATACTGGGTAGTACAGTGTATGGAGGGTCTGGGGCACTGGGGTGGATATACGGGGTAGTACAGTGTATGGAGGGTCGGGGGCACTGGGGTGAATATATGGGGTAGTACAGTGTATGGAGGGGCACTGGGGTGGATATATATGGGGTAGTACAGTGTATGGAGGGTTGGAGGCACTGGGGTGGATATACGGGTACTACAGTGTATGGAGGGTCGTAGGCACTGGGGTGGATATACGGCGTAGTACAGTGTGTGTAGGGGCACTGGGGTGGATATATATGGGGTAGTACAGTGTATGTAGGGTCGGGGGCACTGGGGGGGATATATACGGGGTAGTACAGTGTATGTAGGGTCGGAGGCACTGGGGTGGATATATACTGGGTAGTACAGTGTATGCAGCGTCGGGGGCACTGGGGGTGATATATACGGGGTAGTACAGTGTATGGAGGGTCGGGGGCACTGGTGGGGATATATGGGGTAGTACAGTGTATGCAGGGTTGGGGGCACTGGGGTGGATATACTGGGTAGTACAATGTATGGAGGGTCGGGGGCACTGGGGTGGATATACGGGGTAGTACAGTGTATATAGGGACGGGGGCACTGGTGGGGATATACGGGGTAGTACAGTGTATGGAGGGTCTGGGGCACTGGGGTGGATATACAGGGTAGTACAGTGTATGGAGGGTCGGGGGCACTGGGGTGAATATATGGGGTAGTACAGTGTATGGAGGGGCAGTGGGGTGGATATATATGGGGTAGTACAGTGTATGGAGGGTTGGAGGCACTGGGGTGGATATACGGGTACTACAGTGTATGGAGGGTCGTAGGCACTGGGGTGGATATACGGGGTACTACAGTGTATATAGGATCGTGGGCACTGGGGTGGATATACGGCGTAGTACAGTGTGTGTAGGGGCACTGGGGTGGATATATATAGGGTAGTACAGTGTATGGAGGGTCGGGGGCACTGGTGGGGATATATGGGGTAGTACAGTGTATGCAGGGTTGGGGGCACTGTGGTGGATATACTGGGTAGTACAATGTATGGAGGGTCGGGGGCACTGGGGTGGATATACGGGGTAGTACAGTGTATATAGGGACGGGGGCACTGGTGGGGATATACGGGGTAGTACAGTGTATGCAGGGTCGGGGGCACTGGGGTGGATATATACGGGGTAGTACAGTGTATAGAGGGTCGGGGGCACTGGGGGTGGATATATACGGGGTAGTACAGTGTATGGAGGGTCGGGGGCACTGGGGTGGATTTATGGGGTAGTACAGTGTATGTAGAGTCGGGGGCACTGGGGTGGATATACGGGGTAGTAGTGTATATAGGGTCGGGGGCACTGGGGTGGATATACGGGGTAGTACAGTGTATATAGGGTCGTGGGGATATACGGGGTAGTACAGTGCATGCAGGGTCGGGGGCACTGGGGTGGATATATACGGGGTAGTACAGTGTATAGAGGGTCGGGGGCACTGGGGTGGATATATACGGGGTAGTACAGTGTATGGAGGGTCGGGGGCACTGGGGTGGATTTATGGGGTAGTACAGTGTATGTAGAGTCGGGGGCACTGGGGTGGATATACGGGGTAGTAGTCTATATAGGGTCGGGGGCACTGGTGGGGATATACGGGGTAGTACAGTGTATGCAGCGTCGGGGGCACTGGAGTGGATATATATTGGGTAGTACAGTGTATAGAGGGTCTGGGGCACTGGGGTGGATATATACGGGGTCGTACAGTGTATGCAGGGTCGTGGGCACTGATCGGTGTATATACATAGAAGGCTACTGTGTCTTTATATGGAATCAGTGTAGCTGGTGTGTATATACGGGGTAGTACTGTTTGTATATAGGGTTTGGTGTCGCTATATTGTGTGTATACATACAAGGTTCTACTATGTATATAGGGTCAGTGTCGCTGGTGTGTATATACGGGGTAGTACTGTGTGTGTATAGGGTTGGTGTAGCTAGTGTGTATATACGGGGTAGTACTGTCTGTCTGGTCGGGGGCACTGGGGTGGATATACAGAGTTTTGTGGATGTAGGGTCAGTGGCTCTCGTGTGTATATAGGGTCGATGCCGCTGGTGTAGCTGTGGGGCAGCACCGTGTATATACGGGCAGTGCCACTGACGCAATGTAGCGGGTACTATGAACACATCAGTGACCGTAACGCTGTATACTTAGTACCTGTATTATATACACCATGTCAGGTCACTGATGCCCCATCGTGTATATATGTGTAAGTTTAAAGGGGTTTTCCTAGACTCAAATATTGAGGGTCTGTTCTGTCCTTAAAGGGGTTCTGACATGGGGAAAAAAATAAAAATGTGCTCATCTTGCCTGGCCAGGTCCGACCGTCGGGCAGCATCTTCTGTGGCTTCTAGAAGCAGAGGTGGAGCCGTCAAAATGATGGCTTCCTGCTCTGCTCCGTCCGTCAGCCACTTCCGAGGTGAATGGACGGGGGCCCCGTCACAAGCAGTGCTTGCTGTGGGCGGCCCGTCCGTTCTGGCTGAACTCCGAGATTCTGCGCATGCGCAGTGGAGAGGCGGCCCGTCCTGACTGCTGTCAGAGGGTACCCCTCTCCTGCACCTGCGCACAATCCCGGAGTGGGGCAGGCCGTTCTGGCTTGTCAGAGGGCAGGGCGGCTCATCGGAGGAGGAAGAGAGCCTGCTGGGAGATGACCCCCCCCCCCCCCCCGATGACAACAGAACACAAGGTAAGTATTCTGTTTTTATGCTTTAGCAGCCATACATCGTGGGTTCCCCGTGTCCATTGGGCAGACCAGGGAACAATGGCTGCTAAAGCATAAAAACATTATTACTGTCAGAACCCCTTTAATATTGTATCAGTGGGTATCCACCATTCAGTATCCCAGCCAATCAGCTCATCACCGCGGCCTCGTCAGAAAGCTCATCACCACGGCCTATACAATGCACACCAGGTGCAGCGCTGCACATTGTATAGTGGCTGTATTTGGTATTGCAGCTCAATCCGATTCACAAGTGGGACTGAGCTGCTCTCAGGTCATGTGACTGATGAACGTGACATCACTGGCTTGAGAAGAGACCAAGGGGCCCGTGGGGGCCCGCCGCGCTTCCCTGCTGTTGGAATTGGTGGGGGGGCGCCACGCTCCAGTTACACTGCCTGCTCTTCGTGGCTCCGATGGGAGATCTTGTCCACGAAGAGCAGGAAGTGTAACCGAAGCGCGGCGCCCCCATCGATCACCTACTGATGACCTGTCCAGAGGCCAGCTCATCACTTGACAATGCAGCGAGAAGCCCTTTTACAGCATTCATGGCGTCTCGTCAGGCACCCGCCAGCATGGCTGCCATTGTTAAAGATCCATTCTCATTGCTTGTAAAGGGGTCATCCATCCTTGGCCACAAGAACATCGCCGCTGGGAGACCCCCATCGTTGTATGCATAGCGCCGTAGGCACGAGTCCTAGGGGCTCATTTACACAGGCGTATTGCCAACGCATGTTTCCTGTGTGTAACATGTGGCGAATGGCGGCAGTGAGTCTGTGGACTTCCGTTCTTCCATTTACACCTGCGTTAAAACTGCGAGGGGACATCCGTGTAAAACGCAGGCGAACGCACGTTCCATCTCTCCCCATTCCATGTACTGAAACGCTGCCCCTTCGCAATGCCTGAGCGTAGGTAGGGGCTGCGAGACTCGCAGGGCTGTACTCATACGGCTGTGTGAATGAGCCCTAATACTGCGGTTTTTTACTGTGCCAGCGGGAGGCAAGTTGTGACGTCATCAGCTTTCAGGTGTGCATTGTTGCTGCCGAAAACCACGCAGTAAAATTCCGTAACGCGCTTTCACAAGCTGCGGCGGATAGACCAGAGCTCGGACTTGCTGCACCCCATGAGCCGTATTCACTGGTCTGCGATGTTCTGCAGCCATTATATCCCCGCTACATTATATCCCCGCTACATTATATCCCCGCTACATTATATCCCCGCTACATTATATCCCCGCTACATTATATCCCCGCTACATTATATCCCCGCTACATTATATCCCCGCTACATTATATCCCCGCTACATTATATCCCCGCTACATTATATCCCCGCTACATTATATCCCCGCTACATTATATCCCCGCTACATTATATCCCCGCTACATTATATCCCCGCTACATTATATCCCCGCTACATTATATCCCCGCTACATTATATCCCCGCTACATTATATCCCCGCTACATTATATCCCCGCTACATTATATCCCCGCTACATTATATCCCCGCTACATTATATCCCCGCTACATTATATCCCCGCTACATTATATCCCCGCTACATTATATCCCCGCTACATTATATCCCCGCTACATTATATCCCCGCTACATTATATCCCCGCTACATTATATCCCCGCTACATTATATCCCCGCTACATTATATCCCCGCTACATTATATCCCCGCTACATTATATCCCCGCTACATTATATCCCCGCTACATTATATCCCCGCTACATTATATCCCCGCTACATCCCATCCGCATGGAAGTGAACGCACTCACCTGCAACTGTGATCAGTGCAAAAAACCACAAACTGGAAGCGGTCCGGTGTTTGGGTTGTTTTTTTATTGATCTTTGAAAATCCATTGAAATCCACGGATCCACGGTGCGAAAAAAGTGATCAGAGAGATGGAAACCCTGAACCGACCCGAGCGCAGGCGTGAGAGCACCCGCAAAATGGGCGGCTCTTGGAATGCGGTGTAAACTTGGTATCGCCAGAATCTTGCCGACCCGCGAATGTGATGACGCTGTAAAAATGAAATTAAAAAAATAAGAAAAGTAGCAGAACTTTTTTCTTTTTCTTCTTCCTAATCCCCCTAAATTTTTTATTTTTTTTTCTTAAGTTACGCATTACATTATCCGGGCCCAAAAATGACGCCCCTTGAAAAAAAATGCCAGCTGCCCCGGAATAAGCCCGCCCTCCTGTTGTCAGCAGAAGAATTAAAGAGTTCCGGCTCCTGGAATGCGACTATGAAAAAACAAAAAAAACCCCGAAAAAGCTGGTGATTAGGGTGCAGACAGACCTCATCATTAAGGGGTTAAAGCAACCGTCCGATCCTGGGCAAACAAAGATGGCGGCACCGCTTCTCTGACTACCGGATGCACATCAGTAGGCTAAGGCCTCATGTCCACGGGCGCAGCCACGAGGCCAAAAATCTCCTGTCCAGATGCTGCGGGGCTCTCCTCCGGCGCGGCCGGATCTTCTTTCTTCTGCCCGGTGGATTTACTCGGCACTAACTTTTTTTTTTATTCTCCCGTGGATCCGCGGCACAGCGACAGCTGCGAGCGGGCCGCAGATATGACTGCTTCCATTGACTATGTAAAAGCGTGATATCCGTTTCCCGGACACACAGTGCAATCGCGTATAAATACGGCCTAAAGGTACCTACCTACATACAGGATGACTGTCAGGTGATTAAGCGCCTTACAGCCGTCCCACGGACCCCCGCCCTACTATCCGCTATAGACCTTGAAGTGACCGGACGCCATTCCTGTTTGCACGGCCCAACAGACGAGCAACTCTTCCTCGGTGCCCTGCCGGCGGTCGCACGCTCACGGGACGATGTCGCCTCCATTTACGGTTTCCAGTGATGATTTGGGCGCTAATCGTCCCGTGTGACGACACTGATGGGCACTACTTGCGGCTCACCTGGACAGCACTGGCCAATCACAGCGGCACGTAGTCAGCAGCGGTGCCACCATCTTTGTTTCTCCAGGACCCAGAGGGTCACGTGACTATATGAGGGTCCTGGAGGTGGGCCGCACGTTTAACCCTTTTCTGCCATATCCTGCGGAGTCCCTGAATATCTGCACTGATCACTGCACATTGGTTGCTATTATGACCCGAGCGCGTCTTGTGCGCCGAGCACCACGGACCCTCATGGCGGCGATCATTATAACCCCATTCCCTGTATTACGCTTTCTGTACAGTCCACAAACCTGCTCCGTGAACGCAGTCGTACCGACCGGATGGCGCAAGAACCGCTCACGTTGGTTTGTCCATAAATTCATGGAAACGACTCCGTCGCCGTAGACTCTTGTCGCTGGTTTCTCGCGGTCGGACCCGCTGACCATCTCCTGTCCGTCTCCCCTTTTCCTCGCGCTTCCTGTTTGTATTTTACGCAGCGTATTTTGTAAACCTCCTGTAAACCGGTTTGTGCGCCGTTGTCACTGTGTACTAAACAGTTGTGCGGCCAGACTGCTGCTACTTGGCACCCGGCAGCGAGACACATGCCTGGCATTGCTCTGGCGCTTTGTTCTTTATTAGTCGTGGACGGCGTTGGCGCGCAGACTTGTTATGCTTATATCCCGTATAAGTTTACCAATCTGCAAGCTGTGAAATTCACAAAGCTTTACTGGGTGATCGCCGCGCCAAAAGCGGAGAATTATGGGACGGTAACGCACTTTTATTTTACTCTTGATGTTCTCATGACGTTATATGCGCGCCGCCATCTTATACGGTATGACGTAACGGCGCTGCTCTCCCTCTATAATATATACAGATCACTAAATCACTCCTAGTCTGTTCAGTTCTTGTTAAAGGGGTTGTCCGGTTATTGTACTCGCCTGTTCCCTACTGCGATCCAGTGCTGCAGCCCTGCTGTGGTCCCGGTGTTTGTTGTGATATGTGGAGGTCACATGATTGCTGCAGCCAATCAGAGGTTACAGCATCACATTCCCAAACTCCTGGCGTCATGGCACTCGGGATGAGAGTGCTGATTCTCGGAGAAGAATGCTGATGCTGCAGCGATCACCTGACAAACGCCTGGACGCAGCACTGGATCGCGGCGGCAGGGAACAGGTAAGTACTGTTCCTCTTATATTGCCACCAGGAGCACTTAAAGGGGGCTTGTAGTCCAGTAGTAGAACAACTCTTTTAACTCTGCGGCTCTGCATATATGCCATAAAAGCTTCCATATAGAAGCAATCCCCATTGTTAACCCCTTAGGCCCCCTGTCCATGGCCGAGTTGGAATATTGCTAGTGATATTCTGCCGTAGGGGATGAGGGGGGAGCACTGACAGGTCTCAGCGGTGAGCCTATCTAAAAGCTTGCCTGTCCACAGGCGTAGCGATATCCCGTGGCGGAAATCTGACAGATAGGTGCGCCGCGGAGAATCGCAGCATGCCGCGATTTAGATACCGCGAGCGGAGAATCACTATGGAAAGCTTCAGACAGCGTGATTTGCGGGCGATTTACTGCCAGCGAATCAACGCCCGTGTACAGGCAGCCTTCATGTCACATTCAGTGTTGATGGCAGCATATAAGAGGTTAACAGAGGGAGGGTTATCCCTCTGTAACGTTATTGGCCCGCCGCCGCAAAACCTGAAAGCAATGTGTTTCCGTTGAACCCGGAGGGTAGACGGCCGGGTCTACCATCACTGCTTACAGGCAATAGTTATAATACACTGCAGTATGGAAACCATCTTGGGATTGCAGATTCAAGTTCTCTACAGCAACATAGAAAAAATGTAAAAAAAAAAAAAACACAGAAAAAAAAGCAAAATATACATATTTTTTTCTTTTGGGCACCGCGCCCCTTTTTTGTTATCTTTGCATTTTTAATGACCTGTAAAGTAAATCAAACAAACCTGCTCTATGAAAGACGGAAACAAAAAGGTACGTTTTTTTATTTTTCTTCATTGCGTTGCCAAAATACACAATAAGTGTGATTTAGAAAGTTGTATGCCAAAATGGTGCCAATGAGACGTACCGTCTGTCGGGGGGGAACTTTATTGTGCAAAGGTGGGAAAACCTGACAAATCTATATAACTTTGGTATCACTAATGGGTCCAACCAACAAGTCGTCATTTATGCCGCATGGATGTGGTAAAAAAATGGCAGAATTCATAAATTTTATTTAGTTTTTTTTTTTTTTTTATAGCCCAAGGGGGGGTAATACTATACATGTATACCCCAAAATGGTGCCCCCACGTCTTGCCCTGAGCGTGGTCGGGGCAATAAGCTGTTGGCTCGGTCGGATACTGATGCCCCATCCGCAGGGGTTGGCGATGCTGCAGCACCTCATGGAGCCTATTTTATTGTCCCCGTCCCTGTACTATTGCGCGGTGCCTGTTGCGCTCACTAGGAGCTGCAGGGGCTCCTGGGTTTTGTTGGGGCCCTGAGACTTTGCCGTACACAGACTGCGATTTAACCTTAGTGACGCGGCCCATTTTGGGCCTAAAGATTACAGACGGGCCGATCGGTGACATAAGAGCCACTTGTAACGTGTATTTTACCGCTTATTTCATTCTTTCCTTTAGAGCTGACCTCGGCAGCGTGGATCCGCCTCGCTTACAGACTGTGATGCAGATCCACGTTTTTTTTCCATTCTGCACGCAGCTTTCTAAATCCGCGCTATATAGACGATGGGTACCCTTGTGCCAAGTTATAAAGTCATCCCAAACCCACAGGATGGAGCATAACGTAAGGATTGATGGGGGTCCGACTCCTGGGAACGGGGGCTGGTTGGTCCCTGAGTGATTGGAATAGACGTTGCACGGACACGCCACTGCTGCCCCATTCACTTCAATGACAGCGCTGGAGATCACCAAGGTCAAGCACTTTGGCGCAGTCATTGAAATCAATAGCGTGGTGGCACGCCTGCATGACCGCTGCGCCATTCTCTTGGGGACCAACCTGACTCCTGTTCTCGGGACTGGTGGGGGTTCCAGAAGCTGGGACACCCACCAATCATAAAGTTGGCTAACTTGGCACATCCGATTTAATGGACATGGACACGGATTTGATGTGTGATGATCACACAGCTGTAGAATCCACAACCGCGTGTCCGTTAAGTGTGCGAGTCTCATAGGCCCGATGCACGCTGCCCGTGCGATATGCGTAGCCTCAGAAGCTATAATGGGTCCGTGTGCGGCTCGTGAACGAGCGCTGTACGCCGGTGTGCGTCCAGACGCTCGGATAGATATCACGCTAGCAAATTTGCGACTCTTCCCTGTGAGTGGGATGTTTTCCAGGAAAAACGCCACGCTGCGCGCAATTTTCGCACGTGTTGCAATAGAAAAAATAAATAATTGCATGAAAATTGCATCGACTCACGAGTGCGACGGGAGATAGAGAATGACTTATAACTCCCATAGGCAACTCCACAGCATGTGGGATCTGACGGCATCGCTGCAAGAGAAGCTCGGCCAGGTCAATGGACCCAGTAATGGCTTCTGTTGATCAGTGGGGGTCCGACTGCTGGGATTCCTACTGATGGCCAGAACAGGGGTCCCCTGCCCCCCAAGAGACTGGCAAAATGAAGCGAGAGCGTGCAAACTCCTCTACCGCTCTATTCGTTTCAGTGAGAGCGTTGGAGACTGTTGCCCGGCTGCTTTTGGCGCTCCCATTAAAGTGAATGGAATGGTGGCTGAGCGGCTGTTGTGGCCACCGATCGGACCGTCACCGATCAGCTAGGGGTATCAATAGGGGATAACATAATGTCTAGAAATACCCTAAGTGCTGTCTTACACCGGCATTTGGTAATTGCGTGCGGCACTTGCTGGTTTTATGTGCGTAATACGCCGTACTAATATCCCGCAGGTGGCCATGTTGCCGCTCACATGAATTGCGCATTTTACACAAACAAGAAAAATGGCAAGCTCGTGTATCTCGCAGTCTGCCCAGTCCGGCCTAACTCTTCCCCTGAGACTCGGCGTTACTTTGTAGGGTTAAATGGCAGACGCTCGTGTCTTCGTCTGCCAGGCGGAGTGCGCCGTATCATTTGTGTACGGAAAATTCTCTGCCCGGCCATGGCGACCGTCAGAAGTGTTTACTTTGGCATCGCCCTGCTCATTGACAAACTGACAGGTTGGATAGTTAAAGCAGCCCCCCCACCCCGTCGCCGCGTACAGCGCTGGCAGCCATTTTTCTCCTTCTGATAGGATGCAGTGTAAAGTATCCCGCATCTCGGAGCAGCGGATCCTTCTGTACAGTTTATGGGGCAGGTAGGTGTAGATGCCATAGCTGATGGGCAACAAGCAGAGTAGGATGCGTACGCACATGTTTACGGTCTTGTTTAATTTGGTACTTGGGTGGCGCCACTGCCATGGAGGGTCCTGGTGCTGCCTAGCATCTAAATAAAGGCACCTTTACACGCTCCAACCGTTGCCCTGCGCTTTCACAAAGGAACGATAGTCGTGAATGGAGACGAGCGGCTGGGAATCTCCTCTGGCGCCTCCAGTCACAGGAAACAGGCAGTCGCTCCTAGATTGAGCGGCTCCTTTTCACACGGCCCGATAAGTGAGAGATCTCTTGCTCCGTGCCCTGTTGGCGACCGCTTCTACACGACATGACTATCTCCTGAAATCCCTATTTGCAGCATGCTTTGGGCCGCGTGTAACGGTACCCTTAATGGGGTGTCTAGGACTTTTAAGCGGTTTTTGTATTGATGGCCTACCCTCGGGATCGGTCATCAGTAGATAATTAGCCGGGGTCCACCGCTCGGGATCAGCTGATCTGTGGACCATGGCACTATGGACAGTGCGATCTGCTTCCTGCGCTGTCCATACAGACAGCATGCCTCGAATTCAGCTGATCGGTGGGGATCCCGAGTCGCAGACCCCCGCCAGTCACTGGCTGATGATCTGTCCTGAGGATAGGTCATCCATAGAGAAAAGGAAAAATCTCTCAAGTCCCGGACCTCGAGCACCGTCATATGGTGCTGTGGGTACTGGTGAAGCCCTAAAATAAGCCCTGGCTGCCTAGAAGAGAAAAAAAGAAACATCACCTAAGAGGCGCTGTCTGCGCCGCCGCACGTCTCCTCAGGTCGCCGGCAGACTTGCTTGTAGTTGGGAGTTTAAAAAAAAACCCCGCCTCCAGGAAGCGCTGGCTGTGATTGGCTAAGCGTCCGTGCTCAAGAACCAATCAGCCACCCATTGAGTGCTGTACCTAAATAAAAAAATACAACTGCACACCTAAAGTAACAAACCCTCATACGGCTGTCAGACAGTTACGGCTCCTGCAGTGCGATGCTGAAAATCGCTTGGTCTTTAAGGCACAGAATGGGCCGGTCACTAAGGGGTTAACTACGGAAGGGCCGCTCCTTCTACACCTTGAATCCATTTCCTCTTTTCTCCCCGTTATCTGCGCCTCTCATCGCCATAATTTAAACTTTTAGGAAGCTGCCAGGACAGTTTGTAGGTGTGTGGAAAATCCGTACCAAACGCCACATCTGCCCTAGATGTTGGGGATTTGGCGCAGGTGCCGCCATTTTTATTGCAAGGGATGAAATCCACAGCAAACTCTTGACACGCTGCACCGCGTATTCTGTGGCAACATCTCCCTCTGAGCTCTACTGTAAACGCTGCGTGTGAACGTTCCACCGGATTTACGCCCGGGCTGACCGCACTGCGTTCACACAGATCTGGCGGCGCTGCTGTGAACATCTGTGCCCGCGGATCCCTACGTGGGTTCACCCTTTTCAGTGGGCAGATTTGCATGCTGATTCGCCACAGAATCAAGAAGTGGGTATTTTTCTCTCTACGTGTGGAAAACATTGGCGCTGTACGAAGCGCGGGGCGGAACCCAGTTAAAAGTAATGAGGTGTGAATGTGTTGGGTATTCCATAGGAAATTCGCTGCCAAAAAAAAAGCGTACCTACCCTGAGGTTGGCGTGACACGGGCGTATTTGTGCGCTCTACATTATTGCACATTTGTACACAAAAGGTCCCCATAAGTCGTGTGCAATATGCTGGGAGATTGGGTCATAAATGCAACCTCCTCAACCCCTCCAGCTACACAACTGGCTGCGGTGTGACTCGGTGGACACATGTGATGGTCCAGGTACGGCCTATCAGAAGGGGTCTTCATCAGACACCTGCATCTTCAGGTCTCGTCGTCAAACCGTGAAATTCTTGTCTGCGGAGCTCCGTGAGTATTTGTGAGGCTGACGCGGCCGATAGAAGTCATCGTGCTCAGACATTGGGCGTCTTCCAACCCAAACCAGCTCCTATTTTTGCCCGTGGACCCCGTCTGACCGCCCGGGTGTCACCAGTCTTCCGGGGTTATTTATTCCCAGCAGCCTCTACAAGTGGCAATCCTCCTAAATATGTCTGAGATTAGCTGCAGACTTCAAGGCACGGACGTCTGACCCGACCGGCAGGTGACCCCCGCGTACGAGGTCGGCCCGGTCTTATTTACCCCCATTAGTGTTGGACGCTCTATGAATAGTCGGGCTGGAAGGTAATACGGCGACGGGCTAAACTTAAACGCTTGAGCTGCACCAAAAAAATGTTCTTTTGATGTGGAAGTGTATTGCCGTACCGCGAGGTCCCCCCCCATCCCCCCCGAAGGGACTTCAGACAAGTGTGTACGCTATTTTTGGTGAACCGGTGATAAGCGCCGATCCCGAGGCAAATAATGACTTCTTTATATACCGCTGGGAGCAGCGACCTTGCCAGACTGTTGGTAAACTTTGTTCCTTCATTGGGTTTTCTTGGGTGGACGGAATGTACCGTTAAAGGGGTATTGCTGTCTTAAAGTGACGGCTCTGATATGACGTCCTTGTATGGCCAGTGGCAGCATAAACGGACGTACCGCGGGTATAAAGTCTGCATGGTTGTTTTTTTGCTGTAGGTGGTTCTGTCCGCAGCTTGAAGCTCATCCATGTTGGTTTGTCCTGTAGATGCTATGGATGCACGAAGTAAACCTGCAGTATTTGGCCCCCAGGAGCCCGCACCCTCTAGCTGGGCTCACATGGCACATCCGGACTCTGGCTGCCTAATCCAGCTCTGACCGCAGCGGATGACCCTGCATACCGTTTGTCGTCTTCCCCGCGGTCCGCGTGGACCACAATTAGTTTCCGCTCGTGTGCATGAAGAATCCCTTTTCCATAGCCTGCTGTGGAGGGTCATTGATGCAGGACCCGGAGGGTGACACATCCGTCCGTGTGTGTGAGGACTTGCATGTTACCACTTCTCTAAACTAGAGCCTCCTGTTACAGCTTCCTGCATTACTCAAAAGCCATCTAGTGATGTGACTGCTGCATTCTAGGTGTTCCCCACTAGGTGGCAGTGAAGCCCCTTGTCTGGTTGGGAGTGAGGTTTAGTTCCATGTTGCTGCTATTTATAGACCTGCCCCGGTGGGATCTTCTCTAATCCTTGGCGCCCCTGCCGGCAGCCGGGGGAGAGATGGTGCTAGTTTAGGCGCTGTACTCCAGTTGCGCTGGTTTTGTTGCGCCTCCTTTTTGTTTCCTCCCCCGGTGAGATGTTTGATGGATTATTGACGTGTTTAACCCTTTCCCATCCAAAAAGGGGCTCTGAGCTCAAGTCACTGATGTTGTATCTGCGCCATGCGTAGTATATATAATATACGCCAAGGAAATGCCTGCTTTGTAAACGGGGGGGGGTATCTCCATGGGAACGCTCCACGGCCGGCGCTAATCTAGAACCAAACGAGGATGACTGTAAATAATGCAAAAAGTGTGTCTGTGCCGTATTGGCTGCTGTCCTGGCGCCTGTTGCCTTGTAGCTTAATGTTTAGCACCTGCTGGTCTTTGTAGTTCAACAGTCAATTAACCCCTTAGTGACGGCCAATATACCTAATGGGCACATCTTTTTAAAGCAGTGGCTTGGCTGACTACTGACAGCCAGGCTCCTGCTCCACTGCCAGGAACGGAGAAACCCCAGATCCTGGCTGTTTAACCCCTGACATGCCACAGTCAATAGCAACTGCAGCGTGTAAACAGTTGACAGGGCGAAGGGGGTCTCTTTCTGACACCCACTGGCAACCCGCAGTGCAATTGCAAGGTACCAATGAGTTACCATAGCGGGCAGAAGCCTGACAAAGGCCTCCATGTCTGTTGCGTATCTTGGCCTATTAGACCAATAGGCTGCTGTCATGGGCTTAGTAGAATGCAGTACATAAGTGATGCAGTGTACTATACTAGTGATTGAACGATCGCATCTTCAAGTCTAGAGGAACTAAAAAAAAGTGCTGAAAAAGTTCAATAAAACTTTTTTTTTTTTTTTTTTAATTACCCACCAAGAATATATTTTTCACACATGGTGAACGTCCTAAAACTAATTCTAAAAAATGACGCCAGAATTGCTATTTTTCTGCTTTCCCCGACCCCGAAAAAACTGAATAAAAAGTCGTCCAGCCGTCACATGTGCCCCAAAATGGTACCAATAAAAAACACATCTCTCCCCGCAAAAGATACAAGACCTCCCAGAGCTCCTGTGATGGGAATCACTTGGTCCTTAAGGCAATAGATGGGCTCCCAACTAAGGGGTTAACAGATTTGTGTTTGCAGGTTGTGATGCTTCACCCACAGACGCTGACAGTATGTGAACGGCGCCACCGTGTGAGCGCGGCCTGCAGCCTGTAAGGGTAGGTTGGCACATTGTGTATTTGCACCACTGGTTGCCCGTTTTCGGTGGGCGCAGGACGCTCCTCTTTATTTTTGAGTCTTCTTTCTGGGGTGTTTGTAGTTGGGACTTTGAGTCGGAGCTGAGCGGGTAAATAATCTTGCAAGGCGAGGAGGAACTTGTAACCGCGGTGGTTTTGTGCGTACAAACAGGAAGTCAGACTCGCACGACGCTCTGCAACTTTTCTCTGCAACCCTCTGAAGTTGTGAGCTGCTTGCAGCCATTGCTGTCAGACAGTGCATGGCATCTCCCAGCGACAGCCTCCAGTCCGCCGGCACCTCCTCGGCTCTGCAGAAACTAGAAGGCTTTGCAAACAGATTGTTCCATCGTAATGGGAAGAGCAGCGGGCAGGAGCAGAAGGTGGCCCCCGAGGGCGAGGGCCCGCTGGTGTCTGAGAGCGCCGTGCTGTGGGACCGGACCAGTAAGTAACCTGGAGCCTCGCTCAACAGGTTTAACCTTGATCTGTCTCTGAAGGTACTACAGCGGGCGCAATAATACCTAGATCCTGGAGCGTCGTTACACTCATGCAGAAGGGATTATCTACAGGCATTGGGGTGGGGGGGCCGGAGGTCTTATGTACCTGCATAGTAGGATCACTCCTATCCCAGGGACGCCACACCGGAGTTTTGCTAAGGGAGATTATTTTTATACATATTTTGTGCATAAACCAATGTAGGGAATGCGAGCTGCACTGTTCAGACTAGAAGACGCACCCGGATCGAGACAATAGAAAGTAGGAGAAAATATTACGTACTAATCAAAACTCCCCTGGTGCGCTAAAGTGGAGGGTTTAGTTTCAAGTGCACTTGCATAACCTCAGTGGCCCCTAGTGGTGGTTGTGCCCCCAGCTCAGTGGCCCCTGGTGGTGGTGGTGGTTGTGCCCCCAGCTCAGTGGCCCCTGGTGGTGGTTGTGCCCCCCCCCCCCCCCGGCTCAGTGGCACCAGAGCAGCAACCCCACCAAGAAGTACTTTACCCCAGTCCGTAGCTCCAGTCGCCCCTCATAAGAGTCTCAGACCCCCCGACCTCTTCCCTGGCATCAGTGTTACTGCACCAGACACTGGTAGAAGGGGTCAGAGGTACCTCTGTGAAGTCAGCACCCCATCTTTCAAAAAAGTACATTTTTTTTCAAAAGTTCCGGATGCACCCCAAGGAGTTCTAGAGTTCCCTATTAATTTTAGAAATAGTTCTAGCGAATTAAGCAAAAAAATTAACAAATGTACCTCTGGGGTGCTAACTTCAAAAAATGTTCTCACTAATTCAGCGAGAACTTTGTAAATATGGGTTCTAGAGCTTCGAGCAAGAAGAGTGTTCTTCATAACTCGAGGTGCTACCCAGAACTGTTATAAAAAAGCGGGATTTCCCCAAAAATTATTTACACACAACTTTTTTAGGAAATCCCTCGATTTTGTAAGAGTTCTGGGTAGCACCTCGAGTTATGAAGAAAACTCCTCCTGCTCCTCCGGTCCTGATGCTGAAGGACTTTTGTAGACCTCTGGCGGCTTCTCGGTCCTGATGCTGGAGGACATTTGTCGACATCTGGTGGCTCCTCTGGTCCCGATGCTGTAGGACACTTGTAGATGTCTGGCGGCTCCTCTGGTCCTGATGCTGAAAGACTTTTGTAGACGTCCGGCGGCTACTCCGGTCCTGATGCTGGAGGGCATTTGTGGACCCCCTGGGTGGGTCCTACTGTTCCTCTGGTCCTGATGCTGGAGGGCATTTGTAGATGTCTGGCGGCTTCTCTGGTCCTGATGCTGAAGGACTTTTGTGGACCTCTGGCGGCTCTTCCGGTCCTGATGTTGGAGGGCATTTGTAGACCTCTGGTGGGTCCTACTGTTCATCTGGTCCTGATGCTGGAGGACTTTTGTAGAGGTCTGGCAGCTCCTCCTGCTTCTCCTGTCTTGATGCTGGAGGACGTTTGGCGACGTCTGGCGGCTCCTCGGGTCCCGAAGCTGGAGGACGTTTGGCGACGTCTGGCAGCTCCTCGGGTCCCGAAGCTGGAGGACGTTTGGCGACGTCTGGCGGCTCCTCGGGTCCCGGACCGTTCCACTATCAGACCGCCAACGTCCCCTGCTGACAGGATCCGCAGTGCAGTGTTTGTAGTGCGAAAAAGTTTGTGTAACTTGCGTGTTCAGCGATGAATTTTACTTGCAAAACACATCGCACTCTCAGGCAAAGTCGCAGGTTTAGGAGCGCGATGGCGTCCGAGTTCCTCACATTGCGGTTCCTGCGTTCTTCGCTGTGTACATAAGCCGTAAGGCCGTACCCAGGCATGGCAAGGATTCTCCTGGGGAGCTGCCGCACATCTTGCTTCACTCTTTGCATCTCCTTAAATCCCGTTCGCTTGCCTCGTACCGCGGCTTATACCGCCATATACCGGCCCAGCGGTCCATCAGTGTGGGCTACGGGTTAGCGGAGGCCTGTGGATGTGTTTTGACCTGTGAGCTTTCCCGAAGCGGCGGTTGTGTTGTACGGGGAGCTGAGTTGTTTTGGGTTTGCTATATAAACCTGGGACTGGCGGGTCAGTAACACAGGGAGAGTTCACCTTTTGACTGCATCACTGTTGCAAATTAAAGGAGTTGTCTGCTTGTAAACTATTGGTGGCCTGTCCTCTGGCCACGTCTGTAGTAGAAAATTGGCTGGGGTCCATTGCTTGGGATTCCCTGCCGATAAGTTCTGTCAGGTTGGCATGCTAGTGCACGGAGCTGATTTTTGCAGGAAGCGGACACCTCCGTTCTTGCTGTAGTGGCAAGGCTTGGTATTGCAGGCCACATTCCTGATCATTGCAATGGGAACTTGGCCCGCAATACCAAGCCTCGCCACTACGGTAAGATCGGAGCTATCTGCTTTCTGCACAATTCAGTCCAATACATGTCTACCAGCTTGGCAAAGACCCTGGGCAACAGACCCCCTGCCAATCTACTTCTGATGACTTACCCGGAGGATTGGCCATCAACAGTTTACAACTTAAACTCCTGTAATTGTAGCGTTGAAATGGTTAAATGGTTCTGGTTGTTGCAGTCGGTCACAGCCAGGGTTGACCATGAACGCTGTCACCCCCTCATCTGTCCTGCCCTCCGGCGGCCGTACAGACATGCAGCCTCCAAATGGTTAAAGTAAGGCCGCCCCCACGCCGGCAGTAAACGCGGCGGACGTTCTGCAGCAAATAGGTGACATTTTAGACAAATCTTCACACGTTGCAGTTTTATTTGGTGCCGGAAACATGAAAAATGCTGCGATTTACAGGCGTTCGGCGGGTCTGTTATGTATCGGGAGCTGCGGATTTCATGAAAGATCAATGAAAAAACATGAAATTCGCCTAAAAATGCGATTAGAACAATATTGCCGGGTTTTTTTTTTTGTTCTGTTCTTTTTTTTGGGGGGGGGGGGGGGTTTGCAACGTTTTCTGTTTGGAAACTCTGAGAATCCGCTTGAACATCCGTGTTTGTGGATTCTTAATGGGATTTTGCCAGCGTGACCTCAGAAGCCGCCGGACCGCAGAAACCAACGCATTCCGCCGCGGAAAATCCGCACAGAGAGACGCAACTATGTATACGCAATCCGCAGCCAATTCCGCAGCGCTCATTAACTCCGCCCATCTACAGAAACGCAGCAGACCGTCTGCAGCTAGAACGTCCCACGTGACGGCCCCCTACGGCAGCGCTATTCGCGGCACTTCCCCGAGTCTTTACACTTCTGCGTTGTGTAACTCCTGGCACGCGGTACGGCGCCAGCGGCATCTATCGCGATATCCGCTCGTAGTCGTGACTACCACATCCGGCTGAGGGACTCGTGAGAATGCGAAGAAAACCGATGGTTCTGAGCTTCTGTTGCCATGGAAACAAAGGGGGCTGATTTAAATGGAGCCGGTGTTAACTCTTTGCAGTCCTGCTTCAGAGCGGATCGTTTCTGCTCCCGCGGAGAGGAGTTTGTAGCGGCAGATTTTTTTTTTCTCATCGGGGAGAGCTGAGCGCTGGCAGACAGTAATCCGGGCAGCGCAGGGTTAACGATGGGAGTGCGCGCTCCCTGCAGGGCGGCGTGTACCTCGAGGAGCCGAGCGTGCCGTACCGCCGAGCCGGGGATTATTGTGCTGCCTTCTCTTCGCCCTCCCGATGTGTCCGTTGTGTTGGCGTTGCTGAGCAGTACGATGCGGCGGGCCAGCCGGGCACCATGAACGGTGAGTACGGCGGCACAGAGGCGCGGTCACCTCGTCCGGGATGGCGGGGGCGAAGGCTTCCAGAGCGCTTAATGCAAACTTTCCGTCCATCCCAGCGCCGACGCGATATTCACCGAGGAGGGGGATTAGTGACCGGCGCGTTCTGCGGAGGGTGAAATCGCATTTTGGTGGTTTTCTACTTCAGATACACGAAGGAAAATGCATTTTTATGTTTTGTATGAAGGCAGAAAATGCGCAACGCAAACCCAACACCCCCGCTTGTGCGACATGGGGGCCGTCGGCGGTACGTGTTTGATGGCCGCTTAGCGAATGCGTTAAGCACAAATGAATAAAACGTTTGTAGACGCGAGCCGGCCCGGCGTAAGCGGATTTTTTTTTATTGTACGCGTTAAACGGAGAAATTTGCAGCTATTTTCCAAAACATGTTTTTGGCGCAATAGTCCTCTTCCATAGTTTTGTAGTCGGACAGAACCGGCATGGAAGCGCGGCGCGGTCCTGCTGACGGTAATGCCAAAGAAAAACCTAGACGCTAAGCGTACGCTTCTGTGGGCGGTGCTAGTTTGGCGTTCTGCGTAATGGAGGTAAAGCTTCGTCACGGCTGAGCGCTTACTAACTGGGTTCGGCCAATCACGGCTCCTTCACGGCGTATTCGTGTTTACGGCTCATAGAAAGCGCCGCGGTTTCACTACATATATTTATGCGTATTTAGTGTCTTCGGGTTCTTTCGTTTTTTTTATTCGTATCTATTCACTGATTTTTTTTATTTTTTTTTTATGCGCAAAACAAACTCAAAAGGACAATTCCCTTTTTTTGCGTAAATGTACCGTACGTATTCGCCACGCTCCCACAGACTTTTGGTCCTGAGTACCTACCAGAATAGGATATGCTGATCCGCCGCTCCTTGCTTTGCCGCTTCAGTGGGTCTACGTCATGCGGTAGATGCGCCATTCAGTAGTCGGGGAAGTAGGTGAGAACGGCTGTAAGGACGCGCTTGTGCGTCGCTGATACGTTGCAAATTTTGGCGCAGAAATGCTGTGGATTTCCATAAACTGCACCAAAATCTGCACCGTTGCGCTCCTCCACAATCCCGCCCACTTGGGTCGCTCTCTCGCACACAACGCTTGTTACAGCATTTCCCACGGGGTTTCGAACACCGCGCTAAACGCTGTAAAACGCGTTGATTTCCGTGGGCTTCGCAGACGCGCATTCTACGGCGGTGCTTCGAACACCGTCATTTTCGAACGCGGTCTGCTCTATTTTAGTGTTAACGCACCCCGTCACCCGCTGTAATGATGGGGCGCAGGACACGCTTTCAAACGTGTTTGGTTAAAATTGCGCAAACGCAGAATTATGAAGCCCATGTTATACAACGGCTTCCTTCACTCCTGCGATGTGTGAAACCTTCTCGGCGCGCCCCATCGTTCTGCGTTTTGCTTTTTATCGCCCACGTTTCCCTGCGGCGCCTCCTTTTTATCGCGGCGCACGAACTTGCAATTTTCGTGCGATGCGTTCTTTACACTATTGTCTTTTACATGAGAGAATTGCGCGCAGCAGCAGCGCTGATACTCGGACGTCTCATGAGCGAAACTGCGATCTTGCTGTGATTCTCAGGAGCAATATGGTGATCGCCCGTGTAAAGTACTTGGTATTGTCTTCAGCTCGCCTGCGGCACCACAAGTCCCAGCAGTCACCGCTCAGCTGTTGCCTGCAAAACTTTACATTTCACATTATCCCATTAATTTCGTGCGATTCACACAGCCCCCCCACTCGCTGCCGCCGCCCCTCCTCCGCCCTGGCTCACGTTATGTAAAAGAAAGCTTCACCGCAGATTAGAGTTGGAGAGATGGCTTATGGCGTGATTACGGCGGCCGCCGCGGCACGGGGCTTTTAGTGTAATGAGTTGTTTTTAAAACATCCATCTCTGATTATAGAAATCCCGCGCTGAACGGCCTATTAGATTAAAGCGCTCCATGGCGAGCGGACGGCGCGGTTAGCCCAGAATTGTCCTTTTTAATCAGTGTGTAAATATATATATTTGGGGGATCATCTGCAGGGAGTAAAAAGTAATAACAAATGCGCACATTCTATAGTTATCGCGCCGCACTTAGCGGGCCGTTGCTTTGTTTTCTGGCGAATCGTAGCGCTACGTATCAGTGCTATCGGCAGGATTCGCGGTATTCCGGTCGGAGCGTACGGGAAATGAACAGCCGATGCTTTCATAAAAGAGCCTAAAGAAAAACGGCGGCGTTACCCCGAGATGCGCCGCTTCCTCACAGGGGGCCGCTGGTGACACTTGTATTTGAGGGCTCCTTCGCACGGCGTATGCAGATGGCTTTCCATGAATATGCGACACATTCACGGACTCTGCCGCTTCCTGCGTGTTTTGGTCCTGCTCGCGTGTTTTTTGCACGCCCAAAGATGATAAAAACAAACCAGTCCCATTGATTGCCCGCGCCAATGTGCAGCGAGTAACGCAAGTATTCATTGCGTATTTACGTGTTCGCACTGTCTTCAATTGTCTGTCCCACTCCAGAATACGAATCAAAATATGCGCACAATAATAAACGGTTGTATTCATTACATATTGCACTCATAATGTCCGTAATATGGAGCCGACGCTGATGAGGCCTGGCGGCGAGCGCCCGCGGCCTCACGTTACTATCGGATGAGGCGTTGCGTTTGCTCACAGTGTAGATATGGGGGGGGGCACACATCCCTGTTACATCAGCTGCCCCTGTGGGGAGTCGTGTAGATGGGGGCACACATCCCTGTTACATCAGCTGCCCCCCGCCAGCCGCTGACTTTGGCGCTCCAACTCTTTTCATCACTGATTGGTACAGAAATCTGTGGCGTCTTCCAACCTCGGCCGTATCCGGAGAACTGCGCACAGTCGTTCCGATCACTCCGTAACATGTTGGCTACTGAATTACCTCCTTTCTTCAGCCGGGGGCGCACTTGGGTAAAAAAGGTGGAGTCCACACAGATGAGAGAGACAGCAATGTGCTGCGGGGGTCTTAGTCTGTGATCCCCGGCTGGATGGAATGATGGTCAGTAAGTGGGTTTATGGCGTCCGTCGGACCTGGATGAACAAATGATAGATTTACTGTAACACTAGGCGGTGTGTTCGGAGACATCGGTGGTGGTTATTAGGTGTGTTCATATGTATGCATGCCCAACACTTGGGACCCCCACCGATCAGCTGATATTGGGCCCGCTGTCATTGTGGGAAGAACCAGAAGTGGGTAGGTCCGTACGCATCACGGTTCGGGCAGGTCCGTACGCATCGCGGTTCGGGCAGGTCCGTACGCATCGCGGTTCGGGCAGGTCCGTACGCATCGCGGTTCGGGCAGGTCCGTACGCATCGCGGTTCGGGCAGGTCCGTACGCATCACGGTTCGGGCAGGTCCGTACGCATCACGGTTCGGGCAGGTCCGTACGCATCACGGTTCGGGCAGGTCCGTACGCATCACGGTTCGGGCAGGTCCGTACGCATCACGGTTCGGGCAGGTCCGTACGCATCACGGTTCGGGCAGGTCCGTACGCATCACGGTTCGGGCAGGTCCGTACGCATCACGGTTCGGGCAGGTCCGTACGCATCACGGTTCGGGCAGGTCCGTACGCATCACGGTTCGGGCAGGTCCGTACGCATCACGGTTCGGGCAGGTCCGTACGCATCACGGTTCGGGCAGGTCCGTACGCATCACGGTTCGGGCAGGTCCGTACGCATCACGGTTCGGGCAGGTCCGTACGCATCACGGTTCGGGCAGGTCCGTACGCATCACGGTTCGGGCAGGTCCGTACGCATCACGGTTCGGGCAGGTCCGTACGCATCACGGTTCGGGCAGGTCCGTACGCATCGCGGTTCGGGCAGGTCCGTACGCATCGCGGTTCGGGCAGGTCCGTACGCATCACGGTTCGGGCAGGTCCGTACGCATCACGGTTCGGGCAGGTCCGTACGCATCACGGTTCGGGCAGGTTGGTATTGCAGTGAATTCAATGGGAGCTGCACTGCATTACCAACCTGGGCTGCTGCCATACAGACAGCGTCGTCTGCTTCCTGTTCAGTCCCCGCTGACAGTCTGGCATCAGCTGATTGGTGGGTGTCCTGAGCAGCGGACCCCGGACGATCAACTATTGCTGACCTATTCCCAGGATTGGCCATTGATATAAAGTCCTGGACAACCCTTCGGTTAGGTCATCAGTAGACAATCACTGGGGACCCGGCGATCACCTGATTGCTCAGCCGGCGGTCAGTGCAGTGAGCCGGTGGTGTATCATAGCCGGCACCAGAAGTGACCTAGCTGACTTCACCCCCCAATACAATCAGTAGGATCTGAAGCGGCACTTCTACCTCCGACACCGGGGTCGGCCATGAAGTGTAATGGCGCTAAGATACCCACTGATCTCATTGCGAGGGAAGCCAGCTAGGTCACTTCCGGTACCGTCTGCTAGACCGCACATCCAAGCCGCTGCACTGACCTGACGCTGGGCGATCAGGTGATCGTGGGGATCTGATGCAGCAGGTCCTCAGCAATCGGCTATTGATAACCTACCCGGAGTATAGGCCATCAATAGTAAAGTCCTAGACAATCCCTAAAAAAGGGTCATTCAACCCAAATCCTCATCCATCCATTAGACAAGTGATAAATGATCGACTGCTAGGAATCCCATAGAAGTGGATGGGGAGGGGGTCACGTGTGTACTCTGCTGTTCCTGGGAGACTTGGGGGTCCCAGCGGTCGGCGACTCTGTAATCAAGTCACCTTGGGTAGATGATAAATGGTCAAGTATATGGACCACCCTTCTAGTAGGTAGGTTGTCCTATAAAGTCTGGCCCTCGCTCGTGGATGCACTAAATCCCGTCACGCCGGCTCCATAGACAATTATCCGTAGCGTTGGCGCAGCGATGAGCTCCGTGACCTCAGTGCGATACGATGAGATGTCTCCTTCCAACAAGCCACGTTATCGGATTTCTGCTCTGCACGACTTGCTGCGGTCGCCGACGCGAGCTTCGGGGGGGGTCAGCCGCTCAGCCGCAGAGGAGCAGCCACATTGTTTGGTCCATTGGATGCCACATGGCCAAATGTTGCACTTATGTTGATGATCCAGTTTTGGCGCTAGGTGTAGGTTTGGTGAGGCCGGAAATATCCCAGAGAGCACATGGATCTACAGACGTTGTACCGGCGCCCTTCCAGGTTATTTACTACAGGCGGTCTCTCCCCAATGTAATCCGTCTGGATGGATTTGTTGCATCCGTTTGTAGGAGGGACTTTATTTTTTCTTTTCCCCTCCGTTTTTGTAACTTGCCCCAAAGTGTCATTTGGATTCTATAGGTTGGGGGGCGCGGTTGGCTTTTGGGTCGCAGTGTACCCCTCTGGTCTCAGCCAACCTGTAGCACTCCAAATATTGCAAACCATCAACTTTCAGCATGCTGGGAGTTGTAGTTCTGCAACAGCTGGGTAGGTCCGGGTTGGCTGGGCGTTAGTATAGGCACGGGGCAGCGTAGTCGGGGCAGGAATACTTCTGCAAGCCATTCATGACATTATTGTTTCTCCATTTATAGATTTTCTTCCTTTGTAACGTTTTGTGTAACTTTTTGTTTGTTTTTGCTTTTTTGCAGTGAAAGAGTTTCTAGCCAAAGCCAAAGAAGACTTCTTAAGAAAATGGGAAAGTCCGCCGCAGGTGAGGATGTGAGCGCTGGGGTTTACTGGGATGTCCAGACACGGATGGTCTTACACTGGTGTGGATATTTATAATTGGCTGGGTCCCTGGAATACGCCACTAGGCTCATGTAGATGCGTATTTTTGGACCGGCCGCCCTCGTGTTGGCAGACGGGGCGGATGACGCGCAGCATTACTGAATCACCGCAGATGTCAATGAGGAGTTACATATCTTCATTTACAGTTCAGCGGCGGGTTATATTCCCGGGCGCCCTCCGTTCGCGCCATTCTGTTGTGAACGTGCCTATTTCTGGACCCTCTTCTATCTACGATGGTCGCAGCGCTTCTCTGGCTGCCTCGTGCACAATGTCTAAACTACACTACGGGCTTCAAAGGTGAGAGAACAGGGGGTCTGCTGTTTATACACAGCGGGTCCCCAGTTCCAGGCCTCTGCCCCTTAGATCTCAGCATCTAGGCTCTGTGCCTGCGCTCTAATGCACGGTGTAGGAGATGGAAGAGCGGCCCCGGAGCCGGGAGATCTGCAGCACAAGGGTGCAACCAGAGGGCACCAGGTAGTAATACTCCTAGCCACCAGTCCAACTACAAATTGTGTCCTGTGAATGAAGAGTTGCTTCAGTTCCCCCCCCCCCCCTAAACAGTGCCACTCTTGTCCATAGGCCGTGCCTGGTATTGCAGCTCAGCCCCATTCAAGAAATAATAAAATGCCTTTTTTTTTTTTTTTTTATATAGTCCCTGAAACCTCTGTAAGAGTGGACAGTATTTTCTGGCAGCCATGTGATCTGGTTTTTAGGGAAGTGGTATGATTGCAGGATAATGCAGACGACCAAAACTGTGGGGGAGCCAAATGTTCATATAATTAAAGAGCTTTTAAATGGTGACTGCAATTTCCTAAAACTCTTGATGTCCTAGATACACATGTCAAAAGTTTTCATCAGTGGGGATTCGGGTCCTGAGACCCCCACGATCACTTCCATGAAGGGGCAGAAGCGCTCAACTAGGGGCTGCTAGGAACAGCCAACGTGTCACAATCCCCGCCCTGGGGCGAGCGCTTCTACCCCTTCATTTCAGCAATTGTTGGGAGTCTCGGCACCCGGATCCCCGCTGATCACTGTCTGACCTGTCTGATGGCTCAACGGTTTTAGGAATGTTCAGTTAGAGTGTGAACGCACAACTGTATGAAATGAAGCAAAGTCCGAGCTTGGAGCCGACGCCGTCCCAAGAAAAGGCGTTTAGCCGTTGGAGATTTACGCATCGCATCACCTGCAACCGTTTCCAGGACTTGTAGAGCGCCCGTGCGCGCCGCAGCGGATTCACAGTAACTACATGCCGGTCAACCAGCAATTAGAGGTTACCTGGATTTAATGACAAATCCGGGTGCCGCCCGGCAACTACATGGGGTTAGCGGCTCGGCCGCAGTGCGTGCGGGCGCCCCTCGCCGCTGGAGATACCGGAGCTGTTAGATGGTAAAGCAGAAGTCTTCTGTCCGGTAACGTCACCCCATAGACTGCAGGTCTGTCGTTCACAGCTTCACATCTAATGCCTCATCGTCTGAGCCCGCCATACACTTCATCACGGGGCCAGGAAGACTTGTCCTTTACTGGAGACTCTCTAATACGCAGTGAACACCTTGGCGTCAGATGTTACGGAGCGCGGGCATTATACGGCGGGCCGTACCAGCGGTCTGTCACTAGGTTTCCATGGGCGGACATTTAGGCACCAAAACCCTCGTTGACCGGACTGTCCGCCTGCGTAAGCGCTCATTCACACAGACAGGTGCAGTTTGTGAAAATCACTGAAACTGCTCGTATTTAGTGCGCATTTGGTTGTCCTTGTTGGTTTGTGTGCTTTTTGCAGCATTTTTCCTGCACACAAACACAGGAACGAACAGTTGCCGCCCCCTGAGCTCACGGATCGCGTGTTCACTGTGGATTTATCGCTCCCATAGACTTCCGTCGGTGGTTTTGTTCTGTAAAACGCACCAAAATGGGAGATGATGCAGTTTTTTTCACGCACATAAAAACGCTTGTTTGAACACCCCAAAGGGCGTCAAAGGGGTTAATACTGACCTTGTCACACAAATAGAAATACATGTGTAATACAGACTGATGATATGCCTGTATGAATGAGCCCTAAAGCTGCGCCCGATCAGTCGATTAACGAGGAAGCGCTGCTTTGATGCGGATTACCTGTAGAAAAAAAATCCAGTTGTCAGCCGCACATCCGTGTGAATGAGCGACGGGTCGCCAGCGAGGATTCTGTGGGCGAACGGTGGCATGAATGTTCGTAAAAGCGCCCTTCCCACCTTCTAACACCACTTTTTCTAGCTTCTTTGAAGACCTGTAAACTGCATTTTTAGCATTTCGCATGGAGTGTTTTTTTTTTTCCTCTTTTTTCTTTTTTTTGTTTTTGTTACGTAAAATGCATTTTTCTGGAGTCTTAAGTCTTGTAGAGAAGACTTAAGACTCCCTCCCCCTCCCGTCCCCATAATTACAGTAGTGCATGGGCATCTTTGGGGGGTAGCAGGGGAGTCCTCATCCCCGCCGGCCTGCGGCTTCCTCTCTGCACACTCAGAAACCTCCTTCGTTACGCAGTGTCTGCAGTAATCTAGTAATTAGAGCAGTTCTTGCTCTCTGTGTATGCGGTGTGAGGGCAGCGGGAAACTACACCAACATACGGGAAGGTGTGCCGCTCGGCCTCGTGAACGGGATGTAACACAGCGGGGTGCGAACAGCTGCTACAATGTATAGAAACCACTGCAACAATGTATACAGTGAGCACCGAGCCGCTACCATGTGAGCAACAGGAGCTCGAATCTAGCATGTCTGAAGCTGTATTTGTAAGCCTCAGCCAGGACCCTAAAGCCTGGCATACACAGCAAATTGTTGGCATCGGGCGGCCAGCTAACGTGTTTTGGGACTTCACCAACATTGGGGAGGATAAGGATCAGTCTGATGG
Organism: Eleutherodactylus coqui; assembly: GCF_035609145.1. Taxonomy (NCBI): domain Eukaryota; kingdom Metazoa; phylum Chordata; class Amphibia; order Anura; family Eleutherodactylidae; genus Eleutherodactylus; species Eleutherodactylus coqui. Next base: position 308,165,463 of record NC_089839.1, read on the forward strand.
ATTTCAGCATGCCCAATCCTTTTGTTCTCTGCCAGGAGTGTTAGTGTCTTTCTCCCATACTAGAAACACATTGGTGCTCGGCCGTGTGCGCACATGTATGGATGTGTCGGGGAGAGCTGTCTGGCTGCAGGTATCTAATGGGTATGGCCAGCTTAATACCGTTGTGCCAAGGTTGTGTATTTCCAGTGAACCCAAGAACAGGGGTCTCTGAAGGTCCTAGAGTGAATGCAGCGGTCGTCAAACGTGCGTCGCCCCTTCATGCATTTCAATGAGACTCCCAGAGGTGGCCGGGTTCAAGCGCTCCGCTATCTACTGCAGTGCCGTTGAGTGGAGCGGCAGCGCCCCTACTCAGCTGCCGCTCCTTCACACGGGGTTCCCGTTTTTGTCACCCTGGGGGTCTCGGGCACAACCCTGTTGCGTGCATTTACCCCTTATTGGAGGGGATCGTGAAGACAGACACATAAGGCTGATATAAAGCCTCTGCGCTGTAATGTATCTGAACACAATGGCTGCACTTATTCCATGTTTGTAATCCATTTGCATAGCCGCCGCAGTCCTCCCCGCTGCCAAGATGTCAGAAACCTGTTAGTCAGCCTGGCTTCTGTTATATTTGTACACGGTCCAATGCAAACAGTTTAGTGCCGAGGAGGGCTCCGGACCTCAAACAGTTAAGTGGTCTAACGTGTCTGCGCCTCTCTCCTAGAACACCGCCAGCCTAGAGGACTTCGAGAGGATAAAGACGTTGGGCACCGGCTCGTTTGGAAGAGTCATGTTGGTGAAGCATAAAGGGGCCGATCAGTATTACGCCATGAAGATCCTGGATAAACAGAAGGTGGGTCTGTCCCCCGGACCCCCGGCCAACCGGCAATGCCATTTTATATCTTTCTTATAATCCAAACTTCTCTTAAAGTGACACCCCCCCCCCCCCTCCCCCGGTCCCAGGGACGACAGTGGTCTAGGCACTGGAGAGACGAGTGATGGTACCGGTCGCGAATCCTGGACTTCCTCTTCATTCTTCCAACATGGCCGTGGCGCTCCTGACGCTCCCCGTTGCATACTGTGCATCAGTAGTTAGACGCTACATGCTGATTTCTGATTGGCCAGTTGTGCTCACGTGAACAGTGCTGACCAACCAGAAATCAGCATGTAATGTCTTAGACTACCAAAGCTCGGTTTGCTCTTGTCATCTTGCAAGAATGAAGAGGGATCCCAGGACAAGGGGATTGACGTTAGAAGAGGGGAAAGCGAGGGCAACCAAACTTTGTCCCTAGGATGGAGAGTCACTAGAATAGATTTTTGAGCTCCAAATTTACTGCAAAGAACTTGAGTCAAAATATAAAGTTCTGTCTCCCCGTGGCCACCACTAGGGGCAGCGTAGGGGCTTACTGCATAGGGTTTATGCATGGAGTAATCCGGTTAGGGCTCCGTGGCCACCACTAGGGGCAGCGTAGGGGCTTACTGCATAGGGTTTATGCTCGGAGTAATACGGTTAGGGCTCCGTGGCCACCACTAGGGGCAGCGTAGGGGCTTACTGCATAGGGTTTATGCATGGAGTAATACGGTTAGGGCTCCGTGGCCACCACTAGGGGCAGCGTAGGGGCTTGCTGCATAGGGTTTATGCATGGAGTAATCCGGTTAGGGCTCCGTGGCCACCACTAGGGGCAGCGTAGGGGCTTACTGCATAGGGTTTATGCATGGAGTAATCCGGTTAGGGCTCCGTGGCCACCACTAGGGGCAGCGTAGGGGCTTACTGCATAGGGTTTATGCATGGAGTAATACGGTTAGGGCTCCGTGGCCACCACTAGGGGCAGCGTAGGGGCTTACTGCATAGGGTTTATGCTCGGAGTAATACGGTTAGGGCTCCGTGGCCACCACTAGGGGCAGCGTAGGGGCTTACTGCATAGGGTTTATGCATGGAGTAATACGGTTAGGGCTCCGTGGCCACCACTAGGGGCAGCGTAGGGGCTTGCTGCATAGGGTTTATGCATGGAGTAATCCGGTTAGGGCTCCGTGGCCACCACTAGGGGCAGCGTAGGGGCTTACTGCATAGGGTTTATGCATGGAGTAATCCGGTTAGGGCTCCGTGGCCACCACTAGGGGCAGCGTAGGGGCTTACTGCATAGGGTTTATGCATGGAGTAATACGGTTAGGGCTCCGTGGCCACCACTAGGGGCAGCGTAGGGGCTTACTGCATAGGGTTTATGCATGGAGTAATACGGTTAGGGCTCCGTGGCCACCACTAGGGGCAGCGTAGGGGCTTACTGCATAGGGTTTATGCACGGAGTAATACGGTTAGGGCTCCGTGGCCACCACTAGGGGCAGCGTAGGGGCTTACTGCATAGGGTTTATGCACGGAGTAATCCGGTTAGGGCTCCGTGGCCACCACTAGGGGCAGCGTAGGGGCTTACTGCATAGGGTTTATGCACGGAGTAATCCGGTTAGGGCTCCGTGGTGACATTAAATGTACAAGAAGAAATCTCGTAAAAGTTGAGCGACCAAAAAGTGTGTGCGGCTCGTGGTCACACGGCTGGTGCAGCGTTGTGATTGGACGGTTACGGCTCGGGCTGTATGGTGACATGAAGGCTGCAATGTTTCATCCTTTGATTGTGGATGTGGTTGCGTTGCGACATGCGGCCTCCCGCTGCTACGACACGAGTGCAGCAAGAAGTCTAAACCTGCGAATCACACGCGACTTCTCTATTGTAGACGCTGTAAATCGCAGTTCTAAAATGGCCACATGACAGCGAGGCAGACGGATCACATACAGTGTTTGACTTGTCTGACATATTTCGCGACACGTGACTCTAGTCATGGCCTCAAACAGACGTTCACTTTAAAGAGACTCGCCGTCTTTTTGCACCCCTCTGGAGGCAGTACAAGGTAGTGCGTGACTCACTGAATACAGGGGTGGATCTGTGCAGGAGTTCTGGAGAAACTTGCATTTTCAGTAGCAGCACATGCATAGAGGACTACAAGAAGTAGTCCTGGATATTCAGGAGCTGCAGCTAGCCACGCCCACTTTGCTCTTCAGCAAATGATTGACTGTTTGCCTATTACAGAGCTGCCAATCATTGGCTGTAGGGTGGTGTGGGTGGAGCTAGCCTGCGCTCATGAATATGCAGGACTAGTTCTGTGTCTGTCAGCTACTAATAAATAGAAGTTTCTCCCAAACTCCTGCACAGATCCACCAGCAGACACATCACTGTAATTAGTGCGACAGGTACTACCGCACGGAGCTCTCGGTGAGGGCTGCAAACCATGGAGACCAATTCATTTACCGCATTGTAACAGTTGTGAAACGACAACCCCTGGCATGCCGACTAGTCGCCGGCTCTTGGTGCATGCTGGGATTGGTAGTTTTACAACAGCTTGAGAGCCGCATGTGGCAGAGCACTTAGTTTATTGATCACATGGGAGATTAGCTTTGGCGTTCTGCCATACAGCTGAAGCCTGTGGTTTGGCGCTCGGCCCCCGTGTTCCTCTAACGCTTGTCCGTGCCGCCCCCGCAGCTTCCTGTACGGATCACATAACCGTGAGACTGCGGCCTGTCAGCGCTCTGACGGGTGACAGCACCGAAGTGGCATCACAGAGCGAAGAAAACGTCTAGACCTCTTATAGAATCCGTACTGTGCGGGGAGGTCATTAACCCCTTAACAGCCGCTCCTGTGCGGGGAAGGTCATTAACCCCTTAACAGCCGCCCCTGTGCGGGAAGGTCATTAACCCCTTAACAGCCGCCCCTGTGCGGGAAGGTCATTAACCCCTTAACAGCCGCCCCTGTGCGGGAAGGTCATTAACCCCTTAACAGCCACCCCTGTGCGGGAAGGTCATTAACCCCTTAACAGCCACCCCTGTGCGGGAAGGTCATTAACCCCTTAAACGGGAGTCACTCAAACATTGAAAGTCCCCTGTTCACACGGCCGATGGCCCCTTGGTTTTTGGTTCTGCTAGTGAGCGACGCCTTGCGCTGTCGGCGGCTGCGTGCACGCGGGACGATTAAAGCTCAAATGTGTTTCCAGCAAGAATTAGGGTCATATTTATTTTTACGCTCGGCCCCAGCGGATCTTTGCAGATCTACAATGTGTCACTCGCTTCGCTTCTCGTGATGAAAGGAGGAGCGGATGTTTCCCCAATTGGACGACCTCAGCGCTACTTTTATAGATCCCTTTTTATATCGTCTACTAGATGTCTGGGAGGTTACAGTAAAATCCCTTTAAAGGCGTGGTCCAAGTTAAAGGGGTGGTCCAAGTTTTTTCTGTAAAGCTCCCCTCTCCCTGCTGTGTCCCATAGCGCTGCTGCGGTCTCTCCTGTCGTGTTCGCAGGCTGCCGCAGCCAATGATGGAGCGCTCGGAGCTGGGTTGTTGAGCTCTGTCATTGGCTGCAGCTTGTGAACCGGGATGGCAGACTCAAACACACAGGCATGAAGGACCGAGCATCGGCGCGGGAGAGGAGTGGACTGCCATTTGTGTTAGTGCATACAAAAGCAGTTTTACAGACAAGCTATAACTCGGACAACCCTTTCAGGCTGCGTTCCCACGGGACGGAAGTCCTGCAAAATGTCTGCGGCGGGACCGCACGGAAAATCCGCAAGATTTTCAGTTGAAAGGCTGCTTCAAAACCAGTGCTGTTTGGCGCAGGTTGGAGGCGGCTTGTCCCCCTGTATTCCAATGCAGGAATCTTTTCCCAGAGAGGAGAGCCCGCTGTGGAAACGGCGATACAATTGACATGTTGCGGATTTGAATTCCGTGCCGCGTGATTTGTCCGCTGCAGACTGTTCGCAGCGCGTGGAAGAGATTTTTTGCATATCTTGTCTACTTTGCTGCTTAGTCTCAGGCAGCAATTCCCTATGGAAAGTCCGCACGGAAATTCTGCGACAATTCCACCCCACGTGAACCCAGCCTCAGGCCTCCTGCAGACGGGCGCAAATTGCGCGGCGGGATTCCCAGCAGAATTTCCACCCCTGGACGCCTGCCTAGAATTGCATTACAATACGCAATCCTATGCAGACGGCCGTGATTTGTCTGCGTGAAATCACGTGCAGAAAACAAACCGCGGCACGCTCTATTTCTGTGCGGGGCTCGCACAGCCCCACACAGAAACGTCACTCCCCGGCCGCCGGCTCTGCTCTGGGTATACGCCGGCAGCCGGCACATGAAAGAGCCGGAGCTGCGGGAGCGGGTGAGTCCGCGCTGCTCCCTGCAGGATCTTCTAGGTCGGGTCCCGCTGTGAGAATTCTCGCAGCCGAATCCGACCCGGCCGTCTGCAGGCGGCCTTATCTAACATCAATCGTATCTTAATAGGTGCCAACATTGCGCAATAGTCGATCACGTTGGAAACGGAGAATTTCATAAAACAAAAAACGAAGGAAATTCCTGTTTCTCTTGTAGTTTTGCATTAGAAACAAGTTCCAGATTATCAGGCTTTCTGAATGATCAGATTATTAGTAATTTGCATAGGAGACACTTGGGGGAGAGTTCACATGGCGGTACACGTTACTGGCCCCCAGGATCTCGCTCCGTCCTGTACCCTAATACACGGTGCCCGGCTGGCAGTGCACGTTACTGGCCCCCAGGATCTCGCTCCGTCCTGTACCCTAATGCACGGTGCCCGGCTGGCAGTGCACGTTACTGGCCCCCAGGATCTCGCTCCGTCCTGTACCCTAATGCACGGTGCCCGGCTGGCAGTGCACGTTACTGGCCCCCAGGATCTCGCTCCGTCCTGTACCCTAATACACGGTGCCCGGCTGGCAGTACACGTTACTGGCCCCCAGGATCTCGCTCCGTCCTGTACCCTAATGCACGGTGCCCGGCTGGCAGTGCACGTTACTGGCCCCCAGGATCTCGCTCCGTCCTGTACCCTAATACACGGTGCCTGGCTGGCAGTACACGTAACTGGCCCCCAGGATCTCGCTCCGTCCTGTACCCTAATACACGGTGCCCGGCTGGCAGTACACGTTACTGGCCCCCAGGATCTCGCTCCGTCCTGTACCCTAATACACGGTGCCCGGCTGGCAGTACACGTTACTGGCCCCCAGGATCTCGCTCCGTCCTGTACCCTAATACCCGGTGCCCGGCTGGCAATACACGTTACTGGCCCCCAGGATCTCGCTCCGTCCTGTACCCTAATACACGGTGCCCGGCTGGCAGTACACGTTACTGGCCCCCAGGATCTCGCTCCGCCCTGTACCCTAATACACGGTGCCCGGCTGGCAGTACACGTTACTGGCCCCCAGGATCTCGCTCCGTCCTGTACCCTAATACACGGTGCCCGGCTGGCAGTACACGTTACTGGCCCCCAGGATCTCGCTCCGTCCTGTACCCTAATACACGGTGCCCGGCTGGCAGTACACGTTACTGGCCCCCAGGATCTCGCTCCGTCCTGTACCCTAATACACGGTGCCCGGCTGGCAGTACACGTTACTGGCCCCCAGGATCTCGCTCCGTCCTGTACCCTAATACACGGTGCCCGGCTGGCAGTACACGTTACTGGCCCCCAGGATCTCGCTCCGTCCTGTACCCTAATACACGGTGCCCGGCTGGCAGTACACGTTACTGGCCCCCAGGATCTCGCTCCGTCCTGTACCCTAATACACGGTGCCTGGCTGGCAGTACACGTTACTGTTCCCCAGGATCTCGCTCCGTCCTGTACCCTAATACACGGTGCCCGGCTGGCAGTACACGTTACTGGCCCCCAGGATCTCGCTCCGCCCAGGCTTCAGTCTCTGATTTGGTTCTCACTCGGGATATTCCTTCTTTCCAGGTGGTGAAGCTGAAGCAGATAGAACACACCCTCAACGAGAAGAGGATATTACAAGCCGTCAACTTCCCCTTCCTGGTGAGGTTGGAGTATTCATTCAAGGTAAAGAAACCCGCGGGTACAGAGGGCGCTCGTTATCGGGTATCTGTAGCGCAATATGTTAAGGTGTCATTCTAGATGTGAATCTAATGCAAGAGCCTACAGATGGCTAGAGAGACTGCGAGTCATTAAGGGGATGTCTGAGACTGAACGATTAGCTGTCCTCAGAATAGGTGATCAGTAGTTCATCTGCAGGGGTCCATCGCTCAGGACCCCCACAATCAGCTGTTATCCGCTGTGTCAATGTTTGGTGCAGGAAGCTGACAGCTCTGTCCACACTACAGTGGCGCAGGCCGGTAATGCAGGTGCAGTTCAACCACGGCTGCTGCAATGTGTATGAAGCTGGCAGCAGGACAAATGACCCCAGCCAGGCAACCATCTTCAGGACCGCTCATTAATAGTTCAGACTCCTTTAGTATAAAGAGATGTTTTCTTTAGTGCATTCAGGGTTAAGTAAAAGTTATATTTACTTTTTATCTACAAATTGGTAAAATTACAGCGACCCCCAAATTTTGTGTAATCGTTTTTTACCACTTGGTGGTCGTTTTGAGTTTTTTTTTACACATTCTGAGCCCAATAACTTTGCTTTTCTATGAACGGGCATTTTACAGTTCCTGTTTTCTCCAGGGCGAGCTGCAGTTCCTATTGGTACTATTATGGAGTAGATGGCACTTTTTATTCAGTTTTTTTTTTTCTTTTTGAGTGTTTGGGTGACACAACAAAAACTGCAATTCTAGCTTTGCATATGGTGTTTTTTTTTTGTTTTTGTTTTTGTTTTTTTTTACTGCCATTACCATGCATGATAAATTACTTATGCTTTTTACCAGTTGTGCGTTTTTTTTTTAATATATTTTTTTCCAGTAGTTGAACTTTCTTATAATAAACGTTTTTGCAGGGACAGCAGGCCGGGCGATGAGTTGATGGGGATAGGTCATCAGTAAAAGCCCAGAATACCCCTTTAAGCCCTGACACCGTAACCCATGGCTAGTTTGGGAGTTTTTACAAGGCCTCCGATTATGTTGTGGCCAATGAGATGCTAGAGGAGCCGCCCCTCCCGCCAGCAGCTCGCCCCTCCCGCCAGCAGCTCGCCCCTCCCGCCAGCAGCTCGCCCCTCCCTCCTGGCGGCCCGTGACACGTTAACATGCAGAGCGTTACAATCTGTCCTGGTCACATGATGGACACGCTGGTTTGCCACACTACGGTTATCGGACCTTTCTGATCTCCTTTCCTAGAATGTTACAAGAAATGGAAATATCTGATAAACTGGCAAAAAAACAATCCACCTCTTAGAAGAAGTTGTCGTTTTACTGCAAAACTCTGCATGGTCACATCTAGGACATCTAGATGCAAGTGATCAGAGTTGTGGTGGGATTAGAGGAATGTCCCCCCCCTGTTTTTTCCCCCCACCACTGAGTGTAATTTTGGCAATTTCCTTCCCACCATTATCGGGGCGGCTCATGTTGCGCCTCTGAGATTCCGGCCTTGTATCTCATTCGTATCTTTGTCTTCCCTCCAGGACAACTCCAATTTATACATGGTTATGGAATATGTGCCTGGGGGCGAAATGTTCTCACATCTAAGAAGAATCGGCAGGTTCAGGTCAGTTCGCCGTCCGGATACGTTTGTCTGTGGGATTCCGCTGGTATCTAAACCCTCTGTTTCTTTACAGCGAGCCCCACGCACGGTTCTATGCAGCTCAGATAGTTTTAACATTCGAGTACCTCCATTCGTTAGACCTCATCTACAGAGATCTCAAGCCAGAAAATCTCTTAATCGACCAACAAGGATATATTCAGGTGAGTGGAGGCATTTATACTGCGTGTTTAATGGCAGACCTACAGTTACAGCAGACGTGCGCAATTAATCTAGCTCAGCTTTACACTGGCGATCTGTCTTAAAGGGGTTGGACATCAATAGTAGATGGGTGGCAGTCTGCTGCCCAGGACCTCTGTTGATCAGCTGTTTGCCAGGCCAGTGGCCTCATATGCTGGGCTGATTTCTACAGGAAGCAGCTCTGTTCTTTCTGCTGTGGCCAGGCTTGGTATTGCACCCATTCACTTGCAATACCAAGCCTGCCCATTGCAGTGAGAGCGGAGCTGTTTACTGTACAAGCACACCGGCCCAGAGTATAGCTTATCAGTGAGGGGCCCAGGCAGCAAACCCCTGCCAATCTACTATTGATGGTCTGTCCTAAGGATAGGCCATAAATAATTTACACCTGGACAACCCCTTTTAAGGACGGAAGTGCAGATATTAACATAATCTTTTGCAGGTCACAGACTTTGGGTTCGCCAAGCGAGTAAAGGGAAGAACTTGGACATTATGTGGAACTCCAGAATACTTGGCACCGGAAATTATTTTGAGCAAGGCAAGTAACAAGTAGCCGCACTCCATAGCCGCCAGTTCATTATTCCTGCAGGTTTAGGACACTTTCATGCTGCGTTTTGCAGTGTTCACCAGCCGCATGCTCCCGGGAAACCTCCAGGTACATCAGTCTTATCTTTAGGCACCCTCTGACCCAATAACGGTTAAATGGAAACCTCTGCCCTCCGCCGGGCTGCTGACGCCCATATACTGTTTGTTGTGGTTTTCCCTCTCTGTTGTATGCCATAACGCAGTGCTATTCCATAAAGTCACATGTGGCTGTACTCCGGTATCCGACGGTGGGGTCCCCCTCCAGACACCTTATGCAGAGGGTCACTACATTGTATATTCTCTCCCATGTATGTACTGTGCAAACGTCTCCGGCGTGTGGGGAAAATGCTGCAGTGTGAGAATGATTTCACAAATAGACGTGTTTTAAAGGTTTTTCTCAATTAACAAAATGCAAAGATGACTGAACAAGAGAAATGTAACCACATTAATATGGGGTGAGACGCCCTTCACCTTCACAACAGCATCAGTTCTTCTAGAAACACTTGCACACAGTTTTTGAAGGAACTCGGCAGGGAGGTTGTTCCAGACATCTTGGAGGACTAAGCATAGATCTTCTATGGATGTCTGCTCGCTCCAATCCTTCTGTCTCTTCATGTGATCCCAGACAGACTGAATGATGGTGAGATCAGAGCTCTATGGGGCCGTATCAGCACTTTCAGGACTCCTTGTTCTTCCTGACGCTGAAGATGGTTCTCAATTACATTGGCTGGATGTTGGGGGGGGGGGGGGGGGCGTTCTACTGCAGAATAAATTTGGAGCCAATCAGACACCTCCCTGTTGGTATTGTATGATGGATAAGTATCTGCCTGTATTTCTTACCATTGAGGACACCATTAGTCCTGACCGAATCCCCAACTCTATGTGCTGAAATGCAGCCCCAAAACTTGTTAGAAGCCTCCACCATGCTTCACTGCTGACTGCAGGCACTCGTTATTGTACTACTCTCCACCATGCATCACTGCTGCCTGCAGACACTCATTATTGTACCACTGACCACCATGTTTTACTGCTGCCTGCAGGCACTCGTTGTTGTACTGCTCTCTCCCATGCGTCACTGCTGCCTGCAGACACATTATTGTACCGCTAACCACCAGGCTTCACTGCTGCCTGCAGACACTCATTATTGTACCACACTCCACCATGCTTCACTGCTGCCTGCAGACACTCATTATTGTACCGCTCTCCACCATGCTTTACTGCTGCCTGCAGACACTCATTATTGTACCGCTCTCCACCATGCTTTACTACTGCCTGCAGACACATTATTGTACCACACTCCACCATGCCTCACCGCTGCCTATAGACACTCCTTATTGTACCACTGTCCACCATGCTTCAGTGTTGCCTGCAGACACTCATTATTGTACTGCTCTCCACCATGTTTCATTGCTGCCTGCAGACACTCATTATTGTACCGCTCTCCACCATGCTTTACTGCTGCCTGCAGACACTCATTATTGTACCGCTCTCCACCATGCTTTACTACTGCCTGCAGACACATTATTGTACCACACTCCACCATGCCTCACCGCTGCCTATAGACACTCCTTATTGTACCACTGTCCACCATGCTTCAGTGTTGCCTGCAGACACTCATTATTGTACTGCTCTCCACCATGCTTCATTGCTGCCTATAGACACTCCTTATTGTACCGCTCTCCCCCATGCTTCACTGCTGCCTGCAGACATTCATTATTGTACCGCTCTCCCCCATGCTTCATTGCTGCCTGCAGACACATTATTGTACCCTCTGTGAACAAACTGCCATCTGTTACAGCCAGCTATTTCCCATTGTGACTCCTCAGTCCGGAGCACCTGCTGCCATTTTTTTGCCCCCCAGTCCCTATGTTTTTGTGCATAGTTTTGTCTCTTGGCCTTGTTTCTATGTAGGTAACATGGCATTTTGGCACCAGTGCTTCCATGAGGACTACTTCTGGGCAGACTTCTCCGAACAGTAGATGTATGTATCTCGGTCCCACTGGTTGCTGCCAGCTCTGAGCTGTTGGCATTGCTGGACATCTTCTGATTTTTAAAAATAAGTAAACATGATGGGTCCTTCATCTGCTGCACTAAGTTTCCTTGGCCGGCCGCTGCGTCTGCGGTCCGCAACGTTGCCTGTTTGCGCTTTTCAAAGCGGCTTTAACAGCAAATCTTGAAGCCCCAGTCTGCTGTGATGTCTTTGCCGCGGAGAGACCTTCCTTATGCAGTGTAACTAACCATGTTGTATGACCTGTGACATGGAACTGTCTTCCACAACCTCACCTTTCTGTAGCAGAGTTTGGCTTCTGTTCACCTAATTTAAGGCTTCTATACAGCAGTTTGTTAATGACTGCTGATCATTATCACCTGCTTGATATAATTGGTTAATCGTACACCTGACTATAATCCTACAAAATCCCAGACTGTGTACTTGGAAGAACTGATGCTGTTGTGAAGGTAAAGGCGGTCTCACCAAATTTTGGTTTAGGTTTGTCTTTTGTTCACTCACTTAACAGTTTAATTGGTCAATTAACAAAATGCAAACACCTTTTTATTTTTGAAAGCTTTCCTAATTTGCAGCATTTTTTCTACAGTTGCCTAAAATGTGGGTTTTTGCAGCCTGAAGGGTTAACCTATTCTTGATGTAATCTACACGGTCTAGATATTTTATCTTGTGTTTTCTTTTCTTGTAGGGCTATAACAAGGCAGTCGACTGGTGGGCGTTAGGCGTGTTAATCTATGAAATGGCGGCAGGATATCCTCCATTTTTTGCTGATCAGCCCATACAGATATATGAAAAAATTGTTTCAGGAAAGGTAGGTTACCTCGGGCCAAATGACATTTTGGGAACATTTATCAAAACTGGTGGAAAGGAGAAGGGAACAAGGGCCTGTGGGAACCAATCAGATGCCACCGTTCATGTTTCTGTATCACTTTTTGATAAATTTCTCCCATTTAAAGAAGTTTTCCCACTAAAAACCTGAATTCCCTATTCACAGGATTGGGTTTAAATGTCTGCTTGGGGAACTAATCACTGGGACCCTGAGATATCCAGACTGGAGCTCCCAAATGTCCCATGTGACAGGGCTGTGCATGCTCAATCGTAGCTCCATTTATTTCATTGGGACGGTGGGAGAATGCCGAGCACATAGATCTCTACCCGTCCCACAGAAGTCAATGTTGCTGTGATCAAACATGTGCCCCACCACTCTAATGCAGGCGATTTGGTCTTGGGATCACAGAGTCCCAGTGGTCGGACGCCCAGCGATCAGACATATCCTGTTGAATTAACTTTTTTAGTAGGAAAGTCCATTTAGGACTGTTTGGTATTGTAGCTGTAGTTATATATTTGCGGTCCTATAGTGAATTGCAGAAGCTGCGATGGGCTCAGTATAGACAGAGAGGAAGTCTAATTACTTTTTCTCTTCCTCAGGTACGGTTTCCTTCCCACTTCAGTTCAGATCTTAAAGACTTACTAAGGAACTTGCTACAGGTAGATCTGACCAAACGATATGGGAATTTGAAGAACGGGGTCAACGACATTAAGAACCACAAGTGGTTTGCCACTACAGATTGGATTGCAATCTACCAGAGAAAGGTATTCCCACATTTATATCAGTCAGATGGTAAATGCCGCGTACACAAGTACAACCAACCATTTATATCGCTCAAATACGTCTTAAAGGGACAGTCAGCTCCCATAACTTGGTTATGGGCTCATAGGAGATGAATTACTGAGCCCAAGAATGGGATACTCTCCCTCCCCATCGTTCCCTTGCTGTCTGTTCTCAAACACTACTGCATGTATCCCACAGATAACATAGGCGCGAGTCCTCATGAGTGATCACCTCTGTAGTTTATAGGCTGCATGCAGTGATGGCTTTCAGAGTGAACAGCAGGGGAACGGGGGAGGAAGAGAAGTATTCTAAGTTTATGGGGCTCATTGGAGCCAATTCCCTTTAAGCAATAAGGGGACCTTCACCCTGGGTCAAAATCGTGTGAGATCTGTGCGTTGTGAGAAGCACGGATATGAAACCCCTTCTTTTGAATGAATGCAAACCAGAAACCAGCTCCTCTGCAGAAGTTCGTACACATGTACACGGACTGGCTGGAAACCACAACTGATGCACAGGAAAATGGAGAAGGTCCACTTGATCCATATTCCTGTGCATTCTTTTGAATGGGGTTATGTTTTCTTGCCTGACGATGCTTTGCAGGAAAGATAATAGCAGCATGTTCTACCTTTTTGCGATTATCGCCTGTTCTCAGTGGGGCCCCGTCAAAAGAGCGCTACAAAATTGCGATGTCGCACAGAAATTGTGTGAATATAGCTGCGATATCGCAGTTTTCTCGTGGCAGTATCACGGTCACCCATGTGAAAGAGTCCTTACAGACTTACAAAGGAATTTTATACACAAGCTGTCAAGTTTATTTCTGTACTCCGGTGATCACTGCAGCCAATCACTGGCCTAATTGGTATATGCCTTGAGACTACCGAGGCCAGTGATTGGCTGCCTTGGTACCGTCTATGCGGAATGTCATCACCGCAGCCAAGGTATATAGATGCCAGCAGAGAGGCCTGGAAGCACACAGCAGTGGCTATAGCCCGGTGTCTGTCATTCTCGGCTTTCTGTCCAGCTTTACTACATTTCAGCTACAACCCATAGTTACACAGATGCATTTCCCCGGCTCTCGTCTGTTAGCCAAAGTGGAAAGGGTAGCAGGGACCCCCTCGCTCCGGGGAACCTGACATTTCTGTGCATTACCTGTATTGGGGCTCCTTCACCCAGGAGGAATTATTCTGCCGGACGCAGCACAAATCTGCACGGCTACATGTGGGATTACAGGCAGACTTTTCAGTTTCTTTTTTTTTTTTTTTTAATGTATACAATAGGCGACTAAACCTTTTTTGCAATAGATTTTATCAGCCTCGGCCGCCTACAGACGGCTGGCTCGGAGAACTCTCGCAGCAGGATGGGAACCCGTGCCCCTGCAGAGACCTGTGGCTCACCCGCTCCCGGCGTCTCCTCTCTGCGCTGTATGCGGACTGCCGCCCAGCCGGTGCGTGCGCAGAGCGGAGCCGGCCCGTCACCACTGACATTTTTGTGTGGGCCTCCGCGAGACCCGCACAGCAATAGGCCATGCCACGGTTTTTTTTCCGCATGGGTTTTCACACGCACAAATCACGGCCGTCTGCCTAGGATTGCGTTTTGTAATGCAATCCTATGGCAGCGGGCATGGGCGAAAAATTCTGCGGGAAATCCCGCTGTGGCATTTCCGCCCGTGTGCAGGGGGCCTTCTCTGTACACTTCTTTTTTTTTTTTCTCTTCTAGCAGGGAATTGTCTAAAGCATTAAGGGGTTAAACCTAAACCTTGGTTGGATCCCCTTCCTGTAATCCCGTCTTTCTTCAACCCTCCTATAATAATATAACTTTTTTTCCATTGTAATACATTGAGGGGGAGGAGTCTGATTTCCATCGGGGGCTTCCTGAGCGCCGAGTTGGGGCTGTTTGTTCCGCCATCAAAGCACAATTTCATGGTGGCTTCGCTGCTGCTGTCGCAGCTAATTTCACCTGCGTGCAGCTGAGGCTCGTTTTATGGGTCAAATTAATATTCATGAGTGCAGCCCATTAGCCCACCAGAAGCAAGTCCTCAAATCAGGCCTCATGAATATTAATCATTAACCCTTTAACAACCTGATGTACAGTGGTGTCACGGAATTGTGGGGTTGGACAGCCGACTCCTACTCACAGCAGTTCTGACGGCATTTAAATGTCCCAATCCATGTTCGGAGGGTCCCGAATGCGCCGCCTTCTCCGCTATGAAATTGCGAGGTGCCAATCAGTTGGCATGGCGGAATGTGCTGCCATGATTGATTGCCTACCAAGGCATGCCTGTGGCATAGCTTGATAGACTGCCTGTCAGAACACGATATAGTGCAATACTTTTGGTACTGCATTGTACTGTATGAGCAATCAAATTATCACAAGCTCAGATCCCCCCTAATACAGACTAGAAGAAAATGTCAAAATGAGTAAACTTTTTTTTAATGGGAAAAAAATGGAAAAGTTTAAGGGGGAAAAAACCTTTTCCTGAATTTAGAATTAAAAAAAAAAAGAGAAAAAAACCTCCTATAAATATATTTGGTATCGCTACATCCGTAAATGTCTGATCTATCAGAGTACGGCATTAATGACTCCACATGGTGAACGTCATTAGAGAAAGCAGGCACCACGTCAGAACTGCGCTTTTTTTTTTTGATCATCCCAACTTTTTTTTTTTCTGATCACCATCGATCAGACCTTTATGGATGCAGCGACACCAAATGTGTTGTGATTTGTGATCATTTTTGAATTTATTTTTTTTTCCTCTCCTGTTAATTTTGGAAAAGGAGTTTTTATATTTTTTTTATAACATTTGTTTTGTTTCTAATCACTTGGCCTTTTTTCACACCTTGTTTGATCGCTCAGACCACGTTCAGACAGGCAGTCGATCAAGCCATACTATGAGTGCCTTGATGGGCAATCGGTCATGTTATCCCCGGGGGGCCTTCAGAAGACCTAAGGCTGCCATGGCAACTGAACGGCGCTTCTCAATCTGTTGGCTGACCATTTGTGAACACTGGGCCATTTAAAGGGTAAACAGCCATGATCAGCGTCAGTGCTGATCATCGCTGCTGCAGGTGGGCGTGTCGGCTGTTGGACAACCAGTAGCCATAAGCTGTATCTGCTCCCGATCCTGCTCCATACACCCCGGGCATAAGGATAGGATGTTCGTCCTGGGGTGACACACCGATGTGAACAAGCCCTCATCAGCTGCTATTGAGATAAACCTCCCTTTGAAATGTTCTTGTTTTTTGGGGGTCTTCTTTTCTTACCTGGATCAGCACAGTTACTGCGATAACAACAGGTTTTTAGAGATTTTTATTTCTTACTGCCTTTAAAGTGCTGAACAATTGATTCTGCATCGCCGCCTCTGAGGGTCTACCCACTCTGAGGGGTCTACTTAGTGGGAAGAGTTGTAGTTTTTGTTGCTGCCGTTTGAGGTGACTTATTGGATTTGCTTTCTATTGCGATCTTTCTGGGAGGCAAACAAAAGAAAAACTGCAATTGTGGCGTTGGGTTTTAAAATTATTTTTACTTTGTTCACCGTGTCAGATAAGTAACAAAATACTTTGATTTTCTGGGTCGTTGAGGACGTAGTAATACTGATTATGGGCTGCTTTTTTTAAAATTGCTTTGGCATTTTATCAATTTTCAAAGGATTTTTGTGAATTTTCCTTTTGTGTGTTTTTTTATTTCTTTTTTTTTTTTTTTTTTAAGCTTAAACTTCATTGAACTTCTTACACAATTTTTTAGCTCCTGAAGGGGACTTGAAAATGTGCTTGTTCACTCAGTAGAAGGTACTACATAATTAATGATGTGTACTATGTCTCTGACAGCGGCCTCCGCCAAAGTCTAATAGGCTGTGTTACATAGCAGACATGGAGGTCTTTGTTAGACTTCTGGCTGCTATGAGTATCCACTGGTACTTTCCAATTGTACTATGGGGTGCCAAGGCGTAACAGAACTACACCCCACTTGACAGTCACTAAGGGGTTAAAGGGAAGCAGTCACCTCCCTACAGCACCATAAGCTAAGGGCCCATTTACACACAGATGACCGCTCAAAAGATGGCTTTTGAGTGATCATTTTGCATAAACTACTAATTGTTACTACTGCCTATTAATACCAATTAGTAGCATAAGCAATGCATGTGAGCCGCCGGGACTATATTCAGAGAACAGCAAGTGGTCTGTTCTCTGAATATATTCCTTTTGTTCTGCTGCAGGGCTGACAGCTGAGACAATGTTATCAGCGCTCACGCTGTGTTCTCAGTGGGGGAGTCCCTGCTATCAGCTCTTCTGGCCAACAGTGGATTTTATGCCAAACTGAAAATCATCGTTCAGCAGAAAAGTGAAAGATGGGCACATTTACACACAACGATTATTGCTCAAAGATGGCTTCTGCGCGACTTTTGAGCGATAATCGTTGTGTATAAAAGGGCCTTAAGTTATGGTGGTGTTGGGGCGGGTGATGAAGAGCTGGGGAATGTGTGTGTT
Source organism: Eleutherodactylus coqui (assembly GCF_035609145.1). NCBI lineage: Eukaryota > Metazoa > Chordata > Amphibia > Anura > Eleutherodactylidae > Eleutherodactylus > Eleutherodactylus coqui. The sequence goes on from NC_089839.1 coordinate 308,182,832, forward strand.
CTTAGTTTTTGGGTGTTTTTTTTACCATCCTACTTCCTTGCTCTGCTATTCCTCCGATCTCACCTGCTTAAGTCCGCACGCCGCAGGAAAACTGACACTTTTCTGACTGCCGTGCGTGCCAAAGACTGTTCTGGGAAAGCGCACACGGCCATCTGAAAAGTCAGATTTCTCTGCGGTGCGCACCATGACTTGGCTTTAAAGGGAACCTACAGTACCATAAACTACCTACCAGGAGGTGGCACTGCAGAGGCATTGTACCATCTCCAGTTTGCATAGAACATTTCCCAGGGAGCATTGCAGGACTTGTATCTCCTCACACCTGCTTGGCTTTCTCATAAGGAGAATCCATACTCTCCAACAGATGCTTTGGTGAAACCATTGCACTGCTGGATGCGTTCTGTCAAGGCTTATAGCGGGTTTGTAATATGATCTGAAACCTTCACTGGGGGGCACTTTATTGGTGAGACTCTTGTATTATCTGTAGGCGTCTGCAGGAGGTAAAGGGCTGTCAGGGGGAGCTTACGGCAAGCGCTCTCTGCTGCCGACGGAGCTTACTGCAGCTCGCAGCCGTCCGATTGGGAGTGTAGAGAAACAAACAATACACCGTGTAACTATTGTAAGCTTTGGCAGATTGTTGCCATTTTCAATGAGGCCGATTGGTAACCTAATAACATAGTATGTTGGGCCGAATGAAGGCAATGCCCATATAGTTCAGCTTGTTTAAACCCCCCTTTGTTGGTCCAGAGGAAGGCAAAAAAAGACATACCGATTTTGTCTTCTGTGCTACATAGTCCATTGTGACAATCTACACCTTCTTAACATAAGGTTAACGGTCCGCCGCGCTCTCATTGTGGCAGGTCAGCTTGATCCGCTACACGTGGGAAAGTTTTTGAAAAACTCTGAATCCCCACAGCGGATCTGTGGCCCCTCCATCCTGTCTGAACGTCACCAGATGCCGCCTGGTCTGTTATGGTCTGACACTGATTGTTTCCCCTTTTTTGGCCCGCAGGTGGAAGCTCCGTTCATACCAAAGTGCAGAGGGCCAGGAGACACCAGCAACTTCGACGACTACGAGGAGGAGGACATCCGCGTGTCTCTCACCGAGAAATGTGCAAAAGAATTTGCTGACTTTTAGGGCGAGGCGTGTTGGGACGACAATGCCATCAGGGCTCACATTTTTGGGATCTTTGCACTCTGTTTTCAGATGGGGTGGAGCTGAAAAAAAAAAACCATCTTATGTCAAGAGTTACCTAGTTCCTTCATTCCGCTGACTGAAGTCTAGAGCGCCATCTTCCATGCGTGCACTTTGCACCAACCCTTCTACCCGGCACGGCAGAGCTGTCTGTGCCGTAACGCAGAATACTAGACCACTGATCTTGTTTTTGTTTTTTTCCTGTCTTGTATGTTTTTTCCTTCCACGTTCACAGTTTTTAAGTAGCATTTTACCCGATTACACTCCCTTTTATTTTCATACTGTGTTGTGTGTGACCGCTATGGGAGATGTTGCACTTAGTAACGTATAGAATGCAGAACTCGTTGCCTCCAGTCTGTGCCACTGTAAAGAATTTTTTATTTTTTTTTCCCCATCACTTTTCGCCGCAGGTCCAAGTTATTTTTTATTGACCTTTTTATTGTACGAACTAATAGTCTAGGGCCGTGCATCTGCCGACATCTTAATATCGTTCATGAGATCGATCTTTACTAGGTGGATCTACATTGGAGTGCAACAATTTGATTAGCTAGGCCTCCCCCGTGCCTTGGTTTTTGTTTGGGTTTTTTGTTTTTGTTGTTGCTTGTGACCTTTTTTTTTTCTTTTTTTATTCCACCCTCCGTGTTCACTTTTTTTTTTTTTAATCTTTTGGCAGACTCTTCTCGTTACCGGACGAGGCAGCATATGGTGTTGGCACGTCTCCGGGTGACATCCAGCTGCCCTTGTCTTCTCCAAGTATTTCATTGCTGACCTAACGTTGAGTTTTAACCGCGCCGCCACCTCTTAAAATTCCAGTCAGTATTTTTTTTTTTTTTTTAACCGGAACGTAATAAATAAAATGTGACAACACGATGACTCTGTAACCAGCTTTGTTTTTGGGCACCCCCCGCCCCCACCCTTCTCACCCAAAGAACGGCTGGTAATGATCAGGCACCACGACTGGCTAAAAAGGTTCAACATTTCAGCTACATTACGATAACTCTCGCTGTCCCCCTTTTTGAAGTTGCTGCCACATTTTATTTTGGTATACTATATTAGTAAATTGAGGGTAAAGTGCTGCCAGCAACAGTACTTTCGTTCCCGAGAAGAGGCGACCGCTGGAAGTTGCCAGAGTGTGTAAACTTTTTTTTTTTCCTATGTTTTTGGTGGTTGTTTACAACCCATTTCGTGTAACACACCGTGAAGCGCATTGTTTTATGCCACGTTGGACTAGGCGGCTGTACAGGTAGTATTACGACCCAGTCTTGTCTTATTAAGGACTCTCGCCGCCTCTTGTGTATAATTTTTTTTCTTTGACCCCCTCCATCAGATGAAGTGTTTGTGTCTCCCTCCACTTTATGGTTTCTGCTTGTCCATTAAATTTCTTGTTTGTACACGTCTACATCTATATAAATATATATATATATATCTCAGTGACCTGTCTTAAAACAGCACACCGTTTCAAATAAACTTTAGTCTCATGTTCCGATCCATCTACATGCACAACGAGGACGAATTGTTTTTATTCTTGGGGATATAATGTACATATCTCCGTCTATTGTATTTGTTCAAACGCCGGGAGATTTCGATCCACTGGCGTTGCTTCCTTTTTAATATGTTTAAAGGGGTTGTCCCAATTCTCCCGCAGGAAGCAGACCGCTCCATACGTTGCGCAGCGGCCTAGTTTTGGTATCGGATTGAGTCCTATTCACTTCACTAGGATTCAGCCTGCAGTACCAACCTGGGCCACTGTGCAATGTACAGAGCTGCAGCAAAACTATTCGAAATGGGACAACCCCTTTTTAAAGGGCCAGCTGCAGCCTGTGGTTCTCCAGTTGTTTGTAATCCACATCCCAGCATGCCATTGGCTTCTACTGAGGCTTGTAGTTACCCCAACAGCTGTAGAGCGCACACAGGTTGCTGCTGCCACATTTAAAGTGTAGCTCTTGCCTACTAATGTTCGAGGCAGGCAATATGGTTGTTGGGCTGACGTAGAAATGGCATTGGTTTGCTATGGACCAGTGTCGCCGGGCGTCGTGATGGTCTCCAGTTGGCTGCCTGCACATTGCGTAGACGACCGATTTTACACTTTAAGACCTTTTATAACCAACTCAGAGATGTACACGTCGACGCTGTGTATATATGTGTCTTTAGGTTGGCGAGCGTTTTTTGCACAGAGCTGTAACGAGGGGAGCATCGCAGTCTTTGTCCGCTCTTACTGACATTATGTGCAAGAAGATAAGAATAAGATACTTTGCTGTAGCAAATTTTATGTAACAAATCTATATATACGTCACAATAAATTTAAACCGATTCTTTGTATGAAAAGCAAACAATGTTACAATCTTTTGTATTTCCTTTAGACTGAGGACATGCTGTTTGTATGCTGGTTGTATGCGATCAATTATACAGTAACTTTGTTGTCGTTTATGAACTTAAAAACAAAAAAAAAGATTTTAATAAATGCTGGAGATCACATAATCCACTGGTCGGTATCGCAGGATCTGCTTGTTTACCTTCAGGGGGGAATTATTAGACCTACTGGGGGACGGGACCAAATCCACTGCAGATGACGGATGCGGGGGGCATCGACGGAAAGTGCAGAATCTGCTCTCTTATCCACATGAAGTCTCTGCTTTTAAAAAGGGTTGTCTGCCCATTGTCTTCACTGCTACTCCGGATAGGACCCCCCATGCATCCGCTGATCGACCGGCTATAAGCGGACAGGGAGGAAGTGCGGATGCAGGCTTCACTCCTATTGAAATCCATGGGAGAGCCGTGTTGCTGCAGCGCTTCCTGCTGCTTTGCTGGTCAGGACTGGATGAGACATAGCGGGACTGCTTTACCGTTGACTTCAGCGGGAGTAAAGCCTGCACCTGCACTTCCTGTGCTGACGGCTAATACATAGTAACATAGTATCTAAGGCCGAATGAAGACAGTGTCCATCTAGTACAGCTTGTTATCCTCCTGTCTTGTTGATCCAGAGGAAGGCAAGAAAAAACCAAGAGCAGAAGCCAAATAGCCCTTTTGGGGGAAAAAATCCTTCCCTAATGGCAATCAGACTGTTCCCTGGACCAACCCCTAATAGTTCCTACCTGCCTGTATACCCGGATTAACAATTAACCTAAGATTTATATCCTGTAATATCCTTCCGCTCCAGAAAGACATCAAGTCCCCTTTTAAACTCCTCTATGGATTTTGCCATCACCACTTCCTCAGGCAGAGAGTTCCACAGTCTCACTGCTCTTACTGTAAAGAACCCCCTTCTGTGTTGGTGATGAAACCTGCTTTCTTCTAGACGAAGCGGATGCCCTCTTGTTACCGTCGCAGTCCTGGGTAGAAACAGATCATGGGAGAGATCCTTGTATTGTCCCCTCATGGATTTATTTGATCACCCCTTAGCCGTCTTTTTCCCGGGGTGAATAATCCCAGTTTTGGTGCCTTTCGGGGTATTCCAGTCCCGTCATTCCATGTATTAGTTTAGTCTCTCTTCTTTGAACCCCCTCAAGCACTGTGACATCTTTCCTAAGCATCGGTGACCTGAACTGTGCGCAGTATTCCATGTGGGGCCTGACTAGTGCCTTATATAGTGGGAGGATAATGTTCTCGTCCTTCGCCCCTATACCACTTTTAAGGGACCCCAAGACTTTATTTGCCTTTGCAGCAGCTGACTGGCATTGGTTGCTCCAGTTTAGTCTACTATCCACTAATACCCCCAGGTCCTTTTCCATCTCACTTTTCCCTAGCAGTACCCCATTTAGTGTATATTGGTGACCTCCGTTTCTCCTGCCCATGTGCAGAACCTTACATTTATCAACATTGAACTTCATTTGCCATTTTTCTGCCCAAGCCCCCGGCTTATCTCGGTCAGTTTGCAGTCGTGCATAATGACAACGCCTGGCCTGCTGCATGGACCGCAGGCCGGTTAATGGATGGGGTTCCTGACCAGTGGACCCCTGTCTGTCAACTACTCGTGGCCTATCCAGGGGGGTAGATCAAAAGGCAGATGGCATCTGTTAAAGGGGTTGTCCTTACCCAGACCTGCAGTGTTGTGGCCTTACCTTCCAGCTCGGTTCCAATATTTCTGCTCTCTGTGCCGATGCGTCATTGCAGAGCGGAGGAAGTGGAGGGCAGACAGAGTGCCTCAGGTTTGTGGGCTTCAAAGCAGGCAAAGAAAGTGTAGAAGGCCTTTCACACGGCTGAGAAAATCGTTCGAGATTTGTGCGTTACGAGATGCATGTCTCGCGCAAATCGGCCCGATTTTTTTTTTTTTTAAATGCAGTCATATACACAGAAGTGATTTTGTATTTTTTTCCTTTAAACCCTCGCCGCAGTGCAGGAACAAAATTGTGGCATGTCCCATCTTTGGGCGTTCCCTCAGACGTCTCGCCCGTCCTTTTCAATAGGGCCAGAAAACATTGCACTGTGTAAACAATGGGAATCACTTGCCATGGCTGATTGCAACATCCCAAAAGTGATGGGAGGTGTTTTTGACGCAGAACCCCCTTGCATCCGCAGGGGCATCATATGTGCACCAGCGATAGTTGGCTGAGTTTCACGGCCCCGTATCGTGCTTGCCCATGTGAAAGTAGCCTAAGACTAATCAGCAGATAGGTGCTGCTGTCCTAGGACACTGGCTGACCCTGGGTCATATTGGCTTAGCTATATGGGATGGAGAAGGGTAGGAGATCTAGGTTTTGGTGCAACATGTTGTTGGGCATCAGATGGAGACTGAATGGAGTTGATAAAAATTTGGTGTTTTAGAAATGCACTTTATTCATAAGTAGCAGGTAATGTGTTTCAGCGTCTGCAGACCCCTTCATCAGCGTGCAGATCATACAAACTCCTCAGTCCAGCTATGTGATTAATGACTGATGGGTTCTGCCTAGATCTGTCTTCTCCATTCTATATCTTTGCAGAGGGATGATTTATTGACTCCTTTTCATAATTAAGCAAGCCCCTTCTGTCTCTCCACTGACAATTCAATTCACAGTGCAATCTGTGGCAAATCGCCACAAAAGAAGTGATGCGTGAGATCGGCCGTAGATACGGATTTAGTGCAGAATACGCCATAAAAATCTATAGTAAATTCACCCCTTTAAATGAGTTCCCCAGCTTCATAAATGTGAAGGGTGGGATGAGCCATCAATATCTGAACAGTGGCAGGCTTTCTCTTGGCATCACTGGTGCCAATCAGCTGCTGGAAGGAGCGCCTGTCGCCTTCATTGTTTGCGCCTGGCGATTGTCTGCTGCTGACTTCTCCTGAGCAGTGGTGATCGGACTGTCAGAGATCATAAACCCCTAAGGACCGAGTGCAGTAAACATACAGAGCTTGGTCCTGGGCTTTACACCCCACCAATAGAAGTTCGGCGCCGGGATTAAAGCCTCTGCTCCGGCAATCAAGCAGGTCGGGTCCTCGGCTCACTCAATGAGCGCTATGTACTAATGAGGGAAAGTAGAAGTATTACTTCTGCTCTTCAGCCTGGCCATCATGTGACTGCTGGAAGCCTCCTGTCACAGCAGAGCTGCAGGGTCCTACAGAACCCGGTAAGCTCTCGTATTGTCACTACAGGGGGATGGTTTTACCTATAACTTGGGCTCCTATGGACGCCGCAGCTACCGTGGAACAGTATGAGGGGAAAAAAGCCAATGTGAATGACCCCCGGGGGTCTTATATGATGTCATGGGGGGCATAGATGGTAGAAAAAAAACTTACAACAATAAGTTAAAAAAAAAGATAAAATAAAAATCTATGCATAAAATAAAAATGGCCGATGCCAACCACAACCATCGCCGTACGCAACCTGTAATCCAAAACGATACAAACTATTATATATCAAATCACATCTGAAACAAAGTGACAATCCCATTCCCGTACCTTTTTACTTTTTTAGTGGAAATATGCTAATTTTAAAAACAAACCTTTACATTTTGAAAAAATCTGTTTTACCCTCAATAAAACTAAAAAAAGGGAAAAAATAGTCAATTAAAAACGACATTTAAAAAAAAAAAAAAAATAGCCCTATGGCTAGCTTGACATTGGTGAGTGCGATAGTGAGCTTGGCAGTATGCGCTGTCCCCGCGGGTGCATGGCGGTTTTATGTCAACACTGCTTGGCATCACTTTGGGGAGTAGCGATCCTCCATCTCTCCCTGCCGGAGGATCGTAGAGTTTCTCCCATTATTTTCAACAGGGAAACCTTGCAGCGCGCCGCGTGCACTTAGATGTGGTGTGATGCTGCCGCCGGCCACGGTGCGGACAATGGGAGGTGACGGCACGGCCACAGATAGGAGTTGCTGCAATCTGTTTTCTGCATCACTGTGCCATGCGGGAAAACATTGCTCATGTGTATCCAAAAGGATGGGGCTCATATTTGTGTGTCTCGCAATGCATAAATCAATAGAAACTAATAGCTGCGGGAAACACGGCAGAAATCCGTCCGTGGGAATGAGCCCTGAAACCCAAATAACCAAAATTAACCTTGATCCCCAAATAGGATGAAACCTGCTAATGAGTGTACGGAGCCCCTCCCCCTGTAGAACACCTTTCATCACATTGACTCTTGATACTTAGTCGGTCGGCCTTCAGGGGGCGACACTTCTCCATGGGTGCGCCAATGACTTGGATGGCACCTTTAACGCTACACCTGGACCTTTGGAAAGACCTCATTTATGGATTGGCACAGTTAGATGGCGCTGCAGCGTATGGTTATTTGTACGGTATTGTATATCATACAGTAAGTCCTGCAGGAAGGAGCCCATAGCCGGTAAGTACGCCCCGGTACTATGAGGCCGCGCTCGCACACTTGGGATTATGGCAGGATTTAGGCCGCCATCACACGGGCGTATTGTCATTGTGCGCCACATGATGCCAGTAGCCCGTTGGTTACTGCTGGGTTGCGCACACAAGTATGTTGTGTTTTTTTGTGTGTATTACTCGTGCAAAAAAAAAAGGAATTTGCGCTATTTTGGCGAGTCTGCAAGTTATTGCGTGTTCTGCGGCTCACACCGTCATGGGAGCGCGGCCTTAGCTGCAGATCTATAAGATTTGCGCCATGTTGTTGTGGTCTTACGCTGCTCACTGGCATCGCCCACATTCATGTATGTATATAGTCAGGGGGATAGCGGGGCACAGAAGCAGGGTCTCCCGGGTCCATTCACTTATGTAGGTGTTTTAGGATCATCAGTTACTCCTCCTGGCAGAGGGACGCCGCCACCAGATTACTGAAATAGCCAACGTCTGCTAGGGGCGATCTGCCGGAAACTACAACTCCCAGCATGCCCTGACAGCCATAATAGCTGCCAGCTGTGGCCGTTGGGGTAGATGCAGACGTTAAGCGGTAGATCTGAAAATACACAATGGCCTGTCCACGGGCAGATCAGAGCCCGCTGCGGAATCCGCCCCTGCCCGCAGCCGAGGGCGCTGCTTACCCTTCCCAGTCTTCTATTTTCTTCACTGCAAATGTGGAGTTTTTTTTTTAAATTAAACTCGTGGAATTCGCGGTCCATCCGAAATTAAATTGCGGATGGGCCGCGGATCAGATGGCTTCCATTGACTTTAATGGACGCTGTCCGTGTTGGGGTCGCACTGAAATGGAGCACGCTTTAATTCAGCTGCGAACGCCCCTGTTTCGCTATGGGCAGCGTGATGCACAGATTCCGCAATTCAATGCTGGCAGCCGTAACGCGCCACTCTGCACCCTGCGGCACGGCGGACGTATTCACACCGAGAGGCCCATAAATCGCACGTAAAAGAAGCCATTATTATTCTGCGCAGGGATGCCTCCGTGTCCGGCAATATCTCCCATAAGCTTCTACCGAACCGTATAAAATCGTGTTGCGCTCCCAAGTTGTGCGGAGGACCAGCGAACGCGGCGCACTTTTTCTATTCTTGCTATTGAAACAGCGAGTAATTTTTAAGCATCGGTTGACGAGCACGGGCGGCGATCTCACATAATACATCACCCTCACAGGGCCGCAGGTGTGATGGCAGACTGAGAGAAGGCTGGTGTGGGACTACAACTCCCAGCATGCCGGCAGTATACGGATGTGTAACCTGGGGGCTCTGCAGCTGTTATGGGACTACAACTCCCAGCATGCCGGCAGTATACTGCTCTGTAACCTGGGGGCTCTGCAGCTGTTAGGGGACTACAACTCCCAGCATGCCAGCAGTATACTGATCTGTAACCTGGGGGCTCTGCAGCTGTTATGGGACTACAACTCCCAGCATGCCAGCAGTATACGGATCTGTAACCTGGGGGCTCTGCAGCTGTTAGGGGACTACAACTCCCAGCATGCCGGCAGTATACTGATCTGTAACCTGGGGGCTCTGCAGCTGTTATGGGACTACAACTCCCAGCATGCCAGCAGTATACGGATCTGTAACCTGGGGGCTCTGCAGCTGTTAGGGGACTACAACTCCCAGCATGCCAGCAGTATACGGATCTGTAACCTGGGGGCTCTGCAGCTGTTATGGGACTACAACTCCCAGCATGCCGGCAGTATACTGATCTGTAACCTGGGGGCTCTGCAGCTGTTAGGGGACTACAACTCCCAGCATGCCCGGACACTAAGGGGATCTGTAACCGTCCGTAGCCTCTGGCAGCCGGCTGGGGGCGCTGTAGTCCTGCTGTTATATAACGCCTTCTGTGTAACACAGCCCTTCGCGGGGAGAAAACTACATCTCCCAGCATCCTCTCTGGCGGCCGCGGCTTCTGATTGGTCGGACTGCGGCTTCTATCTGGAGTGTGAATGTGAGGGAGGAAGCCGCGGCTGACGGCAGGGATGAAGAGAGGTGAGTGGGGGGCAGTATATAGCAGGCGGTATACAGTGGGGAGGGTCAGTGTACAGCAGGCAGTATACAGTATGGTGCACAGACTGGAGGGGGTGTATACAGCGTGGTGGCAGTGTACAGCAGGCAGCAGACTGTACACAGTACACAGTATGGGAGGCAGTGTACAGCAGGTAGTGTACAGTGTGGTGGGCAGTATATAGCAGGGAGTATACAGTGTGGAGGGTAGTATACAGTGTGGGAGGCAGTGTACAGTATATAGCAGACACTATACAGTGGTGGGGAGTGTATAGCAGGTAGTAGGCACTGTACAGTGTGGTGGGCAGTGTACAGTAGGCAGTGGGCACTATACAGTGGTGGGCAGTGTAGATCCGGCAGGGGGCACTATACAGTGTGATGGGCAGTGTATAGCAGGTAGTGGGCACTGTACAGTGGTGGGGAGTGTATAGCAGGTAGTGGGCACTGTACAGTGGTGGGCAATGTACAGCAGGTAGTGGGCACTATACAGTGTGATGGGCAGTGTATAGCAGGTAGTGGGCACTATACAGTGTGATGGGCAGTGTATAGCAGGTAGTGGGCACTGTACAGTGGTGGGCAGTGTATAGCAGGTAGTGGGCACTGTACAGTGGTGGGCAGTGTATAGCAGGTAGTGGGCACTGTACAGTGTGATGGGCAGTGTAGATCCGACAGGGGGCACTATACTGTGTGGTGGGCAGTGTACAGTAGGCAGTGGGCACTATACAGCGTGGTGGGCAGTGTAGATCCGGCAGGGGGCACTATACTGTGTGGTGGAGTGTATAGCAGGTAGTGGGCACTGTACAGTGGTGGGGAGTGTAAAGCAGGTAGTGGGCACTGTACAGTGGTGGGGAGTGTATAGCAGGTAGTGGGCACTGTACAGTGGTGGGGAGTGTATAGCAGGTAGTGGGCACTGTACAGTGGTGGGGAGTGTACAGCAGGCAGTGGGCACTGTACAGTGGTGGGGAGTGTATAGCAGGTAGTGGGCACTGTACAGTGGTGGGGAGTGTACAGCAGGCAGTGGGCACTGTACAGTGGTGGGGAGTGTACAGCAGGCAGTGGGCACTGTACAGTGGTGGGGAGTGTACAGCAGGCAGTGGGCACTATACAGTGGTGGGCAGTGTATGGCAGGTAGTGGGCACTATACAGTGGTGGGCAGTGTATAGCAGGTAGTGGGCACTATACAGTGTGGTGGGCAGTGTATAGCAGGTAGTGGGCACTATACTGTGTGGTGGGGAGTGTATAGCAGGTAGTGGGCACTATACTGTGTGGTGGGGAGTGTATAGCAGGTAGTGGGCACTGTACAGTGTGGTGGGCAGTGTATAGCAGGTAGTGGGCACTATACTGTGTGGTGGGGAGTGTATAGCAGGTAGTGGGCACTATACTGTGTGGTGGGGAGTGTATAGCAGGTAGTGGGCACTATACAGTGTGGTGGGCAGTGTATAGCAGGTAGTGGGCACTGTACAGTGCGATGTGGGGCTTCCCTTGAGAACAACAGGAAATAATTGCCAATCCTCTAATGCGGCAGAAAGACGAACCGGAGGATCGCTGCTTGACAGAAGTGATGGGAGGCAGTGTCTGGCGTGAGAGCGCCTGCTGGCGAGCGCGATGTCAGGTCTAGTTTCTCCACCCAATATCGCGCTCGCCCGTGTGGGAAGACTGAGGGGGCCATGAGGACAAATGTCCTTGAGCGCCTGGAAATGGTTCCGACACACAGGGGTGTAACAATGGCGCCCCCTGTCTGTGGATGGCGAACAACGTAACTGTTGGAGCTGCTGGTGCTTGTTGGACGATCAGATGCTCCTCTCTACTGGTGGTCTGTAGGGGGCGTCCTGAGCCCGGTCACCTTGTGTGCCCCCATGCACTAGTCCCAACACCCCCTAACAGTCTGATGAGACGCTCCTCTCTACTGGTGGTCTGTAGGGGGCGTCCTGAGCCCGGTCACCTTGTGTGCCCTCACACATCCACTGGTCCCAACACCTCCTAACAGTCTGGTCAGACGCTCCTCTCTACTGGTGGTCTGTAGGGGGCGTCCTGAGCCCAGTCACCTTGTGTGCCCTCATCCACTGGTCCCAACACCTCCTAACAGTCTGATGAGACGCTCCTCTCTACTAGTGGTCTGTAGGGGGCGTCCTGAGCCCGGTCACCTTGTGTGCCCTCACACATCCACTGGCCCCAACACCCTCTAACAGTCTGGTTAGAGCAGCCCCGGTGTGAGGGCCTCCATACCAGCGGTGATCCTGTAGATCCCAGAGTCTCTGCATCCCAGTAATCTTGCATTCTGTTTTCTTCAACAGTTATAGAAACCAAAGAAATGGCCGTCCCGGACGCGGAGGAGGCGGAGGGCAGAGAGAATGGCTCCACCGACTCCAAAAGGTAACTTCTGCCATTGTCTGCCACATGAGCGGTGAGAGGTATAAAGCCCGATGCAATGGAGAAGTGGGGGAGAAGGACCTCCCCAGCGGATCCGACAACACCCACGATCAGTCTGGTGTCCATGTGGCCTGCAGGGTGTCAGCGGGACGTTGGAGCGGTCGTATTAAATGTACTGAAAAACATTTACACATTTCATAGTGGAGTGAAATGTAAAAAAAATATTGTTTCTACGGCGCACATACTGTGACAAAAATGGCGCACTAACCTAACTCTGTGGGTCAGCGCAGCTACAACGATAAATCTTTCCATTTTCGGCCGCCGCCTTCTGACCATCTTGAGTAGTTTTTTGTATTCCGACACAGTTGTGCGCGGCTCATTTTTCGTGTAGTTGGTATTGGTGCCATTTTGGAGTTGATATAACTTTTTGATGACTTTTTGTAGATGGTCACCCAAGAAGTGCATTTCTGGCACTTGTGCATTTTATTTTTTTGCAGGCAACGTTCACATTGCAGGATTTTATGTAGGAGGCGGTAATTGTTTTTTGTTGTTTATTTATTTTTTTAATTATGAGTACAGGAATTTAGAAAAACTTTTATTCTAACAATTAATAGAACTATTTATTTTTTTACTACTCATTTTTCCTTTTTTTGAGGGTAGGGACTAGAACTTGCAATTGTCTGATCACTCCTGCAGTACAGGGGCATAACTATAGGGGGTGCGGTTGCACCCGAGCCCAGGAGCCTTAGGGGGCCCATAAGGCCTCTCTTCTGCATATAGGGAGCCCAGTACTCTGAATAATGCATTATAGTTGGGGGCCCCATTACAGGTTTTGCTGTGGGGCCCGGGAGCTTCAGGTTACGCCTCTCCTGCGGTATATTGAGATGCCATAGGATTGCATTATACTGTATTCTCCCAAATACATGTTTTGATAGGCAATCAGCCATGCCAACCGAATGGCACCTTGTAATCTCATCGCAGGGCAACCTTCGAATACCGGTTATGGCATTTAAAAGGCTCACAGCTGCGATCACGGCTGTTGTGGGCTGGTGTCAGCTGTCAAAGAGAGACGGCACCCCCCATGTATGGAGTAGGATTGTCTCCCGATCCCGCTCCATATGAACCCCGTACGCTGGGACGTATATATGTACACCCTGGGGCATGAACGGGTTAATAATTCTATATTTCTGTTCAGTCTTGGAGTTACTGTAAGGGTCTTATGTTCTTATTGTGTCCTCCAGCTCCATAGAGAACGGCCGACCCCCGGATCCGGCACACTGGGCAATCGATGATGTCGTTAATTACTTTAAAGCAGCCGGATTTGAAGAACAAGCGGTCGCCTTTAAAGATCAGGTACGATAAGAGCGCTAAAGGAGAACCTGCGGCTGCGTGAAGAATCCCGTCTGTTCCCTGTGTTTGTACCCCTGAGGTTACAAGATGGTTTCTACATTGTTTCAGTCTGTGGCTCGCGTTTGGCGAGAACCCCTTCCACCCGTAACGTTCATTTTGGGGAGAAAGGGGGAAAAGTCTGCAGAACAGAGACCATATATAAATATCTATAAATCACAGTAAGTAAATGATCATTTACCCCCCTGTCGGACCCACCAAGGCAGGTTCTTTAACCCCTTCAGTGGTGGGTTTCTTACCCCCCTGTCGGACCCACCAGGGCAGGTTCTTTAAATGGGCCAATCATTTAATTTCAGCTAATTTTGCAGTCGCGTTCCAAGAGCCATAACTTCTTCATTTCCCCATTGACCCGGCCGTATGAGGGCTTGTTTTTGGCGGGACAAGTTGTACTTTTTGATGACATCATTTTTGGGTATATATAATGTATTGCATAACTTTTGTAAAAAAAAAATTGTAGGGAGATTGGGGGAAAAAAAAGAAATTCTGCTGTTTGTTTTTTGGATTTCACGTTTACGGCGTGCAGAATAAATCATGTGATGACGTTATTCTCTGAGTCACATGATCCCGGCGATACCGAGTTTATACAGTTTTTATGTTTTGCTATTTTTGTACATTTAAAACATTTTTTTTCTTAAAGGTTTGCTTTTGTGTCTTCACATTCCAAGAGCCGTATTATTTTTTTTCCCATTGCCAGCGCTCTAGAAGGCCGTGTTTTTTGCGGGATGAACTCCAGTCTTCATTTATCTCATTTTTTGGAACATGTAAAATTTTGATTGCTTTTTATTCCTTATTATCGCTTATTATTTTTTCTAGTGGCAAGATTAACAAAATCTGTAATTCTGCATGTTTTTTATTTTTATTTTTCCCCGCATTCTCTGAGCAGTATAAATAATGTATTAAAGTAATTCTACAGGCCGGTACGATTATGGCAATACCAAATTGTAAGAGGTTTTTTCTTTTTCGCAACTTTTTCACACTTAAAAAAAAAAAGTAATAAAAGTTTAGATCGCCCTCCTTTTGCCATATCTATAATAAAAAAAATCTAAATCATAAAAGAAAAATACATATTTGGTATCGCCGCGTCTGTAAAAGTCCGATCTATCAAAGTAGTGCATTATTTACCCCGTAGGGTAAACGTAGTCCGAAAAAAAAAAAATAAAGAACGCCAGAAATGCTCTTTTTTAGTCACCCTGCCTCCCAGAAAAAATGCAATAAACAGTAATCAAAAAGTCGTATGTATATTTTCTAAATTAGTACTAACGTAAACTACAGGACATCCCGCAAAAAATGAGCCTTTGCTCAAGTACATCGATGGAAAAATAAAAAAGTTATTGCGCGCAGAAGATGCAGCAGAGAATAATTGAAAAAAATTAAATGTCTTTGAAAAAAAATACAAGTACTACAGCAAAAAAAAACTATACAAGTTTGGTATTGTAGTAATCGTACCGACCCATAGAATAAAGTTATCATGTCGTTTTTGTTGCAGTTTGTGCGCCGTAGAAACAAGACGCACTGAAAGATGGCAGAATGTCGTATTTTTTTTCATTTTACTCCACTTAGAAATTTGTAAACGTTTTTCAGTACATTATATGGTACATTAAATATCACCACTGAAAAATACAACTCGTCCTGCAAAAAGCAAGTCCTCATACAGCGACGTCGATGATTTTTTTTTTTTTTAAACGTGGGGAGGAAAAAAAAAAGGGGGGGGGGGGAGGGCCGCGTCATTAAGGGGTTAAATGTACTAACTTCTTCCTCTGGGTTATTACAATGCAGGGATACCACATGTATAATTTTGTTTTGTTATTTTATTTACATGCTGCAGTCGCATAGACCACGGCATGTAAAGGGTTAACACAGCAGAGATCGGAGGTTTTCTCCATTCTCTGCTATGTAAGAACTGGTGCCTGGCTATCCTCTGACAGCCAAGCACCAGCTCTTCCTTCCATAGACACTATTGGCTGGCTTCTGTCAGGCCAATGGTCTCTATGGCAACCTGTAAACAAAGCAGTGCAGGACTTTGAAAATAGAAGCGGGAGATTGCCAGCAGATCGGCAATATCTTCCTGCTTCTGTTTTTCAAAGTCCTGCACTGCTCTGTGTGGGTCTGTGCAGGCAGAGCACACTGTCACAGCTTGTGACATTGTGTTCTGCAGCTCCCATAGTGAAACATAGCCCGGAAATCTTCTGGGCTATATCACTATGGGCAGTGGAGCTCGTCCCAGAAAATTTCCGGGTGTGCCACTCAAGGGGTTAAAGGGGTTTTCTGGGCGCAAACTGGAAATTCTGAAAATGCTGAACTCAAGGAGGCGCAGCTAACTGGCGGCAACCGGGACCTTTTATCTCTTCTTCATCCCGTACGGCCATCAATCTGCTGCTGTGTTTACATGCAACAGTCTTGCCCACAACTCCCAGCATGCATAGAGCTTGTTTACCAGCCATCGCTGTAGCTCCGCCCACAGCTCGTGGGTTCTGCAACTTATTAGCACCTACCTTCCTCACAGAGTGCCAGACAAAGCCGGCTGCAGCAGACCGGACCTTCCGGCACTCTGAACTGCATATGATCAATACAGCGCAGGGCTCCCGCCCTCCCATCATGCATTGCTCTCAGACAGATGTTGGAGGCTACGGACAGGGGCGGACAAGATGTCAGAGGGGTGGAGATATTTTTCAGGCGGAGGGTCGTGAGGCATAGAAAATAAATGAAAGTATCTTGACCGGGAACAGTGAATCTATAACAAAATGATTTCTTGTGATGTACGTTGGACTTTAACCCTTTCAGGATTGAAAAAGATTCAGTCAAACTTGTGGGTAGTTTAAAACTAGGGGACAAATATGTCCTCGGCCCTTAAAGAGTTGAAAATGTTAGTATGTGCCCAGAATAAATAATTATTTGGAATTGTATCCTGCTATAACGCTATGTTACCTCTAGATGGCGCCCTTGTTTTATGTCTAACGCCAACAGTGTCTTTCAAATAACAATGCAGATAGGAAATGGGAAAAACCCTGTCACAGCGCCACCTATTGGAAGGTGGCTTCCCTGTAAGTCAGCGTCTTATCTATAGGCCGCGGTCACCCGAACGATCCGGATTCCGCATGCGATATCTCGCAGCAGAATCCGAATGTGACCCCGGCCGGCGATCCTGCATATCTGCAGTTTCTGTACTGCGGATGACTGCGGACACTCGCCACCGAACATGCGTAGTACAGAGTTTAAAAAAAAATATATTTGTATTTCCTGCGCTGTCGCTAGGTTGTGGGAACCTGCGTCATTGCCTACCTGCAATGTCAATTGCAGATAGGCTGTGGGTTGTACAGCCTCCATTGACTTCAATGGGGGCCGTCCACATGAAGTCCGCAGCAAAATAGTAGAGCATGCTGCGATTTTTTTTTTTTTTATTTATTTATTTATTTTTCTTCTGTTCGTGGAATATGCAATTCGTTTCCGCGAGTGTGAAGAAAAAATACTTTTTTTGTTCTTGTGGTTGTTTTTTTTTTTTTTAACATGCCATTCAATGCATGCCATTTGCTGCGAATCCTCTGTGCGGACGCTGACCGTGCGATTCCGCAGTAGAAATCCAGTTGTGTGAGACCTACTTCAAATGGATGATGAGCGGGAAACTCCTCTTTGCAGATGGAGAAGACTCTGGCTTGACTTATATCTTCAGTCATGTTAGAAAGTCAGACATCGATTTATAAGGAAACTACTTTCTAATAGGTGGCGCTGTAGAGCTACTTTTCCATTCCCTGTTTGTATACCTTTTTCCCAGGGAGCATTGCAAGGTCTATAGAAGACTCCCTATGCCAACGTGACGCTCTCAACAAGGAGAACCATTATTAGACCCGCAGAGATGATGGAATGTATTACATTGTATCGACCTCGTATTTTGGCGTTATTTCTCTCTTTCTGCCTCCATATCAGGAAATCGATGGTAAATCTCTGCTGCTCATGACCAGAAACGATGTTTTAACTGGACTTTCACTAAAACTGGGCCCGGCGCTGAAAATCTACGAATATCACGTGAAGCCGCTGCAGACGCAGCACCTGAAGAGCAGCTCCCCGTAAGACGCGGTCTGTCATGTGACATCCTGTCCGCTAACCTAAAGCAGAGGATGCGTGAGCTGGGAATGGACACGCGGACCTGTGCAGACTTTCCCGCATCCCATAGGAAGATTTATTGTATTTCGTGATACTCAGAAGAATCTGAGAACTTTGTTAGTAAGTGACTCCCGCATGGAAAAATCCTATTGTGTACAGAACGTCCGCCGTCGCAAGGTCACGTGACTTCCTGCCTGATGTCGGATTGGGATTACTATGTGCCTGGAAATAGCTATGAGATTAGCGGTTTTTAATTTTATTTTTTTTAATTATGAACCTTCTAGATTTATAATACTAAACAGCGCCCCCTATTGCTCACACTGAGTAAGATAAAAATGAATTATTGGATATACGGGAAATGAAGCTTAGGGATAGAAATATGTAATATGTGCGGATCCCAGATGAATGGCGGACGACTTTATATATATATATATATTAGTGCTCGTCCCATATGTGATACAAGTGCCTATCGCTCTTGGCATCAGCAGCCCACCATTATTATGAATTATTGAGTAATTGGATCAGCGGCCGCCATTACCGCGGATAGGCTGGATACGGAGCCGGTAAGGATAGGGCTTCATGGTGACTTTGACAAACGGCCAATTATCACCATATTGCAATAGCTCAGCCAAATGTGCGTGAACGCGGTCATCTTGTTTCTCGTAAGTTACCGCCACCTGACAATCACAAAAAATCCAATCCTGCGGGACGACCGCTGCGGAAATTGAACCCACAGACGTCGGACCGCACCGGAAGCAGTAGATGTTCTATGACAATCGTGCGCTGTAGAAGACATTTGTAGAAAGGGAGTATTCCACCCACTGCGCCGCTTAAAGCAGCTTTATATAAAAGTATACTTGTGGGAAACTGCAAAAGTAGCGACTCCCTAATGTAACGTCCGGGCCGCTTCACAGCAGAGGGTTTGCTTTCCGCCTGGCTGTTCCGTCAGCAGCAAAATGGAAAGAAAACATGTTTAGTTTTAGAATCGAATGGAACTGAAGACCTTCAATCCTTTTCCCAATTTTCTGTCTCCATTCCGTTTTTTACACTGGAAGAAAAGCGCAGAGCGAGTTGCAAAAACGGGACAAAAGCTGATTTTTTTTTTTTTTTCTTTCAATGTAATCAAAAACAGAGGAGAGCAAATAATTTTTTATATTTTCTTTTCCGTTTTCATACCTGGTTTTATTTCTGAGCGCGCAGAAAGGACATGAGAATACGGGAAGGGGGGGGGGGGGAGCCAAGCATGGTAAACTGCTGAAAAAACGGAGAGGAACTTAAAGCATGTTGTTCGTTATTTGTAATGATTTGTTTGATGGTTCTGACAAAAAAAAAAAAAAACGGAAAAAATGCTCTCCGGTAATTTTCCATTTTGTAGAGTTCGGTTTATTTAGGAGGGAACAGGTCCAGAGTGGTGGAGTAACACTAAGGAAGTAATGGTCGCCTGCTCCTGTTCTTGACATCCAGACAGCAGTGTAACCGCTGCATCCAATCACTGGCTCTTCTGCAGCGGTCACATAATCCGGTGTCGGGGTGTGCACCCAGAGTTAGAATCCAGCAGGAGATCGGCCACCCAAAAAACGGGAACATCAGAGACAGGTGAGTATTACTACTTTTAGGGATCTTTCACACGGGACGGAATTATCCTACGCGGACGCTGCTGCAGCTTGAATGCCGCACCTGTTGAAATCCACACATATAAATAAATAAGTCTTGTTATTTGTACAGCGCCAACTTATTCTGCAGGGGTTCAGGTAATTTATTTAAGTTGGGTACTAATTTTACCGATGATGGAAGGCTGAGTCGGCTACCTGAACCACACGGGGATTGAACTCACAACCTTCAGGTTGTGAACGGACGCTTGGGACTGCGTTTCTGCGCCGCATGAGACATCTTCATCTCAAAACACAAGATAAGTTCTGCAGCAGAGAAGCTTTCCGCTGTGAGATTAGGGACTTCCTGCGGAATTGTTGTTGCAGATTTCAAACATCTGCAGGAAAAAAAAGGCAAAAAGATGTTCCGCAGTTAAAAACGCGACAAAATCCGTACTAATTAACAAAATCTGCATCTGCGTCCTGCAGAGACTTCTGTCCGATGTGAAAGGTCCCTTCAGGTTATCAGAGATGAGTGTGACCAGTGCGACAAGTGATTGCCACGGTTTCCTCCCGCCACACACTTGCCATTTCAGCTGCGGTTGGCCGGAGTGTTCCAATATGGCAGATCGGGTCTTTGGCAGACTAGGGTGTATTTTTTTTTACTTTGGGTCTATTTTTCCCTTACTTTGAAAGCAGCGGCTGCCTAAAAAGGCCAACACATGTTATACCGAGCAGCCATCCTCTTCTGTGTAAGCCACCTTAACGATAAGCCTATAATCCCGTTTACTGACACTCTGATACCGAAATGTGACATCAGTGGAAACAGAAATGTAAAACGTTTTGCTGCACAACATCAGTAATGTGTTCCCCTCAGAGGTGTATAATGTGACCCTCTCTGTCACCAGACACACATGGAGCCTGTAGTCGCATGCCGTACACGTTGTAGCGGATCAGGATTAATGGATGCAATGGCTTCTGGGAAGCCACAGATCATGGTGGGCGGTAAGGGGCCGAAGTAATCACAAGGCATAGGGTCCGGGACACATGGAGGCCGAGGAACAAGTTACTATTGTCGCCACCTGCACGGCCGATCTATCTGTTTGGTGGCCGCTCGCTTCTGACTTCATTGTGATAGTGGGGGGGGGGGGGGGGGGGGGCTGGCGGGAAAGCTGGAAGGCGGCTTCATCACTAAACAGTAAAGACTCCATGAAACCATCGCCTTCCATTATAGTGCGCAGACTCTCGCAGAAAGACCATCGCCGCGCTTTGTCGTCCGGTTGCGGAGCTGATAACATTCAATCAGCAGGATAGCGTTGCAGATGTTTGCGCAGAATCTTTCACACGGTCGGCGGCGGGACGTCCAATTCTCTGCTCGCTCCGACGGTGGGGTTCTGAGGACCGCATTTGAGCACGGACGCGACGCTGTTTCCACACTTACGGTAGACGGCCGGATGAGTTTTCGATCACAGATGGAACCTTTTTCCTTAAAACCGGAGTACCGCTTACGAATTGTGCGCCCGCTGGGCGGAGCTTCACCAAACTTTGTTTGAAGAAGACTGATAGATGTGAAAATCAAGGACACAAAACGCTCTTCCTTCTTTATCGGCAGCCATTTTGTCTCATATCCCCCCAGTGATGGTGGCAGAATGAAACTTTTTGGGCTTCATTTAGCAAAACGGTCTAACAGTAAGACGGGCCTTGTTGCCCCTAGCAACCAATCACAGCACAGCCTTCGTTTTACCTCAGCAGTATAGGAAATAACCAATCACAGCGCAGCTTTCATCTTAGCAGCTTCAGAAATGAACGCTGTGCTGTGATTGGTTGCTAGGGGCAACAAGGACGTCTAACTGGTCTACTAAAAGAACATTTTGGAGTTTGTTTTCATTGGTATCAAATTTCTGTATCTGAGTGTTATTAAACGGGAGTTATGGGGAGTCACATCGGGGGGAACAGCTGTAATATCTGATTGTGGTGGCACTTCGGGCCTCTTTTAACAAGCCTGTCTAACAGTAAGACGGTCCTTGTTGCCCCTAGCAACCAATCAGAGCGCAGCTTTCATTTTACCAGAGCAGTTAAAGAAATGAAAGCTGCGCTGTGATTGGCTGCTGTGGGTAACCGGCAGAGTGCAGCGTTCATCTCCACACCGCTGAGGTAAAGTGAAAGCAGAGCTGTGATTGGTTGCCGTGGACAACGAGGACCGTCTTACTAAATGA
The DNA here is from genome assembly GCF_035609145.1 of Eleutherodactylus coqui. Classification (NCBI taxonomy): domain Eukaryota; kingdom Metazoa; phylum Chordata; class Amphibia; order Anura; family Eleutherodactylidae; genus Eleutherodactylus; species Eleutherodactylus coqui. Next base: position 308,204,509 of record NC_089839.1, read on the forward strand.
GCCCCTCTGTTCCTAGTGATTGGACGATGTTTCGGGTCCTTCATGCCCTCGTTATATGAAAAGACTTTATTTCATCCTCCACGGAGATGTAGTGTAATTAACAAGGCAAAGCTGTGGCAGCGAGTCGCACACGCTGTTCGTATGGCGGCCGCTATGAGGTGACTGCAGTGTAATCTGTAACCTCTGTGTGCTGAGATTGGGGGGAAACGGGAAATGTGCGTTGTTGGGGACCCTTCGCACACGACAAGACTGTCCGCAGGACGCAGTGCAGACGCGGCTTTAGCCAATTACTGCAGATTTTGTTGCATTATTAACTGCGGCACGCCTTGTGGAATTTATTGCGTTTTTTTTCTACGGACTTTAATTGTGTCATTAGGGTAATTTCACACGAGCGACTGCGATATTGGGCCATGATACCCGGCCTGCTGTCGCGCTCGCCAACGCGTGGTGTCACCGCGGATACAAGGCGTTTCTGTGTAAAAACCGCCTCATATTACTTCAGAAGAGCGCGGAGTGTTTCCTATTGTTTTCAGTGGGAAGCCTGGCGTCGCACTCGTGTGCCCCTATAACGCCGTGCGATGCTTCGCCAGCCCCACTGAAAATCGTATGCGATGCAAGGGAACGCCCAAAGATGGGACGTGCCGCGATTTCTTTTTTCCCCGCACCGTGATGGGTTCCTATTCGGGCATCTTGCAACACACACATCTTGCGCGATTTTTCTCAGCTGTATGAAAGCGTCTTATATCGGTATGTCAGAAATTCGCAACAACAATTCGGCGAGGCGTCCTTAACTCTGCGTCGGGGAGATTTTCTGCTGCGGAATTTAATCTTGCGGTTTTGAACTAAAGATGCGTCTTTAGTCTGCTAAAAATGACTTATTTTTTTAATAGGTGTGCGGCGCTGTGTGGCCTCCATGTTTGGTCCGCGTGTTGGGTGGATTTTTTTTTTCTCTATATGTTACGTATATTTTTTACTTCCACAAAAAAAATCCTGAAATAAGCCCAATTCTTTAAAAAAAAAAAAAACTACGAAAAAACCCTCCAGTGTACGCGGTGCATGCGATCCGTTTTCTCATGCAGTCCGCTTCTTTGTGACAAAACTTGGCAGTGTGTGTTGTACTGTATAATAATATAAGGCCTCATGTCCACCGACTCGCACGGATTCCGCATGGCGACCCTGCATACCCGCCGTGTCTTGCGGTTCTGTACTGCGGATCTGTGTGGCAGTGCCGGCCGACGCGTTGGCGTACATGCGCAGCGCAGATTTTTATTTTCAGACTCCTTTTCCCGTGGAATCTGTGCCCCATCTGCAGCATCAGTTGTGCATGGGCCGCGAATCAGACGGTTTGCATTGACTACAATGGAAGCTGTCTGCAGAAACCGCAGTAAAATGGAGCATGCTGCAATTTTTTTTTCCATCTGCAAGCAGAAACCGCAATTGGTGCGTGAAACGAGCAAATACTTGTCCATCAGGCTGCGTTTTTTGTGCAGCTGAAAAAAAATGCGCAGCAGGGCGTCTCTGCTGGACGGGATGTGCCGCCGACAGCGATGATTCTGTATGGGGGACAATCCATCGCACAAATGATCATTCAACAAACCAGCAGCAATCATTAGATCGGCCCTTGTGAAAGGACCCTTCTAGGCGCTCTATTACAATAGTTTATCTGCCTTTGACCCCATGAAAACCCTTCCTGCTCCGCTGTCCTGGCCACTCCCTGTTGTACAATTGGGTCTTATTGAAGTTGGTCGCCAACCAACCGGAATTTCTTAAGCACAAGTAAGAAAACTAAAACAGAGTTCTGAGTGATTCCTATAAGGCACAGCGACAGGAGGTGTTGCCATGGGGACACAGAAGTTTTTGTTTTTTTACAGATTACTTGTAAACAAATTTTAAAACCCAAGTCCCGAGCTTCAGCGCAGATCTTGTAGTTCCCTTTTCAGTATATTATGTTGCTATCTTCATCCAAAACTGCTGAGTTAACACAGATTATTTCCTGGTTTCACTTCTGCTTCTGCCGCTCCCTCCTTGGGGGAACTGATTACTGCAGACGGTAGAGAGAACCTTGTGGCGTCACTCTAGAACACTGAATGGGTAAAGGGGTCTCGGCAGCGTACGGCCCCCACAGCTCGTGTTGTATAAATGATGGGAGTTGTAGTTTACGGACTGCCAGGAGTTGGGGGGTGCGGTTCTGTGGACTCAGCCGTTGTATATATATTGATGTGCCGTCTATAATCCGCCACTGCTTACATCACTTATAATAGCTCCGCCCCTATTCTCATATAACCCGATAAGGACCAATCATCGTACATATACCGCACTTATCCTGGGCTTTAATCCCACGCCATCGTAAATATATGGCGCAAGTTTAAAGTTCCTGCAATCTGCCGGGAGCAGGTCGGACGCTCGTCTGTCGGCCAAGGAGCTCGAGGAGAAGACATGCTGTGTCTAACGGCTTCTGTCTTCTCCTTTCCACTATATGTTGTGAAGGGGGTAAGCAGCAGTGCCATTTCCTCTATTGGACCTGATGATCGCTGGCGACCCCTGGCGTAGCAGGACTTCTGGGTCGTAGCCCTGCGGTCACTATAGCGGGGACATTCAGTGGGAGTGTGCGTGCGCAGCCTGGAGCTTTTAACTCCGATGCATGATCCGCACCCTGACTGTCAGGGCTGACCGCGAGCACCAGGGGGCAGGCAAGTATGTAAAATACCTCTTGGGGCTCCTGGGAACCTGCCCACGGGCAGCAGGACTTAGATTATGGTATTCATAGCCGGTGACGGGTTCCCTTTAATAATGGGGTCACATTTGAGTTTAGGCACCAGGGGACTTTACCTTACCATGTATCCTGGATGGCATTTGTGCACTAGTCGCCGCTACCTGCGCTACGGGTCGCACTTCTACGCGCTGTGATTTTTGTTGCATTATGTGACCAATGAGAAACCGGAATTTTTTTATGCTGTTTTTGACTCGCTCTGTGCGCTCGCGTGTTGTCGGGTTTGCTGGCTCCAGATTAATTCTGTATGGATCTTTCTAGAAGGGTGACGCCTTTATTTTTATGAATTTTATATGGAAACTGCGATGAGATTAAAAGACCAAATAGAACACGGCGAGCGGTATGCAGGATATGGACGTTCTTCCTACCTGGCCAGTGTGGCCCCTACATGGGCGGTGTCGGCACCGCAGCCTGCAGCATACGGGTCACTGGACCTCCTATCACGGTAAGTCATTCTGATGACCAGTAGTGTCCAAACTGCTCTGCAAAACCACATCTCCCAGCATGCCCGGGCAGCCTCAGACTTTGGTGGTATCCTGGGAGTTATAGTTTTTGCAACAGCTAGAGGTTGGAGGAAACTACTGTAGACTTGCCAAGACTGGTTCAGATTAAACGCCCATATAAGATGCCACCTAAAAGACTTTTGTGACGTCAGTGCCAGGAGCGAGCCAATGCTGGCGCCACTGGTCAGTGGGCAGTGTCTGGGTATGCTTGGCGACTCTCCATTGACATGATGGGAGTTCTGGACCGCTCCCACACTGATTAGACTGCAAGCGCCCGTTCACACCGTTTTCTGGATTCGTCCAAGGATTCTATCTGGATCGCCAAAAGCAGCATCCAGACGCAAACCTGGATGACACCGCAGGCTTCCATTACTCAACCGGAGACCAGCATGGAGCAGGGCTTTGTTATTTCTGGCAATCATGCAACAGACACTAGTGTGGTTGACTATTGTAAGGAACCGCAGAGTCGCCTACACTAAACAGTTAAAAGAATGGTGGGCTGATGCTTACCTCCCTGACAGACGTGCTTTTGGTATACAGCAGGTTAGTGGGGCCTTATGGATATGTTTTGTGAATGTAAGCAGCTACCTACAAGAGGTTTTTCAAGCAGCGCCTGCAGTCAGTCCCGGGATACACCGGGTCGGAACCCAGCACTTGCAACAGGAACTGCAGGAGCTGTGTAGAGTCTGCTGGGGTCATGGAGATGGGGATACACGTGCTGGAGCAAATGGGCCCTGAGATAGTGGATTGAGTAAACGAAGATCAATTAGGGAATATCTGGACAACGCTTTCTTCCCGTCGTACTCTGCGGACTGTAAGTGAGGTTAGCCTCCATAGAGATGGTGGTTGTGCACACTCCTAGAGACTGAGTCAGTGTAACAGGAACACTACATCTATTCCTAAAAGGGACATTGCTCGCAGTATATAGTGGGAAGGCTGCTGATTGCGGTTTATTATACTGTTAGCAGTGAGTGGATCCTTTTCTGAGGAGCGACTTCTGTGTTATAGAACATATCTTTGCAAAGGAAATTTAATTTTGTTTTCCTGCCACCGCCGTTTTCTCATTGCTGTGTAAATTTTATTAATGGAACGGAGTTGGTGCAGGCGGCACTGCGCCAATAAAACCAAAAGCCAAATTTTTTGCTTGTTCTCATTCTGGGACTTAATTCATTCTATCTTCAAAAATAAACTTCCTTTATATTTTTGGTACCACCACTACTCACGTCATGTATATGGCGGGGGCTTTCTGGCACATTGGTAGCGTATTAGATCTGCGTATTGAGTGGCCGACACTGCTCACATGATCAGTGCTGGCCAATTGGTGAGCAGTGTGAAGCGCCTCGGACTACCAATGGCCACTGCAATTTTTTAACTGTACGTCTTGCAAGGCCAAAAACGAGGACTAGTAACCAGTGGACTCAAGGAACAAGGGCTTAGAGGACGGACGGCGGGTTATGTAACTCCTCCCTCCGATCCCCGAGACGGAGTTACTTATAATGTTATGGTATAAATATTACAGATCGGCTCATTGATTTGGAACCGCAGATTATGGAACAAGGAAAATGCTGCTTTTACATTTTTTGATGTTGAAAACCAAAGAAGAGATTTATTTCATTACTGGAGAAATCTGCATGAGCCGACACAAATATCTACTAGAACATGGCCGCCCCTCGGGTGTTTCTTTTTACCTTCTGTTGGACTGGAAATCACCCAGATAGAATTTGTGATTGGTGGTGGTGTGCATAGCGTAGATGGGGACCCCATTGCGGTACCACCTAGGACAGAAGGGCATGGTGCTTCATTCCTCCTCCATGCTCTGTCCTTGGGCCAATTGCCTACTTCTTTGTTTGCTTTAGAGAGTTCTGCACAGCTTCTCCTGCCTAATTGCAAAGGGGATGAGACCCACCGAGGCTGAGCCCCCCTATCTTAGGACCCCATAGCAGCCACATTGTTTGCCTCTATGGTAAATATTCCTTTACCAATTACTTTTGTCAGAAAGCAGATCATACAATATGTAATAATCGGCCTTGGTCATGCCATAACAGACCAATAACGTGTAACTTCCTGCTAGTAGCGGTATATGAGGTGCATGTATTAGTGTTGCTGGCTCATGGAAGCACTATGACCGCCACTATTATGGAGACATAATAACTTCATTTGGTATGGGAGCCTTATGACGGGTACAATAATGACACTGTAATGGGGGCACCATGGCTGGTACTATAATGGCACTATCCCTGGCACAGCTATGAGGTACTAATGGAGGCATTTTGCCACCACTATAGAGCCACAGTAGTAGGGATGATTATGAAGGCATAGCTAGAAAGCATTATGGGTTGTACTGTAACGGGGGCACCACAATTATGGAGGCACATCAGCTTTCCCTGGCACAGGGGCATTATGACTAGTATAATATTGGGGCTGGCTCTGTAATTGAGACACTACAACGGCCACTATTATGGAGGCACAGTGGCTTGGTCTGGCATGGGGGCCTTACGACTGGTGCTGTAATGGCACTGGAGCTGGCTCTGCTGTGGGCCACTAATGGAGGCACTATGACTGGGGCTGTAAGGGGTATGTAGGCATTACAGGCTGGCATGTAGTGGGGGCACGGTTACCACATCTACCCGTTGCTCATCAGTACCGGCAGAAGTTGGCGGTAAGATAGCCGTGTGCTTACGATCCCCCAGCAGCCCCCAATCTGATTGTATAAGACATCTGGGCCCAGAATCCTTCAGATGGCTCTGAGATTCCTTTATTACTTTGGATTTATGAACACATCCAATAATAAGATCACATGATACATAATTAGTGGTGATTGGCCGTCGGTCACAGAACATCACAACCTGGATAAAGCTGTTCTCCTCACAGTCCCGGTGATTTTCCCAGAAGGTTTGTCTGAGGGTTGCAGGATCTGTGGAAATATCAGAGATTCTTTATTTTTCTGACATCTGCATCACCTGTTATACCGCCATAACGTTCTGTACACCTGTACAATAATAATATACCGCCATCACACTCCCTACGTGTGTACCATAATATTATACCACCATCACACTCCCTACCTGTGTACCATAATATTATGCCGCCATCATACGCCCTACCTGTGTACAATAATATTATACCGCCATCATACTCCCTACCTGTGTACCATAATATTATACCGCCATCACACTCCCTACCTGTGTACCATAATATTATGCCGCCATCATACGCCCTACCTGTGTACAATAATATTATACCACCATCATACTCCCTACCTGTGTACAATAATATTATACCGCCATCATACTCCCTACCTGTGTACAATAATATTATACCGCCATCACACTCCCTACCTGTGTACAATAATTTTATACCGCCATCATACTCCCTACCTGTGTACAATAATATACCGCCATCACACTCTCTACCTGTGTACAATAATATTATACCGCCATCACACTCTCTACCTGTGTACAATAATATTATACCATCACACTCCCTACCTGTGTACAATAATAATATACCGCCATCACACTTCCTACCTGTGTGCAATAATATACCGCCATGATGTACCATACCTCTGTATAGTAATGTTATACTTCCATCATATGCCTTACCTGTGTGCGATATTATACTGCCATGATATGCCATACCTTTGTACAATAATATACCACCACAAGACTTAACTACCTGTGTACAAAAATAGTCTACCGTTATAATGTTCCATGTAGCCGTACAATATTTTACTACCATCATACTCCCTACCTATGTACTACTGTCATATGTTGTACCCCAGTACAATATATTGTACCACCATCATGTGCTGTACTACGGTACAGTAATACCATAATGCAGGGGTGAAGACATGAAGATGCAAATACAATTAATCAGGTAAGACATTTCCCTATCTAACAGTAACAGAGCTTACACTGCTGAACTGCATTCGGGAGTGTCATCATATACCGATACCATAGAGGGCTAAACCAAAAAGCACTGAGAGCGTAAAAAACATCACATGATAGAGGCCACAGTCCCAGCCTGATAGATAGAGAGGGTTAACATGAAGCTCTTGGGCCCTAATGCAAAATCTGTAACAGGGCATCATTTACAGTATTGTCCCAGAGGAACAGCGAGTGCCTCCTAAGTTTATCTTGACCTTAGTAAAACATTTGACAAAGTATCTCATACCATCCTTATTGGAAAAATGACCAAATACGGGATTGACAAGGCAACTGTTAGGTGGATTCACAACTGGCTGAGTGATCGAACTCAAAGAGGGGTCATAAATGGCTGCGCATCCAAGTGGAAGAATGTATCAAGTGGGACCACAAGGCCCAGTGTTGGGCAACATTGTTATAAATGATCTGGAGGAGGGAATTGATGGGAAACTGATCAAATTTGCCGACGACACAAAGCTAGGAGGGATAGCTAACATTAAGGAAGAGAGAGAGAGAGTATTCAAAAAGATCTAGAAAAGCTTGAACAGCGGGCGGCGACTAACAGAATGGTATTTAACAAGGAGAAATGCAAAGTCCTACATCTGGAGAAGAAAAATGAAAAAAGCACATACAGAATGGAGGAATTGGGCTAAGCAGCAGCACATGTGGAAAAGACTTGGGTATACTAATAGATCATGAACATGAGTCAACAATGTGATGCAGCAGCCAAAAAAGGCAAACACAATTCTGGGATGTATTAAGAGAAGCATAGAGTCTAGATCACGTGAGGTCATTATCCCCTCTACTCTCCCTTAGTCAGACCTCATCTGGAATACTGTATCTAGTTCTGGGCACCCCACTTTAAAAAAGACAGACAAACTGGAGCAAGTTCAGAGAAGAGTTACCAAGATGGTGAGCGGTCTGCAAATCATGTCCTATGAGGAATGGTTAAAGGATCTGGGAATGTTTAGCTTGCAGAAGAGAAGGCTGAGAGGAGACTTAATAGCTGTCTACAAATATCTGAAGGGCTGTCACAGTGCAGAGGGATCAGCCCTATTCTCATCTGTACAAGGAAAGACTAGAAGCAATGGGATGAAACTGAAAGGGAGGAGACACAAATTAGATATTAGACAGTGAGGGGGATCAATGAGTGGAACAGGTTACCACGGGAGGTGGGGAGTTCTTCAATGGAAGTGTTCAAACAAAGGCTGGGCAAATATCTGTCTGGGATGATTTAGTGATGCTGCACTGAGCAGGGGACTGGACCTGATGACCTTCATCTCTACCATTCTAGGATTCTATGACTCTGAGGCCTGGTTGCGATCACAACTTAGCACCACTAGAGTTACACCCCTGGGTAGATGGATATACTGGTTTATCCTAAATTTCTAAACAGTGGCCTGTGTCCTAAAAGACCATTTAACAAACGTTTGGCTAAAAATGGACAATTCCTTGAAGACGGAACTAGCGCTGACTGGTCTGAGCTCATGCACTGTGCCAACCCATGCAATATCCTTGGTAGTGTTTACTGCAGAAGTCCCCAACTGTTTGTATTTTGTGTGCCACAGTCATAGATTAATGATGGTTGGAAGCCATATTTAACTTAAAAGTGCAGGAGAGACATATAAATATGGAGGAAGAAGAAATCACAAGTTTGCTCCTGTGTGGATGCGAATTTTAGAGGGAAATTTGACACTTGTACAGTCCAAATTCTGATTAGAATATGTCTGAAATGATCGCTAGTTTATATGATCGGGACCGGCTCCATGTTTACTTGGACTCTTAGTCATTTCTAGGATCTCTTGTGCTCCCTGAGTCCTCAATAAGGCCCCACTATGCTATCTGAGTCATTTATAGACCCCCTCTGCGCCCTTAGTAATTTATAAGCCCACTCGGCCTCCCTAAGTAATTGATAGGTCCTACTGTGCCCTCTTAATAATTGATAGGTCCCAATGTGCCCCCTGAGTTATTTATACGTCCCACTATACCTCCGCTGTAATTAAATAAAGTCATGCTATGCTCCCTGAATAATTAAAGGGGTTGTCCCGCGCCGAAACGGGTTTTTTTTTTTCAACCCCTCGGTGGACCGCAGGGCTTCTGTGCGGTCCATTGCCGATTCCAGCCTCCTGATTGGCTGGAATCGGCATGTGACGGGGCGGAGCTACACGGAGTCGGCATCCTGCACGAGCGGCCCCATTGAGAAAAGAAGAAGACCCGGACTGCGCAAGCGCGGCTAATTTGGCCATTAGACGCCGAAAATTAGGCGGGCTCCATGGAAACGAGGACGCTAGCAACGGAGCAGGTAAGTGAAAAACTTCTTATAACTTCTGTATGGCTCATATTTAATGCACGATGTACATTACAAAGTGCATTAATATGGCCATACAGAAGTGTATAGACCCACTTGCTGCCGCGGGACAACCCCTTTAATTAATTAAAGGCTCTACTGTGTCTTCTGAATAATAAATAAGGCCACATTTATAGGCCACCAACTGTACCACCTGAGTCATTGATAGGCCCCACTGCGCCCCCTTAGTAATTGATGGGTACCACTGTTCCCTCTGAGTCATTTATAGACTCCACTGTGTCCCCAGAGTAATTAAGGCCACATTGTCACTTATAGGCCCTACTGTGCCCCTTGAGTCATTTTTGGCTCTACTGTGCCCCCTGAGTAAGTAAGTAAGTTCCATTGGGCCTACTGAGTCATTTATAGGCCCCACTGTGCCACCTGAGTTATTTATAGGCTCCACTGTGCCCTCTGTGTAAGTAACATAGGCCCCACGGTGCCGTCTTAGTAATTGGTATGTCCTTCTGTGTAACCTTAGTAATTGATAGGTCTCAATGTGTCCTCTGAGTCATTTATAGGCTGCATTGTGCCTGGCAATAAAATAAAATATACTCACCGACCTTCATCATATTCCCACGATGTCCTCAATCCTCTGCCTTGGCTTCTTCTGGCCCGGTTCATACGCAACAATGCAGGTAGTGCAATGACATTTATTGCACTGCCTGCATGAGAGAGAAGGCGCCATACAATGCAGCAGCTCCGCTTCCTGCACTGCCACTTTCATGACCAATGGTATTCCTGTCCTTAAGATGCAGATACAATCGATTTTTAAAAAAGAGGAGTGAATCAAACCCATCCCTCAGCGGGCCCCCAGGCTTAGGGGGCCCCCCAGGCCTAGTGAGCCCCACGGCTTTGCCGGATGCTTATGCTGGCCTAGAATATGATCATAACTCCATAGTGAGAAACACGAGAGGACCACTGATCTACTGGAATCACATTACCTCATTATTGTTGGTCAGACCAAGCTTGCTCAGGTCGAAGATATAATAATGCTTGTTCGGCAGTGTAATTTCAATTTCTTCAATCTGAAATAAATATAAGTGATGATGTTGTTAGTATCAGCACTGAATAATGTGAAGACCCCAAGTTGTCCTTTTAACTGGGTGACGACCCCTGCGGGAGCTGTAGCACCTGCAGATAGTGAAAGAGTTGGCCAGTTCTTAACTAGTGACGCCTATGGCAAACCGCTGATCACTGGGGGTTCGCACCAATCAACTTTGATGAGCTGTCCTGTGGATAGGTGGTCAACAATAGTAAATTCCTGAAGGCCCCCAGGGCTGTCGCAAATGAATGTCTGAATGCAGGGGTGTAGCTAAAGGCTCAGGGCCCTGAGTGCAAAAGTTTATCTTTGGGCCCCCAAGTTCTCTTAACCCCTAAACGCAGAGGCGTAACTTGAAGCGCCTGGGCTCCCAATGCAAAACCTGTAACAGGGCCCCCAACTCCTGGGGCTCCTGGCCCGGGTGCAACCACAGTCCCTATAGTTACGCCAGTGTCTGAATGATAGACTGCCTGTCAGAATACAGTATAATGCAATTCTACAGTACTGCATTATACTCTAATAGTGATCAATGATCAGAAGTTCAGGTTTCCTATGGGATTAAAAAAAAAATAAAGAGTTTCATTAAATATCAGAAAAATTTGGTATCTCTGCATCTTCAATGGTCCAGATGATGAAAATATCACATTATTAATCCCGCACAGTGAACAGCATCAGAAGAAATATGCATGCAACATATGGGTAAATAAGAAAAAAATAAAAACTACAGGTCACCGCGCAAAAAATGAGCACAACCTGATCAACTAAAAACAAGGGATGGGGGTCAAAAGATGGTGACAGAAAGTAATTAAAAAATAAAATATCTCTTTTTTTAAGTCATGCTACATTAAAAAAGACATCCATTTGGTATTGCCATAATCGTACTAACCCACAGAATAAAGATGTCATTTTTACTGCAGGGGGAATGTCATAAAAGCAAATGCTCGTCACAAATTGCGCAATTGCATATTTTTTGCAATTTGTTTTCACTAAGACATTTTTAAAAGTTTTCCAGTGCATAATGAGGTACGTTACATGGAACATTTGAAAAATCCAACTCGTGCCGCAAAAAACAAGCCCTCATTTAGATATGTAACCGGAAAAATAAAAGAGTTGTGATTTATTTTGAACGTGGGGAGGAAAATGAGAAAACAAAAGGCTGCAGCGGGAAGGGTTAATAAGAATTGTTCCCAAACTCCTGAAAGGCAAATCTGCATAGAGTTGTCCGGGGCAATATGGGATGTATCATTGTGTAACATCACACATATCTGTTTAGGTCTCAAGGAAAGCCCCTTGGAGAGAGCTGTAACGTTGTCACCCACGCTCCCAGGCAGAACTAAAGATCTTAAAACCATGGAGTTATAAGTAAATATATAAAGAGGAGCGACAGATAAAGAACACTTCATCTGATGAAAGAACTCGCTCACTGTCCTATGAGGCTGCGGCCACATGATGTGGCTGAAACGCTGCCCACCCAGCGCAGCTAATGGGTGCACAATTTCGCCGGCATTGTTAACAAGATCATGTGGCTACTGGCTGCGGTGGTGGTTGAGGCCTCTTTTGCATGTGGCTACTGCTACATGGGGCCACCGCCCGAGGGTGCGTTCTCACCGGAATGTATCAGTAGCGGATTTGGGGCAACCACCTTAGGCCCGTGGCTAAATGTTTAGAACAGTGCAATATACTGCTAATGGTGTCCGCCCTGTCATTATCATACAATGATCTATCCACTGAAGTGGAGCAAGCACAGCCTTCATTGCCACACTGGAGATGACGTGGCACACAGGTAATGCTGGCAGCCGCAGCCCACCCAATGCTATGTAGCATGAAGAGGTTTAAGATCCTGCTGACTGTGGAACGCCGGGGTGGGAGCAGAGGAAGAGGATGATCTGGCTGGGAGAGGAAAGTGAGGAGACTCTCCTGAAGAAAGGTGCCCCTAGCCAGGCTGGACCTGAACTTTAAGTCCTTGTCCTATCTGTGGGGTGGATGGGAAGCAGAGCTCATGAAGCTGCAGCCTATAAGTTTTCTACAGGCAGCAGCAGCGTCACCGAAATATTTTATTTTTTAATGGTTTTCACAATCTCAGCCTAGATTTTGTCCTGGGTCCCCTCCATGGTGTTGTCCTCCAAGGTCTCCTGAGTCCCTACACCCACTCTGCCCCCTAGAACTCCTGTTGCTTTGTCTTCCCCTGCCCCTCCCGCCCACACAGAGCTCCTGCCACTTTGTGTCCTACACAGCCCTATCCTACAAAATACAATACAGCAGAACCCATAGTTTCCTTTTTGAGTGCCCCTCTGATCGAGTGCCACCATGTCGGTCTCAGAAGCTCCTGCAGCACTCATGGGCCAGTTCATTGTTCACATGATTGCTGAAGGTGATCGTTGGCTTCAGCGGTCACACAGAGACCAGTGATTGATGGCGGCACTCATGTGAATGATGACCCAGCCTGTGAACACTACAGGAACTTCAAGAATATTCCAAGGGAAACAACGATGTGCCCACCAGGCCTTTGGTTCCCTTAGTCCACCACTGGCAAGTACTGTATATAGGGATATTCAGTATCTGCTTTTTAATTCCCTCCTTACTTTGGCTTCAAAGACTGTATCTAAATTGCACATTTAAAAGTACCCTCAGAGCCTGTTCAGATGTGGCAGATGACAATTTCTGCTTATTAGAAGGGTCCCTTCATCAGCTGATCACAAAGTGTCTTCTGCTTGGACCCCTAATGATTGACTGTAATCTGTAGGGAAATTGGGTAATACGTGTTCTATTTCCCTGCAGCACCCCCACAGGGAAAATGAAGCATTACACCGTGTCCAGTCCTATTAATGGGATGTCTGTGTAATGCAGGATATGACAGGTCCTCCAGAAAGAAACACTAGGTGTAACTGCGGATGAGGGTCCTGAGTAGCAGACCCTTCTATTAACAGCAACTTCCCTGATTATGGGGTTTATAGACCAGACATCCCTTTCATATCTACATGAATTATGGAAAAAGCGTCCAGTTAGTGAATTTCTACCGTAAAATTTAATATAGAATTTTATTACATTTCTGTCTAATTGTATGAAGAAAAGCGTCTCTTGCCGGCTATACAGGACTGTACCGTACCTCAGGGACGTGGCTCAGGATCAGCACCTGCATGTCATACAGAGTCTTCTGCACGGATGGAGAATATTCTCCTTTGTCGTACGGACCAGAAAATTTGTCAAGGACAATTTCTTTCACAGCGCGCCTAAAGAGACGAGAAAGTATTAAAGGGGTTGGGCCAGAATTGACTTTTTTTCCACCTGTCCATAGCATAGATGTTAAAAATCTGATTGGTGGCGATCTCATTGCCAAGACCCCCACCAATCCTGAGAATAAGGGTCCTGTGACCAGGGGCGCCTCTGGTGACATACTACAGGACCTCAGAGGAGCGGCAAGTTGCCACGCTGCTGGTAATTATCCTTTACTGGTCATACTAATGGACAGTAAAAAGTGATTGCCAGCTGAGAGCCGGCCGGGCAGCAATCAAAACAAACGGTTAACTTAGCCTGCAGTTCAGGTTGGGCGGCAGCCACTGCTGTAATCACTCTGTGACTCCTGACCTCCACCCCAGAGTCTACATGCAGGAACAAAGATGCCAGAGGTCAGGGGTCCCAGAGTGAGTACAGCAATGGCAGCCAACTGACTGGAGGTGCAGACTGAGTGAATGAAATACTTGTGGCGTTGCTGCCCAGCCAGAGGTCCATTACCGAGGGTACTATTACTACTGTAGCCAAGATGGAGGTTACTATTCTAGCTGGAGGCCACTATAGGGAGATCACTAATACTACTTGGTTCACTATGGGGAGGCACTATTACTATTTTGGCCACTATGGGAAGGTCACTTTCACTACTATAACTACTATGGGGGACACCATTACTGCTGGAGGCCACTATGTGGATCACTATTACCACTGAGTCCACAACTGGGGTCACTATTATTACTGTGGCCACTATAGGGGACATTATTTCTTCTCGGGCTACTATAGGGGGTCACTATTAGTACTGGGGCCATTAAAGGAGTGACTGTTACTATCAGGGCTTCTAAGGGGGGCACTTACTATTGGGGCCATTACTGGGGTTACTTCAGACAAGTCTCAATGGTTCAAATATGTGTTGGGTATTTTGTGTATTGGCACTTTCAATGCTTGTAAAATGAGTGTTTTGTTTTTTTCTTGAGGCAATGGGCACCATTTCACACTTCACCTCAGGCAGCATAAAGCCTTGGGACACCCTTACCTGTGACTCGCTCTTCTCCTCATTATAGGCTCACTGCACCCCTGCAATGAGGAGGAGAGTAATTGCAGTGGCCACTCCGTTCATTTCAATGGAGCTGATGGAGGTAGCTGTGTTAAACCCATTGGTGGTCAGCAGTGATGTGTTAACGGTCAATGGCAATAGTAGGTCGGCTGCTTACTCATCACAGCCAGCCAACAATGCTTTTGACTGCCTTTGCATAACTGACCATGAGGCATTAACATGCAATCCCATACTTATCCAGCTGTCAAGATGAAGAGGTCTGCAAACCTCGAAACACGTTACTTACTGGTTCGAAATCCAGCTTATTTTAATCAACTTCTTTGGCTTCTTCGAGTCAATACCTACCAGCAGATCTCGCTAGTGCCTCAATTTTTTAACCCTCGTTCATAACAGCATCCAGTGCTAACATGACCTTAGCGTACTTGGACAGCAGCGACTCCCTCATACCGCTTCTAGTACATCACTGTAGTCCGCTTTCTCTGCCTTAGATTTCCCCTTGAGGCTGCTCCGCCTGACTCTCGTTCGTTTTCCCTTCATACTCACCATGTGGAATCAAAGTTGATCCCCTTATAGGAGCCGTATTTCCATTTGCAGTTGATCTCGGTTGCGAAGCAGCGATCTTTCACTTCGGGGAGTATGGTATATTTATCTTTTAGGAAACCTTCAAATCCGGACTGCGTCGTCTTCAGAACTCGGAGATCTTTAATCCCAGAGTAAACGACAGGCTGCCCTGCAGAGAAGATGCACGTTATAGGACATTGGCGCAGATGCCACAACACGTGGAGGTCCACCACGCTCTCACGCCAATTAACTGTTCCGTTTTACCTCCTCGCTCCTGCTCTACTTCACAGAAGTGAACACCCTCGGGTGAATAGACAAATGCATGAACATGTTGGACGCCATTCTAAAAGGGAGGGAAGCAAGAGATGCGTGAGCGGACGGACGGATACCATCTGCTAATACAAAGTATTACAAAGTTTTGTGCTAATTTCATTTTCCGTTTTTTTGGACCGAGCTTTAATTCCTGCGCACTGACACAGATGTAAAGAGAACCCGACGTTGGATTTAGAGATATTAAACCGATTTGCATGGTGGAACAGGACTTCTACAGGCTATTACAATCATGGTTAAATCTTCTGGTTCGGGGTTTCAGAAGGAAACTCAGGAGACGAGTCCGCACCATCCGCATCAGGAGCCACAGACTGACAGCCAGTCTCCGGGTGATGCAATGATTAATGTTGACCGTGGTATTTATGGAAGTTAGCAGAGGGAGGGCGCTCCCTCCGTGACATAATCGGCCTTCAACCATGAAAGCGCGGATGGCTGATGGGTTTCCATGGCAACCAGAGGCCTAACAATGGCCTCCAGGTTTGTCATAGCAAGGATTGGCAAGTTAATCATATAATATACTGTAGTATAGAAGTACAGCAGTATATTATCTAAATGATCATAAGATCACAGGTTCAAGCCCCCTAAAGGGACATAGAAAAAGGTGGAAAAAAGGTTGAAATGTGAGAAAAACAGTAAAAATCAATATAAAAAAACAAAACATTTTTTATGCACTTTTCCACTTTTTTTCCATTTTTACTTTCACTTGTTATCTTGGACAGCAAATGATATATTTCCCCTTCCAGAAAAACACAGTAAAAATGAAAAAAAGTCACATATACCCAGAAATGTGTTCTTACACCCTGACACCCCCCCCCTAACCCCTCAAAAAATAAAACTGAGCCTACTACTGGATCTTATGTCCTCGCCTCTCCTCTGGATAGGTCGTGAATAGATGAATAGTGGGGGTCTCTGCCGATCGAATTATTTTCAGCACCACTGCCAATGCGGACAGCGCCAAGAGCAGATTGTGCTGTCTGCAGTGCAATGAATTCAATGTGAACTGTGCCTGAATTACCAACCTGGGCCACTGCACTACGGACAGCGCTATCTGCTTCCATCACTATCCCTGTTAAAAGTACATGCTGAGAATCAGCTGATTGGGGGGATCCTGAATGGCAGACTCCCACTGATCACCGACCTATCCTCAGGATGGGTCATCAATATAAAAAATCCCAAAGGTTCCAGACAACTCCTTTAAGAGGCTTGTACATCTTGATAAATTTAGAGCACTTCATGGCAGCGCCCCCTTTGTTGGGACTGGCACTTAAAACGCCAATCTAAGTAAATCTACCTCATTAAGTATAATGATGATATCACTAATCTACCAATACCTTTTCAAAGCGTCTCCAGGGGGTTTCTTCAATACACACTTTTACTCGTGTGACATGGCTGAATGAAGTGAGGAAGTGATTACAAATCTCCAGAGAGAACTCCTCAATGGTTGATATCTAGAAAAAATAAAGTATGATAGAAGGTAAATACAGATTAACAAAGTTTAATTGAAAGTTGTTGTAAACTGTTGATGGCCCACCCACAGGATAGGTCATTAGTAGTAGTTCAGCAGGAGACTCACACTGATCAGTAATTCACTGGACCGCTGAACTTGTGCACAAAGCTGATTTCTGCAGGAAGCAGACAGCTCTGTTCCCACTGTAGTGGCCAGGTTTGGTATTACAGGCAAAGTTCCCACTGAAGTGAATGGCCTGTAATACCAAGCCTGGCCACTGCAGTGGAAACAGAGGTGTCTGCTTTCTGCAGAAATCAGCTCAGTGCACAAGTGCTCCACCACAGAGGACAGCTGATAGGCCATAAATAATTTACAACAAGACAACCCTTTAAATGTGACAATGTGCGGCAAGAAGTTATCTTAACACAACAAACGCCACTGAAACGTTATTGAAGAGGAAATAAACTGAAGCGCAGAACATTTTCTTACCATAATAAGTGCCAAGTTAAACTTTACTGCCAGCGGCCATATGTACTTATATACTAATATAAAGATACACGAGGGCCGGTACAGACATCACTGCCAGCAGAATGCAGACAGGCAGGTTGCTGTATGGAGGAGCGTTGCACAAGTGGGATGAATCATATGTGGCGTCATTAATAGATTGTAAGCCTGCATGGTGCACTACATGTATCAGTGGGACTGGCACCCTTTGTATGCACTGGCATAGCTATTGGGGTTGCAAGGGTTGCAATTGCGTCCGGGCCCCTAAGCTGGGAGAGGCCACAGGCCCCCATTTATAGGTGCTGAATGTAGCAGCTGCCACCAGAGAGGAGTAGCATACATTTCATATCCTAATAATAATTACCCCTTTCAGTTTGGCCAAGGCATAAACCGTATTCTTCACGGTGTCTGTGGGAATGATGTCACTGTTGTCCCCATACAAGTAATCCTTCTTAGACTTTAGGGTGAGTTCTACGCAGGCCTCGATCTCCTTGATGTAATGCTGTTTGCCGTCTCTCTTGATCTGCAGAACTTTCACTGCATTCTTTCCATAAGCCGTCCGTACGAACGCCACGTCCGGGTCCTGCAAGAATAGAGACGAAGCAACGTTTACTGTGAATTCAACCGCTGTCTGTACGTGCTACAAAGTCATAGGACATCGTGGAGGGGTCCTTGTTGGGGACCCCCTCTATGAGAGTGGAGATCATATGGGTGAAGTCTGTGATTAAGGAACCACCACTGATTTCCAGAATGACAGGACTCTAAAAAGCCCTCAGACCCCTTTGGCGCTGCTCGCAGGTTTCTGCTACACAATGGGGCAGACTTGCAAATGCACTAGTTTAAGGGCGAGCACCCACTGGCGTTTTTTTACCTGCGTTTTGCGTTTTGCGTTTTTCCTGCACAGGCATAGAGATAACATGTGTTCCTGTCCACTGGCGTTTTTTTTGCGTTGCGTTTGCGTTTTTAACATAGGAACTGTCAGTTGCATATGTGTCCTTATTTTTCTCCTAATGCACCCATGAAAGTCAATGGAAATGAATGGAAAAGCCGCGAAAACGCCGCGAAAAACGCGCGGAAAAATCGCGGGAAACGCGGCGAAAACGCAAACGCCAGTGGGTGCTCGCCCTTATGCAGCAGTTTCCACCCAAAAAAACTGCCTTATATGCTTTGCACCACATTCATTATGTGTTTTAAATACTTTTTTGTATCATCAAAAGGGGTGTGGCTTCATGGGGAAAGAGGTGTGGCCTAAATGCACCACTGTGTGCCAAAAAATACTGGCGTTAGCTGAGCCGACTAATAACTGGTGAAAACTTAGAAAAGGCGTGAAAATGTATGTTCCCCTTTTTGGCACACTAAAGGAGTTGTGACAAGTTATAAAGCTATACCCTATGAGGATAGCTCAAGATGGGGAGTAATGATTGGTGGGGGTCTGACCGCTGGGACCCCCACTGATCCTGAGAATAGGGGCCCAAAGATCCTGGCATGAATGAGGCAGGTTCACGCATTCGCACCGCCGCTCCATTCACATCTGCAGGTTTTTGTGGAAAGTGAAGTTCTACTACATGTTGGTCAATTACAGGGAAATGGCGTGTATACAGCTCCAATGCAGACCTATGTGTCTCAAAGGCTACATGAACCCTGTGCACTCTGATCTCGCAGTCATGTGTGACTACATTCCTACCACAGTGCTTCTAAGAACTCAGTGTTGCATGCACAATGATTTCCTCCCACAGCTCCGGATCCAGGTAACACAGACTCCTTGTCAAATATATCCCGCCCCCAGAAGAAGTTGTTTTTCTGCAATACCCGGCATGCAGTTCCATCTCAGGCAGATCTGTAAATGATGAGAGCTGTGATGTGATTAGATGGACGGTCTTGTCAACTGAGCCTTAAAAGTGGTTCCCCTCCCTTGGCCTATAAGAGGCTCTCGGAGGCTCCTTGTGTGTAGTGACCGCTTCTTCCACTTGTGTAGACCTTGTTAATCACTAGACGCCTCTACGGCGCAAAGAAGAGATTTCACCTCATTACCAGAGGGGGGCGCATTATTGGGATGTGAGAAGCTGGATGGTCGTATCGATGAATTGTCCCCCACCAGCCGTTCTGACCAGACTGTTAGGAGGTGTTGGGACCGGTGGATGTGTGAGGGCACAGAAGGTGACCGGGCTCAGGACCTCTCTGACAGACCACCAGTAGAAAGGAGAGTCTGACCAGACTGTTAGGAAGTGTTGTGACCAGTGGATGTGTGAGGGCACACAAGGTGACCGGGCTCAGGACTCCCCCTACAGACCACTAGCAGAGAGGAGCATCTGACCAGACTGTTAGGGGGTGTTGGGACCAGTGGATGGGGGCACACAAGGTGACCGGACTCAGGACGCCCCCTACAGACCAACAGTTGAGAGGAGCGTCTGACCAGACTGTTAGGAGGTGTTGGGACCAGTGGATGTGTGAGGGCACACAAGGTGACCAGGCTCAGGATGTGGTATAACAGAGTACTAAATCCTTAATGCCCAACATATCACATCTTGTATCCAAGCAAGAGGCAGTACAACAGGGTACTAGAGCCACCATGCCTGCCCGTATCACATCTTGTATCCAAGCTGGAGGAGGTGCAACAGGGTACTAGAGCCTCCATACCTGCCCGTATCACATCTAGTATCCAAGCTGGAGGAGGTGCAACAGGGTACTAGAGCCTCCATACCTGCCCGTATCACATCTAGTATCCAAGCTGGAGGAGGTGCAACAGGGTACTAGAGCCTCCATGCCCACCCGTATCTCATCTTGTATCCAAGCTATAGGTGATACAACAGGGTACTAGAGCCTCCATGCCCCCTGTATCACATCTTGCATCCAAGCTAGAGGTGATACAACAGGGTACTAGAGCCTCCATGCCCGCCAGTATCACATCTTGTATCCAAGCTAGAGGTGGTACAACAGGGTACTAGACCCTCCATGCCCTCCGTATAACATCTTGTATCCAAGCTAGAGGTGGTACAACAGGGTACTAGAGCCTCCATGCCCTCCTGTATCACATCTTGTATCCAAGCTAGAGGAGATACAACGGGGTACAAGAGCCTCCCTACACGGGGTCGGTTCTCCACAATAAATGACCCTCTTGCTCTGATATTGTAATCACTTATATCAATGTTACAATCACTGAAAAAGTTTCATTCCATCCGATAACTTCAATACACACACACATATATATATATACACTCCTTCTAGGGGAGGGATGTTTTGTTATAAAGAGTGTAAATGTTCTAAGGGAGGAATTAGCCCGCAGGACGCACCACAAGCCACCACGAATTCCACACCAAAATCTATTTGCTGAATGTTGATGTGGAATTTAAACTGGCTTTAACATGGGAATTCATGGTCTGGAGCCCCGTCCATCAACTTAACGTCCAGCCCACTGTCAGCCTGGGAATGGGAATGCCACACTGCTATTCCACTTCCTTCTCCTTCAGGGTCGGGATGTGATGGGTGCTTTCACTTCCTGCCTGACCACTGATTAGGATGTCCGGCCAGCTGCACGGTCAACTACTGATAAGTCCCCCGGTGCAAACTTGACATTTTCTCAGCAGACTGTTTTCGCGGTTTGGTTTGCCATTGCCTTCAGTCATCTTTCCCCCCAGCAAGCTGGGTACTCATTTTACCGACATCAACCTTGAGCCAGCTACCTGAACCAGGCAGAAATTGAACCTGCAACCTTCAGGATCAACTCGGTTTCAATACTATTCAAAATCTGCAATGGATAGGAAGTCCCCAAACAGGTATTCCAAAAATATACTTTTTTATCACATTATTTTGATGAATGCATTTTCTTTTTAAACAAAAAAAAAGAAAAACCAACAACCCCCCCCCCCCCCCCCACCCTCCATCCCATTCCTAATGTTAGGTGCACTAAAGGATCCAAGTAAGTACACAGCGGATATGAAATTTAGACAACATTAGAGCCCCAATTCCTAATAATTTCCCAGTTGAACCTCATTTACATTGTAGGTCACTCTAAGAGCCCTTGTACACGGGACGATCTGTCGGGCAACCAATGTCCGTAAGGTCGTCCCAGCGATAATCATTCTGTGTAAAGGCACCTTCAGAGAGAAAACTCTGTCTCTGGTCAGGCAGCCGTGGTCAGTCCAGACTCATCTAGCCACATGGACCAGGTATCCCCTAATTTCCGTATTGTTCCTCTCTTAGTATATATCGGTTTCTCCATCAGTATTAGTTTTAGCAATGAATCCTGGAACAGTAGGAGGTGTTCCTGTAGAAGCGATGAGTTTTCTAGCCAACACAATGATCTGGCGGCAGCTATTGTCACCGAGTCCCAGATAGGTAAATCATCTCCATACCCAAGGATACATAGACGCCATTGGTGCAATATTAACATAATCCAACACTTCCGACCGAAAGTGTGCCAACCTGGAGCAGGACCCTAGATGGTAGATCAGCCACAGCTAATACAGAGGGGAGATTCACGCAGCCTAGTATCATCCAGAAAGGTTGGCATCTATGTAGCAAGTATAACTGCAACACTGGGGGCTTCACTAAGTGACAGTTCTGGGATATTTGCTACAATGTCTCGCCATTGCCTCTGTTCAATGGGTCAAAGATCTCTTATCTCTTTCCCTTTGCATTTAGAGGAAATTTGTTCAGTTCTCGATATAGCAAGTACATAAAACGGTGACATAAAGCTGCTTGAACTTCCTGATGCGTACAGCAGATTCAAAGTAGATTTCAATCACCTATCCACAGGACAGATAATAAAGCCTGATTGGTGGAGTCTCACCGCTGAGGCTCCCGCCGGCCCCGAGAATGGGGTTGTTGTTTACCCCTCACCTCCTCGCTGGGGGCTCTCTGCACCCCGACCCCCCGCAGTGAGAAGGAGATTGAATGGAGCTGCGATCGAGCATTTGCAGTGCTGCTCCATTCATCTTCAGTGGGACTGCGTTTGTACTCGACTATTTCCATCACCCCCATTAAAAAGAATGGAGCGCTGCTGTGCATGTTCAACCACCATGCCATTCGATCTCCGTGTCAAAAGTGAACAGTGGAGTGAGAGGCTGAATATCTGCTCTTTTTGGTGCAAATCAATAAGAAATTTGGCTAAATTGATTAGCACCAAAAAAAGTGCAACTTCTTCCAGAATCCTGGGCATTACATATTGCTTACATACATATATATGCATTACATACATATGGCAGTAAATGGGCTGCAATATGTATTTTTTGCTTTGGTCCTACCTTGAGTGCTGCGCCCTCGTTCTGCGCCATCGTTCAGCTAGCGATAGTAGCCGCGATATTCCAGCTAACGGTTTCTCGTAGTAGATGGGTATGGAGAGGGCTTGACCAGGGGCTGTAATTGTACGCGGACTGCGGGCCAATCAGCTTATGTTTGCTGTTAGTTGAAGTGTAATCTCTACTCGGAGGCTCACAAATAAGTGGTCAGTTATTGTTTAACTGGGACCTTGTATCTCCTCAACAGCAATTTCTGACAAGATAAATAACTAGAGACGTTGGCGTCTACTTATTTGTCTTGGAGGTGTTGGGAGGAGCATCTGTGGCCCCATTGCCCTCGCTCCTAGACCTGAATTACTGCTTTTTCAAGGGATTAGTCCTGCTGTCTAGATTGTCTTCTCTTGGCAACTATCCACAATGGAAATTAGTATCATCATTATCATACACCCCATATACTGCAATTAGGTGTATACTTTATATTGGGTGTATGCGGGGCATGACTACAAAAGGCTGAGCCCCCCTTCAGCATGAATATTTATAAGTTCTATGGAAAAGTTATGTAAAGGTTATATGAGGACGCACATTCCTGCCAGGTGATACCTAAAGAAAAGAAAAACCAGTCCACTAAGTGAGCTCTGACCCTTACAGGCTTAGGACTTGTGTAACGAACAGCTAAATACTAATACGTTCCTACTGAAGACACCCCTAAATTATATCCCATGCCATACTTACCAGGTGCAAATATCACCAATTACCTTCATACTGTTACCAAACAAACCCCTATGCCAAGACCAATAACAACAGTAAATAATACCGCTACACCATGATCACATGATACCTCCACACAGTGAGCAAATAGTACCACTATAAGCCTATATATACCGTTACTAAAATGCTATACAAAGACCAACATTACCAATAATACTGTAACACAATGCTCACATATCACCACCACACAGTGATGCGATAAAACAACCATACAGTTACTAAAGAGTATACAAACACTACCTTTACCTATAAGAACACCATATAAGGGCAAAATAACAGCATCACGCCGTGATCACACAATACCACCACATAGTGTCAGAATAATACCACCATACTCTTACTGAATAAAGACCACGACTAAGATCACTATTACCAATAATACCACTATATGAGGTCCAAATAATACCCCCAGACTATGACCACAAAATACCACCACATAATGATAGAATAATACCATTACACTGTTATTGAAATATACCACTATACCAATATTACCACCATACAGTGACTATATAGTAGTAGGTACCAGCTCTTCACTGGTACTCTGCAGACCATATTAGTGATTGCGGTACTGTTTTATCCAGGGATCACAGGAAACGTTCCCTCTGACTGGGGCTGTTCACTTTCCTTTTTTTTCTCCATCCAGCCCAGAACACAATGACAACTTCTCCCGGTCACATTATATGTCTGCAGTAAATGACATACAGATATCTTTGGCTTCTTGCGTTTGCAGCACCCTACATTTCCCTCACCTCTACACAATCTCCCCATCTACAGTGCCCCAAATATAATTTGGTCCCAAACAGTAATTGCCTCTTTTAATACCCTCCACACAGTAAAAGTGTCCCCTTTTATGCCCCCGTAAGTTATAATGTCCCGATGAATAAAAACATCCATGATTTATGCCTGAAGAATACCAAAACACGCCTTATATTGCTAATCTAGAGATTGGTGCAAACATAGCAAGTCCTTTGCAGCATCTCCAGCTGTGCTGCAACCGAGGGACGCCTGAGCGGCCGATCTATGGAGTGGGTAACGCGGTTCTACCACCGATGGAGACGAGGGCAGGAGAGCTTCTGAACAATGAGGAATATTGGGGTGTTGGCTACTTCTTGTACGCGGATGAGAGTCGCTGAGTGTTTGGTTCTTTGCAGTATTATAGCGAGTGCAGAACTAGACAGTATTGGGGTGTGAATGGTATTCTAGATGCGTTTGTGTTTCTTTTAGGCTTGAGGCTATTTGTCATGCGACATCGGAACAAGGAGGCTAAAGGTGAGGGCGGAGCCTGGCTATGCAGGAGTAGGAAGCAGGAGTCCTAAGCTCCTGCTGTAGCCACCGGTAAAACTTACCCAGCAACGGACCATGAGCAGGAAAAAGACCCCAGGTGACACCATGGTGAAGAGGAGGGTTTCTGGGAAGCCGCCGGATGCCGGGGAGGAAGACCCGCCGACCATACAGCGCTATTTCGGGAGCCGTGGCTCGGCACCCACCCTTCAAGATGGCGCCAGATCATGTGCGCACGGCGCTGAGCTCGGCAGGTAGCGGAGGAGAAGAGCCCAGGACTGAGGAGGAGGCGAGACAGCTAAGTATAAGGAGGCAGCTGAACTCCCATCTCCACCTGCGACCCCCCCACAGCAAACTACAGGGCCTGAAACCCCAGAGTAAAGGAGAAGATCTCCCTACACATAGAGCCTCGTCCTCCCACCCCTCCTCCGCAAGGGACTATGAACTCCCCAGAACACCAAAGGGTAAAATGGGCAAAAAGCAGGGCCCCTGCATATATGGCGCAGAAAGGGGGAGCAGCAGCTCTCAAGAGGGGAGCCATAACCCCTCACACAAAGCCCGCAGAAGCGCCGCCATAGCAGCCAGGCCTAAAACGCCCAGATATAACCCGCAATGCAGAGACCCCACGTTAGGGGATGAATGGGACTGGAGGGATCATCTGCGTGCTTTACCAACCAAAAGCGATTTTCAAAGGTTGGAGGCCTCCCATAAGGAAGCTATGTACACACTGCAACAAGAGATCAAGCAAGTGGGCAACAGGCTAAGCACAGTGGAGGAGACACAAGAGAAGGTCCTTGCTACAGTAGATACCCACAGCCAAGCAATAAATGCGCAGGCCATACAAATGGCGGATATCTTGACCCATATCGATAATATTGAGAACCGCCACAGGCGGAATAACTTACGCTTGAGGGGCTTATCAGAAGAGATCATTCCGACACAACTAGAGGACCGGGCTCGCAATTTCTTCAGTTCACTGTTGCAAAAGGGGCCTGAGAGCCCGATTGAGATTGATCGTATACATAGGACTCTAGGCCCAAAACCAGACAACCCAAACAGACCACAGGACGTAGTTTGCCGTATTCACTACTTTAAAGACAAGGAAGTCATTATGAAAAAAGCCCGCGAAAAAAAGGACTCTATAACGCATAACGGTACCCCCATAGAAGTGTTCCCAGATTTGGCTCGCTGCACATTGCAGCTACGTAGGGCAGTGAGACCGATTCTGGATGAGCTGAGAGCGAACAACATCCTGTATAGATGGGGGTATCCGTTTCAACTTACAGCAACAAGAAACCGGAAAACGGCTTCCTTTAAATCGCCAGCGGATCTACCAGGGTTCCTGGGAGCTCTAGAGTTACCCATGGTGGCGATTCTAGATTGGCCCTATGTCCCGGCCCTACCTATTGAGGCTCCAAGAGAGTCATGGCAAGAGGTCAGGCCACACAGATCCAGACCTCCTGAGACCAACAACAAGGTAAAACACTGAGTATTTGATCATAGAATTGCCTAGGCGAAGAAGGAGTTATGGACAATTGCCATAGTATTTTGCGGGAAGTGTAATTCGGACTCTAAACGATGAATATTGATAGGCCCCACGGGTGGAACTATCTGGTTGGAGAGAGGAGGGTCACCTGGGATTGAAGTTTAGCATGTTAAAGTTATAATTTGCATTACGGTTGTATAAGCATTCTAGATTATGCGAAAAGTAAGGTTTGCTAGATCATCATTAAGATTTGGGCTGAGTTGCCGGTGGAGGCGGCGGGGGCTCCCTCTGCTGCTTGGTACTCCACCCCGCGGGATGGACGATGCTTATGTATCGTCTGCAGCCAACCTTAGGTTGGTTTCCCACTCTGCTAGATTGGAGACCTGGAATAATGGTTTTCTGTCACCCACCCCCATTTCACACCCCTCTTCCATCTCTTATTTTCTTCTTCCTCTCTTTCGTGGATCTAAGCCTCATTAACACTTCGGACGTGGCTGGACCTCAGAGCCACCCGCTACCAAAACTATCAAACTATGGCTAGTTTAACTTTTTGCACATATAATGCCAGGGGAATGAATGTGCCAGCCAAGCGGGGCCAGATCTTGGCACATATTGAAACAAGTTATGATAGCCCTCTTTCAGGAGACACACTATAAAGCAGGGCAAATACCAAAAGGTGACAATAGATATTATACCAACTGGTACCACAGTGTTCACCCTGACAAGAGAATCAGTGGAGTGTCGGTCGCAATTCATAAGACCCTCCCACATACAGTATTGGCCACAAAAGTAGACAGTGAGGGGAGGTACATATTCCTAAAGCTTGATCTGGGAGGACGTATAATAACAATAGCTAACTAACTGTACTTTCCAAATTCCGGACAGGTCTTGTTTGGATGCCGTGCCCTGGGAGAACTGGCGCGGTTCGCCTCAGGTTCCAGGATCGTCCTCGGAGGGGACTTCAACATCAGCATAGACCCAGAACTGAATTCATCCACGGGTAAGTCTGGATCTTCCTTGGCGGCCCTGCGTAGACTGCGGAGACAGTTGGCGGAGCTGAGACTCGTTGACCTCTGGAGGATTCTTCATCCAGGGGTCAAGGATTACAGCCACCATTCAGTGTCCCATAACAGCTACAGGAGATTGGACTACATTTTCACCTCACACGATCTCCTAGACCTAGATCCCAAGTGTTCAATGGGCAATTTCATATGGTCGGACCACTCACCTGTCTACGGGGCACTCATGGGGCAGGGGAAAAGAGGGGGTCTGAACTCCTGGAGATTAAACGATAACCTTTTGAGTGACTCGTGCTGTCTACAGGAGATCAGAAAGACCATCGAGACCTTTGTAGAAATACACAGTACAGATGCTACAACACCCACAGTGCAGTGGGAAGCCCTCAAGTGCGTGCTGAGAGGGGTATTTATATCCCACGGGGCACGCCTAAAGAGGGATAGGACAGGTAAATTGTCACACTTGATTGCCCAATTGGACAAAGCAGAACAATCAAATAAAGCGAAACCCACACAGACCTTAAGCGCAGAGATCTCAGCCCTACGCCAGCAGGTGCTGGGAATTCTGGTCAAAAACCACCTCTGTATGAGGGATAGGCTTAATGGAAAATTCTATGAATACGGCAATAAAAGTGGATCATGGCTAGCGCGAGCCCTAAATCCCAGGGGTAATCAAACTTATATATTAGCGATGAAATCCAAAGAGAAAGGGAAAATCCACGCGACAAAAGACATTTTAGAAAGCTTCCAGAGCTACTCTAACGAGCTATATAATATAGAGAACCCAGTAGATCAAAGGGAGATTGACCAGTACCTGCAGGCACACACATTGAAAGCGATACCCGCAGACCAAGCACGGGCATTGGAAGAGAATCAAAGAGCTAAAAATAGGAAAAAGCCCGGGACCCGACGGCTTCACTCCGAGGTTTTACAAAGCTTTTGGAGATCTCCTAGCCCCTAATACTAATATTGGCACGAAGATCTTTGCGAAAGTTATCACAACACGCCTAAGACCGCTAACCCGGGAGATTAGTAATAGAGATCAAGTGGGGTTTGTTCCTGGAAGGGAATCCAGGGACAACACTATAAGAACACTCTCCCTGATGGAAAGGTCGAAGGAGGCCAATAAACCATTTTGCTTACTCTCAGTCGACGCTGAAAAAGCTTTTAACCGGGTCAACTGGTCATTCTTGGAAAGTACACTGAGACAGATAGGAATGGGCAATAGGTGTAGGCAATGGGTAATGGCCCTCTACAACAATCCCACTGCTCAGATTAGGGTAAATGGCGCGCTTTCCAAACCAATTAGCATAAAGAATTGAACACGCCAGGGGTGCCCTCTGTCTCCGACTCTGTATACATTGGTAATGGAATCGTTTGCCAATGCCATCAGGGGAAACAAAGAAATATCGGGTTATGAAGCTATGGGAAATAAGCATAGGGTCGCGTTATTTGCGGATGACTTATTGATTTACATGACAAACCCCAAAAATGCTATACCTGCTATCCAAAGCGAATGTGAAACATATAGCCGAGTTAGTCATTTCAAAATTAACATGACTAAGTCTGAGATACTAAACATCACTCTCCCCACAAGGGATATCACTCAATTAGCATCAAAATTTCCCCTAAGATGGCGAGAGGACCAAATAAAATACCTGGGGGTGGCCCTATCCCCAGATACTGGGAAACTATACGGGTTAAACTACGAGCCCATCCTTACATCTATCATAAAAGATCTAGATAAATGGAGAGCATTGAATTTATCGTGGCTTGGCAGAATCAATACACTTCAAATGAATGTCCTACCCGGACTTCTCTATCTCTTTCAAACTCTACCCATTAATATACCAAAAGACTACTTCAGTAGATTCCAAAAAGTAGCAACGCACTACATTTGGAAAGGTTCCAGACCACGTCTTAGCTACAAACTACTAACACAACGGAAGAACAACGGGGGTCTGGGACTCCCAGACTTGAGATCATACTATAGAGCCGCAATATGTAAAGTAGTATTAGACCTGACAGGAAATGATCCCACGGAACACTGGGTGGAGCTGGAACGAACAACTAAACGAATACAAGGGCTATTTTGGCTAAAAGGAGGGCTGGGTAGACGCGGTGCAAAAGTATCCCCCTTAATATGCTCCATATTGAAAATCTGGGACGGATTCGCAGTCAGGTGTGGTCTGATAAGAGTACTGGGGCCATGGACACCCCTGACGGGAAACCTGGACTTCCCCCAAGGAGAAGCTGGATTGCCGCTGATAGAGGGACTTAGACTGCAATGCCCCAGGGTGCGTGACATCATAGATAAGGATGGGATCCTACAAATGGAGGCACTTGTTGGAGAGGGGGGGCCACGGGCAGGTGCGTGGTTCCAGTACCATCAGATTGCACACTACAGAAGAACCTTGGCACCGATAACCAAATTGACACTAACCTCGACACCCTTTGAGGAGCTATGCGAAGCTCCACAGAAAAAGAGAGGTGAGATCTCCGCGGTCTATAACATCCTGGTAGCCGAGGGGGGTCGGGACGCCGGGGGAGGATTCAGGAAATCATGGGAGAGGGAGCTGGGACGAACCATGCCAAACGAGGATTGGGCAAAAGCCTGGTGTATGACACACAAGATGACAGTGTCAGGCAATCACCAAGAGCTAAATTATAAATTGCTCACACGATGGTACCGCACTCCGGTACGATTGGCCAGATTCTATCCAGGGGTCTCTGATCTTTGTTGGAGGTGCCTGGCGGAGACTGGGACACTCTCTCATGTCTGGTGGTCATGCCCTCTGATTTCTCCCCTTTGGAAGGCGGTTGAGGGACTACATAACGCCCTGACTAGAGACTCTCTAGTCTTCACCCCCGAAATCGCGCTCCTAACAATACTACCGGGGCCATTGGGGATAAATAAGAAAAGAATTCTTCGCTTTTTTCTAGGGTCACCATTCCTCGTCTCTGGAGGTCGCAGGTCCCACCCTCTAGATTGAACTGGGTGACAGCCCTTGATGAAATATGCCATATGGAGGAGTTAAGAGCGGAGGACGACTACAAGTACGTGGCCTTTCATGCGACCTGGGAACCCTGGCTGACGTTTCGTAAGTCAACAGACTTTGATGGGTGACTGCAGAGGGGCGAACCACCCGCACGATAACAAGCTCTGGGATGGGCTCGCGGTTCGAGGCAAAAGGTAACACGAGGCTTTCTCTACTTCCACATCTCTCTGTTCTTTCTTTCCTACTCTAATATCCTCTCTTTTCCCCTAAATCTCCCCTTATACCCCACTCTCTTATCTTCCCTCGCCCTATTCTCCTTTTGTTCTCCTTATCATGATTAGATTATTATTATGGTATTCAAGGTTATCTCTGGTGCTGGCAGACACCACACTCGGATATTCTCCGGGGCGGGATGGCTGTTGGCTGCTAGAACATAATTTTTGATATGTGGTTATAACGTTGGTTATTCATTAGAACAGAACTTAGAAGCAACGTCAGTTATAATTCTAAAATAGATACGAGGGAGCGCCGAAGTCACTGGACAGGTTAGGAGGAAAAAGATGACCAGCAGAAAAGTATATTTGTACATCTCATTTTAATGGCAAATCACTAGAAACACGAATAATACATCTTTGTTTGACGCAAATTGACAATGCTGTAAAGTATGTTGAAAAAACCAATAAAATACTTTTGAACATAAGGAGACTAAAGGCTACATTCACACGGGCGAGAATCTCACGGCACATTACGCCCACAATTCACGCCCGCGTAGTATGTGGTGAATGGAGTCAATGAAAGTACATTGATTTTCATTGATCCATTCACATTAGCGTATATACATTTCGCAGCGTGTCCTTTTTCACCACGTATTCCGCTCGTACAGCCCTGTTGTTCTCTATGGGTTGTGTAGTCAACTCTGTGCATATGCCATGCCGCTATGAGACAGAGCGGGGAATTAGAACAAGAGTAACACGTCACACTGCGCATGTTAACGAGCGTGAGATACACTGTCAGGCACAATCGCCGCCATACACGCTGCGTGATCCGTACACCCAGGGAAATGAGCCCGTACTTTTATGCTTTTTCCACAGATTACTTCCTCCAATGTGGCTACAAACTCTTGTGAAACAAAAGGGGAGAAAACAATGAGAGTCAATGAGCACAAATACATAATGTACTGGATGGACAGGAAACAATTATGATTAACGAACAGAGAGATTCTAAGTATGTCCTCTGATGGGGCGCGGCTGATATGTCAGAAAGGAGGAACTGAAGGTAATGCAAAAGAAAAGCTGATGAATATGATAACAAGGGGCCGACCCGCCAAAAATGACAATTGTGAGTTCTTTATTAGTAAACACAGAAATACAGAAAAATGTCTGAATTAAAAACAACAAAAAACAAATTGTCCCACCCAAAATTCAGGGCTCAGAACACAGAGGTGTAATATATAATATAATGATACAGAGTCATGATTAGTAGAGATGAGCGAGCGTACTTGGTTCGGGTGTTTTTGCACTCGAGCATCACTTTTTCCGAGTAACTCACTACTCGCACGAAAAGATTCGGGGGGGAGGGGCGGGAATGAGCGGGGGGTTGCAGAAGGCAGTGGGGGGGGGGGGGGGGGGAGAGCTCCCCCCTGTTCCCCACTGCTACCCCCCCCCCCTGCTCCACCACGCCGCCCCCCAAATCTTTTCGTCCGAGTAGTCAGTTACTCGGAAAAAGCGGTGCTCGAGTGCAAAAACACCCAAACCGAGTACGCTCGCTCATCTCTAATGATTAGTATTACATCGCTGTGTTGTGAGCCCTGAATATTGGGTGGGACAATTTGTTTTTTGTTGTTTTTAATTTAGACATTTTTCTGTATTCCTGTGTTTACTAATAAAGAACTCACTATTGTCATTTTTGGATGGGGCGGGGCTTTGTTTTTTCATTACACTACTGTGCAAAAGTTGGAAAAAATCCTGCAAAGAAGAAAGTTTTTCAAAAATAGAAAGCATCAAATTGGCTCCAAAGTTATTCTGTAGCAGAACAACAACCCCCAACATCCAGCCAATGTCACTAAAAACCATCTTCGGAGTAAAGAAGAACAAGGAGTCGTGGAAGTGCAGATTCGGCCCCACAGAGCCCTGATCTCACACCATCCAGTCTGTCTGGGATCACATGAAGAGACAGAAGGATCGGAGCGAGCCAACATCCGTAGAAGATCCGTGGTTAGTTCTCCAAGATGTCTGGAGTAACTTCCCTGCCGCGTTCCTTCAAAAACTGTGTGCAAGTGTAACTTAAAGAACTGATGAAAGTAAAGGGCGGTCACACCAAATACTGATGGGATTATATTTCTCTCTTGTTCATTCACTTAACATTTTGTTAATAGACCAAAAAACTAT
Organism: Eleutherodactylus coqui; assembly: GCF_035609145.1. Classification (NCBI taxonomy): domain Eukaryota; kingdom Metazoa; phylum Chordata; class Amphibia; order Anura; family Eleutherodactylidae; genus Eleutherodactylus; species Eleutherodactylus coqui. Next base: position 308,237,392 of record NC_089839.1, read on the forward strand.
TAAAGGGATTGTCGAAGAGGAAACATTTTTTTTTTAAAAGGGCCGTCCAGTGTTGAAACATAATAAAGAGCTCATTCTCACCTCTTATCACTCCACGCTGCTGGCTCCAGCCTCCTCACTGATGTCATTTCTACAGGCTGGACCCGTCTACACACAGGCTGCTGCAGCCAATGACAGTGCTCAGTGATTGTTGCTGAGCCCTGTCATTGGCTGCAGGGGAATCTATGCGGGGCGTCACTGGCTGTAAACAAACAATGCTGAGGAGACCCAGAGCTGACCATGAGATCTGAGAATGACTTCTATGAGCTTTTTTATTATGTTTCCACACTGGGGCAACCCTTTCTAAAAAAAATTATCTCAGACATCCCTTTTAAGACTTATATTTTTGAAAGCATTCTTACTTTGCAACCTTTTTTCTAACTTCACCAAAATGATCGTTTTATTTTCTCATAAATCAGAAGACTTCTTTAAGCCATAAGCCCTTAGCACTCTAGCTCTTTATGGGTTAGAGGTCTCGCTGTTATCACCCTCCCTGGTTATTGCAGGGTGCAATATTGTCAATGCAGCTGCATTCCCTGCACATGCAGCTCACCCTGTAGTCCATGAGTGGCCCCAACCTCTCCCTCTTCCTGACAGTAGTCATGTGTACATTATCCAAAGACTGGTATATATTGGATCTGCTGTTGTGACGCTCCAAAACAACCAGCCAGTAGTAGTAGGACTGTAACACCCGCTGCCTGCGGTCGGCAGTTTTCTTCTCGTTCTCCTCCCACCATTTGTAGCCCTCAGCATTTTCAGCGCCCTCTGTGTAAGATACCGCACCATCTCCTCTACACACTGTACTTCTCATAAGGTGCACATACACCCAACTTTCCCATTCCCATCCAATCCGGACCGTCTCCTAGTTATTTAAGGTACCGCTTCCCTCAATGATATTAGTTTTGATTGACTCCCAGCTTTCCCATCTTCTCCTGTCCTTACCTTGACCAGGATTTATCTAAATGCTGCCTGCCTGACTCTTTACTCAAGAACCCACCTGCCCTGACCTCAACTTGTAATGTCGACTACCTGTCCCTGCAGTACCGCGCTCCGCGCCTCTCACCTGTCATTCATTCATAGGCATTGGGACAATGGTTACATATTGCTCATTTTGGGTTGTGAATATGGAGCGATTTGAGGTTCGGCACTTGTTTTTATTGTGGCAACCCAACCTTCAATGTGCTCTTTTACTATGCTACAAGGTGAGCCGGTCCATATATGGAGGGTTCCTAATGGAGTTCCAGGTCACACTTGAAATGTGTCAATCTATGACTATATATGAGCCAGAGGAGCGCATCCCACTGCTGAACCCTCAGGATAGCTTGTATTACATCTGGAATATGAACAGTAAAAGGGCTTATCCCAAAATGTGAAATCCAATACACACAAGGAGCCTCCGAGAGCCTCTTATAGGCCAAGGGGGAACCAGTTTTAGGGCCTCCGGTGACAAGACCGTCCATCTAATCACCACAACTCATCATTACAGATCTGCCTGAGATGGAACTGCAGGACGGGCTTGGTTGCAGAATGACAACTTCTTCTGGGGGCCGGAGTGATTTGACAAGAGTGTATATATGGGGCAGTCGGACTTGTAGGTCGTCTAGCGACAAGAGGCTCCTGGAATCGTTCCGGTGATCCCGGCTGCTACATAACTTTGCACATAGGGTCGATGACACCGATCACATGATGTTACTTCCTCTCTGAAGAGGATCAGAGACGAGGGGACTTCTCCTTCACAGCAATGTATGAATCATTCAGAGAGAAGATGTCGGGGCTGCGGGCGTTCTTTGTGATTTGTATGTTTGCCGTTTCTCGTGTTACGTGCGAAATCGCTTGTCGAAATGAAGCTGGAGATCCAGTAGACTGGTAGGTGATGAGCACTCAACTGATCTGCGGGTCTGAGCATGCACCAGATTTACCATTCAAGGGGTTTTCTGCCCATAGGCTTCCATATTGATGAGGTGTGATCATGAGGGTCTGACCTCTGGGACCCCCACGCTCTCTGAAACCATCCTACAGCCCTGTTTCAGGAATTACAATTCCCCCACCAAAACACTAACGACATAGATAATTAAGGAGCCACCGATACGTATGGTGGGAATACACCCTAAAACGTGGACCGCCTCTCTCCATGACGCATTATTCTTATGGCCACATTTTAATGTCTTGGACCCCGGGGAGGCGATGAATGAGTCATTAGACGCACCACTGGGATTTGCAGTACGTTTCAGCCATCTGAATGACACCTAAGGGTCTGTTTACCTTTTTCCTGGACTCAACTATTAATAACATCCTAGTTGCGGCTCCCCACCGATCAGCTTTCGGAAGAGGTTGTGACGCTCGCATGAGCACTGCGGTCTCTTCTCAGACATGTGATGTCACATTTATCGGTCACATGGCCTGAGAGCAAGTCACTCCCTACAAATGAGCGAGATGGAGCTGCTATACCAGGCATCACCACTATACAATGTACGGCGCTGTGTTGGGAATAAAGTGGCAGCGGCGCTCACTGGAGCTCTGTGGCCGGTTCAAGCACTTAACAGAAAGATAGAAGCTACTTTTCTATCTTGTATCATCGCTGCAATAGAAAAATCACACGAAATAGACCATGGAAGACAATGCGGTCTGTCCCAGTGCGAGCTTAGAGCGTCTCGCAGCGCATAAAACTCTTGCAAGAACCTTGCTTGTGGGAATCAACCTCAACGGAGACGCATCCCGGCTATAGAAGGAAGAACGGAGGCCTCACTGGTGACGGCGACGCAGCGCTCCGAGTGTAGCTGGAAGGACTGGTAGAACGGGGAGGGATGGGGGGTAAGCAAGGAAATGGGGAAGCAAAGAGTCAATGCGAGGTGAAAGAACATAAGATGAAGAATGTGATGTACAGCCGACAAGTGGGACAAGGTGCGGACTGTCAGCAGCTCCTCCACAAGTGGGACAAGGTGCGGCAAGTGGGACAAGGTGCGGACTATCAGCAGCTCCTCGACAAGTGGGACAAGGTGCGGACCGTCAGCAGCTCCTCGCTCATTACACTAAAATATTCCAAGATGCTCGAACATTCAGATCTCTGTTGTCACACAATTGTCCCTCCCTACCTGCCCTGAGAACAATCAGGGGCGCCGGCAGCCGCTCGTCTCTCTCCGCTGATCAGATGGGCACATATATTCGCCCTCCTCTGCTAAACACCTCAATCAGCGTCGTGTAGCTGTCGCAGCACCCTGTTTATCAAGCTACCACTGGTGTCTGTATGGCGGGATGTCAGCAGCGTCTGCCCCAAAACTCAGACCACTTGTTGCGGGTTTATCGCATATTCCTGTACGGAATTCCCACCCTAATTGGGACGGCGATATAATTGACACGCTGCGGAACTGAATTTGCGCCACATGTCAGTTTCCACGCGGCTTTTGTGCAGATGATTTCCGCGGCTAGTGAACGAGACTTTCAAAATCTCCTCCACTTTGCAGCCCCTGTAAATGCCATGGAGTTTCCTGGGGGTCCGCACGGACATTCTGCAGCACATCTGCCCCATGTGAACCCTAAATGGCGCAGATCAGCGGGAGACGCGTCCCGCCGGCGCTAATATATATCAGATCTGAGCAAAGGGTTATAAACATCCCAACTGCAGGTCGTCCTCCATCCACAAGATAGGGGATAACTTCTGATCGATGGGGGTCTCACCATTGAGACCCCCACTCCCCCTCACTGTGCGGTTCCTGCACCCCCTGCCGTGAGGAGATGGCTGAATGGAGCGCTGATCATATTAGCACCTCATTCACTTCCAATGGGACTGCAGGGATGGGCGAGTGGTGCCCGCTCGGGTATTTCAGTCAGCCCCCTTGAAATGAATGGAGCGCTGACCGCACGTTCTCAGCCAGTGCTCCATTCACAGCGACCCCCACAGTGACAGGAGTCCTGTATTAGAGATCAGCGGTGAGACCCCCACAGTGACAGGAGTCCTGTATTAGAGATCAGCGGTGAGACCCCCACTGATCAGCACGTTATCCCCTATGCTGTGGATGGACGATGACTTGAACGTCTGGTCCCTCTAAAAGGCTTGTCGGGGAAAGGGGGGGTGGGGGGTGGTGTTGATGAGCTATCCTATGATGATCAGCAGCGGCTGCAGCGCAGGACCCCCACTGATCAGCGGACCCCCAGCACGGCTGTCATTGCAGTGCAGATTATACACCGCATTGCAGCAGCCAGATTGGCAGAGTGGTATTGCCTTTAATGTTCTGTGCCCGCCAACCCCTCTGCCAAGCGACGGTCAGTGCCATCTGCTCCTGCGCGGGCCATAGTGACAGCAGTGCCAGGAAGCAGCAGGCCATGGCGGGGATCCCAAGTGGTGGACCCCCGACGATCATCTGTTGCTGACCAATCCTGAGGATAAAGGTCAGCAATAGAAGAATTCCAAAAAGTTCGTCAGGCGGCACCAGCCGCTGAACGCACATGAAGTGACGGGACGACGATCGGTGCTCAGTTTTAATGAAAAAAACAAAACTTTATTGCTACAAAACACAATGAATAGAAAAAGTAAAATATTAGCAAAATCGTCCACAACGTATGAGGGGTCCGGGGGGCGGGACAGGCCAGAAAGGAGAAGGAGGCCCCCAACGCGTCGCATCGGGGTTCAGACGCGTCCAGAGAGTATGTTGGGGTCCAGACACATCTGTGCAGAAGGGTCCTTGGAGTATAAGGGGGTCCGGACAAGTCTGTGCAGTATGTTGGGGTCCGCACAGTACTTTGGGGGTCCAGACAAATCCGTACTGATCAGTCCTTGTTGTATAAGGGGGTTCGGACACATCTGTGCAGTATGTTGGGGTCCGCACAGTACTTTGGGGGTCCAGACATGTCCGTACTGATCAGTCCTTGTTGTATAAGGGGGTCCGGACAAGTCTGTGCAGTATGTTGGGGTCCGCCCAGTACATTGGGGGTCCAGACACATCCGTACTGATCAGTCTGCTCTGTGTAAGGGGTCTGGAATGTCCGTACTGATCAGTCCTTGTTGTATAAGGGGGTCCGAATTACACAGTACGTTACAGTCTGGGCAGTATTCGGGGGGTCCGCACATTTGGGGGGTCTAGATACATCCGTACTGAACAGTCCTTGGAGTATAAGGGGGGCAGACATGTCCGCAGTTTGTTGGGGTCCGCACAGTTTGTTGGGGTTTGCACAGTTTGTTGGGGTCCGCACATTTGGAGGGTCCGGACACATCTGCACAGTACTGGGGGGGGTCTAGTTACATCCGTACTGAACAGTCCTTGGAGTATAAGGGGGGCAGACATGTCCGCAGTTTGTTGGGGCCCGCACAGTGTTCAGGGGTCCGCACAGTTTGTTGGGGTCCGCACAGTGTTCAGGGGTCCGCACAGTGTTCAGGGGTCCGCACCCCTCAGCCCTGCGGATTGGCCCGCAGGATCTTGACCTCGTCCAGCGGCCGGTCCTGGCTGTCCGTCTCCACCATGCCCAGCCGGTTGAGGGTCCCCAGGCCCTGGCACACTCGCCCGAAGATGGTGTGCTTGGCGTCCAGCCACTGCGACGGGGCGAGCGTCAGGAAGAACTGGCTGCCGTTCGTGTCTGGCCCGGCGTTGGCCATAGCGAGGATCCCGGCGCCGGTGAACTTCAGCTCCGGGTGCAGCTCGTCTGCGAAGTGCTTCCCGTCATAGATGGAGCCGCCGCCGCGCCCGGTGCCCGTCGGGTCTCCGCCCTGCACCATGAAGTCCTTGATGATGCGGTGGAACTTGGTGCCGTTATAGTAGCCGCGGCGGGAGAGCTCCGCGAAGTTCCGGCACGTGAGGGGGGCATGCTCCCAGTACAGCTCCACCGTGATGGGGCCCATGCTGGTGTCCAGGGTGACGGCGGACGGCCGCCAGTTGTCCGGTGGGATCCCCGCCATCATGCACACATGCGGGAGGGGGACTTCCGGGTGCCAAGCCTCGTTCTCACTCTGCGCGACGCTGCTCTTATAAATAAAGATGTATTTGAATATACACGCTAAACCGTCAGGTGACCGCAGCAGCCAATCAGATCGCTTCTCTCATTTTCAAACGTCCTTAAGGAAAATAAAAGCTGGGATGTGATTGGTTGCTAGGGGTGGCAGTGGGTCTGTCTCTATGGGAGTAAAACCCAGATAGGCTCTTTATAAATGGTAATATTACAAGAAATGTATCACTGGTGGCTCCACCCTGCGGGGTCCCTTCAGGGTCTCTGCTCCGGGTTTAGAGGATACAAACTGGAAATAAAACGGAACCCCTTTGTCCCTCGTTGATTGCAGCAGGGTTACAAATAAGCCAAAAGCAAACAAGAAAGGCCCCAGTTTGCCTCCATTCCATCAGGTTTCCTTCTTTTAGACGGGAGAATAGCGCAGTCTGCAGCGTTATTTTTCTGTCTAAAAAACGGAAATCTAACGGAATGGAAGCAAACAAAGACCGTTTTTTTGAAACCCAACTGAAATCAATGGAGAAAATAATTAAGTTTTTTTCCGTTCTACATCAGTTTGTCCGCTTTCACATCAGCGACGCGGGTTCCATTTTCCTGCTCCTTTCGAGGAGGAGGAAAGGTGAATCCTCCGTCCAAATGGATCTGTCTTATGACGAAACTGAACAGCGCCGAACGGGCCCCATTGACTATTGCATGTAAAGTCAGCCGTTCCTCCAAAAATGAATCAGAAAGAGTCCCTGAACTGACCCTAACGCAGGTCTGAGGGCAGCCTCACCTGAACTGACCCTAACACCGGTGTGAGAGCTGCCTCACCTGAACTGACCCTAACACCGGTGTGACAGGAGTCTCACCTGAACTGACCCTAACACCGGTGTGACAGGAGTCTCACCTGAACTGACCCTAACACCGGTGTGAGAGCTGCCTCATCTGAACTGACCTTAATGATAGTGTGAGAGCAGCCTCACCTGAACGCTGAAACAATCCCTCTGCTGCGATTTTTAATCCTCGCATCGCAGCTTGCCCTTAAACATCGCTAATGGAAAGGTTGTCATAGAACAACATGTGCAGGACTTTCCTGCGAGAGCTCACACTCTCGCATCGCACTGAAAACGCACGATTATCTCGCCAGTGGAAAGGAGCCCTAACACTGGTGTGAGAGCTGCCTCACCTGAACTGACCCTAACACTGGTGTGAGAGCTGCCTCACCTGAACTGACCCTAACACTGGTGTGACAGGAGCCTCTCCTGAACTGACCCTAACACTGGTGTGACAGCAGCCTCAACTGAACTGACCCTAATACCAGTGTGACAGCAACCTCACCTGAACTGACCCAAACACCGGTGTGACAGGAGTCTCACATGAACTGACCTTAATGCCGGTGTGAGACCAGCCTCACCTGAACTGACCCTAACACTGGTGTGAGAGCTGCCTCACCTAAACTGACCCTAACACCGGTGTGACAGGAGTCTCACCTGAACTGACCCTAATGCCGGTGTGACAGCAGCCTCATCTGAACTGACCCTAACTCCAGTATGACAGCAGCCTCACCTGAACTGACACTAATGCCAGTGTGACAGCAGCCTCACCTGAACTGACCCTAACACCGGTGTGAGAGCAGCCTCACCTGAACTGACCCTAACGCCAGTATGACAGCAGCCTCACCTGAACCAACCTTAACGCCGGTGTGACAGTGGCCTCACCTGAACTGACCCTAATGCCAGTGTGAGAGCCATTCATCACTCGCGTGACCCTTGCCGCTAATCACCAACCTCAGAAGCCACACATTGTTTATACATACATGACCACTGAAGCTAATGATTGGCTGCAGCGATCACATGACTGACGGACATGACATTATGGGAACACAGTAATCAGGTGTGTATAGAATATTGGGGCTCATTTACCAACAGCGTAACTTTATACAAGTTCCCGACAGTTGTAATCATATTTCTAAAAGAGGTGAATGGCGCTTGTAAGGGCTTCTACCCGCTAGCGTTTTTTTTAACGCTGCGATATCGCTGTGCTTTTTTCAATGGGACTTTTTAATGTTAAAGTTGCATCGCACAAAAATCGCAAAAGCAAAAATTTGCGATTTTTGTGCGATGCAATTTTAACATTAGAAAGTCCCGTTGAAAAAAACACAGCGATATCACAGCGTTAAAAAAAAACGCTAGCGGGTAGAAGCCCTTAATGAGGTGAATAATTAGAAGTCCTGCAAAACTGATAGATGCGCCAAAAATGTATAACGTTTACAAAAGAGATGCGTGCAGCCAGGAAATAATCAATGGAGGAGATGCGCCAAAAATAATGTAGATGCGCCAAAAATAATGTCGATGCGACAAAATGTGAATTTGTTCAAGCTCATTTACCCCAGAGAGCGCGCCGAGCGTTCGCATTCAGAGCCGTAAAAGGCTGTTGTTTCACTTATATCCTAAAAATGTTTGGAAAGTTTATGTAAGAGCACTGCGAGCGCCAAAAATAATGGGATTCTCCAAAATAGCTTGGATGCGCCATAGCCTGTGCTAAACCGTTACCTTCACTTTATAGACCAAGTTTTATGCTTGTTTTCTGACATTCAGTTTCTTAAATATGTCGAAAACATCTGACCCATAGAGGCCACGCCCACATTCGTAAGACTGGCAGAGCCATTTGCAAATTTCCATTCTTTTTGGCGCAAATCAAATGTAAATATATCGTAATTCTGGCACAAATATGAGCTTCATAAATAAGCCCCATTATGTAACAGAAATATCTGAGCAGCGCCAAAGGCGTTCGTGCGTTCTGCGGAGAGCTGCTGATCACGAACTCCACCAGTCCGACATCTGAGGCCATGATTTACACTTTTTTCCCTTTTATGCCTCTTTTTCACGTCCCGTTCACCAAATCTCTTTTGTATTTCATAGGTTCGTGGTGTATAAGTTACCGCAGCATATGATCAATGAGACTCACGGATCCGGACTGGACTACTTGTATCTCGACTCGAAAACACAAGGCTGGCAAGTCAGCAAATTCCTCATCAACACGACCGAGGGGGCCGTGGGACGAGTGCTGCAGCAGCTCTACCGGTCCTATAACGTGAGTGCAGACTTCACCCTCTACCTATTTATTATGTTATGGGAAGCTCTAAATACTCGGGCCGGGGCGTCCCAATAGCAAGCAGAGGCATGGCATATGGTCAGCGGTGTAAAACACAATGTACATGGTGGGGCAGATATCCTGGGCGCTCAGAGGCGTAACTTGAAGCTCCTGGGCCCCAATGCAAAATCTGTAACAGGGCCCCAACTATAATACTTCATTCATAGTACCGGGCTCCCTACCGTATATGGAGATGAGAGGCCTCTGCATCCCCTATAATTCCGCCCCTGCCTGGGACTACACTCTTTCCCACCTATAGCAGAAGTTGTCATTTCCTGTAAAATGGGCATGCGGTTCCATCTCAGGCAGATATGTAAATGATGAGAGTCATGATTAGATGGACGGTCTTGTCACCTCCTCCTAAAAGTGGTTTCCCCCTTGGCTTATAAAAGGCTCTCGGAGGCTCCTTGTGTAGTGGCCTCTTCTTCCACTTGTGTAGAGCTTGTTGACCACTAGACGCCCCTACGACGCAGAGACGAGACCCCATTACCAGAGTCTGAGAGGGGCGCATTATTAGGATGTGAGAAGCTGGATGGTTAATCGATCAATTGTCCCCCACTGGCCGTTCTGACCAGACTGTTAGGAGGTGTTGGGACCAGTGGATGAGGGCACATAAGGTGACCGGGCTCAGGACACCCCCTACAGACCACCAGTAGAGAGGAGCGTCTGACCAGACTGTTAGGAGGTGTTGGGACCAGTGGATGAGGGCACATAAGGTGACCGGGCTCAGGACACCCCCTACAGACCACCAGTAGAGAGGAGCGTCTGACGAGAGTTTCAGGAGGTGTTCGGACCAGTGGATGAGGGCACACAAGGTGACCGGGCTCAGGACGCCCCCTACAGGCCACCAGTAGAGAGGAGTGTCTCACCGGACTGTTAGGAGGTTTGGAACCAATGGATGTGTGAGGGCACACAAGGTGACCAGGCTCAGGACGCCCCCTACAGACCACCAGTAGAGAGGAGCGTCTGAACAGACTGTTAGAAGGTGTTGGGACCAGTGGATGTATGAGGGCACACAAGGCGACCGGACTTAGGACCCCCGACAGACCACCAGTAGAGAGAAGTGTCTGAACCGGCTTGTTAGGAGGTGGGAACCAGTGGATGTGTGAGGGCACACAAGGTGACCGGGCTCAGTACGCCCCCTACAGGCCACCAGTAGAGAGAAGCGTCTGACCAGGCGGTTAGGAGGTGTTAGGACCAATGGATGGGGGCACACAAGGTGACTGGGCTCAGGATGCCCCCTATAGACCACCAGTAGAGAGGATCATCTGATCGTCTGACAAGCATGAGCAGATTGAGATAGATGGCGCCATTGGTACAGGTTCCTGTGTCTGTTGGAACTATTTCCAGGCGCTTGGCTGAAGGACATTTGGTCTCACAGCCACTATTACGTATGTGGCCTTTGACACCCACCATCGCCTCCGTTCGCAGGGTTGTCGCGAACGATGAAACTGGACGCTACGGAGAGGAACCGGGTTGTCTTCAGCAACGTATCCAGGTTTAGTTTGCACGCTGACAAAAGCCGTGTTTGTGTCTGGAGGCCTTGGGGTGAGCGCCCCAATCCTGCCTTTGCTGTGGAGTGTCACACTGCCCCCTCCTGGTGTGATGGTCTGGAGGGCCATCCCATAGGACAGTCGGTCCCCCCTAGTAGTGGTATATGGAACAATGACAGCTCAGCGATATGTTCAGGACATCCTGCAGCCACATGTGTTCCTCTCATGGCGGCTTCCAGCAGGATAATGTATGGCCACTACAGAGAGGAGACAGCTAGACCAGAGTTGAAGCCTAGTGTGGCGTGAGAGGTAAAAAACAAAGCAGAGGAAGATTCCTGGTACCCAGATGCTAAGCGTTGACCTCCTGCGTACTCCAATAAAGCAGTTAAAGGGGTTTTCCCGGCAGCGCTGGCTGTCAGATGTGGGATACACCGGGGTCGGACCGAAAGCTGGACCCCTATGTTGTGGTCGGCACTCGTTATTAAAATCAATGGCACACCAGATGGCAATTACGATCTCCAGCAACTGCACAGGGGTCGGAGCAGTGTCTTCCGCTCCAACCCCAATGTATTCGTGGTTCTGTCAGTGGATGCACAATCAGCTGATCGGTGAAGGTCCAGAGCGACAGATCTCAGCCGACCCACTACTGATGACCAATCCTGAGGATAGTTCATTAAGAGTATTTTCCATGGAAAACCCCATTCAACATGCAGCAGGATGGTGAGATCAATCAATGGCTTCCATGATACGAATTCTGCAATCTGCACCTTCGCTATCAACATGCCCATCAAAATGTCCAGCCATACTGGCAATGGGGCCACCGGGAGAAGAGGGGCACAATGTGGTCTATCCCTAAAGAGATGTGGCCGTGTCGGCAACCTCAAGTAAGTCCCCTAAGCCTATCCCGGATTGGGAGACCGCGCCTCCTGTCCCAGTGCAGGATTTTCAACTCTGTTGCCCAAGGGCCCATGCCAAGGTGGAGCCAGCCCTGGCGGGAACAATGTCTCTTTGGACCTTCTGTCTACCCACTGTGTAGGGAACTGCAGCACATCTCTGTCCAAGTAACCCTGCTAAAATAAGTGAGATCCACTGAAGAACAAGGTCCCCATTATCACACCTGTATATCAATGAGAACATGGAATAATAGATTTGGTTTCACCGGGAAGCAACAGCCTGTTTTTTTTTACCTCCCCACTTGGCATTTTGCGTGTTCTACAAAGTTTATTCTAGTGGGTGAAAGTTATCAAACTCCCTTTTTAATGTGAATGTGAGAATATGTAACATTTCCTGACATCCATCATTGCATCTTTTGTCTCAGTCTTACTTTCTTTCCATTCCCACAGAGAAACGACAGCGGATATCTGTTATATAATGACTCCCCCCCGGGTATGAACAGCTCCTTCACAAGAGGGCACTCCAAGGGTAAGTTACAATCCGCCTTTAGCGGCATAAGGTCTACTGGTTTTCGGGTTTCATTCCCTCCATCACTCTGATCCCCGCTGCTTGTTGAGTAGCTCAGTCACATTCCATATAAGCACGCGACTGCTGCAGCCAATCACTGGCTACCAATGCTGAAGCCAGTGATTGGCCGCAGCTGTCACATGCTTAGACACCCTCATGAGCTACCAGGAAGTGAACAAAGACCATGATCGCCGAAGCACCGGGGATCACAGCACAGAAAGGGATGACAGAGATGAGTATAGTCTGGTTTATTGTTTTACAAGAAGTCACATGACTTATTCTAAATATTTTACTTCCTCGAAAACCCCTTTAAGGCTGATATAGTCACATGACTTCAGTCTGTGACCCCATCCTGGGAAAGTACTTATTGCAGACATCCTTGGTCCAATAGCCATGAGCATCTACCAGTTTACCCCAATGTCTACCTTGCATAAACTGTACGACCAGGAAATGTTATCACAGATTTAACGCTGCACTACCATCCTTCGCCACTGCAAAATGTATGGTGCTGTGCCTAATATCTACTGAAGAAGCAGTAGCGCCCACCCGAATGCAGTCGCTATTTCAAATAGCTATTTGGCAGAAACCCACCGATCTGATATTGATGACCTATCCTAAGCACAGGTCATCAATATTTTAGCCCCAGAAAACCCCTTTAGCCCCTTAAGGACGCCCCTCTTTTTTTTCATGTTTGTTTTTCAAAAAAATCATTCCTTTTTCATGTTTCTGTTTACATAGCTGTGTGAGGTTTGCCTTTTGCAGGATGAATAGTATATTTCTATGGTGACATTTATTGTACCCTATAACTCAGTGGAAAAGTTTAAAAAAATTTTAAATGGAGTGAAATGGAAAAAAAACTGCAATTCTGCCAGTACCTTGGGGGGGGGGGGGTCTAGATTTCATGGGGTACACACCACATGCCATAACGGTATTCTGCGGGTCAGCACTATTACTGCAATACCAAATTTATACAGATTTACTTTTGCTTTACTACTTTTAAAAAATAAAATATTTTGCGGAAAAAATAAAAAAAAATTTCTGCCGCCATCTTCTGACTGCCAGAACTTTTTTATTCTTCCAGTGAGATAGCTGTGTGAGGGCTCCTTCTTTTGGCGGGACGTCCTACAGCTTCTATTGGTACCTATTTTGCTGCTCAGGTGACTCTTTCATTGCTTTTTATTCCTTGTTTTCTCGGAGATAGCGTGAGCAAAAATGCGCAATTCTGACTTGGTGTATTTTTTTTCTGGAAACGTTTACCATGTGGGATAAACGTTTTATAGACGCGGCGATTCCAAATATCAGTTGGTAGACTTTTTATCAGAGGGTCCAGGGTTCAAGTCCTCGGTCAGGTTACTTGTTGACTTAAACCAAAGTGTAAATTGTATTTTGGGGGGTAATAGGCTGAATTAGAGGGACATAATATTTTTTTCGTCTTTACATACTATGTAGTAACATAGTTTAGAAATGATGTTCTCCGCTACTTGTACTGACTTGTACTCCGCTACGGTATTTCCATCAACCCTCCTTGAATATGGTAATATATCAGGAGGGCTGATGGAAATAGCGGAGTACAGGTGCTCTTGTCCCATTGAGGATGAATGGAGCAGCATGTTCAGCCATCACTGCATTTAATCTCCTCACTGCGGAAGTTGCAGTAAGCCCACAGTGAGGAGGAGTGGGAGACGGGACCCCTGTTCTCAGGATCGTGGGGGTGTCAACAGCGAGACCCACACCCATCAGACTTTTATCACTTATCATATGGATAGGTGATAAAAGGTCATTATGGCAACCCCCTGGCTGTGAGAGGACTGTGTTGAGAGGCCAATGGCCTCTGTTAGGAGGTACTAGAGACTGAACGCTGCTAGAAGCCATAAGAGGAGAGAGAGTCACCACACTATTGCCCCAACCTGGTGAGGTACACTGGACTGGAACAAGGATCAAGAGAAGCTATGGTAGAGTCTTGCTTCTAACCTCAGACAAGCCTGGGTCGGTAGAAGCAGGGATTCCCACATAATGGATCCGTAAGTGAGGACAGCCTCAATTCTGACACTGGGTGTGCACACGGTTAGGTAGTAGTCAACTGGCCTGTTGCAACAACATGAACGACACTAAGGAGGACGTGCTGTTCAGCCAACTGTTGTCACTTGCAGTTTGGTTACTCCATCTGCTGCATCATATCCTGAATCCTTCTTCGTAATATTACCACCTACGACATCGGCACACTGACTAAAAAATACAGTCATGCTCACAGAATGATTTGCAGGAGTGACATCGAGGAAACAGGTGGGCAGGTAAGTATTAGATGTATATCCCTGGACTCCTTGATCGCTGTCCTGTAAGCATCATAACTTAGTTTATGGTGGTTATAGAATATTGCCGATTCCCTTTAAATGATACAATTCTGCAGCCACCACTAGGGGGAGCTCATGAGCTTACTGCAAACAGTTTTATTATTGAATTCAATGTATGATCAGTATGCAGTGAGCTCCCTCTAGTGTCTATTCTGGGTATTTGGAGATCTATATCACAAGCCACAGCTCCAACTGCTATAAAATGTACTAAGAAGTTCTTTAGCGCCAAATTTTAGACCATTTTACAAATTAGTCTTCAAGGGTTAGATATTCACTTTAAGGTTTAGCAAAGGTGATCTTATGTTTCACAGTGAGGCTTTGAGTAGCGATAGGAACTTTCTGGAAAGTCGAGGCTACATGGATGTTCAGTGTCACTGGAGGACATTTATGTGGCGTGATCCAGCGGCTTCCTTCAGCAGGCTGATATTACACCCGTTACATATATTGATGGGTCAGGCGGACGGTTAATAATTCTCTTCCTTCAATTATTACAGCACACGTATAGCGCTGCCCTAGAGTAACTTTACCAGGAATCGCTCCCGCTCAGTGCTTCACTAATTCATCAACATCGGAAACTGCACTTTGAACATTGAAAAGTCGACTTTGCAGAAAAGTGTTTTCTTACAAATTGTATAATGTGCAACTCGTCCTTAAAGTCCTGGAGAAACAGACAGAAACGCCCCGCATCAGATCCTCGGCGCTGCACGTCCCAGAACGGGGCACTTGTGGGAGTATATCTAGAACAGCGTCTCCTTTGCTGGCTCTACCTCCCCTCCTCTTCCCCTTGCTGTTGGGGTCCCCCAGGGCTCGGTCCTCGGCCCCCTTCTTTTCTCCATCTACACAGCCCCTATTGGACAAACCATCAGGAGATTTGGCCTCCAATACCCCCTCTATGCTGATGACACCCAGCTATACACCTCTGCCCGTGACATCTCTGCACCCTTCCTCCAAAACATCACTAACTGTCTGTCCGCTGTCTCTAACACCATGTCCTCTCTCTACCTAAAACTAAACCTCTCTAAAACTGACTTACTGGTATTTCCACCCTCCACTAACCGACCTCCTCCTGACATCTCCATCTCAGTGTGTGGCGCCACCATAACTCCTAGACAACACGCCCGCTGCCTTGGGGTCATATTTGACTCTGATCTCTCCTTTACCCCCTACATCCAATCTCTGGCCCGAACATGTCAGCTGCACCTCAAGAACATCGCAAGAATCCGCTCTTTTCTCACTGTGGACACGTTAAAAACGCTTACTGTTGCCCTCATCCACTCCCGGCTCGATTATTACAACTCGTTGCTGATCGGCCTCCCCTGCACCAGACTCTACCCTCTCCAATCCATCCTGAATGCGGCAGCCAGGCTCATCTTCCTGTCCAGCCGCTACTCGGACGCCTCTGTCCTGTGCCGCTCACTGCACTGGCTGCCCGTTACATACAGAATTCAATTTAAACTCGCTACCTTCATCCACAAAGCCCTCCACAGCGCAGCGCCCCCCTATATCGCCTACCTCATCTCAATCCATCACCCAGCCCGGGCTCTCCCCTCCGCTCTGCTAACGAAACCAGACTGCGCGCCCCTCTAATTTGAACCTCTCATTCCCGACTCCAAGACTTCTCCAGGGCAGCACCGGTCCTCTGGAACGCACTACCAAAGGCTACCCGAGCAATCCAGGACTCGCAGAACTTCAGGCGTGCTCTAAAAACGCACCTCTTCAGGGAGGCATACCGCATTCCCTAAACAAACCCCTCTGTACTCCGCCTGATAACATGCTCCCTGACCGTCATAAACCGCTCCTGCAGTCATACCGATCCTGCCGTCGCATAGCCAAATGTCTGACCATTGTCTATGTGTATAGCATCCCTCACTCTCCACCCCGCCATACCGTGCACATCTCCACCCCCTTTACCTTCTGTATCACCCCATTACTTGTAGTATGTAAGCTCGTTGGAGCAGGACCCGCACCCCTATTGTTTCCACCAACTGATTACTATGTAACCGTGGTTCTGTAATGTTTGTACTTTTGTCTTTCTGTATTCCCCTGTCTATGTAAGCGCTGCGGAATATGTTGGCGCTATACAAATAAAGTTTATTATTATTATTATTATAGAACAATGATCGGCGTCACAAACGGAAGGAAAGAAGGATCTTCTGTGCAGAAGTCTACAGACAAAGGGCTGCTGGGAGGTTTAAAGGGTCATAATAATAAGCTTTATATAGCGCCAACATATTCCGCAGCGCCGTACAGATAACACCAGACATTACATACAGCATTACACTAAAACCATTCAAATAGAATGGTCCTGCTTGAAAGAGCTTACAGTCTATAAGGAAATAGGGGGACACAAGAGCTTACAATCTATGAGGCAATAGGGGGAAACAAGAGCTTACAGTCTATGAGGAAATAGGGGGACACAAGAGCTTACAATCTATGAGGCAATAGGGGGAAACAAGAGCTTACAGTCTATGAGGGAATAGGGGGACACAAGAGCTTACAATCTATGAGGAAATAGGGGGGACACAAGAGCTTACAGTCTATGAGGAAATAGGGGGACACAAGAGCTTACAGTCTATGAGGAAATAGGGGGACACAAGAGCTTACAGTCTATGAGGAACAGTAGCGACACCAGAGGTAGTCGTGCTTGTTTTGTATAGTGGTCGGCCATCTTGCATATAGACAGGGCAGTATACATAAAGCTGTATGAGCCGCACAGCAGCCGCTATCCGTGTATGTGCAGATATCAGGTGTAGTAGGATGTATGGGGTGGGATACTGCTGTGACTGGCACAGGGTGGAGGTATCAGTGTGGTGACTGGCATAGGGTGGTGCTAGCAGTGTAGTGACTGGCACAGGGTGGAGGTAGTAGTGTAGTGACTGGCACAAGGTGGAGACATCAGTGTAGTAACTGGCACAGGTTGGAGGTAGTGTAGTGACTGGCACAGGTTGAAGGTATCAGTCTAGTTACTGGCATAGAGTGGAGGTAGCAGTGTAGTGACTGGCACCGGTTGGAGGACGTGTAGTGACTGGCACAGGTTGGAGGTATCAGTGTGGTGACTGGCATAGGGTGGTGCTAGCAGTGTAGTAACTGGCACAGGGTGGAGGTAGTAGTGTAGTGACTGGCACAAGGTGGAGACATCAGTGTAGTAACTGGCACAGGTTGGAGGTAGTGTAGTGACTGGCACAGGTTGAAGGTATCAGTCTAGTGACTGGCATAGAGTGGAGGTAGCAGTGTAGTGACTGGCACAGGTTGGAGGACGTGTAGTGACTGGCACAGGGTGGAGGTATCAGTGTGGTGACTGGCATAGGGTGGTGCTAGCAGAGTAGTAACTGGCAGAGGTTGGAGGTAGTGTAGTGACTGGCACAGGGTTGAGGTAGCAGTGTAGTGACTGTTACAAGGTGGAGACATCAGTATAGTGACTGGCACCGGTTGGAGGTAGTGCTCTGGATATGAATTTCTCCAGCAGGTTCTGGGGTATTCTGTAGCTTCCTAATTGCAAAACTCTGATATACGCATGGAAGAAGAATTCAGACGGAGACACGTGTCAGTGTGAAGCTTACAGAGAGTTCTGGGGAAAACCAATCCCAGAGCTTCTTTTATTAAAACACATAATACCTGCCCTTTATGGGCGTATAACATATTATTTTACGTAATGTATATTTATTTTTATTGGTTAAACTATAAAGAATCTCCTCCCCCCTCCCCACCTCCTCAGGCCCCGTGTACAGACTAGCCTTTGTCTCCTCAACACGTGGTTAGGCAAAGACAAGTTCCTTTGTCTCAGAAGTGTTGAGGTGGGGGTCCTGGAGGACTGAAGAGAAACCAACATTACTTTCAGTTTCACTGTATACCTATGTAATTTAACCCTAGAGTGGCTGCATTGGAACTTTACATTGGACTACTGTAATAGCACACTACAGAGTCAAATCACTACAGCTATGTAATACATCTAGTTTATACAAATCAATAGACATTTTACGCTAATTAATCATTTCTACTTTAGTAGTGTAGGGACTGGCCCAGGGTAGTGGTAGCAGTGTAGTGACTGGCATGGGTTGGAGGTAGTGAAGTGACTGGCACAAGGTGGAAACATCAGTTTAGCGAATGGCACAGGTTGGAGGTAGTGTAGTGACTGGCACAGGGTGGAGGTAGCAGTGTAGTGACTGGCACAGGTAGGAGGTAGTGCAGTGACTGGCACAGGGTGGAGGTAGGCGTGTAGTGACTGGCATAGGGTGGTGGTAGCAGTGTAGTGACTGGCATGGGGGGAGGTAGTAGTGTAGTGAGTGGCACAAGGGGGAGACATCAGTGTAGTGACTGGCTCACGTTGCAGGTATTGTAGTAACTGGCACACATTGGAGGTAGCAGTGTAGTGACTGGCATAGGGTGGTGGTAGCAGTGTAATGTCTGGCACAGGTTGGAGGTAGTGTATTGACTGGCACAGGTTGGAGGTAGTGTAGTGACTGGCACAGGTTGGAGGTAGCAGTGTAGTGACTGGCACAAGGTGGAGACATCAGTATAGTGACTGGCACAGGTTGGAGGTAGTGTAGTGACTGGCACAGTTAGAAAGTAGTGCAGTGATTGGCACAGGGTGGAGATAGCAGTGTAGTCTAGTGGCCCAGAAGGTCCTCCAGGGTAGTCACACAATCATCAGTCCTGTAACACCTAGCTATGTGCTCCTAGGAGACATAGGGGGTGCTGTACGTCGGAAAGACCCTATCTTTCCCCTTTTTCCACAAGTTTAAGCTAACTACTCGGCAACAGCTGGCTGCTGATTGGCTGCTTGTCATGCTATCCCTGATTGGTAGAGGGGGAAGGGTGAGAGCCAAAAGCCGGAAAATGAGTAGGGTGAGGCAGGATGTTAGGAGGAGTTTGAAGGGAAAGTGCGGGAGAGAAGCCAGGAAGTGAAGGAGGAGTTAGGGGGGGGTAGTAAGAAGGTTGTTGTCAGAGCAGGATGTGAGAAAAGATGCTCCTCGGGGGTAGGGGGGGATGAGAGGACTAACGTTGCCCGTTGCTTGAAGCAATTATTTACAGGCTTCCTGATCAAGCGCGATGTGGAGGAGAAAGTTTGGGACCCATCTACACAATAGTGTAGATGCCCCTGTTAACAGTAAAGCCAGGGAAAGTGAAAGCGGCCCATCTTTTAATCAACTTCACCAACTGCAGAATAGCCTTCTAGAAAGCATCCTCAGATAACTAGGACTGTGGGAATTCTACAGAGTAACCTCTAAATGCAAATAGAGAGAAAGTGTTGAAACTCAACTTGTGTTGTACTAAATTGAACTGTGGAGCAACGGTAATGGCGATACCTCTGCCATTACCGAAGGACTGTACTTGTTGTTTTGAATATTCCAAAAACGGAAGTAAACTGCGTAACTCCAGTTTGCAAATCAAAGCTACCAGGACTCGTATCAGGTATTTCATCATTAGCCCTTGGAGTCCCTGGAAAAGACACGCTGGCATCACGTGACAAACCACCGTCGATAATTGCAAACCCTAGTAACCCTTTTGCCACTGTGCGCGACCGATAGATTACAGAGCCACCTGTTTAGCCATGGTCTCCCCCACTTTGGCGCACCGCTTGGACGCTGCATGCAGTGACTGGCACAAGGTGGAGACACCAGTACAGTGACTGGAACAGGGTAAAGATAGTAATGTAGGACAGGAAGATGAGCCTGACTGCGGCATTCAGGATAAATTGGAGAGGAAAGAATTTAGTGAAGGGAAGGCTGATCAGTAGAGAGTTACAGTAGTCAGGGTGGGAATGGATCAGGGCAACAGTCAGAGTCTTTAATGTCTCCACAGTGAGGACGGATGCTGGGGATGTTTCATGTACAGATGATATAAGTAATCAGGTGATTGAATATACGGAGTAAAGGAAAGATCAGAATCAATTGTGAGGTGGGGGGGGGGGGGGGGGGGGTCATCTCCGGACCCTTTATTTATTGGGGAATTGGGGACCTTTGACTCCAATTTGCTGATTCAAACTGTCAGTCAGCTGAAGTTATGTGAAGTCCTGAATGCCACTTTCTTGCAGCAGGCGAGGGTCCTAGAGGGGGGCACCATCCATCAGGCATTTATGGCATGTCTGTGAATGGCCAGGAGGCCCACTGTGCAGGGATAAAACTGGGAAGGGCCCTGTAGCGCTAAGGCAGGACTGCAGCCCCTTCATTCCAGGACCCTGGCCACATGGGAAGTGCTTGGAGGTCCATCACACGAGGCTGATCTGTTACTGAAGTTTCTGCTATTGAACATCAGTTCTGTTCATCTAAATGGGTTTGTTTTGGCAAGAAGCGCGGGGATTTCTGCAAGCCCATGCAAATGTATCGGACATTCGTGCAACAAATCTGCCGTGGGCATCTACCCTTAAAGGGGCGGGCCACTCTCTGCTATAAACAGTGTGTTTTATTACAGGGCACGCTATAGAACCTCGGTACTTACTGGTCTCATGGCCCCCTGCTGCAAATGAAGACAACAGCAGTCACATGATTTAACCGCTTGACCGCTCTCTTGGTTGTTCTTCCTTACAAACTCACAACTTTGCCCACTACTACACAGGTGTACCGGCCCATTTGCCACCTACACATGTGCTGAATGAGTTTGACGCAGAAGTGGATGGAGATGGGGAACAGCTGGGGAAGCAGTCATGTAGATAATGGCCACCATATTCATATGTTACTGCCCATGGTTCAGCACTGCACAGAAGTAGACAGAACCAGGGGGGGAAATGCTTCCACTCACTTACAGCAAGCATGATTCGTGAAAACTGAAAACATTTCAGCATTTGCTTTCTCTTCCAGGAGTTCTGCTCTTTGACAGCTATCAGGGATTCTGGCTCGTTCACACTGTACCACATTTCCCGCCATTTCCAGGAGACGGCTTTGGATATCCTAATACTGGTAGACTATACGGCCAGGTAGCCTTATGTGTGACTTACAAATATAACCAGTTCAAGCAGATTGGTGGGTATTCTCGAGATCATTAATACAAACTATATGTAAAACTTTATGTAAAACAGAATTGTTCCATGGTACGATTTCGACCCCCGCCCTAACGCAAACTCATTGGTTGCCGAATCCACTGAACAAACATAGATGTGAGTGGGCTCCGAGTGAACATTCAGCGGTGCCAGAGGCCGCGGCAGGGAGCGGTCCGTCAAAGACCGAAAAACCAGCCAGAGGCCGCGGCAGGGAGCGGTCCGTCAAAGACCGTAAAACCAGCCAGAGGCCGCGGCAGGGAGCGGTCCGTCAAAGACCGAAAAACCAGCCAGAGGCCGCGGCAGGGAGCGGTCCGTCAAAGACCAAAAAAACAGCCAGTGGCCGCGGCAGGGAGCGGTCCGTCAAAGACCGAAAAACCAGCCAGAGGCCACGGCAGGGAGCGGTCCGTCGAAGGCCAGCAAGGACTGTTCAGTCGAGGACCACTTGCACGTGTTTATGTGTTTTCTGGAACCAATGAGCTTTAAGTGGGAGGTACACGCCAAAAAAATCGCACACCTCCCTGCAAAGTTGCTGGCAAGTCGTTGAAAGACAGCGATTACCTCTTTACACCAGACAATAACTATTCAACCAGACACTGGCATAACTATAGGGGATGCGGTTGCACCCGGGCCCAGGAGCCTTAGGGAA
The DNA here is from genome assembly GCF_035609145.1 of Eleutherodactylus coqui. NCBI lineage: Eukaryota > Metazoa > Chordata > Amphibia > Anura > Eleutherodactylidae > Eleutherodactylus > Eleutherodactylus coqui. The sequence continues at coordinate 308,259,424 of NC_089839.1, forward strand.
CCCATAAGGCCTCTCTTCTCCATATAGGGAACCCAGTACTATGAATAAGGCATTATAGTTGGGGCCCTGTTGCAGGTTTTGCATTGGAGCCCAGGAGCTTCATTTTACGCCTCTGCTTAAGGGGGTTAAGAGAAGTTGGGGGCCCCAAGATAAACTTTTGAACCCGGGCCCATGAGCCTTTAGCTACGCCCCTGCTGAACCAGCAACTATTTTTAGGTGAACTGAAACAAAGCGACTAGTGACTGAATTCTCGCTCGTCACCCGGTTGGTGGCCATGTTTGCACGGAACAACTGTCGCTTACATTTGCTCTATCAAGCGACTATTCAGACGAAAGTTGTTCCATGTGAAGCCCCCCTTGGGCCCCTATTACATGGGAAGATCTGTCGAGGTCATTCCAGCGATAAGCGTTCTTGTGTTTTTACATAGGAACAATCCTCGCTCAGTGAATGGAGGCGGAGCGGAGCGGGGATCATCCCAACCTCCATTCACAGTACACAGGCCGCCATGCACTAATGAATGACTATTTACATGACTGATCGCTCACTCCGTTTTCTGCATGCGTTATGTAAGCCTAACATCCTGTCTTCCATTTGATGAAACAGCCGCCCAGTTGTTGTATTACAATCCAAACGTCTACAACTGCTCCCTCCCCGGCATCTGGCAAGAAGATCTGTGGGGCTTGTACAGAATTTGTCAAGGTTTGCGCTTCCCTTGGATAGAGACTACAAGACTCGCTTCACTGCAGTCGGCCCAAGGAGAATCCTTTCTGAACTTTGCAAAATCCAAATACTTCCAAGATGGTAAGCGTGCAGAATACAGCGCAGTGTGCAAAAAGGTGCACATAATAAGTACAGTAAATGCAAAAAGTCCAAAATCTAAAATGAGCACGGCTCTGGTGGATGAGGAAGGCTGGACTGGGAACATGGCATCTTTGTCCAGGCTTTGCTGTTGGACTTTATATACAAATGCATCATGTTAACTGACACCGGCCTTGTGTGAAATATCGGATTGAAGGAACATTGGCTTCCCCCTGCCACCTATGGACAAGATAGTTCAGCGCTTGTTAAAGGGTCACTATGATCTCCTTTTCTCTACAGGCCTATGTATTTCACATCTACTACTAGTCAGAATAGGAGCTATGCGGGAGAAACTTAGTGCAAGAACTGTACCGCCCAGCGGGCTGCCTGATGGGTTGGCGTCCTGCCCTTGGATCGACCCATTGTTATCGTGTCTATGGAGCCCTCTGTACACGGGTGTAGCCGTAGGGGGTGCAGAGGTAGAGGTCTCAGGCCGGGTTCACATCTGCGCTGGAATCTCTGTTTGGAAGTTCCATCGCAAATCCAGCCCAAAATACCTGAAGCATTAGCGCCGCATGCAGTGCTTTGTCTTCCGGTAAAATGCTGAGTGGAAGCCGATCGGATCCCATTGTAGTCAACGAGGTCCGTTCAGGGCTGTTCAGTTCCATCATAAGACGGATTCGTTCAGCGAGGGGATTCCCCAAGTGGAAAAGAGAAATGGAATCCCCGCTGCAGATGTGAAAGCAGCCTTACTCAGGTCTCGTTGTCTCAAGGGCTTTAATGTTCCTCTGCCATATAGAAAGGCATCAGTATTATATGTGCCACCTGGCAAGTGGGGGCCTTGCTGCAGTTTTTGCATTGAGGCCCAGAAGTTCCTGCTGCCCCGCTCTACTGGGGAACCACTTGCTAATATGGCCGTATGCAAGAGATATCTTAGTGACCTCCTACTTCAGATCTGTCATCCTCTATGGGCTAGAAAGAGCTGAAGCCTGAGATGCCTCTTTTATACTTACCTTCCTCAGCATTACTCCGCTGTCAACTTGCATGCGTCCCACAGACTACTTATGTGCGCCCATAGCCCTTTCATTGTGTGCCCATGTAGTCCACGGGCTGCAGGCAGCAACAACGAGGAAGGTAAGTGTTCTAGTGGCATCCCTACTATCAGCGCTTTAACTCCTATGAGTTCATAACTTTAGTTTATACCGTTCATAGGAGCTGAAGATTCCCTTTAAGCCTTGAAGGGGCTCACAGAATAGACTTTTATCATCTAGCCATAGGATAAGTGATTAAAAGCATGATCACCGAGACTCCTACCGATCGTGAGAATGGGGGTCCCGTGTCCCCCTCTCCTCATCATAGCAGGCTCGTGGCACTTACCTGCAGACTGGGTGTAGCGATGGCTGCCACTCCATTCATTTCAGTGCGATCAACTATCTCCAGCAGTCCCATTGAAAATGAATAGAGTGGCGCTGCGCATGTGTAACCGTCGCTCCTTTCAGTCTCCTCCTCCTTATTGCAGGGGGTGTAGTGATGTCACAGTGAGGAGAAGAGGGGTACACAGGACCCATGTTCTCGGGATTGGTGGGGGGCTCTGCAGTGAAACCCCCACCAATCAGACTTTTATGCATAAGTGATAAAAGTCTCTTCTGGTACAACCCTTTAAAAACCCTGTAGCCCCTTCCGCACCTCCGCTCCACCAATACTTATACCCGGGCCCTTTCTCATGGAATTGTCCTGTTCCAACAGATATCTTTGTAGCCTGGATGGCTCAGAAACTGGAGACGGATTTATTAACGGAAACATGGCAGCCAACGAAAGTGGTGGTCCAATCCAACTGTACGCTGCCCTGGCACGTATACACCATCAGGAAAATCAAACTCCCCACCGGCTCCTTCTACTCCCGCAGCGATCACTCGAAATGGTGCGTCTCCCGGTGGAGCAGAGACGGGTGGACGTGTATTGGAGACCTGAACCGATACCCTGAGCAGTTATGGAGAAGCGGAGGCTTCATCTGCACCCAAAACAGGCTCATCTATAAGGCGTTTAGGAACATTGTGGCGTTTTATAGTGACTGCAAAAAAGACAGACGTAACTGAGACTCGGATGGGAACAGCCGAGCCGTCTGATTGTATCGTCCAATTGCTCATCAGCGGTGCTTGGTATAAAAGGCGCTTGCATGTCCTTCCTTTGCAAAGGTGTCTCATTGGGTTTCCTGCTGTTTGGGTCTCGGTTGATGGTGAGATTTATACAGTAATGATTTAAAGGGATTTTATGGGACTATAAAAAAAATGTACTAGGCGGGGAATGGCTCCTGCGCTGGATGGTAGGCTCCTTTAACCCCTTGAGTGGCGGGTTTCCTACCACCCTGTCGTGCCCACCAGGGCAGGTTTTTTAAAATGGTCTAATGATTGAATTTCAACTAATTTTGCAGTTGCGTCTCAAGAGCCATAACTTTTTCATTTTTCCATTGACATGGCCATATAAGGGCTTGTTTTTTGCGGGACAAGTTGTGATTTTTTAAACAGGGGGGAGGAAAAAAAGAAATGGGGAAAAAAGAAAAAAAGGGGCCATGTCATTAAGGGGTTAAATAATGTATTACCTTCCTTCTCTGGGTCATTACGACGCATGGATATCACATGTGTGATTGTATTTTTGATTTTTTACAAAGTAAAGGGAGACAAGTGTTTTTATTATTTTTTTAATAATTTTTTAACTTTTTTTTTTTTATTTTACATTTTTTTTTGTCCCTTTAGGGGACTTCCACAGGGGACCCATCAGGACCCCCTGATCACATTCCGGGGGTCCGATGGTGACAGCCCTTTACATGCTGCAGTCACATAGACTGCAGCATGTAAAGGGTTAACACAGCAGAGATCGGAGGTTTTCTCTGATCTCTGCTGTAAGAGCTAGTACCTAGCTGTCCTCTGACAGCTAACAACCAGCTCTCCCTGCCACAGAGACCATCGGCTTGCTTCTGACAAGCCGATGGTCTCTATGGCAACCTGTAAACAAACCAGTGCAGGAGATTGCCGGCATATCGGCAATATGTTCTGCTGGTTTTTCAAAGCCCTTGCTTTGTTCTCTGTGGGTCTGTGCAGGCAGAGCACACTGTCACAGCTTGTGGCATTGTGCTCTGCAGCTCCCATAGTGATACATGGCCCGGAAATCTTCCGGGCTATGTTGCTATGAGCAGTGGAGCTCGTCCGGAAAATTTCCGGGCGTGCCACTCAAAGGGTTAAGAAGGTGAATACAGCTGATTTTATTTTAGTTTGCAACCTTTTCCTTTACCTGCCCACAGATTCTGGAAAATCCATTTAAAGTACAAGAGAGAAATGTAAATCCCGTCAATATTTGGTGTGACGCCCTTTACCTTCACAACAGCATCAGTTTACTGTCCATTGAAAGTTAAGCCCCATTTACACACAAAAATGAGCCTCCAGGAGTTGTATGGTCTATAGCTGGTCTGTTATCTGCATACGGCCCTTTGTTCTCCCGCAGGACTGCAGCTGATTACAATGTTATCAGTGCTCCCGTGGAGAAACACTGTGTCCGGTCCCTGCTATCAGCTCTCCGGCCGAACAATGGATTTTAAACTCAACTAAAAGTCATCGTTCGGCCAAAAGAAATCAATGTCCATCATTTACACGCAACGATTACCGCTCATAAGACATCGTTTAAGCAAATTTTGAGCAATAATAATTGTGCGTAAATGGGGCTTTACATATTCCTTGAAATTAATAGTAATTAGCAAAGGTTCTCTTTGGAGATAGCAAACTATTCTAATGCAAGTGGGTCAGCCCCCTCTGAAGCTTCAGGACTTCTGTAAGACAGGTCGACATTTCTGCAAGCAGGATAATATGAAACCCTGAAGCTTATCCGAGGTATACATGCATACTGTAATCTACATGAATTAGAGCAGTGAGGAGGATAACAGGAAAGGGGGCTTCACGAATAGTTATGGATTCTCCAGATGGGATAAGTATTAATATAAGGGGTTTGATTCATAATGACAACCCCTGTCCATATGTCCTATTATTGGGATTTAAGAAGCTAGACCCACGGCCATCAGCCGCACTGACTTGTCTTTTAAAGGGGCTGGACTTTCAAGGGGTTATGCAAGGAGAATACTATTGAGGACCTGTCCTCAGGATAGGTCATCATTGGTTGATCGGCTGGGGTCCGTCGCTAGGGCCCCCGACAGAGCAGCTCAGTGAAATCAACGTGAGCTGTGCCTGCAGTTACAAGCGCCGGCCACTACACAGAGGTCGGTGTGGAGACTTCCGCCGTTTCAGCTCCGACCTCTGTGTATTTGCAGTGCTGACAGCAGGCGCCCCCGCTCAGCTGATCGGTCAGGGTCCCGAGCGACGGACCCCAGCCAAGCTATTGATAACCTTTCCTGAGGATCGGTCATCAGTAGTATTCTCCCTGGAAAATGCCTTTAACCATCCAAGCCTACCTACCGGAATTACCCAGCTACATACCCCTTTATTAGACACTTTTCATGAAAGTAAAAGGGTTGTCCGGTGCTTTTAATTTTAATGACCTGTCCCCAGGATCAGCTGATCGCCAGGCCCGCTGTCAGCGTGGACAGCTCTGCAGGCAGATAGTGCTGTCAACTTTACAGTGGACTGCTTTCGTACTACAGACATAGCTTCCATTGAATTCAATGAGAGTTGTGCCTACAGTACCAAACCAGGCCACTGCCATACAGATGGCGCTATGTGCTTCCAGATCTGGCTGTATTGACAGTAGGCCTGGTGATCAGTACAGCTTTATAGGTGCTTTGTATAAGGCCTGCTGCACACGAACGATCTGGATTCTGCATGTGGGTTCCTGCAGCGGAATCCGTCTGTGACCGCGGCCGGCGACCCCAGGTACCTACATTTCCTGTATTGCGGGTGACCGCGGACACTCGACATAGGTGCTCTGTTTGGTATGGACTGAAGTGGCAACAACCACTGTCACTTTAATCAGCTGATCATGAGTGCTAGACCCCAGCCGATCAACTATTGATGACCCATCCTGAGGACCGGACATCAGCAGGGTAGTAACGGAAAGGATGCGATGTAGCAGGGCCATATTGTAATCTTTGACTGTGCAGTGTGTCCTGCGCCCAAAGTTGACTGGTAGCCTTCGTATAATGGCTCTGCCCCTGTGCTCAGCCTGATGTGAAATGTAATATATATATATTCAAATAAAAACACTGATTGGCTTATTGTTCGATAAGCATAAAAGAGCGTTTGAATTACAGCGGTTTGTCTGACAGGTGCAGATACTACACATCTATTTACTCCCTGCTTGGTCTATGATGTTGGAGGACCCCTTTACATTTAGACTCAGTAATAAGGCTACCAGCATCAGAGTTCTCTCATGCATCCAAATTAATTAGTGATGATCATCGAAGAAAGAACAAGAGGCATCAACTGTGTGAAGTCCCCACTGTGCTCTTGCTGAGGGACCAGCTCAGTGTTAACTTTATTACTAGTACAAAATAGAACAAAGAAACATGTAAAGTCCAATCACAACAGAGATTACCTACAGTGATAAGAGTAAGAAATGTGGATACAATGACTAAACATGGTGTCCAGGAAACGCTCAAGGCCCGACTACTAAGGACAGCGTTACGAGCTTCGGACTGACTGTATTAACCCCTGATTTACCAGTGTCACAGAGGTAATCTTAGCACTCTCACAATGTCACCATGGGGCGGGGGGCGGGGCCCTCATAGCAGTGACAGGTTCCGCCGCTATCAGACATCTATGGCACAACAAATATTATACCGTCCGACTTTACGGACAGTCCAACGGGGGGCACTTAGAGGGGCACTGTGTGGCAGAACCATTTTTTCACCCATACGTAGACACTGGAGTGCTTATAATGTAAACGTTAGCACAAAAATCATTGGGATACCGAATATTTATAATCCAGAGCGCCCCACGTGATGCCGTAATATGCAGACAGTCTATGGCGCAAAACGGAAGGTTTATTAATCAATGGTCTGCGGATATAGAACCCTCAGCTGGGAGTATATAGGAGGGGGGACAGCAGGGAGTGTTTAGGAGGGGGGACAGCAGGGAGTATATAGGAGGGGTACAGCAGGGAGTGTTTAGGAGGGGGGACAGCAGGGAGTATATAGGAGGGGGGGACAGTAGGGAGTGTATAGGAGGGGGGACAGCAGGGAGTGTTTAGGAGGGGGGACAGCAGGGAGTGTTTAGGAGGGGGGACAGCAGGGAGTATATAGGAGGGGGGACAGCAGGGAGTATATAGGAGGGGGGACAGCAGGGAGTATATAGGAGGGGGGACAGCAGGGAGTATATAGGAGGGGGGACAGCAGGGAGTGTTTAGGAGGGGGGACAGCAGGGAGTGTTTAGGAGGGGGGACAGCAGGGAGTGTTTAGGAGGGGGGACAGCAGGGAGTATATAGGAGGGGGGACAGCTGGGAGTATATAGGAGGGGGGACAGCAGGGAGTGTTTAGGAGGGGGGACAGCAGGGAGTATATAGGAGGGGGGACAGCAGGGAGTATATAGGAGGGGGGACAGCAAGGAGTGTTTAGGAGGGCGGACAGCAGGGAGTATATAGGAGGGGGGACAGCAGGGAGTGTTTAGGAGGGGGGACAGCAGGGAGTGTTTAGGAGGGGGGACAGCTGGGAGTATATAGGAGGGGGGACAGCAGGGAGTATATAGGAGGGGGGACAGCAGGGAGTGTTTAGGAGGGGGGACAGCAGGGAGTATATAGGAGGGGGGACAGCAGGGAGTGTTTAGGAGGGGGGACAGCAGGTAGTGTATAGGAAGGGGGACAGTAGGGAGTGTATAGGAGGGGGGGCAGAGAGTATATAGGAGGGGGACAGCAGGGAGTGTTTAGGAGGGGGACAGCAGGGAGTATATAGGAGGGGGGACAGCAGGGGGTGCATAGGAGGGGGACAGCAGGGAGTGTTTAGGAGGGGGGACAGCAGGGAGTGTTTAGGAGGGGGGACAGCAGGGAGTATATAGGAGGGGGGACAGCAGGGAGTGTTTAGGAGGGGGGACAGCAGGGAGTATATAGGAGGGGGGACAGCAGGGAGTGTTTAGGAGGGGGGACAGCAGGGAGTGTTTAGGAGGGGGGACAGCAGGGAGTATATAGGAGGGGGGACAGCAGGGAGTATATAGGAGGGGGGACAGCAGGGAGTATATAGGAGGGGGGACAGCAGGGAGTGTTTAGGAGGGGGGACAGCAGGGAGTGTTTAGGAGGGGGGACAGCAGGGAGTGTTTAGGAGGGGGGACAGCTGGGAGTATATAGGAGGGGGGACAGCTGGGAGTATATAGGAGGGGGGACAGCAGGGAGTGTTTAGGAGGGGGGACAGCAGGGAGTATATAGGAGGGGGGACAGCAGGGAGTATATAGGAGGGGGGACAGCAAGGAGTGTTTAGGAGGGGGGACAGCAGGGAGTATATAGAGGGGGGACAGCAGGGAGTGTTTAGGAGGGGGGACAGCAGGGAGTGTTTAGGAGGGGGGACAGCTGGGAGTATATAGGAGGGGGGACAGCAGGGAGTATATAGGAGGGGGGACAGCAGGGAGTGTTTAGGAGGGGGGACAGCAGGGAGTATATAGGAGGGGGGACAGCAGGGAGTGTTTAGGAGGGGGGACAGCAGGTAGTGTATAGGAGGGGGGACAGTAGGGAGTGTATAGGAGGGGGGGCAGAGAGTATATAGGAGGGGGACAGCAGGGAGTGTTTAGGAGGGGGACAGCAGGGAGTATATAGGAGGGGGGACAGCAGGGGGTGCATAGGAGGGGGACAGCAGGGAGTGTTTAGGAGGGGGGACAGCAGGGAGTGTTTAGGAGGGGGGACAGCAGGGAGTGTTTAGGAGGGGGGACAGCAGGGAGTATATAGGAGGGGGGACAGCAGGGAGTGTTTAGGAGGGGGGACAGCAGGGAGTATATAGGAGGGGGGACAGCAGGGAGTGTTTAGGAGGGGGGACAGCAGGGAGTATATAGGAGGGGGGACAGCAGGGAGTGTTTAGGAGGGGGGACAGCAGGGAGTGTATAGGAGGGGGGACAGCAGGGAGTGTATAGGAGGGGGGACAGCAGGGAGTGTTTAGGAGGGGGGACAGCTGGGAGTATATAGGAGGGGGGACAGCAGGGAGTATATAGGAGGGGGGACAGCAGGGAGTGTTTAGGAGGGGGGACAGCAGGGAGTGTATAGGAGGGGGGACAGTAGGGAGTGTATAGGAGGGGGGGCAGAGAGTATATAGGAGGGGGACAGCAGGGAGTGTTTAGGAGGGGGACAGCAGGGAGTATATAGGAGGGGGGACAGCAGGGGGTGCATAGGAGGGGGACAGCAGGGAGTGTTTAGGAGGGGGGACAGCAGGGAGTGTTTAGGAGGGGGGACAGCAGGGAGTGTTTAGGAGGGGGGACAGCAGGGAGTATATAGGAGGGGGGACAGCAGGGAGTATATAGGAGGGGGGACAGCAGGGAGTGTTTAGGAGGGGGGACAGCAGGGAGTATATAGGAGGGGGGACAGCAGGGAGTGTTTAGGAGGGGGGACAGCAGGGAGTATATAGGAGGGGGGACAGCAGGGAGTGTTTAGGAGGGGGGACAGCAGGGAGTGTTTAGGAGGGGGGACAGCAGGGAGTGTATAGGAGGGGGGACAGCAGGGAGTGTATAGGAGGGGGGACAGCAGGGAGTGTTTAGGAGGGGGGACAGCTGGGAGTATATAGGAGGGGGGACAGCAGGGAGTGTTTAGGAGGGGGGACAGCTGGGAGTATATAGGAGGGGGGACAGCAGGGAGTATATAGGAGGGGGGACAGCAGGGAGTGTTTAGGAGGGGGGACAGCAGGGAGTGTATAGGAGGGGGGACAGCAGGGAGTGTTTAGGAGGGGGGACAGCTGGGAGTATATAGGAGGGGGGACAGCAGGGAGTGTTTAGGAGGGGGGACAGCTGGGAGTATATAGGAGGGGGGACAGCAGGGAGTGTTTAGGAGGGGGGACAGCAGGGAGTGTATAGGAGGGGGGACAGCAGGGGGTGTATAGGAGGGGGACGGCAGGGAGTGTATAGTTAGACCTCGTTTCCATGACAACAGAGTGACCCGGAAGCGGAAGTGCGGCGGTGGTCCCGGAAGTGCCGTCTTCTGCTCCCACATGGCTGCAGGAAAGAACTCCGAGTCTGGAGGGGAGAAGAAGGGCAAGAAGAGGAAAAGTAGAACGCCGGAGGGGAACCATGAGCCGGACGGGAGCGGGGAGCAGCCCGGGGGCACCGGGGAGCAGCAGCCGGCCGCCGCCGCCTTCCCTCCCGCCTTCTCGGTGTCGGAGATCAAGAACAAGCAGCGCCGACACTTCATGTTCATGAAGCTGAAGATGGAGAAGAGGAAGGTGAGGAGCGCGAGGCCCCGGCGTCCAATCAGCGCGCAGCTTCTACTCTCTGCCAGCCTGGGGGATGGAAGCCGCGAGCTGATTGGTTGTTCCTCTGGTCTCCACCTGTGTGACTGAGGCTCGGGGTCTGCAGCGGGATATGGGGGGACCGGCGCCCGTTTATTTATGGTAATGTAGGGGTTACACATTAGTACCGCTGCGGGAACTATTGGGGACGTTGGTGTCGCCATGACGCATCCCTCGAAGTGACCCGGACCCCCAGCACAGTGCGTTATACCCGCCGCCGCTGGATCTTGTTCACCCCGATGACCCTTTTCAGTTTTTTGCTAATGGAGTATAACAGCATAGATACAGCCGGTCGGCGCCCCCCCCCCCCCACCCCCCCCCCACCGCGGGGCCGTCTCCATGCGTTGGGACCTCCACACAGCGACCGCTGCGCCCCCTCATTCCTGCGTATTCGCGGAGCGCTGTAACGCCATCCGTAGTGCAGCTCTGGGCGGAGCTCGGAAGTCTTGTAGAGCTTCCAGGACCTGCGATGCTGGCAGTAAGGTAGCAGCGCCCGCCCGGGTACAGCGCCGGCGCCCGATCTCTGGAGAACATATTTGCATCACCACCTATGGTGTGGCTGATTACTGATGTCCGTGGGCAGTATGATGGCAGTGAGGGGGCCGCGGTTGTACCCCAGAGTGTCAGTTAGGGTTTCCTATTACGGTGATGTGTGACCGTCTGTGCACCTCTGTGGGCTGGAGGCAGACTGCGAGCGCGTCGATCTTCCCATAGAAGTGAATGGAGCCGCGTTCACACATGCAGACCACCACTGCATTCACCAGGCATTGGGGTCCATCAGTTTCAGGACCGCCGGGGGTTCACGGCGATCAGACATGGAGATCTCATCTGCGGGGAAGCTTTGCGTACGGGATGAATGATGGCGGTGGGGTTTCCCTCGGACGACGGTATGAGGTCATTGTGCAGAACTTTGTATTGATGGATTTTGTCATCTTGCAGGAGAAGCTGGCCCTCAAGAAGAAGCGGAAGAAGGAGCGAGAAGCCCTCGGGGACAAGGTGTGTTGTGGACCCTCAGGGCCGATGTGGAAGGGTTATTAACCAAAGGACCTTCCCCCTTAGGATTAATTCAGACAGGCGTGTTGTCTGAGACACTTTGGCGCAGCACTACCAGACGGCGCGTTTCATGTAGGACGTGCAGCGGCTCACACAGACCCCCGGTGACCTGCGTACAGCCTCATAGGTTACAATGGGGCTCTGGGATACGTGGGCCAGAAGGTTGCCTGTCTGAGTGGCCCCTTAACCCCTTAATGACATCCAGTCGGAGGGAGATACGGTTTTTATGCAATTATTAATTTTTATTTATTTTTATTGTTTTTCAGGCGCCACCAAAAGCGGTTCCCAAAACTATTGAAAATCAGCGAGTCTACGATGAAACGACCGTCGATCCAGCAGATGAGGAGGTGAATGGCTGGTGCTGAGCACGTAACACGCTGCCCCCTAGTGACCACTTCCTTGTAAAATGTTTGCCATAAGTTTATGATAAGACGAGGTGAAACAATAGAAATATTCCGTCTTCTCTGGAGCCGCGTCTGTTGAATTAGCCGCTGACGATCCGCGATCGGGTCATGTGACTCTAGACCGGGATTATGCGGAATGACTAATAATAAAAATAGATCAAAAGTGCCACAAACGCAGCGTTGTATGTGCAGAAGAAGCGTGCGGCGCTCTGTACACTGCGGTGTGCGGCTTGTATCCAGGATTTTGCGCGGTGATGCTGACGCCCCCCTTGTCTCTTCCCCCAGGTGGCTTATGATGCGGCTACAGATGAATTTGCGCCTTACTTCAACAGACAGACGACACCCAAGATCCTCATCACGACCTCGGACCGGCCCCGCGGTGTAAGGGCCCTCCTGCTTCTCAGCTCTTCTCTTTAGTAGCTTGTTAATCCCTTTATATTATTGTGTTTGAGGTGGGGGTCCCGCCTAGTACTCAGGGGGGGCTCCCCTGACCCACCGATGCGAAGACTAGAGAGGTGGCCACATGACCACTGCTTTTGTCATCCGCGGCTGTGGGCGTGATGGAAGCGGCTGAAGATGCGTATTTGGCCATGTCTATAATTAACTCTTTCCTTTCCATCTTCCAGCGTTCAGTGCGGTTCACGGAGCAGCTGTCCTCCATTATACCGAACTCGCATGTATATTACAGGAGGGGTCTCGCGCTGAAGAAGATCATCCCGCAGTGTGTAGCCAGAGATTTCACCGACCTCATTGTCATCAATGAAGATCGCAAAGTTCCAAGTATCCTTAAAAGCAACAACTTTCTTTTTTTTTTTTTCCCTTTCCTTCTTGTACTTTATTTATGATGACAAACGAAATGTTGCAATGACTTGTACGCATCTGCCGCTTTCTCCCATCCCGTATGGATATGATGCTTCTTACCCCGTTGTGTCCTTGACTCCGGTGCCCAGACGGTCTTGTCCTTAGTCATTTGCCTGATGGGCCAACCGCTCATTTTAAGATGAGTAACACGCGCCTGCGTAAAGAAATCAAGGTATGTTTGTCCATTTGTACCCATTTCAATCCTGAACCAGGTATATTACTTAAAGCGACCCTCCAGCCCTGTAGACACAGGACCGCCGCACCGCTTCTGACTGCCTGATGCACAGTGTATTGGTATGCAGTAATGGTCTCTGACCCCACCTGCTGCTCTGACTGATCGGTGCGGCTCATGTGGGCAGCACTGGCCAATCAAAGGAGTGTGTAGCGTCTTAATGTTGCACTAGCAATACACAGTGTGCATTACATAGTCTGAGAAGCGGTGCGGCGGTCTGTTTGTCCAGGACTTAGAGGGTCTATGTGTTTTTTGTGGCTGAGGACTGAATGCACAAAACAATTTAAAGCGTACCCGCTGCTAAGGTGCCCCCTCGGTCCATTGTAGCTGCTCTGAAACCATGTAGTTTCTGCAGTGCATCATGTGCCATTCAGCCAATCACAGGCTTCAGCAGTGACTCTGCTGTGAACGGCTCATGACTGCTGCAGGAACGTCCTGGTTTTGGAGCGTCGGGGAGTGGAACAGCTGCGATGTACTGTACCCAGGGCTGCGGTTTTGTGCCTTCCTTAGCCACTTTTTTTCTCCTTCTTCAAATGTGAGAAAATCCCTTTAATTTCCTCATTCTGGAGCACGTCTAAGGATGCTTTCACATCTGGATGTGGATATGCATAAAAACTGCAGCATCTTTTGCGTTCCTGATTTTTGGTGCAGATGTTGATGTGGAGCCGCAGCAGTCGTCACCCTCTCAGTTCAATGTGATGACGTCTGCTGCGGATCTGCACCAGTGGTGGGGATTTTGCTGCAGATTTTACGTCCGGACATTCTGCATAGAAAATCCCCATCATACAGGAGCAGCAGTATGGGTGCTCACACTGCCGAAAAGGTCTGCATTACATCAGGGCAGAAATTGGCCCGTGGTGCGACATTTAAACCTGCAGCGTGTCAATCTTGGCAGCGGAATTGCAGTCCAAATTCCACTTTTTCAAAATTCTATATAATTCTATGTCACAAAATGTTAATGTGGATTTGCTGCAGACTTTCTGCTGTGGGTGGATCCGCTCCATGTGGATGTAGCGTAAAGATGGAAACTACAAGCTTTCAGCCACTACCTGTGCAGCCTCGCCTGGAGGAATGACGGAGCGCCGTGACCTCAGGAGGCGTCATATGTTTGTATACTCGTACACGCATGTATTTCCTGTCTTGTACTGTTTACAGAGAAAAGGCAAGGAACCCACGGAGCACAAGCCTGAGGTCATCCTAAACAACTTCACCACCCGCCTCGGTCACTCCATCGGTCGCATGTTCGCCTCTCTCTACCCGCACGACCCCCATTTTATAGGAAGACAGGTGGCGACTTTCCACAACCAGCGGGATTACATCTTCTTCAGATACCACAGGTACTTGGAGGCTGCGGCCGCCAGTTGATGCGTACGACACCGACGGCGGCAAATCTGTGACCTTGTTTGTTTCATTTGCAGATACATTTTTAAAAATGAAAAGAAAGTGGGAATTCAGGAGCTCGGACCGCGATTTACACTGAAGCTGCGCTCCCTGCAGAAGGGAACGTTTGACTCAAAGTACGGAGAATACGAGTGGATTCATAAGGTGAGTCCGATGGGAGTTGTGGTGATCACCAGGCTGCCGCCATTCTGCTGTTTCCCATACTGGTATAGTGGTCAGACATGCCCGGTTAGCCGGAGACATACTTGTCCCAATCCAGTTTGGGTCCAACAGTGCAAGAACATCCACGACTGGCGTAGATCATACACTGGGTCACATGGTATGGTCTTATTGCCCCAGTTGGTGAGGTCATCACAGGGGGCGCCATTCAGCTCATCACAATAAATAAGCACATCCCCTCTCCAGTCTCTGTATCCTCTGTGACGAGGGAGGACGGCGGGCTTATTTATTGAAATGAACTAAACAACCAAATCCCTGCGATGTGTTGGCTGCCCCCAAGAGGGGAGGAAGAAACTACATCTTACGATGCAGCTTTGTGTCTGGATGCCTTTTAGGACCAAAAACATGTTCTGATTTGACGTTTTGGTAACAGGAAGTCTTTGTGGCAGGTGAAGTATCCCTGCAGCCTGTAGGGATTGGCCGGCCGCCTCGGCTGGTCGTCACTACGGCTGTAAAGTTAATGAGGCCTAGTACAGGGCGCAGTTACAAATACGGATCCGGCGCCAAATCTTATACCGCTGTTCTATATTGAAATAATAGTACCGTACTTGAATAAGAAGACATGGATGCCCTACATCAGGGGTGTCAAACTCATTTTCACTGAGGGCCACATCGGGCTTATGGTGACCTTCAAAGGGCCGATTGTAAGACAGTATAGTGAGGGCTTGTTCACACAAGCGTATTTGCGTACATAATATGCAGTGAATAGAAGCCATTGATTTCAGTGAGTTCAGTCACATGATGTATATTTTCACACAGCATGACCTATTTTGTTGCGTACTACGCACCCCAATAGGCCATTGAAGTGAATGGGCCGTGCAAATATGTGGTGAATGCGCAGGAAACCAATGTATTCACTGCATATTTGGGCACCATCTCAGTGGCCCCATCTGCGTTCTTTTTTCCGTGCCTAAATATGCAGGCATTAGCAATTTTTGATTGCGCAAATACACAGCGTATTTGTGCTACCGAAATACCCATGTGAACAAGCCCTAATAGTGACCCCCCCAGCAGCCACCATTAACCCCCCCCCCTCTCAGCAGCCACCATTAACCCCCCCCCCTCTCAGCAGCCACCATTAACCCCCCCCCCTCTCAGCAGCCACCATTAACCCCCCCCCCCCTCTCAGCAGCCACCATTAACCCCCCCCCCCCTCTCAGCAGCCACCATTAACCCCCCCCCCTCTCAGCAGCCACCATTAACCCCCCCCCCTCTCAGCAGCCACCATTAACCCCCCCCCCTCTCAGCAGCCACCATTAACCCCCCCCCTCTCAGCAGCCACCATTAACCCCCCCCCCTCTCAGCAGCCACCATTAACCCCCCCCCTCTCAGCAGCCACCATTAACCCCCCCCCTCTCAGCAGCCACCATTAACCCCCCCCCTCTCAGCAGCCACCATTAACCCCCCCCCTCTCAGCAGCCACCATTAACCCCCCCCCCCTCTCAGCAGCCACCATTAACCCCCCCCCCCTCTCAGCAGCCACCATTAACCCCCCCCCTCTCAGCAGCCACCATTAACCCCCCCCCTCTCAGCAGCCACCATTAACCCCCCCCCCTCAGCAGCCACCATTAACCCCCCCCCCTCAGCAGCCACCATTAACCCCCCCCCCCTCAGCAGCCACCATTAACCCCCCCCCCCTCAGCAGCCACCATTAACCCCCCCCCCCTCTCAGCAGCCACCATTAACCCCCCCCCTCTCAGCAGCCACCATTAACCCCCCCCTCTCAGCAGCCACCATTAACCCCCCCTCTCAGCAGCCACCATTAACCCCCCCCCCTCTCAGCAGCCACCATTAACCCCCCCCCCTCTCAGCAGCCACCATTAACCCCCCCCTCTCAGCAGCCACCATTAACCCCCCCTCTCAGCAGCCACCATTAACCCCCCCCTCTCAGCAGCCACCATTAACCCCCCCTCTCAGCAGCCACCATTAACCCCCCCCTCTCAGCAGCCACCATTAACCCCCCCCTCTCAGCAGCCACCATTAACCCCCCCCTCTCAGCAGCCACCATTAACCCCCCCCTCTCAGCAGCCACCATTAACCCCCCCCTCTCAGCAGCCACCATTAACCCCCCCCTCTCAGCAGCCACCATTAACCCCCCCTCTCAGCAGCCACCATTAACCCCCCCCCTCTCAGCAGCCACCATTAACCCCCCCTCTCAGCAGCCACCATTAACCCCCCCCCTCTCAGCAGCCACCATTAACCCCCCCCTCTCAGCAGCCACCATTAACCCCCCCCTCTCAGCAGCCACCATTAACCCCCCCCCCCTCTCAGCAGCCACCATTAACCCCCCCCTCTCAGCAGCCACCATTAACCCCCCCCCCCTCTCAGCAGCCACCATTAACCCCCCCCCCCTCTCAGCAGCCACCATTAACCCCCCCCCTCTCAGCAGCCACCATTAACCCCCCCCCCTCTCAGCAGCCACCATTAACCCCCCCCTCTCAGCAGCCACCATTAACCCCCCCCCCCTCTCAGCAGCCACCATTAACCCCCCCTCTCAGCAGCCACCATTAACCCCCCCCCCCTCTCAGCAGCCACCATTAACCCCCCCCCCCTCTCAGCAGCCACCATTAACCCCCCCCCCTCTCAGCAGCCACCATTAACCCCCCCCCCTCTCAGCAGCCACCATTAACCCCCCCCCCTCTCAGCAGCCACCATTAACCCCCCCCCCCTCTCAGCAGCCACCATTAACCCCCCCCCCCCTCTCAGCAGCCACCATTAACCCCCCCCCCCCCCTCTCAGCAGCCACCATTAACCCCCCCCCCCCCTCTCAGCAGTCACCATTAACCCCCCCCCCCCCCCCTCTCAGCAGTCACCATTAACCCCCCCTCTCAGCAGCCATTAATACCATTAACACCCCCCTCGGCAGCAACCACTAAATCCCCCCTAAACCACATACTTACCTCCTCCTTGCTGTCTGCGCTGCTTCCCCCCCGCTCACATATTAACATTTTCCACATCACTTCTGCTTATTCAGCAGTTCCAGCAGCCTGATTGGTTGTTTGGGTTGGCTGATTCACCAAGCAACCAATCAGGTTGCTGGAATTGCTGAATAGGGCAGAAGTGTTGTGAAAAATGTTAATATGCCAGCGGGGACCTGCAGCACTCCAGCTGGTAATAGCTTAGTGGTGAGCAGCGTCGGCACGCCGCGGGCCACATGAAACGAGGCAGCGGGCCGGATTCGGCCCGCGGGCCTTGTGTTTGACACATGTGCCCTACATGATGGGATGGCGCCCGGGCCCCTGGGGCCCAGAACATGGATTTCAATTTTGTGTTGTGGCCCCTGTAACCTGGGGCTCATCTGCACCTTTCACTATAGGACATCAGTATGAGATCGAGCGTCGGATCCGGCTTTTTTCACTGCACCCCGGATCTGCATCCAGCCTGCGGGGAGGTCCTTTCATCACGTCGGCATCTCCTGCGTTATAGTTTCTCTATTTGTCCATTATTTTATTTTCTTTTATCGTCTGTTATTCCTCTACATACGGATGCATCATAGAGCGTATCTTACAATCCATGCGGGTTATTTACTTCCGCCAACAACATGCTGGTCTATATGAAGCCTGCGTCGGCGATCAGTGATCGATGTATTAGGAGATGCAAGCTGCACCTAACTGGGATCTGCAATAGGATTTTGGTGGAATCTGTCAGTTTCTGACCTAGATTATAGTAAGAGGCGGCTGTACCCCTTGTAAAGCTGCGTCGGGGTGCAGCGTACGGCCTCAAGTCAGTTCTTAAATAGGCCCTGTTGTTGGTGCCTGGGGTGGAGGGATTACCCGTCTACTATGAACAACACGGAGTAAATGAACAAAAGGCTAATAGCGGCCGAAGGAACCACGCTGGAGATAATATAAGGAAGCTGAGCTGGAGATAATATAAGGAAGCTGAGCGGAGGGCTGTGTACCCTGTAAAGGGGGTCCAACTGCACAAATTACATATGGAGGAGAGGAAAGTATTTTAGCCCCAGTGGGGAGGCCTGTGGTGTCATGTTGGGGGTCTCGATTACTGATTTGGTGCCCATAAAGTATTATCAAACAGAAAGGTGCATAAATGGGGCCCATGTGGTTAAGGCTAGAGCTGCATCGTTACTTCTGGTTGTGTGACCAAAAATCACAGTGCAGCCCAAAAATGTTGAACTGCCCCTCAGGTTGGTTGCATTCAGTGCGAGTTGCAGGGTGCAAAAAATAAAAAATTGCGACAGGTGGTGCAGTTGCACCCGGGCCCAGGAGCCTTAGGGGGCCCATAAGGCCTCTCTTCTCCATATAGGGAGCCCAGTACTATAAGTAAAGCATTATAGTTGGGGCCCTGTTACAGGTTTTGCATTGGGGCCCAGGAGCTTCAAGTTACGCCTCTGGCCAAAAGCAGCAAGTGTTAGTGAGACACCGGTGCTTGTAGGAAAGAATCCCTCTATAGCGCCATCCGCAGGAGCGTGGGCCTCTTCTGCTGTAGTCATACAGAAAACTGTGACTTAAGACTCCCAAACCGCTCTGCGGCCCCGATTACGGCTCTATCACACCAACCGCCTGTCTGTGACATTCTTATAGGCAGTAGAATTGATTACTTTCTCTTCTCTTCCCTCACAGCGACATCAAATGGACACAAATAGAAGAAAATTCCACTTATAGGACTTTTCACCCTTTTGCCTGGAGCTGCAGACAAGCTGTAATGGAATTACCTGCAGAGTCTTCCTGCGCGGCGCCCTCTGGTGGAGGTGGGGAAGAAGACGTCTGGAGAGGAAACATTTTTTTTAATTTTTTTTCCTTCTTCCCCATTGGGACAGACTGGGCGGGCGGCTGGCTGCTGCTTCTGTTGTGAGAGATTCCCCTTCCCAGGATGCTGTGCAGGCGGCTGCAGCCCCTCGCTGTGTCACATCCCAGGAGTCAGGAAACACAAGACTTCTGGTTTCTAAGAATTAATGTTGTATTTCCTGCCTGTCTATCTTATCCATCAGCTGGAGGCTCTGTTCTCTCCCGGGGTCTTCGCCTCGCCGGGGGCAAGTGGGCCGCTCACAGTGTGAGAGCAGAATATACAATAAAACCGATAACTGTGTTGCAGCCTGACTGCAGACCAGTGCAGCGCAAATATACAGTATTTATAGAAGGGCAGCGTGGCGGGCTTTCTTTCTTTATGGAATTAATCTGTTTTGCTCAGGAACTGCGCCCCCCTTAGGCTGTGGTGTGGTACTGCAACACTGACTGGAATTGAGAGGGATTAGTCTTCTAAAACTAAATGCAAGTTACTAACAATATGGACGTATTAGAAAGGTTTACGTTTTGGAATTTCTGCACAGATTCACGTCACAATCCGCCGCTGTTAGGTGTGGATTTCATCCCCTCGTGTAAATCCACAGCACACAGTGACAGAGGATGTAAAATCTGCGCTGAGGGTCACTTTATGTTGCAGCTGTTTTCTTTCTCCCCGCGGGGTCGATGGAATTGCTTGAACTATCCCCAATGTAACCGTCACAGCCCGTTCCACTAGTAATCCTCAGCATTGCTGCAGTGTGAACCCCGAGGATGGATTTGGCCTCCGGCTGCTGTTATAGGGATGGGCGCACATGACAGATGTTATCCTTCTAGGGCACATGTGTCAAACTTAAGGCCTGCGCCCCAAATCTGGGCCGGCACATCATTTTACGTTGCCTGTACGGCTCTCATACCCCGGCTGGTCCTCACTACCTTTTACTGCTCCTGGGTAAACTTCAGCACCAATACTCTGGAATGGCCGTCGGCTCTTGCGCACCACAGTCTCCCCTTTAAGGTACCTTTAAAGAGTATCTGTCTGTTTCGGAAGCTTTTGACATGTTAAACGGTTTGAGCAGTGGAGGACCCGCTCCTGAGACCCTGCTGAGCGCAAGAGTGGCACTCACCCTGGTGGTGCTTCGTCTGCCCTTGCAGGTTTCTGGCACCTACCTGCAGCTGCAGGCACTCGTATAGGGGTCTATAGCTCTCGCTGCAGGCACTCGTATAGGGGTCTAGAGCTCTCACTGCAGACGCTCTTCAGCAGACACCGTTCTAGCAAGCGGCAGCGGACTCAGCATGCTGAACCCCCACGGATCAAAAGTTTCTGAATAGTGCAGTTACTTTATAGTTCTTGTCCATTCAGCGAGCGCAGGACACAAGTTTTATCATTAATCCCCCATCCTGTCCTTGGATCTATTCTTGTTTTTCTGCAACAAGTAGCCATAATGACCCGTACAGATCAGATCTGGCAGGAGGTCGTTCACACCGCTGCTGATTACACCCCTTCGGTTTGAATTTAGTTGAAAGGGTAAAATCTGCTGCAAATCAGCAACGTGTGAACGCATCCCTGATAAAGCTGGAAGTCGGCAGTGACTCTGCGACTCCTCCTCAAAGAGAAACCAGTCCCTAGAAGTTGTCACATGGACTAAAACATTGTGTGATTGTAACGATATACAGGGGGTGAACAAAAATATGGAAACACTGTATGAAATGCATGCAGTCACATGGGATTATAAATCAGATTTCAATAAGAAACATAGAGGCTGATTTTACGCAGAGGTTATGACACAGATGCTGCTGGGCAGAAGTGAACATCTGTCTGAGCAAGACTGTTCCATAAACACAGATGTGGAGGGAAACCTGTCAGCCAAGCAGGGGTCAAGAGGACAGCTCAGTGCTAATAGTTAAAATCCTATGCATTTCCTACGGCGTTTCCATATTTTTTTCCCCCACACCCTGTAAGTTAGGCCGCCTGCATAGGGCCAGATTTGCATTTAACTGCTGGTATTGTTTCCCCAATAGTATGTGATTTGCCACATTGCGCTATAGGAAGCAAGGAGGCCTTTATCAGCATTGAGAGCAGATTTTCCAAATATCTTGCCTACCGTGCTGCGGTTCTCAAACTTTGACTTTAAACCTTGGAAAAATGAAATAGGCTTACCCACTGTGAATGCATTTTTGCAAGGTGATCACTCAGTCATGAAGGCTTTATAGCTTCATTCAAAAATGCCTTTACACAAACAAGACAAGCTACCCATTTATAGAAGGGATGAATCCGTATTTCAAGTACTCATTTGAATGTTGACACCATTTTTTTATAGTATGGACTGCTTATGTCGCTCTATCATATGATATGACTTTTATAACGCCATGACTCCGCTACAGATCAATCTTACTGAACAACCTAGCCTGCTGTATTTCATATTACCGCTGATTGGCTGGAACTTTCATTTGGTTGGGTCTCTGGGAGTTGTAGTTTATATCAGTGTTCTGAAGAAACTTGGTGTCCATGAAGACCACAACTCCCAGAGACCCACACAAGTGACCGTTTGAAACAGTTCCAGCCAATCAGTGGCATTATGGATTGCAGTGGGTTAGGTTATCCAGTGTTAGCTGTAGTGGAGTCATGGAGATATTAAAGTCAGACATTATATGATAAAGGCACGCTGGCTCCACCCAACTCCAATTACATGGAAGGAATTCATATGGAAATAATTGCCTCAGTTTTCACCGATTGTTTTTGGACAGATAAGATGAAAACAGGAGGTATCCTTACTAAGTTTTAGAAAAATGTAGTTACTAGACAGAATAAATAAAACAAAGCAAACATAGAACGCTCCCCTGCCCTTTTCCTTCCACCGCCCCCTTGAGAAATAAAAACGCCCTCCGGGGGCAATAACGCGCATATTGAGAACCACCGCTCTAGTACCCCATGGTACTGCCTATAACTTGGGGAAGGTGCAATTCAGATGGGCATGGAGGTTCTAGTACCCTGTTGTACCGCCTCTAGCTTGGATACAAAATGTTATACAGGTTCTGTATGATATCCTATTGCATAATCGCTCCACATTTGCTGTAACTGAGTCTCTAGATCGTGCTAACATGTAGACTATAAGAGTTGGTATCCCAGATGGTCCCATATATATATTTTTTTTCTATTGCCGACCGGGCAGCCATGGAAGTGTGAATGCTGTAGTTTACCAACTGGTTCTAACAGTCTGGTCAGACGCTCCTCTATACTGGTGGTCTGTAGGGGGCGTCCTGAGCCTGGTCACCTTGTGTGTCCCCATCCACTGGTCCCAACACCTCATAACAGTCTGGTCAGACGCTCCTCTATACTGGTGGTCTGTAGGGGGCGTCCTGAGCTCGGTCACCTTGTGTGTCCCTATCCACTGGTCCCAACACCTCCAAGCAGAAGATGATGTCACTACACACAAGGAGCCTCCAAGAGCCTTTTATAGGCCAAACTCATTTACAGATCTGCCTGAGATGGAACTTCTCCTGAGGGTGGGATTGTTTTTTGGCAGAACACGTAGTTTTGACACAGATTATAAACAACGGATCAAGAAGCCAACAAGACGCTTCTGGTTAGACAGTTTAATAAAGCTTTGCTGAAAAGTGTAGAAACATTTAATGTTAAAGTTTACAAAAACACAACCATACAAGTTGGAGACGTCGGTGAAGTTGTCACATTCAGGTCTACTGATGGTTTCCTGCTTACAAGTAACTCATTTACAAACTATGGAAAACCACTAAGAAAAGCTCCAATGTAGAGCCCTCCTCTAGTCGTAGCGAGCGGCGGGGATGGCGATACATTGACCACAGCGGGGCCAGATCTTGGGGAAGGCTGTCCAGGTGAAGGAGGAAACCAGGGAAGTCAGCAGCGCTCTGCAGGCCACCCTCGGACTGGATCCACTGCAGGTCCTTACAGCCCGTTCACACAGATGGGATATTTTAACAATATATCATTTGCATTTCCAGTGTGGAACTTACCCCCTATGCAGTACGCAATGCAGGAATATTCCACTAAACCAAAGGCTACATTCACACGGGTGAGCACGTTATAGTGCATCCCCCCCCCCACCCCGATGCAAGGCGTTTATTCAAAAACATCTCGCATTCGCTTCTGTGAAGTGTTCCTCAGACACGTCAGAGGACTGCAAGTGTTTAGCATTGGTTTTAATGGGAAACATCACAGCACTTGCACGCCCTGTGAGGTCTTTAAAGGTCCCATGTAAAAACAACATTAGAAGATAGAATATGTAGTATTGTGGTGGGGGGTGAGTCGGTGGAGGCGGGATCACTCATGTTAATAAGTCCATTCAAAGAATGGATCTTGTTTTCGTGGGTCTTGTGAGATTCTCACCCGAGTGAATGTGGCCTTACAGAAAAGGAGTTTTCCTCTCATGACTTGCTTCACAGCCCCTCTATACTTCCTGGCTGCTGCAGCCGATCACTGGCTGCAGCAGCGACTGCCTATAGTCAGCGAGTTACTGCAGCAGTCACATCCTTCCTGGTGGCCGCTGACCGGACCAAGAGGTGGTGAAGCAGTTGTAAGTCATGGGGAAACACTTAGATCTAAAGCTCATGCATGTGAATAAGTCCTGCCTGCAGTGCATGATTGGGAGCGGGCCCATTACAACCACCAATGGTCTTTTTTACACTTTCCTCTTAAAATTAACATTCTGGTCCAATTTCTGAAGAGGTCAGTAACTCATCTAAGTCAATGGCATGCAAAAAGAGTGGGGAGAGACATGACACGATATGACATCTATGCGCCCAGTTTGGAGAATTGGTCCTTTTTGCACACAAGGAAATAGACGACGCGATTATAAACCGGACTGTGCGGCACAAACAAACATGGATTAAAGTTGGTTCATCTCTAAGACAGATCAGAGTTGGACAGGTGTGAACGAGACCCTCGGAGATCCGGTATTCCTGCACCTAGAACACATCCAGAATATTCCAATGGAGTTCAGCATTACCGACACATTAGAATTCTTCTTGCTCTTTGCTTCTCCACCGACTTCCCGCCATATTGGTGTTCGATTCCAGCACCAAAGATCACATTAAAGTTTGCACAACTAGAGGAACTAAGATGATAAAGCCGCATTCAGACAGCCGTAACACAACCACAAGATGGTGGCCGTATTGTGGTGTAACCCCGGACCTCACGCAGCCGCCCAGAACCCAACGGATGACCGCAGAGCCCTCCGCTCATCCGCGCCCGGCTCAGTGAAGCTGCAGCCACAATACGGACGGCATCACGTCCCTGTCTGAATGCGGTCTACGGCGGCGCTACATCAACCCAGACTGAGGAGAACGTAAAAGGGAACATTTATTGTGATTAGTCACCAGTGTATAAAATCTCTTAAAAAGATAAGAAAACGAAAGTGACGGCGAACAGCTGACGACGCAGAGGTAGATGTTAAACTTCTGTTGATAGCAACGTACAATAGAAAACTTGGCACATCCCGGGGACGACGGTGTAGAGTTATACCGGGCCGTTCCTGCACAACCACGTGTGATCCAGCTAAGGTTACATCTAGAAAGAAGCAGAGAAAGGAGAACATGTGAGTCAAGTTCAGGTACCAAGTCTGGAGAGCCCCCTCCCAAGAATCTGGAGGGCCTTCATACATACAAGAGCAGACAGAAGGCTCAAAGTCTAACAGGGCCCATTAACACCTCTGCCATGCGATGGGTCAGATGAGCGCTTCTGCCCTTTGTTTTAGCAATCAGTGGGAGTCTCCACACGTACCCCACACTGATCAAAACTAGAATAAGTTATAAGCTTGCAAGAAAGTCAGTAAAGCCCCACTTACACGCAACGATTATCGCTCAAACGATTGCTTTTGAGTGATAATCATATGTAAAAACTTCCATCTTTCACTCTTCGCCTGAATGATGATTTTTAGGTGAGCATAAAATCCATCGTTCAGCCAGGGAAAAGATAAAAACAGACCATGCGCTGTGTTCTGCATGGCAGCGGCTGATTACATTATATTTAGCTGACAGCACGTGCGAAAACAAAGGCACTGTATGCAGAGAACAGACCACATGCTGTGTTCTGCAAGCAGCTCCTGGAGGTTCCTTTACATGCAAATGAAGCTGATAAAGTGCTAATGGGCATTAGTGCCCATTAGTACTTTATGCAAAGTGATCACCGAAACTGTCAATCTTTCAATCATTTGAAAGATTGTCTTTGCATTGTAAGTGAGCCTTCACACTTTACCCCTTAGTTTCCAGCCGAGTGATTTTACTTTGTCACATTGCAAGTCCCCGATCTGATGACAGCAGACTTGTTTATTTTGGGACAAGTTCTATATTTTAATAGCCGCACTCTGGGGGTCCATATAATGTGTTGTAGGACTCATTACATTTTTGGGTGAAATATGAAAAAACATCCAGAATATCCAATATTGTATTGGGGGTTTTGTTTCTGCAGCGTGATTACAGCGATACCGGGTTTATAGAGAGGTTTAAAAAAATGTAACCACAACTTATGTACAATAAAGACATTTATAAAGAAAAGGCCGACCTACTGTGGGAAGAGCTGTACCCCAAATTGGTACCAATAAAAGCTACACGTGACTTTTGGATTGCTTTTTATTACTATCTTTGGGAGGCAAACAAAAGAAAAGCCAATTCTGCTGTCGCTTTAAGTATTTTTATGGCGCTCATGATGAGATATTTACTGTCTGGGTCGTTATAAACGCAGTAATGTGTGTGGCTTTAAAAGTGTTTGGGGGTTTTGTATCTAGTTAAATTAGGTGTCCCGGTCAGTAGACCAAAAACATAGGTGGTCGTAATGGATCAAGAGTCAAGTGTGTAACCTGATCTGTGTAATAAAGGCATTTAAAAAAAAAAAAATTAGGTGTTCCCGGCTGTCAGTAACCAAACAAGCCACCACCTTAAAGAGGTGTATGTGCAGGTTTAAAGCCCATCAATGAGGTCAGTAAGGTGGCGTATTGGTCACTGAGGGGTTAAGGGTTCATAATAATATATATATATATATATATCACACACACACACACACACTATCTGTAACAGCGACTCCACTCCACCCAATTAACATCACTTTTAAGCTGCACCCATTTACATTAAAGGGGTATTCTGGCCATTTTTAAACTGATGCTCCATCCTCTGGAAAGGGCCATCAGTAGCCGATCGCCCATTCGGGACCCCCATCCATCATCCGATTGTCTGGCCGGCTGTCAGTGTAGTTGGCCGGACATCAGCGGACGGGCAGGGCAAGGGAGCGCCAGCGTAGCTCCTGGTGAAAGCATTAACCCCTTAGTGAGAGCCCTATCATGCTGTTGCAGGACGTGTATGGAGGGAGGTAGCGGCGCTATCTCCCTCCATACAGCGCGGGCATCAGCTGTTTATTACATCTGACACCCGCGGGCAATAGCTGCGCTCGGCCGGTCGCGGCTATTAACCCTTTAAATGCCCCAAACGCTGTTCGGGGGTCCCGCACGGCCCCCCCGCGGTGAGATCGGGGGATCCGTGCAGGTGTCATGGCAGCCGGGGGCCTAATGAATGGCCCCAGGGCTGCCTTAGCAGACTGCCTATCAAGCCATCCACACAGGGTGGTTTGAAAGACTGCCTGTAAAAAAGCAGTATGACGTAATGCTATAGCATTACGTCATACTGCAGGAGCGATCAAAGCATCGCATGTTAAAGTCCCCCAGGGGGACTTCAAAGTAAAGGAAAAAAAATAATCATAAAGTTTTTTTAATTGTTTAAAAAAAAAAGTTACAACAGTTTAAATCACCCCCCTTTTGACAAATCAATTATTAAAAAATCTAAATCATAAAATAAAAATATGTATTTGGTATCGCCGCGTCCGTAAAAGTCCGATCTATCAAAGTAGTGCATTATTTTTCCCGCACGGTGAAAGTCGTCTGAAAAAATAAAAAAATTTAAAAAAATAAAGAATGCCAGAAATACACTTTTTTAGTTACCCTGTCTCCCAGAAAAAAACGCAATAAAAAGCGATCAAAAAGTCGTATGTATTCCAAATTGATACTATCAGAAACTACAGGACATCCCGCAAAAAATGAGTCCTTGCACAACTAAGTTGCCAGAAAAATAAAAAAGTTATCGCGCGCACAAAATGACCGCAGAAAATAATTGAAAAAAATTAAATATCTTAAAAAAAATACAAGTACTACAGCAAAAAAAATACTATAAAAGTTTGGTATCGTAGCAATCGTACCGACCCATAGAATAAAAATATCAGGTCGTTTTGGTTGTAGTTTGTGCGCCATAGAAACAGGACGCACCGAAAATGGTGGAATGTCGTTTTTTTCCCCATTTCTCTCCGCTAAGAATTTTTTAAAAGTTTTTCAGTACATTATATGGTACAATAAATAGTGGCATTGAAAAATACAACTCGTCCCGCAAAAAAAACAAGCCCTCATACAGCGACGGCGATGGATAAATAAAGGAGCTACGATTTTTTAAAAGGGAGTAGGAAAAAACAAAAATGGAAAAAAGCAAAAAAGCTCCGTCACTAAGGGGTTAAGAGCCGCTGCTCCTCTTTATGGTCAGGACGTCCGCTTGTGACCCCAAGAGGTGCAGGAAGTGTAATAGAAGCGAGACACCCCAACCTCCTGCCCATCCGCTGATGAGGACACCCAGCCCTCTACACTGACCACAGGCCAGACAAGCAGCTGACTGACCGGTACCCTGAGCGGCGGGTCCCAGTCAATCAACTAGTGATGACCCATCCCAGAAAAAAAAACACCCACAATACCCTTTAAGCAATTATTTTGCACTCATTAGGCCAACATGTTCACAAAACACCAAGTGGTGGGAAGACTCCCCAATAAGACCCTTTATAGAGGAGCAGTGAACCCCACTATACATCAAGTGTTCAAGTCTTCCCAAAAGGGAAAGAGATAAGCTGCTGCTCCCCAAGACGCCCTCAATGGCAGACGTTGGGGGCAAAAAGGACCTGGCACGCTGGATTTTAACTCTAGGGCAGTCTTATCCCTTCTCTTTGAAATCAAATGCATTGTCTGACAGCTATTGAGGTACCCCGTCTACAGGTTCATGCCGCCCGAAACACAAAGATATGCCCGCTGCCCCTCACCAGATATGCCCGCTGCCCCTCACCAGATATGCCCGCTGCCCCTCACCAGATATGCCCGCTGCCCGCATATAAATTAGATTCTGAAAGGATTTTAGAACAAACACTTTAAAGTTGGACTTGAGTCCCGGAGGTGGGCCGCGGCGGGCTCTCCCCATCTGCGTATAGAGAGCCGTCAGCCACCAAGCAGCGGGCAGGGAGAGCCCTGTGCGGCCCACCGCTGACTCAGAGCACTTCAGCCAAACTGTAAAGGGTTTTCATGCTGAAATCCCGCAGCGTTCCACAACATTTACATGGGGGCAAACCTGTCTGGGGTCAGGCAGGCAGATCTCTGCAGGGGACTTGAACCCACGACCCTATGATCCTACACTGCAGTACCCCTATACTACACTGCAGTACCCCTATACTGCAAGGTATCATCACTAACAGCAGTTAGAGGCCGCGGCTGACCGGACACCGTTCTCTGGCATCACGGGAATTCTGCGGCATCTACAGTAGCGGCAAAATGGAAGAGATTTAGAATCTCTCACCTACAAGCTGCAGATTAACATGCGGAGCACAATCCCATCAGATGCCAATCTTATGGCCGTTTACACTGCAGGATTTACATCTTCACAAGGAGGGAGTGACTGCCGCAATAAAACCCACGTCACAATCCACACCCAGTTCTGTCGGTTCAGATGCAGGTTTGTTGCTGCAGATCAGGATAGGTGACTGACCACTAGAGGAGCCGCCAGGGCAGCATCAGGGACCCGACAGGCGGGGCTTAAAGAGGAGGTCGGGGTGCGGGACAGTTTATATTCAAATGGATCCAAATCTGTTAACACAATAGAAGCAGTAACAGATCCCCGGCGATCCACCGCTGCAGCCCTGCCCTCCTGCCTGTCTGTCTGTTCTCATGGCATCGCTGCTCGGATGCCAGGAGCCTTCATGCCAGGAGAGCAGCACCCAACCGATGCAGCGGTCAGATGGGAGCCATTCAGACCGGGACGGCGGTGGAGCGGCAGCGCCGGGGGAGGGGCAGCGGCAGGTATTGTTTTAACAGATTTAGATACTTTTTTTAAACAGTCTCCAGCCGACTTGATACATTTCTCCTCACAAGCATGTGACCGTGGATGCAGCTGCAGCCTACATAACTGACAAGTTTCTATGGACTGCCATAGCAATCCAAGGGCCACAAGAGGGCCCCACATCATACAAGGCCCCCCTGAGATCTTCACAGTAACTTTTCAAGAAAGCTTTTGCAAAGGGAGAAATAGTAACCACTGAGTGACTCCCACGCCGGGGGCTCAAAGCTCAGGAGGATTAAACCGCTACATGGCAGCAAGTCACAAAATCAAGCACGGTTCTGGCCTTGTGTGACCAGACCCCCGCCACCAGCTGCCAGCGACCAGACCCCCACCACCAGCGACCAGACCCCCACCACCAGCTGCCAGCGACCAGACCCCCACCACCAGCTGCCAGACCCCCGCCAGCAGCTCTAAGTAATTTTTGCCCCGCTGACTTCTAGGACTCCAGACACTTACCATAGAGAGAAAGTTACAGGAAAGAGCAGACTTTGGGGGGCCGGAAGGGGTTTGTGCTGGAGGAGATCCCGGTCAGTAAGGGGTCGTGTTGTGCATTCTGCATACAGAACTGCTTCAGATCGGCCGCCGCCTGGGAGACCTGCGGGACAAGAAACGGCATTCAGCAAGATACATCATGGCCGCCGGTCAGTCCCATACGGGATACAAGACTCCGGATCCCTTGTGGCAGATTGGCGCATTGACTGTGACCCTGTGACACGTACAGAGCAGACAGCCGCAGTCAGACAAGTACCGGAGAGACAGCCAGCGCTACGGGGCCCCAGCCATGTCGGCTCCATTCCTTCCAGGTAGTGAGACCTTCATGTGGACAGTAAACGCTGCAGACTTTCCACGGCGTTTACCTACAAGGCGCGGGAACGAGAGCCGGCGGGTCCCTCCGCCCCTCCGATGGCTTCTGCTACGCAAAACCATGAAGTTTGAACAACGCTGCGATTTACGAGTGCGAAGTCCGTTAATACCGCCGAAACGCCGCAGATCGTGTCCATAGAGAAAAACAACATAACACATCGTAATCCGCAAAAACACCGCACAAATATACAAGAGCCACAGAACTGGGGAATCCCTGCGCCCGGCAGGAAAGGGGAATCCCTGAGGCCAAACAGCAAAACCGGGCGCCATAATGGCGGCCATCTCTCCTGCGGACGTCACAGCGGTTGCCATTAACCAGTTAGATGCCGCTCTCACTTCCGTCAGCAGACGCCCAGACGGAGTGCGGCCGATCAGCGCCAAGAACCTGTTAACGCTCCCGCTTCCCGGATGGCGGCACGGCTACAATAAGAGGAGATCACCGGAGTTTCGCAGGGAGGACTGCCTGTGAAGAGGCTGTGCCACGATAAAAGGGTCTGACGGCGGGGGTCCGCCACCGATCCCAAAGACCCCCCAGAGAGCAGCGTTTCCATGGCAACTTGTACTCCGCAGTCTCCTTGAAACAAACGGCGCAGCGGATGGACTTCTGCTCCAGTCATGCCAGCACCTTCAGGACCCCCAGTCCGGGACCACAGGGGTCCCGGCAGTCAGACCCCCCATTATATACCGGCACAACCCTTTACTGGGGTCCGGCAGCGCCAATAATATCACAGCTTGTTTTTTTTCCCCTGCTGCTATGACAACCAAAAATTACAGAAAATCCAGAGAGAAAACGTCAGGAAGGTTGGGGGAGGGGAAGTAGGAAAAGCGCACAATGTGAAAGGCTGTCAATACACGAGCGGGGCCCTCTGGGTAGAGATACAGGTTACACCCCTCTTGGGGGGTCTCTATCTATATAGTGCGCCCCTATAGGGCACCTCCGTATATAACGGCTGGCCGCTCCCCTCCCCCACTGCCGGCAGGAAGTTTGCGGTCTTTGTACTTCTGAGTTCCCGGACCCGCTATGTGCTTGGAGCGCCTTCTCACCTTCACCCGGTTGATGCCGGCCTCCACCCGCAGCTGCTGCACCACCTTCTTCATAGCGGACACGTTCGCGGTTCCCGACATGTCGGCTGCAAACTTTCCGCCCAACTTTTCCGCTGTAGTACTCCCCAAGGCCGGCACTGCGCATGCGCTTTATCGCGCCCCTAGCGGAGGGACAGGGGCGGGGCAGGGCGCGCGGCCACACTGGAGGCTTCGGGGCGGCGCAGGAAAGGGCGGGAAGCGCGTCGTGTGTGTGAGGGGGGAGATGGCGGCCTGTGTGAGGGGGGTGAGGGCGGCCTGTGTGAGGGGGGAGATGGCGGCCTGTGTGAGGGGGGAGATGGCGGCCTGTGTGAGGGGGGTGAGGGCGGCTTCTTCTCGTTTTCTGAGGGATGCTTTGTTGCTTCTCATCAGGGCAGATAAGACTGAGCTCCTCAGCAGAAACACCGTCTGACCGGCGTTATATGGGTGAAGATCTAGAAGGTTCTGTGGAGGATCTCAGTGGTGGATCACTGTGGAGGATCTCAGTGGTGGATCTCAGTGGTGGATCTCTTCCTGTGGTAGATCTCTTAGATCTCGCTCTGGTGGGGATGATATTTTCCCCCTGTATAAATAGTCATAAAATAAATCTACTGTATTAAATCTTCCCTTTTTGTCCTCATTTCTGTATGCGGGTCGATCATAGACTGAATAAAGCCGACTATATATACACGGCGGCGCGGGCGCTGCCTTAACCCTTAACATACCTGCAGTTCGGTGCGCCTCGCAGAGCTTCATGGACATTGTTTGTGTGTAATGATGGTGTATTTGCAGGGGAACGCATGGCGGTACAACAGCCGCTGTCACAGGTGTTCAGAAAATGCCGCGTCTAAAACCGCAGTGTTTTACCGTAAATTCACGTGGCATTTTTAAACACGTTACAGCGTTGAACGCATGTGTGATGTCGGCCTTAGCATGCAGGCACCATGTTTCTATCAATGTCTGAACAACGGAAGGAGGGGCGCAGCATGGATCACCTCAACATTCTTATGCCAGCGCCTCTCATTGACAACCTCATAGTGATAGTGTCCTCTTAATACCAATAGTGCCCTTCGGTGACCTCACAGTAATAGTGCCCCTAAGTGACCCCTCACAGTAATAGTGCCCCTAAGTGACCTCACAGTAATAGTGCCCCTCAGTGACCTCACAGTAATAGTGCCCCTCAGTGACCTCACAGTAATAGTGCCCCTCAGTGACCTCACAGTAATAGTGCCCCTCAGTGACCCCTCACAGTAATAGTGCCCCTCAGTGACCCCTCACAGTAATAGTGCCCCTCAGTGACCCCTCACAGTAATAGTGCCCCTCAGTGACCTCCTCACAGTAATAGTGCCCCTCAGTGACCTCACAGTAATAGTGCTCCTCATTGACCCCTCACAGTAATAGTGCCCCTCAGTGATCTCACAGTAATAGTGCCCCTCAGTGATCTCACAGTAATAGTGCCCCTCAGTGACCCCTCACAGTAATAGTGCCCCTCAGTGATCTCACAGTAATAGTGCACCTCAGTGACCCCCTCACAGTAATAGAGCCCCTCAGCGACCTCCTCATAGTAATAGAGCCCCTCAGTAACCTTACAGTAATAGTGCCCTTCGGTGACCTCACAGTAATAGTGCCCCTAAGTGACCTCACAGTAATAGTGCCCTTCGGTGACCTCACAGTAATAGTGCGCTCAGTGACCTCACAGTAATACCTCACAGTAATAGTGCGCTCAGTGACCTCACAGTAATAGTGCACCTCAGTGACCTCACAGTAATAGTGCCCCTCAGTGACCTCACAGTAATAGTGCGCTCAGTGACCTCACAGTAATAGTGCACCTCAGTGACCTCACAGTCATACCTCACAGTAATACCTCACAGTAATACCTCACAGTAATAGTGCGCTCAGTGACCTCACAGTAATAGTGCGCTCAGTGACCTCACAGTAATAGTGCCCCTCAGTGACCTCACAGAAATAGTGCGCTCAGTGACCTCACAGTAATAGTGCACCTCAGTGACCTCACAGTAATAGTATCCTCTCAGTGACCTCACAGTAATAGTGCACCTCAGTAACCTCATAGCAATAGTATCCTCTCAGTGCCCCCCTCACAGTAATAGTGCACCTCAGTGACCTCACAGTAATAGTGCCCCTCAGTGACCTCACAGTAATAGTGCACCTCAGTGACCTCACAGTAATAGTGCGCTCAGTGACCTCACAGTAATAGTGCGCTCAGTGACCTCACAGTCATAGTGCCCTTCAGTGACCTCCTCAGAGTAATAGAGCCCCTCAGTGACCTCACAGTAATAGTGCCCCTCATTGACCTCCTCACTGTAATAGTGCCCCTCAGTGACCTCACAGTAATAGTGCCCTTCAGTGACCTCCTCACAGTAATAGTGCACCTCAGAGACCTCCTCACAGTAATAGTGCCCCTCAGTGACCTTCTCACAGTAATAGTGCACCTCAGTGATCTCACAGTAACAGTGCACCTCAGTAACCTCCTCACAGTAATAGTGCCTCTCAGTGACCTCCTCACAGTAATAGTGCTCCTCAATGGCCCCACGGTAATAGTGCGCTCAGTGACCTCTTCACAGTAATAGTGCACCTCAGTGACCTCACAGTAATAGTGCACCTCAGTGACCTCTTCACAGTAATAGTGCACCTCAGTGACCTCACAGTATTAGTGCCCCTCAGTGACCTCACAGTATTAGTGCCCCTCAGTGATCTCACAGTAATAGTGCACCTCAGTGACCCCCTCACAGTAATAGAGCCCCTCAGCGACCTCCTCATAGTAATAGAGCCCCTCAGTAACCTTACAGTAATAGTGCCCCTCAGTAACCTCCTCACAGTAATAGAGCCCCTCAGTGACCCCTCACAGTAATAGAGCCCCTCAGTGACCTAACAGTAATAGTGCACCTCAAAGACCTCCTCACAGTAATAGTGCCCCTCAGTAACCTCCTCACAGTAAGAGCCCCTCAGTGACCTTCTTACAATAATAGTGCCCCTCAGTGACCTCACAGTATAGTGCACCTCAGAGACCTCCTCATAGTAATAGAGCCCCTCAGTGACCTTCTCACAGTAATAGTGCCCCTCATTGACCTCCTCACTGTAATAGTGCCCCTCAGTGACCTCACAGTAATAGTGCACCTCCGAGACCTCCTCATAGTAATAGAGCCCTTCAGTGACCTTTTCACAGTAATAGTGCCCCTCAGTGACCTCACAGTAATAGTGCCCCTCAGTGACCTCACAGTAATAGTGCACCTCAGTGCCCCCCTCACAGTAATAGTGCCCCTCAGTGACCTCACAGTAATAGTGCCCCTCAGTGACCTCACAGAAATAGTGCGCTCAGTGACCTCACAGTAATAGTGCACCTCAGTGACCTCACAGTAATAGTATCCTCTCAGTGACCTCACAGTAATAGTGCACCTCAGTAACCTCATAGCAATAGTATCCTCTCAGTGCCCCCCTCACAGTAATAGTGCACCTCAGTGACCTCACAGTAATAGTGCCCCTCAGTGACCTCACAGTAATAGTGCACCTCAGTGACCTCACAGTAATAGTGCGCTCAGTGACCTCACAGCAATAGTGCGCCTCAGTGCCCCCCTCACAGTAATAGTGCACCTCAGTGACCTCACAGTAATAGTGCGCTCAGTGACCTCACAGTCATAGTGCCCTTCAGTGACCTCCTCAGAGTAATAGAGCCCCTCAGTGACCTCACAGTAATAGTGCCCCTCATTGACCTCCTCACTGTAATAGTGCCCCTCAGTGACCTCACAGTAATAGTGCCCTTCAGTGACCTCCTCACAGTAATAGTGCACCTCAGAGACCTCCTCACAGTAATAGTGCCCCTCAGTGACCTTCTCACAGTAATAGTGCACCTCAGTGATCTCACAGTAACAGTGCACCTCAGTAACCTCCTCACAGTAATAGTGCCTCTCAGTGACCTCCTCACAGTAATAGTGCTCCTCAATGGCCCCACGGTAATAGTGCGCTCAGTGACCTCTTCACAGTAATAGTGCACCTCAGTGACCTCACAGTAATAGTGCACCTCAGTGACCTCTTCACAGTAATAGTGCACCTCAGTGACCTCACAGTATTAGTGCCCCTCAGTGACCTCACAGTATTAGTGCCCCTCAGTGATCTCACAGTAATAGTGCACCTCAGTGACCCCCTCACAGTAATAGAGCCCCTCAGCGACCTCCTCATAGTAATAGAGCCCCTCAGTAACCTTACAGTAATAGTGCCCCTCAGTAACCTCCTCACAGTAATAGAGCCCCTCAGTGACCCCTCACAGTAATAGAGCCCCTCAGTGACCTAACAGTAATAGTGCACCTCAAAGACCTCCTCACAGTAATAGTGCCCCTCAGTAACCTCCTCACAGTAAGAGCCCCTCAGTGACCTTCTTACAATAATAGTGCCCCTCAGTGACCTCACAGTATAGTGCACCTCAGAGACCTCCTCATAGTAATAGAGCCCCTCAGTGACCTTCTCACAGTAATAGTGCCCCTCATTGACCTCCTCACTGTAATAGTGCCCCTCAGTGACCTCACAGTAATAGTGCACCTCAGTGCCCCCCTCACAGTAATAGTGCCCCTCAGTGACCTCACAGTAATAGTGCACCTCAGTGCCCCCCTCACAGTAATAGTGCACCTCAGTGACCTCACAGTAATAGTGCGCTCAGTGACCTCATCAAAGTAATAGTGCACCTCAGTGACCTCACAGTATTAGTGTCCCTCAGTGATCTCCTCACAGTAATAGAGCCCCTCAGTGACCTCACAGTAATAGTGCACCTCAGTGACCTCTTCAAAGTAATAGTGCACCTCAGTGACCTCACAGTATTAGTGCCCCTCAGTGATCTCCTCACAGTAATAGTGCACCTCAGTGATCTCCTCACAGTAATAGTGCACCTCAGTGACCCCCTCACAGTAATAGTGCACCTCAGCGACCTCCTCATAGTAATAGAGCCCCTCAGTGACCTCACAGTAATAGTGCCCCTCAGTGACCCCTCACAGTAATAGTGCCCCTCAGTGACCTCATAGTAATAGTGCACCTCAAAGACCTCCTCACAGTAATAGTGCCCCTCAGTGACCTCACAGTAATAGAGCCCCTCAGTGACCTTCTCACAGTAATAGTGCCCCTCAGTGACGTTACAGTAATAGTGCACCTCAGCGACCTCCTCATAGTAATAGAGCCCCTCAGTGACCTTACAGTAATAGTGCCCCTCAGTAACCTCCTCACAGTAATAGAGCCCCTCAGTGACCCCTCACAGTAATAGTGCCCCTCAGTGACCTAACAGTAATAGTACACCTCAAAGACCTCCTCACAGTAATAGTGCACCTCAAAGACCTCCTCACAGTAATAGTGCCCCTCACTGACCTCACAGTAATAGAGCCCCTCAGTGACCTCACAATAATAGTGCCCCTCAGTGACCTCACAGTATAGTGCACCTCAGAGACCTCCTCATAGTAATAGAGCCCCTCAGTGACCTTCTCACAGTAATAGTGCCCCTCATTGACCTCCCCACTGTAATAGTGCCCCTCAGTGACCTCACAGTATTAGTGTCCCTCAGTGATCTCACAGTAATAATGCCCCTCAGTGACCTCACAGTAATAGTGCACCTCAGTGACCTCTTCAAAGTAATAGTGCACCTCAGTGACCTCACAGTATTAGTGTCCCTCAGTGATCTCCTCACAGTAATAGTGCACCTCAGTGACCTCACAGTAATAGTGCACCTCAGTGACCTCTTCAAAGTAATAGTGCACCTCAGTGACCTCACAGTATTAGTGCCCCTCAGTGATCTCCTCACAGTAATAGTGCACCTCAGTGATCTCCTCACAGTAATAGTGCACCTCAGTGATCTCACAGTAATAGTGCACCTCAGCGACCTCCTCATAGTAATAGAGCCCCTCAGTGACCTCACAGTAATAGTGCCCCTCAGTGACCCCTCACAGTAATAGTGCACCTCAGTAACCTCCTCACAGTAATAGTGCCCCTCAGTGACCTCACAGTAATAGTGCACCTCAAAGACCTCCTCACAGTAATAGTGCCCCTCAGTGACCTCACAGTAATAGTGCCCCTCAGTGACCTCACAGTAATAGAGCCCCTCAGTGACCTTCTCACAGTAATAGTGCCCCTCAGTGACGTTACAGTAATAGTGCACCTCAGAGACCTCCTCATAGTAATAGAGCCCCTCAGTGACCTTCTCACAGTAATAGTGCCGCTCAGTGACCTCTTCACAGTAATAGTGCCGCTCAGTGACCCCTCACAGTAATAGTGCACCTCAGTGACCTCTTCACAGTAATTGTGCCCCTCAGTGACCTCACAGTAATAGTGCACCTCAGTGACCCCCTCACAGTAATAGTGCACCTCACAGTATTAGTGCCCCTCAGTGACCTCACAGTAATAGTGCACCTCAGTGACCTCTTCACAGTAATAGTGCCCCTCAGTGACCCCCTTACAGTAATAGTGCACCTCAGCGACCTCCTCATAGTAATAGAGCCCCTCAGTGACCTCACAGTAATAGTGCCCCTCAGTGAACCCCTCACAGTAATAGTGCACCTCAGTGACCTCACAGTAATAGTGCCCCTCAGTGAACCCCTCACAGTAATAGTGCACCTCAGCGACCTCCTCATAGTAATAGAGCCCCTCAGTGACCTCACAGTAATAGTGCCCCTCAGTGAACCCCTCACAGAAATAGTGCACCTCAGTGAACCCCTCACAGTAATAGAGCCCCTCAGTCACCCCCTCACAGTAATAGTGCACCTCAGCGACCTCCTCACAGTAATAGTGCACCTCAGCGACCTCCTCACAGTAATAGTGCCCCTCAGTGACTCCCTCACAGTAATAGAGCCCCTCAGTCACCCCCTCACAGTAATAGTGCCCCTAAGTGACCCCTCACAGTAATAGTGCCCCTCAGTGACCCCCTCACAGTAATAGTGCACCTCAGCGACCTCCTCACAGTAATAGTTCCCCTCAGTGCCCTCACAGTAATAGTGTCCCTCACTGACCTCACAGTAATAGTGCCCCTAAGTGACCCCTCACTGTAATAGTGCCCCTCAGTGACCCCCTCACAGTAATAGTGCACCTCAGCGACCTCCTCACAGTAATAGTGCACCTCAGTGACCTCACAGTATTAGTGTCCCTCAGTGATCTCCTCACAGTAATAGAGCCCCTCAGTGACCTCACAGTAATAGTGCACCTCAGTGACCTCTTCAAAGTAATAGTGCACCTCAGTGACCTCACAGTATTAGTGCCCCTCAGTGATCTCCTCACAGTAATAGTGCACCTCCGTGATCTCCTCACAGTAATAGTGCACCTCAGTGACCCCCTCACAGTAATAGTGCACCTCAGCGACCTCCTCATAGTAATAGAGCCCCTCAGTGACCTCACAGTAATAGTGCCCCTCAGTGACCCCTCACAGTAATAGTGCCCCTCAGTGACCTCATAGTAATAGTGCACTTCAAAGACCTCCTCACAGTAATAGTGCCCCTCAGTGACCTCACAGTAATAGAGCCCCTCAGTGACCTTCTCACAGTAATAGTGCCCCTCAGTGACGTTACAGTAATAGTGCACCTCAGCGACCTCCTCACAGTAATAGAGCCCCTCAGTGACCTTCTCACAGTAATAGTGCCCCTCAGTGACGTTACAGTAATAGTGCACCTCAGAGACCTCCTCATAGTAATAGAGCCCCTCAGTGACCTTCTCACAGTAATAGTGCCGCTCAGTGACCTCTTCACAGTAATAGTGCCGCTCAGTGACCCCTCACAGTAATAGTGCACCTCAGTGACCTCTTCACAGTAATTGTGCCCCTCAGTGACCTCACAGTAATAGTGCACCTCAGTGACCCCCTCACAGTAATAGTGCACCTCACAGTATTAGTGCCCCTCAGTGACCTCACAGTAATAGTGCACCTCAGTGACCTCTTCACAGTAATAGTGCCCCTCAGTGACCCCCTTACAGTAATAGTGCACCTCAGCGACCTCCTCATAGTAATAGAGCCCCTCAGTGACCTCACAGTAATAGTGCCCCTCAGTGAACCCCTCACAGTAATAGTGCACCTCAGTGACCTCACAGTAATAGTGCCCCTCAGTGAACCCCTCACAGTAATAGTGCACCTCAGCGACCTCCTCATAGTAATAGAGCCCCTCAGTGACCTCACAGTAATAGTGCCCCTCAGTGAACCCCTCACAGTAATAGTGCACCTCAGTGAACCCCTCACAGTAATAGAGCCCCTCAGTCACCCCCTCACAGTAATAGTGCACCTCAGCGACCTCCTCACAGTAATAGTGCACCTCAGCGACCTCCTCACAGTAATAGTGCCCCTCAGTGACTCCCTCACAGTAATAGAGCCCCTCAGTCACCCCCTCACAGTAATAGTGCCCCTAAGTGACCCCTCACAGTAATAGTGCCCCTCAGTGACCCCCTCACAGTAATAGTGCACCTCAGCGACCTCCTCACAGTAATAGTTCCCCTCAGTGACCTCACAGTAATAGTGTCCCTCACTGACCTCACAGTAATAGTGCCCCTAAGTGACCCCTCACTGTAATAGTGCCCCTCAGTGACCCCCTCACAGTAATAGTGCACCTCAGCGACCTCCTCACAGTAATAGTGCACCTCAGTGACCTCACAGTATTAGTGTCCCTCAGTGATCTGCTCACAGTAATAGAGCCCCTCAGTGACCTCACAGTAATAGTGCACCTCAGTGACCTCTTCAAAGTAATAGTGCACCTCAGTGACCTCACAGTATTAGTGCCCCTCAGTGATCTCCTCACAGTAATAGTGCACCTCCGTGATCTCCTCACAGTAATAGTGCACCTCAGTGACCCCCTCACAGTAATAGTGCACCTCAGCGACCTCCTCATAGTAATAGAGCCCCTCAGTGACCTCACAGTAATAGTGCCCCTCAGTGACCCCTCACAGTAATAGTGCCCCTCAGTGACCTCATAGTAATAGTGCACCTCAAAGACCTCCTCACAGTAATAGTGCCCCTCAGTGACCTCACAGTAATAGAGCCCCTCAGTGACCTTCTCACAGTAATAGTGCCCCTCAGTGACGTTACAGTAATAGTGCACCTCAGCGACCTCCTCATAGTAATAGAGCCCCTCAGTGACCTTACAGTAATAGTGCCCCTCAGTAACCTCCTCACAGTAATAGAGCCCCTCAGTGACCCCTCACAGTAATAGTGCCCCTCAGTGACCTAACAGTAATAGTACACCTCAAAGACCTCCTCACAGTAATAGTGCACCTCAAAGACCTCCTCACAGTAATAGTGCCCCTCACTGACCTCACAGTAATAGAGCCCCTCAGTGACCTCACAATAATAGTGCACCTCAGTGACCTCACAGTATAGTGCACCTCAGAGACCTCCTCATAGTAATAGAGCCCCTCAGTGACCTTCTCACAGTAATAGTGCCCCTCATTGACCTCCCCACTGTAATAGTGCCCCTCAGTGACCTCACAGTAATAGTGCCCCTCAGTGACCTCACAGTAATAGAGCCCCTCAGTGACCTTCTCACAGTAATAGTGCCCCTCAGTGACGTTACAGTAATAGTGCACCTCAGAGACCTCCTCATAGTAATAGAGCCCCTCAGTGACCTTCTCACAGTAATAGTGCCGCTCAGTGACCTCTTCACAGTAATAGTGCCGCTCAGTGACCCCTCACAGTAATAGTGCACCTCAGTGACCTCTTCACAGTAATTGTGCCCCTCAGTGACCTCACAGTAATAGTGCACCTCAGTGACCCCCTCACAGTAATAGTGCACCTCACAGTATTAGTGCCCCTCAGTGACCTCACAGTAATAGTGCACCTCAGTGACCTCTTCACAGTAATAGTGCCCCTCAGTGACCCCCTTACAGTAATAGTGCACCTCAGCGACCTCCTCATAGTAATAGAGCCCCTCAGTGACCTCACAGTAATAGTGCCCCTCAGTGAACCCCTCACAGTAATAGTGCACCTCAGTGACCTCACAGTAATAGTGCCCCTCAGTGAACCCCTCACAGTAATAGTGCACCTCAGCGACCTCCTCATAGTAATAGAGCCCCTCAGTGACCTCACAGTAATAGTGCCCCTCAGTGAACCCCTCACAGTAATAGTGCACCTCAGTGAACCCCTCACAGTAATAGAGCCCCTCAGTCACCCCCTCACAGTAATAGTGCACCTCAGCGACCTCCTCACAGTAATAGTGCACCTCAGCGACCTCCTCACAGTAATAGTGCCCCTCAGTGACTCCCTCACAGTAATAGAGCCCCTCAGTCACCCCCTCACAGTAATAGTGCCCCTAAGTGACCCCTCACAGTAATAGTGCCCCTCAGTGACCCCCTCACAGTAATAGTGCACCTCAGCGACCTCCTCACAGTAATAGTTCCCCTCAGTGCCCTCACAGTAATAGTGTCCCTCACTGACCTCACAGTAATAGTGCCCCTAAGTGACCCCTCACTGTAATAGTGCCCCTCAGTGACCCCCTCACAGTAATAGTGCACCTCAGCGACCTCCTCACAGTAATAGTGCACCTCAGTGACCTCACAGTATTAGTGTCCCTCAGTGATCTCCTCACAGTAATAGAGCCCCTCAGTGACCTCACAGTAATAGTGCACCTCAGTGACCTCTTCAAAGTAATAGTGCACCTCAGTGACCTCACAGTATTAGTGCCCCTCAGTGATCTCCTCACAGTAATAGTGCACCTCCGTGATCTCCTCACAGTAATAGTGCACCTCAGTGACCCCCTCACAGTAATAGTGCACCTCAGCGACCTCCTCATAGTAATAGAGCCCCTCAGTGACCTCACAGTAATAGTGCCCCTCAGTGACCCCTCACAGTAATAGTGCCCCTCAGTGACCTCATAGTAATAGTGCACTTCAAAGACCTCCTCACAGTAATAGTGCCCCTCAGTGACCTCACAGTAATAGAGCCCCTCAGTGACCTTCTCACAGTAATAGTGCCCCTCAGTGACGTTACAGTAATAGTGCACCTCAGCGACCTCCTCACAGTAATAGAGCCCCTCAGTGACCTTCTCACAGTAATAGTGCCCCTCAGTGACGTTACAGTAATAGTGCACCTCAGAGACCTCCTCATAGTAATAGAGCCCCTCAGTGACCTTCTCACAGTAATAGTGCCGCTCAGTGACCTCTTCACAGTAATAGTGCCGCTCAGTGACCCCTCACAGTAATAGTGCACCTCAGTGACCTCTTCACAGTAATTGTGCCCCTCAGTGACCTCACAGTAATAGTGCACCTCAGTGACCCCCTCACAGTAATAGTGCACCTCACAGTATTAGTGCCCCTCAGTGACCTCACAGTAATAGTGCACCTCAGTGACCTCTTCACAGTAATAGTGCCCCTCAGTGACCCCCTTACAGTAATAGTGCACCTCAGCGACCTCCTCATAGTAATAGAGCCCCTCAGTGACCTCACAGTAATAGTGCCCCTCAGTGAACCCCTCACAGTAATAGTGCACCTCAGTGACCTCACAGTAATAGTGCCCCTCAGTGAACCCCTCACAGTAATAGTGCACCTCAGCGACCTCCTCATAGTAATAGAGCCCCTCAGTGACCTCACAGTAATAGTGCCCCTCAGTGAACCCCTCACAGTAATAGTGCACCTCAGTGAACCCCTCACAGTAATAGAGCCCCTCAGTCACCCCCTCACAGTAATAGTGCACCTCAGCGACCTCCTCACAGTAATAGTGCACCTCAGCGACCTCCTCACAGTAATAGTGCCCCTCAGTGACTCCCTCACAGTAATAGAGCCCCTCAGTCACCCCCTCACAGTAATAGTGCCCCTAAGTGACCCCTCACAGTAATAGTGCCCCTCAGTGACCCCCTCACAGTAATAGTGCACCTCAGCGACCTCCTCACAGTAATAGTTCCCCTCAGTGACCTCACAGTAATAGTGTCCCTCACTGACCTCACAGTAATAGTGCCCCTAAGTGACCCCTCACTGTAATAGTGCCCCTCAGTGACCCCCTCACAGTAATAGTGCACCTCAGCGACCTCCTCACAGTAATAGTGCACCTCAGTGACCTCACAGTATTAGTGTCCCTCAGTGATCTCCTCACAGTAATAGAGCCCCTCAGTGACCTCACAGTAATAGTGCACCTCAGTGACCTCTTCAAAGTAATAGTGCACCTCAGTGACCTCACAGTATTAGTGCCCCTCAGTGATCTCCTCACAGTAATAGTGCACCTCCGTGATCTCCTCACAGTAATAGTGCACCTCAGTGACCCCCTCACAGTAATAGTGCACCTCAGCGACCTCCTCATAGTAATAGAGCCCCTCAGTGACCTCACAGTAATAGTGCCCCTCAGTGACCCCTCACAGTAATAGTGCCCCTCAGTGACCTCATAGTAATAGTGCACCTCAAAGACCTCCTCACAGTAATAGTGCCCCTCAGTGACCTCACAGTAATAGAGCCCCTCAGTGACCTTCTCA
Organism: Eleutherodactylus coqui; assembly: GCF_035609145.1. Classification (NCBI taxonomy): domain Eukaryota; kingdom Metazoa; phylum Chordata; class Amphibia; order Anura; family Eleutherodactylidae; genus Eleutherodactylus; species Eleutherodactylus coqui. The sequence goes on from NC_089839.1 coordinate 308,303,040, forward strand.
CAGTAATAGTGCCCCTCAGTGACGTTACAGTAATAGTGCACCTCAGCGACCTCCTCATAGTAATAGAGCCCCTCAGTGACCTTACAGTAATAGTGCCCCTCAGTAACCTCCTCACAGTAATAGAGCCCCTCAGTGACCCCTCACAGTAATAGTGCCCCTCAGTGACCTAACAGTAATAGTACACCTCAAAGACCTCCTCACAGTAATAGTGCACCTCAAAGACCTCCTCACAGTAATAGTGCCCCTCACTGACCTCACAGTAATAGAGCCCCTCAGTGACCTCACAATAATAGTGCACCTCAGTGACCTCACAGTATAGTGCACCTCAGAGACCTCCTCATAGTAATAGAGCCCCTCAGTGACCTTCTCACAGTAATAGTGCCCCTCATTGACCTCCCCACTGTAATAGTGCCCCTCAGTGACCTCACAGTAATAGTGCACCTCCGAGACCTCCTCATAGTAATAGAGCTCTTCAGTGACCTTTTCACAGTAATAATGCCCCTCAGTGACCTCACAGTAATAGTGCACCTCAGTGACCTCTTCAAAGTAATAGTGCACCTCAGTGACCTCACAGTATTAGTGTCCCTCAGTGATCTCCTCACAGTAATAGTGCACCTCAGTGACCTCACAGTAATAGTGCACCTCAGTGACCTCTTCAAAGTAATAGTGCACCTCAGTGACCTCACAGTATTAGTGCCCCTCAGTGATCTCCTCACAGTAATAGTGCACCTCAGTGATCTCCTCACAGTAATAGTGCACCTCCGTGATCTCACAGTAATAGTGCACCTCAGTGACCCCCTCACAGTAATAGTGCACCTCAGCGACCCCCTCACAGTAATAGTGCACCTCAGCGACCTCCTCATAGTAATAGAGCCCCTCAGTGACCTCACAGTAATAGTGCCCCTCAGTGACCCCTCACAGTAATAGTGCCCCTCAGTGACCTCACAGTAATAGTGCACCTCAAAGACCTCCTCACAGTAATAGTGCCCCTCAGTGACCTCACAGTAATAGTGCCCCTCAGTGACCTCACAGTAATAGAGCCCCTCAGTGACCTTCTCACAGTAATAGTGCCCCTCAGTGACGTTACAGTAATAGTGCACCTCAGAGACCTCCTCATAGTAATAGAGCCCCTCAGTGACCTTCTCACAGTAATAGTGCCGCTCAGTGACCTCTTCACAGTAATAGTGCCGCTCAGTGACCCCTCACAGTAATAGTGCACCTCAGTGACCTCTTCACAGTAATAGTGCCCCTCAGTGACCTCACAGTAATAGTGCACCTCAGTGACCCCCTCACAGTAATAGTGCACCTCACAGTATTAGTGCCCCTCAGTGACCTCACAGTAATAGTGCACCTCAGTGACCTCTTCACAGTAATAGTGCCCCTCAGTGACCCCCTTACAGTAATAGTGCACCTCAGCGACCTCCTCATAGTAATAGTGCACCTCAGTGACCCCCTCACAGTAATAGTGCACCTCAGTGAACCCCTCACAGTAATAGTGCACCTCAGCGACCTCCTCATAGTAATAGAGCCCCTCAGTGACCTCACAGTAATAGTGCCCCTCAGTGAACCCCTCACAGTAATAGTGCACCTCAGTGAACCCCTCACAGTAATAGAGCCCCTCAGTCACCCCCTTACAGTAATAGTGCACCTCAGCGACCTCCTCACAGTAATAGTGCACCTCAGCGACCTCCTCACAGTAATAGTGCCCCTCAGTGACCCCCTCACAGTAATAGAGCCCCTCAGTCACCCCCTCACAGTAATAGTGCCCCTAAGTGACCCCTCACAGTAATAGTGCCCCTCAGTGACCCCCTCACAGTAATAGTGCACCTCAGCGACCTCCTCACAGTAATAGTTCCCCTCAGTGACCTCACAGTAATAGTGTCCCTCACTGACCTCACAGTAATAGTGCCCCTAAGTGACCCCTCACTGTAATAGTGCCCCTCAGTGACCCCCTCACAGTAATAGTGCACCTCAGCGACCTCCTCACAGTAATAGTGCACCTCAGTGACCTCACAGTATTAGTGTCCCTCAGTGATCTCCTCACAGTAATAGAGCCCCTCAGTGACCTCACAGTAATAGTGCACCTCAGTGACCTCTTCAAAGTAATAGTGCACCTCAGTGACCTCACAGTATTAGTGCCCCTCAGTGATCTCCTCACAGTAATAGTGCACCTCCGTGATCTCCTCACAGTAATAGTGCACCTCAGTGACCCCCTCACAGTAATAGTGCACCTCAGCGACCTCCTCATAGTAATAGAGCCCCTCAGTGACCTCACAGTAATAGTGCCCCTCAGTGACCCCTCACAGTAATAGTGCCCCTCAGTGACCTCATAGTAATAGTGCACCTCAAAGACCTCCTCACAGTAATAGTGCCCCTCAGTGACCTCACAGTAATAGAGCCCCTCAGTGACCTTCTCACAGTAATAGTGCCCCTCAGTGACGTTACAGTAATAGTGCACCTCAGCGACCTCCTCATGGTAATAGAGCCCCTCAGTGACCTTACAGTAATAGTGCCCCTCAGTAACCTCCTCACAGTAATAGAGCCCCTCAGTGACCCCTCACAGTAATAGTGCCCCTCAGTGACCTAACAGTAATAGTACACCTCAAAGACCTCCTCACAGTAATAGTGCACCTCAAAGACCTCCTCACAGTAATAGTGCCCCTCACTGACCTCACAGTAATAGAGCCCCTCAGTGACCTCACAATAATAGTGCACCTCAGTGACCTCACAGTATAGTGCACCTCAGAGACCTCCTCATAGTAATAGAGCCCCTCAGTGACCTTCTCACAGTAATAGTGCCCCTCATTGACCTCCCCACTGTAATAGTGCCCCTCAGTGACCTCACAGTAATAGTGCACCTCCGAGACCTCCTCATAGTAATAGAGCTCTTCAGTGACCTTTTCACAGTAATAATGCCCCTCAGTGACCTCACAGTAATAGTGCACCTCAGTGACCTCTTCAAAGTAATAGTGCACCTCAGTGACCTCACAGTATTAGTGTCCCTCAGTGATCTCCTCACAGTAATAGTGCACCTCAGTGACCTCACAGTAATAGTGCACCTCAGTGACCTCTTCAAAGTAATAGTGCACCTCAGTGACCTCACAGTATTAGTGCCCCTCAGTGATCTCCTCACAGTAATAGTGCACCTCAGTGATCTCCTCACAGTAATAGTGCACCTCAGTGATCTCACAGTAATAGTGCACCTCAGTGACCCCCTCACAGTAATAGTGCACCTCAGCGACCCCCTCACAGTAATAGTGCACCTCAGCGACCTCCTCATAGTAATAGAGCCCCTCAGTGACCTCACAGTAATAGTGCCCCTCAGTGACCCCTCACAGTAATAGTGCCCCTCAGTGACCTCACAGTAATAGTGCACCTCAAAGACCTCCTCACAGTAATAGTGCCCCTCAGTGACCTCACAGTAATAGTGCCCCTCAGTGACCTCACAGTAATAGAGCCCCTCAGTGACCTTCTCACAGTAATAGTGACCCTCAGTGACGTTACAGTAATAGTGCACCTCAGAGACCTCCTCATAGTAATAGAGCCCCTCAGTGACCTTCTCACAGTAATAGTGCCGCTCAGTGACCTCTTCACAGTAATAGTGCCGCTCAGTGACCCCTCACAGTAATAGTGCACCTCAGTGACCTCTTCACAGTAATAGTGCCCCTCAGTGACCTCACAGTAATAGTGCACCTCAGTGACCCCCTCACAGTAATAGTGCACCTCACAGTATTAGTGCCCCTCAGTGACCTCACAGTAATAGTGCACCTCAGTGACCTCTTCACAGTAATAGTGCCCCTCAGTGACCCCCTTACAGTAATAGTGCACCTCAGCGACCTCCTCATAGTAATAGTGCACCTCAGTGACCCCCTCACAGTAATAGTGCACCTCAGTGAACCCCTCACAGTAATAGTGCACCTCAGCGACCTCCTCATAGTAATAGAGCCCCTCAGTGACCTCACAGTAATAGTGCCCCTCAGTGAACCCCTCACAGTAATAGTGCACCTCAGTGAACCCCTCACAGTAATAGAGCCCCTCAGTCACCCCCTTACAGTAATAGTGCACCTCAGCGACCTCCTCACAGTAATAGTGCACCTCAGCGACCTCCTCACAGTAATAGTGCCCCTCAGTGACCCCCTCACAGTAATAGAGCCCCTCAGTCACCCCCTCACAGTAATAGTGCCCCTAAGTGACCCCTCACAGTAATAGTGCCCCTCAGTGACCCCCTCACAGTAATAGTGCACGTCAGCGACCTCCTCATAGTAATAGAGCCCCTTATCAGACACATCGGGTGCAGATGCACTCCTGCACTGATCCTCATTGAGGACCCCCGAGGAGAAGGCAGAAAGGGTTTTTAACCCTTTCTGCCCTCTCCTTTAGACATTACATAGCGCTCAATTAGCGCTATGTAATGCAGAGAGATTCCGGCCGGCGATTATGTGACCGCCGATATTACCTGACCCCCAGGGGTCACATGATCCCCGAGCCGGGAGGCAGAAAGGAGAATGCGGAAGTATTACTTCTGCGTTCCCCCCACGGTGCAGTGAGCACCTGCACCCTCCTGAACTCTGTCAGTTCAGTAGGGTGAAGGGAAAATGTATTTTTCTTCATCCACTCTCCCCAGCTCCAATTTATTTGGAGCTGGGGAGAATGGATGAGAAAAAATAAATGGATTGGAAAGGGTTAAAATCAAATCTGCATGAATTAAATGATGAGCGGCTGCCCAATGCTTCTCTATGGGCGGCTAGAGCTGCAGACTCAATAAATGCAATCCGCCCGTGGACATTGGGCCTCACTCACAATGCTACTGTCCACACATTTTCCACCCAGATCAGCTAGAGATCCCACCAGAGAACCCTCAACTGTCCGTACGCTTACGGGCCCTTTTACGGACGCTGTTTAAAAAAGCGTCGATCAACATGATAGGCATTCATTTAACCCCTTAATGATGCAGTCCTTTTTTTCATTTTTGTGTCTTCCTCACTATTTTCAAAAAAATCATAATTCTAAGTATGCCAAGAGTTCGAATCAGGAAGTCTGCGGTCAGGCTGGTACAACCACCTGTCTAACGGAAGCATATAAACCTGTCACCGTCCTAACTGAGATGACGTTATGTGAGGGCGTTGCTAGTTACAGTGTTCCTTAACCCTTTAAGGTATGTGAGGGCTCGTTTTTGTGGAAAACGTCCTGTAGTTTCTATTGATACGATTTTGGAGTTCATACGCCTTTTTGATCAATTGTACAAATTTTTTTCTCGGAAACGGTGGCTAAAAGAGCGCAGTTCTTGCATTTTGCGTTTTTTTTCTGACGACGTTCACTGTGCGAGATAAATAATGCATTATTTTGATAAATTGGACTTTTACTTTTATTTGAATGTTTTGGTTTGTCTTTTTTTAATTGTTTATTATAAATATGGGAGAAGGGTTTTTTTTTATTTCCATTACTTTTTTATTTTTTAATAATAATTGATAAAACTTTTTTTACTCATTTTTACTTTTTGTTTTAGTCCCCCTAGGAGACTTGAACTTCAATTGTTTGATTGCTCATACAATAGTATTGCAGTCATAGCAGACCTGGGGAACTTCAGATGGCCCGGAGCTGCCATGACAGCTGAACGGCACCTCACAATCTCATTGCAGGGTGGCTGTTCGGGACGCCCATACACTGATCAGAGCATTTAAATGGCGCTGTCAAAATTGACAGCGGCATTTAAAGTGTAAATGCTGATGGTGGCTGTTGCAGGCGGGTGTCAGCTGTCATAGACAGCCAGCACCCGCCATGTATGGACTCCCAGGACGTAACTGTACGCCCTGGGACTTGAAGAGATCGTTCACATCATCATCCATCTCCAATAGTATATCGTTGTTGGCAGCACATTCCCCGTTCACATGAGGAGATGTGCTGCCGATGACAATAATCAGACGATGACCGAGTGTTTGCCATGTGAAAGGTACTTTATGCACAGGCCCCCTCCATGTGTCAAACTCAAGTTCCATGAGCTGAATCCGGCCCAACACATCATTACCTCTGCACTATCTCCAGGGGGTGAAGCTGCACTTAGCAGAAGGGGGCGGCACCACTGGCATAAGTATAGGGGATACAGAGGATGCGGTTGCACCCAGAACCAGGAGCCTTAGGGGGCCCATAAGTCCTCTCTTCTCCATATAGGGAGCCCATTACTACAAATAAAGCATTATAGTTGGGGGCCCCATTACAGGTTTTGCATTGGGGCCCAGGAGCTTCAAGTTACGTCTCTGGCGCGGCACCATCTTGGATTCTGAGCTCCGTCGTGAAGCCCAACACCGCTCTGTTCATCAACTCTCTGGTGGCGGTGGAGCTCTGACGGCGCCCACGGCTCATTCACACGGGCGTATCGGGTTCCTTTCTGTGAAATATGCGGTATTTTCCCAGACTGAAACTGTGCATATTCACTGCGTATTTCACATGTGCAAAAAGAAAAACCTAAGAGGGTTGGTCTTGTGCATTCACCGCGATCCCATTGACTTTAATGGCCAATTCCAAAACAGGACACGCTGCAATATGTTTCACGTGTGAAAAATGTACGTCTGACTACCCCAGTGCAGACCAATGGTGTTTTATTGGGGAGTGTGACGCCCCCTGTGTAGTTGCTGCCGGCGCCGACAGGGTAAATGGTCGGAGTAATCTGTTGCAGCAGAGTGTCCGTTGTAACATAGCGTTATACTTGGGCCGCCGAGTGCACAGCGTTATAGTCGCTCGCTGGACCTCCCTTATGACAACAACCCCTTTAATTGGTGGCTCAGAAAACTGACCTGACCCTCTGATTTGTTGCCCACAATTGTAAACTGCACATCATACAACCAGTTACCCGTTGCAAATTATCTGCCTATCACCAAACCCTTAATTACCCAAGTCCCGCCCCGCAGCAAACAGGCGAGCTGTCCCCTAACTACAGAGGCATTCGCACACTTGTAGGACACACAACAAACAAAGAGTATCTTGTGTGATTCATTATGCGGAGATTACAGAGAGCTCCTGTATGCAGGGTGTGTCAGCCCAGCGCTCATATACAAGCACCCAGCACTCAGCAAGGTCCACGGGGATTGGAAGACCCACCACCAGACACATCCTAGTTACTTACTAGCAGGATGCAAGACTCGGCTTTGGGGTTTTACTCCTCATGGACAGCAATCAAGTTCGAACTGCAATGACTCAAACAAGGCCATCGACATCCGGGGTGAGAGCTCTTCTATACTTTAAGTAGCTTTGAGTAGTCTGGAAGTCCTATATCCATCTGGGGATTCCTGGTGGTGGTCTTGTAGAGTTTTGTATGAATGCATCTAGTTGTGATTTGGGAGCCTTGGGCCTCGAAAAAGGAAACCGGGCAATCAAAGCATTACGGGGTACGACTGATACTGCAGTTGGTATTGATTTAAATGAGTGCCTGCTATCCTCAAGAGTCACGATTCCTGCTGGATGTGATCCCAGGCTTCAGTTAAGGCCTCGGTCAGATGAGCGCTGTTTTAGCGCAGTATAGGCGCGTGAAAAGATTGCGTCTAAATAGAACCAAGAGAAGCGTTCACACAACGGAACTTTAGACGCACAAGAAGCTCGCACCAATCAAAGATAGGAGATGGACTGCAAACACGCATGTAAGGTCCTGCTGCCAGAAAAGATAGGGCCTGACCCATCTTTTTTTTTTAAAGGAGATGTCCCGCGCCGAAACGGGTTTTTTTTTTTTTTAACCCCCCCCCCGTTCGGCGCGAGACAACCCCGATGCAGGGGTTAAAAAAACCACCCGCACAGCGCTTACCTGAATCCCGGCGGTCCGGCGTCTTCATACTCACCTGCTGAAGATGGCCGCCGGGATCCTCTGTCTTCATGGACCGCAGGGCTTCTGTGCGGTCCATTGCCGATTCCAGCCTCCTGATTGGCTGGAATCGGCACGTGACGGGGCGGAGCTACACGGAGCTACACGGAGCCCCATAGAGAAGAGGAGAAGACCCGGACTGCGCAAGCGCGGCTAATTTGGCCATCGGAGGGCGAAAATTAGTCGGCACCATGGAGACGAGGACGCCAGCAACGGAGCAGGTAAGTATAAAACTTTTTATAACTTCTGTATGGCTCATAATTAATGCACAATGTACATTACAAAGTGCATTATTATGGCCATACAGAAGTGTATAGACCCACTTGCTGCCTCGGGACATCTCCTTTAAGTCGTTGTATTGAAAAGTAAGCAGTTGGCCAAAACATTAACAGTACATAGTCGTACATGGATATCACATATCGTCGCCATGTCTAGCGGATACAGTACAGCTCAGAGAGAAAGAAACGAGAAGGAAAAAGGAGTTAAAAATAAAAGTAGAAACCAAAATAAAAGTTATGTAAACATATAGAAGTGTGTATATTAATGGGACGAGCCAGTAGAAACGCAAGGTCATCGGGGTATTCTCATACGGAATGCTTTAGGTTCAAAAGAAGCTTTATGGAATTTTCCAGCTTACAATTTAACATAACCAAAATAAAGAAAATTGGTGCAAATACGGTTAAGAAAGGGCAGGGTTGTCGTGAGCATTATTCAAAGTAGTGAATTCAACCGTAGACAGTGGGTAGTACTGGGCGGGCGATGTCCAGGTCGAGCACCACATTCTGCCCGTAATACAGTCTCTCTGAGGGGTTGGCTCGACCCTCAGGGCTCACCAATCTTCAAGCGAACTCAGCCGGCAAGACCCTTACTGGAATGAGTCGGAAAATCTTTCAGGGCTGGGAAGGGTCAGACCAACCTGGTCCTCTAATTGCGCTATTAACGCCAAGTCCCGTTAGCAGCCGCCTCCCCAATCTCCCAGTAGGAACTCCCTCCCCCCCCCAATAGAGCCCACGGGTCCACACCTCCAATAATAAACCCGAGGATGGAGCCTATACATATAAACATATAAAAATCAACAAACGAATACACAGACCAGGGAGGGTCACATCCACGACCAGACACTAGGGGAAGGGTCAGACAAAGAGGAAACATGCGCCATACCCGGACCCCTCATCTTCAGGTCTGCCCCTGATCCCCATTCTCAGAGGGCGCCCAACTCCAGCCACTTTCCAAGCCCACCCAAGCACCTTAAAGCCGTCCAGGCCTGCCAAATGTGTCATACGGAATGTTTTGATCAAACGGCCAGTAATACAACCCAGCTCCCTTAACTCATCTTCATCATCTACTGATGACTGAAATCCTCTCTGCAGCACTGATATAGCTGGGGGAGCGGTCGCGGAGGGTACAGGGTGAGCGATCAATCGCACCATTGACCCCACACTTTATGGAATTTGTCCGGGCACTGGTGTGCCTTATAGACCAGGTTATTGAAGGGTATGATTGAGTTAGTGAGCTTTCTCCACATCGTCAGGAACAGGACCTCTCGGAGGACACTTCTATCGTGGTGCTGCCACTGCTCTTCATCGAGGATACCAGACAGATTTCTGGGGCAATGGGAACCGGGACGTTAGGAATTTCAGACAGCAAGTTTGTGATACCTGACCCATCTTTACTGCGTGCTTTCCATAGACTCCCATGAAAGCTGGAGAACACGCACTTTGCACCTCCGATCGTGTGAGCAGGCTACTTAAAATAGCTGGAATTCACCCGTTCACGCGATCTTTAGTGCAGTATTCCCGCAATCGTTTCACACACATATGCTGCGCTAAACCAGCGCTCATCTGGAGGAGGCCTAATAGCGAGAGCTGCCCTAATATGGAATATGAAAAAGTTCAAAAGGAGTCATAACTTTCTGTGTTCCAAGAGACAAGTTTTCTTATCTTGTGCCATTGGGTAAGAAATGTGGATATTTTTACTCAGTTTTATGGTTAATTATTGTATAATTTTGGTGATCTCACGGGGAGAAGCCGATTTCCTTTTTTTACATGAGAAACTGAATCAAGATAGTACAAAGATGAAATGTAAATACCCTTAAAGTGTGACTTAGGCCGGGCTCACATGGACATAAGCGCGTTTTCGGCTGAGCAAAGATGCCACAAAATGCACCTTCACCCACGTATTTCGCTCGCTCCTGCGTATATTTGCGTGCACCAGTGTACCATGTGTTTGTGCATACCAAAAATACGCACAAAATCAATGTATATGTGCAGTTTTCTACGTAAGTTGCGCACTTTTACACAAGCCCAAGGGGCTCTTGGAATGCGCAAATGTCCTCCATAAAGGTCATTTCACGTATTGTTTCCCACAATTGCACATTACATGAAAAAATACGCTCATTTGAATGAACCCATTGAAATCCATCGGTTCTATTCACTGCGTATTATGCACGGAATACCACGCGCAAATACAGTCATGTGAAGGAGCCCAAAAGTTTTGGCCATTGGGGGTCTGGCTGTTGAGACTCCCACCGAACACTAGAAGGAGCCAACCGAAGCCCTTGTCCAAGTGTTGTCACTGCTTGACAATTGAATACGGACTCAATAGAAAGCCTATGGGCCTGACTTCAGCTAGCGTGCCGTAACGGAGGGCTTCAGCTCGCTCCTTATAGAGTCAGCGGGGGTCTCATCAGCCGGTCCACAGCAAACAAAACTTTTAACTTTTGACAGCTCTGGTCAATTTTGAAAGAGCTAAACAGATGCTACACTGACTGTCTCTTTATTAGATGCCCCCAACCACTTTATTAGAGCCCCGGCCCTTTCACGATTGGCTCTTCCCTGTATGGACATTCTCCCCGTGACCCCGGAGTGCGACATAAAATCACGTGACAAGTTTCCCGTGGATCAGTTTAAGAATGAATCCTTATTAGATGGGAAAATCCAACGAGGCTGGTCATCGGTGCTAGACTAGCCGGGGTATCACTGCCAATCACGGGGGTTTTCTCATGTAACGGGGTGGAGAGTATACTGAGAATAGCACAATCAAGGAAAACATCCAGCGAAAGGGGATCCTGTGGAAGGAAACAACTAATCACTGAAAGGGGTCGGAGGAGGATGTCAGGAATCATTCCGACCAACAGACACTGCAGTCAGCTGAATACAATGCTGGTCCTCCAAGTAACGTATCTGAACACAATACTCGCCGTTCCTCCGCACGGATGGTCTATAACAGCAGACAGCCAGTTCCAGCGCCATTGTGTCTAAGAGAAACAGAAAGACGAAACTCCAGCGGGGAAAAATGCGCAAAACTTATATCACTGAGCAGCGGAGAAACATCTCCTGGTCAGATGGATCCAGATTTCTATTGTCAGAATTTGACACGAGCAGCATGAATCGCTGACCCCTTCCTGTCAGGATGCTGGAGGTGCAGTCATGGTTGAGGGAAGGATTTCCTGGCGTATCCTGGGTCCTCTGATTCCTGTGGATTGCCACCAAGACAAATTGCTGCAGTTATGAAGGCCAAAGGGAGTCCAAGGAACTGCTAGATGGGGGTTTGTACTAAAGTGTGATCCTGTACTAAAGTGTCCATTAAGTATATCGTTGTAGTAACTGTAATAAGTCGTATGTAAAAAGCAAAAAAAAATTAGGCTTATTGTACCCTGGTGGCCAATGTAATGAACTACACCAATTACAATAAGTCATATGTCAACAGACCAATGAGAAACCATCAAATTCCCTCTCTTTCTATAGGACGAGTCAAGATGATGGGGGCAAAATGGGAATGCTTTTTGTCTCTCCTGTAAAGTTTGATACATTTGACATACAACCTGTTGCAGTTACCATGACGATATGGCGCCTATTGCCACATCATCCAGTGATACCACACAAACGGCCTTGGCACACCCCTACTGAATATACCATACTTGCTACATGTTAACTGACTAAAGTACAATTTAGAAACTTTTTGATGACTCAGCTGCACCCCTAGTGGCCACTTGTTATTATCTTTACACACTGGAATATAGTTGTCCAGTTTCTGGGTAGCCAATACATTGGCACTGGTAGTAAAGTGCTTGATTCCTGGTGCATTCATCTTGTGGTGAACCAATGGTGTGAAGTCCAGTCACTGGTGAGGTAATAACTGGTGTCTGATGAATCAGAATCCTGGTGGCCCAGTTGGCCAGCAGGCTACAATCCTGTCTCTGGGACAGAGAGGGTATGCTGTTATTACTGACCCAACAGACAATTCTCCCATCTCTGGTGGTCCAATATTTTATTCTCCAGCTTGCGCTAGGCTTCAGGTTTTGACGTCCCTGGTGGTCTGGTGTTTGGATGGGGATGATGGTTGGGAAGCCTCACAGCTGTATGTTCCTGTCTATGTAATGTGTGATTGGCTGTAATTCCAGCTGATAGAACTACACGTCTATCTTGTGCCAGAAGATCTATGGAACCCCAAATTGAATAAAGTGCCCCTCGATGTGATCTGCAGATTTATTTCACTCGGATTCATCAGGTAAGAAAATGTGGGTCTCGCTCAAAGCGATGGTTACGGCCACAACATTATCACTATTTACATACTTAGTGAAATCTTAAAGACACAGACGCAGATCTTCATAAACTTATATTACACACCCCATCTGCAGGACTTATGTTCCGGCACGAGGACCCAATGGAGATGTGCTGATCAGTGCTTCTCTTCTGCGCTGTCAAGAACCGCTCTGGCAGGGAAAAGGCTCTGGGGCAGATTTACACCAGTCTGAACAAAGCCGTGCCCATCCAACAGCGACAAATGGGCTAATAGGCGCAAGCCTTTTAATACATGTGCTTCATCTGGCGGCATCTTTGTGCGCCGGATGGAAGCCTACACCAGCTAGGAGCTGGAGTAGGTTTTTGGTATAATCTACATCAGTTTCTGGGATATATTATAATAAAAGAGATGGGATATGTGTTGCCACACCCCCTAAAGCTGGCACCTCCCACGTAAGAAAAAGTGGTGGTGTACGGCATACAAGCCCCAAAAGTCACATCTTGACGTGTTCTCCGAGACTGCAACTTTTGAACACCTCTTTTTGCGCATGCCTAGTTGCCCATGACATACAGTGCCGCATACACCAATACACATACTTCTTAAAGTGACAGTTCATCATTGCAAGAATTCGGTTTTAAACTTTATAATGAACCTCAAAATAATATACAGGCTCAGTAAAGATTAAGCATATGTCTGCAGCAGCTAGATAATAAGATACAGACGTGTAGGGAAGACCATCTGCCCAAACAGATCCTTATACCATGATCAGCTGATGAAGTTGTGAACTGGAAAACATTTTTCCTGCAGTGGCCACTACAGGTCAAATGTGGTATTACATGGCACCCATTGAAATACATGGGCAAACCTGTTCTAAATTGTTTTGTTGAGTCCTCCCTCCAGAGTGGGAGCAACTCTGAAGCTGTTCTCCACTCTACGTAAAAGAGAAGGTCCCTTTTAGGGAACCCCTTCTGATGGCCATACCTTTTAAATAATGTGAAGCTGGATAGTATATCCAGTATGTTAATTGCCTTGTGTAACAAAACCCTAACTGTGATTGGGTGAAATATGCTTTACATATATTAGTCATGTGAACGGCCATATTGGAAATAAATCTTTGGTGTTCTTGCAGACAAAATTATAACGGTTGCAGGACGTCCTGAACATATCGCTGAGCTGTCATTGTCCCTCGTACCACCACTAGGGGGGACCGACTGTCGTATGCGATGGCCCCCAGACCATTAGCAGTGTAATGCCATTATAGCAGGAGCGTCTCCCTATAATTGCTGACTCTTTTTCTAGGGTGCCGCCTGACATAAAGCTGCGGACACTAAGAGAAAGCCTTGCTGAATACCTGGAAGAAGATACAGTCACAGACAAGTTTGTGTTCTTGAAGTGTGTTGGGAGCAGTCTGGCAGTGGTAATTTACTATATTGTAGCCCCAATTCCCAATGCACAGAAATGATATGTATTTTGTAAGTCAGATTTCATTTGCAGTGTACAGATTTTCTAGGTAACGCATGACAGGCCTTAGCAATGTGCAAACTGCATGATCACAGGGGGTACCAGCACTAGCTTGTAGGGGAGCACCAGGCGGATGTAGGCAAGGAAAATCCCCCCTTAGGTCCGCCCAGTCAGACAATTTTCTCCCTCTGTGTGGCAGCATCTTATGAATCCTCCTGTCTTCACCCTCTGATGTTCTGAGATGCCGCTGTCAGCCATCAGCATCCCAGCAACACAATCGCGTAGTTCTGCAACTGTATTTATGTTATAAGGCTAGTTCTGGGGATGTTTTTATGTTATAAGCTTGGTCCTGGCATTGTATATGTTATGATCTGGTGCTGTATATATGTACCGAGCTTAGTTCTAGCACCATGTGCTATGAGCTTTAGTTCTGGTACCATATTTATGTTATGATCTTGGTTCAGGGGCTGTATTTGTGTTCTAAGATTTATTCTGGTATTGTATAGGTTATAAGCTTTGTTCTGGTGTTGTATATATGTACTGAGCTTAGTTCTAGCACCATATGCTATGAGCTTTAGTTCTGGTACCGTATTTATGTTATGAACTTGGTTCAGGGGCTGTATTTGTGTTCTAAGATTTATTCTGGTATTGTATAGGTGAATAGCTTTGTTCTGGTGTTGTATATATGTACTGAGCTTAGTTCTAGCACCATGTGCTATGAGCTTTATAAAGTTCTGGTACCGTATTTATGTTATGATCTTGGTTCAGGGGCTGTATTTGTGTTCTAAGATTTATTCTGGTATTGTATAGGTTATAAGCTTTGTTCTGGTGTTGTATATATGTACTGAGCTTAGTTCTAGCACCATGTGCTATGAGCTTTATAAAGTTCTGGTACCGTATTTATGTTATGATCTTGGTTCAGGGGCTGTATTTGTGTTCTAAGATTTATTCTGGTATTGTATAGGTTATAAGCTTTGTTCTGGTGCTGCAGGTATGTACTAAGCTTGGTTTTGAGGCTGTTTTTATGGTATGAGCTTGGTCCTGGTATCATATTTATGTTGTGAGCTTGGTTCTGGGGCTGTATTCATGTACTAAACTTGGTTCTCATACAGTATTTATTTAGTGAGCTGTTCTGGTGTGGGTAGGCCACTATCTTGCTGCTTTCTGCATAAGCAGAATACAGACACATTGCCAATCAATGCAATATATATCGCTTTTTTTCTTATGATGGCTGGATGAGGCTAAAGATTTTTAATACAAGGTGCCATCTATCAGGCTCGCTATTATTTCAGTGCTGCTCATCACTCAGTGTAGTTCAGGGTTAAGATGGCTGCATACAGTAGGAGCAGAATGTTTGCAGTAGTCTGATTATTCGTCTTAGGTGGCTTTACATGCTACATTTACTTTGTGGAAGCCAGTTGGTGCATAAATGATCTGTAGTTCGCCTGCACTACCAACTCCAGCTGCTGAGTATGATCTGCCTCCTGAGCATTTTCCATTGACAGCAGTCCCAGGAATCAGCTGATTGGCACAGAGTCCCCAGCGATCATCCGTTAGTGACCTATCCTTAGGATAGCTCATCAATAGAAAAGTGCCTGAAGTCCTGGACAACCCCTGTAACCCCTTGAGTGGCGGGTTTCCTACCACCCTGTCGTGCCCACCAGGGCAGGTTTTTTAAAATGGTCTAATCATTGAATTTCAACTAATTTTGCAGTTGCGTCTCAAGAGCCATAACTTTTCCATTTTTCCATTGACATGGCCATATAAGGGCTTGTTTTTTGTGGGACAAGTTGTGATTTTTTAAACCGGGGGGAGGAAAAAAAGAAATGGGGAAAAAAGAAAAAAAGGGGCCATGTCATTAAGGGGTTAAATAATGCATTAACTTCCTTCTCTGGGTCATTATGACGCATGGATACCACATGTGTGATTGTATTTTTGATTTTTTACAAAGTAAAGGCAGACAAGTGTTTTTATTATTTTTTTAATAATTTTTTTCCTTTTTTTTTTGTCCCTTTAGGGGACTTCCACAGGGACCCATCAGGACCCCTGATCACATTCCGGGGGTCCGATGGTGACAGCCCTTTACATGCTGCAGTGACAGCCCTTTACATGCTGCAGTCACATAGACTGCAGCATGTAAAGGGTTAACACAGCAGAGATCGGAGGTTTTCTCTGATCTCTGCTGTAAGAGCAGGTACCTAGCTGTCCTCTGGCAGCCAAGCACCAGCTCTCCCTGCCACAGAGACCATCGGCTTGCTTCTGACAAGCCGATGGTCTCTATGGCAACCTGTAAACAAAGCAGGAGACTTAGAAGCAGGAGATTGCCGGCAGATCGGCAATATCTTCTGCTGGTTTTCCAAAGCCCTTGCTTTGTTCTCTGTGGGTCTGTGCAGGCAGAGCACACTGTCACAGCTTGTGGCATTGTGCTCTGCAGCTCCCATAGTGATACATAGCCCGGAAATCTTCCGGGCTATGTCGCTATGAGCAGTGGAGCTCGTCCCGGAAAATTTCCTGACGTGCCACTCAAGGGGTTAAAGCCAGCCTGACAATCAGCTGATCCAAGCACTTATTTTACAATAACCACTGAAGGGAGAATCTAGCATTACTTGCCAGCCATTCCAATAGTGTGATAGGTCCACTAGAACAGGATGAACTCTCCACTCAGGCTGATAGAGGGGGTCCTGAGCGAGGGCTTCCCTTTCTATGTCATCCATATAGCCTAAAAGGGCATCTGGGCACTGGTTTTCTTAAAGGGGGTATTCTGGGCTTTTATCCTCTGAATAGGTCCTCAGTAGTTGATGGATGGGGGCCGCTGCTTGTGATCCTATCAGTTGATCATCCAGCTCGCTGTCACTGCAGCTGGCCGAATGTCGTTATCAGTGGTCAGAGGAAGTAGGGGGAGCGCCAGCTTCACTCCCAATGGAAGAGCCGTGCTGCTTCCTGCACCTTTCATGGTCAGAACGTCACGTCCTATCCTGAGCAGGAAGTGTAGGAGCAGCGCGGTGCTCCCATTGATTTCAATGGAAGTGGTTCCGACGCTCCCACTACTTGTGCTGACCATTGATGATGACGTCTGGCCTGCTGCAGTGACGGTGGCCTGGGGATCCCTGTCCATCAACTGCTGTTGACCTATCCAGGGTTAGGTCATCACGTAAAGCCTGGAATACCCCTTCAATGCTAATATTTGCTAACATTTGCCTGATCACCAGCCCATGTAAAGTGGCCTTAAACCACCAAGGCGCCATATTAAGCCCTTCTATTTACTTACTCTTGACCCCTCTTTATGAATGCTGAGGAAATAACAATACATGCGTAAATCTGCATTGTCCATCCCGTGCAGGTAGTAAATAACCTCCTTTCTGAGTACCTGACAGATGCATTATGATAACCGTGTATCAAGTTGTGTTCCATTTTCTTGTTTCATCGAGCGATTATTGATCCTGGCAACGTGACTTCATTGTTTTGTGGTCAAATATTTGCACAGTTTCCCGGAGATGTGGTTTCACAAGTCTTACACAACTCTTCTTGGCGTTGACTTCTCCGTTGACATCTATGTAGCAAAGCAGAAGGACATTGGATTCTCTGTACATATCAATGATTGGAGTCTCAGAGACGTTCTGAGATCTACATTGTATTCCTTTATAAAGTGAGATGAATGAATAGCGTCTTACTCAGAGGGCATATAACAACCAGCCTCATTAACCAGGCAGCTAGGCCAGAAAATGTGGCCTCGTTACCCGTAGCGTCCAATCACAGGACTGCTTCATCTAAGAACAAATAAAAAAACTAAACCTGAGCTCAGATTGGCCGCTGCGGGCGGAAAGACTGGTAAAATGAATCAGACCTGACCCTTTCATGTAATCCCCATATCTTGTACACAAGTTATGCTTCATCTTCAACACTCTACATCTACTCATACTGTATATTTTCACTTACAGGTAAAGTCAAGGCAAGAGTATGAATTAAAGCTAAAGTCATTTGCTCCACCTTATGTAAGTAGATCTCGTCTATCACCATTTAGGACACTGCAGAATCTTTGGCTACATAAGCGAGGTGCAGTCCCAATGTAAAGGGCTTTTTGCTGGTTAGATGACCCAGAAAGGGATCGGCATTGTCCGTCTGACATGGATAGGCCTGGGTGGGGCCAGAGGGCAGCATTCCCGTAGTACATAGTTAGGGCTGCAGACTCGGCAACATCTGCCCACTTCGGGGCAGGTTCTACTGTCTGAGTGGCCAGGATCTCATACGGGCAAAATACTGAGGCCCCCGATTACTGGACTTCAGGTCCTGCTCACCGTCATCCTGGCAGTAGAAGAACTTTGTCCACAGCACCACATCTTTTTCTTCAGAACTCTTTATTAGCCAAATAGTTTGTTTAGACCTACAGTTGTGTATGTGAGTGGGTGCTGACGAGTCCGGCAGTTTTGGTGCCCGGTTATAAATTTCCACTTGCGGGGTCGTTCTCTTACTCTACTTGCTATCTCCGTCTCCCGCTCTCTAATCAATACTCAGTTCTTTGCAGCAGAGTCCTTCTCCATTAGCACACAGGTCCTTCTTCCTCATGGTCTCTCCATGTCCCACTTCGTTTAACTACTGAATCATTAAGATGGCGCCCGGCCACCTTCCAGTTCTGGCCCTCCAATTTTAAAGAGAAACACTCCCCAAACTCTACAAGTTAACTTTTAGTCTTCCCACTGAGACAGCTTGACGTTTCTGGAGTTTACTGTGCTCTCCATCCTTTAACTTGATGAGTTAAAGGCTATGGACAACTTTTAGGAATGGGTGGTGGTGGGGTGGGATGGGGGTGTCAATTAAATGGATGTATTGTGAGCTGACAATCATTTTTGCAATAGGGTTTCATTATAAGGTTAGCAGTGTTTGTCTTCTGCAGCCTCTACATATCACTGTATATCATAGTGTGTCAGTAGACGATGAGTCTTGACTCGGAATTGCCTTCTTCTCTACACAAGATGATCATCACTCTCAGAAAACGCACTTGATAACCGTAACTTTCTTTAGAGTAGATATAAAAAAGTCTACACACCCCTGGTAAAATGCCATGTTCTTGTGATGTTAAAAAATCCGATAAAGATGAATCATTCTAGATTTATTTCCAACTTACTTATTTATTACAAACTGAAATCTTTAAAGGGGTTGTCTCGTGAAAGCAAGTGGGGGTATACACTTCTGTATGGCCATATTAATGCACTTTGTAATATACATCGTGCATTAAATATGAGCCTTACAGAAGTTATTCACTTACCTTCCCTGCGCTGGCGTCCCCGTCTCCATGGCTCCGTCTAACTTCCAGCCAATCAGGAGGCTGGAATTGGCACACGTGATGGGGCGGAGCTACGTGATGACACATAGAAGGGGGCGGAGCCAGAACGCCACTCGTGCCAGACCGAGCCGAAGGCAGAAGACCCTTCTGCGCAAGTGCGTCTAATCGGGCGATTAGACGCTGAAGTTAGATGGAGCCATGGAGACGGGGACGCCAGCAACAGAACAGGTAAGTGAATAACTTCTGTATGGCTCATATTTAATGCACGATGTATATTACAAAGTGCATTAATATGGCCATACAGAAGTGCTTAACCCCACTTGCTTTCGCGAGACAACCCCTTTAAGGGTGGAAAAATAATTTTAAAAAATGTACCTAATTTGGTTGTGTAAATATACACACCCTAAAACTAATGCTTTGTTGATGTAGCCTTTGACTTTATGACAGAATTCAGTCTTTTTGGGTAGGTATTAGAGATGAGCAAGCATACTCGCTAAGGGCAATTGCTCGAGCGAGCATTGCCCTTAGCGAGTACCTGCCCGCTCGAGAGAAAAGGTTCGGGTGCCGACGCGGGTGACAGGTGAGTTGCGGCAGTGAGCAGGGGGAGTGGGGGGAGAGAGGGAGAGAGAGATCTCCCTTCCGTTCCTCCCCGCTCTTCCTCGGCCGCCCCCTGCCCGCCGCCGGCAGCCAAACTTTTTCTCTCGAGTGGGCAGGTACTCGCTAAGGGCAATGCTCACTTGAGCAATTGCCCTTAGCGAGTATGCTCGCTCATCACTAGTGGGTATCTATCAGCCTGGCGCTTGCTGACTTGGCAATCTTTACCGGCTCCTCCTTAAAAAAGTGCCCCCAATCTGTCAGATTGTAGGGGCTTCTTGTGCGTAGTGCCCTCTTCAGGTCACCCACAGATCTTCAATGGGATTCCGGTCTGGGCTCTGGCTGGGCCAGTCCAAAGCTGTGATCTTCTGATGAAGCCATTCTTTTGTTGATTTGGAAGGCTGCTTTGTGTCGTTGTCACGCTGAAAGGTGAATTTAGTCCCTCCACCTTGACTACAGCCCCAGTTCCAGCTGCAGAACAGCCCCAGACATAATGCTGCCCCCACCATCTTCACTGCGGGGCTGGTGGTCTTCTGTTGATGCGCAGTCTTAGCTTTATGCCAAACATAACTTTAGGAATTATGGTCAAAAGCCGAACTTTGTCTCATCAGACCATAACACGTTATCCCACAGATTTTGGCAGACTTGATGTAGATTTTGGCAAAACATAGCCGGGCTTGAAATGTTCTTCTCTGTTAGAAAAGTCTTTCGTCTTGCCCCCCAACCCCACCAGCCCAGACATATGAAGAATACAGGAGATAGTTATCACATGCACTTCACAGCCAGTACTTGCCAGAAACTTCTGCAGCTCCTTTAATGTTGCTGTCAGCCTCTTGACCTCCTGGACCAATTTTCTTCTGGTCTTTTGATGGATTTTTGAGAAACGTCCACTTCTTGGTAATTTAATCCACATATTGATGACTGTCTTCACTGAGTTTCATGCCATATGTAATGCCTTGGAAATATATTGGTCCTCTTCTCCTGATCACTTTCAACAATCAGATCCCTTTGATGTGTCGTAAGCTCTCTAGAGGCCATGGCTTTTGCTGAAAATGTCCAAAAATTTCTGCTAAAACAGCTGAACATTATTAGGGGTAAATCAGAATCGCTTTAAATAATGGAAGCGGACTACTGGCTACTATTTGACAATGTGATTGGCTAATTCTGAACACAACAACATCCCCAAATAGAAGGTGCAACCACATTATTTTTACCATATCAAAAACATTGCATTTTAGGAGGGGTGTGTAGACTTTTTTTATATCCACTGTATATCTGGCACCTGGCAGTTTTAGTCCATCACTGTAAAGGTTTACAACACTACACAAGCTGGTTCAAAAATAAACCCTGGCCATATGGCCACTAACTACACATCATACTTTGTCCTAATTCACAGACCTAGTGCCATCACATTACATATCATGAGTAAGTCCATTATCCACTCTTGGGCTTCAGTATAGGTGTCTCTACTTTACTCTGGCACACCCTCTCCTTTTACCAAAGCCTTACAGGTTCTCATGATTAACTAGTAGCAGCACCCTCTCTCTGCTGGGCCAATATTTACAGAGTCCTTTAGTGGCTCCTTCTGATACTGTTTGCTGCTCACGTTTGCAAAGAGTTTTATGTCCCCGAATCCCCCTTAAATGTATTTCTATTACATACATCGTAAGATACATCACACTGAAAGGTTCTGTAGGTCTAAACTTTGATGGTATATTACTGAAATATACTATTATAATGCAGGATCGGTACAAGTCTGACCACTGCTACCCCTACCGATTACTAGAGCAGTAGCCCCTAAGTAGTTTTACCCAAAACAGCACCACTCTTATCTATGAGTTGTGTCTGGTATTGCAGCTATGCCCCATTCACTTGAATTGGTGCTGAGTTTAAATAGCAGCACTGTGTCAACTGAAAATGTTTAGGCTTACTCAAACCCAACGCAACATCACTGAGGCCCAATGTACACCAAGTGCTGATGTCAAATGGTGATACAGGACCAGAGTAAAATCTTAACTTTATGTGTATAGTTAAAGGATCATCAGCTGATGGATCGGGATCCAAGTGGTGGACACTAGAGATGAGCGAACGTGTTCGGCTCCGCCCCTTTTCGCCCGGACACCGAACTTCGCGAGGAATTCCGTGTTCGGGCGAAAAAAGTTCGGGGGTCGCCGTGGCAGCGCGGGGGGTTGCGGCGGGGAGTGGGGGGGAGAGGGAGAGAGAGAGGGCTCCCCCCTGTTCCCCGCTGCTGCCGCCCGCGCCGCCGCGCCTCTCCCCGCCCCCCGGCGCCCCCCGAACACTTACGCGCGAACACGGAAGTCCTCGGAAAAGCCGGTGTTCGGGTGCGTAAGTGTTCGTTAAGAACACGTTCGCTCATCTCTAGTGGACACCTGTCTGTCAACTACTGATGACCTATCCAGAGGACGTCATTAGTGAAAAAATGGGCAGACTACCCATTTAACTAAATATTATATAAGATCCTTCATGCTTGATTGACCAGAATGGAGGATGGCAAATGTTCCCCATGTTTTGCAGGCATCCGAACCAGAATTGTATCTGCTTCCCAGGGGCAGTAATGGAGGAAGTATCTACGGATCCGCAGTCACACCAGATCAGCATCAGTTTCAGGTCGAGAGTCCAGCCTCTGAGCAGTCTGAAGTACCAGCCGATGCTCTGATTCAGGAAAGGACCCCTGTTCAACCCACCAATGAGAACAATACAACCGTCGCCCAACCAGTCCAGCATGGAAGCAGAAGCTACATATGGCATAAGAAGAGACAAGATATAGTGCCAGTTACAAGCCAGATGCAATATCAGGTTCAGATTGAGAGCAGCAGGATCTTACCTCTGGTGAACGGTACTTCATCCACACAGCAGATAGTCTAAGACCTGCAACAAATGTATCTATGTGTATCCTTGCTGAGACAAGTAAGCATGGGAGGTGGAAGGACAGGAAAAAAACAAATTTCTTTTTCCTCCCCTTTTGAAACTGCATATTCTCTCTCTCTGTCGGGTGCAGCAAGATGAGGAAGATGTCCCTTTAATAACATTTCATGCAAAGTGTTTTGTATTATATATATTAATATCATATATTGTTAATTGATCCCCTTCCCACCCTAGGCTGTAAATATACATCCTGGGTGGGAACCAGTTCCTGCAAATGGGCATACATGTGCGCTCTACAGATGGCACGGGCTCTGACGCTGATCCCGCATCATCCATAGCAGGAGCCGCTTGTGACTGACAGCCGGCTTCTGCTGCAATTGAGAACACCGCCCCCCACTGTTAACTCCTTACATGTTGCAATCAATGTTGATGGCGGCATATAAAGGGTTGACAGAGGAAGGCTGCTCCTGCTATGATGTCATCAGCCATGGTACACAATGACGTGTCGGTCTGCCATGGCCTGTGATCGCTATCAATTGCAATAATGTATTGCTGTACAGAAGTAAAGCAATATATTATCAATGTGATCATAGAATCGAGGTTCAAGACAAAAAAATGGTGAAAAAACACGTAAAAAATAGAAGGAAAAACACCATTTTTGGTATCGTCACATCCGTACCGAGCATACAGTGAATTAATAACACTTTTTAGCCTGCATGCAAATGCTATTAAAAAAAGCAAAAAGCTGAGCCAAAATGGTTTTTTTTTATCACTTTGTCTCCCAAAAATGCAGCAATAAAAGTTATTTTAAAAAAGCCACATGTACCCCAAAATGGTACCACTAAAATCTACAGCTCCTCGTGCAAAAACAAGCCCTCACAGAGCTCTGGTTATGAAAAAAAAAACGTAATGGGACTTTGATTGTAGGCGCAAACAGAGTTGGTCAGGTAACCCCCCCCCTTCCCCCCACACCCAACCTTCAGTCCTGAGACAAATTTTTTCCTAGGACCAAAGGATTGCTTTAAAGTAAACTTTAAAAAAAAAAACTTTTGACATGTCATGAGTTTTGATCGGCGGTGGCCTGTGTGCTGAGACCCCCAACAGTGCCTAAAGCAAACTGGCTTAAGTACTCACCCTAGTGCTCATCGGCTGTCACTATGAGCCGTATACAGACTCCATAGACTTTCCCTGGAGTCCGAGCAGTGACAGACAGATAAATGGGTAGAGTGCTCAGACGAGCTCTTCTGTCTGTCCGTCTTGCCTGCACCTCCACCAATCAAAACTTCTCATATGTCAACAATTTTTAACAGTCTCCACTGACCGGACAGTCACTTTAAAGGGTCACAAAACCTAAGTGGTGCGGCCATCTTTGTTTGTCTAGAATCGGAGGGTTCGCAAACTTTCATGACAACCATTAAACATTTATTTTGTATTTTCTCTAGGAAACCCCTTCAATTTCCCCAGCGAAGGGTCAAAAGTCATCAGTTCTGAGGATACCAAGAAGTTGTCAGGAAGGAACCCGACTGGTGACTCTGGGATCGAAGATTCTCTCCTGGGTGTAGAGACTGAATTTCCTCAACGGAAACGGTATAAAGACAAAAGATCAGCACTCTTAATAATCACAGAAAGCTGTTAAAGAGCCCGGCTCACACGAGTGTGTTGGAATTGCGTATTACCTGTATACTACATGATATATCGCGGCAATTCATATACACTGATTTTTGCTGTTACGTTCACACTGGTGTTTTATCATTACATGTAGGATGAGCGTAAAAAAAGAGCGCAGCATGTTCTATTTTACCTCGGATTATGTGCGATAAAGCCCTATTACATTGCGTATGTGCAGCGTTTATACGCAACGTCATTAGTGACCCAGAGGGAAATTGCCACAAAGAAAATGAAACCATTAAGCCTGTGCATGACGGTGTGCGTAAGATATACTGTCAGACGCAGATGAAAATTGCAGCAATACGCGGGTCCATACCACGGTACAACATTGCGTTATATACACAGCGATTTACCACACGCTCATGTGAGACTGCCCTGAGAAATTGACTAGTTTCAAACAGCATAACCCCAAGTAGATCTAAGCGGGTCAGGACTGGGATCACATGACCATCGAAAGAGAAAAAGAGGCCGGGAGCTTCAGATAGAAAGGAACAACTAACTAAGGTAACACCAGCGCACTTATACACTGTATGGGCAAAAGTATGTGG
Source organism: Eleutherodactylus coqui (assembly GCF_035609145.1). Classification (NCBI taxonomy): domain Eukaryota; kingdom Metazoa; phylum Chordata; class Amphibia; order Anura; family Eleutherodactylidae; genus Eleutherodactylus; species Eleutherodactylus coqui. Next base: position 308,327,851 of record NC_089839.1, read on the forward strand.
ACTCTGCAGAAAATCAGCAAATATGCAAATACTGGGTTTGCAGCATGGTATGCTAGGAACAGCAAGCTAAAAAGAGAACGATGAGCCTTATCAGTGCCGTGCACTAAGTTCTCAACAGGATACCACTGATACTATTGTTTCAGCTGGTATCCTGCTCGGAGAACACAGCCGGAGTATGAAGAAGACAGCGCTCCAGCTGTGTTCTGCATACCCCGTTCAGCTGTATACCAGCTGTGCGCTCCATGAACACAACAGCAGTATGCAGAAGACAGCGCTGCAGCTTAATCACATTGTACACAACATTTGTAGACAATTCATTGTCCTCTCATTGATACTAAGGTATGCATTGATACTACAGCATGCGTCTCTCATTGGTTGATACTACAGCATGCGTCTCTCATGGGTTGATACTACAGCATGTGTCTCCCATTGGTTGATACTTACAGTATGTGTCTCTCATTGGTTGATACTACAGCATGCGTCTCTCATGGGTTGATACTACAGCATGTGTCTCCCATTGGTTGATACTTACAGCATGTGTCTCTCATTGGTTGATACCACAGTATATGTCTCCTTATTGGTTGATACTATAGTATGCGTCTCTCTTTGGTATTACTTTGCAGACAAGAAAAACTTGCTAAAGAAAATCCCTCAACCAGGAAGTCAAGGGATAAGAACAATCAGGTAATAAGAATAACAGTCTGTTTATACCCAGGACTATAATGGTAACAAGAGGGCATCCTCTACATCTAGAGGAAAGCAGGTTTCATCACCAACACAGAAGGGGGTTCTTTACTGTAAGAGCAGTGAGACTGTGGAACTCTCTGCCTGAGGAAGTGGTGATGGCAAAATCCACAGAGGCGTTTAAGAGGGACTTGATGTCTTTCTAGAGCGCTATGATATTACAGGGTTTAGACATTAAATAACCAGCGTGTTGTTGTTCCAGGCCTTGGAGTCAGGTAGGAACCAAGACCCCGAACAACAATCAAATGTTGATCCAGGGATTATCCTGACTGCCATTATTTTTGCCCCCAAATGGGCTAAATTGGCTTCTGCCTCATTGTTTGTTTTTTTTGCCTTCCTCTGGATCAACAAAGAGGGGTGGAAACAGGCTGAACGAGATGGACATTGCCTTCTTTCAGTCTACCATACTCAGTTACGGTGGGAGGAGCTGGTTGATTCCAGTTCCATGTATAATGAATAATGCCACAATCACATTTCACTACTTTTTGTCCCGTGCGTGTACTTTGCATCGCTGACATACGTGTATCACCTGTACTCGGCACATGTTCCACCTCTCATCATGTGTTTTTACAGTTTGGTGATCCTTATTTTAGACATCTAGCGGGGCCGGCGCACTACCTGCCTCCCCCGTCTCCACCGCTGCTACCAGATTTCCCAACTGTTGAATCTCCAAAAGCCGAGCTTCCTCCACACAGTAAGTAGCGATGATGATGATGATAGAATTGGCTGTGGGAAGTCCGCAGCATCTTACAGAACTAGCAGCGTGGATTAGTATTCAAGAAGTCCCATCTACAGGCTGCAGTGAAATCCTCAACGGTAAGTGGACCTGCGCTGTGGAATGTAAATCCTCAGCATCTCAATTTATGTTGCAGGTTTTCAGCGCAGATTTCACCCGTTTAAAGGAGGAGGTGAAATCTGTGGTGAATCCACTGGAAAATTGGGTCTTCTCTTAGTGGATTTAAGCAGATCCAACACATTTACACATAGACCATTAATTTAGACCATTAATTTAGACCATTAATTTAGAAAATCTGGACTACCCCTTTAAGCCTTTCTACGCCCTGGGTGGGATTCATTTCCCGTGAATAGGTGTACACTTCTGTCCTATGAATGGCGTGGGCTCAGAAGCTGAGGCCTCCATCTGCATCGGGAGCTGTCTGTGACTGACAGACAGATTCCTGCTGCAACAGCGGGGATCGGTGAGAACACCGATCCCTGCCGCTAAAATTGACTGTGGCATGTAATCCGCTGATTGTGCCATGTAAAGGGCTGTGATCTCTAAGATTAACGATAACGCATTGCATTATTGCCCGTGTGAACGAGGCCTTATACGCATCGCCAGGGAGTCCTGTTAGGAATCTATTGTTAACCCTGTTGGACCTTCAGTCATTCAGACTTATTTCCTGTTATGTTTTTAGATGAAACCGTTCTGGAACGGTTGAATGTTGTAAAAGCGGAACGGATCCAGCTGGAGAAATCCCGCGAAGAGTTAATAAAGCGGATAAAATCCGTGCTGGAGCAGCACAAACTCAGACGCCAGCAAGGTATCTGTCCGCACGGGATACACAGGTGGTGCTTGTGAACCCGCAGCCTGACTACAATGGATGTAGTCTGACATTATGGCTACGGTCAGGGTGCTTTTACGCTCAGTGATTTATCGTTCTCGCCAGTGATAACAGTTCACGCGTGCAGCCCGTTCATACAGGCAGATAAATCGCTCACTCAGAAACCAGTGTGTGAGAACGACCGAACGATCGGTATATGAACGATGAGCGAAGAAGTTGGCATCCATCGGCGGCGTTTACGCTGAATGCATTGTTGTTCAAAAGCATTTTTTACGATAATCATTCCTTGTAAAAACACGTCTCACTGCAAATCGACACCCTGCAACATGATCACTTGGTACTGCTACTGTATTTATGCTATGAGATTGGTTCTGGTACTGTATTTATGTTATGAGATTGGTTCTGGTGCTGTATTTATGTTATGAACTTGGTTCTGGTGCTGTATTTATGCTATGAGATTGGTTCTGGTACTGTATTTATGTTATGAGATTGGTTCTGGTGCTGTATTTATGTTATGAACTTGGTTCTGGTGCTGTATTTATGCTATGAGATTGGTTCTGGTGCTGTATTTATGTTATGAGATTGGTTCTGGTGCTGTATTTATGTTATGAACTTGGTTCTGGTGCTGTATTTATGTTATGAGCTTGTATCTGTTACAGTATTTAGTCACTGAACAGCGGGTATGCTGCTATCTTGACGCTACATGCATAAGCAGAATATAGGCAGAACACCTATCAGTGCTATATATATATATGTAGTGTTTTCTTATGACGGAGTGGGGTACCAATAAAAAATTCTGCACAGGATGCCAATCAGCTGAAGGCGGGCACTGGCTGTGATTGACGGTTGCACTAACGTCTGGGATAACAGAAAACCCCGACCCCAGTTGTATGGACCTTTTAACACAGTGATCTGTACTGAAGTTGGCTCCATTTGTCCTGTGCTAAGTAGCCCTAATATTGCAAACATCGGGGTTGATGGTTTAAAACTGACAGTCCTGGACCCTAAACAGCTCCCCGGCCCCCTTAGTAACGCTCCTGCCGATGCCTGTGAACTTTACATTGTATTTGTCTAGTGCCTATGTGTTGTCAGTGTCTTCTATGTTGAATGAATATGATGTGTATTGCATAGCTGCAGCACTGAATAGGTTACCTGTCTGGTATGTGAGATGTCTGGAAAATGTATCTTGTTTGTCATGTGATCGTGCTTTGCATATATGTTTCTGCAAAGTGTTTTGGAAGGAGTTCCAGTCTGGGCTTGCAAGAGAGAAGGAAGGAGAGGTTGGAGTTCTGCATGTGAGCCACACAGACACCATCTGCAATACACATACAATGTCACTAAGGAATAAAACATTTAGACTAATTACACACTAATTTAGCACCTTTATTTATTTTAATAAATAAAATCAAACAGTGAAACATTTACAATTTTTCTAATCTGTTTTTTTATTCTGTGCAGGCAGCCATCTTGCTTGAGCTGCAGTTTACAGCGTTTAGCAAGATACTTTACAGCAGCCTCATGGGCCATAGCCACAATGGACAGGTGGGGACCCATTGACTTCTGTGGGCATCCTCTGTGATCTGTGCACAGAGGGGAGGAGGTGACCTATAGCCTTCACATGTTGACTTTTATGAGAGTGTTGTGAGCATGCTCTGTGGGAGGGAAGGGGGTGAGCTGTGATATCAGCTATTGTGAATGGTGGATCCTCTGTTATTTACCTGTGAGGATAATGAAATGACTGCTGAAGTTTTCTTTACAAAACAAGTGTTGGGCTATTATTAGGCCGAGTGGTCAATGTGAGAACTGCAGGATTTTAGGATTTTTTAAAATATAGATCGTGACATTAAAAATAAAAAAAATCACCAAAAAGTCTTTCCAAAAATGTTTCATATAAAAACCTGATTTCTGCAAGATATTATTTACACATCCCTTTAAATTCCGCATATCCAGAGGATTACCCAGCTGGATCTCTTGCATCACTAACACAAAGTATTATTTATTGTCTTAAAGCCAGAGATTCTTGGAAAAAGAAGTATTTTGAAACAAAGAAAGTGACGTCGGCGTTAGAAGAGAGACTGAGCAAGCAGAAAAGTGAGGTGGACGCTTATTACCAGCGGCTTCTGACGCAGCTGGCCGCTCGAGACAGCAGAAAGCGAGCCAAGCATCCAACACTGGCCGCCAACTCAAAGGTATCACAGGGCAGAGACCCTCCATGTACCCCACAGGAAAACATCGCCCCCTAGATGCTCGTCAGAGACTCTTACTGTAGGAACAGGGCGTATTTACATGGGCGAGTGCCATATTGGTCCCGGAAAGTCTGACCGACATCGCACTCGTAAACCTGCTATTTTTTTGTGATTGCGATACACTTTACGAGAAAAACACATGGCGCTGCTGTACGCGCTATATCCACACAAGCGATTACAAAAAAAATGCATGTTGCTCCAATACTAATAGAAAAAATGCATCGCATTTGCATGCAAAAGTTATTTTCTCGTGCGAGTTGCGTCCGTATTACAATCAGGCGGAGCGCTTATGGGAAACTAGTTTGTGTAAATACACCCTCATATAGTAATTAGTTCTACTTCTTCATGACGTGATCATACCGTCAGACTTTACCCATATGGTGTGCCAAGTCTTGGCCCAGACCCCCTTTTCCGCTGCCAACCCCTCAGCCACCACTAGAGGGAACCTACTGCACTCTTTATACAGTGAAGTCAATAGGAGTTCGGTATGCATTAACTCTTAAAGCCCCTTCCACACGGGGCAACTGTTGGGTATTCAGTGCAATGATCGCCCCTGTGCTTATACACAGGAGCGATCATCACTCAATGACCGGGGGTGGAGCGGGCTGGAGATCGTTCAGGTCCGCCCAGCCGCCTCCATTCACGTTAAACAGGCCGTTGCTCATAGATTAATGATGGCCAGTTTACCCAGGCCGATGCAGCGGCAAAGCAACAATGATTTTTAGGTCTGCATGAAAGATCCTTTGCACGCGTTCACACGGTACAATTATTGTGCAAACTGCCTAATCTAACGATCAATTTGCATGATAATCGCTCTGAGTAAAAGGAGCTTAAGCTCCCTCTAGTGGTGGCTGCGGGCAGAGAGAATGCCAGCTTTTAAAAGGTCTATGCAGAGGGTTTGGAGCTCTGACCTCTATAATGATATATAAGGAAATTAATCAGAGGATTTTGGACATAAAATGACATCTTGATAAATAGCGGACATTCACTTTAAGGCTGGGACCCCAAGGTGGCGGCCAGCAGTGCGAGATTACGCAAGGAGTTCTTGCAGGGGCTGTTGACTAGTTTCTCCCCATAGGATGCTTCAGTTTCTCACATTTTCGTATTCTTCTGTCTGTACAGAATTCTTTAATAATAACAATCACCACAAAACAGCAGGAACTGGACCAGCTGAAGCGCAGGGTGGACAACGCCAGGATCAAGCTGGTCATCGAAATCAAGGTAACATGTTGCTTGCTAACACTTGTCTCCCAATATGGCTGAAACAATGATGGTGTCTGGGTACGATCCCAGCCGCGGCGGCTAGGAGACAAAACTCAGTCCGTTCTAAAGCATCTATCCCATAACAACACCTTGGATCACCAGGGCTGGATTTAGTCCCATAAGGTGGGCAGACCATCTATCTGCCCGAAGTGATGGTGGCAGGGCTGGCGCCGGGTGTCTATGGAGCCTGCAGTGGACCCTGCGTATACAGGCATATTTACCCAGTTCTCCATAGGCAATCCCAGCAACCCCGCTGATCGGCTGATTGAATAGACCAAGATGCTCCAAGAAGTGTCACATCCTCTATATTGTTTTCCAGCTACCAACTCCATACTTTTCATAGTCCCTGTGCTTAATATTGTGTAAATGGAAGAAAGTTGCAATGTGTTGTAATACCAGGTACAACCACCACAAGAAGTATGGCGCTATGCCTGGTGTAAAAAAACAGGACGCAGCCCTCACAGGAGCACTGCGGCCTACTTAATTAGCTGATCACTAGGGACACAGAGTCTGATCCCCACCAATCTGATATTGATGGCCTATCCTAATGGTGGATTCAGATGAGCGTGTTTATGTGCGCACAAAACCACGTGTCTATTGGAAACATTGGTTCCCTATGGTGTGTTCACATGTTCGTGTTTTACAGGCGTGCAAACACGTGCACCTCTAAAAGATAGAACATGTGTGCACCACAAGATCGTGGTGCGTGTAAATATTCCCCACAGGGATTCCCCTTGTCACTAAACACTGTGATAGCACCTACACTGTGACAAGGGGACTCCCAGCGGGGAGTAAATGATCCCCTGCCACAACCGTCACAAAAACTATATTATTAACCCCCAGACTCTGGGCCGCTCCACTAGTACATCCACCCCTCCCCCCGTCACAATGTGAGAAAAGTTGCAAAAAGCAGCGTGTAGCATCTTACACTAATACCCATGCTGATGCAGAGCGTACAGCAGGTAGGCAGAGAAGCCGATGCTTGTCCAGGAGATGCTTGTCCAGGATCGGAGCGGCTTTAACCCCTTAGGCTCATGTCCACTAGAGAAATGCAATCCCTGCCGATTGCTGCAGCAGATTCCACACGGATTTGCTTTAAATGGTATTTTTTCTTGCATGCGGATATCCCCACCTATAGATAGCAATGTGGCCGATCCGCACTAAAATAGAGCGTGCTGCTGGGTTTTTTTCCGCGTGTGAAAAACGCAAATCGATTAAAATGCCATCTGCAGGTGCAAAACTCCATTTAATTGACTGCAGACACCAATGATATTCCTACGGGCAAAATGTCACCCGCAGAATCCGCAATTCGATTTTGCCAGTGGACACAAGGCCTTATGGCCCGGCTGCTTTGCACCTAAAGGACCAGACACATTTTAGGGATTTTACTGCCCTCTTATTTCCTTCAGCTTCATTTTGCTGTATTTTTTTTCCCGTGAACTATAGGACTGTATTTGTACATCTTTCTTCGCAGATTTTTTTTTGTTTTTACGTTTTATTGGGCCTAAAAAAATGATTTTTTTAAAACGTTTATAGTAGTTTTTAATTTTTTTTAATTAGTAAATTAACGCTACAATAAAGTATGGGAGTGGCCTCCTTATTTAGTTTCAGACGTCTTGATATAGAATATGTATAGTTTTGACATGCAGGACACATGCGGCGTCAGCTTTGGGTTAGTTTCCTTTTTATGTATATATTTTTATTTTATTCTGTAATTTATTAAAAACCCATTTTCATAATTTTTTTTTTAACATCCGTGTCCCCCGTGATGATGTCATATACGACCTCTTGGGGTCATGCTCATGGCCTTTTTCTTTTTTTTACTTGACACTTTTTTCCTGTAGCTGGGGCATCCATCCGAGCCCAAGTTATGGGGTAAATTATCCCCCTGTTGTGACGATAGTCACTAGCAGAGCTGATCAGGGTCTGCTAGGAGCCTAAAGCTCTGATGTAACAGGGGACTGGTGATCGCCAGCTCGTGTAGTGGAAGTTATACTCTATATATTTCGATTGTGGCGTTTTTACTTTCCTTTACGGTTGCAGTGGGTTTTAGTGCACCCCATCATTGTGATGGGTGATGAGGTGCGCTAAAAGTGGAAAAATAGAGCAGACCGCTGCAGTGAAAAACTGATGTGTGAGAGTGGCCTTACTGTAGCATCTCCTCCCCCTAACGACAGCTGACTAACTTCTAGGATCAACAATGTTTTAAGCACAATAAGAAAATGATACCAGCAAACATTATTATTAAGAATGAAGATCAAGGATCAGTCCTGAAGAAAAGACAAAATACACAATGTCACACACAGTTTGTATTTTACGAATTACCACTTCCCTTGGTGCGAATCAATAATACAATTTAGATTAATTCTAGTAACCGTCCCTGCGGTTTAAGACTCAACTCTTGTTAAGGTCACCAGCTCAGTCCACTCTCCTGTACTTGAGCCCAGCTGTTAGATTTGGACATTCACTCTCCTTTCTAAAATGCTTGGCTGCAGCAGGCCTGCTGTCTAACAGTTGGTCCCTAGCGGTGTGCACACCTGTTTGCTCGAGGCTGGCCCCACTTACGGCTGCGTTGCATGAGAACCCTCACTACCATCAGCCCAGGCTTCTCTGTGGTTGGGCTGAGGTAGTGGCTTGGCTGTCTTCTCCCTTCAGGCTCCAGGCACATCAGGTCTCTTCATTCAGTCCCTCTCACACTACCGTTTCTCCTCTCTGGCAGTTCCTCTGCAGATCATTCCACCTTGTCATTCAGCTCTTCAGCAGGCCCTTAGTCAGCATTTCCTGCACACAGACAGTTGCTGCGCTAACAGCAGCACCTCACTTTGCATCACAGTACTTTGACTTTTTTGAGATGCTACACCGCTCTGAAAAAGCCTTAGCCCTTGCAGGGTGGCTGAGAAACTTTGGGCTCTTTCCAGGGGTTGGGGGGCTTAACATGGATGGGGCGGAGCTTAACACAGGAAGGTCCACCGAGTCTTCTTTTCCCTCTCCCTCTGCCCAACCGCGTCACAGGAAAGGCTTAATCCCAGGAACCTGTCGGGCTCCCCATCTCTTGTCTCTGGCAAGGAGCTGGGCTTAACCCTGCCAACAGAGCCACTTGTAAGAGCAGTTGTAAGACGCTATATAAGGGAGGAACGAGACAGCACTCTGCCGTCGTACAGTTACACAAAGCCTTGAGGATCTGCAGCTTTGGTGCGGTTCACATTACATTTTTGTAATCCTTCAAATGTATACAGTTTAATTCAAAAAATGTATTTAAAAGTAATGTTGAATGTACCAACAGGCTGTAAATGGTTAAACGTAGTTCAAGTGCAAACCTGTGTCAAGGCTCGACCTCACTTACGGTTATATAAAAACATGAAAAAAAAAAAAAAAAATGTTATATATATATATATATATATATACACACACATACACATATGCACACACACATGAAACCGTCTGGACAAAAACACGGATGTACATATAACATACAGTGTACATTAGTGTAGACGTTAGACATGTTATATAATGTAGACCGCCGCTCCTGTACGTGCAGCCAGCGCCCTAGATATTCTGTACGTGCAGCCAGCGCCCTAGATATTCTGCATCCTGTGAAATCAATGCCTTCCATGTTGTATTTCAGATGCGTAAACAGGCGTCGTCCGATCTGAACGTGCTGAAGGCTGAATTCGCTCAGAAGAAAGCACAGGCGGAGCTGTCCAGTCCACGACCGTTGTACGCTGTATGACGCCCGTCCATGCCCAGTAACCCCGCACAGACTCTCAGACATTGGCTCAATAGCTTTGCCACACATATTTATTACTTTCTTTTGCACTCAGCAGTTCTCTGGACGAATCTACACATTTATACAAATAAAACGTATTTTATAGAAGACTGCTTGTTTTTAAGGAGTCGTGTCGTCATACCGCCGCGCTGCCCCCCGCACTCAGGATCTGCAGCAAGGACCACAAACCATTGTTCTGTACATGGGTGCTACGGTTTAGGTCAGTGTTCCCCAGCTCCAGTCCTCAGGGACCGCCCACAGGTCATGTTTTCAGGATTTCCTCAGTGTTGCACAGGTGATGTAATTATTGTCAGTGCCTCAGACATTGCCACAGGGGTTCTTAGCATAGGATATCCTGAAAACATGACCTGTTGGTGGTCGCTGAGGACTGCAGTTGGGGACCCCTGGTTTAGGTTACATCCTCATTCGTGTTGCAAGACCTGTTAGAAGGTTAGATATGGACTCGTAGAGTAGCCACCTTCCAGTAGATCAGGGGGCTAAACTCAAATACAAAATGTGTCCGATTGAGGAAGTTTTTCCTTCTCATTAGATAGAACGATGAACCTTTTCATACGGAAACAAACTTAGGTTTTGCTTCAACATTTAATCTGGAACAGGCTTACAATTATTTCCTTCAATTAAAATTCAACCATTCAAGTCCGTGTCTTGGAATAGCAAGTAAAAGAGCCTAAAAGAAAGCAGTCATTCAGCTCCGTCTGCTACACCCCGATCTGCTCTGGTCAAAGCTACCAGATACACAGGTTTGTTCTTTATATACAGATACAGATATTCTGCTTCCCACTTTTCTAGAAAGCTTCTGTTTTCCGCCTTTTATTTGCCCATTTTTGGACTTATGTGACGGATAAAATAAATGAATGAAGCACTAATGAATGTCATCAGAGGAGGGGGCACTTGTGGGTATTGTTTGTCGTGCCAACGCAGCAGCAGAGCATTGTGGGGTTTGTAGTATTAGGCTGTCCCCTGCAAGTACAGTACGATCTCTCACAGACCAAATATAACTACACTGTGGGTAATATTTGACCCGTGGGCCAGGGTTTGACACCCCTAATAGATGGGGCTGTGGCTAATTATTCCATAACTCATTTGCATAGTTATTCCCGGGGAGCATTGCATGGCCTATAAGACTCTGTACACCTTTGTGGTGCCGTCCAAAAGGAGAAATATTCCCCCCCCCCCCCCATCCCACACTGGACTGAAGCATAGAAGAATATACTCTGAACATACCTTATGCTGGGCAGTGTAGTATACCTTTGACAGCTCTCCTATCAGGGTTGCATAGGCTGGTTGCATAGCAGACCCGAAGGCATTGATCTGGTTTCCAGCTGCCATAGGAGTCCAACAGAATCTCACAGCAATATTGCAGGGAGCTCCCCCTATCTTACATGGCGCGCTATCTAAGATTGTGGCATGTAAGGAATTAAAGGGGTTGTCCCGCGATAGCAAGTGGGTCTATACACTTCTGTATGGCCATATTAATGCACTTTGTAATGTACATCGTGCATTAAATATGAGCCATACTGAAGTTATTCACTTACCTGCTCCGTTGCTGGCGTCCCCGTCTCCATGGTGCCGTCTAACTTCAGCGTCTAATCGCCCGATTAGACGCGCTTACGCAGAAGGGTCTTTTCCCTTCTGGTCGGTCCGGCACGAGCGGCATTCTGGCTCCGCCCCCTTGTACGCGTCATCGCGTAGCTCCGCCCCGCCACGTGTGCCGATTCCAGCCAACCCACAGCTCTTACCGGCACAACACTTCCATGATGGTTTAGACTAGGCTGCCATATTTTTTATGATGGCCAAGCCTAAAGGCCCTCTTAAACTGAAGGGTAATCGTTCAATGTATAGGCCGGCAGCGACTGGACCGTGACTGATAAATAGTTTGTCTTCAGTTTCTACAGGCATAAAAAAAAAAAAAAAAAAAAAAAGGATCAGCCCGTGTAAACCGTCCACCATTCATCTATGAACAGCTGCCCATTTACTGTGAATGAAGGCAGGTGGCTGGAGTGATCTTTGGCCTGCTTTGCCTCCATTCACTGGAGCGATCCTGAAGCGCCCAACAGTAGCCCCGTGTAAAAGGACCCCCAGTTCCTTAGTGACTGCTGTACAAATACGTACAGCTGTCAGTAAGGGGTTCGGGATGTTACCTGCTGTAGTGTTATCTGCTTTTAAGTCTCCTTACTCACCCACCTTCTAGGTGCTCTCCCTAAGGAGAGACGATACCTTTCCCAACCCACATCACAGGCCTCTCGTTAGCCAAGCCAGAAACCTACGGCACACTGATGAGGAGCAAATGCCCCGAAACAGCTGTCTGTATATGGATTCTGGCTTGGCTTTCAATTCCCAGTCATTGTTGCAAGGCTTGTATAAAGAGTCTAACATTGACTTGCAGGAAGCTGCCTTTTAATATGTGGCGCTGCGGAGGTATTGTTCCATCTTCCTTAATAAAACAAAGTTCTACTCACCTCCCTGCTTTTTTGCCGCTGCCGGTTTGCTGGCACCCACTATGAAACTTGTTGGTGCAATTAAAATATACATCACAGACCAATTCCCAGGCACCGGATTTAATAAGCAAAGGAAGCGGAACACAATCAATAATGTTAGCATTATAAACCATTACATTTAATTTAGCACCAAGGATGATCGACTCAGACCAGCAGCGAATACCTGAATCTTGCTGTTTAAGCTATTTCTTTAAAGCCCGCCTTATTAATCAGATTTCTGAAGATACATTTACTGCCGAAGTTCATTCTTACTTCTCAGCAGCAGAACTTTACACATGAGCTTCTGCAGAGAATGAAGGATTTGTTACATTCGTGTATCTGGAGCCGATTCCATAGACATTACTGGTGGACTGCGCTCAGAGCCTAGAGATCTCCTTACGCCGTCCCCCCCTTTGTATCCTACAAAACCTGCTTCTTGTCTGATGACTCCATAGTTACAATCTCTTCAGACTTGCTGGTCGTGCACCAACAGGAGGCCACCAGAGAGCCATTATGGCAGTAAGGCCTTCCACATGGCTGCAGTCTGTTGTTGGGCTATGGGATCATTAGAATAATCCAGTGTATCTCCGTTCCACATCCCGATCCCTCGTAGACCAAGTTTTTTGATATAGGTCACCTTCAGAGATATACTCTCTGGATCATCGTACCAGACCTGATGGGTGTCGCCTTTTTCGTCCTATTGAAACAAGTGAAACATGAGTGGCGCCTCACTCTGGGATGAGAGCAAAATACGATTTGTAGGATCGGCTACAAACTTTGTAATGATAAAAAGGCGCTTTCTGGACATCATCCCATAACCTGCCGGTCAAGGACGCGTTGACCTGCTTCATGATCGTGCGGTATGGCACCTGCCGGCCCGCGGCGTCGCTGCACTCGGCCCCTCGGAATGGCTTCTTTTCTATTTTGCACTGGTTATCCTGATAGAAAGAAATAAAATTGCAGAAATCGAATTATTGTAGCAACGACTAAATACAGTGAAAGTTAGAACACGGGATTTGCATTAATCGGAGATTATTTCACATATTGTATCAGCATGTGATTCGCTTCTGTTTTCCGTATTGGGCAGGGTTATTGGCTGCTCTTGGTGTGGCTGGGATCTTACTTTTCTGTCAGAGTCTGGGCGTAATGGTGGGGGCTGGCGGGCCAGTCTGATCTTGGGAGTAGGGAGTCATTTGCACAATGGTATTACAGCTCCATACAAGCTCTGAGTTGGATGGGACTATAAAGGACCCAATACTCTACAGGGGGAAGATACCGGATATATGCTGGGAGTACTGGGGATTGGTAGGGGACATCAGGTTGTGCACTGGCCCTTCAAGAATATGACTGAGCGTCTGCTCTTCAGGCAGCAGCCAGAGACAGTGCAGATGCCGGAGCCAGGGACTGAGTGTATGCCACGGCTGCCAGGAGAGGCGAGTCGGTGGCCGCATACTATAGCAAATATGCCATTTATAGAAGGGCATGGAGCTGTATACCTATGATTCCATGTTGGACTGGTGCAGAGAGAAGGTTGGAGCATTCGTGAAAAGATTGAGATGCGGCCCACAGAGATGTGGAGGTTCAGTCAGCACAAAAAATGCCTTGCAGTATATAATAAAAGGTAGTGCCCACCCAGAGACACACTACAATGGGTGTGATGTGAACAGAAAGATGAAGGCGAAAATAGTGGTATGAGACAACCGCCCAGAGGCGAAGAGACGCTCTGAGGCAGAAGTGTAAACCAGACTTCTCTTTATATTCATAAAACCAGGAGAGAGAAAAAGAAATAAAGACACGTTTCGAGGCACAGGACTCTTCCTCAGCAACACTGGTGGGGGGTGCACATTGGGATGGAATGTGAGGTGTTCAAAGCAATTTCACCAAGGCCTCTGACACACTAGTTTGTGTTTTTTTTTCATTTCATCTGTGTGTCTAACATGAAAAAAAAAAGATGGACACGTGGACACTACAGATCCATAACATTCGATGGAGCAACGCACACTACCAAGATGATTCATGCAGACATGGACTGTGTGAAAAGACACTCATTGCATCTCCTATGGTGGTATCACAGACGAGCATTAGGACATGTATGTTAATGTGCGGGCAGTCCGTGTATGAGACAGCACAGAGACCGGTGTCCGTGTAGTGTGGGATGCGAGTTGCGCCCAAACCTGTCGGCACGCAGCATGTATCAGAGGCCTTAGGCACGGTAACTGAGAGCTCTACTGCGCCGATTCCTGTCTGCGTTAACTTCACAACAATCACAATGTGAAAAATCCTCCTGAAAACGTCATTTTTATATTTGTAGATTTTGCATTTCTGTCTCCTATAAATATATTCAGCGCTGAGCTTCGTCTTCTCAGGTCCGCCGTTAACCTCTTTGTGACAACTACATTTCAGCCTTATTAAATAGCAAACAGTAAATCATTTCCCCTTTTTTGTTCTGGCGGCCAGAGCCCTTTACGTTTCTCATCTCTAGCTCTAACACATCTTGTATTTTGTGAGACGAGTTTTAGTTTTTATAAGAACTAATTTTGGGTCCATATAATGTACTGAATAACTTATTCATTTTTTGCTGCAACGGAGAAAAAAAAATATTAGTTTCACCAGTGTTTTTGGGATTTATTTTTACAGCATTCGCCATGTGGTATAAATCGGTTCACTCTATTCTACAGGTCGTAACAATTACAACGCCACCAGATTCATAGAGAAGTTTTACAACCTTTGCAAAAAAAAAAAAAAAGAAAAATGAAAGTAAATTAAAAAAAGAATTAGAAAACAGCTATTTTGGCATTTTCATTTAGTTTCTTTTTTTCTTAATATACTGGATTTACTGTGCTGGATGAATAATGCACCATTTTATAGCATGGGTTGTAATGAATATGGGCATATGGGGTTATTAACTATGTCATTTTTTAGTTCTTTTTATTTTTTTCAATATTTCAAGGCCTATGCAAGGGGGAGAAAAACACTTTAAAAAACTGCCACGGTCAGCAATGATTGCAGTATCTGCAGTGTTACCCAATGTAGAGGAGCGATTAAATGAACAAGTCTTCATCTTTTCACTCCTTTTCTGGAGACAAAACATGAAGAAAAGTCCATGGCACCCCTCCCCTGACAGGAAGAATCACAAATCTTCTCTGCTGCCTGCTCATTCCCCCTCTGCTCTGCACACACTAACTGAAAAGTAACAGCTGTACATTCCATATTCCCAACCTCAATTCAAGCGGCTGTAGCTCCGGTTCAGTAAGGGCTACAGCCACGCTTTTGGTGTCATTTTAAAGCCAAGAATTTTGACACCAACAGCATGGCAGCAGCACTTAGAGAACCAGAGAGGTTTGAAATAGAACAAACTCCGTTCAGCAGGAAAGGGACATTCCAGTTTTGAGTGAACCAACAAGAGCTTCTCCTCATTCGTTGGGGGTTAATGAATCAGCAGGCCAGTCCTGATGAACACTTTGAATTCCTACTCAAATTGCACCTCCAACATTGCTGATAATGTAACTTGTGCCTCGAAATGCAACTTTTGCTGGTTTTATCAATAAATAGAGATGTTAGATTTACACGTCTGCCTTGAAGCTGCTCTACACTTCTAAAAAGTTGCGCCACATATTGGTATTTTTCTCCTACTTAGGATTCCATGTTGGGACAGTCAGAGATTTGACCATTGGACTCTGTATGAAAGATCTTGGCGCACACCATCAGATGTGGTATTATAGAGGTATTCTCCCTAAGACGCCTCGCCTTTACATCTAGAGAATATCTCCATATTACGGTGGTGTACAGAGGAACTATATGACGGCACACCTAGGGCCTACAGCTCAGTAATGGTAAGCTGCAGGACTCCTGTGTGTCTCCACAGGATCAGTTCTCACTTGAGTTAGAGCTCAAATAGTGGAATCGGATCTCTACTAGAATGTACAAGAACCCACCCCCCACCCCCCTCACCAAATAGAGCGGATTACATTTATCTACAGAATACTCCTGTGTTTCACCAGTCTGCAATGTTCCTTAGTAGTGAAGTAAAAAATGAAATACTCAAAAACTTCTAATACCTCTGTTAGGTGAAGACAGCTGTAGTCATAACCGTACCAGGGGACGCCCATCACAAGTTTCTTAGGATCGATGCCGATATTAATAAACTTCTCGTAACCTACAAGAAATATAGTTTATTTCTAAAGATACATTAACCCTTTTGTGACCAAGAGTCAGTGATGCGCCTGCATCCAGGTCACATTCTGCAGTTAGGGTATCCCCAATTTAAAGTTTTTATTTTTTTTTCTTCAGGTGACATATCTACATGAGGGCTTGGGTTTTTTTTTGGTGGATTGAGTCCTGTTATTTTTCGGTGGTACCATTTAACATATCATATGTTAAAAATTTTTAAGTGTGACGAACGGGAAAAAACCTACAATTGCACCATTGGAGGATGGTGGGGGGTATTTTTATGTTGCTCGTGGCGCAGTAAAAGTGCCATCTTTATTCTGTGGGTCAGTACGAGTATAGGGATACCAAATAACTTTATTTTTCGATTGCTGGGAAAGCTCATTTTTTATGGGGCAAAAAGTTTGTATTGTAGCATTTTTGGGAACATACAACTTTTTGATAGCTTTTTATTGAATTTTTCTTGGAGACGGAGTGACAAAAAAAAAAAAAAAAAGCACAATTCTCCCATTGCGTATTTTTTTTGAATGGAGTTAATCATGCAGGATTAATAATAGGATATTTTAATTAAAAAAAAAAAAAAAAGTCTGCACAGGGTCCCATCTAGCCCACGGCCAACGATGCGAAGGGACCAGTATTGGTGAAGTACAAACAATGTGAGAAAAAAAAAACTGGGAACTGGTGCAACCTTTGTATGTGATGACAAAACTCAAGGCCAAGGCGTAAACTTGACTATTAAATCCAGATGGCCCTTCATCAGATGATTGGGGGGGGGGGGGTTTAGTATGAAAACCCGCAGTAACACATTCACGCATCGCTTATAATGCATTGTAAGACTGACCTTGTATGGTTTGGTTGAACGGTGCGTTGGCTCCAGCGATACATTCAGTCCAGATCTGGGATTGTTCATCATAGGACATAACAAACAAGAAGTCGCACAGATCCGCGATGCCTGTATAGTTATAGCAACGGAGGTCAATCCAGGCAGGAGACCAGGCGACATCAAAGGTCACCTAGAGAATACAGAGAATGGAGAGAAATGGGCTTGGAAGAATAAAGCTCTCGCAGTGATGTTTGGAAGAGTCGATACATCTTCTCCGGCTCCGGAGTTACAGTTAAAGGAGTTGTGCCATCATTATAAACCTTTTCTGCAATGGCTCTTCCATAGAAAAAGCAGGTGGCGCCAATCTATTATATCCTCAGGGATTCCAGGATTAAATAGCGCCACATTCTGTTTAGTCTTGGAATTTCTGAGGGTACTCAGGACTAAACAGCAGGTGGCGCTATTCTAACATCAGTCCTGGAATATCTCGGGTCATAAAAAGTTTCTTAAAAAAATAATTCTAAATACAAAAAAAATGTTTATAATTATGGATGTAACTATAGACCATATTCTTTATGAGACGTCGCCTTTTATGCATCTCGGTCCCGAGCTGCACAATTCTTCAGGCTGCGTAGTAGAAATCTCCCAGAATGCCGTTCTGCTGCTTGTAGACGTGTCTCTGGTGACAAGC
This sequence comes from Eleutherodactylus coqui, assembly GCF_035609145.1. Lineage (NCBI taxonomy): Eukaryota > Metazoa > Chordata > Amphibia > Anura > Eleutherodactylidae > Eleutherodactylus > Eleutherodactylus coqui. The sequence continues at coordinate 308,345,614 of NC_089839.1, forward strand.
TTGTTGATGGTTTCCAGTGACAACTAGCAGAACTGTGAATGCAGCTCTGGGCTACTGCAACTAATGAGGAATACAAGAGTAACTATGAAGTGTATCTACAGTACATTACTGAGATACGGTTCAGAGGCAGGAGGACGCTTTATGGCCCGTTGCAGTTTAGGTCAATATTAGGTTGCAAAACTGGATCACCCAAATAAGGATCAATAAGTGAGGCTGCAGCCAAAGGAAACCTTCAGAGGTGGAAGTCCGGGTCATGCGGTGCAGAGCCGTGGAGCAGCAGGTTAAACCAACAGCACACGTTCTCTGTCTGCTCTTCTAGTTTATTCTGCCTGTTGACAGGGGATCTGCGAATCATTATGTATTTGCTTGTCTTTTAAATGTGCCAAAACCCCCAGTAAGGGTTAGGCCACGTTCACATCAATGGGGAAGGGCGACTGCAAAAAAAACGCAGTATGCAGCGCCATTTCATCGGTGAGAATGCATAACGGCACCAATTAGCATATCATTAATAGTGAGGAGCGATTAGTGGAATTATCGGTTCATGTCAGTATCAGGACCCATTCCAACTCCCATTAAAGCCAATGGAAATACAGACACACATCTGCAGAACACTGCGCTTCTCCCCAGAATTGGTCAAAATAGTGTACAGTTGTGTAGGGGGTCAATCGTAGCACACGGGTGTCACTAGGTCTCTTACTTTAAAAAAAAAATGTTGCTACGCAAGACAGCAGGTGTGAGGCTAGTTTAAAATGCAATGTCATAGTTCTGTCAAGTTCTGCCAGGTGAGCAAAAAATAAAATCCCGGACCTTCTCCAAGGAACAGCTGTCGAGCTACCAAAAATTGCGCAGGGAAGACAGCAGGCGTGGTACTTGATTTAAATGCAATGTCATAAAATTTTACAAGGAGTAATTCTACCAGGTGAACAGAACAGCCGAACACGGACCTCCTCCAAGGCACAGTTGTAGAGCTACCGCTGTTTCTTCTGCTTTGGAAACTTTGCTGTGGAGACATGTCAGGAACCCGGGGATGTGATTGTTATACTTACCAGGATCTCCGATGACATCAGTCCACCTCCGAAGCTGGCGGCATCTCGCTTTAGTACAGTAAAGTGAGAAGCCGAGGAGGAGGAGGAGAAGACGGGGTGTCAGCAAAAATCACATCCTCAGGGGTCCCCGTCATGTTCCTACAGCACCTTAACATGACACAGTAACATATGCTGTGTCTTGCCATCGGTTTCTCCTGGGAGGACTCTGGCTCCCCCTCCCCGTCTGAGGGCCAAATGTATAAGAATATTGAACATACACAAAATAACTCATAAAGCAGTTAAAAAGAAACAGAAGAAAAAAAAGTTTAATCAACTTTTTATCTACATCAAAACTGTAAGGTGATGATAAATCCCAAATGTCTGATGCAATCCTTACCTGCGACCCCGGGATCGCTCTATGGAAAGCCTCTGTGGTCTCCTTCACCAGTGCAGTGAGAGCGTAATATTCCTCGCTCCCTGGTAACACTGTTTGTTCTATATCCAGATTAATTCCATCCATATACTGAGCCTTCGCCAGCGTCACCTGCTGCTCTATCCAGGCAGATCTTGCATCTGGAGCCACAATATCCTTCAATGGGACGTCTCCTGTAAGAACAGAGGAGGACATTACAGGAGGTACCCTGCAAAAACATCTTATAACCCAAACAATCATGAGAATCTGGGAGTCATGTCAGTTGCTGGGCAAGGTTGTTGCAGCCACAGCGACACATCAGTACACATGGCCGGGCCAAGTACAGCTCATGCACATACATGTAAGGGACTCACCCTAAGACTGCCTTATGGGAAACCTGAGGTTGTAATGACCACTAGTGGCCAGTTGGAAAAACTGCACCCAGATAGTGTTCTGTGTGTTGGGATTGGCTGATAGAAGGTCACATGTTTGGAAGGGTCCAGAAGATTCTTGGGCCATATGTAAAGGTCTTTAGCCTTTTGCTGAATAAAGCAGAGAATGTAGTTGTAAGAAGTGGTGCTGGGACAGACAGCATGCAGACCACTGCTGAGAAGCTGCTGCCACTAGTGGAGGACATTGTGGGACACATCGCTGACTGTAAGAGCACATGATTTGGGTATATAGGCATTGGGATCCCTCTTGAATCTGCTGAGAATGAAAAGGACGGAGTAACAATTTGCAGAGAGTAAACCAGTTGCTGCAATTAGGTTTATGCACTACTGCCTGTGCAATCAGACACCGGTTAAGGGACAGTGACTCTTTACATCTCTATCGACAAACTGTAAGTGAGGTCAATTCCAACACGAGTCATAAGTATGCACCCTGATAGAGACTCACACAGGCCTGTTGTATAGGGAAACGCTGCAGCAATTAATAGTTAAAGGGACATTGTTCACACCTTACAGATGAAGGCCAAGAGGCATACACCATCACGAGGCCTTGGAGTAGATACGTTGTGGTCAGTCTTGTATTGATAGCAGTTAAGTGTTCATATTGCAAAAAGGACTGTGTACTGCAACCCGTGAAGTATTTCAGTGTTATAGGGCTAGTGCGGGTCATTCATACCCTTTTCTAAACATTGTTGTTTTACTGCTTGCAGGAAGTATTAGTTATAGAACGAAGTTAGCGCGATTGGCGTTAACTAACTGTAGAGTCAAAGTCTGGTTAGCTGCGCTTATTAACGCTCATATCGGTATTTGACATTGTGTTCCTAAATAAACATTGCATTTTGTCTATACTCCGTGGTCTGCATCAAATTCCTAGAACCTGTGCTGCATCACCACTCGCGACTTATGTAATGAAGGGGCTGCAACATTCCAGCAAGGATCATAGCCAGTGGTATAGCTATAGGGGGTCACAATTGTGACCAAAGCCTGGGGGGCCCCCAAGGGCCCCCCGCACCAGTCACAAGCTCCCGCCCCCCCCCCCAAAGCTCAGAGATTACAGATTGCTGCATTACTCACGCTGACGCACCGCAGTCTGTCTTATAGTCTTGAAGCATAGCGCCGATTGTCTCCTTCCCCCGCAGAGCTTATACACTGTACAGAGCGCAGGAGTGAGAGATCTGGAGAGGGAGCCGATTAGCGCTATGCTCTGAGAAGCATTGTGACAGGCTGCGGCGCAGCAGTGTGAGTGATGCAGCAACCTGCACTCTTCCTGGCCTGAGCGATTACAGGAAGAGAACGGGGATCACATGGTGGGAGCACAGAGGAGAGGCCACACTGGCATGGAGGGTTACAGTAGGGGGGGTCCATACGCTGCATGAAAGGGGGCACAAAAAGTAGGTCTTCCTGATCATGATGGAGCCTCAGAAAGGAATTTAGTTCTTGTGGTGGGTACATTCACATGTAGCGGATTTTGGTGAGGATTTGGATGTCAAAATTCACACAGATATTGGTGGCGATTTTCCACAATTCTACATGTGCACCTACCCTTGTTGTATTGAGGCACTATTACGTTGCAGGGCACAACAGGGGGGCTAGTACAGTTTGGGATACAAATGCAAGCATTATTATTATGGGAAGACACTAAGAGAGGCATTTGGGGAAACGCAGGATGAGGAGAGTGTGCAGAGAAAAATCTTGTTCTTGTTTTTTTAACAAGAAGGGAAAGTTATTGATCGCTGGAGGTAACTGCACTGTAATCACTATCGCTGTGTAGAATTGGGCAGACTTATATGGTGACGGTATTACCTAGAGCTATACAACCGCAGAGCTGCTATATCTGACCCTGCAGGGTTATAAAGCCGTCTTATCTGTCTTAAAATGCGTGTGTATAAAATTTTGTTTTTTGGAGGTAAAGGGGGTAAACGGCAGACCGCTGGCGTCATCCCTGGGTACTGGGTGCTGCATCGATAGGTCACTTAAAAGACCCAGTCATGCAGCGTAAAGTTATTTGCAAAGTTTTTCGGCAGCTGTAAAGGGAGGTTTTAAGGGGGCTTCCCTCCCAAGCTGGGTTTTCACCCCGGTTCTGGGAGCCTTTAGCTACGCCCCCGATCACAGCCCTTCATTCTGCTGATCAGGGCGTTCCCTTGTTCTAACCCTACTAATCACACAACATTACCGCGGCCTAACAGAGTAACATAAGCCCAGTGTACAGTACAACACTTAGACACACAAGACCTGCTAGCAGATGACACACAGTTCAAGAGTTTGCCCCCGCAGGAGCCGGTGATTTACAAGCAGATGACTGCGGTTTTCTTGTCACAAACGGAACTTTCCTCCCCGGTGTCATTAGTTCGGAGAGGCGCTGGTCACTTGAGTCATTCATACATTTTCTGTTTCAGCTGCTTAGCGCTAAATTCATGTGTGATAGTTAAAGAAGTTGTCTAAAGGCCCTTTTACACGGGACGATTATCGATCTGGTTGTTCAGGCTCCTGTTGGGTTTTGAACAATAATCATCCTGTGTAAAAGCATGCAGAAAGTGAAGGGCTGGATGAGAATCATCCAGTCGTTCAGTTTTAGGCAGCTTAAAATCCTGAATGGCGATCGTTCAGTGTAAACAGCAGCTGTTCAGTACTGAACAACCACTGCTTACAGTCAGTGGAGAGGGGTGGGGGAGAGCGGGGAGAGAACTCCAGCCGCCCGCCTTCCTGCTGGCCGCGATGTGAGCACGTAACAGCATGGAAGCGAGGATACAGGGGAATGAGTGTCGGGCATCGATTGCCTGACACTCGTTACATGTAAAGGGGCCTTAAGACTTTACTACTGATATCCTATACTCAGAATAAGTCATCAATAGTTTATAAGAGACTTAACTGCCCAAACGCTTTGGAAATACTTCTTACTGCCTCATGGAACACCAGAAAAGATCCTCACTGATCGGTAACAGCATTTGATTCTCAACTGTTTCAAGAATTGTATAAACTGTATCAATGCACCAAGATCCGAACGACAGGGAAATGGAGTCTGCGAGAAAATGAACCAGACGATACTAAACCTATTACATGTGTGACAACATGGGGGTTAAATATCACGCCAAATGGTCACTTTCCTGCTTTACTTTCACTTTATTCACACAATCTTTAACCGAAACAAAGACGACTGGGTCTCCAGAGCAATAATAAATGTTTGGCAACACAAAGTCTCTTTTAAACGTCCCTTGACAGTCCTTTTCAAAGTCCCCTCAGTACAATCCTCCACAGGGTTGAAGGCAACAGCAACAACAAGTCCACTTGATTTGCACAGACCTGTGGATGTCCAGATCGCAGCTGGTCCTTAGTCTGTCGTGCCTTCAGACCCTTAGTCCAAGAGCAGGCATACTCCAGGGGTCCTGCTGGAACCACATAGTTCCTGGTCCATAACGTCTGTCTACTGCATACAACAGGAGTTTTCTTTCACCAGCAGTCTGGTCGCAATACAGCCTTAGCTGAAGTCTAGTCCTCCCAGACACACACCTCTCCTAGGTGTTGAGGTGAGGGGCGTCTCCCTGTCCACTTCTTAGCCACACACTGGGCCTGGCAGCCCTACAGCTCCACTGAGCTGTCTCTCTCTGGCTCTCTCAGCCACACACTCTCTCTCTCACTGCCATAGGAACAACCCTTTTTTTATCACTGACCACACCTGTGGGTGTTTTCCCCTCTTACTTCAGGCACCAGACTGATTGTCTGTTGCCCCCTACAGGCCATCCTCTGTAGCACACCCCTACACATGCCATACCAACCTCCAAGAGAAGTGATTGGCCGGGTTTACTAGCCGAATTGATGTATTTATACAATAACACCATCCATTGTTCAATGGGATACACGCCTTATTATCTAATGTTTGGTTGACAAAGAAAATTGCCTGCTGATCTGTCAGTGGGAGTACAAGTGTCTGAAGATCCAAATCCTCTACCCACCACTGAATGGATTCACGATCTACAAAGACATCTGGAAAAGCACAAGAAATTGTAGACACTCGCATGGAGCAAGTCCATAAAAGACAAGAGCAAGATTTTAACTTGCAAGCCAAGGCTGAACCACTAACAAAAGGAACAAGAGTGTGGCTAAAGAAAGAGCATCGAACAGGAAAGCTGGAGGACAGATGGGAAGCAATGCCTTACACCATAATAGGAATAGCCGTTCCAGAAAAAGGCCTGTATCGTATTGCTCAAGATGGAAGAGCCCCTAAATTGGTTCACCGAAACAGGCTAAAACGTTTCTCTACCAGACCCTACTGTGGCAGATACATCAGAAAAAGGTGAAAGGACACCAAACCCAGTGAAGAGAACTGAAAGTACAAGGAACATTGGTGAATTGGACAACCCTTTAACATCGTACTTAAGTACTGCGGTGACTTTGGTTGGACCAAGCCTATTGGATTAGGTTCCGGCAGTATCTGTTGAATCACCCAATGTGAATGAAACTCCAGTACCAGCAATGTGTAGGTTTCCTGATGTACAAAGTTCTAGCGAAGAATCAGAATATGACGCTGTCAGCATCCCCAGACGCTCACAAAGGAGTAACTTTGGAAAGCCTCCAATTCGCTTTGAGGATGAGGACTACTAAAGAACCAGAAGTCATGTGACAGACTGTTATTATTTAGTTAATTTATTCAAGTGTTCTTGAAGAAATTACAAAAACAAAACAAACAAACAAAAAAACGTTGAAACCTCTTCGTTCAAGTTTTGTGCCTTAAGAGGCGACACAATAAAGTTTACAGTAACGTTTAAGTTTTAGCACCCTGAAGAACTATTCAGAGATTCTTTAACTCCAGTTCATAGTTCCTGTTTTTCATAAGACTCTCCCACATCCTGTTTCCCAAGACTTGTTACAGCCGCACAAGCAACATGTTATGGACTCTGTGCCCCAAATTGTGCCTGGGGACGGTACCCTCAGCTAGTGGTAGCGTGGCTGGCTACCAGGGCTCTTAGATGAAAAAAAAAACAAAGAAAAAACTAAGCTCTATGGCGGGCTTATTAGGGGGTAATTGTTTTCGGTTTTCTTTTTAGTTCGGACGCCAGTGCCCTTGGGCACGATTTGTAGTAGAGAGGTGCTGAATAACACACGGAGCCAGATATTCTGCTTAACACATGATGTTATTCAATCAGACAGGGAGGTGAGGATATTCTCTTCAACACTGAGTGAGTAATAAATGATACACGAGTTGCAACAATGAAGATGCTTGTGTCTGACACATTTATATACTGGGAGCTCACTCCGGATTTCTCTTCTCCATCCCCCTTCGTATTTACATTTCTTCATCTCAGCTCTCTCTCTTAAGGCCCATTTAGACACAATGATTATCGCTCAAAATTCGCTCAAAAGCCGTCTTTTGAGTGATAATCGTTATGTGTAAATGTTCGCCCATCATGCAGATTTCGTTAAGCCGTCGCTGATCGTTGATCTTTCAGCCTGCTGAAAGATGACAATGAGCCTTATCAGGGATTCACAGCGGGATACAAATGATACTATTTTGTTTCAGCTGTATCCTGCTCCCTGATGACTCTGTTCTCCATACCCGACGCTCTGTATAACAGCCAGGCTCTCTGTGCAGAAAACATCTGGATGCAGAAGACAAGCGGGGACACTCCGCTTGTCTTCTGCATCCTCTGCTGGCAGCGCAAGGCGATTGCTCATCTTGAGCGATCATCTTGCGCTGTAAATGACACAGCAATGATCGCTCAAAAGTCGCTTGAGCGACATCTTTTACCGTTGTGTCTACAAGGGCCTTTATCTTCTACTCACAGTCACAGCTGACTCATCTGTTTTTCACCATTACTCTCGTTTCTCTCCTTCTCTTCTGCTTCTCTCTTTCCTTCTTTTGCTCTTCCTGGCTTCTCAATGTCCTAGCAACAGACCCCCGTCAATCTACTATTGATGACCTATTCTGCTGATGGTTTACAACTGGACAACCCCATTAAAGGACGTATTATTTTCTTCCAGAAACAGTGCCACTTTCATCCACGGGTTTTGACTAGTAATGCAGCCGAGCCCCATTTACTTAAGACTAATCTGTAGTACTAGACATTGCCTACGGACAATAGTGGCGCTGGTTCTAAAGGGAGTAAAATAACTAACTTTTTTACTTATGTTATATATGCCCTTTAAATTAAAATCTGATAGTTCCATGTACGGCCCTCCATTTACACTCATTCCTTAATGGAGTTTGCCAGGAAATTATTAATAATGACCTAAGCTCTGGAAGATCATCAATAGTCGATTGGCTAGAGTCTCAAGTGACGGACCCCAGCCAAGCAGCTGCCTACGGTCATTGTCGCTACACACATGGCTACTGAGTGGAAGATGCTGCTCTGACCCCTGTGTACAGTATTGGCTGGTGCTTGTACCTGCAGTTACGAGCACTAGTCAGTAACCCACTATGTAGCATCAATGACAGCGAGCACCCGATCAGCTGATCAGGGGCTTGAGCAACGGACTCCAACCGATCCACTACTGATGATCCATCCTGAGGAATAAATAGTATTTCCCTGGAAAACCCCTAATATATATATTTGTTTATTTTTTTCATATGTATAGCCTAGCAGCAACACAAACTTACCCTTTAGGACAAATCTTGCTCCCTTGGAGTGCGCAAAACACATGAGCTCTGGGTCATACGGTGCAAAGAGAGCGACTGTCGTGACGTGGGCCCAGTCATAGTTCTTCCAGTTTTTCCCTCCGACGTAAAATACATAGACCTGCAAACAGAAATATAACATTCAGCACTTATAGTGCTGCTGGGGTAGCAGAGCCGCTCCTCCGTCTGTCTAACTGCTTAGATGCTGCGCTCACTGTGGACTGCTGCATCCAAGAACTTAAACAGCCAGAATTGGAGCTATGGTCACTGCAGCAGAGTGTCCGCTACATCTCCCAATTGAGACCCGCTGGTGTTGGCCCAGACTCCGTTCCTGAACCCATACTGTACACGTACGGTGAAGGGCAGGAAAGTGTTTAAGAGCCTGTTGGTGACCCTGACATGTGGGATTTTCTGGAGCATCTTTTGCTTAGAAGGTCAGAAGAAAAGAAAACAAAATCATTGGGTTGTCCTCTTCTGTCTGCTAACAAGTGGAATCAGAGTGGTCCGGCCCCTCGACAACATTCGTTATGGACCCCTTATAGTACCCAGATGAGTCAGCTTAGCATATTGCATTGTTTCTATTTTTGCAGGGCCTGAACCTATACCACAACGGGGGGTTATGGGCTCCTGCTGACCATGGGACTCAGGGACTACACAAATATCAAATTGCCAGGCTGCCTACTTGCTGAGAATTTGTCAACAGCCCTGATATGACTGCTGGTTTACTATTGAGGAGTCTGAGAAAGTTGGGTGAAGACCCCTGCTTGCCGTCACCCAGCTTTCTCAGAAACAGATATGGTGGCTCTGGTCACATCTGTTTGGAGCCTCCGGCACAGATCTGTCCCAAAATCCTGGACAAAATAGCACAGCATGCTGTTGGAAAGTGCCACAGGAGCCCATACCCCATTGTAGTCATTGGGATTTGTCCGGCACTGTTGGTTTCATCGTAGGTTGGATCCGTTTCCTGCAGAGATTTCATTTTTCTGATCCCATGATGGAACGGGGAAGCTCTAACGCCTCGTTAATAGAGCTCAAGAATCGGCAGTGCAGATCGGACACATTCTCGTGCGCCGCAAAATCTGCAACAAATCTTCTGCATGTAAGAGCAACCGCAGGTGCTGCATACAGACAGGTAGCGCCAGGGCAAGTGCTAATCAGCAGCCCTAATACCCTTAATGATAAGGCTTGTAATCATTTATATGGCTACTGTCTGCATGGTTAATGGACACAAGGTTCACCTCCCCCTTATAGCTGTTAACCTGCACAGTTAGGAGGCACTTAAAGGGTAAAAGTAACTTTACTTGAGCAGATATCGCCCTGTGTAGTCGCTGGAAACTGTGAATTCAGGCAGCAGTCATCCCGTGACATGCGGCCTCCCACAGGGCTCTGAGCAACAAATCACTCACTTGTCGGAGTTGCTTGGTTTTTAGTTCACTTCTATGAACGACTGCCTGTTTACATGGAATAGAGGTGGGCGGCCGATAGTCGTGCAGGTGCGCTGCAAATCTATCATCTTATGCCGTGCATAACGACACGGCATGGGACTAGGAACAGGTAAGTAAAGGGTTAAGGCAAGCGAGCTTACAGGAAAGGGGGGGGGCGGAGCTTAGACAGGAAAGGGAAAGAAGAAGAGGAAAGGAGCCAGTCCAGCGTGGAAAGGAGAAGAGGAAGGACGTGAGGAGACACCCGCCCACCCGCCCTGATTTAGGGCAAGGAAGGAGTAGAAGGAGTTAGTTAGGGCAGGAAGATTGTTGTAAGTTGTCACAGCTAGGTTAGGCCTGGAGTTTTTTCCGTGCTGTACAAGTGGAGGAAGGTTAGCAGCCAAAGGACCTGGGCTCACGAACTTCCTCGGGACTGTTACTGACTCATAAGTTTTAATGTTTACGGCACGGAAAGGTTTTCAAAGGTTTCAAAGTTAATAAGTTTTGGATAACATTTGGTTTAATAAAGCTGTGGCCTACCCCACAAGTTTTACCCATCAAGAAGACTGATGTTTAATTTAATAGGTAAGAGAGCATTTTGGTAGAATGGATGTTCCCAGTCCTGCTATGTGAAAGCACAGAAGCCATAGTTGGTGGATGTCTGCCGGGCACGTATGTGTTATCTGACCAACAGTCGTCCTGTGTAAAGGTACCTTTATTTACTGCACTTTTGTTAAACTTTTGACATGTCTGAGAGACATGTTAAAAGTTTTGATCAGTGGGTGCCCCACTGCTGAGACCCCCCACTGATCACTAGAACGAGGGGGCTGCAGCGCTCACCCCAGCACTGTGCTCCTTTGGCCGGCTTCACTGATTTTTTTGCTCCTTCTACATATTATAGGTGGCAACTATACACCTCTATGATGCCATCTTCGCTGCTTATTGGCTCTTCCAAGAAGCTGAAGACTGCGTAGGGGGCACAGCGCTCGTTCTAGAGATCTCAGACACCCCTTCCCCCTTGCCTGCACTGTGTCTCTCAAACACATCAAAAGTTTCACAAAAAAGTGAAAGTTACTCTTTAAAGGGGTTTTCCATGCAAGTCTCACTGTCAGTGATGGAGTCAGAGCGAAAGCCCCTGCCCCGACCTGTGTAGCAGCCAGCACTTAGAATTGCAGGTGCAATGCCCATCGATTTTTAATGGAAGCTGCGCCATCCACTACACAGGGGTTAGAGAGTGGCTTCCACTCTGACCCCGATGTATCCCGGCACTGACAGCAGCCGCTGCCTGGAAGACCCCTGTAAGAGCTTTCTGACGCATAGTGGTAATATTTTAGCCATGCAGCAAATTCTTTGTGGGACCGTACGTTCTCTCCTGCGTGCCACAGGCGCACTACTTTGGCACGTATGCATACATAATACACACCAAGGTAGTGTAGGTTTCGTTCTTTTTTACGCACTTTACATGCTGTGAGAGGCACCACTGAAGGTAAAGTTAGTTACCAGGTATTACACGGGCAAAGCCCACTTGTGTGATACATGCTAAAAACCGCTTGTGTGTCAGAGCCCTTCTGCTCAGGGAGCGGTTACACCTGTGGGTGTTCTTCAGGTGTTTGCTGCAGATTCCGAATACGGGAGAAGCCATTTCTGTCCTCTATACTTTCTCTCCTTTTATTTGCCTCACTGATTTTAGCTTCAGAAACACAAAGAGAACCTGCAGGAAGATCATAAATCTTCACAATCAGAGCCAATCACAGGGAACATGTGACAGAATGAACTTCTCCCTGCACCTCCCCCAGTATTAACCATCAGGAAGTCCTTCTAATAAACAATACATGATACATTGTATCCAATCCATAATAACACACATTGTACCTCGAAGTCCCGGGTGTCTCTGATGGGCTGGCACAGAGCGGGGTCAGAGCAGGGGCACCCACCCCAGCAGGCAGACACCCCTAGAGAGAGGAGCAGTCCCAGCAGCGAGCAGTCAGACAGCCCCATCCTCACAGTGTCAGCACTGACTCCCATGGAGGAGGAGGGAGGTGTTACATCAGGGGAGGAGGCGGGTTGTGTCCATCCTAGATGCAGATTGGTTCCAAGTCACAATGATGTAGCTGACTTTATGCACAATGTAACCTGCACCCAGCGATGATCCTGATGCAAACTGAGGGGAAGATTGTACTTTGTTATATAACTGCTTTTATTGATGAAGTATTTACAAATATTGTAAATAACAATAATAAAGCAATACAAAAATCAATCTGCGTTGTCACCAGTCAATGTTATGCAGCAGGGAGCCCGGAGGGTAGTAGTCCAGTAGTTGCACATCCAACTTTGAAAACCACAGACACAGGAAAGGGTTAAGGCTCATGTCTAGAGATGAGCGAGCATACTTGCTAAGGGCAATTGCTCGAGCGAGCATTGCCCTTAGCGAGTACCTGCCCGCTCGAGAGAAACAGTTCGGGTGCCGGCGCGGGGGAGCGGTGAGTATCGGCAGTCAGCAGGGGGGAGCGGGGGGCAGAGAGGGAGAGAGAGATCTCCCCTCCATACCTCCCCGCTCTCCCCCGCAGCTCCCTGCCCACCGCCGGCACCCAAACCTTTTCTCTTGAGCGGGCAGGTACTCGCTAAGGGCAATGCTCGCTTGAGCAATTGCCCTTAGCGAGTATGCTCGCTCATCACTACTCATGTCCACAACCACCTTTCCACCGCGTGTTTTGCATGTCGCATGATACACGGTGAACGGAGTCAATGAATGTCAAGGAACTAGAAATAGATAGCAGCATGCTTTATTTTTCTGTGTATCACGCAGTATGAGCCCTATACATTTGTATAGGCAGTGTATGAAATGCCGTCCATGTGCCACTGGGATCCACACTGATTCTGAGAACGAGGGTCCCGTGTCCACCCCTCCTCCTCACTGTGGGCTCGCTGCAGTCACCTGCAGGGGCTTAGAGATGGAATGGAGCGGTGGTCACACACACGTGGTGCTGCTCTATTCATTTCAGTTGGGCTGATGTAAGTAGCCCAGTACAAGCACTCGGTTATTTCCATCAGTCCCATTGAAGATGAAAAGAGGCGCACCACGCATGCTCAGCCACCGCTACATTCAATCTGCTACTCACTGGGGGGCGAGTGGGGAGGGGACATGAGACTCCAGTTCTCAATATTGGTGGGGATCTAAGTGGTGAGATTTCACACTTATATCACCTATGCATAGAAGTGTTGAGTAAACTGAAACAGTCTGACCTTGTTTTAGGCCAAACTTTGCTAAAGGTTTGGTGTAATATCCAAGAGTTAGTGGGGCCCCTCCATAATGTTATGTGTCTGTCTTGTGCAATTGTCTTGTCAGTGTCTTATTTGTGTAGTGCACTTGGTATGCGGAATAAGTTGGCGCTATACAAATAAAGATTATTATTATTATTATTATTTGCACCTTTGCAGCATTAAAAGGGTTAATGTCTGGGTTATGTCTGAGCAATGTATCTTTTTGTGTGTCATGTGACTGTGTTATATATATGTGATTGCAAGGTGCAGTGCAAGGGTCTTCTTTTATGCTGCTTGCAAGAGATAACTAGTGAGCAAGAGAAGTCAGTGAGTGAGCCACATAGACATTGATCGGTCTGTGTGTGGAGAATGGAGGAAGCTGAGCGTTTCCCTTCTGCTTGGCCTTGGACCAGTCTACCTAGGATATGCTTTTGCTACCACTAAGCACTGAGTGAGAAGGAAGGACCGTTGCTTGTCGAGAGAAAGGTACATGAAGCGTGAGTGTTGAACAGTTAGGAGAAAAAGAGAGAGAGAGAGAGAGTCGCCGGGAGCAGGATCACACAGATAACTAGGACTGTGGATTGTTCGGATTACCCCAGGAATCCTCCATGTAACACCACCTTCTCCTGTTGTATCTGTGCCAATCTTCTGGCACTTTATCAAATGTTACAGTAAACGAACATTATTGACTGTCCCCGGTTTGTCCATGAAAGTTTCCCTGCGTTTAGACTATTTTATTACACCATCCAGCTTCACTGCAGAGGATGGAATGGTGGCGTCACGAGTGACAAAAGAGACTCAAGGTTACTTCCAGTTACTTTTCCCTGTGAGCTCCCCCAGCAGTAACTTAGTCGGGTCCCGAGCTACTCTTAAGGTAGGAGATGGTAGCTCCACTGGGACATAGTTCTTATCTATCCCGCCATCTCCTCGGCTGTGGGCCCGCTCCTCGGAGGCTGCATTTGGCTCAACCTGAATGGTTCATCTTGCCTGAACTTACTAGAAGTTGCTGGTGGTCCAATGTGGCTCAGTAGTTAGCTGTGAGTTAACATGGATGCCCAGAGCATAGTGAAGGCTCCCAGGGCTACAATGCATGGATACCTAGATGCAGGGCTTAATAGGCAACACTGAAAATTATTACATACCAAAATGCTGAATGGTCTGGCAGCGTCTTGTCTCCCCATTGAAATCTAATTCTACCCATTGAACATGCAGGGAGTCAGTAGCAATAGCTGTTGGCCAAACAAGTATTTGGCTTACAGTTATCTTAAGCATATGGCCACCTTAAAGGGGTCTTTACACTAAAGACATTTATGCACAGTATAAATGTCTGATCGTTGGTGGTCTCACCTCTGCATCTCAAAATCTGTGCACCGTGAATGCCCCATATGAATGGAACAGCGATGTGCATGTATGATCGCCGCTCCATTCACTTCTATGTCCCGTACAAGTAATTGGCGCGATGTGTGATTGTTCCAAGCAAGAGAAGCCAAGTAATCTTGTCGATATGATACCTTTTAATGGCTAATAAATAGAGATGAGCGAGCACCAAAATGCTCGGGTGCTCGTTGCTCGAGTCGCATTTTTCGCGATGCTCGAGAGCTCGTTTCGAGTAACGAACCCCATTGAAGTCAATGGGCGACTCGAGCATTTTTGTATATGACCCATGCTCCACATAGGTCTTCACTTGTGAAAAACCAGAAAACATCTGAAAATCATGGAAACACCACAGAAACGGATAGGGCAGGGCAGGGGCAGCATGCAGGGCTGCATTTCAGGCTCCCAGTCTCACTATTAAGCCACAATAGGGGCTAGAGTCTGCCCCCCCTCCTAACAATTTTTTACTTCGGACAAACGCTCATTAGCAAGGCGCACCTTAGTTAAGCACCACACTACCTGCAACCAAGCACAATCTCTGTCTGCGGGACACACCGCTGCCTCTTCTCCTGGGTTACATGCTGCCCAACCCCCCCCCCCCCCCCCGCACGACCCTGCGTCCACAGCGCAAACAAAAGTGTCCCTGCACAGCCTTCAGCTGCCCTCATGCCACACGCTGGCTGCATAGCCACACCACCCTCATGTCTATTTATAAGTGCGTCTGCCATGAGGAGGAACCGGAGGCACGCACTGCAGAGGGTTGGCAGGGCCAGGCAACGACCCTTTTTGAAAGGGGGTGCGATAGCCCACAATGCTGTTGAGAATCGATGATAAATTGACGTACGATCATCATTCCAATCCTGTGCCACCTCCGTCGCAAAAATGTCACGAGCCACAAACGTGGGCATAAAGGGGACTCGGGTCCTAGCCCAGCACTTCTACACATCTCCACAATGCAGCAATACTCTGTGCGGGAAGTATGTGAGCGGGCCCAGGGTCAGGCTCGGTCCCAGCAAACACCTAGTGTGGCCCAAGGTGCTGTGAGTGACATAGCAATGGGGACTCCATGTGTCCACACACTACTCATTGTGTTTGGGTGTAGGATACCTCATCAACAACGCAAGGGGAAAGCCATCTGCACTCTGCACCGTACCCAAGTCAGTCAGTGTCTTTGTGCCAGACAGGTAAAACACCGCTATGGGAAGTATGTGTGCACCCACAGCATAGGTGAGTCCAAGGAATTTAAAGACAGTACACATAAAGAAATCAGAGTGCCCAAACATGGCAGACTTTCACTGTGCTGAGGACATAGGCCTCTGCACAAACCCTCAGCAATCGCGGGCATAGAGTGGACTCCGATGCTAGCGTAGCTGTGAACATCTCATTAGCGCTGTATCGCTCCTCTTGTTTGTCCCAAAGCAGTTCCCCCATATAGCTGTGGTAACGCAAGAGAAAATGCATGTTGGCCTCGGCCCACAATCCATGCCCTAGTTAGTCAGTGTTTTTTTTAGTGCCAGGCAGGTAAAACACCGCAATGGGAAGTCTGTGTGCACCCACAGCATGGGTGGGTCCAAGGAACCCAAAGACAGGACACATAAAGAAATCAGAGTGCCCAAACACGGCAGACTTTCACTGCGCCGAGGACATAGGCCTCTGCACAAACCCTCAGCAATCGTGGGCATGAAGCGGACTTCGATGCTAGTACACCTGTGAAGGTCTCATTAAATCAGTTACATTTTCTTTCATCGCTCCAAAGACTGCGTCAGCCAGGAAAAAGTTCCACAGGCCCCACCTGGCGCAGTTGCAGTTCCCCCGGGACATAGGCCTCGGCCCACACCCTCAGCAATCGCGGGCATGAAGCGGACTTCGATGCTAGTACACCCAAACCAGTGTCTCAGATAACTGTGGTAACACAAGAGCAAATACATGATGCCCAGTGCTGATCCCCTGACCCCAAGCAGGAGGAGGTGGCCTTACAAGGCCAAGAAACCATGACCAGGACCCGCTGTAGCCTGTGTGGGAAGTATGTGAGCGGGCCTTTGGTCAGGCTCGGTCCCAGCAAACACACTGTGTGACCCAAGGTGCTGCGAGTTAAATAGCAATGGGCAATCCAGGTCCCCTCACACTATTCATTCTGTGTTGGTGTCGGATAGCTCCATCGACACCGCAAGGGGAAAGCCAGCTGCACTCTGCACCCTACCCAAGTCAGTCAGTGACTTTGTGCCAGAAAGGAAATCACCGCCACGGGAAGTCTGTGTACAACCACAGCATAGGCGGGTCCTAGGCAACCCAAGAAATGAACCATGAAGAAATCAGAGTGCCCAAACATGGCAGACTTACACTGCGCCGAGGACATAGGCCTCTGCACAAATCCTCAGCAATCGCAGTCATAGAGCGGACTCCGATGCTAGTGCAGCTGTGAACATCTCATAAGTGCAGTATTGCTCCTCTTGTTTGGGCCAAAGCAGTGCCCCGGATAACTGGGGTAACGCGAGAGAAAATGCATATTGGCCTCGGCCCACAATTCATGCCCTAGTCAGTCAATGTTTTTGGGCCAAATAGGTAAAACACTGCGATGGGAAGTCTGTGTGGACCCATAGTATAAACAGACCCCTGTAACATTCCAGTAGAAAAGGTATAAGCAGACCCCAGTAACATTTCGGTAGCAGTAGATCAATGTGAAAAACAGAAAATTAACCAGCGCTCCGGTGCTTTGGAAAATGGCAGATGATGCAAGGTAGTGCAAACGAGGTGTATATGATGTGGATGTTACTTACTTCGCAGGGGTGCTAGTGGTTAAGCACCCCTGAATCCAAGGTAGCAGGCAGAATTCAGAAGGTATATATAGTAATTCCTTTTTATTGCAACGCGTTTCGGCCGTTATATCGGCTTTTCTGCCTGCTACCTTAGATTCAGGGGTGCTTAACCACTAGCACCCCTGCGAAGTAAGTAACATCCACATCATATACACCTCGTTTGCACTACCTTGCATCATCTGCCATTTTCCAAAGCACCGGAGCGCTGGTTAATTTTCTGTTTTTCACATTGATCTATCCCTATCCCGTGGTGGTTTTTTCATCGCCGGGAGCAACCAAGACGCTCTCCTCAGGATGTCTCGTGAGACCGGTGCGAGGAATTTCTTTCTGGATTGACACGCCATCTTGGATATTGACGCACGGGCACCCCACAGACGGGCCCGGCGTCACGGGGTGAGTTACCTTCTGCACACGATTGCCCCATATTTATTTACGTATATTCTCTGTATTTTTTGACAACCACGTCTTATCCATTTCTTGGAGCGCTATCCATCTTTATCTTCATTTCGGTAGCAGTAGTATAGGCAGACCCCAGTACCATTTCTGTAGTAGAAGTATAGGCACACACCTGTAACATTTCTGTAGCAGAAGTATAGGCAGACCCCTGTAACATTTCTGTTGCAGAAGTAAAGGCAGACCCCTGTAACATCTCAGTAGCAGGAGTATAGGCAGACCCCAGTACCATTTCTGTAGTAGATGTATAGGCAGACCCCTGTAACATTTATGTAGCAGCAGTATAGGCAGACCCCAGTATCCTTTCTGTAGCAGCAGTATAGGCAGACCCCAGCACCATTTCTGCAGTAGAAGTATAGGCAGACCCCAGTGACATTTATGTAGCAGTAGTATAGGCAGACCCCAGTATCATTTCTGTAGCAGCAGTATAGGCAGACCCCAGCACCATTTCTGTAGTAGAAGTATAGGCAGACCCCAGTAACATTTCTGTAGTAGAAGTATAGGCAGACCCCTGTGTCATGGAATATAAAGTGTTCAGTTTCAGAATGCAATAAGTGTATGTTTCTTACCTTGTATTGGACTATTGACCCTTAAATAGAAAACTAAAACCTGTGCTTTGTAGTACCGGGAACTAGGATTTTAAGATAAGAAGTCAACAGACAAATTAAATAAGGCTAAGCTATGTTAACAGAGAAGACAAATTTGTTAGATGAGCCTTTTGGGCCGCAGAAAAATTGGCAGTTTAGCGTGATGACATGTTGTTTCAGGAGGAGGAGTAGCAGGAGGAGGACTAATATCAGAGACAGATTGACAAAGCTAAATGCCCTGTTTTTCTGGTGATAGAGAAGAGTGCTTTTATCTGCGGTTGCAGCGAAAAGAATCTTTAGTTTCCGCTGCTCTCCGCCGGTGGAGAAGAGAAGTCTGGGGAAATCCAGCCTTTGTTCATCTTTATGAGTGTAAGCATGTCGGCACTGGCAGTTGATTAGCCCAGCTGCAGTAAACACCCTCTCTGACAAGACGCTAGCAGCAGGGCAAGCCAGCACCTCCAGGGCATACAGCGCAAGTTCGTGCCACGTGTCCAGCTTTGACACCCCATAGTTGAATGGAGCAGGGGCATCACGGAGGACGGTGGTACGATCGGCTACGTACTTCCTCACCATCGGTTTACAGTGCTCCCTCCGACTCAGCCTTGACTGGGGAATGGTGACGCAGTCTTGCTGGGGAGCCATAAAGCTGGCAAAGGCCTTGGAGAGTGTTCCCCTGCCTGCGCTGAACATGCTGCCTAATCTCCGCGCCTCCTCTGCTACTTGGCCCTCCAAACTGTGCCTTCTGCCGCTAGCGCTGTCAGATGGGAAGTTTAGCATCACTTTGTCCACCAGGGCCCTGTGGTATTGCATCACTCTTGTACCCCTTTCCACTTCGAGAATGAGAGTGGAAAGGTTCTCCTTATACCGTGGGTCGAGAAGGGTGCACACCCAGTAATCTGTGTTGGCCAGAATGCGTCTAACGCGAGGGTCAAGAGAAAGGCAGCCTAACATGAAGTCAGCTATGTTTGCCAGGGTGCCAGTACGCAAGACATGGCTGTCCTCGCTAGGAAGATGACTTTCAGGATCCTCCTCCTCCTCCACAGCCCATACAAACTGAACAGATGAGAGGCAAGCACCATGGGTACCCTCTGCAGTGTGCCCAGCTGTCTCTCCCCCCTCCTCCTCCTCCTCCAAAACGCGCTGAGATATAGACATGAGGGTGGTCTGGCTATCAAGTGACATACTGTCATCCCCTGTCTCCTGTTCCAACCGCAAAGCATCGCCTTTTATGCCTTGCAGTGAACTTCTCAGCAGGCATAGCAGCGGGATGGTAACGCTAATGATTGCAGCGTCTCCGCTCACCATCTGGGTAGACTCCTCAAAGTTTCCGAGGACCTGGCAGATGTCTGCCATGCAGGCCCACTCCTCGGTAAAGAATTGGGGAGGCTGACTGCCACTACGCCGCCCATGTTGAAGTTGGTATTCCACTACTGCTCTACGCTGCTCATGCAGCCTGGCCAACATGTGCAGCGTAGAATTCCACCATGTGGGCACGTCGCACAGCAGTTGGTGCTCTGGCAGATTAAACCGATGTTGCAGGGTCCTCAGGGTGGCAGTGTCCGTGGTGGACTTGCGGAAATGTGCGCAGACGCGGCGCACCTTGCCGAGCAGGTCAGATAAGTGCGGGTAATTTTTCCGAAACCGCTGAACCACCAGATTAAAGACGTGGGCCAGGCATGGCACGTGTGTGAGGTTGCTGAGCTGCAGAGCCGCCACCAGGTTACGACCATTGTCACACACAACCATACCCGGTTGGAGGCTCAGCGGCGAAAGCCAGCGGTCGGTCTGCTCTGTCAGACCCTGCAGCAGTTCGGGGGCCATGTGTCTCTTGTCACCTAAGCTGAGTAGTTTTAGCACAGCCTGCTGACGCTTGCCCACCGCTGTGCTGCCGCGCCGCGCCACACTGACTGCTGGCGACGTGCTGCTCACACTTCTTAATTGAGAGGTAGAGGTTGTGTAGGAGGAGGAGGGGAAGGGTTTAGAGGAGGGGGCATAGACCGCCGCAGATACCAGCACCGAGGAAAGACCCACTATTCTGGGTGTGGGTAGGACGTGAGCGGTCCCAGGCTCTGACTCGGTCCCAGCCTCCACCAAATTCACCCAATGTGCTGTCAGGGAGATATAGTGGCCAGTACTTGTCCACATATCCGTGGTTAAGTGGACCTTCCCAGTAACCGCGTTGGTAAGGGCACGATTTATGTTGCAGGAGACATGCTGGTGTAGGGCTGAGACGGCACACCGGGACAAATAGTGGCGACTGGGGACCGAGTAGCGTGGGACCACCGCCGCCATCATGTTTTTGAAAGCCTCCGTTTCCACAAGCCTGTATGGCAGCATCTCCAGGCTGATTAATTTGGCAATGTGCATGTTTAAAGCTTGTGCATGCGGGTGCGTGGCAATGAATTTGCGCTTTCACTAAAAACGCTTGCGCTAGCGACAGCTGGACGCTGCGCTGAGAGACATTGCTGGATGGGGTCGAGAACAGTGGAGGTGAGGGTGTGGGTGCAGGCCGGGAGGCGCTCGTGCGTGTGTCCTGAGAGGGGGGTTGGATCTGTGTGGCAGGTTGAAGAGGCAGTGGTGCGACCCGGAGGCGGTGAACGGCCTTCGTCCCACTTTGTGGGGTGCTTGGCCACCATATGACTGCGCATGCTGGTGGTGGTGAGGCTGGTAGTGGTGGCTCTCCGGCTGATCTTGGTGCGACACAGGTTGCACACCACTGTTCGTCGGTCGTCCGGGCTCTCACTGAAAAACATCCACACCCTTGAACACCTAGCCCTCTGCATGGAGGCTTGGCGCGAGGGTGTGCTTTGGGAAACAGTTGGAGGATTCTTCGCTCTGGCCCTGCCTCTACCCCTGGCCACCCTGTAAGATGGTGAAACAGTCCTCCT
This sequence comes from Eleutherodactylus coqui, assembly GCF_035609145.1. Taxonomy (NCBI): domain Eukaryota; kingdom Metazoa; phylum Chordata; class Amphibia; order Anura; family Eleutherodactylidae; genus Eleutherodactylus; species Eleutherodactylus coqui. The sequence goes on from NC_089839.1 coordinate 308,366,910, forward strand.
GCTGGGATTGTCCGTTTCTGTTGTAACTGTCATTTTGTTTTTTGACCACAAGAGGTCACTGTGCTCTGGACTGGGACAGAGAAAAAAGAAGTGCATCATGACCATAGAGAGGAGCAGAAAAAGCGGTTAGATGCGTGTGAGCGAGATGAGATGAGCTGGTGAGGACTGCAGCTAGCGAGACAGACACTGCGATCCACCGGAAAAAGGACCCCAACGAGGACCGGAGCTTCCGTGAGGGGAGCTGCATTAGAGACTGTTCCAGAGTTTGTCAGACTACCATCTTAACGGAGAAGATGGTCATTACAGACCGGGCTCAGAAGTAGCGGCGTCAGTGAGTTCATATGGTTCTTGGATGAAATCCTATTCCTGCGTTCCGGACAAAGTCTAAAGGTACCCACCAGACCCGGGTCAGCCAGAGAACTAAGGCCTCTGGTGTAACCGTGCACGCACCGCCAAACTAATTGAGACTAATAACAAGGCCTGCAGTTAGCTAGTTTAGTGAGGCATACTGATGGCCGCCGGCCGCACTGCTGGGGACTGAGCTGTCCGACATAGTCCTAACACACAGAGAACTCTATACTCGTAGAGCTGTCTAAGGATATCTACAAGTCACACGTTACGCAACTGTACTTTGCCTTGACTTGTGAGCTATATATATTGTTATATCTGTTGAGTGGTGTTGTGTAAGGGGAGAATACGGGTGTGTTGATAAGATTGTAAGCTCTTGTGCTGTGCCGCCGGTGCTTCCCTAGCATCCTCACTGATTGTTCCTACTTCCAGGGTGATAGAAGATAAGAGCGGCTGGTTAGAGACGGCCTGCGGCTAGGCAAAAGCTTGGAGGATATTGAAGGCGCACATTATAGAGCACAGCGCTGCATGGCACAAGAGTCTCAGCTTCCCCGCTGAGTGTATGTAACTTTCTGGGGGAGTTCGGGTTGGTTAAGGGTTCTGCCAAATTAAGTAAAATCTCATTGCTACGGATTGGTTTTGAGTCGCGTCTTTTGTTCAGGACTTCGCTGTATTCTGGAAAGCCCACCCCGGTCGGCGGCTTACACTTGGCGTAGTTCGGCAGGATACAGCGATCGTCATGGACGGAGACGTGGCGGGAAACATTCCCCTAGCGCCAGCGGCCCAGGGTGCCCCGGCGCAACAAGATTTCCTAGCCCCAGTACCTGTCACGCCAGCCCAAGTAGGGTACTTATCGGCTGGAGCACTAATGCAGCACTTGCCAAAGTTTAACGGTAAAAATATGGGGTTGCAGGACTGGACCGAAAGGGTACAAAGTATAGTTAAATTGAGTAATTTGATACCTACGCTGCATGCAGAGATAGCATTGGGAGCCCTGGAAGGCGACGCTAGACGGACCGTGATGGTACGGCCCGAGTCAGAAAGAGACACTTTGGAGAAAATATTCTCCCTGCTGGAGGGGGCACAGGGAGGGCGAACCAGGGTAGCGCAGTTGCGCAGCAGCTTCTTCAACCGGTCCCAGCGAGAGGGTGAAACGTTGATACAATACTCTAACACCCTACAGGAAGTGTTGAATGAAGTGCAACGACGGGATTCAGGGGCCATGGGAGCTTTCAAGGAAGTGGACCGGCTACTACGAGACCAATTTATTCTAGGACTATCCAATAGATTTTTACAGGATAAACTGCAAGAGATGACCCGGGCAGATGCTGACCTGACATTTTATAACGTTTACCGGGCTGCTGTAGAGAGAGAAGAAGAGCCCACGGCTGTGAGTGTGCAGGCAGTGAGTAGCACCCAAGTGACAGGGGCCCGGGGAGGTCTTGAAGACTCCGAGTCCTTGAAGGATGTGGTCCAGGCCCTACGAGCAGAAATGAGAGAACTCCGCCTGGAAGTGTCCCAGATGAAGGCGGACTCATCCAGGGCCCCGGGATTGACCCCATCGTCCTGCCCACCTCCACAGAGAGTGTTCCGGGGGCGAGGATCCATTAATCCAGACCCATCCGGGGTGCGGGGATCAAGGGGACCTCTTTGCTGGAGCTGCCAACGGTATGGCCATATCGCTCGAGAGTGCCACCAACAGACGGAACCTGAGCTGGCTTTAAACTTCCGACTGCCGCTGTAACAGGGCATCCTGCGGCAGTTCCCTCAGAGCTAAGCCCACTACGCAATGAACGCGATCTCTATGCTAGCAGTCCCATTATGGAAGCTGAGCTGGAGGGCCAAAAGGTACACTGCCTAGTGGATACCGGATCGGAATGCACCCTGATGCCGTTGGAGTTTTTCGAGAGACACTTCGGGCATATGATGGAACCGGAAGATGGAAGTGTTATCCGGTTGACAGCTGCCAATAATGGTGCAATGGATGTACAAGGGATCGTCTGGATGCGAATTCGGCTGTTTGGGCAGGACATTGGCAAAAAGGGGATCGTGCTGGTAGATCATCCGTCCCGAAAGGGACTCGATGTAACGCTGGGCATGAACGTGCTGAGAGACCTCGATCATCACCTCTATGCCAAGGAAGGGCCTAAATACTGGCAGCGGACCACCACGCACCGGCCAACTCAAAAGGTCCTACAGCAGATGGTGAGGAGCTGCAGTTTACAGAAGAGCCTCATGTCAGGGTGTCCTATTGGGCATGTGAGAGTACCGCTGAGAGCTCCAGTGAAGATTCCACCACGCCAGGAGAAAATTTTGATGCTTCCAGTGGGAGCTGGGCGGCCACTGAATGGACTGGAGGTCCTGATCGAACCTGCTCCACGGGGAGAACTGCAGAACCGCCCACTGGTAGCCCGAGCACTCGTCACCGTGAAAGATGGGTGCGTGCCTATACGCTGCCTCAATGTCTGGGACAGTGAGTCGATCGTTCCTGGGAATACCCTGCTGGCTGAAGTTCATGTGCCCGAGGGCGGTGTCATTCACCGGAGGAGCTTCACGCTACAGCCAGATGGGAGGTCAGCTTGGACCTTTGCTGTGAAGGTCCAGCAAGAACAGGCCCCAACAGCTGAGTGGAACGGTCGAGTGATCATGTCTCTGATGGGAGTGGACCCCCGCTCTCTGACCCCGGGGCAACAAAAGCTTCTGGAAGACACACTATGGGAATACCAGGAAGCGTTCTCAAGGCATGATGAAGACTTCGGGTGTGCCACCGCTATCGAGCATGAAATCCCTACCCGCGACGCTGCGCCAGTTCGAGAACGGTACAGGCAAATCCCACCCAAGATGTATCAAGAGGTAAAAAATATGGTGGCCAGCATGCTGGAAAACCAGGTGATACAGGAAAGTAAAAGCCCGTGGGCTACTCCTGTGGTCCTGGTGCGAAAGAAAGACGGAAGTCTTCGGTTCTGTGTAGATTATCGGAAATTGAATGCCCGAACCATCCGGGATGCTTATCCTCTACCACGGATCGAAGAGTCACTATCCTCCTTGGGTCGAGCCAAGTACTTTTCCACGCTCGACCTGGCTAGTGGATATTGGCAAGTGCTAGTAGCTGAAAAAGACAAGGCAAAGACAGCCTTTATCTTGCCCATGGGACTATATGAGTTCAATAGGATGCCGTTCGGACTGACCAACGCTCCAGGGACGTTTCAGCGGTTGATGGAGCACTGTCTGGGTGACCTAAACTTTGAATCAGTATTGATATATCTGGATGACATTGTGGTGTTTGGGACTTCATTCGAAGATCATCTTAAAAAACTGCGGCAGGTCCTGGGACGACTACAAGATCATGGTCTGAAAATCAAGCCCAAAAAGTGTCAACTGCTTCAACAGCGCATAGAGTTCCTGGGACATGTGGTCACTCCAGAAGGGGTACAACCGGCCCCTAGCAAGGTGGAGGCCGTGCAAAAGTGGCCCCAGCCAAGAACCCTACGGGAAGTACAAGCGTTTCTAGGCCTGGCCGGTTATTACAGGAGATTTATACCCAAGTTCTCTCATCTGGCCGGTCCACTAAACGAGCTGCTGAGAGGCACAACTGGAGGGCCCAGGAATCGCCCCATTGAGTGGGGGCCACGACAGCAAGAAGCCTTCGAGGCATTGAAAAGAACTCTGACCAGCGCCCCAATCCTGGCCTATGCACAGTTTGATAGCCCGTTCTTGCTGTACACGGATGGAAGTTTACATGGTCTTGGAGCTGTGTTATCTCAAGTTCAAGACGGGCGTGAGAGGGTCATTGCCTATGGCAGTAGGTCGTTAAGGGAGTCGGAGCGCAACCCTGACAACTATAGCTCCTTTAGGTTGGAGCTTTTGGCGCTGGTCTGGGCCATGACTGAGAAGTTTGCAGAGTATCTGATGGGTGCAGAAGTGACTGTGATGACGGACAATAACCCGCTAGCGCACTTGGAGAACGCTTAGCTAGGTGCCCTTGAGCAGCGATGGATGGCCCGCCTTTCCAAGTATCGATACCGCATCCAGTTCCGGTCAGGGAGGGAGAACGGCAATGCCGATGCCCTCTCCCGAGTTCCAGTGGGGTCGCCGACCAAGAGGGGAGAAGAGGATTTAGAAGACACTGAAATTCCACACCTCGGCAGAGTACCACCATTCCAGAATCTGACACATTCAAGTGGGGTGGCTTCAGGGATGCCGATGGTGTTGGGGAAGACGTTGGGAGATTGGGAACGAGTCCAAAGTAGCTGCTCGGACCTATGGAAAGTGAGAGAGTGGGTCCGAACTAAGGTTTGGCCTCGCCCGGACGAGCGGGCCAGTCTGACGCAGGAAGGTCAGAAGTTGCTGAGACAATGGGATAAGCTGAGTATTAACCAGGGGCTCCTGTGCCGGACCATATACGTACAGTCAGAGCTGCAGCACCGGCAACAGGTTGTCATCCCTATGTCACTGGGACCAGCTGCCGCTCAAGAAGCCCATGAGAGGGGGGCTCATTTCGGGAGCGCGAAGACGTACCAATGGCTCCAGCGCTTCGTATATTGGCCGGATTTGGGAGAAATGGTGACCGAGGCATGTCTGAAATGTCGGTCCTGCGGGCTGAGTAAAAGCCCCGAGCAACGGGCCCCTGTGCAAACTATCCGCACTTCCGCCCCCCTGGAAATCTTATTGATTGATTATGTACAGATCGGGTACTCTACCTCAGGACGCCCCTACTGTTTGGTCATGACGGACCACTTTACAAAATATGCAGTGGCCGTGCCCACCAGAGATCAGACGGCTGAATCGGCTGCTGAGGCAGTCTGTAAACACTTTATACAAGTGTTTGGGTGTCCGCGGAGAATTCATTCAGATCAGGGGGCATGTTTCCAGGGTGCTTTGATGAGGGAGCTGTATCAGCTCTATGGTATCGAACGTTCCCGCACGACTCCATACCATCCACAAGGGAATGGGGCGTGTGAGCGGTTCAACCGCACCTTGATACAGATGCTGCGGACTCTAGAGGAAAGTCAAAAAGCCCAGTGGCCAGAGTACTTACCTGAGCTGATGTGGGCCTATAACAATAGGGTTCACAATACCACTGGTTACTCTCCACACATGCTTATGTTTGGGAGAGCAGGCCAGGAGATCGAGGATCTTCACATGCCGGATCCGAGACAGCCTCCGCCGAGAAGCACCACCGCCTGGGTGCAAGATCATCGTCGCCGACTGAGAGCAATACATAAGGTTGTGGGTGAGCGCCTGAGACAAGTGGTGCACCCCAACCCGGGGCCAGTGCAGATGGACGAGTATGCTCCAGGTGATCGTGTGATAGTCAGAGCCAAGAGGCCAACCGTAAAATTGGATGGGCGGTGGGAGGCGGTTCCATACATAGTGAAGCAGAAGGTAGATCCTGATATCCCCGTGTATGAGGTTGAGCCCGAGGGGAATGGGGGACCCTCAAGGAACCTCCACCGTAACATGTTGAGACACTGTCACTTTCAGCAACCTGCGGCTGATAAGGAGATGCTTATCCCTACCCCTAGTATTGGGGAACCCCTGGTAGATGATGAATGGTGGGTAGTTCCTGTCCCGGCCATGTCGGAGTCCCCGGTCGTGACAAGCTCGCCACCCAGGGAGAGAGATGCCCAGCCAGCAGAACCACATCCACCAAGTGTGCCAACTGTCCCTGGTCCTATGACTCTGCGCAGGACAGCCAGGTCCACCGCTGGTGTACCCCCACAGCGCTACGCGCAGGATGAGTTTGAGTGGGGGAGGTTGCCGGGGACGGCAACATCTAGTGGGGTGGCATGTAAGATGGTGAAACAGTCCTCCTGCTGGGAATGTCCGTTTCTGTTGTAACTGTCATTTTGTTTTTTGACCACAAGAGGTCACTGTGCTCTGGACTGGGACAGAGAAAAAAGAAGTGCATCATGACCATAGAGAGGAGCAGAAAAAGCGGTTAGATGCGTGTGAGCGAGATGAGATGAGCTGGTGAGGACTGCAGCTAGCGAGACAGACACTGCGATCCACCGGAAAAAGGACCCCAACGAGGACCGGAGCTTCCGTGAGGGGAGCTGCATTAGAGACTGTTCCAGAGTTTGTCAGACTACCATCTTAACGGAGAAGATGGTCATTACAGACCGGGCTCAGAAGTAGCGGCGTCAGTGAGTTCATATGGTTCTTGGATGAAATCCTATTCCTGCGTTCCGGACAAAGTCTAAAGGTACCCACCAGACCCGGGTCAGCCAGAGAACTAAGGCCTCTGGTGTAACCGTGCACGCACCGCCAATCTGACTGAGACTAATAACAAGGCCGGCAGTTAGTTAGTTAGTTAGGCAGGCATACTGATGGCCGCCGGCCGCACTGCTGGGGACTGAGCTGTCCGACATAGTCCTAACACACAGAGAACTCTATACTCGTAGAGCTGTCTAAGGATATCTACAAGTCACACATTACGCAACTGTACTTTGCCTTGACTTGTGAGCTATATATATTGTTATATCTGTTGAGTGGTGTTGTGTAAGGGGAGAATACGGGTGTGTTGATAAGATTGTAAGCTCTTGTGCTGTGCCGCCGGTGCTTCCCTAGCATCCTCACTGATTGTTCCTACTTCCAGGGTGATAGAAGGTAATAGCGGCTGGTTAGAGACGGCCTGCGGCTAGGCAAAAGCTTGGAGGATATTGAAGGCGCACATTATAGAGCACAGCGCTGCATGGCACAAGAGTCTCAGCTTCCCCGCTCAGTGTATGTAACTTTCTGGGGGAGTTCGGGTTGGTTAAGGGTTCTGCCAAATTAAGTAAAATCTCATTGCTACAGATTGGTTTTGAGTCGCGTCTTTTGTTCAGGACTTCGCTGTATTCTGGAAAGCCCACCCCGGTCGGCGGCTTACAACCCCACTGCCTCTTCCAACCTGTCCTGCTGCTGCACTTGCCTGCCCCTCTGAAGACCTGTCCTGAGTAGGCTTAGCAAACCAGGTGGGGTCAGTCACCTCATCGTCCAGCTGCTCTTTCTCCGAATCCTCTGTACGCTCCTTCCTCGGACTTACTGCCCTTAATGCTACCTCACTGACAGACAACTGTGTCTCATCATCATCATCATCCTCCTCACCCACTGAAAGTTCTTGAGACAGTTGCCAGAAGTCCCCAGCCTCATCATCCGGACCCCGGGAACTTTCCAAAGGTTTCGAAAGGTTGGGCATCAGTCACGACAAACTCCTCAGGTGCAAGAGGAACCATTTTTTCCCACTTATGGCAGGGACCCGAGAACAGTTCCTGGGAGTCTGCCTGCTCATCAGAATGTGTCATTTTCATGGAGTGAGGAGGCTGGGAGGAAGGAGGAGCAGCAGCGAGAGGATTCAGAGTTGCAGCAGTGGACGGCGCAGAAGACTGGGTGGTCGATACATTGCTGGATGCACTTTCTGCCATCCAGGACAGGACCTGCTCACACTGCTCTGTTTGTAATAAAGGTCTACCACGTGGACCCATAAATTGTGATATGAAGCTGGGGACCCCAGAAGCTGGGGTCCTCAGGGTGGCAGCGTCCGTGGTGGACTTGCGGAAATGTGCGCAGACGCGGCGCACCTTGCCGAGCAGGTCAGATAAGTGCGGGTAATTTTTCAGAAACCGCTGAACCACCAGATTAAAGACGTGGGCCAGGCATGGCACGTGTGTGAGGTTGCTGAGCTGCAGAGCCGCCACCAGGTTACGACCGTTGTCACACACGACCATACCCGGTTGGAGGCTCAGCAGCGAAAGCCAGCGGTCGGTCTGCTCTGTCAGACCCTGCAACAGTTCGGGGGCCATGTGTCTCTTGTCACCTAAGCTGAGTAGTTTCAGCACAGCCTGCTGACGCTTGCCCACCGCTGTGCTGCCGCGCCGCGCCACACTGACTGCTGGCGACGTGCTGCTCACACTTCTTAATTGAGAGGTAGAGGTTGTGTAGGAGGAGGAGGGGAAGGGTTTAGAGGAGGGGGCATAGACCGCCGCAGATACCAGCACCGAGGAAAGACCCACTATTCTGGGTGTGGGTAGGACGTGAGCGGTCCCAGGCTCTGACTCGGTCCCAGCCTCCACCAAATTCACCCAATGTGCTGTCAGGGAGATATAGTGGCCAGTACTTGTCCACATATCCGTGGTTAAGTGGACCTTCCCAGTAACCGCGTTGGTAAGGGCACGATTTATGTTGCAGGAGACATGCTGGTGTAGGGCTGAGACGGCACACCGGGACAAATAGTGGCCACTGGGGACCGAGTAGCGTGGGACCACCGCCGCCATCATGTTTTTGAAAGCCTCCGTTTCCACAAGCCTGTATGGCAGCATCTCCAGGCTGATTAATTTGGCAATGTGCATGTTTAAAGCTTGTGCATGCGGGTGCGTGGCAATGAATTTGCGCTTTCACTAAAAACGCTTGCGCTACCGACAGCTGGACGCTGCGCTGAGAGACATTGCTGGATGGGGTCGAGGACAGTGGAGGTGAGGGTGTGGGTGCAGGCCGGGAGGCGCTGGTGCGTGTGTCCTGAGAGGGGGGTTGGATCTGTGTGGCAGGTTGAAGAGGCAGTGGTGCGACCCGGAGGCGGTGAATGGCCTTCGTCCCACTTTGTGGGGTGCTTGGCCACCATATGACTGCGCTTGCTGGTGGTGGTGAGGCTGGTAGTGGTGGCTCTCCGGCTGATCTTGGTGCGACACAGGTTGCACACCACTGTTCGTCGGTCGTCCGGGCTCTCACTGAAAAACATCCACACCCTTGAACACCTAGCCCTCTGCATGGAGGCTTGGCGCGAGGGTGTGCTTTGGGAAACAGTTGGAGGATTCTTCGCTCTGGCCCTGTCTCTACCCCTGGCCACCCCACTGCCTCTTCCAACCTGTCCTGCTGCTGCACTTGCCTGCCCCTCTGAAGACCTGTCCTGAGTAGGCTTAGCAAACCAGGTGGGCTCAGTCACCTCATCGTCCAGCTGCTCTTTCTCCGAATCCTCTGTACGCTCCTTCCTCGGACTTACTGCCCTTAATGCTACCTCACTGACAGACAACTGTGTCTCATCATCATCATCCTCCTCACCCACTGAAAGTTCTTGAGACAGTTGCCAGAAGTCCCCAGCCTCATCATCCGGACCCCGGGAACTTTCCAAAGGTTTCGAAAGGTTGGGCATCAGTCACGACAAACTCCTCAGGTGCAAGAGGAACCATTTTTTCCCACTTATGGCAGGGACCCGAGAACAGTTCCTGGGAGTCTGCCTGCTCATCAGAATGTGTCATTTTCATGGAGTGAGGAGGCTGGGAGGAAGGAGGAGCAGCAGCGAGAGGATTCAGAGTTGCAGCAGTGGACGGCGCAGAAGACTGGGTGGTCAATACATTGCTGGATGCACTTTCTGCCATCCAGGACAGGACCTGCTCACACTGCTCTGTTTGTAATAAAGGTCTACCACGTGGACCCATAAATTGTGATATGAAGCTGGGGACCCCAGAAGCTTGCCTCTCTCCTAATCCCGCAGCAGCCGACTGCGATTCACCTGGACCAGGAACTCGGCCTGTACCCACACCCTCACTTGGACCTCCACGTCCTCATCCGCGTCCACGTCCTCGACCCCTACCCCTCATCATGGCGGATTACGAATAGAGCAGGGACCAAATAAATTACCCCACTGTACAGCACTGGCAACTGGGCCTTAATTCACCGCATACAGAGACTTGTAGATAGCGGCGGCTCTATGCTGTGACTTGTGTCTTGCGCTGATACCGAGGGGTAATTTACTGCTCGCAGAGACTTGTAGTTAATAGAGGCTGTGTGGAGTGGGAGAAGACTGTAAAGCCAGTGGATAGTGCTGGTAACTGCGGCGATCTCAACCCCACCAACGGAAAGGGTATTGTGAGATGCTCTGCACAGCGGCTGAGCTGAAATACTCAGCAGTGGCCCAGGAAATATTACAGTACTGTTTAGCGGTGAGACCGCGGTCTAATTCACTGCAGACAGAGAACGGTATAAATAATTATGGAATTATGTGTGTCCACTTTCACGCTAACAGCGGTATTGTAACGCAAACTCTAGACAGAAAAAAATAATAAAGAAGGCTGCAAACAGGTCTAGCTGCGTAATAGTGAAGCACTACAACTCCCAGCAGGCACCCAGTAAAATGCAGCTGGTGAGATGCAGCCCAATGAAGGAGCTGTTTGTTTTTTTTTTAAAAGAATACAGGTTGTATACTGTCTATATCACTTTCCCTCTAAAAGTGGCTGTGTTGGCCCTACGCTGTGCGTATAATTCACTGCAGACACAGACCGGTATAAATAATTATGGAATTATTTGCGTACACTTTCACACTGACAGCGGTAATGTAACGCAAACTGCAGCCAGAAAAAAATTATACGGAAGGCTGCAAACAGGCCTAGCTGTGAAATACTGAAGCACTGCAACTCCCAGCAGGCACCCTGTAAAATGCAGACGGTCAGAGGTAGCCCTAAGAAGGACCGTTGGGGTTCTTGTAGATAGGATCCTACACTAACACTGTCTCTGTCTCACCAGCTCTTTCCCTATACTCTGTGTAATTGACTGCAGACTTAGAACACTATAGCTGTAATAGCCTGAACAGCCCGAGATGGAAAAAAAAATGTGTGCAAAACTGCTCCCAGCAACCACAACAGTAATGCACATGGTCAGCTGTGGCCCTAAGAAGGACCGTTGGGGTTCTTGAAGACAGGAATCCTACACTACCACTTTCCCTATCTAAGCAGCACTTTCCCTAATCTCTCCCAGTGTGTGTCTGAGGCGAGCCGCGGGCGGCCCCACTTTAAAGGGGTTGTCCCGCGAAACAAAGTGGGTCTATACACTTCTGTATGGCCATATTAATGCACTTTGTAATGTACATTGTGCATTAATTATGAGCCATACAGAAGTTCTAAGAAGTTTTTCACTTACCTGTTCCGTTGCTAGCGTCCTCGTTTCCATGGAGCCGTCTAATTTTCAGCGTCTAATTGCCAAATTAGACGCGCTTGCGCAGTCCGGGTCTTCTTCTTTTCTCAATGGGGCTCCGTGTAGCTCCGTGTAGCTCCGCCCCGTCACGTGCCGATTCCAGCCAATCAGGAGGCTGGAATCGGCAATGGACCGCACAGAAGCCCTGCGGTCCACCGAGGGAGAAGATCCCGGCGGCCATCTTCAGCAGGTAAGTAAGAAGTCACCGGAGCGCGGGGATTCAGGTAAGCGCTGTCCGGTGTTCTTGTTTAACCCCTGCATCGGGGTTGTCTCGCGCCGAACGGGGGGGCTGTTGAAAAAAAAAAAAACCTGTTTCAGCGCGGGACAACCCCTTTAAGTACTCGGCGGTCACCTGATCTCACCAGCCACTCACTGCAGGGGGGTGGGATAGGGCTGGCACGTCACAGGAGGAAGTGGTAATGCCTTCCCTGCATGTCTATTGGCTAGAAAATGGCATTAAACATGCAAGGAAGGAAATGGAGTTGACTCGAGTAATGCGTGGTGTTCGTCTCGAGTAACGAGCATCTCAAGTACTCTAATACTCGAACGAGCATCAAGCTCGGACCAGTGTGCTCATCTCTACTAATAAAATTACATGATATTAATGCGAGCTTCTTAAGCCAAGTTTTCAGTTTTGGTGGAAGTATTCTTTATCATTTGCTTTGTAATTACATAGTATACAGAGTAGTGCTCTATGTTATCAGCCACTTCAGGCCAGTGAGACAGACTTCAGTATGATGACCACTAGGGGCCATTTTCTTTATTTTGCCCTAGAGCCCCTTCCTTTATGTTTTAATATGGTAAACTGTATCTTTCAACGGCATATAAGCCAATACTTCTGATACTCTCATCGATTTAAAGGGGCTATCTGATCCAATTGTGATTTCAGCTTTTGAAAATGGGCCTTGTAAAGACCAGTGCTGCATGTGCCGTGCAGAGGAGATGCCAGTGGGACACAGTGAGCACAGTGCAGAGCGAGAGGAGTCAGAGATCTCCTGCAATTTCAGAGATATTCCGGGAATCGGCGTGTGCAAGTTGGTAAATACTCCAAGATGACAGAGAGATAGTTGCTACAGCTGAGACTGGTGTGGGTGCCAAGAAAGGAGAGACATGTTGTTTTGGAGGAAAGCGCAAAGCCAAAGTCAGATCTGGACAGCCAGTACCCAAATATTAAAGGGGTTGTCCCGCGCCGAAACGGGTTTTTTTTTTTTTTCCAACCCCTCCCCCCCCCCCCCCGTTCGGCGCGAGACAACCCCGATGCAGGGGTTAAAAAAGATCACCGGACAGCGCTTACCTGAATTCCCGCGCTCGGGTGACTTCTTACTTACCTGCTGAAGATGGCCGCCGGCATCTTCTCCCTCGGTGGACCGCAGGGCTTCTGTGCGGTCCATTGCCCATTCCAGCCTCCTGATTGGCTGGAATCGGCACGTGACGGGGCGGAGCTACACGGAGCTACACGGAGCCCCATTGAGAAAAGCAGAAGACCTGGACTGCGCAAGCGCGTCTAATTTGGCCATTAGACGGCGAAAATTAGACGGCAACCATGGAGACGAGGACGCCAGCAATGGAGCAGGTAAGTGAATAACTTTTGATAACTTCTGTATGGCTCATAATTAATGCACAATGTACATTACAAAGTGCATTAATATGGCCATACAGAAGTGTATAGACCCACTTGCTGCCGCGGGACAACCCCTTTAAGTGCTCCTCTGTACAAGACTGGAAGCAAGTAATAGTCCGTGTGTGCAAGCAGAGGAGAACCAACAGGCGTGAAAGAGGAAGCAGCTGAGAAGAAGGTCGACTGAGCTAAAGTAGATAGAGAGAGTGGGCCAAGATTGAGAAAGTTGTGGGATCGAAGACTCGAGGGATCTTCAGTTGTTGATCCTTGTATCCCTGAGAGAGCGGAGGCCTTACTACAAAAAGAGACTGTGTTATTACATATACTGCTGGTGTGAATGCAGAGCTACGCCATTCCTGCCAGGTGTATTGAGAGTCTATGAGGCAGTCCCGGATGGGCGGTGGGGACATTGTCATTAAAAACTGCAATATAGAGTTCCAGAGTGTTCCACCAAAAACATATCCTTTCGGGCAATTAGCCCAGGTGTAAAGATTTCTTCAGAATGGATGTTAGGTAGAGATGAGGGAGTATACTCGCTAAAGGCAATTGCTCGAGCGAGTATTGCTTTTAGCGAGTACCTGCCCACTCGAGACCGAAGGTTCAGGTGCCGGCGGCAGGCAGGGAGCTGCAGGGAAGAGCAGAGAGGAACGGGGGTGAGATCTCTCTCTCCCTCTCTCCCCCCCCCCCCCCCCGCTCCCTCCTGCTGACTGCCACTACTCACAGCTCCCCCGCCCCGGCACCCGAACCTTTCGTCTCGAGCGGGCAGGTACTCGCTAAAGGCAATGCTCGCTCGAGCAATTGCCTTTAGCGAGTATACTCGCTCATCTCTAATGTTAGGCCCACGTGTTCTTTAGCCTTCAATTTTTTGGACTGTTATGCCATGTTACAGCTATGAACCCTCCAATGAAAGGTGATTAATATTTCTGCGCCATCATATACCCCCACCTGCATCTTACAACGTGACCAAGGGGCAGAACTGGATAACTGTCCACTTTCAACGGCAAGTACGTTACATGGTAGCTGTAGGGGCGAGGAGAAGTGTGTTGTTGATCCTTTCAGCTTCCAGATTTCTTAGACATGAGATTGATGAAACGGAAGTATTGTTTACCCTCCCGACTCCTCTGTTCACTTGGCTATTGGGTTAAGTTGAATGGACCTGTTATTTTTATGGAGGGTGGGAAATGAGAGGTCTTCCAGGCACCTCTGGCACCGCTTATCATGGTCAGACAATTTGAAGTCGGTGACAGTCAGGATATTCCCATTCTGAATGGATCTCATCAGAGTTCTCCAACCCAGTCTCATGCCCACAGAGAGCTTTAGCATAGGCTCTTCCTACTAACATGGCAGCCAACACAAGGGGAACAATCATTTGCACAAAGTCAGTAAATAAAAGTCAGAGAAAACCATGTTTGTGGATGCAAATATTTATTGAAAATTTCAGGGTTCGGAAGGAAGAACTATACAGTTGACTTGAAAATGCAATTGGCTTGATTGGCGCTGACATTACAGCTCATTTTTCTAGGTATAAACTAGAGGAGGGGGCAGACGCAGCATCATCAACGTTACGCTGCGCCCTGGAGGGATCCACAGGAACGGGAAGTGTTAGCTTCTACTTGTCCTGTGAAGTCTTCTGGCCTGACAATAAGACAGTCCTCTACAGCGAGCACTCTTCGTCAGACAGGATCCAAGCCTTGCCGAAGCTTTCTTCACTCTCCGCTACTGATCCATCAGGCTTCCTGAATTCCTGCATGGTCTCATCATCATGGTAGCCGCAGATACCGCAAGTCTTGCCTTTCATCCATAATGCTGTGCGAAGCTACATAGAAAGAAATGCGTATTAGTAGGAGATCTGATCATGTGGTGGCCTACCATGCCCTCAAATAACCCTAAACCCAACTACACAGTCATCAGGACAAGCTTTTTGGGATAAAGAAGTCTGATAATGTGATGATAAAACTGAGATTGAGGACTTCTCATAGTCATATCGCATGGACTGCGCATAACTTCAAGTCTTCCTTGGCTTCCATCAAGTGTTGCATTGAATGGGCTCCATTCTGGTCCAGTTACTTGGATCTAATAGGGTCCTCTTCTACAAGTGTAGTTGAGGACACCATGAATAATCGGGCCATTGGTGGTTCTGGGTATAAATGTGCAGTTCTTTTACCTCGCTTGACTTTCCATCATAAGACAGTTCCTCGACACCGAACATTGCTCCAGATAGGACAAGTTTTCCATCTCTCTCTTCGATAAGAACATCTGGAAGAGATTTCAGAAAATATGTCGGTGATTATGAATTCCTATTTTAGCACTGTATGATTTGCTCTTTTTTTGTGTCTATCAACTCTAGAACCAGAAGACTCATTAGTCGTTGCAACGGCCAAATCCTCCGCTTTGGTTTCCTTTTGATTACTTTTCATAAGTCTACTCCTTGTGTGTTCCTTTGTTTGACCCCATTCTCCTACTTACCCTGGCTGGGTGCATATGGAAGCTTGTCCTTGGAGATTGCGATGTTGTTAACCGTCATCATGGGCTCTCCTGATGTGCTGCTGTGCAGGGTGATATCACTAAGAAAGTGGAATAAGACACAAAGAAATGTTTATCATCTTGCAAATAGTTTTTTTGTTGTAATATGATGTAGATAATCTGTGCAAATCCAATAGAAATGAAGGGAACGCGACTTTCATCATTCACTTCTATTGAATCCCAAGACTAATTATATGACGAGAGCCGCAGTCCAGCTCTGTCTAACAGCTCATGTATTTCTGACAGATTCATACTCTACTAATACTAATGCAACGCTTATATAAAAACAGCATAATAGTCGCATTATTTGCAGGCTCGATCGGTAATCTTATCTTCTACTTACAAATCTCCCATCTTGATGTTAATATCTTTGTGTTCTGTATTCTCCAGGGAATTCTTAGCTGTGATCAGGAACTTATTTTCTTCAGTACAGTCTTGAGCGAGAACGTGGTTGCAGGCTCCGAGCATGGTGTAGTTGTAGTTAACATCGTTGAATGTTTTTATCATGTTGTTGGACAGTGAGCAACGTCCTGGAGCAGGAAATCAGATGGCGACAGTTTAGAGTTTTGTAATATATCCAGCCCTTTAATAATATAGCGCGGGCCAGCAGTAGCGGGCAATTGGGACCCCCCGAAAAGGCTAACGAGATCACAGCAATCTCCTGCTGCATGCTTAGGCAGGATCAAAGTCAGTACCAGCAGGTCCTCCTTTAAGCCCAGACTCCAAGGGTCCAGCAGAAGACAACCCCATTTGGAGGCAACTTTGTAGCAATTGCTTGCCACTATGGTCTATATCTTATAGGATGATCTGCAAATAACCTATTAGATCTTATTGATCATATGTGCTATGTCTATAATGCTAATTACAAAGGCTATGAAGCAATTATAAGTGGACATCACATGTTCTCTACAGGTGGAGGGTGGACCTCAGAATTATGTCCCCCGGTGGGCCTAAAGAATCCCAGTCTGATGTTCGGTTCAGTTAGATGTACACAGAATATAGGACACATCCCTTAAACTTACCTTTAAGTCTGTCTGCTAATATGTTGTGAGCATCAGCAAAGATATTCCAAGTTGGGACCTGGATGTCTGCGGTACGTGGATGATAGGCACTGGTGAAGGGAGCGGGAAGATTGAGGGCTTCGTAGAAGAGAGTTTCCTGCAATACAGTAAACATATATCTGGCTTTAAAGGTGCAGTACAAAAAAAGAGTCTGAATTGCTTTTTTCCAAAAACAGTGCCACTTTTGTCTACAGGCTGCATCTGGTATTGCAGTTCAGCCTGTCTTCCTTTCCTTCTTTTTTGTATTCTAATCCGAGTGGCATGAAAAGGTCTCAAAATGATATTTACAACAATGGAAATCCGTCTGGAGGCGATTCTGTTGGGATAATACATAGGCAGCTTACCCGTGGTGATTTTAGGATAATGTTCATGTGCCTGGGATCGGAGAGGGACAGGATGAGTCGGAGTTGATTTGATGGGTTTCTCTGTTTTACTTCGTAGAATCCTAACAAGAAGGCGGCTCCGGGGATGTACATGCCGATTCTGGAATGATTGGAATGATTTTCCATATTTTTGTATTTACACTGTTTATTATATATTACAACACACATGAATGGGATGACATTTACGGTAATTTGTATTCAGGTCTTTAAAATGAAACAAAATAAATAAAGTGTCCCCCTGGTTCGTTTATAGGGTAACTACAAACCAGACAAATCACAACCTAAAGGGACACTAAATTAAAAAATTCATAAAAAAACAAGCCAACTTTTTTAAATTTGCTAGATTATAACTTTGCTCAAACTAGTGAAGCAATCAGTATTGTAGAGATTTGACAGAACGTTTTTATCTTCACCCCAATCATCTTCAACTAAGAATAAGGGGTGTGGCTTGGTTGAAGGGGTGGAGCTTAGCATGACTAGTCCTCCACCATAGTACAACTGAAGCCCCACCCCTTTACCCAAAACAATTTTACATTCACTATTACAGGAGGGGCCCAAAATGATAAATAGTCCTTTTGTAAGTAGATTAACACTGGATGGCAAAAGTGAAGAAAACATTCAATATTGACTTACGCTTCTGTGATGGATTTCACGACAGACGGGAGTCTTTGCCAGGTCAGTTTCAGTCTGAGTGCTGGTTGAACGCCATAACGTCCTGTTTCAATTGTGGCAACGATCTTGTACTGTCGACCGTTCTCACCCCATTTCAGCTCAACCTAGAGCGCAACGTTTATAGTGAGCGTTGGATAATATGTAGAAATATTGTGTCATCTCTTTGTACTCTATGAAGCTTTTATTACCTCTGCTTCGTGTCCACTTTCGATTTCTGCATTTAAGCTTGCTCTCCAGCGGCTCTCTCCACTAATGTCCACTATGTAGGCCTGAAGCTTAGGCTTAGATGAGAAATAGTCTTCGTAGGCAATCAACTGATAACCCTGCTTCTTACTGTCAACTCGGATAGCTTGAAGAGTGGCCACCAAGAAGGGAGATTTGCGTTCTCCAAGGAATTTGACCTAAAAGTAAGATTAGATATTGTTAAGTGGTTATGCCATCTACCTAAAGACGGCCATAAATATTAGATGAGTGACAGTCAACTTTGCCAAATTCGGTAGTACCGATCAACTGTATAATGTGTATCAGGGTTTTCCGACTGTCCAAGGAAAGAAGTAGACATTTGTTCTCGAGGGAGATACGGTAGACCGCCAATAGACATGCTACACAGCAGTTTGTTCCCCACTCCGTATTGAGAACACATAGACGCTCATCATATGGGGGTTCGGAAGAAATAGCCGTTGGGCGAATGAGTGTTTGGTCAACCGCTATCGAATGTGTACTTTTTAAAGTTACTCTTAAATAGTTTCCTCAAACTTCCACCACTTTCTATGAAACCTGAAAAATTTGCAATTAGGTTACAAAAATTCCCCTCTTATGACACTATACAATGAAGGTTGATAAAAGAGGCTCGTTCTGTTCAGCCGATTGTTCAGCCGTGGTCATGTAGACAAAGTCCCACCATTTGGACGTAGGATTAAAAATTCCATCACTTTGACAACTTGAAAAGTTCAACTATTTCGGGAAGATGTACAAGAAGCTGAGGTCTTCCATAAACCCTTCAAAATTCCACTTTTGTGGTTTTGCTACTTACTCGTGGATGGCTTCTATCAGATTCGTCGCTGCTGCTGCTGCTACTGCTGGAACTGGAGCTGGATGAACGGTCATCGGCAGACTTGGGCCTGACAGACTGGGATAAATGACAATGATATACTTTAAATAAATTGGAAATACTGCATATGGTGAGTACTCAATCTCCTTCAGCTAAGGGCTTGGTGGTCCAATGCTATAATCGTATATGGGTGCCTTGTTAAGAATTAAAAAAATAGAATAAAAAAATCTAAAAATAAATTAAAAAAATAATTATATCTTATTCCTTAGGGCTTTTGCAGTGGCAATGCAACATTACACATTAGAAACATAATATATCATGTTTTCAACTCACAATTAGTACAACGTATGCTGTATTTCAGTATCCTAACCTGGAATAGCATACAAAATTGTAGAGACCCAATAGAAAATAAGGTACATCGCCTAGTGCTCATAAACGGCACTGCAATTTTTAGCTAATTTTCACCCTTGCCCTCAAGTTCACGACTCAGATGATCAAATTTAAAGTCTTCCTTATTGTATTACCTTGTCAACAGGTCTCCTAAAATGCAGGTCGAAGATTTCACGCTCCTTAAAAAACAACAACCGAAGACACATAGTTAAAGCAAGCAGAAATTAATTATATAAGTGTCATTATTTTGCATTTAAGGGGGTCGTCCGGTTGCTTTTGTTCTCCAAAAAAAACCAGTGCTCCATCAATTTGTTGTTGTTTAGTCCCATTTATTTGGAAGCTGCGATACCAGATACAGCCCATGGACAGGTGTGGCGCTGTTTCTAGAAGAACAGCAGATCCATTTTTCTAATCCCGGACAACCCCTTTAAATGTTGGTAATAAATCCGATATCACGGTTATAGTATATGACCTAATGTAGTGATCTACCTTGTACCGCTTGAGTTTGTCCTTAGGAGAGGAGACTTTCTGTGGTTTCTGTTTTTTCTCCTTCTGTTCTTTTATTTCCTTCTTGAGTTTTTTATCCTTCTGTGGTTTTTTATCCTTCTGTTGTGGTCTTGGTCTGCTGTCACTGCTGCTGTCGCTACTGCTGTCACTGCTGCTGTCGCTGCTGTCACTGCTGTCACTGCTGTCGCTGCTGTCGTCGCTGCTATCGCTGCTACTGTCGCTGCTGTCATCGCTGTCTTCACTGCTGTCGCTGCTACTGTCGCTGCTGCCGCTGTCGCTACTGCTGCCGCTGCTGCTGTCGCTGTCACTGTTGCTGTCACTGCTGCTGTCACTGCTGTCATTGCTGCTACTGCTGTCACTGCTACTGTCACTGCTGCTATCACTGCTGCTGTCACTGCTGTCACTGCTGCTGTCACTACTGCTGTTGCTATCGCTGTCACTACTGCTGCTGCTGCTGCTGCTCTGGGCTTTCTGACCTTTTTGTGGACGATCTTTCTGTACGTGTTTTTTGTCCTTTGTTTCCTTAAAGCGTACGTCTACCTCTTCCTCGCTGCTGCTACTACTACTACTACTGCTGCTGCTGCTGCTGCTTTCTTGTTGCCTCTTCTTGTTCTGTGGCACAGCATCGACTTTAGCTTTGTATTTCTTTACATTCAAGGTCTGATTTTTGCCCTAAAACATCATAAGTGGAAAAAAATGGCGTCACTCATAATGTCTCGGAGTTAGGGAAGGAAACCGTGGCCTACCCAGTCCAAGTAAGTTACCTTATACTGCTTATCAATTCCAAGGATGGTCCTCAGCCTCCTGTGAACTTCAGATTCCTCAAGATGTTCCTTCTCTTCCAAGTCGCTCAAAGCAATTATTTTGGAGGCGGCTTTGGATCCAATAGTTACTTCCATTCGCAATTTTTGAATAGCCAGCTCTTTCTTAACTGTAAAAGCAGAAGGCGGTTACACCACAAGCTTCGGAGGAGTCAACAAGCTGTTGGAATATTGGGGATGGGGTGGGGTGGTGGAGGGGTTACTCACTCGGTTTCACTATAAGTTTGGCTTCATGCTCTCCTACCAGCTGGAAGAACCTGGTGTGCCTGATTCCAACAGCGTTACGGACTTTGTGCTGTCCGCAAATAACGTAATTTAATTTGGAAATTCTGTTACAGAAGCGGAGGTAGCTGGTGGGTAAATACTCAGCCGAATCCGACCCTCTAGGGTAAGCATACTTCCTGTCAACGATTTCTGAATGCTCATCCTGAAAACCAAAGATATATATATATTGAGGAGAGATATCACCGTTGACTATTTTTGTATGTTTTGGTTAAAAAGGAAACTAAAAACTTTAATTTTCTATGAATGTTTATCCAAATCGCTCCGTGACGATATTCAGTCCACATCCTTCTGCTGTAATAGTTCCTTAAAGGGGTCTGCCAAGATGGCATCCCCTGTTTGTATGCCACTCCCTCTCTGTGTCCCAGAATAGAGAGATGCTCGGTCAAAGCAGCTCCCATCTTGGAAGACCTTCTGCTGTCCTCTTAACGGCCATTCATGCGAATAGTTACTCTGTAATGCTATATTTCCCCTGTAGAGGCCACTGTAGAGGAAATGTCAGGCTGGCCATAGCTTTCCATAGCAATAATCAGCTGTTTTCTAGGGGTGCGGAGAGCAGAGCAAGGCAATTAGCTGATCTCCCTGAGCCCCACATTCTCTAAGTGGTTGTGCATCTTGGCACCGGCCCTTTAAGGGATGAATTAAATCCTAATTTTATTTCTACTTGACACTCTTGAACATTTACTCCACACCCTAGGATATTACCAAGATGTTAGTTTCTTCTTCTGAATCCTTATCAGACTTTTCAAAGTGTTTCTCCAGAATGTTCTTTACAGCTCCTCTGGGGACGATGGGGGTCTTCCTTGCTGCTTCTAAGTTCTCCATATTTCTGGATACAGTGTACATCTGAGTTCTGTTGTTAAAAAGTGAAGGTTTTGATTAAAATAGTTCTTCATTCATTTTTTTCCTTGTCTCATTTTATACCAAGTATGCATAGGTATGGATTTTTAAAGGGGTCGTTCAGTTTAGAAAACCCATTTTCATATACGATATTGGGGAATTATGAGAGGAGTCCTCTGTTCAGGACCCTCATCTCTTGGTCAGAGCAGAGAATGGTTACAAAGAGGGTCCCTCTCTCTGGAGGACCCTCCTGTCCTGCATTATAAAGACAAACCATTGAAATGAATGGATACTATGTAACGCACCATTTTCCCTGTGGGGGCGCTGCATGGAAACTGAACACTTACTGCCAAATTTTCCTACAGATTACAGATAATCATTAGGGATCCCAGCAGAAGGACACTTTGTGATCTGCGTATTATCAAGGAACACTTCTAAAAAGTAGGGATTTTCCAAAATTTAGAACCTTTATAAAGGCTTTTCTGGTTAACAGAGGAGGATTTAACATTCAGGACCTTCATCTTTTAGCCACAGTGGAGAGCATGCTTTTCTTTGGAGGACCCAGCACATCTATACAATATACGGCCAATGATCTCAATGACAACAGTGTAATTCTTCATTCCTCCTGTGGTGGTGCAGTAGAGAAATTGAACACTTGCTGCCAAGTTCACCCACAGATTACAGCTGATCACGGGGATTCCCTGCATTGGCATATGCTGTTGTAAGTAGTTGGGGGTCCTAAATTGGACAACCTCTTTAAGTTTAATCCCTACTATTTAAAGCAACCCTTCAGGCCAGGAGAAACAAAGTTGGCTGCACTAGTGCTGTCCACGTGAGCCAGTCAGAGCGGCATGTAGTGTCTTAGACTACTGAGGCACAGTAGTACACAATGTGCATCAGGTAGTCAGACGAGTGGTTCAGCCATCTTTGTTTCTCCAGGCCTGGAGAACTGGAAGTCTTTCCTGCCATTGTCATTACCGGTCTTGCTTACAAGTATGTTGTAGCAGCCACTAGCTCCCTTTGAATTCTCTGTCTATAGCAGGCAGCAAGGCTTTGCTTATGTAATGCATTCCTTGAACTAACCTTCCAAACATGAGGACACGTTCTTCCTGGCTTGGTTCAGTTTCAACCCTGATGGTCTTCTCTTTCACATCAATCTTTGCGTTGAATTTAGCTGGGATGGCGGCCCGGACATTGGAATGAAATTCAACTCCAGACTGTATAAAGGGTGTGCTGATTCCCATGCTGGCCATGGCGTGCATTGCAAAACTGGAGAAAGACAGTGATCAGTTGATATGAATTTAGTCGGTCAACTTGCAATTTGCTAAATTCAATGAGCTTATCTGAGACCGAGTAATTCTAATATCTGCACATACTAACCTGGGGATGACTTCAGAACGGAGGTGGATAGTGGATTGTAAAAATTGAGAAAGACCGACATCCCTTAGTGGTTCGGGGTTTACTTTCATTTCAGCTGAAACATAAAATGTAAGATTCCCTTCAGGACAAAATGAAGCTGGAAGGAAGAACCACCGCTAGTCATAGAAGTAGCATTTTAGCATATTGTTACTGGTGAAAGCCATTGTTGAGTTGGAAAATACCTGAATGGGGCTCTTTGGCTCCTTGGAACCTGTTTGGGGGTTGCCCGAAGGACAGCAGCATCATGTGCTGTTCATTTTATAGTAGGGATGAGTCTTGGTATTTTTTTAAGACATTTGAGAATACCATGGACGGTAAAGGATACAAATACTTCGATCCTTGACCAAGTACAAAAATAAGTAAATCTTGTTATTTGTATAGCGCCAACTTTCAGGTAATTTATTTGTTACTCCCCCACCAAGCTGGGTACTCTTTTTACCGTCCTCGGAAGGATGGAAGGCTGAGTCAACCTTGAGCCGCTAGCCTAACTTTCCATGTAATGCACAAATGACCAAGCCAAGATATTAGGCAAGCTCCAGAATTCGAGAAAGATGAAGAGAAACAAGAAGAAAGAAGATGAATGGCTAGAAGACCAGGGGTGTAACTGTAGTGGGTGCAGAAGATGTGGTTGCAGCTCGGTCCTGGAGCTTTTGAGGACCCAAAAGGTCTCTCTGCCCTATATAAGAAGACCAGTACTTTGAATAAAGCAAGGTTAGGGACCCTGTTACAGATTTTGCATTGGGGCCCAGTATCTTCATATTACCCCTCAACCGAAGACTCAAAGAAGAGTATATTCCTGAGAATGTCATTTTTCTTACCGGTGCCAGCAAGACTGATGGTAGCAGCAGATGTTAAGCTCAGTTGAAGGGGAAGTCCCATGCAAGTGGGTATGATGTATCTAACTTCGGCCAACACAGCAGTTTGCATCAGTTGTCCTACAAGTCCAACACTAAGCCTCTCGATGAATTTATTAATCTCAGAATGGTGGGAAGTCGGCTCTGTCAGTAACTAAAGACAAGACGAAAAAAGGTCACTCATGGAATATGACTAATGTTATCCGAAGACAGTAGATGAGTACAAATAATCTAACCTTGATAACAACTTGAATGACTTCTTTGGTGGCCTCTTTATAGAACATTTCTTGACCCAACACCTTAACATTTGCTGAAACGAGTGGCACCTCGGATGGCAGATACTTGAACCCGCTCAGCTGCAAAGAAGAAATAAAAGATTAGGGAATTCATTATTTATTGCACATAGAAGTGATTAAGCAAGATGAAACTCCAATACTTACAGATCTGAGAATCTTAACGATGTTCTTCTGCATAGAATACTGATTAAATGGAATGTTCTCTTTCCTAAGAACCTCTTGAAGACCTTCAGTTCGTATGGTGAACTGGAATAAGAATTAGATTATCAGTCTCAAGGTAATTAAAATCTAATAGATATGTCCCAAACTATCATGCAGCAAGTGTCGGAGTCTTTCTACATACCTCAAAAATATCTGTGGCTGCACCAGATATGTATCCGCGGACTTTGAAGATGAAGGCAACTGGTATTGGGCTTGCTGGACTGTTGAGGATATAGATGCTGAGGGTGGCTCCAGTCATCAGAGGGTCTATAGAATAAAACAAGGCAGTAGAATAATAGATTGGGTGCTATATTGTACCATGCATGTGTCAGATATAAAATATTCTGCTTTTTTCATGGTTAAAGGCCTCATCTACCCAACCTTCAAAGGCCCCCATCTACAAAAAACAGTAAAGCCTCTCTGAGACCCAACAGGGCAGTCATAATGGTCTTGTAGAGTTGACATCCCCTCAAAGAAGAGGGATTTATGCTCTTTGTAGGATATAAGGGAGTTTACACTCTATCATCAAATCCAACAACGGCGGTCTTCATGAAAGGATGCTCTTTTTGAGTGAAATCAGAAGATAGAAAACTAGCATGTAAGTACAGCAATCCATAGTGTCATCAGAGTTGTAGGACCGTCTTACAGGGGCGAAGCTGTAGGTTGTGCAGAGATAGCAGTTTAACGTGGGCCTGGAACCTGAGTGGACCCGATGGCACCACTTCCCCACAAGAAGACACCCGTATTATAAATGGTACATGGTAAGTGGGGATCCCTGTATCAGATTTTGCATTGGGATCTTAACCCCTCCCTTCCCCAGGGCATAAATATATACACCCCGGGTGGGAAGCAGTTCCTGTGAATGGGCATGCATTTATGTCCTATGGATGGCATGGGCTCCAAAGCTGATCCACGCAATCCACAATGGAAGCTGGTTGTGACTGACAGGGAGAATATAATCCCTGCTGTTAACCCACACATGCCAGAATCAATGTTGATGCCATGGCCTGTGATCCCTATCAATACCGATAGGCCTCTGCACTCTTATACAGTTACTTGCATTACAAAAATTGTGACTTACAGTTGAAAGTGTCGAGTTTGATAACTTTGCTGTAGCGCATGCTCAGTTTGTCAAGCATCGGGTTCAGGAGCTTAATGGCAACGCGGCTGGCGGCATTCCTGCAGTAATATAAAAGTCAGTTTATGAATAAGTGGGCAAAATACTAGATGAACTAGTAGTCAATACTTAGCGTTAAAGTAAAGCATCCACACTTACAGCTCATAGAATTGTGGGCTGGTGGTTTTGGTCAAGGACTTTATGTAAGAATAGGTAAAGCTAGCCAATTGCAGGTTAACTTTAGCCTCCTTCTGTATGACCAAAGCCAAAAGGGTCATCATGGCTGCAGGTGGTCTAGTTTCCAAGAAAACTTTGACAGCCATCATGCGGACCTCAGTATGGGCACGACGGTCCATAAGGACTCTGAGCAGAATTTCCTGAATCTAAATAGAAAAAAATAGGTTCACGAACAGTTGTCTTGTATCATATTGGCTAAATATGACCTTGTAGTGTAATAACCAACAGATAGACCCTATTAAAAGGCACTTACTCTTTTGGGGTCATCCTTGGCCATGTTCCTGAGGGCCACAACAGCATCAACTTTAACTCTAACTGGCAGCTGGTACGCATTAGGGGAAAAGCCTGGCAGGAATTTCAAAACGCTCTTCAGAGTTGAAAGTTGTCCGGCATTACCCAAAGCCTTCAATGCCAGGCGGATTTCTTCATGGTGACCTTTTTTGGTAGCTTCTTCGACAAATTCAAGGAGGACCTGAGAAATGGGAAAGGAAACATATTCCATATTAGATCTTTGGTAAGAAACTTACAACTTAGCAACTCATCTGATGTTATCTTTCATTGTCGAATATGAGCTGGATTCATCCAAGGTGGCTCATGATTTGTTGTTTCGGGTTGGTTTGTGGTGGTGGAGTGTTTATATCTATCTCTTACATGTAGGTGTAGAGATAGAAATGTTGCTGTATTCCGACTAACCTGATAGATCACTCACCTGAAGGACTGACTCTGGACATTGTTCACGGGGAGAACAGTATCTGTAGACTATTGAACTGTAGGACAATATGGCTACCTTGCGCAGCATATGGACTTCTTGGACTCTGGACTCCTTCACTATTTCCTGATGTGCAAAGCAAATATATATATATATGATTTATGAGATGGAAAACAAAAAAAAAAATACAATTTTGTTAAGTCAAAAACTCACAGCTGCAATCTGAAGAGTAGCTTCGCTGGCCCGTGCGTGCTGCATGGCTAGAAGAATGGACATGGCTGCTTGTGGGATGCTCTGGTTTGGAATGATACGCCTGAGAACCTTAAGGGACTCGGCTGATCCCATGTAAAGGATTGACTGTGTTAAGATTTTCCTGAAAAATACAACCATCACATTTCAGTAAAGATATAGTCTACGGCACATGGTGGCAAACTCAACCCAGTATCATTACTTTCCTTTCATGGTACGACTAGTGGTTGAGTCATAGACTCTATAATGTAGCAATAACCCCTGTCCATGACTCAAGCAGCAGTCGTACCATGCACAAGTGGAAGAAAATAAATGATTTTTGGCCTGCGGGCCATGAGTTTGACACCCCTGGTCCACAGCAACAAATAGAAAATCGATGGTGTGAGCTCAGAAGCTGAACCCGTGCCATGTGCAATGGGAATCAACTTGACTGACAGACGGTCTCCTGCTGCAACAGTGGCGATCAGTGAGAACACCAATTCCATTGTTAACCTTTGCATGCCTTTTGCAATGTTGCCTCCTTAGGTCCAAAATAGGCCAAGTCACTAAGGTGTTGAGAGGTTTTTTTTTCACTATACTCTGGTTGAAGTTGCAAGTCTGTCAAAAGGACTCATACATTGTCCATTACATATTCCCAGGCCCTCCAGGGTCTTACCTGTATAGAGGTCTGTCATAATACTGCTTGTACAGAGCATGGATGCTATCTGGTTTCTCTTGAGATAAGTGCCGCAAGTAGTGGGTCAAGTTCAGGAATCTACCTGGAGCAGCTTCTTGTATCTCTTGCTGGTTGTTCTGTACCAGCAGCTGCAGAGTTTCTGCGATCTGCAAAAAGAGGTATACAAAACATTAATATTATACCCAATACTGAATTATCTATGATCACACGGAGCCACTCGCGTAACTATAGGGGATGTAGTTGCACCCGGGCCCGGGAGCCTTAGGGGGCCCATAAGGTCTCGCTTCTCCATATATTGAGCCCATTACTATGAATAAAGCATTATAGTTGGGGGCCCTGTTACAGATTTTGCATTAGGGCCCAGGAACTTTAAGTTACGTCTCTGCGTTAAGGAGTTAAGAGAAGTTTTGGGCCCCAAGATAAACTCTTGCACCCGGGCCCATGAGCCTTTAGCTACATCCCTGCATGGAACAGTAGGTTCTAGATATACTAGAATAGGACATTAGAAGACCTAGAAGGGACTAGATCATGAACATAAGCTTATAGTCTCACCTATAGTCTTTTATCATGAGCTTTGAGTTGTAATCCTAGGTTCACCTAAAGCTCTAGCTCATAGCCTCTCCTGTGATACTTGCTTTGTAGCTTCAACATAGCTCTAAGTTCTAGCCTCACCTATCATTCTAGCTTCTAATGTTACCCATGACTCAGTATTCTAGCTTCCACCATAATGCCCTCATCAGTGAACCTGTGCTCATAGTGTCTCATGTGGCTTGAGGCCCATTGTTCTAGAAACATCTGGTTTATACTCTCATCAGTGATGATGCTATGTCAGCATTAACACTAGTGATTCTAGATTCTTAGCAACACAAGACTCTAACCTGAGACTCGACGTTCTTGGGCTTAAATAAGTAAAGTGGCATCTGGTGATCTTCAGGGCCAAATCGGTATTTCAATCCTCCGCGGCTTTCTAGTTGCACACGTGGCTCATTCACTTTGCTGGACTTCATCTCTTTCAAGGTGAGGATTTGTCTGGAAATTAGAGAAAATATGTAATTTGCTTCTTTTGTACAAAATATGTTCTGGAATTGAATGAAATGTCTGACTATGGAGGTTCATCTCAGAACTGGTGAATACAGATCCACATCTTTTCCTGCTGAAGTTCTTGGTGATACCATTGGTCTGTGCATTTGCAATATGTCACCTAGTATCCTAATGGCCCATCATGAAAATAACAAAGTGTCACCAAGTAGAAATATAGTATAGTGTTCCTCAATGATTTACCGTCCTAACACGGCTTTCTTTATTGCGTCTTCAGACGAAGATCAAGTAACCTCCTTAGTGCTCCTTGATTCTACCATTTGTTCTGTTATATATTTATGATCATCTAACCCTTGGTGCACCTACTTCCCCCCAGATGTTTCCATGCTCCTTTATCATAAGGTAATATAAGAGCTGATAGCTTTAGTATATACTCAACCTCATTTCCGTTATTCCAGATCCATAAAGCTCATAGAAAGGAGAGTACTGGATGATTTGTTTGCCCTTAGCTTCCTCAATGATGACTTCCTTGTCCTTCTGCTTAGCTTTGTATGTGACTGTATACATTCCACGCAAGTGTTTGGATTTCTGAAAACAGTAGGAAGTAATGAGAATATGGAATGTCAAAGCCCCAGATTGTATTTACTTGTATATCAATTCGCATTTACCGCTTGGCATAGACGGCAAGGTTCAAGTAAGGCCATGCCGATTCTCCTTTCTGGACGATCCTCACATCTTTCAATGTCCCGGGATTTAATGACAACGTAGTTATTCTTGTCTTCTTCCTGGATCAAATATCTTGTTGGGCATCTTCCGGAGAGACATTCCTGCATAAAGAAAGCAAGAATTCTGAGTGTAATGCTACAGTGGATACAGGAGAGAATATATGGGCTGACATTATGAGCTGACAGAGGTATGGTGTTTAGCACTGGCGTAACTATAGGGGATGCAGGGGATGCTGTTGCACCCAGGCCCAGGAGCCTTAGGGAGCCCATAAGGCCTTTCTTCTCCAAATGGGGAGCCCAGTACTATGAATAAAGCATTATAGTTGGGGGCCCTGTTACAGGTTTTGCATTGGGCCCTGGAGCTTCAAGTTACGCCTCTGGTGTTTAGAGTTGAGTGTATGCCCAAAACTGGATGTTCTTCATCTACAGCATGAATTTAAGTGGTTTTTTTTGTTAACCAATTTAAGATAGGCTCAGGGCAGACTAAGGTTAGAGGAGGTTGCTGGGCTTAGGACACCATGCCTACTCTAAGACGCAGTCCTAGAAGAGCAGAGGTGGCCATGCATGCCGACCGCCTTTTCCACTGAAGTCTAGGATTGTTAAAGAGACAGTCAAACCAGCAACTTCCTTAGACTTCAAATGTGAGAATCAAATGCCACCACTTCTTGGCTGGGGAGGTTTATCAAATAGTTACTGTATGAAGGTGGTTGAAGGTCCCCATGGTCCTCAAGGTGGTGGGAGCCCATTTGCCTTTGCTATGATCTAGCCTTGGGTAGACTTGCTCAACCCTGAAATGTAGTAAGCTATTTCCAGCCAACCTAGTTGGCAACTTGAGGGAGCACTTACACATATGTAGATTGTCACATGTCTAAGCTTCTAAATCCCATGTGTAATGCAGTAGATATTTTTTCCTTGTCTTATATTGGATTAAAACTCCACTGTTGGACAAGACATTACCAAATTTCACATTTGAACTTGGGGAACTTTTTAAATACGTTACTTTATGTATGCTGCACACCAACCAACAGCATTACACTGTCAGCTATGTATGTGGAGGAAAAAAGGAGTTAATATTGGTCAATGTGTACAAAGTTT
Organism: Eleutherodactylus coqui; assembly: GCF_035609145.1. Classification (NCBI taxonomy): domain Eukaryota; kingdom Metazoa; phylum Chordata; class Amphibia; order Anura; family Eleutherodactylidae; genus Eleutherodactylus; species Eleutherodactylus coqui. The sequence continues at coordinate 308,396,966 of NC_089839.1, forward strand.
CTATATATATTAAGACTATGATGTAGTTAGACGAGAAGATGAATAACGAAAGCTCTGTACAAACCTCGTTCACTTCATAAACATTCTCGGATTTTCTTATATAGACTTGCAACATATTGAGTGTTCCCCGAAGGAGGTTGACCACGGTCCTTGATACATCCTCTGCAACAAACAGTTCACCGACCCGGCCTTCATAGTATTCAAACTTAAAGGGATGTTTTATCTCTTCTGCAATGATTTGGGTCAGTTTACTGCATTGAGTGAAAGAATCCAATGGCCACAGACCATGATATTCCTTGATTTCAACCTTTAAGACCTGTAAGAAAACATTGGTTAATAATAATTTATTCTTTTATTCCCCCTCTTTGTACAAAATAATTAATTGGATGAGTGTGTAAGGGAGCTAATGAGCAGTCAGAGCTCACATTTCTAATATCATTGGGCCTGAAATTCACATGGGCCAAATAAGAATCATGTGTGTGTAAAGGGCGAAGGATGGGAAGGATGGGTCAAGTCGACCACAAACCAATTTAATTACCATATTACAGAATGATTTATATGGCCATTGTTCTAAAAGCCGATGATTTGTAGAACCTCATCAATCAAGGATATGCAATAAAAGAGTGTCCATGTAGCCCATGGCAGCCATTCAAACTTATCCTACAAGGCTACATTGATACGTAGGTTGGTCATAGTGTTTGGGTTATTATCGTGTGGCTTTAGTAGGAAAGCTATTGTGTTTTAAGGAGCTTAAAAATGCTAAAAGAGGCAAAACCTAGTTTGGTGTGAAGACAAGATGGACACATGATTGATACAACCACAACCGGATCCCGCCTCCTCATTATTACCTTGCCGATGAATGTTTTTGGAGCAAAGCCACTGATCTCAATGTCAAAGTTCACTTTAAATCCAGCCTTATTCAAGCCAGTAGCTGACAAACCGGTTAAAACAACTCCTTCATATTTGTACACGTAGGTCTTGGAAGGGTTTAATACTTGTTCTGCAAATACAGGACAAAACAGTTTTTAGGTCAGTAGCCGTTGTTAAAGAAGGTTGTCTAGTTTAGTAAAGCTTTTAGGGCACCCTTGAGTCACTCCCTCATTCAAGACTCCATCGTTTTGGTCTTGAATGATGGTTTCTCTGGTTTAGAAAATCGTTTAGGGCACTCTGAGTTACTCCCTCATTTGAAAACTCCATCAATTAGCAGGAGAGCAATTACTAACTGTGCCTCTTGCTCTTGTGAACTCGATATTATGCCTATATATTACAAGGATGGCCCATTGATTGAATTAGGAAAGGTGTAATGCTTAATTTCCCCTGTGGGGGTGCTGCAGGGAAATGATACAATTACTGCCAGGTTTCTCTCATAGTTTAGAGCCGATCACTGGGGAGAACCTTCTAGCAAAAGAGGGATTGTACAAAATGGACAACTATATTTATAATGCTAATTTGGATAGTCTTACTTATAGTGGCCAGATAGGGCCAATTTCCAGCTACAGTTCTAACTAGGTATTAACCCTTTCCAATCCACTGTCTGACTAAAGACATTCTGATTGAAGGCTGTACAGCTCCGATGTCGGAAGACGTCCAGCAGGGTTTTCTTACTGTAGATTACTGGCCGCTCTGTTGTTGGGGGGCCTCTCCAGCATGTCACATACCGCAGTAGTGGCTCTAGCCAGCAGATGGCGCCATTGTATAATGGCAGAAAGAGAAAGGCCCCTAGGAAACCCTGAATCCAAAAATGGATTGCAAAGGGTTAAAGACTTGAAAAGGTTGAATATCACCGTAACCTATTTTTATAGGATGATGAAACCATAAAAATAAAAAAATACTTACCGTATTGCGTTTTTTCACTACCTGTAAAATTAAGAGGAAAAAAGATTAAGGAGAGTTCGTCAATATTAGACACTGTGTTACTTTATGCTCTATGCTGTTATAGTCGATGTATTCATTAGAAATGCTATTGATATAAATTCTACATTTCAATCTAAATTTTTTAAATTTTTTTTTTAAATAGAAAATCTAAATGTAGAAAAGAAATGAGATGATAAAACAGCTGGATGGGCAGCTGCCACTCACCCGCTAGTGCGAGCAGTAGTGCTAGGATGATTCCCCTCATGATGATGGTGAATACCAACCCTCCGGCAGCCCGGGGTATTTATACCAGAAGACTCGGGAACACGTCATCTTGGAAGCGATTCGGCCGGTAAATGATCAACTTACTTCCAGGGATTCCAACTTTAGTCACAAGAATCGATTATAATGATATAATATATAACTGCGATCCAAAAGATGAAAAATGTATCAATAACAGCAGAGGAACGATCATTTGTACAGATTTTATATTTTTGTTATTTAAAGTTTATTTCCAATTTTTAGCTTGTTTTCTGTATTTTCATTGGATAGCATGTAGATGGTTAATCATTGGGCAGGTCGGGGTGACCTTGTTTGCTCGTGGTCACAGTGACAGATTACGCCGCATCTAATCTCAGTGATAAGAAATTATTACTAATTTTGCCAAAATAGATTCCAAAAATAATGTGGATTTTGCTTCCCTCGTAGAAGGCGGCCATTTTGTATTGTTGACCTAATTAGAATGCAATGTGCCAATCCGTTAGCAGTCTGATACCCCGAGAGTAATGGTAACAATTTGCCTTATACCTCGAGCCTCCGTGGAGATGTGAAAAAAGAAAAAAGTTCAAAGGCTCCTACCGGCCGCATTCGTCACATTTTTACTCTGGTTTTTCTACATATTTTATTTCATTTTTTAGAAAATGTGACACTAAAATATATTACTGAAAAAAAAACTATAAAAGTTCGTAAAAACTATAAAAAAAGTGCAAATATTTTTTGACGTAGATAAGAAAAACACTTTTTCTGTTTGCTTTCCCTGACTCTGGCTAATTGATATAACTGTAAGGGCAGACCGTCTCGTCCCATGCTATATTACCAAGGATCCCTCATGTTTGTATACATCGTTAACCCCTTCCTGCTGCGGACCTTTTTGTTTGTTTTCTTTAGCATTTTTTCTTCCCCATTTTTAAAAGACCATAACTTTTTTTTTCTTCCAGTGACACGGCTGCACGAGGGCTCGTCTTTTTTGCAGAACGAGTTGTAGTTTTCAATGGTGCCATTTAATGTGTCAGATAATGTATTGGAAAACTTGCCGACTTCAAAAGGATGGAAGGCTGAGTCAACATTGAGACGGCTACCTGAACCACGCGGGGATTGAACTCACAACCTTGTTGCCCCAACACTCTGCGCCACAAACTTTATTTTGCATAGTTTTGGATTACAGGGCGCATATGGTGACGGTTTTCGTTGGTGGTGCCAGTGTCGGGTCTTCTTCTTTTATATGTATATATATATATATATATATATATATATATATATATATATTCATATATTTATGTTTTTTATATCATTCTGCAATTTTTTGTACTGATTTTTGTAACAATTTTTTTTTAACATCTATGTCCCTCTTGACATCATACATCATATTAGCCCTTTGGGGGTCATTCACATTGTCTTTTTTTTAATTTCACACTTTTCCTCCTATAGCCGGGGCATCCATAGGAGAAGCATCCATAGGTACTAGAGATTAGTGAGCACTCTCGGATAAAGTAGTTACTCGAGCAAGCATCGCTCTTCTCGAGTAGCTGCTTACAGGTCCAAGCGTGATCTCTCTCACTCCCCCCCACTGCCCCCAGCCGCCCCACCGAGCCGGCTCGGACCAGTAAGCAGTTACTCGAGAGGAGCGATACTTGCTCGAGTAACTGCTTTATCCGAGCGTGCTCGCTCATCTCTAATAGGTACCCCAGTTACAGGGGAAAACATTCCCTTGCAGTGACAATAGTCACTAACAGAGGCGATCATTACAAATGTGGTTGTACTAGCAGTGTTGACCACCAGATGGCAGCATCATTCTACTTTTCCACCTTCCTTTGAGGCAAGATATAGATTTTTTTACTTTTTCATGTTTCAGTTATAAATTTCCATTTATTTTGACTCCTTTAGAAGACTTTAATGGAAGCAATGATCACAGTTATCATCACATTATTCAGATTTTACAGGCTCGCAGTGTTACTAAAATATAAGACAGGTGAGCGTTTTTTAATTTTTATGTAAAAAAGAATATAAAAACTATTTTTTGAGGTTTTATTAACATGTTTTCACCAGTTTTGCTTTCTACTTGTAAACCATGAGGGATCAAATGATCGCAAGTTCAAGTCCCCTATGGTGCCTAAAAAAATGTACAAATGAGTTAAAAAGGTTTTATTAATTCTTGAAAAAAAATAAAAGGTAATAAAAGTCAAAAAACAACAACCGTTGTCCCATATTTATAGTAAAAATATAAAAGCAAAAAACCCCACAAAAACATATTTGGCATCGCTCTGCCTGTAAAAGTACCGCATTATTTATCTAGAAAATAATGCACAGCACCAGGACTGCACTGCTTTGGTCACCTGATCGCCAGGAAAAAAAGGAATAAAAAACGATCAAAAAAATCGTATAAACTCTGAAACAGCACCAAGAGAATCTACAGAACGTCCCGCAAAAAACGAGCTGTCATACGACTATATTGACGGAAGACAAAAAAGTAAGGACTCGTGTCCACGGGCGTTTTTTCACTGCATATTATGTGTGCATGCAACACAGGCGTGATACACGGTCAATGGACTGTCATTCTTCCATGCACACCAGGGTGCGGACGCTGCGTTTCCACACGTAAGAGAAATAAATCACCGCACGCTCTATTCCTCTGCGTATGATATGCAGCCCATACACAAAAAAAAAACCCACACATTGCGCATGTCCGTGACATCAGTTTCCAGGGCATGCGCAGTGCCATACGTAGCCCATACACTCTCCTGGAAGAGCGTATGGGTTGTGTATGTATAAAACACCCGTGGGCATGAGCCCTTATGGTGGCCAGATCCAGGGAACGATGCCACTCTGTTCACTTTATTGAGGCTGACAGAGTAGAAGCGCTCGGTTACATCTGACAGCGTCATTGAAGATGAACTTAGTGGCCCCGTGCATGTGCGACCGCGGCTCCATCCAGTCCCCCCCTCACTGGGAGGAAGGTGGGGGTGCAGCGAGCCTGCAGTGAGGAGGAGAGCGGGACATGGGACCTCAGCACTGACACTCCACTCATCAGACTTGTATTACCCATGAATGGGTGATAAAAGGTGAATTTTCTACAATCCCCTTAAGTAATGCTGCATCTGAACTAAATGTACTTGAATGGGGAGGAGCTGCAATGCCAGGCACTGCCCATAGATAGGGGTGGCGCTGTTTCTGCTGACAGGTCTCTTGGAAAATCAAGAATTCAAAGGGACACCCCATGCAAAATGTAAGTCATGTCATGCCCAGCGCAGGACCCGCGGGGGTCAGGCAGCATCTCTCAGGCTCTGTACAAATCATAGCACCGCATATCAATTTTGATTCTTCATTTAAAGGGGTTTTCTGGGACCTAAAACATTTTTCTACAGCCGTAAAATGGTGTAAAACAAAGAAATCATCCATACTTTAACCTCCTTCTGTCGCCCCCCATTGGTGCTGTAGCGCCGTTACCTGCCACCCTAAAGCCGGTTGCAGCCATTTTACTCGTGACCACTCAGCCAATCACAGGCTTCAACAGTCATAGGCCGTTCATTTCAGAATCACTGCTGAAGCTTGTGATTGGCTGACCGATCAAAAGCACAATGACCGCAGCCAGCTTCGGAGTAGTGGTGACCGTGACCCCAGCGCCGGATGGGGGGACGCTGAAGGAGATAATAGTATGGCTTATTTCTGTATTCTACACCATTCCATGATAGGCTGCACTGGGGACATGTGACCACTGCAGTGCGCTGGTGATAGGCTACACCAGGGACATGTGACCATTGCAGTGAGCTCGTGATAGGCTGCAGCGATCACATGTTGGTGTCTGTGATGTCATCGTTGCAGGAGGAAGTGGAGAGCAGCAGGGGGTCTAGCCACTGTTTGAATAAGAGCTGTGGAGGAGCGGCGGGGGGTGAGGAGGGGGAGATATTGGGGGGGGGGGGTGCACGGCTTCTCTTATGTTTTTCACTAGTCACACCTTTCTAAAACATGTTTTTTGCCTGGACGACCCTTTAAATTTTACAGAAAAAAGCTGAGTACGCTCCCGTGACTAATGTGAGCGATTCCCGGTATAACACTATATTAGGCGACTGCTGTTTAAGCGATTCTCCCATACATTCAGGCAGCCATCACTTTCTGCTCCCGTACAGCCATGATAATTCTGTAGGGCCACAAAGGGGACGTTCATGGCGATGTGCAGGGTCACACTGTCATCTATATGGTTAGGTCACAGAGGTGCAGCGTGTTCCCGGCGCGGTGGTGACAACATTACGTATTTACCTTTGCCGATTATAACACGTCGGATGTCAGAGCGACCCGGAGCCGGGGGGACTTTGGACCGCTTGTCTTGGCTTGGAAATTGAAATGATGATGTGAGAAAAAGTTGAGCCCTTTGCCACCAGGGGGCAGAATACGACGAGTACTGTCCAGTGCTTATTGCTGCATACACTATAGGTAACATATTATAATTCTGAATTTAACCCCTCAGTGGCCACAATACGCCTTTTACTGACCTCACTCTGGCCTTTAAACCTGCACATCCATCTTTTTTAAGGCGGTGGCTTGACTGATTACTGACAGCGGGGCTCCTGCTCTAACTGCCAGGAACAGAGAAACCTCAGAGCCGGCTGTTTAACCCCTTACATGCTACAGTCAATAGCAACTGTAGTGTGTAAGCAGATGATGGGGATGGGGTCTCCTCCTGTCACCTATTGGCACCCGCAGTGTGATTGCAAGGTATCAATGGGTTCCCATGGCAGCCAGAAGCCTGGCAAAGGTTGTCATGTCTGCTGTGTAACTCAGTTTATTAGGCACCACTTCTCGAAGAGTCTCATAGTCAGCTGTCATAGGCTTAGTAGAATGCAGTACATAAGTAATGCAGTGTACTATTCTAGGGATCGAACGATCACATCTTTAAGTCTCCTTCAGGGACTAAAAAATAGCTTCAAAAAAGTTCAATATAATTTAATCCCTTCCCTCCATATAACGTAAGGGTACGGCATCGCAGCGGGGTACTTCCCGCATCATGACATACCCATACATCATGGGGATAGCGTGAGATCATGACAGATCTCCCGCTATCCGGCAACAGTAGCCGGCTGTCACTGATAGCTGTCCTCCTGCTGCAACGCTAAGTAGATCGCGGCAGGGAAAGGGTTCACAGAGGGGGCGGGCTTCCTCTGTGACATCAGCGGGCTCTCGCGATGTAATTGCAGAGAGCCCGGCTTGTTGCCATGGTAACAGGACGCCACCTACAGGCGCCCTTTATTACCATTGGCTATGATCGCTGTCATAAACGATAAGGCATTGCAGGAGAGAAGATCTGCAATGCCTTATCATAGGGGCTATGGTGTAAGTCCCCCAGAGGGACACGAATGGTGTAAAAAGAAGATCAAACTAATATATAAAAAATAAAAATGTGAAAAAAAAAATGTAAAAAACCCCCCTTTGTTATGCTTTTTCTTTTATTAACATAAAAAAAATTAAAAATCCCACATATTTGGTATCATCGTGTCCGTAATGACGCGTACAATAAGTTGAACACAATTTTTATCCAGCATGGTAAAATGTGTAAATAAAAACGCTAAAAAACTGAGAGAGAGAGAGAAGAAGACCCGCAGTTTAATCCCCATAGGTCCCCTCTATCTTCCTGCTATGGGGAAATCCAGAGGGATATCCCCATAGGGCAGAGCCAGTGGGCAGGGCTTGAAAGAGTGGGTGGGGCTATGGGATCTCACAGAGTTTCCCTATAGCAAACCATAGAGGGGGACGGTGCTAGAGGGGCAGGGCTAGGGAGCAGATCCATCTAGCCCCACCTCCCACACTCTCGGGAGAAGCCCCGTAACTCTACCCACTCCCTCTCCCCACTATAGGGAATTCCCAGAAGCACTTTTTAAATGTCCCATTGCAAATTTCTGTTAGTCCCCAGGGCGATTAACGGAACCCTCGGGGAGTCTCCTCATCCCTGCGGTGACTAACGGGAGTTTACAGCAGCAGGTTTTAAATGCCCTGCTGTAAGCAGCAGAGAATCTGCTCCCATAGGAGTCAATGGAAATTCCTGCGCAGCAAGCAGCACGGACCTGTGTTATGGCATTGTAGCCACGCTGTCCTGTCTTTGTCAGGTCCGCTCCATTTAGCGCACCTACATTCTCTCATGTTAGCGCTTCTATAGGAACCGATTGGTTCTTTTAGAAGCACTTTTTTTGAGGGCACATAAAACCGCTCCTCTGACTGAGCCCTAAATCACACGTGCCTCAAACGGGCACCAATAAAAACTGTTCTAGCAAAAGAAACGAGCCCTCATGGAGCTTCGCTGGTGGAGAAATAGAAATCTTACGGGTCTTAGAACGCGGCAAAGCAGATTCAGTTGTTTTTCTTTAAAATGTATTTTTATTGTGCAAAAGTATTAAAAAATCAAACCTCTCTCTGACCGCGGTGTCGCAGGAATCGCGCCGATCAGATGAGACAGTTATCAGGTTATTCTTACTGAATGGTGAACGGTATAAAAACAAAACCCAATGCAATGGCGGAATGTCTGGGGATGTTTTCCATTTCTCCCAAAAACCTGGAGGGGGTCAAGGAGGGAGTTGTCAGAGAGAAAGCGTGTGAGGCGGGAGGAGACCAGGCGTTCTAGTAATTTGGAGATGAAGGGGGGGGTTTGAGACGGGTCGGTAGTTGGCGACGTCAGTCGGGTCAAGGGTTTTTTTTTTTGAGCAGAGGGGATATGATGAAGTGTTTGAATGAGGAGGTGAAGGTGCCAGAGGTCAGGCAGAGGTTGCAGATAGTGGTGAGGTCGGTAATGACAGCTGGGGAGAGGGACTGGAGGAGGTGAGAGGGGAGAGGGTCACTACCGCAGGTGGTGGGGTGAGCAGTGGAAAGCAGCCTGGAGACTTCCTCCTCTGTCGTTGATTCTATTTTTTTACTGTGACACAAACAATAATTAAGACAAAAGACAGAACATTTATGAGCATAAGTGTTTAGTCGCCTGAAAGTCAATACCTGCTGGAGTCACCTTTTTCTTCAATTACAGATGCAATCTCTCCGGGTCTCTATTAGAACTTCTGGACTCCCACCAATCTACTAATGATAACCCACCCTGAGGATCCCATCTATAGTTTAAAACTGGACAATCCCTTTCATTTCCACTCAGTGATGACATCCTTCTGCAGGAATACCGGCCCCTGTGGACAGGAAGCTTTATGTAGTTGCTGCAGATTAGATGGAGGTGCTGACATGTTCTGGAAGGGGTCATCAATTCATGCTGCTTGCGCCAAATTCTGACCTCCCATCAGCACGGGGCAACAGAAATCTGTATCCATCTGACCAGGTGATATTTTCCACTGCACAGTGATACAATTTTTGTGCTATAGTGCCCACTTACGTCATCTAATGAACGGCGAGTTGTGCATTCGGTCACTTTAGTTGGAGCTCCAGCGTTGTATTCAGCTGACTGTGCAGCTTGTTGGTCTATGATTCCTGACATCCTCCTCCGACCCCTTTCAGTGATGAGTTGTTTCCGTCCACACGATCTCCTTTCGCTGGATGTTCCTCGATCATGCTATTCTCTGTATTCTCTCCACAGCATTATATCATAACACTCCCCTCCCCCCCCCCCCCCCCCCCCCCCATGGTTGGCAGTGAGACCCCGGCTAGTCTAGCACCGATGACGAGGCCTCATTGGAAGTCGCTCACGCTGAAACTGATCCACAAAAAAAATCACGTGATTTTATGACGGACTCCGGGATGATGGGGATAATTTGCATACAGGGAGTCGCCAATGGTGAGGAGGCCCAGTTACTGCCACCGCCATCCATTGTGCACTGTCTGCTACCGATATAGATTGCAGTATCCTGACAGTGATACAGGGGGCAGTGTGGTGTGCACTCTCAGGCTGCGGTCACACGGGGCAGAAATCTAGCGGAATGACTGCAGCGGATCTGCACGGAAATACGGTGAGAAATGCAGCTTGAAGCGGCTTTGCTGCCTGTATTTCACTGTGGCTGGCTCCCCCCATAGAGAGGAGAGAGGCCGCAGTGGAAAGAGCGCTACAATTAACATGCCGCGGCCTTGAATTCCGCGTGGCATGTCAGCTTCAATGCGGCTTGTCCGCAATGGATTCTCCGAAGCGTGTTGATGAGATTTTTGTAACTCTCGTACAACTTGCTAATTAGTCTTGGGCTTAGGATTGCCGTACAGAAGCTCTCCACGGACATTCCGCGGCAATTCCACCCCGTGTGAACCCAGCCTTATAGGAGCGCTGTGCCTGGCACCCCTATGGAAGAACCATGGCTGCCAGGTGCAGAAGAATGGCCTGCAGGGACGCAGATCAAATACAGGAACGTAACTTGTTCTCAGTACTCAGGCAGACCGCCGCAGCCTCTCAGATGAAGGCACATATGTAGTTCCTGTAACAAAGGCAAGACGGCGTTTAACCCCTTGAGGACCAGGCTGTTTTGTACCTACAGGACCAGGCACCTTTTAGGGATTTTACCCCTGTGGTGGTTTTACTGCCCTATTATTTTCCTTCAGCTATAATAGGGCAATTATTTTTGCTGCGTTCTTGTTCCCGTGACGTATAGGGTGATTTTTTATATCTTTTCTTCACTTCTTTTTTTTCTGTTTTTTAGTTTTATTGGGAGTATGAAGCTAAAAAAATGTTTTTTTTGGTTTTTTTTAACATTCATAATTTTTTTTTTATTAGTATATTTACGCTAAAATAAAGTACAGGAACGGGTTCCTCATTTTGTTTTGGATGTCTTGATTATAATGTGTATAGTTTTAGATTACTGGAGGCATGAGGCGACGGTTTTGGTTGGCGTCAGCGTCCGGTCATTTCCTTTTTTATGTATATATTTTTATTTGATTCTGTAATTTTTTTAAACTCATTTTTGCAATTATTGTTTTTACCATAGGAGCCGCATCCATAGGAGCTCCAGTTACGGGGGAAAACATCCCCCTGCAGTGACAATAGCCACTAATAGAGCTGATACGGTTGGTCATGTGACCGACGGCTCGCGTAGTGGAAGAAACACTTCTACTTTCACTCCTTAGTACATAGCGCTCTTTGAGTGCTATATATCCGGGAAAGGAGAAGGCAGAAGCAGTTAAAAACTGCTTCTCCTCTGGGTTCTCAGCTGTGACAAACAGCTGACAACCCGACCTGCTCCTGCTTGATTGCAGCAGCAGAGACTTTAATCCCGCACCGTATTTCTGCTATTGGTGGGGATTACCACCCAGGACCAAGTGCTATACATTTACAGTGCTTGGTCCTTAAGGGGATAATGGTGGTTATTTACAGAGGCACAGTATGCTAATTGGTTGTGTCTTGCAGATAACTACTTATAATGGTCGTCGGTTGCAAGTCATCCTGGGATTGAAGAATACATGTGCAGACTGAAGGAAAAGGAGGTGGAATATGGGGAACACTGACCATTTAAAGATATTCGCCCTAGGCTTATCTACCGTATATACCGGCGTATAAGACGACTTTTGAACCCCGAAAAATCTGCTCTGCAGTCGGGGGTCGTCTTATGCGCCGGTAATTAAAAAAAAAAAAGTGTAAAAAAAAAAATCATTACTCACCTGCCCCGGCGTTCTGTCGCGCTCCGGCAGGATGTCGCTCGCTTCTCGTCCCCGGCGCAGCGTTGCTTTCTGAATGCGGGGCTTGAAATCCCCGCTTCCAGAAAGCTAGTACACACGCCGGCAGCCATGACAGCATTGAATGTCTGTGATTGGCTGAAGGCGCACGTGTGTTAGCAATCACACCCATTCAATGATGTCATTGAATAGTGTGATTGGCTGAAGCCACGTGTGTTTTAGCCAATCACAGCCATTCAATGATGTCATTGAATAGTGTGATTGGCTGAAGCCACGTGCGCCTTCAGCCAATCACAGCCATTCAATGCTGTCATGGCTGCCGGCGTGTGTATTAGCTCTCTGGAAGCGGGGATTTCAAGCCCCGCATTCAGAAAGCAACGCTGCGTCGGGGACGAGGAGCGAGCGACATCCTGCCGGAGCGCGACAGAACGCCGGGGGAGGTGAGTAAGGATTTTTTTTTTCTCCTCTGTATACCGGCGTATAAGGTGAAAGTTGGGGGGTCGTCTTATACGCCCCGTCGCCTTATACGCCGGTATATACGGTAATTAAATAGAGATCCACATATCTTAAATATGGGATCCACTTCAAATTCATCCATTACCTCCTCTAGTTAATGCCATTCAATAGAGTTGAAGGCTTCGCTGTGTCCAATGAGGCCAAGGCTCACTCCTTCCTCGCCCCACCCCTTATTCGAAGGTTGTTAACCGCCTGCCTCCTCAGGAATCTGGTGGCAGTTGGTGATGGCGTCCTCTTTTTTTTAAGCTGAAAGTTCGTAAATTTAGCAAATAAACCTAAAGGTGTTTTCCGGAAACATAGTGTTATGTAAAACCTTGCTCAGCTTGCAGTAGTAACAGAATACATAGCCACCTTTCTCCATTCCCTCGCCGTCTCACTGTCTCTATTTCCCACTGGTCTTCACTACTGGGTGCAATAAGCGGGCAATGACGTCCCCAACAAGAGGGCCATGTGACCACTGCAGCCAATCATTGGGTCCCTTCAGCCAGTGAATAGCTGTGGCACACACGCAACCCGTTATTGTGTCGTCATCACTCCTAAGTGTGAGACTCAATAAGGGGCCTTAGAGCCGGCGAGGAGACAGAGGTGGGGAACAGGGAAGGGTGAGTATATGTGTTCTGTTACTTTACTACTGCAAGCTGAGCAAGGTTTTATATAACACTGTATCCTCTGATAACTCCTATAGGCTGAATGCACATGGCCGGGTCGGATTCTGCAAGCTTGGTCACTGTAGTGAGATAGCTCCCTTCTCACTACAGTGGCCCAGCTTGGTATTGCAGGCATTGAAGTGAATAGGAACTTTGCCTGTAATACCGAACTGGGCCACTGCCATGAGAACAAAGCTGTTTGCTTCCTGCAGAAATTAGCGCAGTGTATGAGCACAACAACCCAATGAACAGCTAATCAGAAGCGATCCCAGGTGGTGGACCCCTGCCGATCCTCTATGGATGGCCTATCTTAAGGACAGGCAATCAATAGTTTACAACTGAACAGCCACTTAATGGTGGACTTTCCTTCTCTCTCTGCAACACAGTAGGTCAACAACTGTTGCCAATTTTGACTTTGTAAGTTTGGTCCGGACTGGCTAGGGCACTTTCAACTCTGACCAGGAGGGAACAAAGGTATTCTTGCAGTGTATGGTTCCAGCTGAACCTAACCTGTCAGAAGGCATTCCAGGGTATCCACAATGAGCCTACACCAAACTTCCATTCAGACCTCACATACTGGCCGCACACTTCACCACCGCAGCCAACACAAGGACATTCTGTATGCTACACCGCGCCTTTTGTAACACATTCAGACTCCGGTGTGCAGGGTAAGGCACATGCCTAGTTATTTGTCCATCAGATGCACATGCTCCATCCATGGCCGGTTATGTAAACCTTAAAAATAGCTGCCATGACTGGGATTGAGAACAGCCATGCCATGTCCACAGGGGCCACAGCAGAGACTGTTATATGAATCAGCTGCATAACACACTATAACAATGACCAATAAATCTCAGCAGTTATCATCAACGCTATAGCATGTCTTATAGTAATAATTAGAGATGAGCGAGTATACTCGCTAAAGGCAATTGCTCGAGCGAGCATTGCCTTTAGCGAGTACCTGCCCGCTCGAGACGAAAGGTTCGGGTGCCGGCGGGCAGGGAGCTGCGGGGGAGAGCGGGGCGGAACGGAGGGGGGATCTCTCTCTCTCTCTCCCCCCTGCTCCCTCTTGCTGACAGCCGCTACTCACCGCTCCCCCACGCCGGCACCCGAACTTTTCGTCTCGAGCGGGCAGGTACTCGATAAAGGCAATGCTCGCTCGAGCAATTGCCTTTTCCGAGTATACTCGCTCATCTCTAGTAATAATATATGTATTCTATTGTATATATATATATATATATATATATATATATATGTGTGTGTGTGTTTTCATATGTTTCTTACATCAACCTATGCAAATGCATATATATATATATATATATATATATATATATATATATAGTGAGGTACTGAGGGGCGTGATAATGGATGGTCGCTACATCGCCCCTAGGTTCCGCTATTATGCCTAGTGGGGCTGGAGGAAGTTCATGTCCCGCTGTTGGCAACATGAAAAAGCCAGGAGTGCAATGTAATCTCCAGCAAGTAGTTGCTGGAGGTCTTTTCTTTAAAAATATCTGGGCCGGGTTTTTTTGGAATGGATGTCATGTTGGTAGAGGGGCCATCCATTCCACTTCCTCCACTCCAGGTTGTGGGCGAGGTCAATCAGAGCAGGTGCTGAGGCTGAGCTAGCAGGAGGTGTGCATATAAATAGCAGTGTGCACTGACACAGGGGGCAATGAGATGGCTGCTGGACCCTGGCAGCCTGTGATACCGGCTAAGGGCTGAAAACCCTGCTGTGTGGTGCATCTGCGGAGCGTGACCTGGTCAGGCAGGGACTGCCTATTGTTATTGCTGGACTGTTATTTTCTTGCCTGAAGCTAAGGCTGCATTTGTGTTACCTATTCTGGACTGAAATAAACGCAGGTCACTAGAGATGAGCGAGCGTACTCGTCCGAGCTTGATGCTCGTTCGAGTATTAGGGTGTTCGAGATGCTCGTTACTCGAGACGAGTACCACGCGATGTTCGAGTTACTTTCACTTTCATCTCTGAGACATTTGCACGCTTTTCTGGCCAATAGAAAGACATGGAAGGCATTACAACTTCCCCCTGCGACGTTCCAGCCCTATCCCACCCCCCTGCAGTGAGTGGCTGGCGAGATCAGGTGACACCCGAGTATTTAAATCAGCCCCGCCCGCGGCTCCCCACAGATGCATTCTGACATAGATCAGGGAAAGTGCTGCTGGTGCTGCTGCTATAGGGAGAGTGTTAGGAGTTATTTTAGTCTTCAAGAACCCCAACGGTCCTTCTTAGGGCCACATCTGACCGTGTGCAGTACTGTTGAGGCTGCTTTTAGCAGTGTTGCACAATTTTTTTTTTTGTATATCGGCCGTGCAGAGCATTGCGTCCTCAGTCTGCAGTCATTGTACAGAGTATAGGGGCAGTACTGGTGAGGCAGGGAAAGAGATATACTGGCTATACAGGCAGTGGACTTTTTCCCAAAAAGTTCAAAAAAATACAATTATGAGGCCTGCCTGTCACTGCCTTCAGTTTACTGCGTCTCTGCTGGGGGTAGTAGTTGTTGAATTAATACCCAGCCTTGCGCATAATTCTTGCCTGCTCTGCAGTGCGTTACGTACGCGAAGTCAGCCTCCAACCACAGTCCAATAAGCGGCACATTTAATTACAGCGTTCTGTTTCTGCACTACTGGTAATACACCATGCTGCGGGGTAGGGGTAGGCCTAGAGGACGTGGACGGGGGCGAGGACGCGGAGGCCCAAGTCAGGGTGTGGGACAGGCCGAGCTCCTGGTCCAGGTGTATCGCAGCCGACTGCTGCGAGATTAGGAGAGAGGCAAGTTTCTGGGGTCCCCAGATTCATCTCACAATTAATGGGTCCACGCGGTAGACCTTTATTAGAAACTGAGCAGTGTGAGCAGGTCCTGTTGTGGATGGCAGAAAGTGCATCCAGCAATCTATCGGCCACCCAGTCTTCTACGCCGTCCACTGCTGCAACTCTGAATCCTCTGGCTGCTGCTCCTCCTTCCTCCCAGCCTCCTCACTCCATGAAAATGACACATTCTGAGGAGCAGGCAGACTCCCAGGAACTGTTCTCGGGCCCCTGCCCAGATTGGGCAGCAATGGTTCCTCTCCCACCAGAGGAGTTTATCGTGACCGATGCCCAACCTTTGGAAAGTTCCCGGGGTCCGGGGGATGAGGCTGCGGACTTCCGGCAACTGTCTCAAGAGCTTTCAGTGGGTGAGGAGGACGATGACGATGAGACACAGTTGTCTATCAGTGAGGTAGTAGTATGGGCAGTAAGTCCGAGGGAGGAGCGCACAGAGGATTCGGAGGAAGAGCAGCTGGACGATGAGGTGACTGACCCCACCTGGTTTGCTAAGCCTACTGAGGACAGGTCTTCAGAGGGGGAGGCAAGTGCAGCAGCAGGGCAGGTTGGAAGAGGCAGTGCGGTGGCCAGGGGTAGAGGCAGGGCCAGACCGAATAATCCACCAACTGTTTCCCAAAGTGCCCCCTTGCGCCATGCCACCCTGCATAGGCCGAGGTGCTCAAAGGTGTGGCAGTTTTTCACTGAGAGTGCAGACGACCGAAGAACTGTGGTGTGCAAGGTTTGTCGCGCCAAGATCAGCCGGGGAGCCACCACCACCAGCCTCACCACCACCAGCATGCGCAGGCATATGATGGCCAAGCACCCCACAAGGTGGGACGAAGGCCGTTCACCGCCTCCGGTTTGCACCACTGACTCTCCCCCTGTGCCCCAACCTGCCACTGAGATCCAACCCCCCTCTCAGGACACAGGCACGACCGTCTCCCAGCCTGCACCCACACCCTCACCTCCGCTGTCCTCGGCCCCATCCAGCAATGTCTCTCAGCGCAGCGTCCAGCCGTCACTAGCGCAACTGTTTGAGCGCAAGCGCAAGTACGCCGCCACGCACCCGCACGCTCAAGCGTTAAACGTGCACATAGCCAAATTGATCAGCCTGGAGATGCTGCTGTAGAGGCTTGTGGAAACGGAGGCTTTCAAAAACATAATGGCGGCGGCGGCCCCGCGGTACTCGGTTCCCAGTCGCCACTACTTTTCCTGATGTGCCGTCCCAGCCCTGCACGACCACGTCTCCCGCAACATTGTACGCGCCCTCACCAACGCGGTTACTGCCAAGGTCCACTTAACAACGGACACGTGGACAAGCACAGGCGGGCAGGGCCACTATATCTCCCTGATGGCACATTGGGTGAATTTAGTGGAGGCTGGGACCGAGTCAGAGCCTGGGACCGCTCACGTCCTACCCACCCCCAGAATTGCAGGCCCCAGCTCTGAGGTGGTATCTGCGGCACTGTATGCTTCCTCCACTAAACCACCCTCCTCCTCCTCCTACGCAACCTCTGTCTCGCAATCAAGATGTGTCAGCAGCAGCACGTCGCCACCAGTCGGTGTCGCGCAGAGTGGCAGCACAGCAGTGGGCAAGGGCCAGCAGGCCGTGCTGAAACTACTCAGCTTAGGAGAGAAGAGGCACACGGCCCACGAACTGCTGCAGGGTCTGACAGAGCAGACTGACCGCTGGCTTTCGCCGCTGAGCCTCCAACCGGGCATGGTCGTGTGTGACAACGGCCGTAACCTGGTGGCGGCTCTGCAGCTCGGCAGCCTCACGCACGTGCCACACCTGGCCCACGACTTTAATTTGGTGGTTCAGCGCTTTCTGAAAAGCTACCCACGCTTGTCAGACCTGCTCGGAAAGGTGCGTCGGCTCAGCGCACATTTCCGCAAGTCCAACACGGACGCTGCCACCCTGCGCACCCTGCAACATCGGTTTAATCCGCCAGTGCACCGACTGCTGTGCGACGTGCCCACACGGTGGAACTCTACGCTCCACATGTTGGCCAGGCTCTATAAGCAGCGTAGAGCTATAGTGGAATACCAACTCCAACATGGGCGGCGTAGTGGGAGTCAGCCTCCTCAATTCTTTACAGAAGAGTGGGCCTGGTTGGCAGAGATCTGCCAGGTCCTTGGAAACTTTGAGGAGTCTACCCAGATGGTGAGCGGCGATGCTGCAATCATTAGCGTCACCATTCCTCTGCTATGCCTCTTGAGAAGTTCCCTGCAAAGCATAAAGGCAGACGCTTTGCGCTCGGAAACGGAGGCGGGGGAAGACAGTATGTCGCTGGATAGTCAGAGCACCCTCATGTCTATATCTCAGCGCGTTGAGGAGGAGGAGGAGGAGGAGGGGGAGGAGCATGAGGAGGAGGGGGAAGAGACAGCTTGGCCCACTGCTGAGGGTACCCATGCTGCTTGCCTGTCATCCTTTCAGCGTGTATTGCCCGAGGAGGAGGAGGAGGATCCTGAAAGGGATCTTCCTAGTGAGGACAGCCATGTGTTGCGTACAGGTACCCTGGCACACATGGCGGACTTCATGTTAGGATGCCTTTCTCGTGACCCTTGCGATACACGCATTCTGGCCACTACGGATTACTGGGTGTACACACTGCTCGACCCACGGTATAAGGAGAACCTTTCCACTCTCATACCCGAAGAGGAAAGGGGTTCGAGAGTGATGCTATACCACAGGACCCTGGCAGACAAACTGATGGTAAAATTTCTATCCGACAGCGCTAGTGGCAGAAGGCGCAGTTCCGTGGGCCAGGTAGCAGGGGAGGCGCAGAGATCAGGCAGCATGTACAGCGCAGGCAGGGCAACACTCTCCAAGGCCTTTGCCAGCTTTATGGCTCCCCACCAAGACTGTGTCACCGCTCCCCATTCAAGGCTGAGTCGGCGGGAACACTGTAAAAGGATGGTGAGGGAGTACGTAGCCGATCGCACGACCGTCCTCGGTGACGCCTCTGCCCCCTACAACTACTGGGTGTCGAAGCTGGACACGTGGCCTGAACTCGCGCTGTATGCCCTGGAGGTGCTTGCTTGTCCTGCGGCTAGCGTCTTGTTAGAGAGGGTGTTTAGTGCGGCTGGGGGAATCATCACGGATAAGCGTACCCGCCTGTCAACCGACAGTGCCGACAGGCTTACACTCATCAAGATGAACAAAGCCTGGATTTCCCCAGACTTCTCTTCTCCACCAGCGGACAGCAGCGGTACCTAAACAATACGTAGGCTGCACCCGCGGATGGAAGCATTGTTCTCTATCACCATAAAAAACAGGGACCTTTTAGCTTCATCAATCTGTGTATAATATTCCTCCTCCTCCTCCTGCTCCTCCTCCTGAAACCTGACGTAATCACGCCGAACGGGCAATTTTTCTGAGGCCCACAAGGCTCAGTCATATAATTTTTGTAAACAATTTTTATACGTTTCAATGCTCATTAAAGCGTTGAAACTTTCACCTTAACCAATTTTTATTTTAACTGGGCTGCCTCCAGGCCTAGTTACCAATTAAGCCACATTAACCAAAGCCATTAATGGGTTTCACCTGCCCTCTTGGTTGGGCATGGGCAATTTTTCTGAGGTACATTAGTACTGTTGGTACACCAATTTTTTTGGGCCCTCGCCTACAGTGTAATCCTAGTAATTTTTATGGGCTTCGCCTGCACTCATGGTACAGTAAGGTGTGTGGGGTTGGCCTACACTTTTGCTACATAAATGTAACTGGGGCCTTGTCTATACTGCAACTACTGAAATGTGAAACAGACTGTTATCTCCCTAAACTGCTGCAACGGGAAGGTTACTGTGGCCTGTCTTGACTGCTACTACTACTGAAATGGAACTAATACTGTGCTCCCCCTATACTGCTGCTAGTGATATGTTACTGGGGCCTGTCCCTAATGCTACCGCTGAAATGTTACTAATTCTGGGCTCTGACTATACCGCTGCTAATGCTATGTCACTGGGGTGTGGAAACGGAGGCTTCCCAAAGACATAATGGTGGCGAGGCCATTTCCCACCAACGCGGTTACTGTTAAGGTGCATATAACCACGGACACGTGGAGAGGATACGTAGTGCCTTAAAAACATCCCCCTCCTCCTCCAACAATGAAAACATTCTTGGCAAATACCTTTGCATTGGTCCGTCTGGTGCCAGTCCAAGAATTTCACCTTTACCGACACAACAAGAGAGCCCCCCCACCATCCCCCCGCCACGGGCCACTTAATCCTGGCCACATTCCGAAAACCAACTAAATAAAACCGAGCTACTAGGTCCGCATTCGCCACCACATTCCCACCCACGCGGTTACTGTTAAGGTACATATTACCAGTCTGACTGGGGCATGCACTGTGGGCCGAAGCCCACCTGTATTGTATGTGACGTTAGCTCTGCTGAGCAGGGCACTGCAATGGGATATATTTATGTACCGCCGGTGGGTTCCAGGGAGCCACCCATGCTGTGTGTCCACAGGGACTTCACATTAGGGATTTGTACCTGCCAGTGTCTATGTATTAAAAACCCTGGTCTGACTGGGGCATGCAGTGTGGGCCGAAGACCACCTGCATTTAATCTGACGTTAGCTCTACTATCCGGGGCACTGCATTGGGACAAACTACAGGAGCAATACAGCGCTAATGAGACGTGCACAACTACGCTAGCATTGGAGTCCGCTGTAGGCCCGCTATTGCTGAGGGTTTGTGCAGAGGCCTATGTCCTGGGTGCAGTGAAAGTCCGCTTCCAGCCTAGGATTGCTGAATCTGTGGGCCGAGGCTTATGTCGTGGGCGCGGTGCAAGTCTGCCATGTTTGGCTGCTCAGATCAATTTTTGGTTCATGTCTTGGGCCTCCTAGGACCCCCCTATGCTGTTGGTGCAAACTTAGTTCCCATCGCGGTGTTTGACCTGTCTGGCACAAAGGCACTGACTGACATGGGTAGGGGGCAGAGTGCAGACGGCTTTCCCCTTGCAGTGTGGATTGAGCTATGCAGCACCTTGACAGAATAAATACTGTGTGGCACATGGATTCCCCATTGCTATGCCCACGTTTGCAGCTCCTGACGGAGGTGGCACAGGATTGGAGTTCTCATTGCTTCTGTACAGCATTGTGGGCTATCGCCCCGCCCCTTTTAAAGAGGGTCGCTGCCTAGCCGTGCCAACCCTCTGCAGTGTGTGCCTGCGGTTCCTCCTCATGGCAGACGCACTTATAAATAGACATGAGGGTGGTGAGGCATTAGGGCAGCTGAAGGCTGCGCAGGGACACTTTGGTGTGCGCTGTGGACACTGGGTTGTGCGGGGGGTTGGGCAGCATTTAACCCAGGAGAAGTGGCAGCGGAGTGTCATGCAGGCAGTGATTGTGCTTTGTTGGAGGTAGTGTGGTGCTTAGCTAAGGTATGCATTGCTAATGAGGGTTTGTCCGAAGTAAAAATTGTTGGGGGGGGGGGGCACTCTTGCCGCTATTGTGGCTGAATAGTGGGACCTGGGAACTTGAGATGCAGCCCAGCATGTTGGCCCTCGCCTGCCCTATCCGTTTCTGTGTCGTTCCCATCACTTTCTTGAATTTCCCAGATTTTCACAAATGAAAACCTTAGCGAGCATCGGCGATATACAAAAATGCTCGGGTCGCCCATTGACTTCAATGGGGTTCGTTACTCGAAACGAACCCTCGAGCATCGCGAAAAGTTCGACTCGAGTAACGAGCACCCGAGCATTTTGGTGCTCGCTCATCTCTACAGGTCACGCCTGCTCTTGGACTTTATCCTCTGGTTTCCGCCTTTGACTGCCGCCTACCCACTCTCTACCGAGCTGTCCTCCCATGTATGGTGTTTCGGATGCGGCCAGGGAATAAGCAGCCCTAAAAAGACACACGCAAGAAATTGACACCGGCGGCTAACGCTGTATGTCCTGGGTAAAAGCCGCTGGTACCCTACTTATGACTGCTGCCATGGAGGACCTGGTGCGACAGCTGGTGCAGGTGTGTCTACAGCAACAAAACTCCCAGGCAGAGACAAGGCAGATGCAGCAAGAGACTAATCGCCTGCTAATGGAACAAATGGCAACTGTTACCATGCAGGGCGGCGCGGGGTCCAGCGGTCGGCGCCGGCGTCCTGGAGCTCTGGTGTCGGGGCCCTCCCGGCAGCTTGGGGCGGCTGGTGGGCGGCGGCGTAGGCGTGTCCACCCGTAGGGTGCCGCCCCCATGCCTCCATCCTTCTTATGCAGCAGTGGGAGGGGTTGCCTCCTCCCACTCTTCGCCCCTGGGCGGAGCCTTGTAGTTAAAAGACTGGCGGTGATCTGAGCTCACTGCCAGTTATTGGTTCTGTCTGCTCCTAGTCAGTCCTGTCTGTCGGTTCTCCTCAGTCACTCTGCTAGTCAGTTTCCTTCCCAAGCTTGCCTTAGCTCTGTCTAGTGCTCAGCATTCCTGTTTGGTCATTCCATCTGCCTTTCCTGTCGGCACTCTGTCCCCCACTAGTTAGATCCTTCTTTGTAGTCGCCAGGTCCCTAGCCAAGGGTAGGGACCGCCGTCCAGTTGTCCGCCTGGGGTTAGCCAGGGCTGAGGCAAGTAGGCAGGGACAGTGGGGTGCGGGAAGTTCAGGGCACCCCACCTGGAGCTCAGGGGTCAGAGTGCCGTAACATAATAACTGGCCCTTTAAACTTTTTTTCCATGGAGGCGATCAGCTCCCTCGCAAACCAGCTGCAAGCCCTGGTGCCGGTGATCCAGGATTTAGCAGCTCGCATGGTGGCTCAGGAGCAGTGGGCGTTGTCGCAGGGACTGGATGCCTCAACCAGTCCCGAATCCAAGTGCCCTCTTCCCGAGGTGTTCTCCGGGGAGAGGAGAACAAGTTTGTTGTTTTCCAACAGGCGTGTCGCCTGTTTTTTCGGCTGTGTCCCCGTTCTTCCGGGTCGGAGGCCCAGAGGATCGGGCTTATAATGTCCCTGCTGCGGGGCTCTGCCCAGACCTGGGCTTTTTCCATTCCCGAGGGTTCCCCCTGCCTGCAGTCAGTGGACTCCTTTTTCCAGGAACTCGGGGTTATCTTCGATGAACCGGACCGAGTGGGGTTGGCAGTTTCGCGGCTGTTGGCGTTGCATCAGGGGTCGCTTTGTGTGGAGGATTATTGCTCCAATTTCAGACGCTATGCGGGGAATACGGCATGGAACGATAGCGCTCTGAAAGACATTTTTCTGCAGGGCCTCTCGGACGCGGTTAAAGAACTGTTAATTTCCCATCCTGTTCCCGGTTCCTTAAAGGAGGCTATGGAGCTAGCGGTGAAGGCAGATAGGAGGCTCAGAGCTAGGAAGCAAGATAGACAGGCCCGTAGAGTTAGGGAGGTCGTTTTTCCTGTTCCCTCTTCTTCCGTACCAGCCTCTGTTCCCGAGCCAATGGATGTGGACCCGCTGGATCCCAAAGAGCGACGCCGGATTCGTTTATTGCATCATCTCTGCCTCTACTGCGGGAAAGCTGGACATCGGGTGATAACCTGCCCCCTGAAGCCTCAGCGCCCACAGTCTGAACCGGCAGAAGAACTCCAAGTCCTAGGCGATTGCAGGGAGGATCGCCTAGGACTACAGGTACCCCCTAAACTTCTGGTACCTTGTCAGGTTAGATTCCGGAACTTTTCCCGCCCCGGGCAGGCGTTTATTTATTCCGGAGCAACCGCTAACCTGATAAGCATGCGTTTCGTTAGACAACTGATGGCTGAATTTGTGGCGCTGAAGACGCCAATTTGTTTTACTAGCATTGATGCTACCCCTCTTGTTACGGGCTTGGTACGATGGAGACCCCGGTCTTACAGTTCACGGTGGGGAGTTCCCACTCGGAAGAACTATTATTCCTGGTGATGGAGAAAATGTCGGTAGACATGGTACTAGGGATGCCGTGGTTGGCGTTGCACAACCCCCAATTCAATTGGACCACCCGGGAACTGACTCATTGGGGACCATCCTGCCAAAGCCATCTTGCCCCCCTTCCTCTCTGCTCAGTAGATACCGCGCTCATTCTGGAATACTTGTCCGACTTCCGGAATGTGTTTTCCCAACGCCTGTCAGAGACCCTGCCTCCTCACAGAGAGTGGGATTGTGGGATAGACCTTATTCCAAACAAGCCCATCCCTAAGAGGAATGTCAAGGGTGATGCCCTCTCGTGGAGTTTTGGGGTGCCAGAATGTGAGTCACTGCCTCCTGAAAATACCCTGGAACTTGGGGTTGTGGTTGCGGCTGTGGACTCTGGTCTCATTTCTCGCCTTCAGAGGGCTCAGCAGGACGCTCCACCAGGGGTTCCCGAGGGCAGGTGGTTTGTGCCAGAATCATTAAGCCTCTCAGTTTCTGAGCCCTACAAGGTGGGTCAGAAGGTGCATCTGTCCTCCAGGAACCTAAGACTGAAGGTCCCGTCCTTAAAGCTTGCGCCGTGCTTTGTAGGGCCTTTTACTATTACGCGTGTAATTAACCCGCTCGCTTACGAACTTGAGTTGCCAGCCACGTGGAAAGTGCATAGAGTTTTCCACAAGTCCTTGTTGAAACCCTTTGTCTCTTCGATGAGGCCCACCTCCGGTCCCCCGCCTCCCACCCTGGTCCGGGGCGAGGTCGAGTATGAGGTGCAGGAAATCCTGGATTCTCGTCTGCGACGGGGGACCTTGCAGTATCGGGTGGCTTGGAAGGGTTTTGGTCCTGAAGACCATTCCTGGGTGGCTGCACGGGAAGTTCACGCTCCTGTGTTGGTACGGCGCTTTCACCCTCGTTTTCCGGATAAACCTGGTCGGGTTTTCGGGGGCCCGTAGGTCCCCCGTCAGAGGGGGAGTAGTATTACCATGCAGGGCGGCGCGGGGTCCCGCGGTCGCTCCACGTCGCTCCGGCGCCGGCGTCTTGGAGCTCTGGTGTCGGGGCCCTCCCGGCGGCTTGGGGCGGCTGGTGGGCGGCGGCGTAGGCATGTTCACCCGTAGGGTGCCACCCGCACGCCTCCATCCTTCTTATGCAGCAGTGGGAGGAGTTGCCTCCTCCCACTCTCCGCCCCTGGGCGGAGCCTTGTAGTTAAAAGACTGTCAGTGATCTGAGCTCACTGCCAGTTATTGGTTCTGTCTGCTCCTAGTCAGTCCTGTCTGTCGGTTTTCCTCAGTCAGTCTGCTAGTCAGTTTCCTTCCCAAGCTTGCCTTAGCTCTGTCTAGTGCTCAGCATTCCTGTTTGGTCATTCCATCTGCCTTTTCTGTCGGCACTCTGTCCCCCGCTAGTTAGATCCTTCTTTGTAGTCGCCAGGTCCCTAGCAACGCTGTGAAAGCCGGTGATGATACCTTGGCCTGCGGTCACAGCAAGTCAGAGCACCCACCCACAAGGGGGGCAACCAACCGCAAGGGCCTTGGTGCAAGCTTCGCTGCAGGAGATGTCTGCCGCAGATGACGTGGAAGCCTACCTGAATGTCTTCGAGAGGGTTGCGGAATGAGAAGAGCTGCCCACGGACCAATGGGCAGATGTTGTGGCCCCTTTTCTGTCGGGGGAGCCCCAAAAGGCCTACTTCGACCAAAGTGAATTGGATTCCCGTAACCACGCTAAACTGAAGGCCGAAATCCTGGCACAACTGGGAGTGACCATACAGGTGCGTGCAGGCCGGGTACATGCCTGGAGGTACTCGGAGAGCCTACCACCGCGGTCCCAAATGCATGACTTAATACAAATGGTCTCCAAGTGGCTTCAACCAGAGAACTGCACTCCTGCGCAAATGGTCGAGAGGATCGTTTTGGACATCTTCCACCGTTCCTTGCCACCTGTGGTGCAGCGTTGGGTGGGACAGGCTGGGTCAACTGATGCCAACCACCTCATGCACCTGCTGGAGAGGTACTGGGCCACGGAGGAACTATTGCAAGCCTCTTCGAGACGGGGCTGCAACAGAGAGGAAAAGGGTTCCCAACGAGGGGGTAAGACTGTTCCTTGTTTGGCTCCCAAGGGGCCTGTGTGGAAGAAGGGAGGGGGCTCAGGGGGCGAGCCAGCGGTTGGCCCACCTCAGGGCGCTCGAGAGCGGGACCCCGGACGCCTACAGTGCTGGCGGTGCCACGAGTGGGGTCATGTTGCGGCCTACTGCCCCCTAGGCTCTGAGCCCATGGACTGCAGCTCCGGGCGAAGGGTCTCCCTGTACGCACGCCCCTCGCTAGCCGCTGAAAACCTGTCCGGGGATGAGCCACAGGTATGTTCGGTGATCATTGGGGACTTTCTGGTCCAGGCTTTGTTGGACTCCGGAAGCCTTGTGACCCTGGTGCATGGCTCGTTGGTCAGCGCAACCTCTTACAATGGAGGCCGAGTGGGTGTACTGTGCATCCACGGGGACACTCGGGAGTACCCCACCGCTACCGTACGAATAGCCACCCCTTGTGGCACCGCTACCCACGAGGTAGGAGTGGTTAAGGCCCTAATGCATGAGGCTATTATTGGAAGTGACTTTCCATTGTTCTGGGCCATGTGGAGCAAAAGGACTTTGGACAATAGAAGTGTGGCTAATAATGTTGGGTGTCAGGAGGTAAGCTCTAAGCCATATGACCCGGACACTGCTGGGCCCGTAGTAGGGGTGACCATAAATGACAATGTCGATAGTCCCCTAGATGTACTGGCTGGTGACCCAGAAAGCCCGGCAGAAGTTCCTGCCATGCCGGACCTTGAGGTGTCGCGTGAAAATTTTGGGTCTACTCAGCTGAAAGACCCAACATTGATCAGGGCCCGTGAGGCCGTAACAAAAATAAACGGGGTACCTCAAACTCCAGGTGGGAGTGAAGCATACCCTTATATGGCTGTTAACAATGACATGTTGTACAGAGTGGATAAGGTGTGCGGGGAAGAACTGGAACAGCTGGTGGTACCCCAACCCTATCGCCGAGTAGTTCTCAACCTGGATCATAAACATGTGCTTGGAGGTCATCTGGGGGGCTGAAAAAACCCGCGAACGAGTGTTGCAAAGGTTCTATTGGCCCGGGGTACATGAGGAGGTTAAGCGGTATTGCGCCTCATGTCCTATATGTCAATTAACGGCCCCTAAACCTCATTTCAGGAGTCCATTGGTGCCCTTACCCATTATCGAGGTACCATTTGACCGGATTGCCATGGATTTAGTCGTCCAGTAGTGAAGTCCGCTAGGGGACATCAGTATATACTGGTCATTCTAGACTATGCTACGCGCAATTTCTCTGAGAAACACCTCCTCCAAACTCATTGCCCGAGAGCTGTTCCAGATGTTCTCCCGCAC
Source organism: Eleutherodactylus coqui (assembly GCF_035609145.1). Lineage (NCBI taxonomy): Eukaryota > Metazoa > Chordata > Amphibia > Anura > Eleutherodactylidae > Eleutherodactylus > Eleutherodactylus coqui. Next base: position 308,423,866 of record NC_089839.1, read on the forward strand.
CGGTATTCCCAAGGAGATCCGTACCAATCAAGGAACTCCGTTTATGTCAAAGGTAATGAGAGAAACGTGCAAACTTCTAAAGATTAAACAACTGCGTACCTCAGTGTATCACCCGCAGATTGACGGCCTGGTCGAAAGGTTTAATAAAACTTTGAAGAGTATGTTAAAAAGGGTGGTCAGCCAAGATGGGAAGGATTGGGATTGTTTGTTGCCAGCCTTGATGTTCGCAATACATGAGTTTCCCCAATCCTCCACAGGTTTTTCTGCGTTTGAACTGCTGTATGGTAGACACCCACGCGGTCTCCTCGACCTCGCGAAAGAAACTTGGGGAAAGTGAACACACCCCCTACAAAAGTGTGGCAGAACATATTTCAGTAATGCAGGACAGGATAGCAGCTGTCATGCCCATTGTAAAGGAACACTTGGAACAGGCACAAGTGGCACAGAGTCGGGTCTATAATAGGTCGGCCAAAGTCAGAACCTTTGCCCGGGAGATAGGGTGTTAGTTTTGGTGCCTACAGTAGAGAGCAAGTTCTTAGCCAAATGGCAGGGGCCCTATGAGGTGCTTGAGCGCATAGGAGAAGTCAATTATAAGGTGTACCAACCTGGCAGGAGGAGGCCGGAGCAGGTATACCATGTGAATTTGCTTAAACCCTGGACAGAACAAGAGTCTCTGGCAGCGGTGAATGCGCCGAGCAGCCAGGTTTTTGTGAAGTCCATGGACAAAGCTCCTGAGGTAGCTATCTCAGGGTCCCTATCTAGGGTACAAAAACAGGAGGCAAAGGAGTTTGTGCTTCGAAACACGGATATGTTTTCGGAACTACTGGGACGTACATCAGTGATCAAACATGACATCGTCACGGAACCTTACGTACGGGTCCGGGTGAAACCCTACAGAATTCCTGAAGCACGTAGACAGGCTATATCAAAGGAAGTAAAGAAGATGTTGGACCTTGGGGTCATTGAAGTGTCAAAAAGTGATTGGTCTAGTCCCATTGTCCTGATTCCTAAGCCCGATGGCACCTTGAGGTTTTGCAACGACTTCAGGAAGTTGAACGAAGTCTCTGAGTTTGACTCCTACCCGATGCCACGAGTAGATGAGCTAATAGAAAGGCTAGGACATGCTAGGTTCTTCTCTACCTTGGACCTGACTAAAGGGTATTAGCAGTTACCACTTACCGACGAGGCCAAAGAAAAGACTGCCTTTTCTACTCCCGAGGGACTCTTCCAGTATGTCTGCATACCTTTTGGGCTACATGGGGCACCAGCTACGTTCAAAGAATGATGGATATCATCCTGAGACGTCACCGTCGATATGCCTCCGCCTATCTGGATGACATCATTATATTTAGTAATGACTGGGAGAGTCACTTGGCAAAAGTACAGGCGATAGTTGATTCCCTCAGGGATGCAGGGTTAACGGCAAACCCCAAGAAGTGTACGTTGGAGTGGAAGAAGCACGTTATTTGCAGTATGTGAGGAAGAGGAGTTATTAAACCCCAAATTAATAAAGCAGAGGCCATCCAAAACTGGCCCCAACCATTGACCAAGAAACAGGTGAGAGCGTTTCTAGGGATTGTAGGCTACTACAGCAGGTTCATCCCTAGCGTTGCCACCATAGCAGCGCCCTTGACAGAGCTAACAAAGGGAAGAAGTTCCACCATGATCAAGTGGAATGACGAGGCCGAGCAGGCATTTCGGAAGTTAAAGACAGCCCTGTGTAGAGAGTCGGTCTTAAAGGGGTTGTCCCGCGAAAGCAAGTGGGGTTATACACTTCTGTATGGCCATATTAATGCACTTTGTAATGTACATCGTGCATTAATTATGAGCCATACAGAAGTTATTCACTTACCTGTTCCGTTGCTAGCGTCCCCGTCTCCATGGTGCCGTCTAATTTCAGCGTCTAATCGCCCGATTAGACGCGCTTGCGCAGTCCGGTCTTCTCCCTGGTGAATGGGACCGCTCGTGCCGGAGAGCTGGTCCTCGTAGCTCCGCCCCGTCACGTGTCCCGATTACAGCCAATCAGGAGGCTGGAATCGGCAATGGACCGCACAGAGCCCACGGTGCACCATGGGAGAAGACCCGCGGTGCATCGTGGGTGAAGATCCCGGCGGCCATCTTAGTAAGGTAAGTAAGAAGTCGCCGCAGCGCGGGGATTCGGTTAAGTACTAAACTTTTTTTTTTTAACACATGCATCGGGTTTGTCTCGCGCCGAACGGGGGGCCTATTGAATAAAAAAAAAACCCTGTTTCGGCGTGGGACAACCCCTTTAATTACTCCCGACTTCAGCAAAACCTTCGTAGTACAGACAGATCCTTCTGATCTAGGTGTGGGGGCTGTCCTTTCCCAAGTGGTTAGAGGCGAGGAGCACCCAGTCACCTATCTTAGTAGGAAACTTACCCCCGCAGAGAGAAATTATAGCATTGCGGAACGAGAGTGTCTGGTGATAAAGTGGGCTTTAGAGTCCCTACGGTACTATCTGCTGGGACGACATTTCAGATTGGTGACAGACCACTCCCCTCTCACCTGGATGAGTCAGGCCAAAGAGCGAAACGCTAGGGTGACGAGGTGGTATCCTTACTTTACAAAACTTTAAATTTGATGTAGAGCACAGGGCTGGTAAGCTACAAGGAAATGCAGATGCGTTGTCCTGAACCCACTGCTTGGTTAGTAAAAGTGTTCTCCCCTACGGGTTCGAGCAGAGGGGGAGGGTATGTGAGGTACTGAGGGGTGTGATATGGATGGTCGCTACATCGCTCCTAGGTTCCGCTATTATGCCTAGTAGGGCTGGAGGAAGGTCACGTCCCGCTATTGGCGACATGAAAAAGCCAGGAGTGCAATGTAATCTCCAGCAAGTAGTTGCTGGAGGTCTTTTCTTTAAAAATATCTGGGCCGGGTTTTTTTGGAATGGATGTCAGGTTGGTAGTGGGGCCATCCATTCCATTTCCTCCAGGTTGTGTGCGAGGTCAATCAGCAGAGGTGCTGAGGCTGAGCCAGGCGAGGTGTAGATATAAATAGCAGTGTGCACTGACACAGGGGGGAATGAGATGGCTGCTGGACCCTGGCAGCCTGTGATACCGGCTAAGGGCTGAAAACCCTGCTGTGTGTGCACCTGCGGAGCGTGACCTGGTCAGGCAGAGACTGCCTATTGCTATTATAGTATATATATATATACAGTCAAACCTCTCGTTTTGTTGGTAATCCGTCTGAAAGCAATTGGCCAAACTTGTAACCAATGAAACTCAAGGCGATTATTTCCATAGGAATCAATGTAACTTCAATTAATTTATTCTAGACATTCCAAAAAGCTCACCAAACCACACCTAATAGAGAATAAATATATTTTTAATACCAAAAACAATAATAATAAATGAATATGAAAGACTACTGTAAAGAATAAACGATAATAAATAAATGTAATTGAACATGTTACTGCCTTTTATCTATGTTGTTACATAGGACTGCAGGTCACATCTACTGTACTACTACATCATCTGTCCTCAGCGTTATCACTGTGTTCTCTGTGCTGTTATATAGGACTGCAGGTTGCAATATTATCTGTCCTTAGTGTTATCACTGTGTATTATCTGTGGTGTTACATAGGACTGCAGGTGACATCACAGTACTGTTTTACCAGGCCCCACAGTGTCGCTTGAAATATATATATATATATATATATATATATATATATATATATATATATATATATATATATATACACAGAGAGAGAGACAGACAGATAGAGTGGTATATTTTCCTACTTAGTGAATAGCTAGCATCTAAATGGTTAATTTGTTCATGTTATATACTGGTATGTATTAGATGCTGGCTCATACTTCTACATATCCTTTCCTGGCTTAGGAATGTTCTGAGATTGCGGGTTCTGACCCTTTCCATTCAGAGAGGAGCTATCAGAACAATGAACACTAAATACGCCTATTCTCCCTCTTAAATTTCGTTTCTTAGGAATTACGTGTTTGGTAGTAGCATACACCTTAAGGCGTTAACATGTTAATCATTAGCGTCAATACAAATTAAGCCAATTGTGTAGATTGTAGGCCCCCTAACTCTTGCTTACATAAGTGAATGTATATATACATGTGTCTGCCTTGTCATAAAACAGAAGAGCTTCATTGTTGTAAGATACTAGCTGCTGTCATGTGTCAGAGATTTCTGTACACAACTTCTCACATATAATCCAGAGCGGACAATAAAGTGCTCTATGAAATCCCTTTGATGATTTCCCTAACATGTCTACTAATAAACATCTACTAATAATTATATCACTTTCCAAAATAACATTAATATTCTACGTCAGCCCCCTAAATAAGTATAGCATTTACCTGACTATACTTATTGAACTTTTTCATCTGCTGTACAGGGGCCCTTCTTGTATTGGAAAGTTAAGGAGGTATTTTTACTGTGTGGAGGCATCGCAGGAGATCATACTGTGGTAAGTGTACAAATGAGGTATCATACTATGTAGAGGACACCACTAGAGGCATTTTTTCTACATGAAACGATATATGAGGGACAGCGCTCCACCAATCTCCACACTCTATGGAAAAGGGAACAGGACTTACCCGGTGTTAGGGGGATGACCATAGGCTAGGTCCCCCTCTGACCCCTCCACGTCCTGGATAGCGTATATCAAATCCACATAATATCCACGAGTCCTTTCCTTATATCCTGAAGGATACAGGAGAGCCGCCTGGCCAGTCGTACCTCCTCCTCGAGAAGGTCAACTTATAAGATTAAACAAAAAATGAACAGAAAAAAGGGGCTCGGCGCTCCAAAGGTAAGACCCGATGTAATCCTCTGAATCAGCAGTAATGGTCCTTATTCCTTAATAAAATCGTACAACGCGTTTCGTTGCAAAAAACGCAACTTTCTCAAGTACAATAAACTTACACTTTTTTCATCTACTTATATAAAATGTAAAATCTTAGACACTCCCTTATCAGCGCCTCGATGCACACGTCACCAACAATACATACGTCACCACGTCCTGCTCTATATTTTTCTTTTTAACCTTTATTTATTATTAGGATGAAGTTTTCATTATCACATTTATATATATATTTATCTGTTTACCTTTCGGGTTCTGCCGATGTATATGGGAAGAAAATATAATAATTAGAGATGAGCGAACGTACTCGTCGGAGCTTGATACTCGTTCGAGTATAAGCGTGTTCGGGATGCTCGTTACTAGAGGCGAGCACCACGCGATGTTCGAGTTACTTTCACTTTCATCTCTGAGACGTTAGCGCGCTTTTCTGGCCAATAGAAAGACAGGGAAGGCATTACAACTTCCCCCTGCGACGTTCAAGCCCTATACCACCCCCCTGCAGTGAGTGGCTGGCGAGATCAGGTGTCACCCGAGTATAAAAATCGGCCCCTCCCGCGGCTCGCCACAGATGTGTTCTGACAGAGATCAGGGACAGTGCTGCTGGTGCCGGAGCTGCTATAGGGAGAGCGTTAGGCGTATTTTAGGCTTCAAGAACCCCAACAGTCCTTCTTAGGGCCACATCTAACCGTGTGCAGTACTGTGGAGGCTACTTTTTGCAGTGTTGCACTTTTTTTTTTTTTGTATATCGGCTGTGCAGAGCATTGCGCCCTGCAGTAATTATACATACTCCAGGGCCAGTAGTGGTGGTGAGGCAGGGACAGAAGACATATATTGTGAGGCAGGGACAGAAGACATATATTGTGAGGCAGGGACAGAAGACATATATTGTGAGGCAGGGACAGAAGACATATTGTGAGGCAGGGACAGAAGACATATATTTATTGAATATAGGCAGCGGGCCTTTCCAAAAACATTTGGGGAAAAAAATCTATTTGGGCTGCCTGTGACTGTCCTCAGTGTTCTGGGTCTGTGCTGGGTGTAGTTGTCCTCCTAATTCATACGCAGCCAGCTAAGTGTTACAGCAGGCTTGCGCAAAATTCTTTCCTGGCTCTGTGTTGGCTGTTAAATCACCGCTGTATTCCAGTCCACAGTGCAACAGTCTGCAGTTATTTTACATACTCCAGGGCCAGTAGTGGTGAGGCAGGGACAGAAGACATATACAGTGTATATAGGCAGTGGGCCTTTCCAAAAACATTTGGGGAAAAAAATGTATTTGGGCTGCCTGTGACTGTCCTCAGTGTTCTGGGTCTGTGCTGGGTGTAGTTGTCCTCCTAATTCATACGCAGCCAGCTAAGTGTTACAGCAGGCTTGCACAAAATTATTTCCTGGCGTTCCGTAAGCGAAGTCAGCCTCCAACCACAGGCCAATAAGCGGCACATTTAATTACAGCGTTCTGTTTCTGCACTACTGGTAATACACCATGCTGAGGGGTAGGGGTAGGCCTAGAGGACGTGAACGCGGGCGAGGACGCGGAGGCCCAAGTCAGGGTGTGGGCACAGGCCGAGCTCCTGATCCAGGTGTATCGCAGCCGACTGCTGCGGGATTAGGAGAGAGGCACGTTTCTGGCATCCCCACATTCATCTCACAATTAATGGGTCCACGCGGTAGACCTTTGTTAGAAAATGAGCAGTGTGAGCAGGTCCTGTCGTGGATGGCAGAAAGTGCATCCAGCAATCTATCATCCACCCAGAGTTCTGCGCCGTCCACTGCTGCAACTCTGAATCCTCTGGCTGCTGCTCCTCCTTCCTCCCAGCCTCCTCACTCCATTACAATGACACATTCTGAGGAGCGGGCAGACTCCCAGGAACTGTTCTCGGGCCCCTGCTCAGATTGGGCAGCAATGGTTCCTCTCCCACCAGAGGAGTTTATCGTGACTGATGCCCAACCTTTGGAAAGTTCCCGGGGTCCGGGGGATGAGGCTGCGGACTTCCGGCAACTGTCTCAAGACCTCTCAGTGGGTGAGGAGGACGATGACCATGAGACACAGTTGTCTATCAGTGAGGTAGTAGTAAGGGCAGTAAGTCCGAGGGAGGAGCGCACAGAGGATTCGGAGGAAGAGCAGCAGGACGATGAGGTGACTGACCCCACCTGGTTTGCTACGCCTACTGAGGACAGGTCTTCAGAGGGGGAGGCAAGGGCAGCAGCAGGGCAGGTTGCAAGAGGCAGTGCGGTGTCCAGGGGTAGAGGCAGGGCCAGACTGAATAATCCACCAACTGTTTCCCAAAGCGCCCCCTCGCGCCATGCCACCCTGCAGAGGCCGAGGTGCTCAAAGGTCTGGCAGTTTTTCACTGAGAGTGCAGACGACCGACGAACAGTGGTGTGCAACCTTTGTCGCGCCAAGATCAGCCGGGGAGCCACCACCACCAGCCTCACCACCACCAGCATGCGCAGACATATGATAGCCAAGCACCCCACAAGGTGGGACGAAGGCCGTTCACCGCCTCCGGTTTGCACCGCTGCCTCTCCCCCTGTGCCCCAACCTGCCACTGAGATCCAACCCCCCTCTCAGGGCACAGGCACTACCGTCTCCTGGCCTGCACCCACACCCTCACCTCCGCTGTCCTCGGCCCCATCCACCAATGTCTGTCAGCGCACCGTCCAACCGTCGCTAGCGCAAGTGTTGGAGCGCAAGCGCAAGTACGCCGCCACGCACCCGCACGCTCAAGCGTTAAACGTGCACATAGCCAAATTTATCAGCCTGGAGATGCTGCCGTATAGGCTTGTGGAAACGGAGGCTTTCAAAGGTATGATGGCGGCCGCGGCCCCGCGCTACTCAGTTCCCAGTCGCCACTACTTTTCCCAATATGCTGTCCCAGCCCTGCACGACCACGTCTCCCGCAACATTGTACGCGCCCTCACCAACGTGGTTACTGCCCAGGTCCACTTAACAACGGACACGTGGACAAGCACAGGCGGGCAGGGCCACTATATCTCCCTGACGGCACATTGGGTGAATTTAGTGGAGGCTGGGAGCCTGGGACCGCTCATGTCCTACCCACCCCCAGAATTGCGGGCCCCAGCTCGGTGGTGGTATCTGCGGCGGTGTATGCTTCCTCTACTAAACCACCCTCCTCCTCCTCCTCCTCCTCCTCCTCCTACGCAACCTCTGTCTCGCAATCACGATGTGTCAGCAGCAGCAGCACTTTATCCAAAAATGGCAGCAGGAACGTTCAAGTGCAGTAAAACAGGTATCAAAATCTTTATTCCATCTTCAGTAATCACGCAATGTTTCTGCCGTTACAAACAGCCTTTGTCAAGCATGTTACATAAAACCACAACCCCCCTTAAAGGGGTGGTCTCGCGAAACCAAGTGGGGTTATACACTTCTGTATGGCCATATTAATGCACTTTGTAATGTACATTGTGCATTAAATATGAGCCATACAGAAGTTATTCCACTTACCTGCTCCGTTGCTAGCGTCCTCGTCTCCATGGTTCCGTCTAAATTCGCTGGCAGCTTGCTTTTTTAGACGCGCTTGCGCAGTCCGGTCTTCTCCATTCAGCACGAGCCGCTTCAGTGTGCTCCCCGCTACAGCTCTTCTGCGCATGCGCAGACGAGCTGTCACTGCTCGGGAGCGCGCTGAAGCGGCCATTCTGCACCATCCTCTGTTAGAGGAAGGTGCAGAAACTGGAGCTGCCCAGCGGAGAAGACCAGCCCAGCCCAGCCGCCCCGAGAAGCCTCCCAGGTAAGTGATGGGTCGGGGGGGGCTGCCGCTGCGCCGGGCTGCGCCGGGGGGGGGCTGCCGCTGCGCCGGGGGGGGCTGCCGCTGCGCCGGGGGAGCTAGCGCTAGGCCGGGGGGGCTGTCGCTGCGATGGGGGGGGCTGTCGCTGCGATGGGGGGGGCTGTCGCTGCGATGGGGGGGGCTGTCGCTAGGCCGGGGGGGCTGTCGCTAGGCCGGGGGAGCTAGCGCTAGGCCGGGGGGGGGCTGTCGCTGCGCCGGGGGAGCTAGCGCTGGGGAGCCGGGGGCTAGCGCCGGTTACCTGCTGTCTGGTCGGCGGCTGCGGGGCGTCTGGTCGGCGGCTGCGATGCGTCCGGTTGCCATGGAGACACAGCTGGCGGCGTCTCGGGAGCGCGCACGTCGGGCTGCAGCGAGCGACTGGGAAAGAGCCGGCGGCCATCTTGAGGAAACTTTTATAACTTGCTGAAACGCTGGAACGGTAAGTACGAACCAGCTAGAAATGTCATTTACAGGGGGGCTTTGTAATGTGTGTTTAATGGGGGGGACTGGGCAAAAAAAAAAATTAACTGCTTCCTCGAGACATCTCCTTTAAATAGTTTAAAACAAGAAGATTGCAAATTCAACATTGGTTAATAAGTTGTAGTTCCTCCTACCATTTAATTAGCTATCAGCTGCGCCGTAGCCACTGCTATGTCCAATCAAGGATACTCGGATTATCCAAACCCTTATCCAAGGATACGGCTGTGCAGGGAGAGCCTCCCCTTGGATAAGGGTTTGCTGTAGTGCTGCAGGCACTTGTGGTGTTTGAGCAGCAGCAGCACGTCGCCAGCAGTCGGTGTCACGCGGTGTGGCAGCACAGCGGTGGCCAAGCGTCAGCAGGCCGTGCTGAAACTACTCAGCTTAGGAGATAAGAGGCACACGGCCCACGAACTGCTGCAGGGTCTGACAGAGCAGACCGACCGCTGGCTTGCGCCGCTGAGCCTCCAACTGGGCATGGTCGTGTGTGACAACGGCCGTAACCTGGTGGTGGCTCTGCAGCTCGGCAGCCTCACGCACGTGCCATGCCTGGCCCACGTCTTTAATTTGGTGGTTCAGCGCTTTCTGAAAAGCTACCCACGCTTGTCAGACCTGCTCGGAAAGGTGCGCTGGCTCTGCGCACATTTCCGCAAGTCCCACACGGACGCTGCCACCCTGCGCACCCTGCAACATGGGTTTCATCTGCCAGTGCACCGACTGCTGTGCGACGTGCCCACACAGTGGAACTCTACGCTCCACATGTTGGCCAGGCTCTATGAGCAGCGTAGAGCTATAGTGGAATACCAACTCCAACATGGGCGGCGCAGTGGGAGTCAGCCTCCTCAATTCCTTTCAGAAGAGTGGGCCTGGTTGGCAGACATCTGCCAGGTCCTTGGAAACTTTGAGGAGTCTACCCAGATGGTGAGCGGCGATGCTGCAATCATTAGCGTCACCATTCCTCTGCTATGCCTCTTGAGAAGTTCCCTGCAAAGCATAAAGGCAGACGCTTTGCGCTCGGAAACAGAGGCGGGGGAAGACAGTATGTCGCTGGATAGTCAGAACACCCTCCTGTCTATATCTCAGCGCGTTGAGGAGGAGGAGGAGGAGCATGAGGAGGATGAGGAGGAGGGGAAGAGACAGCTTGGCCCACTGCTGAGGGTACCCATGCTGCTTGCCTGTCATCCTTTCAGCGTGTATGGCCTGAGGAGGAGGAGGAGGATCCTGAAAGTGATCTTCCTAGTGAGGACAGCCATGTGTTGCGTACAGGTACCCTGGCACACATGGCTGACTTCATGTTAGGATGCCTTTCTCGTGAACCTCGCGTTACATGCATTCTGGCCACTACGGATTACTGGGTGTACACACTGCTCGACCCACGGTATAAGGAGAACCTTTCCACTCTCATACCCGAAGAGGAAAGGGGTTCGAGAGTGATGCTATACCACAGGACCCTGGTGGACAAACTGATGGTAAAATTCCCATCCGACAGCGCTAGTGGCCGAAGGTGCAGTTCCGAGGGCCAGGTAGCAGGGGAGGCGCAGAGATCAGGCAGCATGTACAGCACAGGCAGGGGAACACTCTCTAAGGCCTTTGACAGCTTTCTGGCTCCCCAGCAAGACTGTGTCACCGCTCCCCAGTCAAGGCTGAGTCGGCGGGAGCACTGTAAAAGGCTGGTGAGGGAGTACGTAGCCGATCGCACGACCGTCCTCCGTGACGCCTCTGCCCCCTACAACTACTGGGTGTCGAAGCTGGACACGTGGCCTGAACTCGCGCTGTATGCCCTGGAGGTGCTTGCTTGTCCTGCGGCTAGCGTCTTGTCAGAGAGGGTGTTTAGTGCGGCTGGGGGAATCATCACAGATAAGCGTACCCGCCTGTCAACCGACAGTGCCGACAGGCTTACACTCATCAAGATGAACAAAGCCTGGATTTCCCCAGACTTCTCTTCTCCACCAGCGGACAGCAGCGATACCTAAGCAATACGTAGGCTGCACCCGCGGATGGAAGCATCGTTCTCTATCACCATCAAAAACATGGACCTTTTAGTTTCATCAATCTGTGTATAATATTCATCCTCCTCCTCCGGCTCCTCCTCCTGAAACCTGACGTAATCACGCCGAACGGGCAATTTTTCTTAGGCCCACAAGGCTCAGTCATATAATTTTTGTAAACAATTTTTATACGTTTCAATGCTCATTAAAGCGTTGAAACTTTCACCTGAACCAATTTTTATTTTAACTGGGCTGCCTCCTGGCCTAGTTACAAATTAAGCCACATTAACCAAAGCGATTAATGGGTTTCACCTGCCCTCTTGGTTGGGCATGGGCAATTTTTCTGACCTACATTAGTACTGTTGGTATACCAATTTTTTGGGGCCCTCACCTACAGTGTAATCCAATTAATTTTTTGCCCACCTGTATTAAAGCTGATGTTACATCAGCTGTGTTGGGCAATGCAATGGGATATATTTATGTACCGCCGGTGGGTTCCAGGGAGCCACCCATGCTGTGGGTCCACAGGGAGTTGTAACTGCATGTGTCTATTTCTAAAGAACCCCAGTCTTACTGGGGCATGCAGTGTGGGCCGAAGCCCACCTGCATTTAATCGGACATTACCTCAGCTGTGTTGGGCACTGCAATGGGATACATTTATGTACCGCCGGTGGGTTCCAGGGAGCCACCCATGCTGTGGGTGCACACGGAATTCCCATTGCGGAGTTGTACCTGCCTGTGACTATTTATAAAAAAACGCGGTCTGACTGGGGCATGCAGACACCTTGACAGAATGAATAGTGTGTGGCACATAGGTTCCCCATTGCTATGCCCACGTGTGCAGCTCCTGATGGAGGTGGCACAGGATTGGATTTCTCACTGCTTCTGTACAGCATTGTGGGCTATCGCCCCACCCCTTTTAAAGAGGGTCGCTGCCTAGCCGTGCCAACCCTCTGCAGTGTGTGCCTGCGGTTCCTCCTCATGGCAGACGCACCTATAAATAGACATGAGGGTGGTGTGGCATGAGTGCAGCTGAAGGCTGCGCAGGGACACTTTGGTGTGCGCTGTGGACACTGGGTCATGCGGGGGGGGGGGGGCAGCATGTAACCCAGGAGAAGTGGCAGCGGTGTGTCATGCAGGCAGTGCTTGTGCTTTGTTGGAGGTAGTGTGGTGCTTAGCTAAGGTATGCATTGCTAATGAGGGCTTTTCAGAAGTAAAAGTTGTTGGGGGGGGCCCACTCTTGCCGCTATTGTGGCTTAATTGTGGGACCTGTGAACTTGAGATGCAGCCCAACATGTAGCCCCTCGCCTGCCCTATCCGTTGCTGTGTCGTTCCCATCACTTTCTCGAATTACCTAGATTTTCACAAATGGAAACCGCGAAATACATAAATGCTCGGGTCGCCCATTGACTTCAATGGGGTTCGTTACTCGAGTAACGAGCACCCGAGCATTTTGGTGCTCGCTCATCTCTAATAATAATAAGTTGTTTATTTAAGAAGATTTTTTAATGGTTGAAAAAGGTTTTTATGAATGTGATATAAACGGTTCTAAGAATATTTTACACTTGAGATGGAAATACCGTCTTTGTACAATAGAGGGACGTGGTGACGTATGTATTGTTGGTGACCTGTGCGTTCCATATGTTATGGGCGTTGCACTCCAGCATATGTGATTACGTCACCCTCTCTGTCCCGGACCTGGAAGTGAAGGGAGCCGTACTGATCGAACGCGCCCATGCAAGCTAACAGAGGCGCCGATAAGGGAGTGTCCAAGATTTTACATTTTATATAAATAGATGAAAAAAGTGTAAGTTTATTGTACTTGAGAAAGTCGCGTTTTTTGCGACGAAACGCGTTGTACGATTTAATTAAGGAATAAGGACCATTACTGCTGATTTGGAGGATTACATCGGGTCTTCCCTTTGGAGCGCCGGACCCCTTTGTTTCATTTTTTCTATATGGGCGCACTACGGGGACATCTTTACTGTAAAGGGCACTAAGAGGGCATCATACTGCAGTGGGCGCACTAAAGGCGTTTCATATTGTGATGGGGTCACTATGAAGGAAATATTCTGTGAAGGAGGGGCATTTATGCATGCTTCACTGCTATAAGGGGACTCTAAGAGGTTGTCATATTGTGGTTGGACGAGGAGGAAAAAGAGGGTTGGAGCAAAACCCGTACAGCTGAGTTTTTTGTGAAAAATGATACTGTAAAAGTGGTGAAGAGAGTGAAGTGGTAACTTCAATAGTGGAGGTGCTGCCTGACCAGATGACGCCCCACCTGGGTGGGCGTGATAGAAATAGAACTAAAAAACTGGCAGTGGAGAAGGAGCAACACTCCAGGTTAAAGCAAATAGGAAGTGACCAAAGGTTTGGGAAACTCCTCCTTTTATTTAATAAAGTATGTGATCAGCTTATGAAAACGCGTTTCGGGGCTCACCCCTACGTCAGTTCAGCTGAGAACTTCTCCTGCTCCTGACCCACACCCCACAGGCAAACAGATCTAATCATTAACCCTTTTGGGACCCACCAATTGCTCGTATGTTTTAAACACCAGCTGAACTGATGAAGGGGTTCTCCCCGAAATGCGTTTTCATAAGCTGATCACATACTTTATTAAATAAAGGGAGAAGTTTCCCAAACCTTTGGTCACTTCCTACTTGCTTTAACCTGGAGTGTTGCACCTTCTCCACTGCCAGTTTTTTAGTTCTATTCTCTTATATTGTGGTTGGGGCACTAAAGAGGCATTACACTCTGTGGTAAGATTTAGGAGCATCACTAGGCGCCCTTTTTTGTGTGGTGGTACAAAGATCGTGGGTGTATCTTTACTACTTTACTTTGAGGAAGAATGAGGGGGCAGCATACTGTGGTGGGTGCATTAAGGGGTATCATATTGTAGTGGGGACAGTAAGGAGGCACCACACTGTGTCAGGGACACTAATGAAGGCATCATTACTTTGAGCAGGCCATGAAGAAGACATTTTTACTGCATGGAGGAATTAAGGAAGCTCATTACTGCATGACACTCAATCAGCCTTGCCTCTCCCGGCAATGTTTCTGCTCACTGCTGGTCTCTTCCACAATGTGCAGCCTACGTTGTCCTTCTGTGCAGCCACTAACCATCTGAAATGCTTGTCTGCATTGATGCTCACATGTCAGAAAGAAGAGGAGTTGTTAATAACTCAGGAGCTGGGTCAGGTGAGTACTACTAGTGCACTGTATAGCCACCCATGGGTCCCCTATATATCAGGAGTAGGGGGTTCCTTGACACCTGTTTGGCACCTGTGTATATGAGTTAGAGGCAGTCATCTATGCATATGACTCTCTCCATGGTAGTTTATGGCACTTGTAAAATGCTAAGTGGTTACAATACCCACCAAACCCAGGACCTGCAGAATCCGGGCGGACCACAATGCACGGCGGTCCAGGAGGGGAAGGGGTTCCAGGTTGCTGAGTCAGTACAGCAGTCAGGCCCCTTAGATTTTAATTTAAGGGTAAAGGTGGCATGTAAAGGGGCAAAAGGTGGCATGTAGATGGGAAAAATGTGGCATGCAAAGGTCTGTGACATCATTGCTGAGGTGTTGGCTGTCGGCTCATTATAATAACTAAGCCAGTGTCCTTCTATCACGGCCAATACAGAAATAGGAAGAGTGGCCAAATGAGACTCTTATCACCCACATAAACCTGGAGCCAGCCCTAACAATACCCATCATCTACAGTGTAGAATTATGCATTCTGTCCTTCTCTCTAGAGTGCTGATTGGGGGAGAAAAGGACCCTACATTCTCCAGATAGATGGGAGTCCTGGAATTGGAAGCTGCACCTATCTGACATTTATGGCTTATACTTTTGATATACCATAAACGTCTTAGATGATAACATGCTTAGAAGTTTTATTGCACTTGGGACTGGTCCAATATATCAATGTGGCCCCTGGATCAGACATGGTTGTCCGTCCACGGTCTAGATAGTATGTACCTAGTCATATGGAAACATTGTTAACTCTGGCTTACTTTCAGTGACGCTCCCTACAGCCAGCACTCGTGGCACCTTAACTTGCACCCCACCTCCCAAGCTTTGCCTCGTGTGTTCGGTTTTCCATAGAACATTACGCAGACTGCCATTCATTACACTTCTGCATTATGTATCACATACATGAACGACCGCCATTCATACCAATGAATCATAGAAAATGGAATATTTTCGAATGCAAACTTTTATTGGGAATGAAATACATTACAAAGTCTAGATTACTTCTTGGGGTTACCCTGAAGTGAAAATCATGTCTCTGTGGGGAACACAGATTACACAGGAAATTAAAGTATCTTCTAAGGAAAGAGTGATGGCGGGACACTGGATTAAGATGAGCATGCTACGTTTTCGCATGAACAAGATGTATGCGCTTCAACAAGTTCTGTGAAGTCTTCAGACTTGGCCAGGCTCACTTGACCTTCAACCACATCCATAGTTGTTCCTAATGGGAGGGAAACAGAAAAATACATACACAAAGTTCAAAATGGCCGCACCCTAAAACACATGAGTTATTTCATCACTGCCTTGACTGTGTAGCATTGAAACACTTGGCAGTGAGTAAGAGTTATACTTACCAGAAGGCAAACAATGGAAACCTGTAGTTACATCGATGGCCTTAACTGGGGAACATCCTTTGGCACATTTTAACACGGGATGAACTGAATAACACTTGGAATGTTCACCGTCAACTTCCTTTTCAAGTTTCACAAGAGACTGTTGAACATGGCAACCTTGCAAGGAGATAAAGATGTGTCTTAGTCCATGTTCTAGATCTGTGCTGAGGCACAGTTTTAAGTTATCAAAGGGAATAGAGCTTCTTCAAATTACCATCGGCGCAAGTCTGGGCAGGAAGAATCCAAGAGTGAATATGACTTGCTTCATCTTTAGCCACGGAACCATCTGGTCTTTGGAACTCTTTTAGTCTCTCACCGTCGTTGCGACCACATATACCGCAGGTCTTGCCCCTCATCCAGACAGCTGCTATCACCTGACAAAGAAGATAGTTGGGTCAATTCATTGGATAGACTGATTTGATTTGTAAACTAATCTCATCTGGAAGAGTCTTGGACCCTTTTGAACCTTCAACCATGATGGATCTTAAAGCTAAGACTGCTAAGACCATACAGCCCTGAAATGGATTGAGGTAATGTCTTTTGAGGGAATTTTTGGGGATCTCACTCATGGATGTCCTGCTTCGTTCATTAGATCCGAAATTCTCAGCCCTGAATATCGAGAAATCATGAAGTACCTTAACGTTCAAACCATCGTACTCGAGCCTCTCAATGCCGTATGCTGGTGCCAAGAGGGTCAAACCCTTTGCTGTCTTCAGGATCTCCACATATGGCTCTAAAAAAAAAATCAAAATTGGATGTTGTATAAGTATTGTACCCAATGCTGCTGGCTTCCCATCCGTGTTTCTATAATGCACAGGCACCTACCGGTAACTGATTTGTATGGAAGTTGACTTTCTGATAGGGCAACTCCATTAATGGTGATGTGTGATTTGTGCAGGATGATGTCACTGTATGAGCAAAAAATCCAGATCAGTAATAGATTCTTTACTAACATTACTTGGACATGGTTTACATTACTTCAGATCACTTCACCCAACATTGGATCAAATCTCACTTTTTTTGTCTTGGATCAGAGAGCAAAAGATTCAAAATTTTTGAATTGTAACCAAATTTTAAAATTTTAGGTTTATAAATTGAATTTCTACTATTTAAGAGATTCCTTGAATTTCTTTGTACTCACTAGTGGCCGACTTTAATGTTAACTTCATTGCTGTCTTTGAATTTTTTCATCATCACTATGAATTTCATCTCATCGCTGCAATCTTGAGCCAGGATGTGGTAGCAGCTTGTAGGCATGGCGTAAGCAAGGTTAATACCGTTAAAGGTTGTCAGGCGGTTTTCAGTGACCTCACATGTACCTGTGAAAGTTACATTTACATGAACCAATGGGAGACCGTAAGGAATTGCCTTTATTTTGCACATTCTCTGAGTAACGTCAAACCTTGGAAATTCTCCAGGAGGACCTGATGAGCTTCAGCAAAAATGTTCCAGGTTGGTGCTTGCAAAATTTCACTTTGTGAAATGTGCCGAATCGGAACTGCAAGTGGCAATCGGATAGCTCTGTAGTGCAGTACGAACTAGAGAAAGGGGATTAAATATGTCATTATTATGAAGACCTTAATAAATGGAATTCAATACAACATAAAAGGGTTTTCCAAGATTTCTGTTTCGATGACCTGTCCTTAGCATAGGTCATCAATATCAGATAAATGGGGTCTGACTCCTTGAACCCAAGTGGTCAGCCGATAGAAGAGGCAGTGGCACTCCAACAAGTGCTTCTGCACCTTTATGGTTTACCAGGCACAGCGCCATATATTTCTTAGTGGCAGTACCTGGTACTGCAGTTCTTTGCAGCCCACTCCCATTCAGTTGGCTGGAACTGAAGTGCACTGCCAGGCACAGGCAATAACAAATGTACAGCACTGTGTCTGGTAAACAACGAAGGGCCAGAGTGGCCCCTTCAGTCAGCTGATTGGTGGGAATTCCCAGAGTTAATCAATATTGACCATTAATATAAAATTCTCAGGAACCCCTTTTAAATAAATATCCCAATTTACCTTTGGAGTTTCAAAAACAAAGTCAATGGTTCTTGGAGAACTTAGGGCCAGAATGAGTTTAGCTTGATTCCGAGAGTTCTTCTTGTATGTCTGAGAGATTCCTAACAAGTAAGCAAATCCTGGGACGTATTCTGAAATACTAATACAAATATGGACTTGTTAGAAAACCTACTGACACTTCTAGACATTTTGATATCCTTAGAACACATTGAAGATGATGTGAAAAGAGCTTACTGTGTCACTGCAGACTCCAGTTTGGATGGTAGTTTCCCCCAGTTCGTGGTCAACTTGATTGCGTGTTGCTTACCGAGGTGACCGGTTTGGGCTTTGGTTTCAATCTTGTAATCTTTACCCTCCTTTCCCCACTTCAGAACAGCCTGAAGTTGACAAATTATTAGCATGTTCAATAAAATAGACTTAAAGTCAATGTTTAAAGTCTATCCCGCACAGATCTTGGCCTACCGTAGCTTCGTAGGGGCTCACAACTTCAGCTTTGAAAGTGGCTCTCCATTTGCTTCCCTTCTTGAATTCTACCATGTAGGCATGGATGCGAGGTCTGGAGCTGTAATAGTCTGTATAGATGATCAACTGTAATGCTTGACGAACCTTGTCGCTTCTGATAGCGCGAATAGTGACAACCAAAGCGGGAGGACTGCTGTCACCGATAAATCCGGCCTAGAGGCAGAAATAACTTGTCATGTGATGATCAATGAATGGCAAGGGAGCTTGGGTTTGGCTTGTGTGCCAACAACATCTACCTGGTGATTATGGCCCTCATCGCTGCTTGAAGAGGAGGAGCTTGATGATGATGATGATGATGAAGAATCATCAGCCCGTCGCTTGCTGGGGTCCTAGAAAGATAATGGCTCATGTCAGGATATGACGGATAATATTCTCATGACTTATGATTCTGTCATCCTCCATATAACGTACACACAAAAAATGGCCTTCTATAGAGAAAATCCACAAATGTGGCATCTTGAGAGTCAAAGGCCTTAAGGAAATCTTGGATACTTACTCTCTGTACCCGTGCTGCTTTGAAGCGAAGGTTGTAAAAATCTCTGGATGGCTGTATATGAAAAGAACCCAAGTGCATTAATGGGCAGATACAGTATGGAGCATATGGTCATTCTATTTTCAAGTATTTAGAGATAACATACCCTGTTTCTGGAGAATCGGTTGCTGCTGTCACTGCTGTCACTGCTATCACTGCTGTCACTGCTATCACTGCTATCACTGCTGTCACTGCTGTCGCTGCTATCACTGCTGTCACTGCTGCTGCTACTGCTGCTGCTGCTGCTATCACTGCTGTCACTGCTGCTGCTACTGCTGCTGCTACTACTGCTGCTGCTCTCTTTGCCTTGTTTCTGTCCTTCTTTCGGTTCTCGTGGCTTGCTCTTGCTCTTTCTCTTAGAGTTGCTGTCACTGCTGCTGTCACTGCTGCTGCTGCTGTCGCTGCTGCTGTCACTGCTGCCGCTGTCACTACTGCTGCCGCTGCTGCTGTCACTGTTACTGCTGCTGTCACTGCTGCTATCACTGCTGTCACTGCTGCTACTGCTGTCGCTGCTGCTGCTGCTGCTACTGCTGTCGCTGCTGCTACTGCTACTGCTACTGCTGCTGCTGCTTGATTCACTGCTAGAGCTTCTCTGTTGCCGATCCGGTCTGTTTTTATCTTTTTGATCAGCTGCTGATGAAGAGGAGGATGAAGAGCTGGAGGATGATTCTGCACGGACCAACTTAGTCTTCTTTGTACCAACTGCAGAAGGTGATTTATGCTTTTTCGCCTGCTCCTTTTTCTTCTCTGCTTTCTTGGCGCGTTTTACCAAACTTGCGTTCCTGGCCTGTAGGACAAAAAAAAAATACAAATGTGACAAAACAACAATATACTTGTTTTCATGGAAATCAGCATAACATGGGTTAATCAACACCTACCGCAATTTCGTCCTTAATGCCAAGGATGGTCTTCAGTCTTTTCTGGATCTCAGATTCCTCAAGTTGTTCCTCTTCGTTCTCCTCTAGATCCACCAGGGCAATTACCTTTGAAGCTGCTTTGGGTCCAGCTGTCACCTCAATTTGGATCTTTTCGACAGCAGTATTAGTGTCAGCTGTAAATACACATAAACCAGATGTCAAACAACCTGGAGTCAAAGGAACATGTATCACATGAAGCTGACGGTTCTGCACTAAGATCGCACTTACTTGGTTTGATTGTGATGTTGGTCTCGTGATTTCCCACCAGTCGATACAAGAGGGAGTTTCGGCGTGATGCAGCATTGAGAGATGCCTGGTCCACACAAATTTTGAAGCTAAGAGTGGGGATTTCTTTGCAGAATTTGAATACCCGGGCTTTATAGTTGCTGCTCACATCTACAAGACCTAGATATTTCTTGGGTTCGACTTCTGAGGAGGCCTCCTGTTAAAGAGAATAAGAAGGGATTGATCACAGTGATGCACGGAAATACAATTCTTTTTGAGGTCTACAGATATTATTGGTGGTTACCATCATGCTGGCTCCTTCGGCTGAATCCCTATCTGTAGCCTCAAACTGTTTCTGGAGGAAATCTGGGCTGACTGTTTTTGGCACAAGCGGTGTCTTCCTAGCGGCATTCAAATCTTCAGAATTTCTTGAGATAGCAAATGTACGAGCACTACACAACATTGAAAGAAAAGGTGGAAGAATCAGGAGCAGCAGCATTTTGTCAGTATCGTGCAACTTACAATCTTTCATGGTCCTAATGCATCAAAGATTTATGGACACCACTGGAGTAATAGGCAACTTGCAGATGTTACTAGGTCTTGGTAGAGTCATATCAGATGTTCTCACTAATATTGGCTGATGAAGTATTGACTTTCAAAATATACCTTATCTGAACGATATTTTCCACTTGTTCCAAGGGTTGTGTTTCGAATTTAAGGTTCCTTTCCTTGAGATTCAAGTGTACTGTGAATTTTGCCGGAACGTTTGCCAGCACCTTGGTATGAAATTCAACTCCACTCTGGATTAAGGGGGTGTTGACTCCCATTGTTGAGATACCATGGAATAACATGCTGTGTTATAACGGAGAAGACAAGACTCATTAATGAATGGCACCTCCAACTGCTCAACGGCAATCACTGATTTAATAGGAGTTGGCTCTCACCTGGGGTTGAAATCTACAGTCATCTGAAACTGAGATTCCAGCAGTTTAGCAATTCTGAAGTCTGGTGTGTAGGGTGGGGTCATCTTTATGTCCACTGTGGAGAATTGAATAATCTTGTCAAAACTTTACTACTTATACAGGATAGGACAAAATAAAGTATTCAATCTCATTTACATACCATTTGCATAGGCTTTGGCCATAGCAATCGGACTCCAACTGACCTCCATTGGAAAACCAACATTAGTTGGGACGATGTGACGAGTTCCAAATGCCAGAATGCACTGCATGTAGTGTGCAATCACTCCATTGAAAACCCTGTTAAGCATGTTCCTGACTGCCACATGTCTTTCTGTTGGCTCACTCAATGCCTGAAACAATCCAACCAAATGATAAGATACAATAGACCTATGGACCACAGAACATATCCTGTACATATCTTAAGTTCTTCTTACCTGGGTCAAAGTTTGAATAGTCTCTTTATTTATTTCAGTGAAGGCAATTTCTTGGCTACGGATTTTAATGTATCCGGTTATCAGTGGAGCCTGAGATGGTAGAGATCTGAATCCCTTTAGCTGCCAAGGAAAGGAAAGTTATAGCATACATTTTTGGGAAGGATATCTGGACAATATGACGAAAAGAGGAAAAGCACTCACCAATTTCACAATCTGGCTGATCTTCTTTCTCATTGGTAAATCACGGATCTGGGGTTCTTGCTTTCTCAGCAATTCTTCAAGTCCTTCTCCTCGGATACCGACCTGTGGAGAGTAGCAACATGGATGAAGTTTATATCCATGAAGTGACCAGTGGATCGAAAGGTTACTGTATGAAGTAAGAACTTAAGTTTGCTAAGACTTAGCCACCCCTTCATGGTCTTCAATGTCCATATCTCTCATACTATGGTATTAGTCCATTGAGATGTTTCTAACTCTTTTTCTTGTTTCGGTTCTTCTTACCTCTACAAGTTCAGCCTCTGATGAACTCACAAACATTTTAATTTTGCCCATAAGGAAGACAGGAAACATGGTGCTGGGACTATTCATCATGACTAATTTCCCTTGCACTCCACTCATCAGAGAGTCTACAACATGAAACAACATTATGCATAAGTAGTGGCACACAAAAATCGATGCATAATAGGAGACCTTCTAAGAACTTACATTTGTATGCGTCCATAAGGATGACCTTGCTGTAGCGGTAGTCCAGTTCATCGATTCTTGGGTCAAACAGTTTCAAAGCCACACTGCAAGCAGCAGCCCTAGAAGAGAATAGGCAAGACACTGGATTTATCGACCTGGATGTCATGGAACAATATTCCGGCTATACTTTATGTAAAGGGGACTGCTAAGTCAAATTAGGTCTATAATACTGTTTGTTAGATCAGCTTACAAAATGGCAATATCAACGGTTGTGAGAAAGGACTCATCCATGTGTCTTGTTTTCTACTGAGTGGATCATGAGTCATTTTAGGCATAAACTATCATTCTATTGTCACCTTAGCAATAGGTTGTTACTCTAAGTAGATGTGGACTTCATACTTACAGGGGCTCCAGTTGTGGTATGCTGCTTTTGGCCAAAGCTTTCAGTAGGGAGTGGACAAAGCTAACTAACTGAAGGTTATTCTTCATCTCTCGAACGGCCACATTGGCGATATTGGCAACCATGCCAATGCTTGGTTTTGTCTTAAATATAACTAAGCAAGCAGCCATTCTCACTTCAGTCTTGGCATCACGGTTCATGTAGATTTCCATTAGGCTTTCTTGAACCTAGAATTGACATGCCAGTTGGGTTATTATCAAAGAATGACCTAAACATATATAAAATAATGATCCAAAAGAAGATCTAGAAGGTATGTATCTTACCCTACGGGGTTCCTGCGCAGCAAAATTCCTCATGGCCAAGATAGCGTCAACCTTAATCCTAACTGGAAGCTGAGAGCTGCTGGAAGATCCTGGCAAGAACTTCAGGAGACGTTTAAAGGTTTCTGGCTGTCCAGCATTACCCAGGGCTTTAATTGCCAGAGACATTTCTTCTACATGGCCCTTGCTCAGGGCTTCAGCTGACAAATCTAGGAGAGGCTACAAAAGTAATAGAACAAAAAATCAGGATACTACCAACACAAAACATCAATCTAGTATCACTTTCCATATAGATGGAGGTTTATAGAAGGCTTCTGGGTTCCCATTTCGTCAATGATGGTGCTGCCTTCTCATGAAACCCATACCGCAAAATGCCTCATCTTTCTCACCGCACATAGAAATTACCTCCAGAGCAGAATCAGGGCAAGTGCTGAGGGGGTCACAGTATTTCTTCACCATTGAACCATATCCAAGAACGGAAACTTTGTACAATGTTGGGTATTGCTGAATTTTGGGGTCTTTGATGATATCCTACAAAAAAACAAGAGTTTCATTTGAAGAATCATTGAAAACGAATGATTTATGTAATCAGTTGCGTACTGACAGTAGAAGGAATATTACAATAGGATATACTATTAGGTATCTTGGTAAATACATACTTTAGCAACTTCCAATGCCCGACGGCTGCCTCTGGCAAAGTGCAATGCTTTGGAAAGCAATCTGAGTTCTTCTAGATTTGTCAGCTCTCTACTGTGAACAATCTGGTGGACTACTTTCAGGCAATCTAATGTTGCGCATATAGGAAGAGCTTGGAGGAACCAGGGTCTGGAAAAGATAAGACAATCTATGACCAACAGATCTGTGGGAATGATGTGCCAATTATTGATAGCCACTCTCAGGTTTCCACAGTGTAGCAAAAAAGTCCATTATCTTGAAATATCACCATGTGAAGTCTTACCATTTGATACACGACTTCTGTCTAAAACACCAACCTGTATTTCGGCTTTTCAGAAAACTGCTTCCAAGAACTCTGTAGGACATCAACGTCACTGTAACGGAAAAGCTGAACCAGCTCCATGACCTTCAGGGAGACGTCCTTATGGAGTTTTTGTAGGTTGTTTTGTACAAGATGCTGAAGAGTTTCTGCAATCTGATGGCAGAAAAGAACAATGGAGGGATTTATGTTTTCACCTTTTGCTATATCGATGTGATGAGTTGGGTTGATGAATGACATTAATGGCTGTTGATACGAAAGGATGGAGGCTACTTCTCTGTCTATGGAGAGAGGGTTATACATATGCCTCTGTACCTGTGCCTCAAGGTTCTTGTTCTTGACTAGAACATATGGAATTTGGTAGAGTAGCTCCTCGGCGTTGAAAAATAGACTTCCACGGTTCACGAGTTGAAGTTGAGAGGGATTTCCTCGGCTGCTCTTGGTTCCTGACAAGGTAAGGATTTGCCTGAAATATAAAATTAAAAAAATTGTAAGCATAATTGAAGCAAATCCATAATAATGCAGTTAATGAACTTTGGTTGGGTTGAAAAACAAAAAAGCTCTTACCTGCCATGCATCACCATAGCCTCTTTTAGGAATGGAGCGTAGTGGATGATCTCCTGAGAGATCACTTGTGTTATAATAGTTTCATGATCCTTGTTCTTCAACTTGTAGGTGAAAGTTGCAGCATCACGAATGTTCTTGTGCATCTACATGGAATAGCATATAGAAAAAGACAATTAGTTGGCGACTAAAGGAGTATTTTTGGAAAGTCCTTTGAAAATGAACCAGGAATATACCCTCTTGCATGTGACGCAATCTTCCATGAAAGCATGTCCAATAGTCACTGATGTATCATCCTGGCAGTTATTGTAATCTACGGCCTTCACAACAGCCATTTCATCATCTTTCTCTTGAATCACATATCTTGCGTAGCAAATACCGCCAATGCTTGTCTATGGTATGGAAAGGAAATCCATAGTAAGTACGCGGCATACGAAAATAGACGTTTGCTACAATAGAACATTACATAAAAAAATCAGTGCTGACCTCATGCACGTCATACACGTTCTGGTTCTTCTTGATGTTGACATTGAAGAGGCTTAGCATTCCTCTTATCATGTTGAGCACGGTTTCAGGAACCTCCTTAGACGCAAAAATGTCTCCAACTTTTCCATTGCGGTACTCAAACTTGATGGGTTTGGCTAAGTGCTCAGCGATGACCTGGGTCAGCTTTGTAGCGCGAGTCAATGGGATTCTTGGCCACACACCAGTGTTCTCTTTGATCATCAGAGAATGGACCTAAAAAGGAGCAAAAATTGTGAAAATCAGAACATCCAATGCAAATTCTTCTCTCATCTAGGTATAAACCTATTGGTCTTCTACTTCTCCCTCAGCTAGGGAACCATGGGTTGGAGGCCACTGGCCTAAGACTTAAGCTAACCATAGGCACTAGGAGTTGGTTAGTAGATCCCACCATTTAGGATAGCTCTGATGACAACTGAATGTCTAGAAGGAACTTTTGGAACTTCTGCTACTGGAGGGGAAATACATTGGGCTGGCTATATTTCTCTTGTCTAGTTTTGGTAATCTTCTCCATGAATACTCAACCATATTACTCATTAACCCAACATTTAAACTAACTAGTCATTTGTGAATACTTAGGAAGCCATTCAATGCCCAATATTCTCTAAGGTTTTAAGCAGGATCCAGCGGTTCAACTACTTTAGAGAGTTTATAAATCCATTCTTTACCGTTAATTCGGATATCTTCTGGGAATATGGACTGATCTCAATCTTGCAGGTGAATTCCAGGACAGATCGGACAAGACCATTCTCTGCGAGTCCAGTAATGATAGAGGTTTGATAGTCGTAAACACTGACTTTGTCTGGGCTGAATGAAGGATCTGAGACAGGACAAGAAGTGAATTACTAGGATGTAAGACTGACATATTAGCCTATTGTATTCCAATGCATGTGAGATGGTTTGACTAGGGTGAGATGGTCTTAATGTGCGGGGCATATTGTATTATGCACAGAGAGTGGCAAAAAGTGGAGCCACAGCTCATACAGTAGCAATAAAAGAGATTTCAACTCTTCTTTTTCGGTGGCTAATTGGAAGAGGATAGAAGGGGTATAAAAGGTAAGTTGACCGAGTAACTAAGTTGTTTAAACCGCTAGCTGTTACTTATTGTATATTTATATAGACATTCATAAAATCGATATTGGTCTTGTGTCTCGCTGTGATACCCGTACAACAAGCACACTCGAATGGTATTCGTGGCATCAGTCTTACCTATGTAGGCATTATCTGCGCCTGGTGGAGAAAAAAGATATTATTTAGCATAGTTGAAAATAAGAAGAAACCAAGAAATAAGTAGTAAGTGTGAGCTGATACCCTATAACTATCATAATCCAGTATTAGCACACACACAAGAGGGAGCAATGGGGACTGGTCTATCAGAAGGGCCTATAGGGAGTAGTCTATGAGAAGCATTTTATTAGAGGGGACCGTAGGAAGCCGTCTATGGGAGGGGGTGATATGGAGAAGTCTATAAGGGGTGGCTATGGAGAGCAGTCTGCGAGAGGAAGCAGGAGAAGTAGTTTATGAAAGGAGGCACCAGAATTAGTCTATTAGAGGAGCCCAAAGGGAGCAGCCTACGAAAAGTGTCCATGGGGAGCAGTCAGTAAGAGGGGACCATGGGGAGCAGTCTATGAAATAGCCCCATGGAAGTAGTTTATTAGAGGTGACCATAGGAAACAGTTTGTAAGAGGGGGTCATATGGAGCAGTATTTTAGAGGCAGCCATAGAGGGAAGTCTATGAGAAGTAGTCTATGAAAGTAGGCATGAGGAGTGGTCTATGAGAAGTGTCCATGGGGAGCAGGCTAGGAGGAGCAATCTATAAGAGGGCCTATATATACTTGTAATGTATATCAGTCAAGACTCTGCAGAACAAGTGTAAGACCACAGATACAGTATTTACAAACTATTAGTATATGCAATTAGATAGATATTAGATAGACAGATAGATATGAGATCGATAGATAGATATGAGATAGATAGATAGATATGAGATAGATAGATAGGAGATAGATGGATATGAGATGGATAGATAGATAGATGGATATGAGATGGATAGATATGAGATAGATATATAGGAGATAGATATCAGATAGCTAGAACGTAGCAGGTTCAGTATCCATTACTTACTCGCTAGTGCGAGCACTAGTGCTAGGATGATTCCCCTCATGATGATGGTGAATGTCTGACCACGGAGAGCCCAGCGTATTTATAGCAATGCCCCTGGTGTACGTCACCCCTTGGACACATCACCGCTGGCACACTCCTGTATCCTTATCAGGTTTTGGCCAGAGACCCGTTCTATCAACCATTAACTCTGCATCCAAAAAAACTGCTACTTGTTGATTTTGTATTTACCGGTAATTAATAACCCATTGGACCTCGCATTTATTGTCATGTTGGGATGTTTTCACTGCATTATACTCAGTATATAACTTGGATCATTTATTCTATTTACTTTGGTGCATAGTTACTTGTTTCAGATAAAGTCCAGGTTAAATCAACTTTGGCCGGTCGTCATGACCTACTTCTGGTCAAACCAACTCTGCAGAGTCATCACATATTCCAGAACTGGTGACCAGGTAATATCATTATGGGGTCCGTGTTTTCGCAGTGCTGCCTATACGGCCGGGTGCATTCGGTGTAAACAACCTGCAGAAAATTTAAACGTGACGCTTAATATCAACTGCATTATACATCAGCTGCAATGTACTACAGCGGTGTACACCGAGCGATCACCATGCAGTGGTAATGACTGCTACATCTGGAACAAAGTTATGAAACTCTCTGACAGCACTGCCTAAAATGGGACTTTAATACTGATGGCCTGTTCTTAGGACACTTCGTCAATATCTTTATCTATGAGGGTCTGACTCCCAGGGAGCACTGCAGCCTCTTCATTGTTTACCCAGCATAGCTTCATTGTTTATTGACCCCTCCTAAGGGCAGCAATAAAACATATAGTGAGCCTCTCACATTTAAAATACAGTCCAGTCCATCACCATATCCAAGGTCAGTACATAAATACAGCACCAGAACCAAGCTCAGTACATAAATACAGCACCAGAACCAAGTTCAAATCACAGTGGCAGAAAAGTTCCTAAAATACTATAAATCTAATCACTGAAGGAACCACTAATACTAAAATTTAACTTTTATTAACCCCTTGAGTGGCGGGTTTCTTACCCCCCCCCGTCAGACCCACCAGGGCAGGTTCTTTAACCCCTTCAGTGTCGGGTTTCCTCCCCCCCTGTCGGACCCACCAGGGCAGGTTCTTTAACCCCTTCAGTGTCGGGTTTCCTCCCCCCCTGTCAGACCCACCAGGGCAGGTTCTTTAAATGGGCCAATCATTTAATTTCAACTAATTTTGCAGTCGCGTTCCAAGAGCCATAACTTCTTCATTTCCCCACTGACCCGGCCATATGAGGGCTTGTTTTTTGCGGGACAAGTTGTACTTTTTGATCGCATCATTTTGGGGTATATATAATGTATTGCATAACTTTTGTAAAAAAATTGTAGGGAGATTGGGGAAAAAAAAAGAAATTCTGCCGTTTGTTTTTTGGATTTCATTTTTACGGCGTTCAGCGTGCAGAATAAATAGTGTGATAACGTTATTCTCTGAGTCACATGATCCCGGCGATACCGAGTTTATACAGTATTATTATGTTTTGCTATTTTTGTACATTTAAAACATTTTTTTTCTTAAAGGTTTGCTTTTGTGTCGCCACATTCCAAGAGCCGTATTAATTTTTTTTTCCATTTCCAGAGGCCTGGAAGGCCGTGTTTTTTGCGGGATGAACTCCAGTCTTCATTTATCTAATTTTTTGGAACATGTAAAATTTTGATCGCTTTTTATTCCATTTTTTTCTAGTGGCAAGATTAACAAAATCTGTAATTCTGGCATGTTTTTTATTTTTATTTTTCCCCGCATTGTCTGAGCCGTATAAATAATGTATTAAAGTAATTCTACAGGCCGGTACGATTCTGCCAATACCAGATTGTAAGAGGTTTTTTCTTTTTCATAACTTTTTCACATTTGAAAAAAAAAGTAATAAAAGTTTAGATCCCCCTCCTTTTGCCATATCTATAATAAAAAACTCTAAATCATAAAATAAAAATACATATTTGGTATCGCCGCGCCCGTAAATGTCCGATTCATCAAAGTAGAACATTATTTACCCCGTACAGTGAACGTAGTTCGAAAAACACATAAAGAACGCCAGAAATGCACTTTTTCAGTCACCATGTCTCCCAAGAAAATGCAATAAAAAAGCGATCAAAAGGTCGTATGTATTCCAAATTATCACTAACGGAAACTACAGGACATCCTGGAAAAAATGAGCCCTTGCTTAAGTACGTCGACGGAAAAATAAAAAAGGTATTGCAGCAGAAAATAATTTTAAAAAATTAAATGTCTTTGAAAAAAAATACAAGTACTACAGCAAAAAAAAACTATACACATTTGGTATCGTAGTAATCGTACCGACCCATAGAATAAAGTTATCATGTCGTTTTTGTTGCAGTTTGTGCGCCGTAGAAACAAGACACACTGAAAGATGGCGGAATGTCGTATTTTTTCATTTTACTGCACTTAGAATTTTGTAAAAGTTTTTCAGTACTTTATATGATACATTAAATATCACCACTGAAAAATACAACTCGTCCTGCAAAAAACAACAAGCCCTCATACAGCGACGTCGATGGATAAATAAAGGAGTTATGAGTTTTTAAACAGGGGGAGGAAAAAAAGAAAAGGGGAAAAAAAGAAAAAAAGGGGCCGTGTCATTAGGGGTTAAATAATGTACTAACTTCCTTCTCTGGGTCATTACGACGCAGGGATACCACATGTGTAAGTTTGTTTTTAATTTTTTTACAAAGTAAACGGAGAAAAGGGTTTTTATTTTTATTTTTTAATCATTTTTAAACTTTTTTTTTTTAACGTGACAGCCCTTTACATGCTGCAGTGGCATAGACTGCAGCATTTAAAGGGTTAACACAGCAGAGATTGGAGTTTTTTTTCCATTCTCTTCTGTGTAAGAGCTGGTGCCCAGCTATCCTCTGACAGATGGAGCCCCTGCCTTTGTCAGCCCTTTACATGCTGCAGTGGCATAGACCACAGCATGTAAAGGGTTAACACGGCAGAGATCGGAGGTTTTCTCCATTCTCTGCTGTGTAAGAGCTGGTGCCTGGCTATCCTCTGACAGCCAAGCACCAGCTCTCCCTTCCATAGACACCATTGGCTGGCTTCTGTCAGGCCAATGGTCTCTATGGCAACCCGTAAACAAAGCAGTGCAGGACTTTGAAAATAGAAGTGGGAGATTGCTGGCAGATCGGCAATATCTTCCTGCTTCTGTTTTTCAAAGTCCTGCACTGCTCTGTGTGGGTCTGTGCAGGCAGAGCACACTGTCACAGCTTGTGGCATTGTGCTCTGCAGCTCCCATAGTGAAACATAGCCTGGAAATCTTCCGGGCTATATCGCTATGGGCAGTGGAGCTCATCCTGGAAAATTTCCGGGCGTGCCACTCAAGGGGTTAATATGCACTAAAATCTTGGACACACATATATTACAAACATATATTCAACACCAGTTGCAGTGCATAATCCCCGAACACTGACACTTAGATGGTAGAATGATAACCTCTACTCCGCCATCTAATAATATCTTGGTGTCACTATGAACTTTTGGGGTCAGATCTAGGCCTCTTTGATATCACACCTAGATATCCCCTACAGATGCATATCTAATGCACCATCAAAACTCTCATGCCTCAAATGTCCATTAGATTCTGGGTAGCTGGGAAACTCCGTATATATATATAAACATTCAATATTGATCTCAAGTATGAGTATGTCTACTCTCTATACTCTTTTATATACCCATCATACCATCTTGACACTCAATACACCGTAGGAGGGTCTATCAGTTCCCCACTTAATGTGGGTTTTATTTGGTTGATGAACAATCCAAATGTTATTCTGTTTGTATCACAGACCAACGATGATGTTTGTTTAAATGCCGACTCCCATGTGCAATAAATGACACTTCAGTATAAAGAGATGCACTAGATGAGTGCTAATAAACGCTGGACACATAATGAGGTCTTGTATCATGCGGGGCGATGTTTCTTCCACGTGTATATATGTAGATATCTTAAGTATCGCTAACAGACCGATAGAAGTCTATTCAAACTCCTAATCCCATATATTCATTATGATACACAAATATAAAGTAATGAAACTCTGTGGCCAAACTCTGCCTTTATCACAGGCTATTCTGCATACAATATGCCTCCATATGACTGATATAGTCTATTTAGATCCCTTTTTCTTCATATTATATATATATATTCGTTGTGATACGCAGGTATGAAATGATGACTCTGTGTCCCAGATGTACGTTTATCACACACTACTGAGTCTCATCAGCTTATACAATGTAGCTGACAGATATAAGAGCCCAGCTGATAATAATAGTCTCATCAGCTTATACAATGTAGCTGATAGACCCAGCTAACACCTCTCCAATGGTCAGATATTTGTAAAAGCACCATCAAGGCCTATATCATTTATATATAGTCCTATATGGAATAGCGGATAATGATTTTTCAACCGCTAGGACTATGCTCTATTAATTCTATATAGCGAGGGGGAGCATAGTATATAATAATAATAATAATCTTTATTTGTATATCCCTGTTTAACAGCACCCCCCCCTCTCTCTTATAATGGTAAGCCCATCGACGCGTTTCCACAGTTTGGTCTGATAAACATAAAACCTGTTTCATCAGGATGGGGCACTGATAGAGACTGTGCAGCCCGTAAGGCTGTGATAAAATGATCAGAGATGGTAGGTAGACCGCTTACGGGTGCTTAAATATCCGTGTCTCCACCTACCCAGCATCAGGGGACGTCCCTCTTACTCCAATCAGTGCCCACAGGGATTGCTCACACCCGGCCGAACTCTGTTCGGAGGTCTCGCACATGGGCACTGGTATCCACGGGCGGACGTGCCAACCAAAGGCGTGTAACAGCCCAGTAACGTACAGAGGACGCCAATCCATGGCAACCAGGCAGCGCTCGGTCACAGGAACCCCAGTGACAACAGGCTGGGAGCTGTGATACTAAGTCAAAACAGTTTGTATATTCAATAAATGATACCGCTTGACTCCAATCTCATTCTTCACCTACACCAATACGGTAAGTAATCCATCCAGACCAGCAGATGGTCAGCAGCAATTCCATCGGGAGAAATAAAAACCAGCAATATCTCTAGACTTCCAAGTGTCAATGACTGCAGATGGGAGTTGGATTGTTCTTCAGGTCCTCGAAAATATCCCTTCCAATACAAAGTCCCAACACATACAAAACAAGGGAAAATCTATGGAAGAGATCGAAAAGTATACTAATCCCCACTCCGTATATCTAGAGCTGTGGGGTGCCTAACAGGCCTATTAAATCCCTACAGGATCGGGATACATTCGTGATAATTACCCATATCTTCTCCAAAAAATTAGATGATTGCACCACTCAATGTCTGATGGATAGTTATACCGCCATCTATATGCAAACATTATACACGACTCTGAGTACACAGGGTGCCATGAAGTAATAATACTTAGAGCCAGATACAAACAAGTAGGCCCCAAATATATAGCTATATTACCTGTGCCATAAAGTAATCTCTGGTGCAGGTGGTAAGCGACACATATAGCTATAGAACATAGATGGCATAGATAACAATAAGTGAGTCATTACTCCATTCACTTCTACCGGACGGCAAGTTTTCTGGAAACTTCGAATATATGAGAGACATTGATTAAGGCCACTAGGGGCACATGAATCAGGTCTATAGATCCATGCGCTCTCCTCTTGGAGTAAGTCCTTGCCCACGTTACCCCTCCTTCCGTTGTTTCTAATAATTTCAATCCTCTGGAAGTTCACCGCCTCTGGATTGCCTCCATGTTTATCTCTCATGTGACCAGCTAAGCTGGTATGTTCACCCCGATTGATATTTCCTACGTTGGCCAACATTCTCCTCCGCAACTGCTGTGTGGTTTTCCCTACGTAGTCAAGGGGGCACGAGCACGCCGAATACACCACGTTGCTGGATCTGCAGTTTATAAGATCTCTGATGACATACTCCTTGCCTGTAGATGTAGGTCCCCTTTCCATAAACCTGCAGGCTTTGCAGCCTGAATATGGATGTGATCCCTCAACGGGTTCCAGGGATAAACCAGGTCACAGCTGGTGATATTGGTTGGAAATGGCTGTGCAAAAACCGGTCTCTCAAATTACGGCCTCGTCTGTAAGTCACCAGGGGTCTCTCAGGGAGACATCCAATTAAATCCATGTCCACAGGCGGATTTGATTTGCGGAATACAAGAAGATCTGGACTGGAGGGAGAAGATTTGGACAGGTCTGCAAAAGACTCGGACAGGTAAAAAAATGTCTTTGGCCGCAGGCACGGTCATCTCCCGCTGCCGGCTCCCTCGGGTGGAATCCGACTCGCCCGTAGACATGAGGCCTAAATGGGAAAAGACAGAGCCAGGAGGAGGATGATTCATGTAGCTCCACAAGATGCTGCCACACCTGACTGGGCGGGCCTCAGGGGTGATTGAGCCTGTGTACATCTGCCTGGTGCCTCCCTTACAAGTTGGTGCCCGCACCCTGTCTAACCTCATGAGTTGCGTGTAGGTATGGCCGGCCATGTTCTTATCTGGGATATTTATGGCATCTCCTCTCTGGAGTGCCGAACATAAAATACATTGATGGTATATTCTGAGTTTTTGCCATAAATGTTTCAGATGGGAATAATCCTTTAAAGGAGCAATCTGGATGAGGGGCCACTCACGTTTCATTTCTCTCGATGTCCCAGGGTTCCATGGTGGTTTACATCTGAATGCATGAAAACAATCTGGGGACGAACCACAGGCTTCTATTGTTCAAACTGAGACCAATAAGTCTTCAGCTGGTTTTCACTCCATAGTGCAGCAGACCACAAAGAAATGAAATGTGAGCAGCCCCTAACACTGTGCTCTGCCTCCTGCAGGGTCTGAAGGGTTGGTGCTGGAGAAGGGGATTCAAAAATGGACAATATCAGAGCAAAAGGATCATTTATTGTGGAGAACCAAACCCTTGTAGCGAGACTCTAGTACCCTGTTGTATCATCTCTAGCTTGGATACAAGATGTGATACAGGTGGGTATGGAGACTCTAGTACCCTGTTGTATCACCTTTAGCTTGGATACAAGATGTGATACAGGCTGGCATGGAGGCTCTAGTACCTTGTTGTATCACCTTTAGCTTGGATACAAGATGTGATACAGGCTGGCATGGAGGCTCTAGTACCCTGTTGTACCGCCTCTAGCTTGGATACAAGATGTGATACGGGTGGGCATGGGGGCTCTAGTACCCTGTTGTACCGCCTCTAACTTTGATACAAGATGTGATGCGGGTGGGCATGGAGTCATACAGGTTTTCTATGGTATCCTGCTGCATATCACTGTAAATGAGCCTCTAGATCGGGCAAACTCATTTGCTGTAGATGTTGGCGTCCCAGATGGTCCCCTACATGTTCTTTTGGTGATAAATCTGGTGACCAGGCAGCCACAGAAGTGTGACAATGTTGTGTGTGCGGTTGAGTATTAACCTGCTGCCTCTTGGAAGCCGCCATGAGAGGAACACATGTGGTTGCAGGATGTCCTGAACATATCGCTGAGCTGTCATTGTCCCTCATACCACTACTAGTGGGGACCGACTGTCGTATGCAATGGCCCCCCCAGATCATCCCACCAGCAGGGGGTAGTGTGCTGCTCCACAGGCAGGATTGAGTCTCACCCCAAGGTCTCCTGACGCAAACACGGCTGTCATCAGCGCCCAAACTAAATCTGGATTCATCACTGAAGACAACCGGGTTCCCCTCTGTAATATTTAGTTTCATCGTTTACGACATCACTGCAAAAAGAGGTGATAACATATAGTAACATAGTAACATAGTTCGTAAGGCCGAATGAAGACATTGTCCATCTAGTCCAGCCTGTTATCCTCCTGTGTTGTTGATCCAGAGGAAGGCAAAAACCCCAAGAGCAGAAGCCAATTAGCCCTTTTGGGGGAAAAAATTCCTTCCCGACTCCCTAATGGCAGTCAGACTAATTCCTGGATCAACCCCTAATAGTTCCTACCTGCCTGTATACCCGGATTAACAATAACCTAAGATTTATATCCTGTAATATCCTTCCGCTCCAGAAAGACACCAAGTCCCCTTTTAAACCCCTCTATGGATTTTGCCATCACCACGTTCTCAGGCAGAGAGTTCCACAGTCTCACTGCTCTTACAGTAAAGAACCCCTTCTGTGTTGGTTATGGAACCTGCTTTCTTCTAGACGTAGCGGATGCCCTCTTGTTACCGTTGCAGTCCTGGGTATAAACAGATCCTGGGAGAGATCCTCGTATTGTCCCCTCATGGATTTATACATGGTGGATAGATGTCAGAGGCCGCACATGTAATGGGCACCGTGAGACCAGATGTCCTTCAGCCAAGCGTCTGCATGGTTTCTGACAGACACAGGGGTGTAATGATGGCACCCTATCTCTGAATGGTGGACAATGGAACAGTTGGAGCTGCTTGTACTTGTCAGATGATCAGACGCTTCTCTCTACTGGTGGTCTGTAGGGGGTGTACTGAGTCCGGTCACCTTGTGTGCCCTCACACATCCACTGGTCCGAACACCTCTTAACAGCCTGGTCAGGCGCTCCTCTCTACTTGTGGTCTGTAGGGGGCGCAATGAGCCCGGTCACCTTGTGTGCCCTCACACATCCACTGGTCCCAACACTCCCTAACAGTCTGGTCAGGCGCTCCTCTCTACTTGTGGTCTGTAGGGGGCGTCCTGAGTCCGGTCACCTTGTGTGCCCTCACGCATCCACTGGTCCCAACACATCCTAACAGTTTTTGTCAGATGCTCCTCTCTACTGGTGGTCTGTAGGGGGCATCCTGAGCCCAGTCGCCTTGTGTGCCCTCACACATCCACTGGTCCCAACACCTCCTAACAGTCTGGTCAGACGCTCCTCTCTACTGGTGGTCTGTAGGGGGCGTCCTGAGCCCGGTCACCTTGTGTGCCCTTATCCACTGGTCCCAACACCTCCTAACAGTTTGGTCAGACGCTCCTCTCTACTGGTGGTCTGTAGGGGGCGCCCTGAGCCCGGTCGCCTTGTGTGCCCTCACACATCCACTGGTCCCAACACCTCCTAACAGTCTGGTCAGACGCTCCTCTCTACTGGTGGTCTGTAGGGGGCGTCTTGAGCTGGGTCGCCTTGTGTGCCGTTACACATCTACTGGTCCCAACACCTTCTAACAGTCTGGTCAGACACTCCTCTCTACTGGTGGTCTGTAGAGGACGCCCTGAGCCCGGTCACCTTGTGTGCCCCCATGCACTAGTCCCAACACCCCCTAACAGCCTGGTCAGAATGGCCCGGTGGGGGACAATTCATCGATACAACCATCCAGCTCCTCATATCCCAATAATGCGCCCCTCTCAGACTCTGGTAACGGGGTGAAATCTCCTCTCTGCGTCGTAGAGGCATCTAGTGGTCAACAAGCTCTACATAAGCGGAAGAAGAGGTCACTGCACACAAGGAGCCTCCGAGAGCCTCTTATAGGCCAAATGGGGAGGGGGGGGGGCATTTTTAAGGCCTCCAGTAACAAGACCGTTCATCTAATCACCACAACTCATCATTTACAGATCAGATGGAACCGCAGGACGGGTTTTTCAACAAAACGACAACTTCTTCTGGGGCCGGAGTGTTTTTCACAAAGAGTGTATATCTGGTTCATGAATTGTGTGACAACATTCAGTGCAGGCATTTCTTTACCATGAATGATTTGACGATATTTTAGAGTCACCCATGTTGTCAGCTTTTCTGTTTATAGTATTATGAACTAATTTTTTATATATCAGTAAGCTGTATGTATTTTTAGCCAATGCATTTTTGTCCAGCACTTTTTTTAAAGTAATTTTGGGGTTCCCATACAATCACTTTAAGGTGCGGCTCTTGTAGCCCTTCGAAGTAGTAAAAGAATTTTTTTTCCCCACCACTTGTATCGCTAAGAGATGATTTGGAAAGTGGTGCCATCTAGTGGCCAAATATATTATTTTGCACTGCAGTACTGTTAAGGAGATGCCTCACAAATCTGGAATCTTCACAATGCTGCTTATACAGAGGTTCTGAAATTGCTGGACCTACTGTGAACTATTGTGCCTATGGCTGAATCATTCATCATGCCTGTCAGTAGTTTTAATAGAGTATATTAATCTGTTTTCTAGGACTGAAAGTTTTTTTGACTCATCATCAGGGAAGGTCTTTGGTTGGGGACTGACTCCTTGCACCCCATAATCATATTTGATGGCCTTACGATGATTGGGTAAGCACCGGGCCTCCTCTCTGACTTGTGGCGTCACATTCATCTGTCACATGGTGTTTCTACAGCTCAGTCCTATCCAAGTGAATGGCAATGAACTGCCATACTGTGCCCCACTGCTACATCTAGTGATGGGCCTGGTATACAGTGAAGAGGCCATAGCCCCCACCCGAATACCATGGCCTCTTCGATATCGTAAAGATAAGTCGTCAATTTTTTTGTTTCCTGCAACCAAATAGCAGTGCATTGTGGGAGTTAAAAATAAGTTTCATACTAAAGTGTAAACAGTTAGGCCGGGTTCACACAAGGCGGATTTGCTGCGGAAATTTCGTCCGAAATTTTGTCGCGACAAATCCGCCGCTAATCCCAGGATTACCCAGCCGGATTTCTCAGAAATCTCGTCCACACGCGACGGCGAATCCTTCGCGTCAGAGCTGGGCGTTGCGGTGCAGATTCGCCGGCTGCAGCATGTCAATTTTTTTTTATTCCGCTGCAGCCGCACTCTTCTCTATGGGAGCGCCGGCCGCAACGGAAAAGCGGCTAAGTGCTGTGGGGTTTGAAGCAGCACTTTCCCAGCGGAAGTCTTGCGTTTTCTTGCTGCGGCCAAACCGCGAGATTTCCTGTCGGGACTCCGGCGTGTGAGAACCCGGCCTCAGACCACGTGACTGACAACATTTCAAGGATTACCACTGGCGACATCAAAGGGCAATCAGCAGAAGTGTGAAAATTGGTCCTTATATGAATAAAGGAAAAGCCAAGATTACTAAACGTTTTATGCAGATTCACAATTTAATTGGAATTTAATAAGATTCGACATTTTTACACACTTTTTATATTTTTTTTCTAGTGGCCTTAGACTAAATTCATGTACACATTTTTTGTTCTATTACTACAATTGTACTTGATTCGTTGTTTTAGTTTTAGGTGACTTATTTTTGTTGTTCTAAGATAAACATAAAAAAAATAAATGGCCAGAAAAAATATCCCAATGAAATGAAGAATCGCAGAGAAAGGACCCCGATGAATGACACGGAATTATTGAGATTTTGGACACAGATTTTTAATTAATTTTTTTTCCAAATTTTCAGAAAATATTTAAAAATGTAAACTCTAATTAAAAACTCAAACAATAAAAGTGACTCCTTTTCACGTCCCAACGGAGAGTAAATAGAAGATTTCTGCAGCGACTTAAGAACTGCATGTTTTAATTATTATACTTATGAATGGATGTTTTCCTCTAAATTTCAATTTCACGTTTTTTCTCATTCAGAATTTTGATCTCTTCGATTTGCCAGGAAACAACACAGATACGGGAAGTAAATTAATGAAATAATAAGAATTAGAAAATGAATATTTATAACTTCTGCAGACTTTGAATAAAACTGTTTGACTAGGAGGGAATCTATATATATAAAGCTGAAAGCCCTCACTGACTCACTGACTCGCCAAAAGTTCTACAACTTCCCGATGTCGTAGAAACATGAATTTTGGCGCAAGCATAGATTATCTCCAAAATAGGAAAAGTAATTGGGTCCCAACTCGATTATTCAATTCTATGCGCAAAAGAATTAGCATCAAAATTTTACGTACGGAATCTAATTTTCTCACTTTTCGGTGTCATAGAAACGTAGAATTTGGCACGAGCATTGATTATGTCAGAAATAGGAAAAGTTCATAGGTCCCAACTCCATTATTCAATTCTATGCGCAAAAGAATTAGCGTCCAAATTTTACGTACATAATCTAAATCTCTCACTTCCCAATGTCATAGAAACATGAAATTTGGCACAAGCATTGATTGTGTCATAAATATGAAAAGTTAATGGGTCCCATTCGATTATTCAATTCTAAGCGCAAAAGAATTAGTGTCCAAATTTTATGTATGTAATCTAATTCTCTCACTTCCTGATGTCATTTTATATAAAGGAAGCGTCGCATGGTTACCTCCACGTGGTGTTTTCTGGGTAACGCAGAGAACTATGCAAAATGGTGAACATATGTTTTTCCCCGGTATCTCTAAAGTAACCACGACTTCAGAAGATTTTCCGTGTGAACACCAGATAAACACCAGTACCAAATTAACTCGGGCGAAGCCGGGTATATCAGCTAGTTGAGAATATATTTTAAAAAAACTGAAATAAAGAGAAAAAGAGCTGAAAGAATATCGATAATTTTTCCTACATAATAATAATTTCTGTAAACTATCGAAATCACAAAGTAAAATTATCCCAGAAGAAAATTGTATCATTTTTGTGCAGAAAAAAAATTGTGAAAAATATAAAAAAATTAAGCAACAAAACTGGTTTTCTAGTTGGCCCCCGATGGAATCCTGTAGCAAACGAAGCAGAATGAGGCTCTTCAATCAAGTGATAATCCACAGGTATAAACCCGCCTCCTTTCTTCACTATTTATTATCTCAATCATTTTATAACGATTTAGCAGATAACATTTATGGAAGCAAATAGGAATATTAAACATTTTGGATGGAAGCGCTGAAGAACGCGGCAGTGAGATTTATATGAGGAATGCTGGAAATAAAGATGAGATACAGAGAAAGAAAATAATAAAGGATCAAGTAGTAAATGCAAAAATATTATTATCATTTTTAGCCCCTCCCCCTCCCTTACAGCTGATAGTCACGGGAATTATGTTGTATCTTATATGGATTATATTCTTTCATGGCTGTATGTCCCGGTTACCGCCCGCAGTCCGCTAGGTTTGTTGTCTTGTGGTTCATCGTTCCCTTGCGCACCTTCATTCCTGATACAGTAATACCCGTCTGGCAAGATTTCTTAGGTGCTGAGTTTTTTTTATATATGTTTGCAGTGTTAATTACTGAAAGTATCTAAAAACTGAAATTATCTAAATAAGAATTAAAAAATTTAACAAAAACTGTGATTTAAAAAAGAGCAAAATGTACATAAAACCATAAACTATTTAAGATATTTGTAAAATAGGCAAAAACCTATATGGCCAAAAACGAAAAGTTTGAATATTACTAAAATTGAGAATAAAAAAATAAATTGTACTGAATAAGTAGGAATAATTGTGTCAAATAATGAGAGCCGAAGATCGCTGAGCAGAAGAGAGGAACTCATGTAACATGGGGAAACTAACAGAATGAAAAGAGTTCAAAACACGGAGCGCAAAATACAACATCAGCAGTGCAGATAGGAAGAAGAGCGAAGAGCAGAATGAAGAGGGGAGAACAGACGTTATATATACCTGTTATACGCGTTATATATACCTGTTATATATACACCTGTTATATATACCTGTTATACGCGTTATATATACCTGTTATACGCGTTATATATACCTGTTATACGCGTTATATATACCTGTTATATATACCTGTTATACGTGTTATATATACCTGTTATACGCGTTATATATACCTGTTATATGTGTTATATATACCTGTTATATATACCTGTTATATGTGTTATATATACCTGTTATATATACCTGTTATACGTGTTATATATACCTGTTATACGCGTTATATATACCTGTTATATGTGTTATATATACCTGTTATATATACCTGTTATATATACACCTGTTATATATACCTGTTATACGCGTTATATATACCTGTTATACGTGTTATATATACCTGTTATACGTGTTATATATACCTGTTATACGCGTTATATACACCTGTTATATAGACACCTGTTATATATACCTGTTATACGCGTTATATATACCTGTTATACGTGTTATATATACCTGTTATATATACACCTGTTATATATACCTGTTATACGCGTTATATATACCTGTTATACGTGTTATATATACCTGTTATACGCGTTATATACACCTGTTATACGCGTTATATACACCTGTTATATAGACACCTGTTATATATACCTGTTATACGCGTTATATATACCTGTTATATATACACCTGTTATATATACCTGTTATACGCGTTATATATACCTGTTATATATACCTGTTATACGTGTTATATATACCTGTTATATATACCTGTTATACGTGTTATATATACCTGTTATACGCGTTATATATACCTGTTATATATACCTGTTATACGTGTTATATATACCTGTTATACGCGTTATATATACCTGTTATATGTGTTATATATACCTGTTATATATACCTGTTATACGTGTTATATATACCTGTTATACGCGTTATATATACCTGTTATATGTGTTATATATACCTGTTATATATACCTGTTATACGTGTTATATATACCTGTTATACGCGTTATATATACCTGTTATATGTGTTATATATACCTGTTATATATACCTGTTATATATACACCTGTTATATATACCTGTTATACGCGTTATATATACCTGTTATACGTGTTATATATACCTGTTATATATACACCTGTTATATATACCTGTTATACGCGTTATATATACCTGTTATACGTGTTATATATACCTGTTATACGCGTTATATACACCTGTTATACGCGTTATATACACCTGTTATATAGACACCTGTTATATATACCTGTTATACGCGTTATATATACCTGTTATATATACACCTGTTATATATACCTGTTATACGCGTTATATATACCTGTTATATATACCTGTTATATGTGTTATATATACCTGTTATATATACCTGTTATACGTGTTATATATACCTGTTATACGCGTTATATATACCTGTTATATGTGTTATATATACCTGTTATATATACCTGTTATATATACACCTGTTATATATACCTGTTATACGCGTTATATATACCTGTTATACGTGTTATATATACCTGTTATATATACACCTGTTATATATACCTGTTATACGCGTTATATATACCTGTTATACGTGTTATATATACCTGTTATACGCGTTATATACACCTGTTATACGCGTTATATACACCTGTTATATAGACACCTGTTATATATACCTGTTATATATACACCTGTTATATATACCTGTTATACGCGTTATATATACCTGTTATATATACCTGTTATACGTGTTATATATACCTGTTATATATACCTGTTATACGTGTTATATATACCTGTTATACGCGTTATATATACCTGTTATATATACCTGTTATACGTGTTATATATACCTGTTATATGTGTTATATATACCTGTTATATATACCTGTTATACGTGTTATATATACCTGTTATACGCGTTATATATACCTGTTATACGTGTTATATATACCTGTTATATATACCTGTTATATATACACCTGTTATACGCGTTATATATACCTGTTATACGCGTTATATATACCTGTTATACGTGTTATATATACCTGTTATATATACCTGTTATACGCGTTATATATACCTGTTATATGTGTTATATATACCTGTTATATATACACCTGTTATATATACCTGTTATACGCGTTATATATACCTGTTATACGCGTTATATATACCTGTTATACGCGTTATATATACCTGTTATACGTGTTATATATACCTGTTATATATACACCTGTTATATATACCTGTTATATATACACCTGTTATATATACCTGTTATAGATACCTGTTATATGTGTTATATATACCTGTTATATATACACCTGTTATATATACCTGTTATACGCGTTATATATACCTGTTATACGCGTTATATATACCTCTTATACGCGTTATATATACCTCTTATACGCGTTATATATACCTGTTATATATACCTGTTATACGCGTTATATATACCTGTTATACGCGTTATATATACCTGTTATACGCGTTATATATACCTGTTATACGCGTTATATATACCTCTTATACGCGTTATATATACCTCTTATACGCGTTATATATACCTCTTATACGCGTTATATATACCTGTTATACGTGTTATATATACACCTGTTATATATACACCTGTTATATATACCTGTTATACGCGTTATATATACCTGTTATATATACCTGTTATACATACACCTGTTATATGTGTTATATATACCTGTTATATATACACCTGTTATATATACACCTGTTATATATACCTGTTATACGCGTTATATATACCTGTTATACGCGTTATATATACCTCTTATACGCGTTATATATACCTCTTATATATACCTGTTATACGCGTTATATATACCTGTTATACGCGTTATATATACCTGTTATACGCGTTATATATACCTGTTATACGCGTTATATATACCTGTTATA
This sequence comes from Eleutherodactylus coqui, assembly GCF_035609145.1. Taxonomy (NCBI): domain Eukaryota; kingdom Metazoa; phylum Chordata; class Amphibia; order Anura; family Eleutherodactylidae; genus Eleutherodactylus; species Eleutherodactylus coqui. Next base: position 308,467,290 of record NC_089839.1, read on the forward strand.
CGTGTTATATATACCTCTTATACGCGTTATATATACCTGTTATATATACCTGTTATACGCGTTATATATACCTGTTCTATATACCTGTTATACGCGTTATATATACCTGTTATATGTGTTATATATACCTGTTATACGCGTTATATATACCTGTTATACGCGTTATATATACCTGTTATATATACCTGTTATACGCGTTATATATACCTGTTATATATACCTGTTATACGCGTTATATATACCTGTTATACGCGTTATATATACCTGTTATATGTGTTATATATACCTGTTATACGCGTTATATATACCTGTTATATAACGATGCATGTAGATGTTTATTATAATTACACTTTTTATTTCTTTGTTCTTTAGAAGAATGAGTTGTCCAGTTTTTGGGTGATGGCAATTATAATTAGGGCTTGTTCACAAGAGAGACGCTGTCCGCCCGCAGTGTAGCCACATGCACAGCTCACAGCTACACTGATCTAAAGAAGGCATGAACGGGTTAATTCAAGGTACTTGAAATCGCTCACTCACACGATATGAGGTGCGGCTGCGTGTCTTCCAGATCCCATCGGAGTGTTTGGAAAGCACACAGCCAAGATAGGACGGGTCTCACATTTGAGGGCACCTCGGAGCCGACATAAGAGTTTACACCCACATGTCCCATCCTCTTTGTTAGATGCGCGGATTCTCTATGGAGTCGTCAAACATGTAAAGGTGCTGTCAATTCTGCCAGCGGCATTTAACCCCTTGAGTGGCACGCCCAGAAATTTTTCGGGACGAGCTCCACTGCCCATAGCAATATAGCCCGGAAGATTTCCAGGCTATGTATCACTATGGGAGCTGCAGAGCACAATGCCAGGCACCAGCTCTTACAGCAGATATCAGAGGAAAACCTCCGATCTCTCCTGTGTTAACCCTTTACATGCTGCAGACTATATGACTGCAGCATGTAAGGGGCTGTTGCCATTGGACCCCCAGAATGTGATCAGGGGGTCCTGATGGGTCTCTGTGAAAGTCCCCTAAAGCAGGGGTCCCCAACTCCAGTCCTCAGGGACCACCCACAGGTCATGTTTTCAGGATATCCTATGGTAAGAACATCTGTGGCAATGTGTGAGGCGCTGACAGTAATTACATCACCTGTGCAATACTGAGGAAATCCTGAAAACAGGACCTGTTGGCGGTCCCTGAGGACTGGAGTTGGGGAACACTGCCCTAAAGGGACAAAAAAAAAAAAAGTAACAAAATTATAAAAAAATTAAAAACAAAAACTCATCTCCCTTTACTTTGTAAAAAATTAATAATAAAATGACACATGTGGTATCCCTGCATCGTAATGACCCAGAGAAGGAAGTTAGTACATTATTTAACCCCTTAATGACACGGACCCTTTTTTTCATTTTTACCCATTTCTTTTTTTTTTCCTCCCCCCCGTTTAAAAAATCACAACTCCTTTATTTATCCATCGACGTCGCTGTATGAGGGCTTGTTTTTTGCGGGACGTGTTATAGTTTTCAATGTTGCTATTTAAAGTACCATATAAAGTACTGAAAAACTTTTAAAAAATTCTAAGTGGAGTAAAATGAAAAAGAAAAACGACATTCCGCCATCTTTCAGTGCGTTTTGTTTCTACGGCGCACAAACTACAACATAAATGACCTGATAACTTTACTCTATGGGTCGGTACAATTACTGCGATACCAACCTTGTAGAGTGTTTTTTGCTGTAGTACTTGTATTTTTTTTCAAAGACATTTAATTTTTTAAAATTATTTTCTGCACGCAATAACTTTTTTATTTTTCCGTCGACGTAGTTGTTCGAGGGCTCATTGTTTGTGGGACGTCCTGTAGGTTACGTTGGTACCATTTTGGAGTACGTACGACTTTTTGTTCGCTTTTTAATGCATTTTTTCTAGGAGACAGGAAAAAGTACATTTGTGGCGTTCTTTATTTTTTCTCGGACGACGTTCACCGTGCAGGGTAAATAATGCACTACTTTAATAGATCGGACTTTTATGGACGCGGCGATACCAAATATGTACTTTTCATTTATGATTTAGATTTTTTTATTATAGATATGGCAAAAGGAGGCGATTTAAACTTTTATAACTTTTTTTTTTTTTAAAGTGTGAAAAAGTCGTGAAAAAGAAAAAAACTCTTACACTTTGGTCTTGGCAGAATCGTACCGGCCCGTAGAATTACTTTAATACATTATTTATACTGCTCAGAGAATGCAGTGAAAAATAAAAATAAAAAACATGCCAGAATTACAGATTTTGTTAATCTTGCCACTAGAACAAAATGGAATAAAAAGCGATCAAAATTTTACATGTTCCAAAAAATGAGATAAATGAAGACTGGAGTTCATCCCGCAAAAAACACGGCCGCCTAGAGCTCCGGCAATGGGAAATAACATCAATACGGCTCTTGGAATGTGGCGACACAAAAGCAAACCTTTAAGAAAAAAAAATGTTTTAAATGTACAAAAATGGCAAAACAAAAAAACCTGTATAAACTCGTTATCGCCGGGATCATGTGACTCCGAGAATAACGTTATCACACTATTTATTCTGCACACTGAACGCCGTAACAATGAAATCCAAAAAACAAACGGCAGAATTTCTTTTTTTCCCCCCAATCTCCCTACAATTTTTTTTACAAAAGTTATGCAATACATTATATCTACCCAAACATGATGCCATCAAAAAGTACAACTTGTCCCGCCAAAAACAAGCCCTCATACGGCCGGGTCAATGGGGAAATGAAGAAGTTATGGCTCTTGGAACGCAACTGCAAAATTAGTTATAATTAAATGATCGGCCCATTTAAAAAACCTGCCCTGGTGGGTCTGACAGGGGGAAGAAACCCGCCACTGAAGGGGTTAAATGACCTAAACGGAGTCTAGATGTCCTGAATGGCCCCGCCCATGATGAGATCAGTGGGTGCCATGACAGCCAGGAGACTTGTGAAGAATGCAATACTATAACAATCAAACAATCACAAGTTCAAATCTTCTTAGAAGACTTGAAAAAAAAGTTTAAAAAAATTGTTTTGCTAAAAAAAAAAGCCAAGCGAAAAACTGTAAACACATTCGGGATTTCCACGTCTGTAAAGGTTTAACTTATGAAAATAACACATTATTTATACTGTACAGTAAATGTCAGCAAAAAAAAAAAAAAGCCAGAGTTGTATTTTTTATTTTTTTTGGTCATCCCAAGTTAAATAAATGTCCTAAAAAGCGATCAAAAAGTTGTATGTACCGCACCCCAAAATGGTTCCTGATAGAAAACACTAGTCACTTCATATAGCCACATTAATGGAGAAAAAGTAAGTTATGGCGGCAGAAGGCATTTTTTTTTTTTTAACCCTTTCCCGCCATATGGCGTAAGTGTATGTCCTGGCAACGGGGTACTTCCCACAACTGGACGTAAACTTACCCCCTGTGATTAAAGTGTCGCCACGGCAACACAGTAGTGATGACTGCTGACATAGCAGGACCAATCACAGCGGTTCCTCCCCCACAATTGCTGTGATTGGTCAGTGAAGCACTTTTCCGGTGCGTGTAGAGGGCACCTATAGTCAAATTTGTAAAAGAAAAATAGTAAAATACAGCGATCGGTAGTGCAGTGTGTGATTAGTTGTGTAGGATGTGGTGTCAGCGTAACCGTTGGTGTAAAAAAAAAAACAACAACGCACGTGCTCAGTGCAGCATTGGCGCATCCGTCAGTGTAAAAAGCAAACCAGCACATAAGTTTCTTCTGTCTTTCTGACCCCGTCCCAGCGATCCCGCAGCGTCCTGTCCAATAAAAGGTTTTTTGTGTGCACAATAAATTTTTCTGTTACTACGGCCCGCAGGAGGTTCACTGCAGAGGAAGCAGACCGAGTCAGACTCAGATAGCGGGGATTACCCCACTTTTCTGGCATTATCCTCCTCCTCCTCCTCATCAAGTCGGAACTCCCTGTACCCCCAAGAAGGCGTCGTCCTCCTCAACAGTCACCCCAATTATGATCGCTTATATAAAATCAGGCCCGTAATACAGCATTTTAATTCCAAGTTAGCCCAGGCATACACCCCAGAGAAAAACATTTCTGTAGAAGAGTCCCTGCTACACTTCAAAGGGAGGCTTAAAGGGGTTGTCCCGCGAAACAAAGTGGGGTTATACACTTCTGTATGGCCATATTTATGCACTTTGTAATGTACATCGTGCATTAATTATGAGCCATACAGAAGTTATTCACTTACCTGCTCTGTTGCTAGCGTCCTCGTCTCCATGGTGCCGTCTAATTTCAGCGTCTAATCGCCGGATTAGACGCGCTTGCGCAGTCTGGTCTTCTTTTCTGAATGGGGCCGCTCGTGCCGGAGAGCGGCTCCTCGTAGCTCCGCCCTGTCACGTGCCAATGCCAGCCAATCAGGAGGCTGGAATCGGCAATGGACCGCACAGAAGACCTGCGGTCCACCGAGGGTGAAGATCCCGGCGGCCATCTTCACCAGGTAAGTAAGAAGTCACCGGAGCGCGGGGATTCGGGTAAGCACTATCCGGTTTTCTTTTTTAACCCCTGCATCGGGTTTGACTCGCGCCGAATGGGGGGGCTATTTAAAAAAAAAAAGCCCGTTTCGGCGCGGGACAACCCCTTTAAATTCCGCCAGTACCTGTCCAGTAAGTATGGCGTGAAATTGTACAAGCTGTGCGACAACGTATTGTGTGTCAAGTATAAAGATAAGAGGGATGTCCTTATACTGACCACAATACACGGCCACAGCAGTACCCTCTGCCCAGTACGAGGTACCAGAGACCCCCAAACCAGACTGCGTCCTCGACTAGAATAAGTACATGGGAGGGGTAGATCTATCAGACCAGGTACTGGATCCATATAAAGCCATGCAGAAAACACGGGTGTGGTACAAAAAACTGGCACTGTATAATGACTATGTGCTGTGTCGGGGTGCTGGCCGGAGGGGCTCCTTCCTTGAATTTCAGGAGGAAGTCATCAAGGCCCTAATATTTGGGGACCAGGGGGTGGGGGAGAGGCCCAGTACTTCTGGAAGCGAGGCCACGAGGATTGTACCAGGGCAATGCTTTCCCAGTGAAATTCCCTCTACTGGGAAGAACCCCCAAAAAAGTGCAGGGATAAGGAAGGACACCGTATACCCTTGTGAACCGTGCCCCAAACAACCCGGCCTGTGTATAAGAGATTGTTTCAGGATCGATCACACGGCCCTGGGATTTTAATTTTATTATTGCCCTGACGTTTTACCCCGATGTAGTCTCCATGGCTTGTCCCTATCCACATATAGGGCATCTCTGTGCTCAGGAGTAATTGGCTAACACATCATGGGGTACTTTTTCTCCTTCTGCCCCTGGTAAAAAAAAATTAAAAAAAATCTGGGTCTAAAGCTAAACATTACTGGAAAAATTTGAATTTTTCATTTTCAACTCAAATTGGATTCAAACGGCTCACTGCACCCCTTAATAATCACTGCACCCCTCAATAATCACTGCACCCCTTAATAATCTCCCTAAGAGGTCCAGTTTTCAAAATGGTTTCAGTTCTTGGGGGTTTCCAATGCACGGGTACCTCAGGGGCTGCAAACACTACAGGGGGGCAGAAAATGATTCCAGCAAAATCTGCATTCATAAAGCCAAGAAGCGCTCCTTCCCTCCTGAGTCCTGAGCCATGTGCCCAAACAACCGGCTACGTCTACAGATGGGGCATTTCTAAAAACTGCGGAATCTGGGTAATACATTCCAAGTTGTGTTTCTTTTCTAACTCCTGCTGTTTATAGAAAAAAATGGTTTTAAACTGAAAATCTGTAGAAAAAGGGAACGGTTCTAATTTCTGATGCACTTTCCTTTAATTCCTGTAAAACATCTAAAGGGTTAATAAACTTCCTAAATACCATTTTGAATACTTTGAAGGGTGCAGATTTTAAAATGGGGCGATTCATGGAGGATTATGTTATATAGGCTCTTAAAAGCCACATCAGAACGGAACTGGTCCTTAAAAAATGCAGATTTTGAAATTTGCTAGTAAATGCGAAAAATTACTGCTAAAATTTACATACTTTGTGGAGTCCGAAAAAAAATAAATTAACACTTAAATGATTGCAGTATACAGTAGGCCTAAGGGAAGCGTTATTAACGATTTTGTGGTGTTTGACAGTTTAAGGCTGGATTCCCACGAACGTATATCGGCTTGGTTTTCACCCCGAGCCGATATACATCGTCCTCATCTGCGGGGATGGGGGGGGGGGGGGGGGGGGGGGGAAGAAGAGCAAGGAGCAGGAACTGAGCTCCCGCCCCCTCTCTGTCTCCTCTCCACCCCTCTGCACTATTTGCAATGGGGAGAGGTGGGGCGGGGCTAATTCACAGAATTCAGCCCCGCCCCATCCAACCTCCTTTCATTGCAAATAGTGCAGAGGGCGGAGAGGAGGCAGAGAGGGGGCGGGAGCTCAGTTCCTGCTCCTGGCTCTTCCAGCCTCCCCCCTGCAGATGAGGACGACGTATATCGGCTCGGGGTGAAAACCGAGCCGATATACGTTCATGGGAATGCAGCCGTACAAAGAGAAATTCAAAGTTTGAAAATTATAAATTTTTCCAAATTCTGTAATTTTTTTTCCCCTAATAAAGACAAACTTTATTGATGCAATTTTTACATGAACATAAAATACAATATGTCACCAAAACCAATCCCAGAATCACATCGATAAATAACAGCATCCAAAGGTCATTACCGACAGCTGGTATATATTAAAAAAATAGGGCTTAATCCTTAACCCAAAATAGGCCATGTCCTTAAGGGGTTGAAGATTATATATATATTTAGATTTATTTTTTTTTTTTTTTTTAAGTAGGACAACAAAAAGAAAACAAGCCTTATTAATGTTGGTGTTTTGCTATGATTGTACTGACAACCAGAATAAAGTTATCAGGTCATTTTTGCTGCACACAAAGAAAAAAAGAAACAGCACAATTGTGTTTTCTCCCTTGTTCTCCACTTAAACATTTTTAAAAAATCATATCAGTAAAACTTTATTGTAAATTAAATAGCACCTCGCCCCGCAAGCAACGAGCCCTCAGATGGCTACATTGGGTCGAGGAGTGGAAGGTGGAGGAGAGAAAACAAAAATGGCCGTGTCTTCAAGGGGTTAACTTGGCCCCCAATCATTCATAGATTGTGTTATTTGCTAAGCCTGTTGAGAAGCTTCATCTCCATTTGACCGTCTTCTCCCAACACGGCGCGCGCCCCCCCCCCTCCGCACGACGGGCCAGGATGAGATTAACAAAAAATAACGATAATGTGCAAATGCTGTCATCGATGACCCGTTATTCTCAAAGGTTCCAGAATTTCACATTAGAAGATATTTTCAGATTTTTCCCCAATTCATAGAACTGTGTTCCTTTCCTAACGGGTCACAACGACTTTGGTAAAGAACAAACATTTGGGAAATAGATAACCGCGCTCGTTCGGCCAAGTAACTTGTGTACATACCAAGAGTTTTCTGCTCCAGGTCTGTAATACGGTGCATCATCTTAAAGGGATATTCCCACCTCAGACATTGATGCGTACCTGCAGGATAGGATATAGATGGCTGATAGAAGTAGGTTTGGCTGTTTCCATGGCTCCCATATAAGTGAATGGAGAGGGACAAGGAAACACATGGCCAGTGCTCTACGCCCTGCCCCGCCCACCCCCCCCCACCCCCCGTACTTGGATGCAGCGGCCACCGCACTCCTGATCTGGCAGTAGAAGAGATTGGACGTCCACGTCAGACATTTATAGCCCAGAGAGAGATAAGATAGGACCGGACCTATCTTTGGTGAGCGTTGTGCAGGAATTTCCATAGACTACTATGGGAGCAGGAGCCTATGGAAACTCCTGCACAGGATTACAAATCTCAGTAGGAGGATTTCTGCCAACGGACGGAATTCCCAGCTGCTTCCAGCGAGACATTTAAAACTTGCTGTCCAGAAACACATTTTAAGTGTCCCGCTGTCAACTCCAGGAACTTACAGCACAACATTCGAAATGTGCTTCTGGGCAACAAGTTTTAAAGGTTTTGCTATAAGCAGCTGGAAATTTCTCCAGCCCCGCTGCTGGGCAATTCCCCAGCAGCAGGGGGCAGTACGGGAACTCCCTCCATCTCTCTCCCAAAGAGATTTCCCTATAGTGGGGAGAGAGGTTACAGGGCTTCCCCGAGAGTGTGAGGCTAGAGGGATCTGCCCTCTAGCCCCAGCCCCTTTCTTTGCTATGGTGAATCCCTGTGAGGAGCACTATAGCCCCCAACCCCTCTCTAGCCTCACTTACTCTCTGCACTATGGGGATATACCTCGGGGATCCCCAGAGCAGGAAGCAAGAGAGCAGGGCTATGGCGGATTAACCCATAGCAGTGAGAGACAGGGCAGGGTTATGGAGTGCTGTGACGCAGCAAACAAAATTGTGTGAGAACAGAGAAAGAACAGGCAGGTAGTTAGTCCGTGAAAACCATCTACAGCCAATCACTGGCCACAGCATTGACCTTCTACAGCCAGCGATTGGCTACAACAGTCACATGTCCAGGTCAGCAGGAAGAACAAAGTTGTTGTAAAGCAATTTTAAGTAATGTGAAAACCCCTTTAAGGGCTCAGTCAGATGAGCTTTTTTTGCACTTACCTATTCGTGTGCAAAAAAAACCAAAAAACTCCACGGATGAGCAAAATGCGTGTGACCGACGGAGCTGCTCCAGGAAGGCCCCTCATCACTGAACACTGACAGCACTGTCCATGATGAGGGGACACCTCGTGGGGCTTGGGGAAAACACACTGCCACAGCTGTCAACAGCTGTATCAGAGGACCACAATGCTCCCGCATTGCTTTCAATAGGACCGGCGCTGCAGCTGGCCCCTTGAAAGCAATAAGCTGCAGGCACCACCGCAGTGATTTTTGGGGAAGGGCTTTAAATATAAGCCCTACTGACAGAAAAAAAATAACGCATCCCCTAGCACTCCGGCGCGGCTTCTTTCTGCAGCACCCAGGCAGTTCTTCTGTATTCTGGTGGCTGGGGATTTAAAAAGCACCGCCTCCAGAAAGTACTGCCTCTGATTGGTCACAGCCAATCCCCGTCATTGAATGACAGCTGAGCGCAGCCTCTGATTGGTCACAGTGTGCAGCCCATCAGAAATGACAAACACATTAAAAAGCAAAAAAAAAATTTATTATAAATCTAAAAAAGACAGAACATAAAATACAAGTGCCACAACAGACCATGATTAGATGCCGAGAGCAGAAGATCAGAAGTCAGAAATGCAGAAACAGACGAGGTCCGACAGCTCCGCACAGGAGGGGGCTGGAAAGTTCCGGCAGTGATACATCGTTACTGTTCCTATTCAGGCCTCAGGAAAAAGATACAGCTTCTTAGACAGATTTAGAATCCATAAATACGGGGCAGTCAGGTTTGGCCAGCAGGTGGCGCTGTAACTTATGTTTGACCAGCAGGTGGCGCTGTAAGTGGAGCGCATCAGATGGGGCAGTATGGCTCAGAAGTTCTGAAACTGCACTGTTTTTCGGCCATATTAATCAGGTTGATAAAGAGCCGCTCCGGGAAAACCGTGTTTCCATACAATGCCTATTGGGGTCCACGATGCACCCAGCTGCTTCACTGATGATCACTTAGTTCTGGTCTCTCGTCACCCCGCGGTGCGACAGCCCAATGCTACGGCGTCTGCACTGGGAATCTTTTTCGCTCTTCATTCCTATGAGCGCTGCCATGTGAGAGTCTGCTAGAGACTAGTAAGAGACCGTGACTTCTGTCAGCTCCAGGATTTGGCGCAGCACGGGGTCATGTGGGATAACGGGGGAACCGGACGGATAACACATCAATGAGGTAGCTGGGAAGAAGAATATCTGCCCCAATATATACTGCATGGCAACCGCACCCCAGAGGAACTAACAATATTCCCCGGAGTGGCCCTTTAAGAACCGCTTCAGCATTTTACTTTAAGTCTGTGCACCCCATGTCATCAGCTCAGCAGCCGAGGGCCCGAACACGAAGCCACAATTAACACTACCTGCTGGACAAAGAAATGGACATGTTTAAAATGACCTTCTGGTCCCGGACAAACAAAGATGGCCGCATTCAACTACTGATGCATATTACTACATAGTGTGCATTGGGTAGTCTAAGACAGCACATGGGCAGCACTGGCCAATCAAAGCAGCAGCTCAGACTAGTGATGCATACTAATGCACAAGAACTACAGCAGCCATCTTTGTCCAGGACAAGAGGATCGCTTTAAAGGGATATGCACCAAATAATAGGTCAGCAGCGATCTGGTTCTCTGACTCACCACGAGGAGCGGCGCTGTTTCTGGACCAAAGCAGCCATGTTCTTCTGATCCCGGACAACCTCTGTAGCGTTTATGGTGCAATGTACTGCGGCTCAGCTAGCAGCGTCCTATACGGTCTAACGGATATCTTCTAGGATGATATGGATTGCAGCGTCAATGCGCAACTGAAGCATCATTACAATGCTGTTCCATGGATCGGCCATGACCAACTGTGCTGGCGGACTACATTCCCCAGCATTTCTGGACAGTCACCACCAGGGTTGTCTTCATAGACCCACCTGACATTCACAGCAATTGAGAATTAAAATAAGGCCTTCTGCACGCCCCCAACAAAAGAAAGCTGCAAAGTATTGCTTGAAACATGTGAACAACATGCAATCGTGAAGCGTGACGGCGGCCGTCCGGTGAACCAACGGGATTCAAGGGGGTTTCAAGGACATTAAAAAGATTTAAAAAAATTGTAAAGGGTTAAAGCGCTGCAGCCCCGATGTCCGTTACACAGAACCTGGAAGCAGCGGCGGGCGGTCACCTGCCGTTCATTGCGCATGTTACCACGAATCCACTCGCAGGCTTTAGAGGCCATGGAAGAATCCCTGCTGAAGCCTGCGGGTGGCGAGGAGTCCGGCACATAAAGAACGACATGTGACGCCCGCCGCTGCTCCCAGGTTCCATGCAGCGGGCACCAGAGTAGAAACGCTGGGCAGGGAGCCACCAGGATAGGAGGGGATTCAATTTATCTGCATTTCAACCCTTTATCTTTTTTTATGTCCCTGAAAACCCCTTTAATGCAGCCCACCTTGTAATATGATGGCTACTGCTCCCAGCATACTTGGATCCGTGCAAACTGTCAAAGCATGCTGGGAGTGGTAGTTCCACCTCAGACTCTGTGGCTCTTCCTCCACATCCCGACGCAGTATAATACATGATCCTTTGGGGTTACATAGTATTCTACACTTCAAGATCAAAGACTTACATTACCCCCCAGACCAGTGGGAGACATTAAAGGGGGTCCGGCCTACCAGCAGGCGCACTGGACCCCCGCCTGAACTCTGCTCAGATACATATACGCACTTGGAGGAGTCACATGTGCAGCCGCCGCGATGATTCTCTAAGCTTTATTCCCTGAGAAAGAAAGGAAAAAGGTTCTGTATTCAGTGATGAGCCATGACATCCGCGTACAGCGCATATAGAAGGGGGCGGAGCATGCCGACTAGAATGCAAGAAAAATGGCCGCATAGGCCAAAGGAAATCCATCCGCTCCGGTAATCGGGAAAGGCGCAACTCATTTAGGCGGGCAGTGATTCATAGCAAGAAGAACGGATCAGCGCGGGGACGAGTGTACTAATGATTTAGACAATCCGGAAGCAAGGCCACTGGCAAGGGCGGAGGACGATCCAGCATCGACGCCTGCCTGGACTTCACAAGTTGCTGCCATTCAAATTAGTTCGAGGAGATCTGGAGGAAAAACAAAAATAATCATAATGTGGTAAGAAAATAAAAGAATTCTGCAGCTTGTTCTGCAGCCGATTGCAGCAGGAGGAGAAGCTCGCTCACATCTTCCAATACTAGATGTTCATAATAGTTTTATGTAATTGAAGAGCGCCACCTGCTGGACAGTCAGATCAGCACATACGTGCTATACAAGCGGTATAGAGATCATGGATGTTCTGTTATTAAGTGCTGACTGCGCCCTCCACCTTGTCTGTATGCGCTTGTTTGGATGAATGACCAATCTGGTAGCTTCTAGAGTTGGTCACGTTGGGGCGGTTAGGGCTCTGTTTCATGGATTGAGTTTCCAATAAAAGTGCTGACGCTCAGGGCGCTCGGGACGGGCGCGATCTGATATTCGCCAGGCGGTTGAATATTCAGGGTTTTTTTCACACAGAATCCATATACCAGGGCAATTTCTAAGTGGAATTAAATATATATATTTTTTTAATTGGCGGGGTGGGAGGGGGCGGGTCTTGTTTTTACCATGAGCACCCAGGAGTGTACAATTACGGAGATATTTTTCACCATTTTGTGTTTTTTTTCACCATTTTGGATCAAGTTCTGCAAGGGCTTTTTTGCGGGAAAGCCTTTAGTTTCTACTGCCCGCACTTTGGGATACATTCAGTGCAACGGGTTTTTAGAACATTATTTTCTTTAATTTGTTCCCTTAAATGGGGACACCCGACCTCCACCTCACTGGGACTCTCATTGGCTTCCTCTAGCAGATTAGGGGTGTAATCTGCTGAACTGGATGGACGTAGGCCTAATACTATGTTACTATTGTTACGTTTAGGACGGGGCGACCTATAAGGCATCATTCTGGCATGGAGGATTTTCCTGTAATAGTCTTCATTGTGCCGCATAAATACATGTTAATAGATCTGAAGTTTATGGACCCATCAACACCACATGAAAGAAAAATGAAGCTAAGTTAAATGAGGAAAGTAAAGGGGGGGGGGGAGAGGATTAAACAATATTTTTATTTTTGTAATTACCACTAACTTCTTTTTACTTCTTTAGTTTCCATGGGGGATTTGACCTGGAAATCATCTAATCACTTATACTACAATGCTGAAGTATACATTAGATTGTATTTCTGCAGACACTCTATTAAGGCAGGCCACAAACACATCTTAATAGGTAGAAAAACATAGCAGCCCTGGGGGGTTTCAAAAGGCACCCCCCCCCCCTCCCCACCCCTGGGGCTGCCACAACACCTAAATAATCTTATTGCGGTGCGGCTGTTCGGAATAATGACAGCGCTCCCATCAGGCCATTTAAAGGTTGCTGTCAGATTGACGACATCTAAATAGTTGACAGCTGCAATTAGAGTTCTCTCCAATCGTGGCTGTTGCAGGCAGGTATCAGCTGTCAGACCGCCAGCCCCCGCCGTGAATGGCGTGAACTTGGTTTCCATATATTGTACTTAAAGGGGTTGTCTCGCGGCAGCAAGTGGGGTTATACACTTCTGTATGGCCATATTAATGCACTTTGTAATATACATCGTGCATTAATTATGAGCCATACAGAAGTTATTCACTTACCTTCCCTGCGCTGGCGTCCCCGTCGCCATGATGCCGTCTAATTTCGCTGGCTTCTGGCGTTTTTAGACGCGCTTGCGCAGTCCGGTCTTCTGCCTGGTGAATGGGGCCGCTCATGCCGGAGAGCTGGTCACCGCGTCGTCATCGTAGCTCCGCCCTGTCACGTGTGCCGATTCCAGCCAATCAGGAGGCTGGAATCGGCAATGGAACGCACAGAGCCCATGGCGCACCATGAGAGAAGACCCGCGGTGCACCATGGGAGAAAACCGCAGTGCATCCCTGGGAAAGGACCGGCGGCCATCTTAGGGAGAAGATTTTTATAACTCCTTATTTTGTCAGATCGGTGAGTAGCAAGCGGTTTAAAAACCGCTTTAATTTGCTATTTTATGCCAGGGGGTGACAGGGAGAATGGGCTAATGTAAAATTTTGATGTTTGCCGCGAGACAACCCCTTTAAATACCTTAAAATTATTATTATTTTTAATTATCTGTCTTTTTCCCCCATAACCATTACCCCTGCCAGTAGTTGTGGCCCCAGCGGGTATGCGGTGGGTCAGGACAAGTACCTGTGTCGGTGAAGAAGCTGCCTGGCGGCGGGTGTAGCTGGCAGTGATTTTCCAGCGCTTCTTGTAACATCTGCAGACGGGTGAAGGTTGTTTTGAGGAGACTTAGATTGGCTACCAGGGGATTCTTCATCCGGGTCTGAAAAGCAAATTAGAAGAGACTCAGATCTACCAGTAACCTTCACAACTCCAGATGTAGCAGAGCTTAACATGACCGATAATATAATGTATCCCAAAAAGGGTTACATTATATCTTATCACACAAAAACCTTTGGGAAGTAACTGAAAGGTAAACTGTGGCACAGAAAGTTATCAGAATTAGACGCTGCTACATCTGTATGTATGAAACAATGCAGCAGACGGAAGGCGATCAATGAAGATATTCCCTTAATGTACAAGACAGACATTCCTTTCCCTTGGGGTGTCTGGCAGCCATGACCCCTTTATAGGCGGTCCCACCAAAATGAAGTATTTCCCATCCATCACAAGAGGGGTCCTAAAGGTCCCCACATGGAGTGCTGGTCACATACGCTCACTACGACCTTCACTTCAGTGAGATTGCCAGAGACTTGAGAAACTACTAGTTTTTCGCTTTATTAACATTGACTTGTATATGTGATCACTCACATAATGCACTGCACTACTTATGTGTGCAGTGTATTATGCAATAGTTATACGGAGGGAAACGACTGACTTAATGACAGAGGGAAAAAAAAACAAAAAGCACACTGGTGACACAGAAGTAGTTCTATCATCTTTAAATGCACCGCAAGTACAGAACCGGTTCAATGCCAAATGTAAAAAAAAATTAAACACTCAGAAAGTTCACCCAATGTCCGCTCGGCATAATGATCAACCATCGCACCCTCCAGATCGATGCGAGCTTGGAGGAGATAAGCCACATTGTTCGCCTGCAGCACTACACATTCAAACTGTGAGGTTATTGAACTCCTCAGTGATCACAAGCTGCAGGTCGCTGACTGTTGATGCGCGTATAACCCTCTCCTTGGGGGGGGCATCTTAAGGATGAAGTCCGGTGGGGTAAGACCCGGGGAGTGAGCCGGCTGGTCCACTGGCCAGATCTGCCTAGCCAACATCTCATCTAACCAGGCGGACACAGAGAGGTAATGAGCTGGGCCCGTCCTGTTGTGGAAGAGATCCCATCACCCAGGATTGGGAGAGATAGAAGAACGGGTCTATTAATCCTCGTTAGGAGGTTCCTGCCCGGATCATCACGTCTGGATGCATCCACCTCAATTGTCACTTCAGGGTTTTCAGGAGGCCAATAGACACGGTGGTCTGTAACGCCTTTGGAGGTTTTCATTTCCACTTGTTACAAGGTCATTCTATGGGTATGTATTTGCATTAAAGACGACAACTAGTTCTGCACCGCCCTGTATAGCATTCTAATGTGTCCACCTGTATACTATAGCGTAGCGGGGAGAGCATGCCAACACATGCAGGCCCGGTGTACAAGGGGCTGCTGATAAGTCTGACTTTACCCAGAAAGAAACAAGATAGGAAGATGAAACTTTCCATTTCTCCCACATCCTCTCCACTGATGCCAACACACTTCTTACATCGGGATTCCAAGTTCTGTAAGCCTTGCAAAAAAAAGGATTTCGGTTGTGCCTCAAACCAGTCATCCGTAGCAGCCATGGTATCAGCAATGGTGGGAAATTGGTCCCCTTGAGGTGGTTCTTCAGGTTTGGAGACAGATGATAGTCGGAGGGCGCTAGATCTGGTGAATAAGGTGGGCGGTCAACCAGCTAGAAGCCTCGCTCCACCAGTTTTGCCGCGGTCGCTTGTGCAGTGTGAGCGGAGGCGTTGTCTTGCAGGAACAAGATTCCTTTGGACAGCTTGCTGCGCCTTTTGGCCTTCAGAGCTGCCTTCAATTGGTCCAAAAGTCCAATGTAATCCCTTGCATTGATGGTGGAACCATTGTGAATGTCGTCCACTAGCAGTAGCCCTCCTTATCCCAGAACACAGACGCCATCACCTTATTGGCTGAGAACCCCTGGGCCTCCACTCTCTGACTGCTCCTTGGTTTCAGGGTCATACAAACAAATCCAGGTCTCATCCATGGTGACCGGTCCATCCAGGAAGTTCTTATCAGTCCGGAAACGCTGACAAATGGACCGTGAAGTTCTCACTCGATGCTTTTCTGATCTGTTGTCAGACATTTGGGGACCCACTTTGCAGATCGCTTCTTCATGGATAATGACACAAACACGTTCCCCATAAACCCCCATGAGGTCTGCTATTCCTGCAGCCGATATTGGCCGATTCTCCAGTATGAGGTTGTGCGCAGCATCGACGATCTTCGGAACAACCACCTCTCTCGGTTGTCCGGGACGTTCCTCATCATTGGGGCTGAAGTGGCCCATCAGTTCTTAACTGTAGAGTATGAAGGGCATTGATCCCCCGATGTCTGCCACATATCACCAGGAATATCCGCCGCGGACTTTCCTTGCAGAAACAAGAATTGTATCCCTCCTCTACTCTCATTGGCTGTGAATATGGCCTTAGACTCCGCCGTTTTGTTTCCCGCGTGCCGAGATCACTGTTGCCATAAGCTACAAACACAACATTATGAAAACATATATTAGACACATAAGGCTTCATGTGATGTAACATTCGTTACCATAGAAACAAAGAAATAACACAAAGCCAAAGACTTATCAGCAGCCCCTCGTCTTCAGCTCTGCTTCTTGTGTAGATCATATACGGGGAAAGGAGTCAGTTTTAGGATTTGCAGCACGGCATTGTTAAAACTGTGTAAATGGGAAGATGGAACAATGCCTCCACAGCGCCACCTAATGGAAGGAAGCATTCCTACAAGTCAATGCCAAACATCTTAACAAGCCTTATAACAATGATTGGGAATAAAAGCAAAGCCAGAGACTTCTCCAGAAAGAAGAGATCACCATGCAGACGTTTCAGGGTTTTCGGCCCTCACCAGTGTACATATCTCCCAGAGGACCATGCACCGCCTTTTAAGTCTCCTCACCTCTTCTACAAGCTCTCCTTGAGGACAAACCTTCCCACTCCTAAAACTGTAGTCTCCTACTGTGTTTCCCGAAAATAACACCTACTCCGATGTTTCATAATTTTTTAAGGAGGCTTGAAATATAAGCCCTAGCCTGAAAATAAGCCCTAGCTACATAAAAAAATAGGAATAAATTATCTAGCAGGCTCAGTCCAGGTTCCTCCTGCTGCTCTTTAGAGCCCCGGCGTGATTCCTGCAGCCCTCGGGCCTCCATAAAAGATCACTTTGTGGTTAACTGGAATCATAAATCCTGGAAAGCAGCGGGAGACCTGGACCGAGCCTGCTGGGCAAGTATAAGCCACCCCCCGAAAATAAGACCTAGCACCTCTTAGGGAAAAATTAATAAATTTGTGGAAACACCTATGAAATCTTGTACTTCTTTCTTCTTCTAGAATCTCATTGGAGCGTCCTGTAAACCTTACCTAAGGCACTTCGAGGTTGGCAGTGCTCGGAGCTCCTCCGGTCAGTAAATAAGGTCATGTTCAAGAACTGGTGTTTTAACCACAGCGCTCGGTCCTCTTCAAACATTTTTCTCTAAGGAAAAACAAAACCTTGTGATACGAGGCAGGATGGACAAGGCCGCCCATAGAGACAGTCAGTGAGGAGGCGCCATCTGGTGACAGCTTGTAACATTAGCGCCACAGCACATAACTTACCTCGTGGCCGAGGCGGATGGCCGCTTCCGTGAAGTTTCTTCTCTCCTTCTCAAAGTTTTTCTTTTGTTCACTGAACAGCTTCCATTCCTGCTGGAGCCGCTCCTGGTCCTCTAGGAGGTAGCAGTCCTGCAGCAGCGAGGAGGTATCGTCATCACTCGCTGCAACCTGCTGCTGTGGATGAAGACAACCATTAGCTCTCCTGTAGCCTAGAGGAGGTTCAGCCCATCGCTGAGCAGTAGTGCCGGGGATAGGACGGCCGGACAGGTCTGTTGGGTCACATTAACTTATGCCCTTATAGATTCTAACCGCTCTAGTACTTCTACCGCCGCCGTGTTAGAAACACTAAGTAATATAAAGTAAGGAAAAACTTTTAAACATTTTTAAGTGGGGCAAAATTTTTAAAAATCCAATTGCGCCAATTTTGCAGGGGATTCGTTTTTGCAGCGTTCAGTGCAGTAAAAAGGATATGAACTTAATTATACAGTTCAGAATAATCAGAGATATCAAATTTATGTCTTTTTGATCACTTTTCATTCACATTTTTTGGGAGCCAGAATACCAAAAAAGCCCCTTGCTTAATTATTTAATGAGGAAAACAGGAAAAGGGTTTTTCTCCCCTTAATTAAAAAAATATTTTTTTTACTGTTAAATACATTAAAAATCATTTGACAGGTCGTACTTTACTGCAATCCTAAAGCAGGACGTGTTGGGCATCTATGCATCTATACCTCCAGTAGGTTCCAGGCTGCCATGCTAGCCCATAGGCACCTCCAATAGCATTGTGGCAGGTACTGATGTGTTGCAGGAAGGGGTTTCCCATCCCCACCTCACACAGTCTGGACAGTCAGTTTTACCGCATCGGTCAAACCTCAAGGCCCTTTTGCACGGGACCATTAATGTTCTGGTTGTTTCGGCTCCCGCCGGGTTTTGGATGATCATTGTCCCGTGTAACATGCAGAAACTGAAAGCCTGGATGAGAATCGTTCCGTGTAAAAGGGCTTTAACTCTGATCAGGGCAGTAAACGACAGCTGTCAAACACCTGACAGACCCCGGCTATGGCGCAAACTCTGCTCCCGAGTCCAATGCACACAACGCACAATGGAAATGTACATTAGGCTGCTGTGAAGTGATTAATATAATGTATTGAAAAACTAGAAAAAAGGGGTTTATGTGGGGTTATGAAGGGGTTGTTCAAAATAACTTACGCCTCAAACCCTGCATAGGGAAAGTCATTGGTGGGTGCCCTACAGATCTCAACGGCCCACCATGGAATAGAGCGGTGCTCATAAGTGTGCACAACCACTCCATTCATTTCAGTGGAATTGCTGAAGATAGTACAAGCGCTCTCCAGCAGTCCAACAGGAATGAATGGAGTGATAGTGCACATGTCCCATTCTGGGACCCTCAGGACTGGTGGGGGTTCCAGGGTTGGATCCTGACTGATCAGATAGCGTTTCACTTTTCTGTGGATAGGCGATGAGTTCTTTTGGTTGGACATTGCCTTTATTACACAGCATGAATGCCTGTTTATTGTGCAACCGCTCAGATCTAATCTACTGAAACACTGCATGGGGAAAAAAATCACTTCCTATAGAAAAAAAGTTTTAGTAATATTTGATGCAGTTTGTGATCCTGAAGTATGAATTTAGCAATTTTCCTCTTCATTTGACACCGATCTAAGCTGATAGGACTCAGATTACACACATTAATATTAAAAGTTAAAATCGGTACAAAAGCCAACAAATGGCAGATAAGAGGTTCCCAGCGCCCTGACTAGTCTATGTCTAGGATAATTGTACTGAAGCAAGTAGCTAGTAAGAGGGTGTAATATGCACTACAATCCAGTAGATGGCAGTAGTGCACTATAAATAAACTGCTCCCCTAATGGCACTGCAGACCCTTCTCTGTACTAACATCCCCATCGTCCTCTAATATAAAAGGGTTGATGCAGATCCCTGCAAGCGAATTAGCATAAGCCCCCTCAGCCAATTAGTGCTGGTACACTTGCATGGTAACCGTTTATTGGATGCAGATTTCCTTAGGATATGCCGACGCACTGACCGTGTTCTTGGAGTAAATCAGATTACCCTTGGCCTATTACATCATCTAACAAGTTATACTGGAAAGCATCCCAACTTTAAAGTTACGTCCAGTGTCCTTTAGGGGCACAGTATGGAGACGGTACCTGTAGTAGGTGCTGCTGGTTCTTTATGGTTTCTTCACAGCTTAGAATTTCCTGCTTTAGTAGTTCCAGCTCCTTTTCATGCTCTTCCTTGGAAATCAAGCCTTTGCGATCTGGGGAAGCCACACGGACTTGAGAAGCTGCAAACAGACCCCATATTTACAGTCCTGAACCTCAGGAGCAGTAAGAGAATACATAGCAGCTGCAGTAAAGGCGCACCTTGGTGGTCCAGCTTCTCCACGTGGCTCTTCAGGATGCGCCACTGACGGCGGATGCTGTTGACCAGCTGCTCTCTGACAGCCTCACACGATAACTCGATCACATGGTCTTTACTGGAATCGGCAGCGTCATCTTCCCCATCTGAAAGAGCCTGGAAATGCAGATCAGCAGCAAACCATCACCGCAATTGTAAGCGGCAGCAATTGTGTACGGAGGGACAGGTACAAGATGTACAGGTGTTTTTCAATTTTTTTTTTTTTTTTTTTTACCGGACTTAAAATAGTCTGAAATTAAAGAAGAAAAATCCACACTCCCTTATTCCACCTATTTCCTCATCCAGCGCAGCAGCCTTGTTGCCCACCCCATGGCACCTAGAAGCAGCGGATGCCGGTCAACCGCCATTCATTGTGCACATGACCACTCAGCCACTCTTGGACTTCAGGGACCATGGAGGAGTCACTGCTGAAACCTGCGAATAGCTGAGCGTCTTTCAAGTTCTATGCGGTCGGCAAGCTCCACTTCTCACAAATTCAGTCTGCAGCGCTGAATGAGGAGTCGTCGGAATAGGAGACTTTTTCTTAGGGCTTATTTAGACGACCGTATATCGGCTGGGTTTTTACACCTGCCCGATATACGGTGTCCTTGTCTGCAGGGGGAGGAGGATGGAAGAGCCAGGAGCAGGAACTGAGCTCCGCCCCCTCTCCACCCCTTGCCACTATTAGCAATAGGAGGGGGCAAGATGGGGGTGGAGCTAAGCATTGCTGCTTAGCTCCGCCCCCATCCCAGCCCTCCCACTGAAAAAAGTGGCGAGGGGCAGGAGCTCAGTTCCTGCTCCTGGCTCTTCCACTCCCCCCCCCACCCTGCAGACAAGGACACCGTATATCAGCTCAGCGTGAAAACCCAGTCGATATACGGTCGTCTAAATAAGCCCTTAATGTCAGACAATTTTAAGGCGAAAAAAAAAAAATGTATGTCCCGGAAACATAAAATTACTTGCTGGTAATATGTTTTCCATGAGCCCATGATAGTACCCATGAAAGACCACCTCCCGTGGGCGTAAGGAAAATCCCTTTAACTTGACATTAAATTACAGCAGAACTTTTTCTTGTGCATTTGATAGCTTTTCAATGGCTTTTGTGTTGAGAACTTGTAGCAAGTCGTAAGTGTTGGGTTAAAGACTAACTGCACTTTTGATACAGTTGATGCTTTGACATGTCAAGTATTTTTAAAAGTTTTGATCAGTGGACGTCCAGGTGCCAAGACCCTCAATGACCGCTGAAATGAAGGGGCTGCAGTGCTTACCCAAGTGCTGTGCCCCTTCAGTTATGATTGTTGCCCATCTCTGCAGCTGAAGATGGATACAGATGCCTACAGAAGTCAATGAGTCTGTTCAGTTGCTGAGAAAGGAGCCAACAGGCAACCATGGCAGGGTAAGGGGCACAGAGCTTGGGTGGGTGCTGCAGCCCCTTCATTTCAGCGATGACCAGGGGTCTCAGCACCCAAACCTCCACCGATCAAAGCTTTTGACACAACGGTCTATTATGTCTAAACTTTAAAAAGTGCAGTTACTTTAAGTTTTGCTAGATCTGTAATTTGGGAAACTAAAACTTACCGGGCCGAGACTGTCCTCCAGCTTCTCTTTGGCTTTCGGTTTCTGCGGGCTGAGGACAGAGATCATTTCTTTTTTCATTTGCTGCAGGACTTTCTTCAGTTCTGCGTTCTCCAACATGAGCTGCTTCTGCCTCTGTTCATAGTCCCCGAGCAGGACCTTGTACATCTCCTCTTCATTTCTGAAAGGACAGACGAAATTCACATTAGACCGCTTCCACATGGGTGACGCGATATCGCCGCGAGAAAATCACATCAGTGTTGTGTGCGATACAGCTGCGTTTTAAAGTCGCACGACTTTATAGCACCACGTACGAGGATTTTCAGGGAGGGAGTTCTGCGCTGAAAGTTCCCAACAACCCAGTGGCCTCCATAATTCTTACATGGAAGAACCACCAGGACTCTTCCTAGAGTCACCGACCCACCAGACTAAGGGGGAGAAGGGCCTCGGTAAGAGAGGTGGCCAAGAACCCAACGGTCACTCTGGCTGAGCCCAAAGATCCTGTGTGCAGATGGGAGAAACTTCCAGAAGGTCAACCATCACTGCAGCCTCCACCAATCTGGGCTTTATGGCGGAGCGGCCAGAAAGAAACCTCCTGAGTAAGACATACGAAAGCCACCTGGAGTTGCCAAAAAGCACCTAAAGGACCCTCAGACTGCGAGAAACAAGATTCTGTGCTCTGAGGACACCAAGATGGAACTTTTTGGCCTCTAAGTGTTCTGTGTGCAGGAAGCCAAGCGCCTTTCCTGCCCAATACCATCCCTACAGTGAAGCCTGGTGGTGGAGCATCATGCTGGGGGAGGGGACACCGGTCAGGAGGGATGGAAACCAGGCGCCGCTCATCACCTGCCCAATACCATCCCTACAGTGAAGCCTGGTGGCGCATCATGCTGGGGGAGGAGAGACCGGTCAGTGTGGATGGAAACCAGGCACCGCCGCTCATCACCTGCCCAATACCATCCCTACAGTGACACCTGGTGGTGGAGCATCATACTGGGGAAGGGGAGACCAGTCAGGGTAGATGGAAACCAGGCACCGCTCATCACCTGCCCAATACGTCCCTACAGTGAAGCCTGGTGGTGGAGCATCATGTGGGGGAGGGGAGACCAGTCGGGGGGATGGAAAGCTGAATGGACCAGAGTACAGATATAATGACAACCTGATCCAGAGCACAAGGGACCTCAGACTGGGCAGAAGGGTCACCTTCCAACAAGACAATGACCCTAAGAAACAGAGCCTGGACAGACATCTGTCTGGCATTTAGTGATTCCTGCACTGAGCAGGGGGTCGGACCCGATGACCCTGGAGGTCCCTTCCAACTCTACTATTCTATGATTCTACAGCCAAGACAACACAGGGGGGGCACTCAGGGACAACTCTGTAAATGTCCTTGAGTGCCCCAGCCAGAGCCCTGAACCCAATGGGACATCTCTGGAGACCTGAAAATGGCTGTCCACAGACGGCCCCCCACCCAACCTGACAGAGGGCAGAAAATCCCTAAATCCAGGAGGGCAAACCTTGTGGCATCATATACAAGAAGACTGGAGGCTGAAGTAGCTGCCAAAGGAGCTTCAACTAAGTACCGAGTGTGGGGTGTGAATACTTATGGCACTGCAGAATGGGAGTTTTTCATATAAAAAAAAAAAAAAAAGTTACAAAAAGATTTCTAATATTCTGTTTTCACTTCGGGAAAAACTAGATTTTTCTCCTAATACGCCACAACATAAAATGTAAAAAACATACAAAAGGGTCTGAAGACTTCCCACTGTATGCTACAGAAACCCGCAGTAATGCTCTATTCATACCATTCACCATATCCCCGACATCCCCCAACATACAGGCTGAATATAAGTCGCCCCATTAGGTTGTGAATAGGTGAAGAATGCAAATGTGGTAAAGAAAAAAAAAGGAAAAAAAGTATTTTTTTTGTAGAATTCACACATTTTTGTGCTTTTCAATCTAGTTAAAAAAATAAAAAAAATAAAAAATAATGCACATGCCAACGCATACTTACAAATGTATCCTATGGAGCCTATATGTTGGGGAGGTTTCTGTGCCTAAAATGCACCCAACCCTCCCGTAGAGAGATCTGATTGGCTGCGCTCATTACACCACATTGTTTCCACAGACCGGCTCCCATGAAGTCTTCCTGAAGTCTCTCCTCTTACTTTGCCATTCACGTAGGATTTACTCACTTGGCATCTGTCCTGCTTGTTCTCCATGCCATCCTCTTGCCATCCGCGCGACCGATATAGTTCAGCACATCGATGGCTGTTGGATAAACGGGGGTTATTAAACTGGGCATAAAAAAAACAAAAAGGTGGAACATAGAAGACAAACTATTGATTTCTACATCAGAAGCCTTTTTGTATTCGAGTCGGAGCATTTTGTAGAGCTTTGCACAGGGCTGGTTCAGGGTACGTGTATCGGGAAGGACAGATGTAGCAAAAGTCAACTTGGAGCTTCCTGCGATGAGCCGGGCCAGCTACATCGCTCCGCAGCCCGGCTGCCCAACACTCCTCTTTCTTGTACATGCCCCTCATTGCTCACAGTCAGTGGGCAGAGATCTGAAGCCCCCCACGGCGGAGGGGACTATCCACCTGACAGATTCAAAGCACTAGAAGCATTATACCAAGGACATTGTAGTTATCACACGTCATCCTGTTCTTGTGGCCATGTTAAAAGCTGTTGGATGTAACTTCTACTGAAACCTATTACAGAGCCAGCAATGTTTATCTTGACTGTGATAACTCAGACAAGTTATCTTATCCCAACATAACAAAAGCTATTGAAAAGTCAAAGACTGCGGCACAGAACATGTTCTTCATGTGACAAGTCCCAAGTTAAACAGGGGCTAATCCGTCAAGTGTCCGAGAGTCGACCCCGACTAAACGGATAAAGAATATGACATCTGTATCCCAGATCACGCGTCGTCATCTATAGCGCGGATACAAGCACGTCTCTGCAGAGTAAGGCCGGTTCAGGGCCCGCTGCACCAAAGGGTTGATCTGAGATGAACAGTTGATCCAAGTTCAAGCTGGAAAACGTTGCACCCCAGTTCAGTCCGTGATCGCGGGTCAGATCTAGGGTCAGTTTGATGCGACGAATTTAGTGGATAAAACTGGTTGAACTTTCTTGAGCAGCAAAAATCCAACATGGTGGATTCTGCTAAGAGACACTTCCTGGGTGGTGAAGTTACACCCACATCTTTAGCATCACTATGAATGCTGGGAAGGTCCCCCGACTACCGTGACCAATCAACATGCGCAACACGTTTCATCCATGTAGAAGCTTTGATCGCAGATCTAGTGAGCCTGGGTTGGTACAACACGGATGCCTTAAACCAAGATCAACAGCTGGTCATAGTTTAAACCTGGGTCAGTGTGGTTGGTCCATCCCGTCCCCAAACATCAGCCTTATTGCATAACCTTCTAGGGCGAGATCTGGCCGGCCATCCGTCTGCTTACTTCAGATAACAGTAATGTAAGGCTACATTCACACGAGCACAAAACATGTGCGAATACCAACTCCATTCTTTTGAATCGAGACACTCACACGAGCGAGGCTTACCCCCACAGCAACGCTGCGAAATGGAACAATCGCTGCATGTCCTATTATTTTTTCCACATTCCTCGTAACATTTTGCCCATTGTTTTGAATGGGACCTTTAAGACATTGCATGCCATTCGAGTGCGATGCAAGGCTTCCCATGGAAATCAATAGGAAACACTTGCAATCTTCCATCGTGCTTGAAACACGCGCCTGACAATTGGAATTT
Organism: Eleutherodactylus coqui; assembly: GCF_035609145.1. Lineage (NCBI taxonomy): Eukaryota > Metazoa > Chordata > Amphibia > Anura > Eleutherodactylidae > Eleutherodactylus > Eleutherodactylus coqui. The sequence goes on from NC_089839.1 coordinate 308,492,705, forward strand.
CACAGAAGCGATGAGTTTTTGCATTAAAAAACCCTGTATCCGCATTGAAATGTGCAATATTGGGCAGAATGTCATGGTCCAATATCGCGCGCCCCTGTGAGTGTACCCTTAGATAGAGGACGCTGCTTGTATTCGCGCTGCGGACACTTACAGATCTTTTTGTCTCTCTTGTCCATCACCAGCTGGTAGAGTCGCTCCTTCAGCTTGTTATACTCCCGCTCCTTCTTCTTCAGGTTGTGATTATGCTGAGAGGAGCGGCTGGTAATGATGTTCTGCAGCTTCTGAACCTGCATGTAACATAAGCCACGTTAACATTGGTGCTCTGTGCTAATACAGGAGGCTCAGATTATAACAGTGTCTAGCGTCAGTATATTCTACAGCACATTTTATGGGGGTCGTGCCCACTATGTCCACTCCCCCCGACCACCGGCTCCGCTGGGACCACTCCCCCCGACCACCGGCTCCGCTGGGACCACTCCCCCCGACCACCGGCTCCGCTGGGACCACTCCCCCCGACCACCGGCTCCGCTGGGACCACTCCCCCCGACCACCGGCTCCGCTGGGACCACTCCCCCCGACCACCGGCTCCGCTGGGACCACTCCCCCCGACCACCGGCTCCGCTGGGACCACTCCCCCCGACCACCGGCTCCGCTGGGACCACTCCCCCCGACCACCGGCTCCGCTGGGACCACTCCCCCCGACCACCGGCTCCGCTGGGACCACTCCCCCCGACCACCGGCTCCGCTGGGACCACTCCCCCCGACCACCGGCTCCGCTGGGACCACTCCCCCCGACCACCGGCTCCGCTGGGACCACTCGCCCTGACCACCGGCTCCGCTGGGATTTTCTGCTTACGGAGCCGGAGACACGTTGTGGTGAAGGAATAAGAAGGAAGCCATAAGGAATTCTTATATCCCACAACTTCAATGTGCTATTAGAAAAGTCCCAGCAAACTCCGTACTACCAAAGGCATGTGTTAGTGAGCGTCCTTCCTGCAATTCCATAATACTTGTTTCCGGTAAGACACACCTCTACCCTTCAATTATCCGTCCGCTGGATAGATCATCTGTATCAGATCTACATGGTCCGCTGATCGGGACCCCTGCTGGTCAACTGTGTGAAGAAACTGGGGGACCACTGCAGCCTCTTCGCAGGTCAATGATGTCACATGGCCTGAAAGGAGTGCAAGTGAATGGGATTGAGCTGCTAAACTAGATACAGCTGCTACGAAAACTATGGCAATGTGCCCAATAGGCAGTGAAGAGGCCGTGGCACTCTGCCAAATATCACAGTCCCTTTAAGCAGCTGAGTGGCAGGGGTCCTGAACTGCCCGCACCAGATATTGATAACATACCCTAAAAATAGGTCACCCATATTATAGTCTGAAAAATCATTTTAAAGGGGTGATCCAGGATTAGGAAAACATGGATACTTTCTTCCAAAAACAGCGCCACACCAGTCTATGGTTTGTGGCTGGTATTGCAGTTCAATGCCATTGCAGTGAATAGATTAAAGTAGCAATACCACACACAACCTGATGACAAAGGTGGCAGTGTTTTTGGAATACAGCAGCCATGTTTTTCTAACTCTGTACAGCAGCTCTCCTGCATTCCCTCCATCAATGGGCCGTGTCTATACAGACCATCAGCACCAACTGGACAATGTGCGGACACAATCCATTAACCAGATGATGTCCGGTATACAATGTAGTCAACAGGGAACAATGCGTACTTCCAAGGAAAGTTACCCTAAAATGGTTGCTTATAGGGGGACGCAGGAGCGCCACCAGGTCCCCTTAATATGTTGTGTATGGAAACAAGTCCTGGGTGCTCAGAATCCATTAGGTTTATCGATCTGAGATGTTCGGTTGGAGCGCCGACCACATTACCACTTCATCAGTTACCATGGAAAGGTCCGGAAGCACATCCATGTTTGTGGTGGATTTTCTTTAGTATATTGCCCTGCATTCATGGCACATTGACCAGCATCAGTGGCGGATTTCACAGTGGATCTCGTGTGGAATTGATCGATTCCACAATGAATTCCGCGTCTAAAAGTGTCCCATTGCTTCTAATGAGAATCAACGCTGTAGTCTTAAAGGAAACACAAAAAAAGGATGCCGTCTCACTTCTTCAAACAGATTTGTCCCACTGAACTGGGCTAAATCCGCATGCAAATCGCAGAAGCTGTATGTGAAAATCTGCTGATTTTGAGGCGCTTTTCATATCAGGTTGTCCGACAGAATCGTGAACATGCGTAGCTGCGCTGACGCTGCAGACAACACGACAGACAACTAACCTCCTCTTTCTCGCTCTTCAGCAGCTGCAGCAGGCTGTGGTTTTTGCACTGCTGCTGGCGCTCTCTCTCCAGGAGAGCAGCGTTTTCTCGCTTCGTCAGATCCAGCTGATCCTGAGGTTGTATAGAGAATACAGATTAAGGATACGAAGTCATTCGCTCACATTAGTAGGATACATGGGATTCCCTTCTTCCTGCTCACCTTAAGTTTGCTGTGACTGTTGTGTAGATGCTCCAAGTCACTGTTCACTTTAAGGAGCTGCATTTCTGCATCTTCTCGCCTCCGCAGGTCTCGGGAGTGTCTCTGGAGCAGCTCGTTGATGCAGTTCATGATGGACACTACATGCAGCCTCCTACCGACACCGTTTTTGGACATGGTTTGCAATGATGGAAACCCCAATGTTATAAGCTCCTGCATGCACAAGAACGCAATGAGATACAGAAAATTACAACACTGAGACCTAAAGGAGTATTCACAGGACTGACTCATACCTTACCCAGAACATAGAGGATAAAGATCTGATTGGTCGGGGTCTCATCACTGAGACCCTCCCTGATCAAGAGAAGAGGGGTCCAGCGTCCCCCTCTTCCTCATTGTGGGCTTACTGCAGCGAGGAGGAGATTGAACAGAGCAGTAATCAAGCATGTGCCGTGCTGCTCCATTTGTCTTCAATGGGACTGCCAAAGAACCGAGCCGAGCTTGTAGGCTGCTATTTCCGTCAGTCCAATTGAAGTGCATGTGTGACCGTGTGTGCGTGTGTGATCACCGCTCCATTCAATCTCCTTCTCACTGTGGGGGGTGCAGGTACAAGTGCTGTCCCTAAAGGGATGCTTTGACATGGTAGTCCATATGCATTGAGGTTACAGGGGTTATCCTACTTATTCTTAAGTTTTGGTCATGCTCCTTATTTACTTTAGAGCAGCACCCATCCTTAATACTGGTATCTGGCCATCTACGGGCGCTTTTACCCGGGCTGATTCTGGGCTCAATGCAATGAGTGTTGATCAGAAAAGCACGTCAATTAGCGCTCGATAACATTTCTTTAGCATGAGTCGAGAATCGTTTGTTTGGGGTTAAACAATCATTTTTAACACCTTCTCCTCCTTTGAACACGAACTTCCTCGAACCCATATCTTCAGATTCCTACGATTCAGACACGCACTGCAGACAACTCCCATCTCCTGGACCCGCTATATCACACTACCCCCTGATAGGTATACTAGGCGCCCAAGGTCCACAGGGCCTCATATTCACATCGTACTCCCATCTAATCGCACCAAAGACAATACTTCCCTGCTGAAATGGAAAACTCTGCCACCATCTTTGACAAACAGCTCCTTCCAAGATTTACTAGGCTCCCCTCGATTTGCTTCCCCTGCAGCTAACAAGGTGATACATTGTACCTTACTCCAGGGAATGGGCAGATCATCTCAGTGCATTAGATGCCCACACGACTCTGCTGATTTTTGGCCCATGATTTGGGACTGTCCAGTTATTCGAGGCTTCTGGGGAGAGGTCACTGATCTCCTCTCTGAGGTTTTGGAATATCTGTCCCTACTAGCCCTGAAATATGCCTCTTTGAGATACTTGATGAGGAGACTTGGCAGCACCATCTTAAAATATTCTTGAGGTACTTTTCTTAGCTAGGAGAGTAATAGCACTGCATTGGATGGGTCACAGGAACCCCTCAGTGTCAATGTGGCGGAAATTCGTCAATTCTCTTATTCTATATAATTAGTTCATAAAGGGCGCAGATGCCTAGGAAGATTTAATAATGTGGTCAGTGGGGTCTATGGTGCGTTCCCCACTAACACCCTACCCTCCACACCTTACTCATCCTCCATTCCAATGATTCAGGGACGCCCCCATTAACAAGCACATTTTGGGTCTGGAACCCGAGGCCCACTGACAGGTCTAAACTCCTTCCTTCCCTCTATGTAAGGACTTCCACTATTGGGGTGCATTGCCCTCTGCCATATGTCCTCCGCCGTACGGTAATCTCTCGTGCCTTTTGATGGACAATGCTACAAAGATGTCATTTATTTACTTTTCACTAAAACGAGTTAAAAAACAAACAATTGTTTCTATGATGGTTCATCCCTAAACAAGCTGCAGTTCCCCAAAACCACACAGGGAGGCGTACATCTGACCAGCAAGCATTTGTAAGCTTGCTACAGATTAACCCTTTCCAGTCCACTGTCTGACCTCTGAAGACATTATGATTTAAGGCTGTACAGCTCCGATGTTGGAAGACATCTCTGCTGTTGGAGACTATCCAACGTGTCACCTCATGCAGTACTGGCTTTAGCCAGCAGATAGCGCCGTTGTACAAAAAAAGAGTAAGCCCCCTAGGAAAACCAGGATACAAATTGGATTGGAAAGGGTTAATGTGTCCCCTTACTGGTCAGCTGATCGCTGCCCCTTTTACACGGCCTGACGAAATATTCGCGCCTGATAAGCGGGCCATGTAAAAGGGCCTTAAAGGGGTTTACCGCAATTGCAAATCATCCCCCAACCACAGGAAAGGGGATAATCTGCTGTCCTGTCACTTCGGGGGTCGCTTCTCCTGCAGTAGTGATGTCAGCATGATGGGAGCGCTGGCTGTACTCCATCCATTTCATTGGGGCTGATGGAAATACCCGAGCAGCACCGTATCTCTGAAGTCCTTTTCAAAGCAAATGGAGCGCTAGTGCAACCTCCATTCATTCTTCTCCTCAGTCTGGTACCCCCGCAGTGAGGACGACGGGGGATATAGGACCCCTTACCAGGCTTGGTGGGGGCTCCAGCAGTGAGGACCAGGGGGGATACAGGACCCCTGTTACCAGGCTTGGTGGGGGCTCCAGCAGTGAGACCCCCTCCCCCAGTGATTAGCAAATTAGATAGGGAACTTGCAATTGTGTTACAAGCCCTTTAACCTGTAGCAGTATCCTCATATTATAGCACATCCCCTCCTCTAGTTCTTTACTTCCCCATGTTTGGAGTTCTTGATAATATGACAATATCGGTACCACTGATGCAGACCCGGCGCTGTATTTAACACGAAGCGCCGCTCACCTGGTCGATGTACGTTATACACTGCTCCACGTTGTCTTCATTACAGAAGTGTGACTCCGCAGACATCTTTGCTATGCTGAAGGACGGCTCCAGGGGGGTCGGGGACGTCATTTGGGGTTCAGAGTTGTAGCGTGTAATAATCCTGGTTTCTGCAAGAAATGTAGGAATTTCATAATGAATAGAAATGGAGACAACAGAGTACAATTATATATAAAACCGGCCAAGTGTTGAGCAGCGCCCCTCACAGGCGATCACAGGAATCCCTCCAGACACCAAGAATCACATCAATGGTCCACAAAGCCACCAACAGAGAGAAGATCAACTCCCGCTGGGTCCAAGTATAGCAGATTCAGGGATCACCAGGTATAAAGTAGCTCAAAATTTTGCAACCACCGGAGACCTGAAGCCGTCAGACCAGAAAGTGTGTAAGAAATGCACTAATTACCGCAAGTCAAAATAAAAAATGTGCAGCGCCACCTTCCAGGCTACACGGTGCAGTTTGATTCATTTGGCAATCTATAATCGGGGGAGAACGGCAGAATGTGGCATCTTGTGTTTCTCCTCCTCCGATAAGTTTTGTACACTATCAGAGATGAATTACAGGAACTTCACAGAAACATTTAGAATTGTTACCTTCCGGGTCCGCTGATGTAGAATGACATAAATACCTCTATATTAGGACGCTGACTTAGAAAAGTTTACCAAGTTGAATTCTTTGTTTAACCCTTCGAACCCTCCATTGCAGATTCCATCAGATTTAGGAATTCTGCTGCATACAAGGCTGTTCTTCCCGTTAAACAAGCAATGACTGAACCCCAAGGAATATCGGAATATGACGAATCCAGGACTGCAAACGCTACCATCATATCCTGCACCTTCAACTCCGTTCCGAATGTGAGCCACGTAGTAGGACCCCTCTGCATCGGCCGGACCACAGAAGGGCTGCTTAGTTATTAAGATTAGCTGAACAGCCAGTGCCCCGATGACATGATGGGCACAGAGGGCGGCATTACCATGTGACCCGCTGTTAGAACCAGACCGCAATGAAGCTTCCAATACAGTAAGTATTCGGCCCTCCTGGACACCCCTTTAAGTGAGCTTCATTATTACAGATTTTAAAATCTACGTCTTTGCTCTGTTCCTACGGCTTCCATTGAGAGGAGCATCGTAACATGCGAACATTACAGCGGCACTCTGGTCTGAACATGGGCTCCCCTTCACCATCTAACTGGGTGTCCTTGTTGCCACCACATTACGTAATAAACATGTTATATGAAGTCTTTACACGAGACGATCGGGCGCTCAAGTGGCTGACAGTCTCAGCAATAGTCGCTCAGTGAATGGAGGCGGAGCGGGTCGGGATCATTCCAGCCAGCCGCCTCCATTCACAGTAAACAGGCAGCTGCTCATAGATGAATGACTGCCTGTTTACACGGCCGATCGTCCTTTGATTTTTATACCTACAGAAGCTGAATGACGATAAGCGAATAATCATTCGTCGTTCTGTCGCTGCGCGCATTTACAGCGAATAATTGTTCAGATTCTCACAGAAATCTGAATGATCTCATGTAAAATGGCCTCATTCTTCATGATTGGGAGAGCGACGTAAGGAGGCAGAGAACGACTTCGGCAACTCTGGTCACATCAAGCCTCAGACAATGTGACTGACCAAAACCTTCCTGCGACTTGTCTGCGGCAGGACTGTAAGGAGCTGCAATTGGGTTACTAGAAAACAGCCAAATTGCCGTCCGGTTGTAGACGAGTCACATGTGATTTGCATGGCGATCCATGATGGCAGAGCTACATGCGACTGATTCCAAAAATCAACAGCCTTTCATTTCCTTGCAGCTGATGTGCTGCAGCCGAGTTCGTTCACAACGTGTCCTCGTTGACCATCATTAGCTGGACCCAGTGATCGCCGAGCCACCGCGTAGCTCCAGCCTCCGGCCGGTGGAATGTCCGCTGCAGATCAGCCACAGAACGCCTCCTCCAAACCCGCACCATTCAGAGGGGGCGAATTCTGCAGCGGAGACAGCGATAGAACAGACATGTCGCAGATTTCAATTCTGCGCCACAAGTCAATTGCCGCACGGGTTTTCTAAATCTTGTCCATTTTGCTGCTATTGTGAATGCAGAGTAATGTCTGCCAGGGTTTCGGCTCGGTGTGAACGCTAGATACGCAGAATGCCCACAACTATCAGAATGTATGTTTTATGTGACGCAGATTACCTGATTCCGGCATGTTTCCTGCCCTCCAGTCCCCCATCGCCGGCCTCCGGCATGCAGATGCGTCGCGTCCTGTATACAGCGGGGGACAAACCATCTACGGAGACATCGCCTGAAACGGAAACAAAATAGACATTAAATGGACAAATCTGGAAACCAGACAGCGGAGATACGATGGACCCCCATGGGAGAAGGACTGTGCGGTCAGGAGAAACCCCACAAACATCACCCCTTACTCCAGCAAGAACTCACACGACATCTCCTAGGTTATATCCTCCATCACCCTCGTAATAAGACGCTGGATGGAGGGGATCCGCACTGCTCACCGCCCCAACAGTGGAGAAACCAGACAATGAAAGACCCCTTTAGCTAAGAGCTTCTGGCTGATTATTAGACCCCGTCCTAACATTTGGCTCTTCCCTGTATGGAAATTCTCCCCGTGACCCCGGAGTGCGGCATAAAACCACGTGCCAAGTTTTCCGCGGATCAGTTTCAGTGTGAATCCACATTAGATGGGAAAATCCAGCGATCGGAGCGACTTCCAACGAGGCCGGTCATCGGTGCTAGACTAGCCGGGGTCTCACTGCCAACCGCGGGGGGCTCTCATGCAACGGTGTGGAGATTATACAGAAAATGGCGCGATCAAGGAAAACATCCAGTGAAAGGGGATCCTGTGGATGGAAACTCCTCATCACTGAAAGGGGTCAGAGGAGGATGTCAGGAATCATTCTGACCAACAGGCTGCACAGTCAGCTGAATACAACGCTGGAGCTCCAACTAACGTGTCCGAATGCACGGACGGGCTATAACAGCGGACAATCAGTTCCAGCGCCATTGTGTCTAAGAGAAACAGAAAGACGGGACTCCAGCGGGCAAAAGAGTGCAAAACTTGTATCACTGAGCAGCGGAAAAACATCCCCTGGTCAGATGGATCCAGGTCTCTGTTTCATCGCTGACCCCTTCCTGTCAGCATCGCCATATAATCTGCAGCAATTACAAGAAGCTTCCTGTCCGCAGGGGCCGATATTCCTGCACAACAGTTTCATCACCGAGTGGAATCTACGCCAAAATGGATTACTGCGGTTCTGAAAATTAAAGGAAGGAGTCCAACGCTACTAGATGGGGGTCTAATTGGCCATTCAGTGTACATGGTGGGTGACACGGCCAGGTCTGTCTGCCACCTTGTGCCCTCACTAATCCGGGCATAACACTGCACATGTAAACTACACGGGTGTTCGGGGACCATGTGATTCATCACGACCCGTTTCGTTAATACCGTCTGCTGTACGCGAACCATTACTTCACCCAGGGACATTACTGCAATCTGCTTAGAGCCATTGTGTCCCTGTAATCCCCTCCAGATGGATCGCTCTAATGTCCGATGACACAACATGTCACAAAGCGTCCGCCATGATGAGCCCTCACCACGAGATGAGACTGACTGCGGCCGGACAGCAAGCGTCAGCGCAAAATACGTAAACACTGAACTACGTCTATTCTGATGCCCCCTCAACACTCACTGCTCAGACTGACAGACATGGGGGGGGATACGTTACGCCCCCTTGTGTACAGGCACTGAAAAAAAACAAAACCCGCTACTGTGCTTTTATTGGTTAAATCGCTAATTAGTCTAATTCAATATTGGCTATTTTTCTGCGCAAATGAAATGAAAGCGCAAAATAGGCCTAAAATTAGCAGAAATTGATAAAACTACGTATCCGTCCGCTCGCCCCTCCGGCTCTGGATCCCCAGGTCTGCAGTTTGGGCAGAGTCTTCCAGCTGACAGCTTCCCTTTAACCCCTTGGTGACGCGGCCTAGGTGAACCTAAGGATGTAACGAGTTTTTGGAATATTTAATCTCCACTTTTCAAACAGTTAACCGTTGCTCAGCGGGGTTCACCACTCGGGACCCCAACAATCAGCTGTCTGAAGAGGTCATGGCAATCTAACAAGTGCTGCCACCTCTTCGCATGCCCGTGACGCCACGTTCATCTGTCACGTGTCCCTAGAGCAGTTAATGCCCATTCAAGTGAATTGAGCTGCTATACCAGGCACAGCCACTATACAATGTATGGCGCTGTCTGGTACGGACACCCTAAGTGTCACTGACTGCAATCAGCTGATTGGCAGGAATCCCACGTGGTGAACAGAGCTGATCTGCCGTTTATAACCCTGAGAAGAAGTCATCAATAGCTTTGCGCGCGTTGTTGCTCGTGCGACCTGCAGACAATACAACCCGTTGATTTCAGTGACTTCCCTCACATTGAGCATTTTTGCACCTGCATTTCCATTGCACGAAAAAAAGATACATGACGTGCCCTATTTTTGTGCACCCGAGGCTCAATAGGGGGTCTATTGGGGTGCGCAAATGAGCACCCGGTCTGCACGAAATTGCGCACATTAATTGTTCACACCGTGAACTAATTAGGCCGCTGAGCCGGTTCAGAATAAGCGCAGGTGTCTCCCACGCCATCGTAAACGGCACTGGCAGTGCAAAAATAAACAGTAAGATGCGAAGGCACATGATCGTGCTCCATTCAGAGCGCAATCACGCCATCCGCTCGCAAGCGTATCTACGTGTAAACTTGTGCAGGAGCCTCAGAGTACGAGATTCTCAAACTGGGAAGAAAAAAAAATTGTTATTTCAAGAGGAGAAGGAAAAAAAATGAATGAAAATCGTCCACGAAGGAGAATTGCATCCACACGCAATTTACTCACCTGTAGGAAACAATGGTGCGGTTTCGGGAGAATCACAGAACCTCTGGTGTAAAGAACGGCAGAAGTAGTAAACAAACACAGGAGCACAAAGCACTTACAGCGGTGGCCGCGGACCTCGTGCAAGAACTGTCGGCCGTCTGCTCCAGCACTCACCACCCGGCACTGGGAGATAAGCAGCTTACCGGGCGCCGCCTGCTGCTAAAGGTCAGACGACAGCTTCCTTGGCCTGGGAGACTCTTCCACCTCCCCAGTCATCTGCTGCGATGTCTTATAACACAGACGGCATGCTGGGAGTTGTAGTCTCTAAGCCACAGGTTGTAGTGATGTACGAGCGCAGGGTCTCTGGGTGCGTTCTGCGACTGATCCGGCGCGACATTATGGTTCACACTCCATCCTGGGAACAGGCAAACACAATGGCGACCGGAGACGATGCATCCTGGATGGATTACCGCCCCCCACCGGACCCCACCGACTATAATGGGGTCTGCGAGGCCTCCGTCACAGCCTGCCGATTCCTGTACTACAGAGCGCAGTGTGTCGCATTATTTTGCCTGTTGTGCCACTCTGAACAGAGCCAAGAGGACGTAGCGCCCCTTAGAGACACCGTGGCGTGCCTGCGGTCCACAATAGAGATGCTGCGCACCGCTTTTTGCACGGATCGTTATTTCTCCTACAATGTATGGATGCATGCGGGATGATGGGGTCAGAGGTCACATCCTCATCTTCCATGGGGCGTCCTCACCTGTCTGGGATGAGACCAATAGCTGGACAATCTGCAGATAATGGAAGGACGGACAGGTAAATGATGGCCGCTCAGCTGTCCGTGCCCAAAAAGCCTCGGCTCCAGAAAGAGTCCGCACCGACCCCAACAAAACAGGGCAACAGGTTGTAGGGCCATCAAGTGCGGGGCAAACCCCCATCGCAAAAATACCGCCACCCAGGGAGCCGAGTCACATGACTGCTGTGGACCCTCTCCCATTTACACTGGAAAGCTCCGACCGGCTGGATGGGCAGCGCCGGGTCCGACCGGCTGGATGGGCAGCGCCGGGTCCGACCGGCTGGATGGGCAGCGCCGGGTCCGACCGGCTGGATGGGCAGCGCCGGGTCCGACCGGCTGGATGGGCAGCGCCGGGTCCGACCGGCTGGATGGGCAGCGCCGGGTCCGACCGGCTGGATGGGCAGCGCCGGGTCCGACCGGCTGGATGGGCAGCGCCGGGTCCGACCGGCTGGATGGGCAGCGCCGGGTCCGACCGGCTGGATGGGCAGCGCCGGGTCCGACCGGCTGGATGGGCAGCGCCGGGTCCGACCGGCTGGAGCTTCTCATTATAATTGGTAGTTGAAGCGGTTTTTGCAGGACTAATACCGACAGCCCACCCCAGAGAGACCCTCAGAACACCAGGCGATCTGTCGGGACTAGCCCGGCTTTGTACTCTGCGGCCCTGGAGTAAGGACTACAAGCTCAGCCCCTTCCATATATGACCCCACATACTGTTCAGAGCTCCGTCCTATGAAGAGGGGGGATTCATTTAAAGGGTCTATGCGGCTCCGGCAGCCCTTGTTTACATAGTGGGTCACCGACCTTAAAAAGGAGCAGAGGGTCCGGACGGTAGGAAGCGCTCTGATCAGCTGATCACTGTGGCCCCCCACCAATCGGATATCGGTGACCTATCCTGAGGGAAGGTGATCAATGGGAGTCCGACAAAATCCTTTTAATGAAGCCAACATTGTGGACAAACCCTTAAAGACGAGCGAACGATTTCCGGAATCCTTGTTTATGCCCTCGTTAGTGTTTACACAGAATGAGTAGCGCTCAAATTTGCGCGCGCCGACGGATTTTTGATCTTCGCTGTAAAAGCTCCCGCGGCAGATACCGCACAGATGTTCCAGATCAGCGGTTTTGGGCGCCCCTTATCAGACGCCCCTTACGTCGCCTCCACGACCCCCACTGCACAATCTAATAAAAGGTGGGGTTTTTTTTTGCTTTTTCACAACATTGGCGCAGTTTCTCATTACAAGGACCACTTATCCGCCATAACAGCCCGGCTACCATTACACTCCGGTCCCTTTAATAAATACGGTGACCCATCAGATTAGGGGTCCGTGCACGGGCGCAAGCGGATTTCAGCCACACAAGAACGCAGTGTATTTCTACACCTACGTATTCGCCACTCCAGCATGTGTGTGCAGACGCACCACCTCTTTGCGCACACACAAAAAAAAAAATATATCACCTTGGTTCTGTGTAGCGGCTCCTGCGGTCGGTGGGTCACGCGGCGTATTTCACACAATGCATAGGGGAAAAAAATACGCTCATGCGAATGACCCCCCCCCCCCCAACATTAATGGGGTCCATTCACTGCGCAAATACGCTCGTGTGAACAAGGCCAAACGCCCTCCCTGCGTGCAGCTCATTGGGCTCGTGAAAACACGGACGCCATGCAAATACGCCCGGCCGCAGTGCGCTCATTTCCCCCTCGTATTTCGCACGCTCCGGTGTTTGCACAAACGTACACCGATTCTATACGTATTTGCTCAGCGGGTTCGCAGGTTTTCCACGCACGTCCTTCACATTTACGCACGCCGGTTCATTTCATTGGGCTCTGGCAGCGCGCACGTGTACACAAGACCCGTCACACCGCGGTATGTCACATGATCACACATCGTGTGAATGACCCCCCTGACACCAATGGGTTCCATTCACTGCGTGTAAACGAGTCCAAAGACCAAGAAATGTCCGCACAGAACTACAAGCCCCAGCATGCCCCTCCCCGCCCGGCAGGTACCTGTCCTCCTGCTCCCCGGTGTCAGAGCCGCTCGGCCTCCGGCAGTTTATAACCTCGTCCCACCAACTACCGGCTCCATAGGCCTGAGCCGTCACTAGGCAACCAGAGAGCGGCGGGCGGGACGAGGCCGGTCACCAGGCAACCAGGGAGCGGAGGGGCGGAGCCTCAGCACCTGTTACACGGCGCGAAGAACGCCGGGAAGAGAGTGCGCACACCTGCTGCTGCGGGACGGGCAGTGGGCGGGGCTTGGGAGGCAGGCTTGTGTGAGAGGACAGCAGTGTCCTGTAATACGCAGTATAATGCACAGCTCGTGCTCTGACATGTGCAGCCGGGATACTGGATCGTGCAATGTACTATATGCAGTTATTGCACATTCCTGACTTTTGCGCTTTGTAGTAAAAATGCAGAAGATTTCAAAACTGCTGCAAAAAATGCGACATGATGGCGGATAACTGTAGGGAGCAATGCGGCCGCTACCAGGAATTACTGCCGCTTCACAGGTTTAACCGCAGCAATTTGCATTGGCGAATATGCGCAGGTGTGAGCGTGGCGTGCAACGGTGGCGGCAGCGCAGAAAATCCACAGTCGGTACTAAATGGCGTCGCGGATTTCACTCTGGAAATGATGCAGATTCTCTGCGGATAAGATTTGTTGAACCCCGTAGTGACTGCATTACGCCTCTTTACTGACTCCACTAATGCCTTCACAAGGCACCAATGGGCTCCCGTGGCAGCAAGAAGCCTGACAACGGCCTCCGTGTCTGCCATGTGACTTAGTCTATTAGGCCCCGCCTCCCGCAGAGTCTGATCGGCCGATGTCGTAGGCTCAGTAGACTGCAGTACATAAGTAACGCGGTGTACTATCCCAGAGACTAAAAATTACTGTGAAAATAAAAGGGCAATAAAGTTTAATGAAAAAAAAATACAGATTTTAAAATCAATAATAACCCCCAAATTTGAAAAAAATATAACAGCGCCTAATCGGTATTACCGCGTTCATCGACCCCAACAATGAAAACATTGTGTTATTTATCGCACGCGGCGAACGCTGTAAACAGAATTCTAAACAGTAACATAAGAATTGTTATTGTTCTTCTGTTCGCCTCCCGAAAAATGCAGGAAAAAGCAATCCAAAAGTCACTCGTACCCCAAGATGGTGGCAATAAGAACTACAAGCCCCCACAGAGCTCCGCCGCCGGGAAATAGCAATGTTCTTGGTCTTCTGCCTCCCTCACACAGACGGTTATTACCGAGATCAGTGGGACGCTTTCAGCCGCGCGCTAATCGCGGTATAACGCACCCATTGTTTTCAACGGGACCGTTCAGACATCTGCTTGGTCACAGCGATTTCCAAGCGGTTTGTTCTATTTTTGAGTGTTTAGCGCTCCCCATCAATAAAAAAACGAAAGTAGAAAGCAGCAAAGCGCAGCATACTGCAACGCACGTGCGAGGGAGGCCGTAGAGCGCGCCGACGCCTTCAGTTTTTCTTTACGTTTTTATTGAGAAAAAGTAGTGAAACATAAAGCTCTCTATAACCGCGGTGTCGCAGGAATCGCGCCGATCAGATGAGAAAATTTACGGGTTATTCTTACTGAACGGTGGCTGCTGTAAAAACAAAACGCAAAACAATGGCGGAAGGTCTGATGATGTAATAAGCGTACAACACATTAACCCCTTAGTGACGAAGCCTGTTTGCGCCTTTAGTGACGGAGCCAAATTTTGGAAATCTGACATGCGTCGTTCAACGTAGCATAACTCCGTAAAGGCTTTACATATCCAAGGGATTCTGACATTGTTTTTTCGCCACATGTTGTACTTCATTTGGGTGGTGAAAACAGACCGATAAAATTTGTGTATATTTATTAAAAGTACCAATATTGGAAAAATTTTGAAAATATTGTTATTTTTTCACATTTTCTACCGTAATATCTCAAATATGTTCAAACATACTGTACAAATTTATAAGATAAAATATATATTTCCATCTGTTTACTTTATTCTGGACGCACGTTTGAAAAACTTTTGTGTTTTTTTTTACTATTTAGATGACGTACAAATTTAACATTACTTTTCAGCATTTTGAGGAACACTTTGTTTTCCTGCACCAATCGAAGATTGGAAAGGCTCATAGGTGTCAGAATAATAGATACCCCCCAAATGACCCCATTTTAAAAACTACACCCCTTATTGTATTCACTGAAGGGGTCAGGAGTATTTTGACCCCACCAGTTTTTTTTCAGGAATTAATGCAATTTAGAGGAGAAAAAATAAAATTTCATATTTTTGTAAATATGTCATTTTAAAGACATATTTTTTTCCTTTAGTGCCCATGAAAATGAGGATTTACACCCCAAAATGGATACCCCCGTTTCTCCCGTGTTCAGAGACATACCCATTGTGGCCCTAATCTTTTGTCTGGATGCACCACGGGGCCCAAAATGAAAGGAGTAGTCGGTGGTGTTCAAAACAGAAATTTAGCATGAAGGTGATTTAGGCCCCATTGCCCACTTGTAGAGGCCTTGAGCGGCCAAAATGACAGAGAACCCCACAAATGGCCCCATTTTGAAAACTAGACCCCTTAACGAATTTATCTAGGGGTGTACTGTGTATTTTTACAGTACAAGTTTTGAATAAATCTAAGCAAAGCAGAAGGAAAAAATTACAATTTTCATTTTTTTGGCAGTTGTATGAATTTAAAAACTGTTTTTTTTTGGTACAGCACACATGTGAATGAAGACTTTCACCCCAAAATGGATACCCCTGTTTGTCCCGTGTTCAGAGACATACCCATTGTGGCCCTAATCTACTTAAAGGACACATGGCTAGGCCTATAATGGAAGGAGCACCCGTTGGATTTCAGGGTACAACGGAATAAATTCCAGGCCCCATTGCCCACTTATAGAGCCATTGAGCATCCAAAACGATAGAGAACCCCCACAAATGACCCCGTTTTAAAAACTAGACCCCTTAACGAGTTCATCTAGGGCTGTACTGTGTATTTTGACCCCACAGTATTTGAATAAATCTAAGCAAAGCAGAAGGAAAAAATTACCATTTTCATTTTTTTGTCAATTTTAAAACTGTTTTTTTTTTGTACAGTGTACATAGGAATGAAGACGTTCACCCCAAAATGGATCCCCTGTTTGTCCCCTGTTCAGAAACATACCCATTGTGGCCTTAATCTACTTATAGGACACATGCCAAGGCCTATAATGGAGGGAACACCCGTTGGATTTCTGGGTACAACTGAATACATTCCAGACCCCATTGCTTATTTGTACAGAATAAAAATTGACTACCTAAAAATATCCCCCCCCCCTCCCCCCCCCACACTCCGCGCCCTTTTCGGCGTTCCCCAAATCTTAGATAAAAGTAATAATGTGAACTGTGTGGTATTTCCGAAGACGGGTAATTACGGAGGCTGGTTGGAATGGGCCCAATTGGGCAATAAAACCGGGTATCCCCCCTCCTCTCATGCTTTTTGGGGGTATTTTGTGACCTCAGCGGCGGGGATGGGGTGTAAAAAGGGGCGCTCTGTGAGGCTTTGTAATCTTGCTGCGGTGCGGTGGTCTCACACAGAAGGCGCTCAACAAGCTGCTCCTGGAACTGCATGAAGGCGAACGTTCCCGGGGCTTCTTGTAAAATACGTATTACAGGTAGCGGTCTGAATAACGCCGGGCTCACATGGCCGTATTGGTTATCCGCTTGTGGAGGCCCGCAGCGGATCCCAGCTGTGAGCCCGGCTGCGTCCCTGCGTACGGCCGCGTATTGTACTGCGCATAACTGCCTACTCACACAGGCGGTCATTCGCAGTACAAATTTTTTTTTTGGTTTGTATTTCCCACACCGTCGCTTAGCGATGACGCGGGTACCCACAGCCCGTATACAAGGTAGTTGCGTATGGGTTATATCTGCCACCATGGAGCACAATGGGCTTTATGTTTTGGATATCCGCGGTAAAATAGAACCTGCTGCGTTCTCTTTTCTGCGAGAGGATTACACAATTCCAACCCGCTAATAGGAGCGGAATTGTGTAATCCAATGCGATTGATCTGCGTATTACCGCGGATCAAACGCATGCGGAATCCGTAATTCCTATCTGGTCATGTGAGACCGGCCTAAGGTAGATCGCTACCTTTTTATCACGTGATCGGGGACCACTCAACATGGCCACCCGTCACTGCTCCAGGCTCTCTGTGACCGTTGGTCGCCGAGAGCAAGGAGATATTAAGTTTCCTGGGCTCCCCGACTCCTGCGCATGTGTGCGGTGTTTTGCCAGCGGTCGCATGCGCAGAATCCGGGAAATTTCACGGAGGAAGATTGCGTAAGGGTGCAAATACAGAGGCCTCCGGTAAAAAGTTTCATCTCCTCTCACCGATCGCATCGGTGAGGGGAGATGAAACTTCACCTTTTTTTAACTTTTACGTGATCGCCATTATCCATTGTATAACGGCGAACACGTGATCAGGAACCGCTCACCGCGGCCCCCCGTGAAATCTCCAGGCTCTCGGCTAAGTTTTGTAGCCAGGAGCAGGGAGATTTTAAATTACCACAGCTTTTGCGCATGCGTCCGCCATTTTGGCGACAGGCGCATGCGCAGAAGCTGGGGTAAGGTCCGCGGATAAATCC
The DNA here is from genome assembly GCF_035609145.1 of Eleutherodactylus coqui. NCBI lineage: Eukaryota > Metazoa > Chordata > Amphibia > Anura > Eleutherodactylidae > Eleutherodactylus > Eleutherodactylus coqui. The sequence continues at coordinate 308,510,410 of NC_089839.1, forward strand.
ACGGCCTTAGGTACGTCATCTCATCCTCCCTCACAGATATGATCTGTGGGGGGAGATGAAAAGCAAGCTTTTTTAACTTTTTAAAACTTTTTTTTTTACTTTTTACACTTTTTTTTTTACTTTTTACACTTTTTTTTTTTACTTTTTACCCCTTTTTTTTTTTTACTTTTTACACTTTTTTTTTACTTTACATGATCACTGTCATCCATTGGGTAACAGTGATCATGTCCCTGGTGACATCCCTCGGCTCCTGCCTACACATGGCAGCCAGGAGCTGAGGGATTTTAAATTTCCCGGGGCTCGAGCCCCTCTGCGCACGCGCCCGATGATTGGCAGATGGGGACTTCGGGTCCCGGGACACCGCTGAGGACCGGGGTTGAGTATTTTCACCTCCCCTCATGGATCCGATCCAGGAGGGGAGGTGAAACTTTACTTTTTTTTATAACTTTCTTAACTTTTTCGCGATTGCCGCTATCCAATGGATAGCGGCGATTGTAGGCCCGGGGACCACTCACAGCGGTCCCCGGTAACACCTCCTGGTTCCCGGCTACCTTCAGGAGCCGGGAGCCAGGAGATTTGAAATTTGCCGGGGGCTCCCGGGCTTCTGCGCATGCGCGTGACGTCATCGTCTGGCGCGCATGCGCAGAAGGCCGGCGGTGGGTCCGGGAGGCATATTACCAAAGGAGGCCTGAGTTCTCCTATGGGGCCGATTCAGCCAATCAGCTGGCTGGAATCGGCACCACGTGACACAGCGGCGTGCCCGCGCATTGCCGTGCACAGGATTGTGCTTTGCCCGCGCTTTCACATGCTCAGTGCCTTGCCATGCACTCGTGTGCACACAGGATTGTGCCTTGCCCGCGGTTTACATGCCACTCGTGTGTGTGCACAGACAGTTATTGATTTGGCAGGTATTTTTTGTGCTTTTGCCAAAGGTGATTATTTCTTTTGCGCAAGTGGATTTGCCAGCGGAAGTTTTACATCTTTTGCGCAAGTGGATTTGCCAGCGGACGTTTTACACAGGACTACTAAAAGCCAAGGTAAGCTGCTGCATCTGCTCATTTAATTGCGCTCTTACTTCCCCTGCGCGCATTGGCGGAGAGGCGGCCAATTCTGCATGCCGCTGCATTGTCCACGAGCGCGATCCCCAGCATGCCGCTGCATTGTCACCGCTGCATTGTCCACGAGCGCGATCCCCAGCATGCCGCTGCATTGACGCCGCGATCGTGAGCATGGAGCTGCATGCATTGTCGCCGCTGCATTGTCCACGAGCGCGATCCCCAGCATGCCGCTGCATTGTCTCCGCGATCCCCAGCATGCCGCTGCATGCATTGTCGCCGCTGCATTGTCCACGAGCGCGATCCCCAGCATGCCGCTGCATTGTCTCCGCGATCCCCAGCATGCCGCTGCATGCATTGTCGCCGCTGCATTGTCCACGAGCGCGATCCCCAGCATGCCGCTGCATTGTCTCCGCGATCCCCAGCATGCCGCTGCATGCATTGTCGCCGCTGCATTGTCCACGAGCGCGATCCCCAGCATGCCGCTGCATTGCTACGTGTGGAGACGCGGTTACCTGAGATTTGTGCGCTGTGCGCTGCTACGTGTGGAGACGCGGTTACCTGAGATTTGTGCGCTGTGCGCTGCTACGTGTGGAGACGCGGTTACCTGAGATTTGTGCGCTGCTACGCGTGGAGACGCGGTTACCTGAGATTTGTGCGCTGTGCGCTGCTACGTGTGGAGACAACACCCAAGATTTGTGCGCTACGTGTGGTGAGTACGTCACCTGAGATTTGCGCGACGCCACCTGACGCCACCTGTCTTTTTTTGCAGATTTGTGCGCCTTATTGCAAAATAACGTGTGGAGAGGATCCTGACGTTTGGACACGTTTCGAGAAGAATTTCGCTTCGCTCGGACACCATCTGACATCACTCAGCGAGGTAAGCTGCTGCATCTGCCCAAATTTTGATCGCGTGCATCTGCTGATATGCGCATATTTGGCGCATATTTGCAGGTGTTCGCTTGCATCTGCTTATATCCGCATACTTGGCGCATATTTGCAGGTGTTCGCTTGCATCTGCTGATATGCGCACATTTGGCGCATATTCGCAGGTGTTCGCTTGCATCTGCTGATATGCGCATATTTGCCGGTTTTCTCCTGCATCACCAGATATGTGCATTTTTGCTTGCATGTGGTGATATGCTCTCCGTTTTCCACAGGACGACTCGTGTGGAGAGGAACCTGACATTTGGCTGTTGTTTGTACAACGTACGGAACCGGAGATTGGCGTTTTAGGTGCTGATCTCACATTTGCCCCCCGCCTTTTGGAGAGGACGACTCTTCTGGAGAGGAATTTCGCTTCGCTAGGACATCACGTGACGTCACTCGGCGAGGTAAGCTGCTGCATCTGCCAAATTTTTCATTGCTTGCATCTGCTCATGTGTACATGCATGCGTGCCTGTATGCGTACATGCCTGTATGCGTACATGCATGCATGCCTTGTGCGTGCCTGCCTGTATGCGTACATGCATGCATGCCTTGTGCGTGCATGCCTGTATGCGTACATGCGTGCCTGCATGCCATGTGCGTGCATGCATGCCTTGTGCGTACAGGCATGCGTGCCTTGTGCGTACAGGCATGCGTGCCTGTGTGCGTACATGCACGCGTGCCTGTGTGCGTACATGCACGCGTGCCTGTGTGCGTACAGTCACGCGTGCCTGTGTGCGTACATGCACGCGTGCCTGTGTGCGTGCATGCACGCGTGCCTTATGCGTACATGCACGCGTGCCTTATGCGTACATGCACGCGTGCCTTATGCGTACATGCACGCGTGCCTTATGCGTACATGCACGCGTGCCTTATGCGTACATGCACGCGTGCCTTATGCGTACATGCACGCGTGCCTTATGCGTACATGCACGCGTGCCTTATGCGTACATGCATGCCTGTATGCGTACGTGCGTATGCATGCATTTATGTATAGATGCACGCATGCGTGTACATGCATGCATAGATGCATGTATGCATGCATAGATGCATGTATGTATGCATAGATGCATGTATAGATGCATGCATAATTCTTCTGACCTGGTTGAGGGAGTAGTGGTCATTGTAAGTGGGTTGAGCGGATCTAGGAATCAGTAATACTGGTGGGATGTGACTGTTAACCTGCTGATTTCTCGTCATTTCCTGCAGATCTGACGTCCTTGAGAACGGGAAGGCTGGCAGACAGTGAAGAGACCCTCGTCGTTCAGCAATCTTTAAACCCTTCTTTTAATGAACTGTTTTTTCCCAGTGACTCCCTTGTTTTTAATACGCTTTTTAAAAAAAAAATTATGACGGAGGATCCTGAAAAACTGCGCAATATTTTACTGCAATGCATTAAACAGAAAAGACCCATAAACACAGCGGCCTTTTGTCTATGTCACAAAGGCTGCTAGGTGTCATAATTAAGGATGAGCGAGTATACTTGCTAAGGTACTACTCGTTCGAGTAATGTGCCTTAAACGAGTATCTCCCTGCTCGTCCTTAAAGATTCGGGGGCCGCCGTGAGGGAGAGCGGGGAGGAACGGAGGGGAGATCTCTCTCTATCTCCCCTGCGACTCACCTGTCAGCCGCAGCGGTCCCCGAATCTTTATGGACGAGCGGGGAGATACTCGTCTAAGGCACATTACTTGAACGAGTAGTGCCTTAGCGAGTATACTCGCTCATCCTTAATTATGACACCTAGCAGCCTTTGCAAACTTGGATTGGTGTAGGAAAACTAAGTGTTCCTCTAAATTCTGAAAAGTAATGTTAAATTTGTACGTCTCCTAAATGGAAAAAATAAATGTACAAAGGTTTTAAACCGTGCATCCAGAATAAAGTGACCAGATGGAAATCTATATGTTCGCAGAGATTTGTACAGTATGTTGGCACTTATTTTATATATGACATTTGACAATGGGAAAAAATGAAAATTCAAAATTGTGCAAAGTAGCAATTTTAATAAATATACACAACTTTTAACAGTCCTTTTTACTACCTAACAGAAGTACAACAAGGGGAAGAAAACAATGTCAGTCCTTGGATATGCAAAACCTTTACGGACTTATGATATGTCAAGTGACACATGTAAAGTTCCAAGTTTTCAGTCTGTCACTAAGGCGCAAACGGGCTTGTTCTCTAAGGGGATAAATAGCTTAGTGTATAAACTGTGAACCGACTAACGAGGGACAGTGAGCAGCATCACATGCAACCTGACAATCTTCATCGTACTGCTCCATCAGATCTGATGATGTATTTCCATAGCAGGTGATGGGCCATTTCCAGCTTTTAAGCGTCCCCCGGAGCCAACATCTGGGAACTTCTGGCTCTCTGGTGATTGAACTCTGTGGTTGTGAGCAGCGGAAACGGTTACCACAGTGCAGTATTCTGACCAAAACGTATCAGCTGACCTATAACGAGGAAGAAAAAAAAAAATTAACCCTGCCTGCAATTGGCTTAATTCCGTGGGTTTTCCTAGTTCTTGCACTGTCCCTGCTTTTCTTCACTCCTACTTTAATAGATAAAGACATCATATTTGGACAATTGGTATGTTTCTCCGAAGGTTTGTTCAGTTAGTGCAGATTAGGTGCAGTATTGGGATGGAACCTGTACGTTTGCTAAAAAAAGGAATTAAATGCTCAAATCTAATGTTATGTCTTTTTCGGCCAATAAGACGAATTTAACACAGCAAGTGTGTGTGTGAGAGAGAGGGGGGGTGGCTGAGTAAGTGGGTGAGCAGACAGGCATGCGCGCACGCATACAGGCATGCACGCACAAGGCATGCATGCACGCACATTGCATGCATGCACGCACATAGGCATACAGGCACGCATGTACGCATACAGGCAGGCACGCACAAGGCATGCATGCACGCACATTGCATGCATGCACGCACATTGCATGCATGCACGCACATAGGCATACAGGCACGCATGTACGCATACAGGCAGGCACGCACAAGGCATGCGTGCATGTACGCATACAGGCACGCATGCATGTACGCATAAGGCACGCGTGCATGTACGCATAAGGCACGCGTGCATGTACGCACACAGGCACGCGTGCATGTACGCATACAGGCACGCGTGCCTGTACGCACACAGGCACGTACGCGTGCCTGTACGCACACAGGCACGTACGCATGCCTGTACGCACAAGGCACGTACGCATGCCTGTACGCACAAGGCACGTACGCATGCCTGTACGCACAAGGCACGTACGCATGCCTGTACGCACAAGGCACGTACGCATGCCTGTACGCACAAGGCACGTACGCATGCCTGTACGCACAAGGCACGTACGCATGCCTGTACGCACAAGGCACGTACGCATGCCTGTACGCACAAGGCACGCATGCCTGTACGCACAAGGCATGCCTGTACGCACAAGGCATGCATGTACGCACAAGGCATGCATGTACGCATACAGGCAGGCACGCACAAGGCATGCATGCATGTACGCATACAGGCAGGCACGCACAAGGCATACAGGCATGTACGCATACAGGCACGCATGCATGTACACATGAGCAGATGCAAGCAATGAAAAATTTGGCAGATGCAGCAGCTTACCTCGCCGAGTGACGTCACGTGATGTCCTAGCGAAGCGAAATTCCTCTCCAGAAGAGTCGTCCTCTCCAAAAGGCGGGGGGCAAATGTGAGATCAGCACCTAAAACGCCAATCTCCGGTTCCGTACGTTGTACAAACCGCAGCCAAATGTCAGGTTCCTCTCCACACGAGTCGTCCTGTGGAAAACGGAGAGCATATCACCACATGCAAGCAAAAATGCACATATCTGGTGATGCAGGAGAAAACCGGCAAATATGCGCATATCAGCAGATGCAAGCGAACACCTGCGAATATGCGCCAAATGTGCGCATATCAGCAGATGCAAGCGAACACCTGCAAATATGCGCCAAGTATGCGGATATAAGCAGATGCAAGCGAACACCTGCAAATATGCGCCAAATATGCGCATATCAGCAGATGCACGCGATCAAAATTTGGGCAGATGCAGCAGCTTACCTCGCTGAGTGATGTCAGATGGTGTCCGAGCGAAGCGAAATTCTTCTCGAAACGTGTCCAAACGTCAGGATCCTCTCCACACGTTATTTTGCAATAAGGCGCACAAATCTGCAAAAAAAGACAGGTGGCGTCAGGTGGCGTCGCGCAAATCTCAGGTGACGTACTCACCACACGTAGCGCACAAATCTTGGGTGTTGTCTCCACACGTAGCAGCGCACAGCGCACAAATCTCAGGTAACCGCGTCTCCACGCGTAGCAGCGCACAAATCTCAGGTAACCGCGTCTCCACACGTAGCAGCGCACAGCGCACAAATCTCAGGTAACCGCGTCTCCACACGTAGCAGCGCACAGCGCACAAATCTCAGGTAACCGCGTCTCCACACGTAGCAATGCAGCGGCATGCTGGGGATCGCACTCGTGGACAATGCAGCGGCGACAATGCATGCAGCGGCATGCTGGGGATCGCGGAGACAATGCAGCGGCATGCTGGGGATCGCGCTCGTGGACAATGCAGCGGCGACAATGCATGCAGCGGCATGCTGGGGATCGCGGAGACAATGCAGCGGCATGCTGGGGATCGCGCTCGTGGACAATGCAGCGGCGACAATGCATGCAGCTCCATGCTCACGATCGCGGCGTCAATGCAGCGGCATGCTGGGGATCGCGCTCGTGGACAATGCAGCGGTGACAATGCAGCGGCATGCTGGGGATCGCGCTCGTGGACAATGCAGCGGCATGCAGAATTGGCCGCCTCTCCGCCAATGCGCGCAGGGGAAGTAAGAGCGCAATTAAATGAGCAGATGCAGCAGCTTACCTTGGCTTTTAGTAGTCCTGTGTAAAACGTCCGCTGGCAAATCCACTTGCGCAAAAGAAATAATCACCTTTGGCAAAAGCACAAAAAATACCTGCCAAAAAGCACAAAAAATACCTGCCAAAAAGCGCAAAAAATACCTGCCAAATCAATAACTGTCTGTGCACACACGAGTGGCATGTAAACCGCGGGCAAGGCACAATCCTGTGTCCACACGAGTGCATGGCAAGGCACTGAGCATGTGAAAGCGCGGGCAAAGCACAATCCTGTGCACGGCAATGCGCGGGCACGCCGCTGTTGGCTGAATCGGCCGCACAGGAGAACTCAGGCAGCACAATCCTGTGCACGGCAATGCGCGGGCACGCCGCTGTGTCACGTGGTGCCGATTCCAGCCAGCTGATTGGCTGAATCGGCCCCATAGGAGAACTCAGGCCTCCTTTGGTAATATGCGTCCGGGAGGACCCGATCTTCGGGGGACACCGCGGACAATCCGGGTGAGTATTTTCAGCTGCCCTGATGGATCCAATCCATCAAGGCAGCTGAATATCTGACTTTTTACGCTGTTTTATTTACTTTATTGCCATCGGCGCTATCCATTGGATAGCGCCGATCGCAATGCCGGGGGTGACTGCCCGCATCCTGGGATGACAGCTCCATGCTGTCGGCTACCTGCGGGCACCAACAGCATGGAGCTGTCACATCGTCAGGCAAGTGGGCATTAATCCTAAGAGGACGCATAAAACTACGCCATCTAGGATTAAAGCCCACTTTCTGAGGACGTAGTTTCCCGATGGGGGGTTAATTACCTGAGAATACAACTCGTCGCACAGGAAACAAGTCCTCATACGACTAAGGGCTCAAGTCCACCACCGCGTTGTCACCACGTATCACGCGTGCGTTCCCTGCACGATACGCGGGGACTGGAGGCAATGAAAGTCAATGGACATTCCTCCAGGCACACGGAGCGCGCTCTATTTCTCTGCCTATGATACACAACCCATATGCAATACATTTAAAAGGAAATAAACCACACTGTGCATGTTCGTGACGCCAGATCTGCAGTCATGCGCAGCGCCATACTTAGCCCACACGCGGTCTCTGCCGGAAGAGTGTACGGGCTGTAATTGCCGTGGGAGTCCTGCGTCATTTTACGCATACGCCTGTGGCATGAGCCCATGAGTTCTGTCTCTTGCCAGGTGACTTGGAGGTTCTCTTGGTCCTTAAGGCACACATTTGGTCACTAAGGGGTTAAGGGCTCATTAACATCAGGGCTCGGGGTTTGTCTTTGGGGAGCAGGAACATGGCGACCCCTGGCCGAAGGGAACCGTCATATAGCAGAACCGAACAGATCATAACGGGGCATGCTCAGTCTCTGCCCGGCAGGCATAATGAAGTGGCGCTGCCCGTTACACCGTTTTGTATCCTGTTTTTAGCGGAACTCAGGACGTCTGACAATGACGTGAACATCCCCGCCATCGCATTCACTTTGCTGCTGCTGAAAATATTATCCGTGCTGAAGCTCCACCCGGACTTCCTGGAACGGCTCGTCACGGCAGAACACAGCGTAGAAGTGCAGGCGGCGTTTGCTGTGCGGCGCGTGCCGCAGGAGGAGCGCTACCTCCGGACATATCCTCAGGGTGTGTTCACACGGCAGGTTTTTGCAGCGGAATTCGACGTGGAATCCGCAGCAGATCTGCATCCCACTACTTTTCCCAGTCCATATTTTGCGGATTTTTTCCGCACGCGGATTTTATATTTGCGTGCAGGAAGGTGACGTCACTTCCGTGTTATTTCTGCACGCTGTTTTGTGCATTGAAAAGGGCTAAACGTGCGTGAATCTGTGGCCATGTAGAAATCACAGCTCAGCCAGGGTGATAAGGGTACGGCGTACGGGGCATATGATTAATAGCTGAGTGGTTTTGTGGGTAAGGGCGCTCGGCAATTAGCGCTGTTAGAGTTTGTTAATAGCACTAATTGCTAAGCCGTCCGTGCGTTCACAGCTGCCGCCCAGCAATTGTCAAGAAAACGCGAGCGCTAATGGCTGCCACTAGCGCTGTTATAATAGTGCGCCAAAAACTGCTGCTTATCTCCGAAATTGTGCCATCATTTAACATGATTCCAAAAACAGCAGCTATTTGCCACCAGGGGTTTTGCTCAAAGGACATACGGTAGTTACGCAGACCAGTCTGTGCGCTGATGTGGGCGCGACGAATGTACTAAAGGGGCTGTCTGGGGCTTTACTATGGATGAGCTGTCTTCATGGTTAGGGTATTAGTAGCTGATTGTCGGGGTCCACCACTCTGGACCCCTGGCGATCAGCTGTGCTCGGCTCTGCTGTCAGTTCAGATGGAGCCAGAAGCAGACAGCTCTGTCCGTAGTGCAGCGGCCCAGGCTGGGGGCAGCCGCAGCTCCCATTGAAGTCAATGCAATACCAACTCAGACCACAGCAAGGTGTACGGAGCTGTCAGCCTCCGGCTCCATCTGATTGACAGCAGGCGGTTGACGAGTTGTATTTTTTAATGATGCTATTTAATATACCATATGATGTACTGAAAAATTGTAAAAAAAATTCTAAGTGGAGTAAAATGGAAAAATTCCGCCATCTTTATATGTTTTTTTATTTTATTTTGCTGTATTACCTTTTTTTTCGAAGATATTTAAATGTTTTAAAATTATTTTCTGCTGCCATCTATAACTTTTTTCATTTTTCCGTTGACATAGTTTTGCAAGGACTTTCTGTAGTTTCTGTTGGTACCGTTCTGGAGGACATATGACTTTTTGATCTCTTTTTATTACATTTTTTCTTAGAGATCGGGTATGGAATCTGTCTTGGTCTTCAGTTCCCAATCTTTGTTCAGACCTGTATAAAGGGTTTGACATTGATTTCAAAGAATGCTACCATCCAATAGGTGGCGCTGCAGAGGTATTGTTCCATCTTCCTTATTTAAAAAAAAAAAGCGCAATTCTGGTGTTTGTTTTTTTTATAGATCAGACTTTTACGGATGCAGCAATACTAAATATATATTTTTGTTTTATTATTTTGATTATTTTATTATAAATATGGCAAAACGTATTTTTTTTTTTACTTTTCGAACTTTTTTTTTCAATAATTAGTAAAACTTTTTTAAACTTGCTCATAGTTTTATTTTTTAAGTCCCCAGAGAGGAAAATAACTTGCGATGCTTTGATTGCTCTTGCAGTATGATGTAATGCCATAACATTACATTATACCATGATCTGATAGGCAATCTATCTGGCAATTTGCAACGACAGCTCTGAGGTCTTTCAGAAGGCCCCTGGCTGTTATGGTAACCCGCAATCTTATCACATGAGGCAGTGCTGGATGCCCCGAACATCAATCGGGGCATTTAAATGCCGCTGTCACAATTGACGGCCGCATTTAAAGGGTTAACAGCTCCGATGAGCGGCGCGGCTTATTGGACCAGTTGTGGGCGGGTGACGGCTGTAAAAAACAGCTAGCACCTGCGTTGTATGGAGTGGGACCGCCCTCCGATCCCCTTCTATACCTACCCCGCATCTGCAAGACGTAACTATACGCCCTACAGCGTTAAGGGGTTAATAGTCATTCCGAGGATTTTTGCCGACCGATGGATTTCTGCGCTGCAGCGCATTTTTTCACTGATATGCCGCAGCCGCCTGTGTAAATGGACGAGAAAACGCTAATTAAGATAGAGACTTGATCGTGGCTATTCTGCTTTCGCGGAATTTTTGGCCATGGTTGGCGTAAAAACGCATACGGTTGTACAAAAGAGGTCTGAATCAGCGCAGTGAAGACCACAATCAGCATATATGTGAGCGGACCCTATGGGACGGAGAGAGACACCCTGATATCCACTCGTACGAGACCGTCTATACAGAGCAGCTCATTCATCGCCAAGTCCCTCTTCAGACTCAAGTGAGCTCTTTCATCTGGTCCCGGGCAACAGCCGACGCCATCTGTGCGCTCCGTGCCGTCAGTCTCTGCAAATCAGCCGCTAATTCAATCTGCCTCATCGTGAAGGGCGGCTCAGGAAGGAGAACTTATTTTGCCACACTTTAACGTTACGTCTTCCCATTTACGCCATTTTGCACCGCCGCTATCCTCGCACACGGTTTGTGGGTTGTGAAGAACAGAAAACTTGCACAGAAATAGAAACCATTATGTGCAATGGGTCTATATACAAGCGCCATTTTACTCTCGCAGGGTCCGACTACGCCAAACAATATATCGTTTGAATGAGCGATTGATGTCAGAGTTCGCCGTTCGCTCGCGCAGCCTGTTTCTACAGCAGACACATTGTTGGCTCGTTCAAACGAGAATCGTTCAGTCATTCACATTCGCTGTATTAGTAAACGGGAGGGACTGAATGAGCGTTGTTCATGGCGTATTCACATGTGCGTAAGCGCAAAACGCACACAATACCACAACGCTTTCGCACTGTGAAGCATTTTGCTGCACTTTTTGCGCAGACCACAACCTTCCACCCCGAGTTAAAAGGCTGTTAAGCCTTATCAATCGACTTCAATGGGGCCTCTGAGGCGCAAATGCGCACTAAAATAGAGCATGTACGCGCGAACACGATGGTGTGGAGCCGCCCTGAAACTGAACATCAACTGAACGAGCCAACCATGATTTTTATGCTAGCATAAAATGAACGACCACTGAAACGTGAACGATCATCGCTCGTCGTTTGGCCGCTGGCTGTGACTTTCTCTTATTTGAACGATTTTTTTAACGATAATCATTCCGTCTAAAAGAGCCCACAGAAAAAACGCGGAATGATCTATTATTTTGGACAATGTAAAAAAAAAAAAAAAATCGCAGCTTTCCCCGCTAAGCGTTGCATATCTGAAGGTGATCCTTTCCATCATTTGTTACGAGTCTCTGCGTGCGTCATACTTATCAAAATTTGAATTCCAAATTAGCGTAGGGGTGACTTTTTATCCCTCTCCGGACATGTATACATATATAACTAAATATCATGACGCCGAGGCGGAATGGTGGGGTTGGAGATATCAGCGCACCATAATTTGGCGGCCTCCTGTGCTCCCATTGAGGTGATATGGCGGTGGTATGTGCAGCTGCCTTCACTTCAGGATGACTCGAAGTCTTGTTCTTGGGATTGGTGGGGGTCCCAGCAGTCGGACTCCCACTGATCTGAAGGTTATCCTTTACCCTGTGGATAGGGAATAGCTTTCAAACATGCCACAACCTTCTTACAGGGACCATATCATAATGTGACCGGATGTCCTGCTTTAGGCGGGAAAATCCCGCTTTGGGACCCTGTGTCCCGCTTTCTGCTAGGACCCCCAGTGGGACAGCGATTTGTCTCGCTTTTAGGATGTCTGGTCACCATTAAAGTGATTACCAGCCGGGGTGCCGCAGCTCCCTGCCCAGTAATCACTCTGCGTCTGGATGCACACACTGACGGCAGTGTGTGCATCCAGGATCTTCCTCCCCTCACCTCTCCTCTTTGGAGAGGGGAGATGGCGCTGCTGCGGCCGGATGCACACTCTTCCGCTGGCAGCAGCGCTGAGAGGAGCTCTGAAGACCAGGAGGTGGGTAAGTATATGGGTCTTAGGGGAGTGCTAATACTACTGAGGCCACTGTGGGAGCCACTATTATTGCTGGGGCTACTGTGGAGACACTATTACTCCTGGGGTCACTCTGCACATCAAGCTAACTTAGCAGATATTCACATGTGGTGGAAATGCTGCAGAATGTACGCAGCGAACATTTCCGCAGCAAATTCTGCATCTAAAAAAAACTGTCAAAATCCAGACCATTGGTGCAGATATGGACTGGAAATCAGCCGTGTATTCGCAGCTGATCCTATACTGTGTGGCGTTCCTCCTCACCTCCTCCAAAAGCTTCCCGCTGTCAGCGCTCCCCGGCTTCCGGTTCCCAGTGGCCTGGTCATGTGATCCTGGTTGGGTGAGGCCACTACAGGCCACTGGGAAGCGGAACCTGGGGAGCGCTGACAGCGGGAAGCCTTCGGAGGAGGTGAGGAGGAGCGCTGCATAGTATGACATCAGCTGCAGACACGCAGCTGATTTCCAGTCAAAATCCGCAGCAATGGTACGAATTTTGACTGTATTTTGGATGTAGAAATGCTGCAGAATTTGCTCCCTGTCTTTTTTGGAATAGCCCTGTACTTTTTATAATGACGGATAAAAAAAATCATACGTCATGATAAACCCCGCCCCTGGCCACACCCCTCTATCCCGCTTTGATCCTGGGAAAATCTGGTCACCTTATTATCACTATTTTTTAAAGTTTATTAAAAATAGAGAAACATATAATATTTTCCAAATCTGTTTTTATTTTCTGACTGCAGAATTTTGTATTTTGCTGTCCGTACATGACTGTGGGGGGGGGTGACCATCATGGCTGAGCCGCATTTAACAGCATTTAGAAATATGCTTTACAGCAGCTTCATTGGCCATTCAGACAATAGACAGGATGGGACCCATTAACTTGTATGGGAGACGGTTCAAGGCATGTTGTGACCTGTGCAGCAGTCATTGTGCAGGGAGTGAGAGGAGGTGAGCTGTGACATCACCTATAGTGAATGGAGAATCCTGTGTTATCTACATATAGGTGTCACCTCTCAGTATAATCCTGTCTGTTTTGACAAGCTTTCTCTACAAAATATTGTTTTTAAAAAATGTAATTTATATAATTGGTCATTTTCTGATGACACATTCTGTGCCCAAAGCAGGATTGAATCCAATCAGGATTGCGCCACTTCTGCACTGCTTGAACAAGGCCGATCGCGGCCGTAGGTGCTGATCACCCACTGTGTATACCCAGAAGTAGCTACAACTCTTAAACAGAATAAGACAACTCAAGGCTTTATATTGCCATAGTACGCCATTTCTTTGCGGACATCCCGCCGGTGGTTCCGTTTTCTGCGCCGTGGCCCCCATAACGTGATCATCTTACCGTTAATGAATATATTTGTAATTCCTCTCCCGTGTTTGTTACTCCTGTAAACGATGTGGAGCCGCCGATTGTTTGTGTAAACCCTACTAGATTAAATATTAAGAGTGGAACACGTAGGTGTGCCAGACCGTTAATACGGTTTACATGGGAATTCCGTCCCATTCGTCATGTTTTATGTCCTTTTTGCTGTTGGACATTTCTACAGCCTCGTTTGTAGATGTGATTGACAAATAATTGACTGTGTGCCTTGCTCCCCCATAATACTAGGATGAGTCGCACTTTTGGGGTGCGATTCCATCGTTACACGGTCGTGGGGGTCAGTAACCAGATATGCGCTGTATACGGCTGCACTGACATCACTTAGAGGTTCCCCGTCTCTAGTAAACAAGGGTTTAGTGACTCAGTCCGGAGCGATGACTTCAGTGTAGGATTAATGGTGCCAGATGCTGGTGGAGGGTAAACATCTCATGCAAGGACATCTGTGCGCTCCAGCGGATGTGCAATTATTGTAAGCCGGCGTACGAAGATGGGATAGGGGCCTCATAGCAACCGTCAAAATGGGCTCCATTATGGTACCGGGCTCTGCCACCCAAGACAGAAAGGCCTAGTATTTGGTTCGCTCACCATACGCTAGATGATCCGTGTGCCAATTCCTCACCCCCTCCATTGCCAATAATGCCTTGCTTTTTTGATAGCCTGGCACTTGGATCTTCTGATCCCATGCTGGGCGCCCAAACCTATGGAGATACAGCTGGACAGGATACAGTTTATTTGTGAGGCATTATTATTTAGGCCACTGTTTGGCGCTGTTCTTTGGGCAGCTTGCGGCACTGTTATTTGTACACTGTATGGCGGTGGTATGCAGATGTAGTGGCCCAGAGTTTAAGGGTCCCCTCCATCACCTCAAAATACATGTTTTATGTTTGTCTCGTGCACTATCTTTATTATCATGGCTGCAGGCATGAAAGGGTTAATGTCTGGTCATGTCTGGAAAATGTATCATTTTGTCCATTGTGTTGTATAAAAGAGTGGTTACATGATTGGTTCGGAGAGTCAGAGTCAGTCAGCTACTGAGCAGAGGAGACAGTCAGCATGAAAGAGTTCAAGAGGTGGTCCGCTGCTCCCGCTTGGGCCTAGCCCAGGAAACCCCCCCCCCCCGGTATGCTATCCAGGAAAAGAGTGAATGTGCCCCGACCCTATAAGATGTGTGGGAAACGCATGAGTCCGGAGAAGGAGAGAAACCGCTAGGAAGCGAGAGACGTGTGAGAGACTGGCAGTGGAGAGTGAATGAGGACCGATTGATAACTAGGACTGCGGCTGAGTAACTCCCCGGGAGGCCTCCCTGTTCCAGCACTATTTCCAAGGAATGTTCTTCTATGTTACGACTGTTACATTTTCGTATTGCTGTGAAGAGGAGTTAAGTAAACGGGTAGAGCTGAACGTTCCTGGTTACTACTCAGAAAAGTATATTTTGTGTGTGGACTATTTTATTCCCAGAATGGATGCCGGAGTGATCCACCACAGAGGACGGAACGTTGGCGTCACGCGTGACAAATACTGGACTACAGGTAACCATGGTTACTATGCCAGTGATCTCCCCCAGCAGTAACGAGGTTGGGTCCCGAGCTACCCTTAGCCTGGGTTCACACGGGGCGTATTCCCGCCGGAAATCCCGCGGTTTGGGCGCAGCTGAAACCGCAAGATTTCACCAGGGAGAACCACCGCGGAAAAAGCCGCGGCGGCTTTGAAGCGGCCCGGCCGCTCGCTTTTTTTTTTCGCTGCGGCCGGCGCTCCCATAGAGGAGAGCGCGGCCGTGGCGGAAAGAAAAGATAAATAGACATGCTGCATATTCTGAAACTGCGGCTGCGGCGGCCGCAGCCGCGGTTTCAGCTGGACTTACCGTAGCGGATTGGCCGTCCCGTGTGAACGAGATTTCTGAGAAATCTCGTCCACATGGCTGGCTAATCCCAAGATTAGCGGCTGCGGGCGGATTTGCTGCGGCAAAATTCTGCGGCAAATCCGCCCTGTGTGAACCCAGCCTTAGGGAGGAGGCGGTAGAGCCCTGTGACAAGGCTAAAACTCTACCCCGCTATCTCCTCGGATGCTACACAGGCACTGTACAGTACATTAATTTGTTACTGTATAATTGCACCATCCAACCCGAGGCAGGCACTGCCTCCGTATAGGGCACTGCAGGGGTCAGACATTCAGTTCCATTTATTTTGGCTGTTGTGGTGCAAATCACTCAATCATGCATTAGTCTACATTTATATGATGCAGTATAAAGCAAGGGGGATGAATACAGTAATAGTCCAAGCCTCTAATCATAACTTTACCCTAACGGTGCAAAACTAAGAATCAGCCATTAAGCTGGCACCGAACCAAAAAATGAACATTTTCTACTATTCTAAAAACTCAGGCCGGATATGAATTGCAGATTCCGTGATCACCATGTGGCTGTATGATACAAGGGAATATACAGGCATTGAAATGTATTGACTTTTGCTGCTTCACTCACATTTTTGGGCAAGAAGAAAAGTCGTAGCATGCTCTATTCTACCACAGATTCTGCGTGTATGAACTGCATTGGTCTCTATGGATGCTTTCGATTCGCAGTGTATACACAATTAGCATTGCATATGGACGCGGATTCATACGCAAGTTGCTAGGAGACCAGATGCAATTGGGATAAAGAAAGCAGGAATTTGTGGGCAGATGATGCAGGACAGTCTGAGTAGCAACACATGATCCAGAGTGTCTCCAGGCTCCGCTTGTTCTTATGGGTGGGTTTTTATGTGGTTTATACTACTTCCAAAATAAGTAGTATAAACCAGCCGATCCGAGAGAGCAGAATCCTAATCTGAAGGCTCTCAGAACATCTCACCACTACAGCACAAAGGAATGTCACGTGGTGATCGCCTGCGCAATAGAAGGGTGTTTCCAGGGGGTCGGGATATTTTCTGATTTTTCCTGCTTGCGTTCGGTTTTCTGCGCGGACGATATGCTGTCCATACGCGTACATCCGTGTGGAAAATTCGTTTGCACGATTATTCATAAGTCTTCTGCTGCTGATATCTGCAAGTGGAATCGGACCAGTTTGTGTGAGCCTGGTCCAAGGTAGATAACGTGCCCGCACCAGCTTTTTTTTTATTCTTTAGCTTACTACTTACAAGGCAATGAACACAAGAAGGAAGTGTGCAAAAAATACCAAAATATACACAGGAAAATACTTTATTGGACAAATACAGTAGGGTAAAAACACTTAAAAATGCCAAATGCGTGCAAGAAACCAGAACACAAGGGGGAAGGAGGGGCAATAAAGAAGCTACCCCTCCAACCCCCTCAGTTATCCAATGCAGAGTGTCGGCATGCAGCCACTGGAGTGGCGATACTCGTGGGGGTTCTCTTGCCTCTCTCTGCTGGCAGGCGGCTGCAGTATGTTGGGTGAGATCTCTTCATGGATACATTGTGACTTATCTGGCTATTACTCTTTAGATACAAGAAGTGATACGGGGAGCATGGAGATTCTAATACCCTGTTGTACCGTCTCTAGCTCAGATACAAGATGTGATACATGCTGGTATGGAGGCTCTAGTACCCTGCTGTACTGCTTCTAGCTTGGATACAAGATGTGATTCAGGCGGGCATGGGGGCTCTAGTACCCTGTTGTACTGCCTCTAGCTTGGATACAAGATGTGATTCAGGCGGGCATGGGGGCATACAGGTTCTGTATGATATCCTGTGCTGTAACAGAGCTTCTAGATTATACAAACCCGTAGGCTGGCAAAGTTCCAGATGGTCCCATACATGTTATATTGGCGATCAATGTGGCAGCCAGGGATGTGTGATAATGTTGTGGGGGCTTCCTGTGACCCCCTTGTGGGTGCGGCCGAGCATTATCCTGCTGGAAGCCCCCATGAGAGGAACACACGTGGCTGCAGGATGTCTTGAACATATCGCTGAGCTGTCATTGTCCCTCGTACCACTACTAGGGGGGACCGACTGTTGTATCCAATGGGCCCCCAGACCATCACACCAGGAGAGGGCAGTGTGACACTCCACAGCAAAGGCAGGATTGAGGCGCTCACCCCGAGGTCTCCAGACATGAACACGGCCGTCGTAGGAGCCCAAACTAAACCTGGATTCATCACTGAAGACAACCCAATTCCACTCTGTAGCGTCACCACTGCAAACAGAGGCAATGTTGGGTGTCAGGCAGTACAGGTTATGGTCACTGTGAGACCAAATGTCCTTCAGCTGAACGCCTAAGAATGGTTCCAACAGACACAGGGGTGTAATGATGGCGCCACCTGTCTGTGGATGGTGGACAACGGAACCGTTGGAGCTGCTTGGTGGACGATCAGGTGATCCTCTCTACTGGTGGTCTGTCAGGGAGTCCTGAGCCCGATCACCTTGTGTCCCCTCACACATCCACTGGTCCCAACACCTCGTAACAGTTTGGTCAGACGCTTCTCCCTACTGGTGGTCTGTAGGGGGCGCCCTGAGCCCAGTCACCTTGTGTGCCCTCACACATTCACTGGTCCCAACACCTCCTAACAGTCTGGTCAGACGCTTCTCCCTACTGGTGGTCTGTAGGGGGTCCTGAGCCTGGTCACCTTGTATGCCCCCATCCGCTGGTCCCAACACCTCCTAACAGTCTGGTCAGATGCTCCTCTCTACTGGTGGTTTGTCGGGGGGTTCTGAGCCCGGTCACCTTGTGTGCCCTCACACATCCACTGATCCCAACACCCCCTAACAGTCTGGTCAGAACGGCCCGGTGGGGGACAATTCATCGATGCGACCATCCAGCTTCTTACATCCCAATAATGCGCCCCTCTCAGACTCTGGTAACGGGGTGACATCTCTTCTCTGTGTTGTAGAGGCGTGTAGCAGTCAACAAGCTCTAAACAAGCGAAGAAGAGGTCACTACACACAAGGAGCCTCCGAGAGCCTCTTATAGGCCAAGGGGGGGAACCACTCTTAGGGCCACCGGTGACAAGACTGTTCATCTAATCACCACAACTCTCATCATTACAGATCTGCCTGAGATGGAACCGCAGGACGGGTTCTGCAGCAAAATGACAAGTTCTTCTGGGGGCCGTATTGTTTTTTGACAAAAAATGTGTAATATTAGAAGCTTGTAAGGAGGCTTGTCTCATTTTATTACTTTTGCCTGTCACCTAAAATTTTGGACCCGTATCTGGTTTTAATACAAGATATTGAATATTACCATAAAATCCTATTTTGAACCAAATTCAGTTCAGAAGAAAGATGGGGGAATCCAGATCCTGTGGCCATAAAACGGGCTTTAAATCATGACTGTATTACAGCCACTGCCCGCTTACTTAATTGTCCAGCTTAGACCAAGATCTGTAATGCATGGCCTATATATGTGACCAGTGCAGTTACACAGGACGCTGGACAGCAGCTGATAGGGGAGCACCAGTCAGATGTACGCTGGCAGTGATCTCCGCCCCGCTTAGGTCCACCTGTCCAGATTATCTTCTTCCTCCATGCAGCAGAGTCCTCCTCCTCCTAGTTCTGTTTCTTCTGATGTTCCAAGGTGCTGCTTTCAGCCCACTGGCACCCCCACAACATGAATCACTGCTTCTGCATTTACGCTATGAGTTTGATTCTGGTATTGTATCTATGTAATTAGGTTGGTTCATGCTGTATCTATGTGATGAGCCTGGTTCTGCTGCTGTATTTATGTACTGAGTTTGGTTCTGCTGCTGTATTTGTTATGAATTTGGTTCTGGTATTGTATCTATGTGATGAGCTTGGTTCATGCTGTATCTATGTGATGAGCTTGGTTCTGCTGCTGTATTTTGGTACTGAGTTTGGTTCTGGTGCTGTATTTATGTCATAAGCTTGATTCTGCTGCTGTATTTATGTACTGAGCTTGGTTCTGGTGCTGTATTTATGCCATAAGCTTGGTTCTGCTGCTGTATTTATGTACTGAGCTTGGTTCTGCTGCTGTATTTGGTATGAGTTTGGTTCTGGTATTGTATCTATGTAATTAGGATGCTTCATGCTGTATCTATGCAGTGAGCTTGGTTTGTGCTGTATTTATGTTATAAGTTTGGTTCTGCTGCTGTATTTATGTACTGAGCTTGGTGCTGGTACAGTATTTATTTACTGAGCTATTTTGGTACTGTATTTATGTTATCAGCTGGGTGTCGGGATGCTGGTATCTTGCTGCTTTTGCACAAGCAGTATTCAGGCAGAAGGCCTATCAGCGCAATGTACATATAGTTTTTCTTATGATGGGGGGAACCAAGAACTTTCTGCACAGGGCGCCTTCTAAGCTGAGGCCCGCACTGCTGTAATGTACGTTAGGTTTTTCTTCTGTGTTGGAGAAGCCAGTTCCAAGTATTTCCCTCTGGGAGGGAGCAGGGAACATCCAAGATTGCCAGACTTGCTGTGCAGTGCGTGGGCAATGCAAATTTATGGCCGTTGACATAGGACGAGTAAGATCCTATTCTTCTCGCCTCGTTCTTTGTCCCTACATGTTCTTTATGTAACGTCTATGACAATGAGTCACTCCTCGACTCGCGGAGATCTTTTCTCCAGTTCGGGGTTTGGGACCTTATCACACAAGACCTGCTGTAGTCAGGCGGGTTTATATCTCATATGATGGATGAATGCAAAGGACATTATTGTAAATTGCTGTGTATAACGACACTAAATGGGACTTTAGGGTAAACCAATGCTAATCCCAGCAGCTGCTCGCTCAGGAGTCATTCCCCTTGGGATTGCTGTATGCACATGATGCAATCAGTTGGTTAGGAGGTAGTGCAGCTAAATGATCCCGTCATCCTCTTATTACCTTCATTAGGGCTTATGGAGGTCATAGGGGTGGAAAACCATTTGGGACCCTTCTATTAGTCATAGCAGAGAGTCACTAACAAAGAGTGGCTGTTATTCCATGTACTATATGGTTGCTTCATCAGCATGTAATACTGTATTTCCCCTGCAGTGGGCACTGCAGGAAAAAAATGAATAGCAATCCGCATCTTCCCCCAGCGTTCACAGCAGATTTTTAAGGTTTTGCTGGTAATCATCTGATCATCGGTCCAGCTGATCAGAGGGGTTATTGCGATAAGACAACCCTTAATATTGAGGCTGATCTTTATAATGCAAAGCTACTGTCATGTCCAAGCAGGACACGCTGGATCCCTAAACCTGAAGTACGCAACTGCACACCAAACTGTGGTAAACAATAAGAACACCACCACAAGAATAAGGCCTCCTTCCCACGAACGGATTTCCGCCGCGTAATTCGCGGCGAAAATCCGCTGCGTTGCACGCAGCTATTAGGTTCTATTGAACCTAATAGCTCCATGCTCACGATGCGTAATTCCACCGCGGAATTACGCACCGCGATTTCTCCCGTCCTCACCCGCAGCATGCTCTATTTTCTGCGGGTGAGGACGGGCTGTACGCACTGACGGCTTCCATTGCAGTCAATGGAAGCCGTCCATTCACGCTATCTCCCGCTGTAACCAGCGGGAGATAGCGTGAAAAAACGCTTTCCCGCCCACCGCCGAGCGTCATATGACGCCAAATGACGCGGTCCGGCCGCATCACGTGACACGGCCGGCCGTGCACGTGACAAGGCTGGTGACGCGAGAGCGGTGGGCGGTGACGAGCGGTGACGCGGCGGTGGTGGGCGGGGAAGCGATTTCACGCTATCTCCCGCAGGTAAGTATAGGGGCTCTGGGGGGCGCCGTGACGGGCTTCACAGCGTAATATTACGCTGCGGAGCCCGTCACGCTCGTGGGAAGGAGGCCTAACACTGTCCTTAAAGGCTCTTACCCTGCAAAGGGACCTGCCTATGTGCAGATAACCCGCCCTGACAAGGGTGAATCTAACCACGTATGTAGGTCACTAGCAGACCCTCTGTGGGATCGGAGAAGACCATAGAAAACAAGATGAAAATGATAATAACTGCAGTACTTAACTTTGAGAAGACTCCGGCAAACAGGAGATCTAGCACCAAGCTCTGACTTCTATCATAGTCAGAGGAAGATTGAAATTAAACAGCACTGATCTAAGCACAAGGCCAGGTTAAATAGTCCTGACAAATTACCCAAAGGTGAGACCCAGCAAGTCTCACCTAATACAGCTCCCACCAGAGCCAGAGGATGGAGAAACAAATACAAGACCTAAGGGCTCATTGGGTTCCAATGCATCAGATCACACAGGGGTATTCCTGCAGCGTAAAAGCGCCTTTAATGCCAGGCAGGAAGGATAGTCCTGGAACTATCTTCCTAGCCGGACTACAGCCGCTGCCATAGACTCCTATGGGAGCCAATGACAGCAGCTGGAGAAGGTAGGTGGGAGGGAGTTTAGCAGCATGACTGCTAAACTCCCTCCTCCTTCTCTTCTTCTCTCCGCCAATTTCCGTTGTTTGCAATGGGAGCTTAGCTCCACCCCTCCCATTGCAAACAGCCGGAGGGGAGGAGAGAAGAGGTGAGCTGGTGAGGGAGAGGGAAGGAGGAGACAGATTAGCAGAGCTAAGCTGTCTTCCCCCGCCCGGTGGCATATACGCCGAGCCCGTGTATCACATGGTAGCGTATATGGTCTGGCCATGAAAACGCCGGCTAATATACACTCGTGTGAATAACCCTATATACAGGCATACTACATGCAGTTGCACACACATTACATGGGCTAATCTTCCCTACAGATGGCTTATAAAGGGAGCTCAGGACAGCAGAAAAAGAGTTAATGAGCCACAAGGGGAGGACAGAGCCTTCTGTATGTCCATCTTCTCGCAGCAGCTGGCCCCTCTCCCCCTCCAGCTGCCGACAGCTTGCAGATGCATTGCTGCATTAGGTTAGAAGCTAAGAAGCCAGGAAGGCAGCAGAAGAAGGGGGATGCATGACCTCAACAAGGAGATCAGAGGCTCCGCACAGGAGGGGGAGCCGTGGCTGTATCCGGGACCTCGTGGGAGGGCCTCCTCTCCTCCTCCGCTATCAGCAGTAATCGGCCCGGGGGGCAATATCTCCAAAGTGTATTGCAATGTTAATACATGGCGTGGGGCCAACTCCCGCAGCAGGGGCCCACCCAGGGATTCACCGGCCCCCCAGTGGGTCAGTCTATGTCTGGTTATCCACGTCATAGTCAGTGAGTACGAAGCTGGAACCTGACTGCGCTTGAGTTAATACTACAGTCGCAGCTCCCATTGAATTCAATGCAATACCAACCCGGGTGCCTGCAATGTATACAAAGCTGTCAGCTTCTGGCTGCATCCACACAGACAGCCGCCTGGACAGCCGATCCACAAAGCTAGCATAGCTCATCTATAGTGAATCCTAACAAACCCCTTTAAAGGGGTTCTGACACCAATAATGTTTTTATGCTTTAACAGCCATTGTTCCCTGGTCTGCCCAATGGACACGGGGAACCCACGATTAATGGCTGCTAAAGCATAAAATTCTTACACTTACCTTTTTTTCCTGTTGTTGTTCTGCAGCGGGGTCATCTCCCAGCAGGCTCTTCTTCTTCCTCCGATGAGCCACCCCCCTCCGGGAATCCGCGCATGCGCAGAAGACAGGTGTTCTCTGACAGGAGTCAGGACAGGCCGCCTCTCCACTGCGCATGCGCAGCACTCAGAAGTTCAGCCAGGACGGACAGGCCGCCCACAGCAAGAACTGCTCGTGACGTGGTTGCTGTGGGCGGCTCGTTCGTTTAGCTTGGAAGTGGCTGACAGACGGAGCAGAGCAGGAAGCAGTCATTTTGACCGCTCCAGTTCTGCTTCTAGAAGCCACAGAAGAAGATGCCCGACGGAGCGTCTTTTTTTTCATGTCAGAGCCCCTTTAAGGACACAACCTTTTTTTTCAATATTTGTTTTCTCCTCCCCACTCTCAAAAAATCATACCCATTACCTTTCCCTCGATGTCACTGTCTGAGGGCTTCTTGTTTTTTGGAAAAGCACACAATTTTGCCATCTTTGGGGGGGGGGGGTTGTTTTTACGGTGTACACCAGGTAACCTTATTCCGTGGGTCAGTACAGTTAGGACAATACCAAATTTAAATAGTTTTTTTGGTGAACTACTTCTAAAAGAATAAAATATATATAAAAACATTATTCTCTCTTGCCACGGTCTGACCGCCATACATTTTCTATCTTTCTTTTGATGACGTTGTGTGATGGCTCACTCACTGCGGGACGACCTGCGATTTCTATTGGTACAATTTTGGTGAATATATGCCTTTTGGATAATTTTTTAGTAAATTGTTTTTTGGTGTTGGGGTGACTGAAAAAGCGCAATTCCGACTATGTGCATCTTGTTTTCTGACAATGTTCACCGTATGGAATAAATAACGTGTTGTTTTGATAATCGGGACATTTATATACGCTGTGGTTCCAAATATATTTTGGAGTTTTGTTGTTTTGATGTTTTTTAAGTATGGGAAAAGTAGTTTTTAAAAAACTTTTAGTGTCCTTTATTTTTTATAATAATAAAAAACTTTTTTCTTTTTTTTCCACTTACATAGTTCATAAGGCTGAATGAAGACAATGTCCATCTAGTCCAGCCTCCTGTTTTATTATTACTTTTTTTTTTTTTTTAGTTCCCATAAGGGACTTGAACTTGCAAATGTTTGAGCTGTTATAGCACTTACTGCGATCTCATCACAGGGGAGCCACCATCTATGGATGCTGATTGGAGCATTTAAACCTGGATCAGCGTGAATACTGATTGCAGCTGTAGCAGGCCGGTGTCAGTGGTCAGAGACAGTCGGTACTCACAGCTAATGGAGCAGGATCGGCTCCTGATCCTGCCGTATACAAACCCCGCCACTGGAGGATGTACGCCCTTTAGGGTAAAAGAGTTCAATCTACATATAGTATACTGTAAACTCCTAAGCTCCCCCTAGTGGCAGCTATAGCAAACCAGAATTTTATCATCTCGCTTTCTGGCTAGCTGTAACCCATATAAACATATAGGACATTAATACACAAATAGTTTTGGACCTATTTAGGAAATAAATGGCGGAGATCTACTTTAAGCTTTATTTATATAAATTGAGTAAACCCCTTTAATTCAGTCGGCAAGACAAAGGGGGGCATTCTGACTTTTTCCACTCAGTTTATGACGAATACTATACATCATGTTCACTATCATACATAAGAGACGAAATAAGGGGAAGGGCTGTGAAGTTGTGTAAGCCATGCAGCCTGCAGCGGACATCATTCAGGAAGCTAAACTCTCCATCAAATATGACCATGACTCAACGCCTAGATCCTTACAGGATAAGTCACTGTTTTAAATACATTATAGACACAAAACTTCACAAAATTCTAAAATTACTTTTAAAAAACTGACATTTTCTACAAAGCCAACAATTCCAGAAACCATCAGAATATCGCACTTTAGGGGAATAAATTATTTAAAGGGGTTCTCCACTTTGGACAATCCGCAGGATTACTTGACAAAAAAATGACCAGAAAGTGTCCCCATGCTGGGATGCCAAATGAAGGGCTGTAATCTGTGACGAAACCTGGTGGAAAGTGTTCAGTTTCCCTGCAGCGCCACCACAGGGGAAATGAAGCATTACATATTGTCCATTCATACCAACGGGCTGTGGACAGGATGGGTCCTCCACAGGAAGAGACGCTCATTATAACCACTTTCCACTCTAAATGTTAAAAATCCTGAAAAGTGGCCCCCCCCTATAAAATTCTGTAAAGGGGTGTATGAAAGTGTGTTTTCTATACTGGACATCCCCTATAAGGATTGCTTGGCATTAGCTGGCAGTTGGAGTGCCTATATAGCTTAAAGGGTTGTCTCACTAAAACTAGTTATTCCATATCCACAGAATAGGAGATGACTAGCTGATCAGTGGGGGTCTGACTACTGGGACCTCCACCGATCATGAAAACAGGGGTCGCTAAATGAATGCAGCAGTGGTCAGACATGCACACCCCTGTCCATTTATTCAACGGGATTGCCAGAGTTAACTGAGTCCAAGCACTTGGTTATCTCCCGTCGTCCAATATAGATGAAATGGAGCGTCAGCGTACATCCTGGACCACCACTTCAGGACCCCCCAGCAGGTGGACCCTCACCTATCAGCGGGTTATTCCCTATCCTACCATATATCATACCAGGGTGTGCTTTCCTTTTTTACATCAGTACTAGAAGAGTAGAACGGTATAACCTATGCAAACGGGTGGTGGACTAATCCTCCATGGTGCCACCTACTGAAAGGTAGCTACTTAGCATTGTCCCATCACTCTTTTCCCAGGGAGCATTGCATGGGCTATAAGAGTCCCTACAGCCTCCCAGTGCTCTCCACAAGAAGAAACAGTATCCCGTGGACTCATATGTGCGTTAAAAATGGCTACTAGTCACAATCACAGTTCTCTACCTGAGACGAAACAAACGGCAACAGATGAAATGGCAAATTAAAAAAAAAAGAAAACCAAAAAAACTACAAAAAATACATTTTTTAACATTTTGACTAATTACACGTTTATTTTATTTACATCGGCATTGTCCTCAAAGGGCAGTTTGGAATGGTGTTTATGTTCCTTTGTGATACCTGACACTATATATACAGTATATTACCCATAACGGTGGTTTTATTATGTCATAAATATAGGTAGAAAAACAAGGAGTATCATCCCGGGTGTCGGGTCGTCTAATCATCCTTTAAGGCTGTGATCACACGAGGCAGATTCTCCCAGATTTCACCCAAAAGGAGAAATCCGCAGTGAAAATCCACAGCATCCGCTGAAAATCCTCACCGTAGAACCATTCATCTCCAGGTACATCATGTGACGCAGCATGTGAGGCGGACTTTATAAGACCTCGTCCCGTTTGCTGCTACTGTAATACTCTGCGGATTGTCAGTTTGCAAATCCAAATGGAAAATCCGCCCCGTGTGAACGAGCCTCAGGGTAATTTTTCAGGTGGCAGTTGGTTGGCCAGGTCTTCGAGGTAATAACTGGAGGTATCGGTACTTCTTGTGCTGTGCACCGTCGATGGAAACCTGGAGGATCGCCTCTTTCCCCGGTATGTAAAGCAGCATATCATACTCTTGAAAGTCCTCCACATTTCCTCATCCTTGTACGAGTAGATGATGGGATTCATAATAGAATTCACCAGGGCAAGTATAAGAAACCACCGCTTGACTTGCTGTAGGCCACACGAAGTGCAGTGGAGGCCATCAAGAAGAAGGAGGACCATCCCTGGGGTCCAGCACACAACAAATACACCTGGAGATACAAGAGGGCAAATCTTAATATCAACAGTCTGCCAGGATTGACACATTTTATCACTCTCAGGGTGGGGTCTCATGTAACAGCCACCATGCGGGCATGATATGGCCAAAAAGCCCGAAATCAGGGCATCTTAAATTAATTGTTAACTGACTTTTCATTCTTAATGGCCATGCGGTTTTAGGCCAACCATTCAATTTAGTTGCAAGTTGTGCCAACTTGCATGACTGCCGGGATCTTGACCCCCAACCTATCTGAGTCTCAGCCGCATGGTGCCCATTATATGAGGTCCTTCGAAAATTTTTACCATGATTGATCCCATTTTTTTCTCCACGGTCTATTCTCCATCCGAAGGGCTTTTTCACACGGCCGTATGCGTTTTTATGTTTTCTCGGGCGTGCCGTAAAATTGCATGAATGGACGTTTTTCCGGGCTCATGGCCAGGGTTTTCTCGTCCATTCATACGACCAGGAGCGATGTTTTTTTAGCTGCCTAAATCCTTAGGGTGCCTTCCAATACCTGTATAGAGGCACCTGTAAGCTTTTCGTAGCGTTGGACGCTGCTAAAATGCCTCCCCCTCCGTTTCTTTGTCCAGCTCCCATAGGAATGTATGGGAGCCGCTGCCGTATAGTGGGCAAAAGATAGTTCCAGAACTATCTTTCTGTCCGCTGTATATGCATTGGCGCGTATTTGGGTCGCGTATGTCCGTCGTATTTCTGTGCCGTATATTTGCTGTGTGAACTGATGCATTGGAAACCAATGGGTCAGATGGTTGCGGTTATCAGTCGGCCGTAAAAACGTGCCGTTTATGTGCTCATGGGAAAGAGCCGCAAGATTTATATTTTTAATTTGTAGAGGGCCTCACCATGGAGTAAGATAAGAATATTAAAGGAGTTACCGGATAACATCCCTTTAATAGCGCTCACTGCAGTAATGTAACAACCTGAGCAGTTCTTAGCCCCTCTCCGCCCCCAGGATCTAGCGTTGTAGCCCCACTGTGGTCTCGGTGACTGCTGTGACAGCTTATATCACCAGCAGTCAGGTGACCGCTGCAGCCAATCGGAAGCTCTTCTAGCATCATGGTGTCCAGCATATGAGTACCAGGAGCGGTGACGCCGCTGCCTCTGATTGACTGCAGCAGTCACCTGACTGCTGGTGATATAAGCTGTCACAACAGACACCGGGACCACGGCGGTGCTGCAGTGCTGGATCTCAGTGGTGGAGGGTAAGTAATGATCAGTTTGTTATTTTACTACAGTGAGTATTAAAGGGATGTCATCCGGTGACCAGGCAACCCCTTTAACAATATTGGGACGGATTTACTATTGAAAATTTGCCGGGTTTTGGTGCAAATTGCACCAAAAAATTGTCTTACAAACTTTGCACCCCATTTATGAATATAGTCTAGACACATTTGGAGAGTTTAACAGACACAACTGAAAAAGGGGTGTAGTTTCATGAAAAGGAGTGTGGCCTAAATGTGTCGAAGTTGCACAAAATGTTGGGACACAATCTGCATAAACTAAGCCAACTAGTAGGAGGTATAAAGTTAGACTAGACAGTCTAAAGATGTGCCAGCCTTACCATCCGGCAGTCGCTCTGATAAATCTGGGGCACTTTAGGACCGTCTAGTCTAAGTTTGCGCCAATTCCTAACCATAATTCATTCTGCTCCAATGTCATTTGGTTTTCTATCTATATATTTGGTTTGACTTTATATCTGACTTGAGGTGAAGCCCCGGACAAATATTCTTGGAGCTGCTGGGGTTGTACAACTAACCAGGGCAATTAATTCCGTATGTTCTGGTCCTTCAAGCGTAAGCTTCAATGTACTTTATGATTAACCCAACAGGAAATAATAAGATGGCTGCATGTTACTGGGGTGCGCATATATCCATATTCCACAACCTGATTGGTTGTTTGGGTTGAATTGAGCAGAAGTGTTGTGGAATATAAATATATGCCTAGGGTGTAGAGGGGGAGTTACACCCCTTTCACTGACATCACTTCCTGCTCTGCAGTGATTGGCTGAAGCTGCACCTCACTGACTTCCTGTTCTGCCGCCCCCCGCATATTTGGTATTTCAGCCACACTTCAGTAGCGGTGAGCGATTCCAGTGACCTGTTTTAGGGGGGTACACACACCCCTTTGGAGATGTGCACCAGTGGCCAGCCTGTTAAATAAGCAGCAGCTGGGCCGTAGGAGGGTTGGTAACTAAGGCCAACCCAAACCCTAAACCTAACCCTAAACCCAAACCCTAAACCTAACCCTAAAACCCTAACCCTCAACCCTAACACTAAACCTAAGCCTAAACCTAACCCTAATCCCAAACCCTAAACCTAACCCTAGCCCTAAACCTAACCCTGAACCCTAAACCAAACCCTAAAGCTAACCCTAAACCCAAACCCTAACCCTAAACCAAACCCTTAACCCTAAACCTAACCCCTAAACCTAACCCTAAACCCTAAACCTAACCCCCCGCTGGTCTCGTGAAGTAGCACTCGTGCACATCTCCAAAGGAAGGGGTGTACCCAACAACCAATCAGGTCGCTGGAATCACTCACCGCTACTGAAGTGCGGCTGAAATACCAAATATGCCCCCCTGCACACAGCACTGGGAACTCTCTGCTCCACTTTAGCTGCTTCTTCCTGACTTTGGACCATAAAAGCAGAGGAAGTAGCTGAAAGGGAGTCTGGCTTTAACAAGGAAATGTATAGACTCAGTACCGCAATGTTAGAGGGGTTGTATTATAATGGCCGTTGTAGACCAAGGATTATGGACAAGAAGACATGACAATGAACATGGCCGCTCCTATAAGGATATGATCCCAAGGGGGAGGATCTGTTGTGAAAAATGTGTCCGAATTTTCCACTTCAACAAATGCCCGCCATTTTGGTGCGGATTTGCCAATACTGATCAAGACCAGAAAAAATGGTCCCCCCCCACCCTCCATCCTATCCTTGCTCTGAGTCTTGCCTGCCCCCTGCTGGTGTCTCCTGGCTTCCAGCAATGACATCTCCAGCTATGTGACTGCTGCATCTCTGCATGGAATGGGCAGAAGATGCAGACGGCCACAAGAATTGTCCCTCTCTTCGTTTTTCAGAAGTTGGGAGGTATGGAAAAAATTAAGTGCATTTTCATACAGGCTGCAGCAGGAGGTCACATTAATGAGGTCTCAATAACATATACCAGTGTATGGCCCTATGTATTCCATAGGGGACAATGTAAAGATAGAAAAACTGCATAGAAGAGATCTTGGTTGTGTTTTTAGAGATTCCCACAAGCTGATCTCAGAGTGCTTCTAGGACCCCTAGCAATCAGTTGTGGGTAATCTGCAGCAAGTGTTCAAATTCTCTGCAGCACCTCCACAGGACAATTAAAGCATTGCACAGTTCCATTTGAATGTCCTTGTACTGCAGCGATAAGCGGAGCCCTCCAGAGTGGGAGCTACTCTTTGTAGTTGTGGAGTTCGGTCTGACTGCGATATGGATGGACCTCGCACTGGAAAGTAACCCAATGATTTCGGTGGACAATGTGGCCCCTGCACTAATTTTACGTGATTCTGTTCCAGAATTGCCAGTTCTTTGCTTTGGGAAGCAAAAAGAATCAATGCAATATTTTTTTTTTCCTATTGGAAAAATGTGATTTTCGTGTAAATGGAACGATGTGAAAGTCACATGTGCAGCGATACAATGTGTTTGTCCCACAAAATGCAACGCAATCGCAGAAAAAAATGGCAGATTTACGAGTGCGACATCACAGTCACTCATGTAACTCTACCATTCCCGAAGGCGAATCTCACACGACCCGATATCACGCTCGCCAACGTGCGATTACCCCACGATGCAAGACATTTTTACATCAAAACGGCTTTGCATCCCTTCGGGGAAGTAGCGATCCTCCGCCGCAGCTGACAGTCAGGATCGCGTAGTGCCTCCCAATGTCTTCAATGGGGATACATCGTGGGCACCTCCAGCCCTACTGAAGACAATGGGCTATACGGTGTGAGGGCACGCCCGAAGATTGGACGTTCTGCAATTTTTTTCCCGCATTGCAGTGCAAGGCAATGTGGGAAAAAATCTCTCATGCGTATGACCCCATTTAACCCCTTAATGACGCGGCCATTTTTCTGTTTCCATTTTCGTTTTTTCCTCCCCCCTTTAAAAAAATCGTAACTCCTTTATTTATCCATCGACATCGCTGTATGAGGGCTTGTTGTTTTTTGCGGGACGAGATGTATTTTTCAATAGTGCTATTTAAAGTACCATATAATGTACTGAAAAACTTTTAAAAAATTCTAAGTGGAGTAAAATGGGAAAAAAAACAACATTTCGCCATCTTTTAGTGCGTCTTGTTTTTACGGCGCACAAACGGCAACAAAAACGACATGATAACTTTATTCTATGGGTCGGTACGATTACTACGATACCAAACTTGTATAGTATTTTTTTCACTATACTCCTCTTTTTTTTTTTTCAAAGACATTAAATTTGTTTCAATTATTTCCTGCGGTCATTTTGTGCGCACAATAACTTTTTTATTTTTGCGTCGACGTAGTTGAGCAAGGTCTCATTTTTTGCGGGATGTCCTGTAGTTTACGTTGGTACCATTTTGGAATACATACGACTTTTTGATCGCTTTTTGTTGCATTTTTTCTGGGAGACAGGGTAACTAAAAAAGTGCATTTCTGGCGTTCTTTATTTTTTTTTTCAGACGACGTTCACCGTGCGGGAAAAATAATGCGCTACTTTGATAGTTCGGACGTTTACGGACGCGGCGATACCAAATACATATTTTTTATTTATTATTTAGATTTTTTAATAATAGATATGACAAAAGGGGGGTGATTTAAACTTTTACAACTTTTTTTTTTTTCAATTAAAAAAAACTTTATTGATTGTTTTTTTTTACATTACTTTGAAGTCCCCCTGGGGGACTTTAAGATGCGATGCTTTGATCGCTCCTGCAGTATGACGTAATGCTATAGCATTATGTCATACTGCTTTTTGACAGGCAGTCTATCAAGCCACCCTGTGTGGATGGCTTCATAGGCAGTCTGTTAAGGCAGCCCTGGGGGCTTTCATTAGGCCCCCGGCTGCCATGACACCTGCACGGCTCCCCCGATCTCACCGTGGGGGGGGCGGCGTGCTGTTCGGGGCATTTAAATGGTTAATAGCCGCGATTGGCCGCGCGGCCGCTCACGGCTATTGCCCGCGGGTGTCAGCTGTTATAAACAGCTGACGCCCACACTGTATGAAGAGAGGTTGCATCGCAACCTCTTTTCATACATACCCCGCGGCCACAGGACGTACCGGTACGTCCTCGGTCGTTAAGGGGTTAAAGACAAGGCTGTTTTGTAGCTTAAGGACCTGACACTTTTTAGGGATTTTACCCATGTGACGGTTTTACTGCCCTATTTTTTTTTCCTTTAGCTATCAAAATTATTTTTGCTGCGTTTTTTTTCCGTGACATACAGGGCGATTTTTTTTTATATCTTTTTCACAGATTTTTTTTCTTGTTTTTTTAGTTTTATTGTGGGTAAAAAGCTAAAAAAAATGATTTTTTTAACATTTAGGGCTCCTGCACACTTGCGGGGGGCTTTTTGCGCGTTTTTCACGCGATATCGCTGCGTTTTTTTCACGCGATTGTCAATAGGACTTTCTAATGTTAAAACCACATTGCAAGTTGGTGCGCTGCGTTTTTAGCATTAGAAAGTCCCATTGACAATCACGTGAAAAACACGCGCAAGAAAAACGCAAGTATGCCGGAGCCCTAATAGTTTTTTTTTAAATTTGTATATTTACGCTAAAATAAAGTACAGGAACGGGTTCTTCTATTTGTTTCGGACGTTTTGATATATGGTATGTATGGTTTTGGGTTACAGGGCGCTTATAGCGTTGGTTTTGGTTGGCGTCGGCTTTGGGTTATTTTCTTTCTTATGTACATATTGTTGTTTTATTCTGTAGTTTTGTCTTACTGATGTATGTAATCATGTTTTTTACTATCTCTGTCCCCCATGACGTCATGTAAGACCTCTGGAGGACATTCACATGTTTTGGGGTTTTTTTATTTGACATTTTTTCACTGTAGCTGCCGCATCCATAGGAGCCCCAGTTACAGGGGAAAACAACCCCCGTTGTGACATTAGTCACTGGCAGAGCTGATCAGGGTCTTCTGTGACCATGTAGCTCTGCTGTAGCAGGGAATCCTTGGGGTCATGTGACCGTAGTGGAAGTTACACTTCCACTTTTCAGTACACAGTGCTCATTGAGTGCTGTGTACTCGAGGAAGGAGAAGGCAGAAAGGGTTAAAAACCGCTCCTGCCTTCTCCTCCGGGTTATCAGCTGTGACTAACAGCTGACAACCCATCCTGCCTCTCTGATTGATTGCAGAGCCAGGAGGCTTAAATCCCCGCCATAATTTTACTATCGGCGGGGTGCAATCTAATTAATGGAGGTGGTTAAAATCTCATTTCGTGTTTGCAGGACACTACTCTCGGCTCGTCGCAGCTTGAACAAGCTCCATAGATACGTCCGGCCGTGCAGGCGCTGCTCTCATCTGAAGAGGAGTTTCAGAGCTCCCAGTGAAAAGGGCGTTTTTCCAGTTTCTGATCTTTTGTATAATGACTGTGATGAAGAAAGTGGCAAAACCGTCTGCAGGTCCCAACATGAGAGAAGAGCCGGAAACACGAACACCCAGCGCACGAAACCAGAGTCACATCCCAGCCTACAGAAATCCTGAGAGCAAGAACATGCAGTCACCCAATAAATACAGGGATGTTACCGGTAGCGTTCAGTAAATGTGGTCAGTATAGAGAAATATTACATGCTGGGTTATTACAGATGACCCCCCCCAATGTGACCCCTCACGACCCCCGTTTACAGAAATCTGATATAAATGGAAACAGAAATAAAACAAATGTTTTGATGCACAACATCAAAAATGTTTTTGCCACCAGACACACATGGAGCCTGTAGTTCCTGTCATACACATTGTAGTGGATCATGACTAATTGATGCAATAACCTCAGGGAAGCTGCAGATCATGATGTGAGGTAAGGGGGAATGTAGACTGTAATCACAAGGTATAAGGTCTAGGGAACATGGAGTACAAGGAAGAAGCCACTATTGTTACCATCTGCAGGGTCGATCCATCTGTTTGGTAGTCACTGCTCACTTCTGACATTGTGACACTGGGAGGCGGGGTCCTGGTGGGATTTCCTGTTCCAGTTGTGGCAAAAGCCATATCTGTAGCATCCGGGTACGAAATCCCGGGGATTGTTTCTTCTTGGATAAAGAAGGAGCCGGACACTTTCCTACAGGTTATAGCGCAGAACAGATTGACCTTGGGGGAGTTGGCCATCCGCTGCATGTAGACCGGTGGGTTTCCCCTTCCTTACATTCTGATATTAAATTTATTGTCCGAAAGCTGGAAGGCGGCTTCATAACTAAACGACTCCATGAAAGCGTTGCTTTCCATTAGAGCGGTGTTTACCAACTCCAGTCCTCAAGGCAGCCCAGCAGGTCCTGTTGTCAGGATATCCTATAGTAAGAACACCTGAGGCAATGACAAAAATTACATCACCTGTGTAATACTGAGGAAATCCCGAAAACATGATCTGTTGGGGGTCCCTGAGGACTGGAGTTGAGAATTGATAAAATTGCCCTTTTTATGTTGATGGATGTCTGCAGCTCCGGCTGCTGGAGATGTCATGCATTCCACGTACGGTGCGCCTATGCCAACTGAGGCGCATGCGCTGGGACTCTTCCTCGGCAGGAATGATGTCACATGCATGCAAATTCCTCAATGCAGTGCTGGCACGCCTTAGGTGGAAGACCTGGTGTCTCCAGGAACCAGAGCAAGAGACGTCCATCAACATAGAAGGGGCATTTTTAGCAGAAGAGGGAGGCTGAGAGCTGCTGTCAGATGTGAACCGCTCAACGGATTGTCCGCGGCTAACTAACTTACGGTGCAGGAAGCCTTTCTGCAGATTTTCCTAGAGCTGGGAGTCACAGTGCACAGAAGCAATGGGACCATTGTGTAA
Source organism: Eleutherodactylus coqui (assembly GCF_035609145.1). Lineage (NCBI taxonomy): Eukaryota > Metazoa > Chordata > Amphibia > Anura > Eleutherodactylidae > Eleutherodactylus > Eleutherodactylus coqui. The sequence continues at coordinate 308,545,492 of NC_089839.1, forward strand.
GAAATGAAAGCTGCGCTGTGATTGGTTCTTGTGGGCAAAAAAGACCTATTTTCTTTTAGACCGCATTCATAAGAGTGCGGTGCCGGGGTACTTTTTCCGTGCCCACCCTGTATATTGTGCCCGCTCCTCACAGCATAATTCCATGGTTGAATGCAGAAGAGAATATAATTTCTCCAAACTCCTTTTATCTCCTCATCCAAGTCATCTAACACCCTAAATTAGCTGTAATTTTCGTTTCAGAGTCTTAGCAGGCCAGCGTAGATTCACCAAACCCGGGTGGCACCCATGTAAGTGATGTGTGTAGGTTCATAAAGGTGTAGAAGATCAGAGAACAGTAAAACGCTGTGGTAGAGGAAGGTGGCAAACTTAAGTTTACCACTCAGTGCCAGGCAGCTGCTGCCAAGGCAATTAAAATAATGTTAATTATCATAAGAGGCACAAGTTAAGATGACAAGAACATAGTTTTGTACACAGTGTGGATGGTACAAAGATCCATCTCCTCATCTTTTTTTCTACCAAGGTCTGTAATGACAAGAGGGCATCGACTACTTGTAGAGTTAAAGCAGTTGGAACCACGATTGACTTTCGCCACCTATTCATAGGACAAGCATTAAAAGTATAATCGGTTGTGGCCTCCACTGCTGGGACCTCCACTGATCCTGAGAGCGGGAGTCGCGTGTCACCCCTCCATCCTCACTGTGGGCTCACTGCACCCCCTGCAGTAAGGAGGTGGAATGGAGGGTGTTTGTGTGGGTTTCTTCATAATGATAGACACATTATATAATGAGAAGAAGAAACACAAACAAAGGTAGAACATACAAACTCCATGCAGATGTCGTCCTTGGTCAGATTTTGACCCAGGACCCCAGTCCTACAAGGTAACTGTACTAACCACTGAGCCCTCCTCCTCCTGCCCTCCTTTTATTGCTCCTACCAAACTGAACTTTTCGTTGAAGGGTTCACTCAACATTACCTTCCACTACTCTAGACCCCCAGATACGCCGACATTAAGAGGCTTTTTAGAACTTTTATGTTCATGGCCTATCTTTAGAATAAGCCATTAACCCCTTAATGACTAAGCACAGTAACGGTAAATATACGACCCTTGGTCCGGGGCTTTAATCCCCGCCGATAGCATATGTACGGTGCGGGATTAAAGCCTCTACTCCTGCAATCAAGCAGGTTGGGTCCTTAGCTGTCAGACACAGCAGTGGACCAACAGGAGAAGCAGTTCTTAACTGCTTCTACCTTCTCCTTTCCCAGGTACATAGCGCTCAATGAGATCTATGTACTAAGAAGTGAAAGTGTAAGCATTACTTTCAGTATGCGACCCGCCGGGGTGCCCCCTGTCACAGCAGAGCTGCAGGGTCCTAGCAGACCCAGATCAACTCTGCCAGTGACTACTGTCACTACAGGGGATGTTTTCCCCTATAACTTGGGCTCCTATGGATGCTTCAGCTACAGTGGAAAAGTGTGAAATAAAAAAAAAAGACAATGTGAATGACCCCCAGAGGTCTTATATGATGTTATCATAGATGGCGAAAAAATAGTTACAAAAATAAGTGAAAAAAAATCGCAGAGCAAAATAAAAATAAATACATAAAAAAGAAAATGACCCAAAGCCGTCGCTGTATCACAATCCAAAACCGTACATATTATATATCAAAACATCCGAAGCAAAATGAGGAACCCGTTCCATACTTTATTTTAGTGTAAATATACTAATTTTAACACATACTATAAATTGTAAACAACCTTTTTTTTATCTTTTACCTAAAAAAAAACTAAAAAAACGGGGGAAAAAGATTTTTTTAAAAGCGCCCTCTATGTCACAGAAAAAAACTCAGTAATAATATTTTTGGTAGCTGAAGGAAAATAAAACTAACTGAAGGGCAGTAAACCTACCACATGGGTAAAATCCCTAAAAAGTGTCTGGTCCTGGTACAAAACACCCTGGTCCTTAAGGGGTCAATATCTGATCGTTGGGGTCCGGCTCCCAAAAACCCTCACCAATCGTTTGAATAAGAGGGCCCTGTCATTGTTTACTCAGGCAGAGCCACAGCCACATGTACGGGCGGCGCCCAGGTAAAAACGTGAAGTGAGCCGCAGCGGGGGATGATGGGATTTGGACCCCCACTGATTAAATATTAATGGTCGAAGGATCGAAAGTAAAGAGGTCAACTTTTTTTTTTTTAGGGAATGTATCACCTATGGAAAAATAGTGAAAGATTTCCCATTTTTCTAATCTGTTTTTATTGTTTGATTGTAGTTTTGTTATTCTGTTGGCGGTACATGACTGTGGGGCGGCCATCTTGCCTGAGCTGTAGTTAACAGCATTTAGAGATATGCTTTAGAACGCCTCAAGGGGAGGACCCATTGGCTTCTTTCAGGGAGTGTTATGGGCATGCCCTGTGATGTCTGCAGAAATGGGGAGGAGGTGAGCTGTGACATCAGCGAGGGGTCACTTCTGAGTGTAACCCTGCCTATGATGATAATAAGATGATGGTTGAGAGGTTTTCTCTACAAAACAGAATGACAGACTTTTATTAGGCTTAGTGGTCAGTTTGCGGGGTGGGGAGGAGGTAAGCTGTGACATCACCTATTGTGAATGGATCCTGTGTTATCTATATACAGGTGTCACCCTGCAGTGTAATCCTGTCTGTGATGATAGTGAGATAATGGCTGAGACCTTTTTTTTTTCTACAGAACGGGATGTGTCAGACTATTATTAGGCCTAGTGGTCAGTGTGAGAACTGCAGGATTTTAGAATCTTTCTAAGTATAGATCATGGCAACAAAAATAAAAATAAAAATCATCAACATTTAAAAAAAAAAAAAATGATTTATACAAGACCCATTATGAGGATGGTTCATCAATATCAGATAGATGCAACTCGGGATCCAAGCTTTTCCGGTCTGTGATGTCACGTTCATTAGTCACATGACCTAAGAGCAGCTCAGTTTCATTCAAGTGAATGAGACTGAGCTGCAATACCAGATACAGCCACTATGAAATATACGCTGCTGTGCCGGGTTGTCTGTGAAGTGACTGTGGAACTTATCTGAGCACTGCAGCCACTTCAGACAGGTAATAATCGCCAGGGGTCCCAAGTGGCGGACCCCCACCAATCTGATACTGATCTCTCTTGAGGACAGGTCATCAATATCTCAGTCCCAGAAAATCCCTTTAAAGTGTAACTGCGCATTTTTAAAAACTTTTGACATGTTGTAGAGTTATGTCAAATGTTGTGATTACCGAGGGTCCAGCTGCTAAGAGCCCCTCTGATTGCTAGAACGAGCCAGCGGAGGCGCTCACCAGCTGATAGCTGGCTCATTCTAATGATCGGCAGGGGTCTCAGCAACTGGACCCCAATGTTTAAAACTTTTAAGATGTCCCTATGACGTGTCAAAAGTTTTTAGAAGGCACAGTTACACATTAAAGGGGTTGTCCGGTTACCAGACAGCCCCCTTAAATAGGGCAGACCTATACTTACCCCTCCGTCGCTGCCGGGATCCAGCGCTGCAGTCCCAGTGTTTGTTGTGGCAGATGATATCACAGCCAATCAGAGGCTGCAGCATCATATTCCCGAACTCCTGGCATCATGGATGTGAGCGCCATGATGCCAGGAGAATGAGCCTCTGATTGGCTGCAGTGGTCACCTGATTTCCTGTGACATCATCTCTCACAATAAACACCGGGACTGCAGCGCTGGATCCTGGCGGCCGCGGAGGGGTAAATATAGTTGGTATTATTATGTTCATACAGACAGCCCTATTAAAGGAGGCTTGTCTGGTAACCGTACAACCCCTTTAAGAGGGTTTAATCCCCCATATTCGTGAAAGGTTAACAGATGAGACCCAATGCAGAATAAATGCACCAAAAAATGCACCAAGTCATACTAAAGTCAGAAGACAATTAATTCCTCGTCAGTCTAGCAAATAATAAGGCAAAACTATCACTTCTGCTCACCGACCGCAGAACATTACTGAGATAACTAAGGGGAAGATGAGCCTCCGCGCCGCCGCAGGTTCTGCTCTCTGACTCATTTTGGGCAATTAAGCTCTGGTTTGATCATTATGATGCAGAAGTTATAGGAAATGGGTTTTGCTTTTGACTGTGAGGAGACAGAAGTACATTAAGTAATAAAAAGATATCGCTGTGCAAAGACTCAGAAAGTGAGACAAAGCAATCCGCTGGGTTATTACCTTAAAGCGGCTGTCCAATACTTTGACTGTTGATGACCAAACTTCATGATAGGTCACCAATGGGTGATCAGTGGGGGTCCACACTCAGGATACCTACCAACCAGCTAATCACTGACCAGCTGTCATTGTGGACAGAGATGGAAGCAGATAGCGCTGTTCGTATTGCAGTGGCCTGGTTTGGTACTGCAGGCAGAGAGCCTACTGAATCCAATGGGAGCTGTGCCTGCAGTACCAGACCGGACCACTGCAATGTTGACAATGCTATCTGCCAGTAACGCTGTCATGACAGCGGTCCAGGGGATCAGCTGATCGGTGAGGATCCTGATGGGTGAACCCCTACTGATCAACTATTAAAGACCTGAGGACAGATCACTATACCCTCTGAAGTGTCTTTCATTGGGCATCTGTCAAATGCTGCATGGTAGAGGGGTCAGTCCTGGAACAGGGTTGCCAACTGCCTTTAAATTCCTAGACAGTCCGTAAATATAGGGCACTTGTTTCTACAGTGAATATTGGCTGCCCATGTTTTCTGGATAAGTTGTCCAGAAGAAAGCAGGACCTATAAATTACTAACATGGCATAGTGGGACCTATAAATTACTAAATGGGCACAGCAGGACCTATAAATTACTGAGTAGGCATAGCAAGGTTTATAAATTACTAAGTGGGCACAATAGTGCTTATAAATTACTAAGTGGGCACAGTGGGACCTGTAAATTACTAAGCGGGCACAGTGGGACCTATAAATTACTAAGTGGCCACCACAGGACCTTTAAAGTATTAAGGAGGTACAGCAGAGCCTATAAATTACTTTGTGGGCACAGCAAGGCTTATAAACTACTAGGCGAGCACAATGGGGCCTATAAATTTCTAAACGGGCACAGCAGGACCCATAAACTTTTAAGCAGGCACAGCAGGGCCTATAAATTACTATCTGGGCATAGCAGGGCCTATAAATTGCGAAGTGGCCACAGTGGGACCTATAAATTATTAAGAGGGAGGACAATGAGGGTCTATAAATTACTATGCTGACACAGTAGGACCTATAAATTACTAAGCAAGCACAGGAGGGCCTGTAAATCTAAGTGGGCACACCGTAAATCTGTTGCCCAAGGGCCTACATACACCTGAAGCTGGCCCTACCCCAGATACTAGAATACAAGTCCTAAGGAGAACTCGCTCAGAAGCCATACTCCGGTCTTACCTAACACCGTCATGACGGTCTTCATCAGCTTTATCGGAGTCCGCCGTCGATTTATAGAGCCGGTGGTGTGTGGCGATAAGACATTGGTCTTCCATTGTACATACATGTAGATCCGTATATAGGCCACCACCATGATTAAAAAAACAGCCAGGTTAGTGACCGTCCAAAAAGTGAGGTAACTCCTACTGTAGATGGGGGCGAGCGAGGAACACGTGGTTATGTCACAGATGCAATTCCAGCCCAAGGTGGGCACCGCACCCATAAAGATCGCCACGCCCCAGCTGAGCAGAATGAGACAAGTGACTCTCCGCTTGGTCAGGTTGCTGTGAATTCTCATCCGGACGATGGATATGTGTCTCTCCACGGCGATGATCAGAAGGTTGGCCAGCGAGGCCGACATGCTGGTGTCCAGGAGGCCCTGGCGCAGAAACCACTTGTGTACAGTCAGTGTTTTCGACACCGGCCCCGTATGAAACATCAGGTAGACATAGGCGATCCCGGAGAAAAAGTCCGCCGCCGCTAAGTTGGCCAGCAGGTAGTAGAAGGGATAGTGGAAGCGCTTGTTCTTGACGACGGCCGCGATGACCAGCATGTTGGAGAGGAATACGAACAGGCAGCAGCAGGCGCCAATGCAGAAGAGCAGAATCAGCTTGGTTCCTGTCCAGTCGTCTTCTGTCTGCGTATTGCTCTGGTTGTAGAAGAAGTCCATGCGCTTATCATAGTGACAGGTGTTCATCCTGACGGGGACCGCGCGTCCTACAGAGGGCGAGAGAGGAAATCGTCATAATACCGCCAACAAGGCGCCAGTCATTACCGTTAGGCTACATTCACAAAACTCGATATCGCACTTGCCAGCTCGGGATTTTGTATGCAGGACGATGCGTTTTTGCTTAAAAAATGTATTACATCGATTCTGTTAAATTGCGATTTTTGCGCGCTGGACTGCGCATAGACTTTAAGGAGAAAACCGCATCGCACTCGCATGCACAATGCATGGCATGCAATTTTATAAAAGATTCCATAGGAAACAATGGCCCGTTCCTTCCGAGGGAACGTCAAAAAAAATAGAACAGGCTGCGATTTTTTTTTTCGTTTTGCTCGCAGCAGAAAATAGTCACACGTTTTGGCGCCTGAACAGAGACTTTTCATTTTCCTATTTTCGTGTTTTCCCCCCCACCTTCCAGGAGCCAAAGCGTTTCCATTTTTGCATTGATGTAGCTGTACTAGCGCTTGTTTTTTGCTAGAAGAGTTGTACTTTCTATTAACCATTTGATATACCCTGTTTCCCTGAAAATAAGACAGTGTCTTATATTAATTTTTGCTCCAAAAGATTTCCCTTTTTTACATGTATATCTGCCTGGACACTATTTAAATTGCTTTTTTTATTAATTGTAACTAGGGCTTAATTATGGAGCAGGGTTTATATTTCAAGCATTCTTAAAAAGCCTGAAAAATAATTCTGCATCTTAAAAAATCCTGAAAAATCAGGCTATGTCTTATTTTCAGGGAAACAGGGGGTATTACCATTTAATGTATCATATAATGTATGGAAAAGCTTTTAAAAATTATTAAGTGGGGAGAAATGTTAAAAAAACATGCAATTGCGCCATTTTTGGGGGAGTTTTGCTTTTACAACTTTCGCAGTGCAGTAAAAATGATCTAACGTTGGTCTACGGGTCGTAACGATTAAGGCGACACCAGATTTATACCGGCTCACTTGTTGCGGGGAGAGAGCTGTAGTTTTTATTAGTATCATTTTGGGAAACACATCTTTTTTAATCACTTTTTATTAAAAAAAAAAATTTTGAGATGGGATAACAAAAAAAAACAGAATTCTGGGATTTCATACTTTTTTTATGGCCTTCACAGTGCAGGATCAATATTTGGATATCTTAATAGTTCTAACTCTCATGTACACAGCGATACCAAATATGTGTTTGTTTTTTAATTGTTTAGATTTTTATGGAAAAGGAGTTTTTTGTAAATTTTTTATATTTTTACTTTTTTTTTCACTTAAGAAAATCTTTATTAAATCTTTTTTGTACACTATGCATGGAGCCCTTGGAGGCTTCAGCAGGCTGCACACTGCCATGATAGCCTATTGGCACCAACTGATTGCGTTGTGGGGGTGCTGATGTGGCACAGGAACTGTTAACATTGCAAAGGATCTACGCCCCGTGGGAACAAACCCCAAGGAGGATTAGATTGTGAGCCCCCGGGGCTAATGTCAGTACACAGTGTTAAGCCTCAGGCTCCTGAGCCTCAGTGTCAATATGTCAGTGGGCCCTTTACATACTTGCCAACATGGTCGGCCTTAGCCAAATAGGGGGATCGCCAGGAGGATGTAGACTGGGATCCCCTAGGTCTGCCCAGCCAGATGACCTTCTTCTGTGTAGCAGTGTCCTGTGGAGCTTCATGAATCATTCTCCTCCTAGATTTGTCTCCTCCCCTCTGATGCTCCAAGGTGCCTCTGTCAGCCCATCAGTGTCCCCGCAACAAAAAATGCTTAGTTCTGTTACCGTATTTATGTTATGAGCTTGGTGCTGGTGCTGTATTTCTTATAAGCTTGGTTCTGGTATTGTATATATGTACTGAGCTTGGTTCTGGTGCTCTATTTATGTTATGACCTTGGTTTTGATATTTTATCTATGTACTGAGCTTGGTGCTGGAGACGTGTTTATGAACTGAGCTTGGTTCTGGGGCTGTATCTATTCCCCGAGCTATTCTGAGGTAGGTATGCTGCTATCTTGCTGCTACCGAATTTAGGCATATAGCCAATTAGTACAAAGTATATATACTCAAAGAGTGGTCATAAATGGCTGCAGATCCAAATGGAAGAATGTATCAAGTGGGGTACTACAAGGCTCGGTCGTCGGTGTTTTATTCTGGCCTATCGTCATTAAAGAGGGGGATCCCGCACCCAGCGCCTTTCTATCAGCCCTTGACTTTTGCTCTGGCGGGACAGTTTGTCCATGAATGGTTGGCCATTCATTTGAATACCTAGACTGTAATACTACATTCCTCCTCTAGTGGCCACTGCAGCGAAATTGTATGACCACCCGAAGCTTCCCTTGTAATGTCAGCCGATCGGCAACAGTTTCTGGTTGTTGTGATGAGACATTCCTTCCAGTAAAACAGTTCTGTCCAGTATAACCATTACTTATGTCGCATCATCTCTCGTTAGACCTTTTTGAATTGTTAAACATTAAATCCCTTTAAGTAATGTGATTCCTGTATGGGGCCTTTAATTATAGGGGGTTTTGTTTGTACACTCCAGCTCGGTGCATTCTGTTCCGTGCCATCTGTTGGTTAAATCGGGAATAATATTTTGCCCGCTGGTTTGCCCGGTGCCAGCTAGTCTGGTAACATCCCGCTGAACACATTATTTCCCATTACAATAATATTAAATGTTTTATGAATAGGATATTAACAGGAATCTGATGGGAAGCACCCTGTCTGATACATTAGAAGAGAAATCCCCCGAGACCTGGGCCGACTTACTGTAAAATATCTGATGATATGGTCATGTGACTCTCACTGCATCTTGTTGGGCAGTTTTTAGCTCTATTATTACCCCGCTGGACAGTAGATTACAGTTTAGCAACATTGTCTGATGAAAATTTTAAATCCACATCCTTCCTTGCCACGATTTCAAGTTTCTGCCCTTTCCCCATGCTTTACACTGCAGCCCTGCTCATTCAGAGTAGTTCATCACTTATATATTTAAAGGAAAATAAATCTACAAACGAATGAACCAAAAAACTGAAAGGAAACTCTTACATATAAGTTATTCTTCAGAGGCTCCCGAAACCATTGTATTTGGTGCAGCATTCAGTCACCTTAAGTGCGTATTTAACCCCTAAGTGACATAATGTCACGGTGTGATTTGACTGGCAGTCTGGCCTTTCCTCTGTCACTCTGTTTGGTCTTAGTCCAGCCAATCACCTTTCCATCTGCGTAACAGCGGTTCCTGTGCATGAAGAAGAGAAGTATTGCTGTGTGCCGTCACTGCAGAAGTACCTTGCGCCGGCTGTTGGGAATACCTCAAGGTTCCCTCTTCTTTGACCTTCTGCATTATCCCCTGCAGTTTATGGTCTGATTGGTCGTCAGGGAGGAGGTGGCCAATCAGTGATAGCGTCATGCTATATAATCTGACCACGCCCTGTCATGGTGCTGGTCATTCTGCCTAGACATCCCTTCCGGAGCGCAGCTTGTCTGCCATGATTCTGCTGCTTGCACGCTATGTTCTATTTGTTTGTCCATGTCCGATCCACCTGCCTGCTTGGTTGTTGGACGACTGGTTCTTGTCTGCTTATCCTACCCATCCGTTGGTAGGCAGGCGCCCAAGCCTCATGCTGTATAATGCTTTATTCATAGTACTGGGCTCCCTATATGGAGAAGAGAGGACATATGGGCCCCCTAAGGCTCCTGGGCCCGGGTACAACCGCATCCCCCTATAGTTGTACCAGTGATGCAGGGATAGAAGAGGTCCTGAAGGTACAAGACATGGGGCCATCCTTATTATGACGATCGCCCTGCTCCCAGGCAGGGGTCTACCAAGTCCTTGTTCAATTAGGGAAAGAATTCCTAGTCCTGTGTCCGTGAGATCCAAAATCACGTAATTTTGTAGTAAAGCAAAAGTGCTATAAAACACATGTATGAGAAGCCCATGGTTTTAAACGGGTTCTTTTACATGCAATGTTTTGTAGCCTGTGACATTGCTAGGATACAAAAACGCAGCATACTCTATACAGCCGCGATCTGCTTTGCAAACAGACTGAAACGGCAGCTGTAAATTTAGTATTCCCAGACCCACTTCAAATGGCTGTAGCTCCACTTCTGTAAGTGCTACCGACATACTTTTGGTGGCTTTTAAAATGACAAGCGTGTCGGTAACACTGATAAAACCAAACTGTTCATCCAAACCTGTAATGTCCTTTTCCTATAGCATGAACACAGCTCCTCCTAAACTGTAGGGAGGCTAATGGGGTTGTTGCAATGAGACAACCACTGTCCTTATGCCCTATTAAGTAAGGCGCATAGACATTACAGTAGGTGGTCTCTAGTCCAAACCCCCTCTATTAGCCAGGGTGGAGAGCAACTGTAAAAGAGCCGCTCTCTGGTGGACTCGGTCTGCCCGCTATCACATGATCGGTCATGTATTTCCCTGCAGCAACCAGCCAGCAACTTCCCCACCCATATAAGCAGCTTGTTGGGGCCACTTTACTATAAAATGGGGGTTATCATGATTAGAAAAGCCCTTTGACTAAGAATGTATAAGTTTTGCTTGGTGTAATTGCAATCTAAGCAGCAGGTAAAGATTTCTCTTACCCGTCCATTCACCATTTTACTTCAGTACAAACTGCATTTTAAGTAGCCATTAAAGAATAAAGAAAATGGTTCTGCAACGACTTAACGTTAAGTTCTGTGAGAACACAAGGATGTAAACCATCAGGTCTATTGTAGATACTGAGCTAAGGTCTCTGAGAGCACAAGGATGCAAAATCGCCAGATCTAGGTGCTGAACTAAGTTCTTCGACAACACAAGGATGTAATCCACCAGGTCTAGGTGCTAAGTCAAAGGAGTCTGAGGAACAACACTGGACCACTGGTCTCAGGATCAGGGAAGGTCTCAGCGGTGAGACCCCCAATGCTCAGACTTTTATCAGCAATTCTATGGATAGGTGATAAAAGTTAATTCTAGCTCAACCCCTTTAAGTTCCCTGAAAACACAAGACTGCAAACCAACAGATGCTGCTCTATTTTGTCTATTTTTTTTATACCGGATCATGCCAGAGGCTCTGAACATAGCCTAATAGTGAAAGGGTATGGACTCTAACAGAGTTGGACCCCCTCTTTCCAAGGGCCCCATAGTAGCTCCATGATATGTATCACCTTGCATTGGTTTGAGAATATCCATGCTACAATCTAGGAATCGTATCCCTGGAGTCATACTACACGCTTAATACATCGGCTTCCGGCTGCTCGATCTTAACAAGGAAATGCAAGGAGGCTCCATGCTGCTAATTACATGTTATTAAGTCATTGCACAGCTAGGTGTGTAGTAACACAATTCCCACGGTCTGAACCAAGTGACCGAGATATGTCAAAAGTTACCGACTATGTAACACATCCAGTGCTGGAAACAATAAAGCAGAGCTGAAGAAACATTGCAGAGATATTCCTTCTGGTGACCTTAAGAAGCCGAGACCGGCCCAAGGTTTTATCGCAACACTGTTACAATGGCAGACACTACCGCAACTGAAAAACGTTTATATGTAGTAGGACGTAATTGTATCCACACATGCTGGGCAGTCTAAGCTGACATTAGTATTGGGATGAACATAGAATGTTGGGCCACCTTTGGCTCAGTGACTGTAGTAACCCCACCACCCCGGGCTGCTGTCCACCAAATTCCCATAGATGGGTGGAGGGATTTTCCTCCATTCCTCCAGGAGAGCTTCAGATAGTGATGCAGAGATGATGGACGTGTTGGGCGCAAGGATACAGCGTTCTAACTCGTCCCAAAGATGCCCAATGGGATTGAGATTCGGACTTTGGGCGGCCAATGAAGTTTGCAGACGTTCTGCTCCTCCATGCTATGTGCCGTATGACATGGCGCTCAGTCATGTTGGTGGAGACACGGAGCTGTACTAGAGTATTACCACAGGGTAGTTGATGCCACATTGTCCAGGATGTCTCTGTACCCATTGGTGGGGAGGGTGGACTTCACTATAACCAGTGGCCTCAGTCCTTCCCAGCAGAAGGCCACACCCAAGTGCCGCCATCCGATCAGAAGATGGTGGACTGTGATTCATCCACAACACTTGCTTCCACTCACAGTCCGATGCTCCAAGCCCCATGTCAAGTGCCGCTGTGCATTCACTACTGTGATGTTATGTGCAGCCGCTCGTCCATAGTAACGCTTCGCATGCTGGTATTAGTATTCTGGTACTAATGGATGTTCTGATGGCCTGTGAGACCCCCTAAGCGAGGGCAGATGATGTGTGTGTGATGTCTTCACATCCGAAAGGCTTCGTTGTCCACATTCTGTCAGTTTACGAGGATTCCCTGAACATGGCGGCACCGCACACACCGGATGGTCTCCATTACCTAATAACATGGCCAACAGTGAATTCCGTAAGGTCCATAAGCTGCGATATCCGTACTAATTGGTTGGTAACATCCTACCACCAGATCCCATTGTCAGCTCTACACATGGTGACACCCCTACACCAGACTCCATTGTCGGCTCTACACCTGATGACATCCCCCCACCAGACCCCGTTGTCAGCTCTACACATGGTGACACCCCCTCACCAGACCCCATTGTCAGCTCTACACCTGGTGATATCCTCCCATCAGACCCCATCGTCAGCTCTACACCTGGTGACATCTCACCACCAGACCCCGTTGTCAGCTCTACACCCGGTGACATCCCTCCACCAAACCTCGTTGTCAGCTCCACACCTGGTGACATCCCACCACCAGACCCCGTTGTCAGCTCTACACCCGGTGACATCCCTCCACCAGACCTGGTTGTCAGCTACACACCCGGTGACATCCCTCCACCAGACCTCGTTGTCAGCTCCACACCTGGTGACATTCCTCCACAAGACCCCGTTGTCAGCTCTACACCCGGTGACATCCCTCCACCAGACCTGGTTGTCAGCTCCACACCTGGTGACATTCCTCCACCAGACCTCGTTGTCAGCTCCACACCTGGTGACATTCCTCCACCAGACCCCGTTGTCAGCTCTACACCTGGTGACATTCCTCCACCAGACCTCGTTGTCAGCTCCACACCTGGTGACATCCCACCACCAGACCCCGTTGTCAGCTCTACACCCGGTGACATTCCTCCACCAGACCCCGTTGTCAGCTCTACACCTGGTGACATCCCCCCACCAGACTCCGTTGTCAGCTCTACACCTGGTGACATCCCCCCACCAGACCCTGTTGTCAGCTCTACACCTGGTGACATCCCCCCACCAGACCTGGTTGTCAGCTCCACACCTGGTGACATCCCTCCACCAGACCCTGTTGTCAGCTCCACACCTGGTGACATCCCTCCACCAGACCTCGTTGTCAGCTCCACACCTGGTGACATTCCTCCACCAGACCCCGTTGTCAGCTCTACACCTGGTGACATTCCTCCACCAGACCTCGTTGTCAGCTCCACACCTGGTGACATCCCTCCACCAGACCCCGCTGTCAGCTCTACACCCTGTGACATCCTACCACCAGACCCCGTTGTCAGCTCTACACCTGGTGACATCCCCCCACCAGACTCTGTTGTCAGCTCTACACCTGGTGACATCCCCCCACCAGACTCTGTTGTCAGCTCTACACCTGGTGACATCCCCCCACCAGACTCTGTTGTCAGCTCTACACCTGGTGACATCCCCCCACCAGACTCTGTTGTCAGCTCTACACCTGGTGACATCCCCCCACCAGACCCCGTTGTCAGCTCTACACCTGGTGACATCCACTCCTTTATACCTAATGCTCACACATCACCTGACAGCACAGGTGGAGGGGCCAATGCTTTTGGTGTACATCAGCCTATGTGTCCAATTATTGGGTGTTGTGGACTCATTATATATGTAACACATTGGTGTCCTTTTGCATCAGTTCTCCATTGATGACAATGTGAAAGTAATGGGAGACTACTTTGTCAAGTCTCCTTTTTTTAAAGGCAAAGAATTGCGCGGCGGACAACACTAGTTTTTCCGTAGATAAAAAGCGTAAACCTGACAAAATGGACACAAACTGAGAGCCTAAAAAAATCCAACTGAAATCAATAGGGAACGAAAGGGAAACATTTGTTTCCATTTGCCTGTGATGCAACAGAATAATGGAAACCCCATAAATGAAGATTTGTGAGCGGAACCTTTTATGAAGGCGCTCACGGGCGAGATGGGCAGACACTGCTCCTAAACTAGAGTTTCCTCTGATGCCTATTATTTACACATGACCAGCGCTCTCCGGACATGTCTACTTAGTAAGCATTTGCACACCCCATAATGCATCTTCTGTGCTGCTTTGATTCTCTGTTATTTCCCCTGAAAATATATGCATTAATTGTAAACTGGGCTCTATCATTCCCAATATCAGTGGGGCAAAGTCTATCACTGTTAGTATGTAGGTTGTCCCTTTAACAAGGAGAATGGTGTTATTGATACATTTCCAGGAGGAATAACAGAGGAACAACTGCAGAAAATTTTCTCCATTATTGTAATTTCATGACAAATCTAAGTATTTGCTAGAGCAGACATGCCAGGAGAGTTGTCTCGTTCACTTTGATTATTACATAATATTACTAGCGCCTTTAAGGTATGTTCAGAAGATTTTATCGGTGAGAAAATCTGCAGGTAATCCCCAATAAAATCTGCCTGCATTTACATGTGGACGCGGCTGGGGATTTGCCAAGGATCCAACCTAGGCAATGCACAAAAATATTCCTCATCTGAACATTGGGGCCTTTTTTTGAAGCCATAGACATCATTTGTGGTATCTAAAAGTTGCAATTTTGTCACAATTTTTCAAAAAGTGGGTGGAGCCGGGCATGACTCACCTAAGTAAATAAGCCCTATTGTCCTCCAGGCCTCGGCTGATGGCAGACCTTGTGCCAATGCAATGATAAATATCAGTTCAAGAGGGCATTAGGTCAATAGTAAATCTGCCCACTATCTGCTGGATTTACTAAGGAGATGAACTGCTTGGCCTCCTGCATTTCTTTCTGTCACCAAGGTGGTGCCAGATCCCATTCTTTTCCTTTGGATTCTCGTGCACCCTCTAAATGAAGACCCTCTTGCGATCCGCTGATCATTCCTAATCTGGGCTACAACATAGCTGATCGCTTCTCTAGTGGCCACTGCAGGAGAAAGATGGTACAGCACGACAACCATTTAAATGAATGGGTGATCATGCAATACGGGGCTGCACTAAGTCCTCCACAGCAGCAGCTCTACTCTCTGACAGCAGGACATCTCATGGTGGGGCGAAATAATGGAGCAACCCAAAAGGGGTTTAAAGCCCTGAAGAGTCAATGGCAACACAGCATCAAAGGGGGTGTGATCATATCAGCTGGTGTGTGTTATATACCGTTTTGTTGTGTGAGTGAGGCCCTCCAATGATCAAAACGGGGCCCTATTTCAAGATCAGCCAGGGTCCCTTATGAGTCCTTCTTTCGTCCCTGTATGCAGTCAGAATAATCTGATCTGTCCCCTGAATTATTTACTATAAGATGCACCCGGGTTTAGATGACAGAAAATAGGAGAAAAATATTACATGCTAATTAACACTTCCCTAATGGGCTAAAGAAGTGGAGGGTTTAGTTCCAAGTGGGCCTGGATAGCTGCAGTGGCCCCAACAGTAATCATGCAATATGCAAATTGGGGCCTACGACTCTTACAGACAGTTTATGGAGCAATATAGTTGGTTTATTAATGCAAATCTATATCCAAGGTCAAAAAGATCCAAAAAGGGACCTGGTAAAAAAATAGGGACTGTCCCTTCAAAAGAGGGACACTTGGGAGGTATGATAGTACCCCAGTGACACTGCTCCCTGTACCTCTGGTAGGGCAGAAACCCTGCAAGAAAAAATGTTACCTTCACTCCATTGTTCTGGGCTGGGCACCGCTGATTATCAAAGTCTCTTATCTCTGACAACCAGAGTTGGTGTTATTGCACGTTCTGTTCCCGAGGTGCAGACACTGGGGAGAAGTGTCAGAGGTAAGAGCTTGTGAAAATCAGTGGGGGCCAGAATAGAGCTATGGAGGGAGGAGTGCATACTTCCTGGAGGGGCTTGCTGGTCCTATTGATCAGTTACAGTGCAAAAGCTCTTTCACTGATCCTTACGGAAGCTGTCAGGGGAACCTGGTGCTGCCAGACCCTCCTGACCAAAAGATACACTTTGTAGACAGCGGGGCCCAACTTAAAACTCACAATTTTGGCCCTTGCACCAAAATTGAGACTTTTGTACACTAGAAATTGTGCTGTACATGCCATAATGAATACGCCTCATGGGCCCTAATTACTTAGACCGCCGTTTCACTGACTGGTGCCCAACTATGAGCGACAAATGTACCAAGAGATGCAAGCCTCTTAATTAATTTGTCATATCTAATGATACCTCCCGTGCGGCAGATGAAAATCCACACCAGCTCTAAATTTGTTGTTGATATAACGTACGTGACTTTCTAGTGCAGATTATCATAAATCTGATGACCACGCCCCCTAAAGATGGCCCCACCCACTTAAAAAAATCTGGAGTGAGATTGTGCAAAAAGTTTACAATGTTTTAAAAATTCCCATGTCATAAATGACTTTAAAAACCTTCACTCAAACCCCGCCCCCTTGTCTAGACACTTTTGAAAAGTGGAGTGAGAGGTGGAATATCTGTTGTTTTTGACATAAATCAATAGTAAATGTCTAAATTGATTTGCACCAAAAAGGCGCAACTTACACCAGAATTCTGCCCCAACACCAATAATAAATGTGCCCCCGTGTTTATATCATGTGCGGTTGTCATTTTCGTCCTATGATATCCTTTGCTTTGGCAGCAGCTGCCTGGCACTGGTTGCTACCATCCAGTTTGCTGCCTACTTATCTCCTAAGTCCACTTACTGGCGGTTTCCCATTTCATTTGTAATGGTGACATCTGATTTCCCTTCTCACTTACGTAACCTTATCTGTGTTGTTTGTCCCTTCGAGTCCTTTAACAGGATGTGACCCGGATAATGCAACATCTTACCTGGGAGGATAATCCGGGCCTCCCGTCACTTCAGATGCGCCATAGTGACAGTAATAAGCATTATAAATTATTCTATGCTTAATGTGTTTGTCAGATTTCCAATTCAGATGTGAGGTGTCAGCCTGTTCTTATCATCCACCTATGGAGGTATCCGGACAAGTCACCTATTCTCCACATCTGACAGTCCGTAGAATTCAATAGGACCCATGCAGTGGGCTTCAGTGATGGACAGATGAGAACTGATATGTCAGAAACAACTTGTATTTCTTGCTCTCACCCTAAAATCTCCAGCACAGAGCACCAGTGACCATCACCCCCTGGACCGGGGGCAGTGCCGGCTTTAGGTTAGATGGCACCCTGTATGGAATGTTTTTTTGTCGACGCCTCATAATAAGAAAATACTATATATTCTGCACGGATCGGCTGTGTGACTGTACTCTGCTTGTGCAGCCAGATAACAGCATTCCCAAACCAGAACAGCTCGGAGAATAGATACAGTACCAGAACCAAACTCATTACATAAGTACAGCATCAGGACCAATCCTAGTACATAGTTACAGTACAAGAATTGAGCTCAGTATATAAATATAAAAAGTCTACACAAAAATGAACGATTTCAGATTTCTCGCTGTGTGACCCGTGATCTGTACACAAACTGAAAGGGTGGAAAAATAACAAAACTAAATAATGTGCTTGCATAAGTGTTCACACCCTCTTATATTTGGGGGATGGGGTTGTGTTCAGCATTAGCCAATCACATGTAACCTCCTGATAAATAGCAGTCTGCACTCCGCTGCCATTACTTACAGGGATTCTGGTTCCTCATCCAAGCCCGGCCATGGTTTACCAAAACCTCCATCCCGTCCATCAGAAGTCTGTGGGGAACGTGTTCTGTCTGATGAGACCGAGGGGGAACCTGTTGGAAGGGATGTTTGGTGTAAAGCCAACACCGCCATCACCAGAAGACCCCCAGACCGCAGTGAGGATGGTGGGGGGCAGCATCATGTGTAGGGCTGTTCTGCTGCTGGAACTGAGCCTTTAGGCCTCAAGTCCACTTGAAAAATACAATCCGCGCAGAATCCGCCGCGAATTTGCTTTAAATGGTATTTTTTTTGCATGCAGATATCTGCACACATTGGTATCAATCCGCGGCAAAATGGAGCATGCCGCGTTTTTTCTCCCGCGTGGGAAAAACACAATTCTTTTAAAATGCCATTCGCGGGTGCAAAAATCAATTTAATGGACCGCGGATGGCCAGTGATTCCCTATGGGCAAAATCCGCTGCGGAATCCGCAATTCCATTTAGCTAGTGGACTTGAGGCCTTAGTCAAGGGGAGGGGATTATGAACAGTCCCAAATATCAGACTATTTTGGCCCAAACCTTCCGGCCTCGGCTAAAAAGCTGAAGATGAAGATGAATTTGAGCACAACAACGACCCAAAGCAGACGGACGAATCACCAAGAGAACGGCTTTAACCGGAGGATCACAGTTTGGACTGGCCCAGACAGAGCCCAGACCTGAATCCCACTGAAGATCTGTGGGTGACCTGAAGAGGGCGCTATACATGAGATGCCCTCACAAACTGAAAAAAGTGGGCAAAGATGTGCCACGCTGATAGACACCGACCCAAAAAAACTGAAGGCTCTCATAAAGTCAAAGGGTGCATCAATGAAGTATTACTTTTAGTATGTGCAGATTTAGGCAACCACATTATTTTAAGGTTTCTTTTATGCGAGCATCGCTCTTCTCGAGTAACTGTATGCTCGTCCGAGCAAATGCGGGGGGGGGGGGGGGGGCGGGGGGAGAGCTCTCTTGCTCTCCCAATATAATTCAAGCCAACCCGGAGAATTGAGGAGGCTCTCAGATGCTTGAGAACTCCTCATCCAAGAAAGTGCATCTTCCCCTTTTTCCTGTAAACTGCCCACTCGTACCCCCGGAGCGCTGGATACTTTTATAACCTGTTTCTTTCCTGTATCTGCGACCTCGGTACCGGTGTGCCCCAGGCTTTCTCTAGACGCTCCCCCCCCCCCCTGTCCATATGAATTCTCACTGGGATTAGGTGGAAGAGTGGACCCGTGCCATATAACATTGAAGGCGATCAAGGACCAGCAGTGTGGCGGCCTGTCCACACCAAGTTAGTCCTAATCTCTTGTCTTCCCACAATCTAACATAAATACATTCTCAGAGCGCTGTCCTAAACTTTATTTTACAGCACCAGAACCAAGCTCATAAAATAAATACAGGATGAACCAACCTCGGTACATAGATACAATACCAGAAGCAAGCTCACAACATAAATACAGTAGCAGAACTAAGCGCTTTGGAACATCAGAGGGCAGGAGACAAAGCCAGGAGGAGGATGAGTCATGTAGGTCAAGATGCTGCCGCACACAGGAAGAAGATCATCTGGTAAGGTGGACCTAAAGAGGGCGATCGCCCTCAGTCTACAATCGCCTGATGCCACCCATACAAGCTGGGGCATATATCAATGGGCACTACCTACTGAGTTACAGTGGTGTCCCCAAAAACTTTCAAGCAGGCACAACAGTTGCAAAACTTTTTAGAGAGTGCATCAGTTTCTGCTGAAGTTCCCCTTGAGCATGTGGAAGCCTGAGACTGGGAGGTATGCAATATCATGGTCATTACTTTCTATGATAGGTAGGAGTATCGCAGCCGGTCCAATGCTCTTAGGCTACTCACCACTGGGCTGGTGTCTAAGTCAGATGCCCTGTTGGTCTTCGCAGGTGTCCAGTGCAGGTAGATGCAGCAGCAGCATCTGGTCGTCCAGATCCGCAGTCCTGGACATGGTGCTGGATGGACTCAGATGCCGCCTATGTGAGGAGCAGAATACTGTACAGCACTGTGGGGAAGCTGCTGGTTACAACTTGCAGGCAGTCTACATGCTTTCTACTTGTCCCACCCCACGCAAGGACGAGCATCCACTCCCTCCCAGATTAACTCCTCATATGCTTTGTGTAACACAAGTTCAAGCCTATAAGTCACCCGCAGCACCTGTACAATATGCCAAATATCGACTGTACTCACATATCCACTAGTTATCCTGCCCTTTATACCTGCAGGGTTACAGTACGGTCACATTCAGGTCTAAGATCTTCTACCCACAATCATATTACAGCCATGGCCAGCCTTAGCTACATGCGACCCGTGCAGTTATACAGGGCACCAGCTTGTGGGGTACCAGGCAGATGTAGACTGGGATTGATCTCCCCCTTACTCCTGCTGGCCAGATTATCTTCTTCCTCCATGTAGGTGCATCTTGTATAGAGATACATGAATCATCCTCCTCCTGGCTCTGGCTCTTCTCTGCTGATCTTCCAAGGTGCCAATGTCAGCCCTTCGACACCCGCGTAACACAGTCACTTAGTTCTGCTACTGTATTTATGTTATGAGCTTGTGAGCTTGATTCTGGTATTGTATCAATGTACAGAGGTTGGTTCTGGTGCTGTATGTATGTTATTAGCTTGGTTCTCGTACAGGTTCTGTTCTGGTTTGGGTGTGCTGCTATCTTGCCACGTTCTGCAGAATACAGGCAAAGTGCCTATCAGTGCAATATATTATTTTATTTAATGATGGGGGGGCACCAAAAATAACTCTGCACCCGGTGCCATCTAACCCGACGCCAGCAGTGAGTACAGCTCCGTAGTCTCATAATACAGCACCTATAGAAATCTATGGCCCATACTGTACGGCTGCATGTTCGTAGCATGATCCATTGAATGCCATGTTATGGAGGTACCATCTCCGTGATGCACGGCTCGTAGTAGTAGTACTGCCATAATCTGGTGTCATATTGAAGTACTATATGGCACATGATGCCTTAGTCATACTGACCATGATCACATATCATTGTTGCCTAGTGTCTGACATTGCAGTACCGCATTCGGAGATGACCAAGGCGAGTTCTCATGCAATTGGCTTAGCATGGTTCCACCTTACAGAAGGAAGCGCAGCTCTGGAGCACATGCTGCTGCTCTAACAAATGAAATACAATGCAGTGTAAATGAAGACGACTATTTGTAGGCTTTTGACGTCTCCTCGAATACAGGGGTGGATGCAGGGTTTCATTTTTTTGGAGGGGGGGGGGGCTTTTACATTAGACAATAATTGTAAATGAATGTTCATCCAAACGTCCGTTCATCTGGTCATCGCTCCGTGTAAAGGTGGTGGCCATCAGCCGACACACAAGCAAACGCTCGCTTTGTTGGGTGGGGACATCTTTTATGTGGCACCAAGAATTGGTGGCAGCGCATCACTCGGTATAATCTGCCATGTTGTATGGGGTCAATGGTCACACACGCCCAAAAACGCTTCTCATGGGTCGGAGTGGTCCACCTGGTTCTACAAAGATCAGGGGTACGGACCTAGGGGGACCCTCCACACAGACCCGTATCAGGACGCACCCAAATCCCCAGTTATGGAATTCCACGCCAAAATCCACACTTGTAACTACGAATTTTGATGCAGAATTGCAGCAGGTTTTAAGTCATTTTCAATTCCGCATCAAAATTTGCAAATAACCAGCGAATTTTGGTGCAGAATGTACTGTGACGTGTGGAGCATCCTGTGCCCAAAAAGTCCAAAGACATATTTCCCCCCCCCCCAAAAAAAAAAAATATATATACACATACATACATACATACACAGGTTGTCCCAGTTCATGTTGCGACAGGGCAAATAGTGGGGTCGGCCTCACTGCATTGTAATGCTAGGAAACTATCCGCATGGAGAGTGGGGTGAAACTAAGCGTAAAATACACATTTACCCATTACTGCATGATTTAAGTGCAGGAAGAGCAAATAGTTTACATGAATGAGGTCTCGCCGTGTCCTCCTGGCGCACGAAGGATGCATGGGCGCTCAGCCAGCAGCAATTAATTTGTCCGGCGTCAAGTTGCAGATATCGTTCTCCAAGGAGGCTTTCCTCATAAAGGACGGCACCGCTTAGCTGTTGGCTGATCATGCCTAGCAAGACATGAATGCTATATTGTCGCTGCGGCATGCCCTAACAGCCCACGGGTTCCGGCTGGCCCAAACATGTCAATTATACATGTTGAATGCTCCATCTTGGTTGAATTGAACTCATCAGTCCATATGATGAAGGTTGTAAAAACTGAATCCAGTCCCATAAATAATGTGAGGCTCTGCAGTTCCAGGATACAGTTGCTGATTGGAATTGTCCATTTTCTTTTCTCTATCTAGGCCCAGATCACCATGAGGATTTCTTCCAGCCATGACTTCTCTCTGCACACAAACTCCCCATCCTGCTGCTGCCGCCGCCCGTCTCAGGGCCATCGACACATTAATGTACAATGTACTTTATCATTGGTTACATTGTATCACTAGTAGAAATAACACGTGACAACAGCACTGTCCTGAGCACCTATAAAAGTGGAGCAATTGATGCACAGTCACCTGGAACCAGAATCCATGGCTCCAATCTAAGGTCGCCAGCACACGGGCGGGTCGGATTCCACAGCGGAATGCTGACCTGGCAGCAGCGGCGTCCGTGCGTACCTGCTTTATTTTCTCTTCCTCTGTACTGCGGATGGTCCGCACAGCTCGCCCGCAGTACAAATTTTTTACTTTAAAGTCCTGCTTTTCCCTGTTATCGCCTAGTGATGACGTGGAATCCGCTACCTTTCCACAATGTCAATGCTACATAGAGACTACTGATTAACTATTGCGCTACAGCCGCAGTCCGGAGCAATAAATGGAGCTGCAAGTAATCTTGTGGACGGCAGCTGCGACTCGTTTAAAATCAGTAGCGCTATAAAAAGTTTCCTTGCTGCCCAAAAGTAAATGAAAACCGTAGTTCTGCAATTCAAGAGAGAAAGTGAGGTGCTTTCCAGGACTAAAGAAGAAGCATATTCATTTTGTTACAGGAAGCAGTGGCAAACTGACCACAGAGGGTGAGCTGCCATGTGGCCCATGGTGAGAAGGGGTCCTGCGCTGCTCCTGCTGCTTCCCTAATGTGTCTTTCTGCAGCCATCACTATAGGAGCTCACTACATACAGATTAATCCAGCTCCCATTGAGACCAGTACCAGCTGTATACATCCATGCAGGGAGCTCCCCCTAGTGGAGGCTGCAAGTAGCCTAAATTTTATCATTTGTCAAGTCAAACCAGTGCTGCCTATACGATACATCGTGAAAATTATCAACACAGAACTTTGCACCTAAAAACTTTATGAAACGTGTAGAACAGTTGGCTGAGCTTAAAGTGGAGGTTGTGGCCCATTCTGGCTTTTGCCCCGGGGCCCTCTGATTAATGTGCTTTTTGGTCTTTCACATGATTTTTCTCAGAAACATATCAGGTATCTTGTACATTTTTTTACTCTCCAGGCGGAGATCGCAACCAGACGGGTCAATCTCTTCAATAGCACACAAAAAAGTTAGTGATTCTTCAGAAACTGCACTAGAAATAAGACGACGGTTAGAAGGAGCAAGGAAAGGTTTCTGATTACTCAGCAGCAGGTCTGCACACGCCGCCCGTATAACACGAATCTCCAGTTTCCCTTACATTACAGATTAGAGGCCTTGTAAAAGAAAGACTAAAGCCTTGCACTTCTTACAGTTCAGCATTTGCTACAGTAACCAGTTCAGACAATCTGCTGCACCAATCTTACCCCGTCCTGATAACTTACTGCATTACCGCTCGGTGCGCACGAGCTGCAGACTTGGGCGCAACCCTCATCGGACACAAGTCCAATATACAGGCACGCAGCATATTGGTCCTACAGTACTTCTTGACCATGAAAACAGACAGGGATAGCACATGACACAAGCTTTTCTTGCAGACCATCAGTCTGTGTGAACATCCCTGTGGATAGCCTCACAGACGACTATGGGGCCGAGTGCCGTCCGGGGAATTATGCAGAATCACATTTACAAGCAAAGATAATATTTTAAACAATTGAAAGATTGAAAGTTTTAGCAATTTTTTTTGCATGAAGTGTTAATGGACACTAATGTTCTCGTTGGGGCTGCCGGCAGAATACAATGTAATCTCCCGTCTCCCGTGGAGAACACGGCCTGCGGTCTGTTGAGATACAGCTTATCTCTCTGCTGCTGAACGATGGATTTTAAGTTCACCTTAAAATCATCATTCAGACGAAAAGTGCACACGTCCTTATCAGAAACCTGATTGGACAGTGAACAGTCCCAACTACAGCCGGGTCACACACTCCTGCAGCGGGATCTTTGCGGTGGAACTGCAGAGGCGCCTCCAGAAAGTGCTGTAAGTCCCTTCGCTAGTGTGGGACCACGAAGGATGAAGCTTTAGGAAAGAGGTGTTCTGGTAGTCATTTGCAGTGCATTGTGGACTTGCCAACTCTCTGCATAACCAAAATCTGACACTGTTCGCAATTTTTTTATTTTATCTTTTATATAGAGAATTGCTTATTCTTGTTATATTTGGCGGACCGCGTCGATTTACTTACTAATTTCTCGTTTTATTCTATTTGTATTCTTTTTCTGTTCTTGCATTTGCAACATATCTATTATATGTTGCTACTCCTCCTATGACTTTGTACCCAGCTTGATTGAAGAAGGGGTTCTTCCCAAAACGCTTATCCAATGCTATTTTTTTTTTTTTAAATATACTTAATAAAAAAAAAAAGTTGAACAATCCATCCTGCCGTCCCACCATCTTTTCTGGAGAGTTGCGCCTATCGACCAGTCTTCTTTCTCTAGTTCTTCACAGATCGACTGTGCCCTCCCTTGGTGGTTCTCCTGGTTGGCACCACCTTCACAGTTCATTCATTCATTCATTAATAACTAGAGATGAGCGAGCACCAAAATGCTCGGGTGCTCGTTACTCGGGACGAAATTATCGCGATGCTCGAGGGTTCGTTTCGAGTAACGAACCCCATTGAAGTCAATGGGCGACCCGAGCATTTTTGTATATCGCCGATGCTCGCTAAGGTTTTCATTTGTGAAAATCTGGACAATTCAAGAAAGTGATGGGAACGACACAGCAACGGATAGGGCAGGCGAGGGGCTACAGGTTGGGCTGCATCTCAAGTTCACAGGTCCCACTATTAAGCCACAATAGCGGCAAGAGTGGCCCCCCCCTCCTCCCAACAACTTTTACTTCTGAAAAGCCCTCATTAGCAATGCATACCTTAGCTAAGCACCACACCACCTCCAACAAAGCACAATCACTGCCTGCATGACACTCCACTGCCACTTCTCCTGGGTTACATGCTGACCAACCGCCCCCTCGCACGACCCAGTGTCCACAGCGCACACCAAAGTGTCCCTGCGCAGCCTTCAGCTGTACTCATGCCACACCACCCTCATGTCTATTTATAAGTGCGTCTGCCATGACGAGGAACCGCAGGCACACACTGCAGAGGGTTGGCACGGCTAGGCAGCGACCCTCTTTAAAAGGGGCAGGGCGATAGCCCACAATGCTGTACAGAAGCAATGAGAAATATAATCCTGTGCCACCGCCATCAGGAGCTGCACACGTGGGCATAGCAATGGGGAACCTATGTGCCACACACTATTCATTCTGTCAAGGTGTCTGCATGCCCCAGTCAGACCGCGGTTTTTTATAAATAGTCACAGGCAGGTACAACTCCGCAATGGGAATTCCGTGTGCACCCACAGCATGGGTGGCTCCCTGGAACCCACTGGCTGTACATAAATGTATCCCATTGCAGTGCCCATCACAGCTGAGGTAACGTCCGATTAAATGCAGGTGGGCTTCGGCCCACACTGCATGCCCCAGTCAGACTGAGGTTCTTTAGAAGTGGACACATGCAGTTACAACTCCCTGTGGACCGAAGGCATGGGTGGGTGCCAGGAAGCCACCGGCGGTACATAAATATATCCCATTGCATTGCCCATCACAGCTGATGTAACGTCAGCTTTAATGCAGGTGGGCAAAAAATTAATTGGATTACACTGTAGCCAAGGGCCCCCAAAAATTGGTGTACCAACAGTACTAATGTACATCAGAAAAATTGCCCATGCCCAACCAAGAGGGCAGGTGAAACCCATTAATCGCTTTGGTTAATGTGGCTTAATTGGTAACTAGGCCTGGAGGCAGCCCAGTTAAAATAAAAATTGGTTGAGGTGAAAGTTTCAACGCTTTAATGAGCATTGAAACGTATAACAATTGTTTAGAAAAATTATATGACTGAGCCTTGTGGCCCTAAGAAAAATTGCCCGTTCGGCGTGATTACGTGAGGTTTCAGGAGGAGGAGCAGGAGGAGGAGGAGGAATATTATACACAGATTGATGAAGCTAAAAGGTCCCCGTTTTTGATGGTGATAGAGAACGTAGCTTCCATCCGCGGGTGCAGCCTACGTATTGCTTAGGTATCGCTGCTGTCCGCTGGTGGAGAAGAGAAGTCTGGGGAAATCCAGGCTTTGTTCATCTTGATGAGTGTAAGCCTGTCGGCACTGTCGGTTGACAGGCGGGTACGCTTATCTGTGATGATTCCCCCAGCCGCACTAAACACCCTCTCCGACAAGACGCTAGCCGCAGGACAAGCAACCACCTCCAGGGCATACAGCGCAAGTTCAGGCCACGTGTCCAGCTTCGACACCCAGTAGTTGTAGGGGGCAGAGGCGTCACCGAGGACGGTCGTGCGATCCGCTACGTACTCCCTCACCATCCTTTTACAGTGCTCCCGCCGACTCAGCCGTGACTGGGGAGCGGTGACACAGTCTTGCTAGGGAGCCATAAAGCTGGCAAAGGCCTTGGAGAATGTTCCCCTGCCTGCGCTGTACATGCTGCCTGATCTCTGCACCTCCCCTGCTACCTGGCCCTCGGAACTGCACCTTCTGCCACTAGCGCTGTCGGATAGGAATGTTACCATCAGTTTGTCCGCCAGGGTCCTGTGGTATAGCATCACTCTCGAACCCCTTTCCTCTTCGGGAATGAGAGTGGAAAGGTTCTCCTTATACCGTGGGTCGAGCAGTGTGTACACCCAGTAATCCGTAGTGGCCAGAATGCGTGTAACGCGAGGGTCTCGAGAAAGGCATCCTAACATGAAGTCAGCCATGTGTGCCAGGGTACCTGTACGCAACACATGGCTGTCCTCACTAGGAAGATCACTTTCAGGATCCTCCCCCTCCGGCCATACACGCTGAAAGGATGACAGCATGGGTACCCTCAGCAGTGGGCCAAGCGGTCTCTTCCCCCTCCTCCTCATGCTCCTCATGCTCCTCCTCCTCCTCCTCAACGCGCTGAGATATAGACATGAGGGTGCTCTGACTATCCAGCTTCCCCCGCCTCCGTTTCGAAGCGCAAAGCGTCTGCCTTTATGCTTTGCAGGGAACTTCTCAAGAGGCATAGCAGAGGAATGGTGACGCTAATGATTGCAGCATCCCCGCTCACCATCTGGGTAGACTCCTCAAAATTTCCAAGGACCTGGCAGATGGCTGCCAACCAGGCCCACTCTTCTGTAAAGAATTGAGGAGGCTGACTCCCACTACGCCGCCCATGTTGGAGTTGGTATTCCACTATAGCTCTACGCTGCTCATAGAGTCTGGCCAACATGTGGAGCGTAGAGTTCCACCGTGTGGGCACGTCGCACAGCAGTCGGTGCACTGGCAGATTAAACCGATGTTGCAGGGTCCACAGGGTGGCAGCGTCCGTCTTGGACTTGCGGAAATGTGCGCTGACCCGGCGCACCTTTCCGAGCAGGTATGACAAGTGTGGGTAGCTTTTCAGAAAGCGCTGAACCACCAAATTAAAGACATGGGCCAGGCATGGCACGTGCGTGAGGCTGCCGAGCTGCAGAGCCGCCACCAGGTTACGGCCGTTGTCACACACGACCATGCCCGGTTGGAGGCTCAGCGGCGCAAGCCAGCGGTCGGTCTGCTCTGTCAGACCCTGCAGCAGTTCGTGGGCCGTGGGCCGTGTGCCTCTTCTCTCCTAAGCTGAGTAGTTTCAGCACGGCCTGCTGACGCTTGCCCACCGCTGTGCTGCCACGCCGCACCACACCGACTGCTGGCGACGTGCTGCTGCTGACACATCTTGATTGCGAGACAGAGGTTGCGTTGGAGGAGGAGGAGGAGGAGGAGGAGGGTGGTTTAGTGGAGGAAGCATACACCGCCGCAGATACCAGCACCGAGCTGGGGCCCGCAATTCTGGGGGTGGGTAGGACGTGAGCGGTCCCAGGCTCCCAGCCTCCACTAAATTCACCCAATGTGCCGTCAGGGAGATATAGTGGCCCTGCCCGCCTGTGCTTGTCCACGTGTCCATTGTTAAGTGGACCTTGGCAGTAACCGCGTTGGTGAGGGCGCGTACAATGTTGCGGGAGACGTGGTCGTGCAGGGCTGGGACGGCACATCGGGAAAAGTAGTGGCGACTGGGAACCGAGTAGCGCGGGGCCGCCGCCGCCATCACGCTTTTGAAAGCCTCCGCTTCCACAAGCCTATATGGCAGCATCTCCAGGCTGATCAATTTGGCTATGTGCACGTTTAACGCTTGAGCGTGCGGGTGCGTGGCGGCATACTTGCGCTTGCGCTCAAACAGTTGCGCTAGCGACGTCTGGACGCTGCGCTGAGAGACATTGCTGGATGGGGCCGAGGACAGCGGAGGTGAGGGTGTGGGTGCAGGCCGGTAGGCACTCGTGCCTGTGTCCTCAGAGGGGGGTTGGATCTCAGTGGCAGGTTGGGGCACAGGGGGAGAGGCAGTGGTGCAAACCGGAGGCGGTGAACGGCCTTCGTCCCACCTTGTGGGGTGCTTGGCCATCATATGCCTGCGCATGCTGTTGGTGTTGGCTCCCCAGCTGATCTTGGCGCGACAAAGGTTGCACACCACTGCTCGTCGGTCGTCAGGCGTCTCTGTGAAAAACTGCCACACCGTAGAGCACCTTGGCCTCTGCAGGGTGGCATGGCGCGAGGGGGCGCTTTGGGAAACAGTTGGTGGATTATTCGGTCTGGCCCTGCCTCTACCCCTGGCCACCGCACTGGCTCGGCCTGTGCCCACACCCTGACTTGGGCCTCCCCGTCCACGTCCTCTAGGCCTACCCCTACCCCTCAGCATGCTGTATTACCAGTAGTGCAGAAACAGAACGCTGTAATTAAATGTGCCGCTTATTGGCCTGTGGTTGGAGGCTGACTTCGCTTACGGAACGCACAGCAGAGCCAGGAAAGAATTTTGCGCAAGCCTGCTGTAACACTTAGCTGGCTGCGTATGAATTAGGACAACTACCCCCAGCAGAGACCCTGTACACTGAGGACGGTCACAGGCAGCCCAAATAGATTTTTTTTCCCAAATGTTTTTGGAAAGGCCCACTGCCTATATACACTAAATATGTCTTCTGTCCCTGCCTCACCACTACTGGCCCTGGACAATGTAAAATTACTGCAGGACGCAATGCTCTGGACGGCCGATATACAAAAAAAAAAAAAAAAGTGCAACACTGCAAAAAGCAGCCTCCACACTACTGCACACGGTTAGATGTCGCGCTAAGAAGGACCGTTGGGGTTCTTGAAGCCTAAAATAACTCCTAACGCTCTCCCTATAGCAGCACTGTCCCTGATCTCTGTCAGAATGCATCTGTGGCGAGCCACGGGAGGGGCCGATTTTTATACTCGGGTGACACCTGATCTCGCCAGCCACTCACTGCAGGGGGGTGGTATAGAGCTTGAACGTCACAGGGGGAAGTTGTAATGCCTTCCCTGTCTTTCTATTGGCCAGAAAAGCGCGCTAACGTCTCAGAGATGAAAGTGAAAGTAACTCGAACATCGCGTGGTGCTCGCCTCTAGTAACGAGCATCTCGAACACGCTAATACTCGAACGAGTATCAAGCTCGGACGAGTACGTTCGCTCATCTCTATTCATAACCCATCCGGAGGCATTTTTTGGTCTCTAGACATTCATCTGGGACCAAAGCTTCCGATACCAATGGGGTTTGCTCCACTCTGCTCCTTTTCCACTCTTCTGGGAGGGCTCTCTTTTTCTAGGAGCCTCCTGGAGGATCTTGAAGAGTTGGTAGGTATGTTACTGCCCTATCTCCCACCTCTTTCCATTTTGTAGAATTGTCCAGCAGCAGGGCCTTAGTGGTTCACGGAGAGGGATGCAAATGTTAGGAAGCATATATTGTTTTGCATTATAATACAATATTGCCTGTATTATTCTTCTATGGAGGGTGCATGTATAAAGTTCACCACAAGGGTGGAAGACCGGTCCCTGGAAACTTCCAGAGAAGAGCTTCCAGGGACACACTAGGCATTGTTATACCTAGGCCATGCGCAAGAAACAGTTCGCTGGTGAGTCTAGGCAGGAAGCGACCCATACTGGGATCCTACATGGAGGAGGGTGTAGAGCCATAGGCCATACTACTTGGGGAGCCACAGGTCTTGTAGTCCCCTCATCAGAGTTGCCGGACAAAAAAAAAAATTGTCTTTACTGCCCAACAGTAGAACATGAAATAGAGTCACCAGTCTATTTAGGCCAAGAGGGCTCAGCCTGGTGAGGCACTTACAGGGGTCAGTACTGGTACCACGTGCATCAATATCCTTTCTGCTCTGCAATAACTTCACTATCTGGTGGACAGAGTTAGAAGCGGTGCGCTCGGCACTCTCATAGGGCAGAGGGTAACCGTATTCCAAGGAACTCTCTTAAACTCACTCCCAAAAGTTTCTGTACTTCACCTCAGACTAGGTCACCTCTTAGCGACTCGAACATTGCCTGACTACTGCGGGCTGCAGCCTTAGGCTCCGCCCACAACCCATCATCCACACTAGGCCAGACCCAAACTACCGCTTGGAACAATGGATAATCAGAGTAATGGGAGCACTAAACCCCTTACACATGAACGCTCACCTATGATTTCTCCACCCTGAAGCTGTATTAATCCAATTGGTCGTCCCGCCCCCTGAAATTACTGAAAAGGGTTTTTTTAAAAATACATATAACCCAGAAAAAGAAAAAATGAGAATCCGATTTCCACATGACGTAAATAAACAGAGAACTAAAAGCTTTGACGTTTGTCAACGTCTATCAGACGAGGCCGCGGTATTCCCAGATCTGCTTAATGTGCACTACACGTGCTGTGGCAATAACCGGCAGCTTTATAATGGATTAGTCTATATCCACTCCTCGTGGACATAGAGGCGGTTTGACATGAACGTGGAAATTGCTGCATGTAATAGAGGGACTAATAAATATTAATCAATATTTGGCTGGAGGCCCAGGGGCCGTTCTGCGGCAATTTATCTGTTCACAGCAACTTTAAGCCCTTGTTACACATCGGTCGATAGATAAATGGGACAGGCAGCAGGTCAGTGTAACCGAGGTCCTGGTCCGTGTGCACCTCATCGAGAGGTTAAATTAATATATAAATTATAAAACACAATTATTTAAAATGTATGAACTATAATGGGTCAAAAAAAACCAATACTGAACAACTGCCCCGAAAGGGACGACCCCGCGCTGGCTCCTGACCTTACACATCCCTAATGAGCCCTGTATTAAAAAAGGACAAAAATGAAAAACCAAAAACAAGAAAAAGGACTTTACTTAAGATGTAAATAAAACATGCTACAGAAATTCTAGTGTTTTCCGAAGATTTTTTTTTTTACTAGAAGAAAATGAGGTCCATGAAGCAAGGATACACTCAGCGCGGCTTGAGAATCCAATACCACAGAGGCAGCCTCAATCTGCTCCATGCAGAGATGGGATCGGGATCGTGGTCAGATGAGGACAAAACAGACTTTTGTTTCTTAATACAGACTTCATTAGGGATGGATAAGGTGAGGGTCCAGCACGGAAATTGGGGAAGGGGGGGGGGGGGGGTCGCTCCTTTCAGGGCAGATGCTCTGCATGGTTAGACAATATAGGGCATGTCAGGGCCCTCCTCCATTCTACACACACTTTTTCCCAACAGTTTTTGGTCCCCTTTTGATATTTTTATATAATTTTAAATAAATTTAAATACAAAAAGTTACATTTCATCTTGATAACACAAAGCTGTGGCATCTGTGATCCATGATAAATTTTTGCTTTACCACAACTTCTCCTTCCAACGGGTGGGGTGTGTGTTATTTTTTGGACTGATATCACGCTGTGCGTGTAAATGTACACCCGGGTACCTAGCAGTCTCTAGTGAGTGCCAAACCACTGGGCAGGTGACACGGAAGTGGCAAAACGGGCATTTCGCAGTACTTCTGTGTAAATGCACCGTCGGAAGCAGATAAATCTCAGGTCAATAGGGTCTTTATACACAGAACGTATCGCTGAGCTGTTATTGTCCCTAGTACCACGACCAGGGGTGATCAACTGTTGTATGCAGTGGCCCCCCAGACAAGCACACTAGCAGGGGGCAGTGTGCCGCTCCACAGCATATCCAGGATTGAGGCGCTCACCCCGAGCTCTCCATCATCCATTTAGCACTCAAACTAACCCTGGATTCATCGCTAAAGAGAACCCGGTTCCACTCCGCAGCGTCCAATTTCACTGTTCACGCCAGCACCACAATCAAAATAGAATAGGCAGCATCAATATTTCTATTTTGACTGCAGCGCTGGTCTGGGTCGGACCCTTTGTGGCGTGCATCATCTTTTGCTACACTGTGCTCCGTTCTTTAGGCGAGTGTTGCTGACACTAGTTTTTAATCACTGCAAATGGAGGCGACAATGGGTGTCCGATGCTGTACATGTAATGGGGGCCAGGAGACCAAATGTCCTTCAGCCAACCATCTGGAAATGGTTCTGAGAGACACGGGTGTAACGATGGCGCCACCTGTCTCTGGATGGTGGACAATGAAACAGTTGGACCTGCTGTTGCCTGTGGTGGTCTGTAGGGGGTCCTGAGCCTGGCCACCTTGTGTGCCCCCATCCACTGGTCCCAACCCCTTCTAACAGTCTGGTCAGATGCTCCTCTACGGGTGGTCTGTAGGTAGTGTCCTGAGCCCGGCCACCTTGTGTGCCCTCACACATCCACTGGTCCCAACACCTCCTAAGAGTCTGGTCAGACCCTCCTCTCTACTGGTGGTCTGTAGGGGGCATCCTGAGCCTGGTCACCTTGTGTGCCCTCAGACATCCACTGGTCCCAAGGGCTCGGTGGGGGACAATTCATCGATACGACCATCCAGCTTCTCACATCCCAATAATGCGCCCCTCTCAGACTCTGGTAACAGGGTGAAATCTCTTCTCTGCGTTGTAGAGGCGTCTAGTGGTCAACAAGCTCCACACAAGCGGAAGAGGTCACCGCACACAAGGAGCCTCCAAGAGCTTCTTATAGGACAAGGAGGGAACTACTTTTAGGGTCTCGGGTGACAAGACCGTAAATCTAATCAGCACAACTCTCATCATTTACAGATCTGCCTGAGATGGAACCGCATGCCGGGGTCTGCAGCAAAAACAACAACTTCTTCTGGGGGCAGATTGGTATATTTTTTGACAAACATTCAAAAAACTACATTAGCCCCATTCAGATGTCCAAGTCCGCACGGCCAAGGATAGTTGTAGATGCAGAGGAAATAAAGTCTGGGAATACTTGATTGTGTTTGCCAAATAATGACATAAAAGACGAGACATCAATAGTGGAAAGGGGGATTAAAGCTCCGACACGCCCGAATTGTGGATTTTAGGTCTTCATCCATAACTCACGTTGTCGCACAATACGGGTCAATCTGCATTGTTCCTATTTTACCAAATAGCCAAGAAAATGTTCCCATCTGCATAACAAATCTGCAGCAAGATTCATGGCAAAACCCGCCTTCATGCTTTCTGCCATGTCTGTCCTTCCCCTAAAGGAGGGTACAGGTCTATAAGGAATAGCTACGGCACTCTGTGGTGCCCCGTGCCCCTCCCGATTACACCCATGCCCCTCTAACCCACGGACTGTGTGCAGTATTATAGCTCAGCGCCATTGTTTGGGAATTTCCCGTATCATCATACCGCAGCGTTAGAAGAACACCGGAAGCGCCGCCGTCATTAGAAAGCAGCTCAATCATCTTTATAATCTCCTTTTATGAAAATAATTCACTTTCATAAATTATTCAGTCCATGAAAATAAAAGGTTTCTCTGTAAATGGTTAGATCAGCGCTGCTTACAGTGAGGACAACGCAGCGAAACCGCGGACAATGCATTACCCGTGTTTATAGGGAACGCTACAGAATCATTTGGCTTCCATACAACAATCTTAGAAAATTCCCGCCAGTGGCAACAGCAAAGCATCCCCGATCCAGCGGGGCGACATCGTAAAGGTTAGTGGAGGAGTGTCAGCCGTCCGTTGTGTGAAGTCTTATCGAAGCACAAGACGTGTCCAGGCAGTGTGCGCCGCGTGTCATCGCAAACCCCAACAAGATCCTTCGTGGAATGAAGTCAGTCTATGAGAATCGAGTCCTCGTTGCTTCGTGATCTGGAGAGAAAACAGATCAGAGAATTAGAGTTACAGAGTAGTTTTTGTGGAAGTCCAAGAACATGACCGACTTCACCCAAAGGCAAAGAATGGAGTGTTCTACACAAGACGTCTAGAGGGTCACCGTCCATCGCAAGCCCCCAAGAAGAAGCTGAGATGTTGAGGATAAAGATAGCAAGTGGGCAGAGCACCATGTAGAAAGATGGTGGGTAGAGGAGCACGGAAATGCAGTGGTTCTAAGCAGAAGAATGGAGATTGGCTACTAGCATTATTAGGCTGGCAGCACCTAAGGCTAGGTAGGTTCAATACACAGGGTGAGGCAAAAGTCTGAATACACCAGTTTAACGGGTTTAATAATGAGCATATTGACTTCCAATGTGTGAAAGTATTAATTGGGAGGGAGGCTACATTTTTTTCTGGAGGATTGGTTTTTGGCGGCCATTTTGAACTCCTTATTGAATTCAGTTTAGGATTTTCAGATGGGAAAATGTCACGTGATCCATCAGTCTTGGCTTAAATTGACTCAAACATTG
Organism: Eleutherodactylus coqui; assembly: GCF_035609145.1. NCBI lineage: Eukaryota > Metazoa > Chordata > Amphibia > Anura > Eleutherodactylidae > Eleutherodactylus > Eleutherodactylus coqui. The sequence goes on from NC_089839.1 coordinate 308,580,543, forward strand.
GAAATATCAGTATTGCCCCGTCTTTACTTGTTTAGGAGTTAATGCGAGGGCAAAGTCGGTAAATGGTTTCTGACAGAAGGCCTTTTTTCATTGACTGATCTCTTAACATTGGGACATACCACCAGATGTTACAGGATACCATCTTCCCATCTGGGCTTTATGAGAACAGCGAGTTCCCACGTTACTTTCAACAGGATGGCGAACCTCTGCACTTTGCTGTGGCTGTACGCAGATGGCTGGATGTGCCATTCTCTGAGCACTGGATTGGGTGTACAGGTGCGGTAGGATGGCAGCCAAAGTTGCCAGACTTAATGCCTTTGGAGAGTTATCTCTGGGTCCATTTAAAGTCCCTTGTGTATGTGGGGGAAAGAAAAAAACCCAAAGCACACAATAGGGTTCACTTGATATCGCGAATCCTACAGAGCGGTGAAGAAATAATCACCTGCAGCTCTTTGAGGTGTCCACCATTCTGCTGGATGCGTAGGGTGAAACGTTTAATCCAGACTTTGTGAACATGCTGAACACGTCATGTAAAGCACTTTGTGAAACTTTGTCATCACTTAACCCTTAAACAAGTAAAGATAGGGCAAAACGGACACTTCCTGTGTGTCACTTCCAGACAAGATTGATCACATGACTTCCTTTCCCGAATCGAATTCAATATGGTGAAGTTCATGATGGCCACCAAAAGATTTGAAGTCATCCAGAGCTGCCGCAGCAAATGACCAATAGACCCCTCCTAATACCACAAAGCATTCTCTTCATTTGGATGCCAGAGACTGTATGAAGCTTCTGGTGACGCTGCGGCACTGAGATGAGCAACGAAACAGGAAAATCAGACATAATTGGGTTCACTGAAAACAGAAGCCCACCTTAGACAGCAGAAGATCGCAGGAGCCCCGTGTGCCGGACTGTTTGCGTAGTTATGCATTTCGAATAAGATGTTGTTGCCTTGTAGAAATTCATGAAGGTCTGTTTTTGGAAAACCATTTTCCTGGTAGTTCTGCGAACACAAATGACAAAAAGAGGAAAAAAAAAAAAGTAGAGTAGAGAAAGTGTAACACTATTAGGCCTCGGATTCTAGAAGACAAAGGTCATGTTATAACAGGAGACATGTTTCACCCTTTACATTCTGTGTGTGACTTGCAGTTATTGATATAGGCGGTCAGGAGTGACCAACCAGATTTTAAAAAAGTGAATTGAGACTCACAATTTTGTCTTTCATTAAAATCAATTAAAAACAAAAAAAAACAAAAAAACAGGTTCTTGAAATTGTTCAAGGGACATTTTAGAGGCCAGCAATGGATGAGTGGCGGTGGTAGCCCAGTGGTCAACACTGGTGCCCAATAACCGTGGGGCTCAAGGCTCAGACTCCCATCTAGATCAGATTAGCAATACAACTGTCCTTTTTGCCCCTATCAGAAAGTAGATGTTTTAGAGATTTTTGCTAAAAAAAAATTCTTATAATTATATATATATATATAAATAAATCAGACCAGGATGAGCCAACCTGATTTAGAAAAAAAAAACAATTTTATCACCCGGCCGATCATGACGAGCAACACTACTTGCAGTACCAGCAGTCGCCACCAATTTCATTCATAGAAACCTATGCAACAGCGCCCCCAGCCAAAATGAAGTCTAGAACTGAAAGTAAAATGCGACCATCGCTAGTATATATAATTACTCACCTTAATGGTTTCATAGGAGTCGGTTATAAGTGCAATAAAGAGGCTGAGAATCATGTAGATGAAGAGACTCATGAAGGAGTACAAGTAGAGTCTGCTGAACAGCCATACGAGGGTACTCTTCCGCTTAATTTGAGCAAAAGTGGCAAACATGTCATCCCCATTGACCAATGAGAAGAGACATTCCGCCACCGTGTTCAGATCCTCGAACTGTAACCAATAAGTGAAGGTTATTAGGTGACGATAAGGCTCATAGGTGCAGCAATAGTCTCTCCTATACTGGGAGCAGAACCGTACTGAATGGTTGGCATCAGGGTGAGATTAAAGGGGCATTCCGGGTATAGGAGGTTTTTTCAAGTTTTTATTGTGCGGAATGGAGCCACTACTGCACATGTGCGACCAGCGGCTCCATCCCCCACTACTGCACATGTGCGACCAGCGGCTCCATCCCCCACTACTGCACATGTGCGACCAGCGGCTCCATCCGCCACTACACTACAGAAATGGGAGTTTGCATCTTCAACTGTGAAATAGGGGGAACATGGGGCCCCAATTCTCTGGATTGGTGGGGATCCAAACACAAAACAAAAACAAAAACAAAACTTATAACCGGGATACTCTAAGTAGTCTGATGATTGCATCGTCCATCTTGGATGGGTGAAAACTGAACCCGAAACTGGCAGATCAGAGGGATCAGAATTTTGTCCTGAATCCAGAGGATTACCTTAAGGAGAGCGCCAAGTTGGTGTAGAGAGGTCCTATATGCGCCATGCAAATGCTCCCTGGGGGGGGCGGGGGGGTTGGGAGAAAAAGCCCCTCACCCAGCCAACCAGTATCCTGCTCCATACTGACAAGGGGCACAATCCCTTAAAAAAACAACAAAAAAAACCCAACTGCAGACGGGTGTCGTTTGCTTCTGCACAAGATACGGTTTTGGCTTACTGTATATCCTTAGTCATGGTACAAGGCCTGTTGAAAGGTCAAAGACGGACTTCTAGGGGAGTCACCTTCCAATAGGTGGCGCTGTGTAGGTACTTTTCCATCCTCTATTTGCACACTTAAAGCAGATATTCAGGACTTACTATTGGTGATCTATTCTCAATAGTTAATCAGCAGGAGAGGATGGGGGGATGGCACCGCTCTGGATCCCTGCTGATCAACGGATCGCTGGGCCACCATCAGTGTGGACAGTGCTGGAAGCAGATTGCACTGTTCTTATTGCAGTGGCTCAAGTTGGCACTGCAGGCACAGCTAACATTGAATACTATGCAATACCAACCTGGGCCACTGCAATGTTGACGGCACTATCCACTTCCAGCGCTGTCCGCCAGGCCACTGTCAGTGCAAACAGCTGATTGGTGGAGATCCCAAGAGAGACAGACCCACACCAACCTACGCACCGACCTAGAAGTTTTGGACTATGGCGACATGCTTGGCATTTAGGGTACGTCCACACGTAGTTGAAATGCTGCGGAATTTCAGATTTGGTCACGTGACCGGCGACTCACTAGGTTGTGGGGTGAAGTGTGACAGGGGTGCTATGTATTGCAAGGTGAGGGGGGAGCGCTGTAGCCGGTTGCGGATATGCATCTGAATCCTGGGAAAACTCCACAGCGACGGCACGGATTTTGATGCTTTATGTGGGAATGCTGCGCAATTTGCAGCAGAAATCCCGCAGCGTTTCCACTCCGTGTGAACGTACCCCCAGCCAGTATGTGAACTTGTAGCCACCTCACATCCAATCTGCTTGCATGGTTTCATTGCCGAGAATACAAGAGGTTGGAGACGTCGCCCCTAACAGAAACCACAAGCAGTTCTGGTCCCCCGTGGGGTCCCAGCGATGATCGATGCGCTAAATTGGCAAAGGAAATGTAGATCTATAATGTGACATTAAATGGAAGGATACGATCTGCAAGGATTAGACACTCAGGTGCTGACAGACATTAATTACACCACTAATGGACACTATGTGGTCGACTCCATTATTTACAGGCGTTTGGGGGATGGGTTTTACTTTAACCCCTTAATGACTGCCATACGGCGTTTACAGCGCAGATCTGATGCAACCCCTCTGAGGTCTTCAGAGGATACAGCACTATACGCTGATGGAGAGGCCATTACTAATAGGATATGCAATAACTAATTGGTGGGGGCTGAACCACTAGGACCTCCACCGATCCCAAAGTCCCCCATGTGACTGGAGCAGAGAACTCAAGCACTCGGCTATATCCAGCTTCCCACTGAAATGAATGGAGCGGCGGTCTGCACACTCGTCTGGGAAACTTTTAGGACCTCAATTCTTGGGGATCAGTAAGGGACCCAGCGGTCAGATCCCCACTGATCTTTAAGTTAACCCCTATCCATAGGCAAGGCTTAAGCAGCAAACATCCATGGCAGCCCTGGGAGCCTTCACAAGGTCCAAGGCTTCCATGAAACCTAAAGACCACCTTACAATCCTATCACGGCCAGGCCATTTGGGAGACAGAGGAAGCCCCCCCCCCCTCTGTTGAACCACTTAAATGGGGTTGTCAGAATTAATAGTGGTATCTAAATGGTTAGCGGTTGGGTTTGGCATTCACCATGATGGCCGGTTGTGGTTGGGTGTCAGCTGTATGAAGGCGGACACCCATGTTTGGCGAGGGGTCGGATCCCTCTTTCACTCCATATAAACCTTGCGCACGGCCAACAAAAAAAACGCATGTTAAAAGTTGCCGAGGGGTAAAGGATCGGTGAAGGTTTTCGCATTGCCGCCAATGGGCCAAGAGTTTCTGGGAGGTTTAGTCCCGCTTCTAACATGCACCTTCTCATGGTAGGGTCCCAGCACTATCCAGCCACAGAACGTGTACCCGAGGTAAATCATCCCCGCACAGCAGCAAAACCTTAAGACTTTGGGAAATGACGCTTGCATGGTCAGTATTAGAACCTGGAAGAAAGAAGAAGAGGGAGAGGCGGTAGTTCTCCATTAGAAATAAATAAAAAAATAAATGGATGCATAGAAAGTGCCTATTCTTTTTACCAGAAGTAGCGCCACTCTTGCTCATGGTTGTGTCCGGTACTGCAGCTCAACCCCACTTTAATAGGTTATTTAGGATTGAAAAAAACATGGCCGCTTTCTTCCAGTGCCGCACAAGTGAATGGGCCTTAGCTACAATACCACACAGCGCCTGTGGACAGGTGTGGCGCCACAACACCAAAACACGACCAACTGACGAGAGGGGTGCTGCTTCTAAGGGGAAGGAACAGACTTCTCTGAATCCATACAAACTGCACCAATGCCTATGGGCACAGAATGTGGTGCGTCTCCAATCTCTGCTGTGCATGCAGAGCTCAGGTCGTGGCATGACTATATATATATATGGCTCTTTGTAACTTAAGAGTAACTGCACTTCATAAAAACGTAACAGTTCATAGGGATACGGCAAAAGTTTTACACATTTCTCTTAACTTTCTCCTATACGGTACATTAAATGGTAGATCAGATTGATTTTTTTTGTACAAACAGATACATCATTTAATGTATAGGAGAAAGTTAAGAGAAATGTGTAAAACTTTTGCCGTATCCCTATGAACTGTTACGTTTTTATGAAGTGCAGTTACTTTAAGTAACAAAGAGCCACATACACATCTCTATATACACCATCTTGTCCTGTAAAAAACAAGCCCCCATATAGCTACAACAATAGGAAAAAAAAAAAAAAAAGTTACAAATCTCTGGCCCTGAAGGGGTTAAGGTAATGGAACTATTGCAAGTAGTACAGGAAACAAGTGGCGATGTATGCGGCAATCTCAGGAGATGACCATGCAGAGAAGACTAGGGTGCAGTCGGTGTAGTCGGGTCGTCTTCTCGTGTTCCCACCGCTGCAGGAGGCAGATGGATACAACTTTTTTACTCACATTGTACTTTTGGAAGTAGCCCAGGTATCGAATAACGCCGACCCAAACCAGCAAGGTGGATGTGCCAAGGAGGAGGCTGCACACGTCGTAGGAGGTCAGGTTCTGCAATCAGAAGAGGGCGACACGGTGTTAGTATATCTAATGATAAACCCAGGAGAGCAGTAGAGGGGGGCTGGCTGTGATGTATCCTGAGCCTGTTACACGGGTATTAAACGACTCTTAGCACAATTCCCCGTTCACACGTCCCGGCAGCCGGGTCACTCATCCTTACGGCCAAAAGCCCATGGCAGCATTATTACAGTAGGTCAGCACCCACGGCCATAGTGTCCGACCCAGAAAGAAGGGGAGCGTGTGGCTGGTCGAGTCTGCCACCAGCCCCTGAGGCAAGAATCCCCTCTCCACCGGGGAACCCCTATTAAATGATAGAAGAAAAAAAGTGTAGGAAAATACATTTCTGGGGAGTCTGGGGATGCCCCTCTGATACCTGCCTGTCCACTCACAAAGCCCCACAGACAGCGATAACGAGAGGACTTGTGTTGTCATTATGCGCATGCCGCCATGTAGTTCACGGATCGCATGCAGTGGTGGCTTTATGAGCAGACAGGTAGGCAAGTATACCAGAGGCATCCCCAGACTCAGCGGTTCAGCAACTACAATCCCTGTGGCAACTTATTGGGAAGCCCATAAACGAACGCCTTCCCTCCCCCTAGGGTGTAAGTGTATATCCTGGGTAGGAAGCAGTTCCTGCAAATTACCAAAGTTATGTTTTATGAACTGTGTAGGCTCAGAAGTCGAGCCCATGCCATCCCCAGCGGGGCTAGCTGTGTGATGGACAGCCAGCTTCTCATTGCAACAGCAGGGATCAGCGAGAACACTGATCCCTGCTGTTAACCCCTTACTTTGCACCATCCATGTTGATTGCAGCATGTAAAAGGGCTCATGCAGAGGGAGGGCACCTCCCTCTGTGAGGTTATCAGCCTTACCCCATTTAATTGGAGGGCTGATGGGTTGTCATTAGAGATGAGCGAGCCTACTCGGCCACGCCCCTTTTTCGCCCGAGCACCGTGATTTTCGAGTACTTCTGTACTCGGGCGAAAAGATTCAGGGGGCACCGTGGGTGAGTGGCGGGTTGCAGCCCCCCGAATCTTTTCACCCGAGTACTGAAGTACTCGAAAATCGCGGTGCTCGATCGAGTAAATACTCGAAACGAGTAGATTCGCTCATCTCTAGCTGTCATGGCAACCAGACTCCATACACTAGCCTGGGTCTTCCATGGCCTGTATTTGCCAGGATAAGTGATAATGCATTGCAGTACAGAAGTACTGCAGTGAATTATCAGAGTGATCATAGTGTTGCAGGTTTAAATCTGTGTTCATTTTGCCCCTCAGACGCGGGTTGCGGGCCACTTACCTTGGCTTTTATCTCCATCTTCATCACGGATCCGATAATGGTCATCAAATCGCTGATGATGATTATAATGTACCAGCCATTTATGAACTCTAAGCGATCGGCAGAGCAGACGCGGCGATTGTATCTCTTCAAGAAAAATTGTGCAAACCTCTGCAAGCAAACAAGACGACATCAGTACATATGTAAAGTTAATGCTGCCCCCTTGCGGTGAAGGTGATTTTTTTTTTTTTTTTTTTTTTTTAATTAAATCATCAGTAATGCTGATAGATTTTACATGTTTGTAGGTGTGAAAGAGTTAAATTTGAGACAAAATATCCTTTGGTACACTAGAACATGAACACTAGTAGCCAATGCTAGCACTTGCGATTTACAGGTAATTGCCAGGTTCAACCTGAGGGTGCGGCTGAACAACTAGCGTTATAAAAGGGGTCATGCCAGATGGATTTCCGACTTGAGGCCACTTCTATGCCCCAGAACGCAAAGTTGTGCAAGAACGGTTCCCATTCAAGTGAATCTGTTATTATTGGGCGGACAGTCTGAGCGGCCGCTGCAGAGAAAATGCTTGTGTAAGGGGCAGTCCTTTGGCCAGAGGAAAAAAACCTTTATAGTGGGTCACGAGTGGCTCCATCATCTCCCCTCGTTGTATCCAAAATATGGCCGGCCCAACCATGTACAGGGCCCGATATTAGCAACTGTGCTAAAGGAGTTTGTTACTTATCTGTTTGTGACGCCAGTGCCTCTTCCAAGTGCTAGATCACTCCAACCAAATGACAGGCCACAGTCACACAGTAGGCTTTAAACCAGAGGCACACAGTTTTCTTTTACTCACATTTTCAACAACAAGGTATTACAGTCTTTGATAAAACAGTTCAAGCACGGGTTTTTCCCTTTGACAGAACCTCTAACAGATTTGCATCTAGAAGTCACTCTTTGCTCCCGACCTACAGCTGCCGTCAGTCCCAGTTATCTGATGAACGAACTCCAGGTTGGGTCCAACGGCACGCAAACGGTTTAGTTGCTTTCGCCCAACTTGTTCTCGGGACTGCAGTAGTTAAGTGGGGAAAATGTGTGATCACCACCGACTCTTGAAACGGTACCCGAGCTCCAGTCCCCGGAGGGGATGTATCCCATGACAAATGAGATAGAGCCGAGACTCTGCACAGGCAGAAGCAGCAGAGCCTCACCCTCCCGCTCGCACGTCCTCCTCCACCGACTACATTTTTGTACTCCACTGACTCACTCCTCAAAATTCTGCCCCCAACCAAAACACATCACACACAGCAGGTTAGGGAGACAAGCGCACCACCAACATAGGTAACACTAACAGAACAGACACGAATACACAGAGATACAAAGACAATTCACAGAAGTACCCCAACTACCTAACCACTACACTTTAACCACCATAGCTTTCCCCGGCAATATCTGCCGATTTCCAAGAGCAGAACGAGTGGTGATCAACTGTTTGCTCTTGACCGCACACTTGGCACAACCCCCAGGGATGAACCTAGTCTCTATGCTGCCAGGGGCAAGTTATAGGAAGGCAACCCCCCACCCCCCACCCCCCCTCCATCCAAGGGCACATCTGCCATGAGATACAGTTGGGTCACACACCTGAGGCAGTGCCACCTTGCAGGAAGTGGGGTTGGGTGTGGCGGCAAGCCACTATATAAATTGGGTGCAGGGTCAGTGTCAACAGTTTGTTAGCAACCAGCCAGGATGGGCTGCATCTACAGACGACTAAGCGCAGCGTGTGGGTTGCAATGGCAGCCCGAGGCCTTTTGAAGGCTTGTCATGTATTCCTGCCCAACAGGCTTCTGGTATAAGTACAATATACTGCAGAAGATCACAAGTTCAAGTCCCCTATAGGGGCTAAAAAGTAAAAATAAAGTTTTATAATGATTAAGACAAAAACCCCACACACCTTTTCCCAGAATAAGCATAAGCAAAAAAAAAAAAAAAAAGCAGAAAACCTGTATTGTTACATACGTAAAAGTCTGAACTAGTAAAATACTGCATTATCTATGCTGCACAGCAAAAGGTCATAGAAGAAATGCAGAATACCAGAACTGGACCTTTTTGAGCACCCTCCACACCAAAAGGAATAGGCATAAGAAAAAAACAGAAAGAAACCAGATCTAAAAGTAGTTTGTAACAAAAAAAAAAAAAAAAAAAGTACTGATAAAAACTACAGCTTGCTCTTGAAAAGAAAGAGCTCCTACACCGCCCCATCCATGGGGAAAACGGTTCAAGTCTCAGAATGTTTTCACAAACTCCAATTTAAGTAGGTTTTTTTCCCCCTTATTTTTATATGCAGTTTTAAAAAAAAGTGTATGTACACAAATACTTTTAAAAGCTTCACAATATATTTTATGGCACCTTTAAAAACAACAACTTATCCCACAAAAAAACAAAAACACACCCACACATCGCAAAGTTGATGGAAAAATAAAGCTACGGTTCTTAAAAAGCAGAAAAAAAAAAAAAAAAAAAATTTAGGTCTTTTCCAGAGTGAAACGGCTCTTTGCACGACCTTTATTTCATCTGTGCACTTCCCCCCCCTTACAGACAAGCTGTCAGACACTTATGACGTGGGCCGAGTGCGGCACGCCGCTACTGAGAACCGTTACTTATTGATGATATACTGCCCAATTGTTGTTTAGGAGTTAGTAATATTGTAACCACCAAGTGCTGAGAACCCGGCAGAGGAGATCAGCGCTAGTTATCTAGTGACAGGACTAAGTGCAATTACTAACCAGTTTACAAAAAGATACGCAATTTGAACGTTGCATGCCAATTATATTTCAAAGTGTGATTGTTCCCAGCAAGAGAAACCAAGTAATCTTGTTGATATGAGACCTTGTAATGGCTAACAAATACATGATGTTACAGCGAGCTTTCAGACCACTCAGGGTCCTTCCACAGGCATAATGAAGTGGATCAGAAATTTATATAATATACAATATAATATAAAATATAATATATAATATAATCTACACACATACAGTGTGATTACCAGAACACAACGAGTAGAAAAATATCAGCGGACTATTTAAGTATTTAAAGATATGACAGTTTAATGGTCTCTGAATTAGTGCTAGGGGGTCACCAGGCCAGAGTGTTATCTGTGCTATAGTTTTCTCATGCTTCCCAGTCACGCATGAATCCTCTTGAAGAATTTAGAATTTTAAGTGTAAATTAATCACATCATGTCTGTGCCTTATCATAAGCATGTGTGTGTAAATATATATAATCTATCCATCTCTTCAAATCCATTCCATTATGCCCGAGGAAGAACCCCAAGAGGTTGGAAAGCTCGCTATAACATCAAGTATTTTCGTTAGCCATTAAAAATGTCTCATATCTACAAGATGACTTGGCTTCTCTTGCTGGGAACGATCACGTTTTGCTCTACAGGCGACACCGGACCGACATTTTTAAAAATTTTATATTCATTGCTGTAATAAACATTTTTTTCTGTAAAGTCCGATGTCCGCCTCGCCTCATGATACTTGTCCCGCCTCGTCTCCTGCGACCCCCTTGCATTTACATTCGTGACTGCTGTCCGCCACTCGCGCTCCTCTTCAGCACAAGCTACACACTTACCCTCTGCAGCTTTATGGCCAGAACAATGGAGCGAGTGCAGAGAATGAGAGAAACCAGACAGGTCAGGATGACAAAGCCGTCGAACACCAGCGTGTAGCGAGTGGTCTTCTGGACTGCAAGGGAAGCAAAGCCAAAGTCCATGACTGGGAAGACACAGCGGAACTACTGTACATCTTGTGCCGTGCAACGGCTAGAAGTGGCACTGCGGTACAAACTGTAACACTAACATAGATGGAAGTTATGACATATTACAACTTTCTGACTCTGTGGCAGACATCACAACCCCCAGGGTGTCCCCTTGGATTATATTGCTCAACAGCTGGTCAAGGGGGTCCCTGAGTAATATTTGGGGCTTCCTCAGCTTTGGGGAATGGGGGCTTGACTTCTGAGGCTGTAGGATGCAACACATTAGGCCGAGCCTCCGGGCCCAATGCAGCACCGGCCAGGACGCCGTGCACAAGATGGCACATGTGTGCCTACTGAGCCTGACGTGTTACCCATCCACCAATGAGTCACCTAAACATAGCCCAATGATAGTACTACCAGTGTAATGATAAATGGCAAACAGAAGAGGGCGCTCTTACACCCCATAGTAAACCATTAACCAATATAAGAAATAACTGGTTATTCCTGGCAAAGCATGGTAAGGGGCTGAGTTTACTTCATGCACCCCGTTACACAGCATCCCCCACACCTTGGGAAGAGAGGATGACCGGAAGGTGAGAGGGGATCTAAATAACCCATTCTTGCAGGGAGCGGGCACCGCTAAGCCCCTTGAGCAAGAGGAGCTGGGGTTAAAGGAGATGTCCCGCGCCGAAACGGGTTTTTTTTTTTTTAAACCCCCCCCCCGTTCGGCGCGAGACAACCCCGATGCAGGGGTTAAAAAAACCACCCGCACAGCGCTTACCTGAATCCCGGCGGTCCGGTGACTTCAATACTTACCGCTGAAGATGGCCGCCGGGATCCTCTATCTTCGTGGACCGCAGCTCTTCTGTGCGGTCCACTGCCGATTCCAGCCTCCTGATTGGCTGGAATCGGCACGTGACGGGGCGGAGCTACACGGAGCTACACGGAGCCCCATAGAGAACAGCAGAAGACCCGGACTGCGCAAGCGCGGCTAATTTGGCCATCGGAGGCCAAAAATTAGTCGGCACCATGGAGACCAGGACGCTAGCAACGGAGCAGGTAAGTAAAAAACTTTTTATAACTTCTGTATGGCTCATAATTAATGCACAATGTATATTACAAAGTGCATTATTATGGCCATACAGAAGTGTATAACCCCACTTGCTGCCTCGGGACATCTCCTTTAAATGCACAGCAGCCACTTCGTGACAGAGGGGTAGGGATGACATGGAAACCTACTGCAATGGACTGCCTAGGTTAGCCTACAATGTCCCAATCAGTCAGACCCCGCCCCATCGGGTCCTTTCCAAAAAGGGAATTCTGTCATCAGCAATTCCTTAATATGATTATTGAATTTGCTCAAACAGAAGAAAAAAAAACAAAAAAAACAAAAAAAAAAAAAAAACACAACAAAACAGACTCACAATAAAAACTATTCCTAAGGGCTCATGTCCACGGGCAAAATAAGAATTAAAATCCGCAGCGGATTTTAACTCTTCTCCCGCGCGCGGATCCGCACCCCATAGGGATGCATTGACCACCCGCGGGTAGATAAATACCCGCGGATCGTCAATAAAAGGGATTTTAAAAAAAATGGAGCATGGAAAAATCCGGACCATGCTCCATTTTCATGCGGGTCTCCCGCGGGGACGGCTCCCGCGGGCTTCTATTGAAGCCTATGGAAGCCGTCCGGATCCGCGGGAGACAAAAATCGGGATTTACTCACCCGCTCCGTTTCTTCTCTTCTCTGCGGCGCCATCTTCTCTCCGTCGCGGCCGGATCATTTTGCTTCGGACCGGCGCATGCGCGGGGCACGTCACCGACGTCATCATGCGCTTCCGCCGAGCCGAAGAAAGAAGATCCGGCCGCGAGGCAGAGAAGATGACGCCGCGGTGAAGAGAAGAAACGGAGCGGATGGGAGGTGAGTTAATTCTGATTTATTGTTATTTTCGGCGCTCATGTCCGCGGGGCAGGAGGGACCCGCTGCAGATTCTCCATGGAGAATCTGCAGCGGATCTGATTTTCCCCGTGGACATGAGGCCTAAGAGCGTCGGCCCGGAGCCGCGGAATCACTGCGACTTACTGGAGCCGACTATGTGCCAGTCCTTACAGTCCTGGATGGTCGCATCGCTATCGAAGAAGATCTTCATTTTGCCGCTGTGGGCCTCATTATTGAAGATGATCTGCGAAGAGAAGGAAACAAGATAAAACTCATCCGATTCCAGGAACTGAAAACATCATACAGAGAAACGGAAAATCCACGTTCTATTTTGTGGTGTTCAGGCAACAATTAACCACTTCACGACCACATTGTACATTTATGTTGTAGAGGGTGTATGGAGCCGCTCCATCCCCAGCGGCCATCAGCTGGTTGTGACAGCCGCCTCTGTTAACTGCCACGATCCGAGCGAACGGCTTAGATGCTGCGCTCAAGGCTGACTATGTGGCTAAACATGGGAGGGGATCCCCTTCTCATACCCCATTGTCGTGCCGCCACAAAGCATTATGGTGATTATTATTAGTGGCTGGCAATTGTGATTTGTTTGGACGCCAGTGCCCTTGGGCACAATTTGTAGTTGTGAGTGGTGAGGTGCGGAATAATAGACAGAGCCAGATATTCTGCTTACATTGTTGGAACCACGATATTATCAAATAAGGCCGTGAGATGGGGGGGGGGGGTTTTCTTAAATGACATTCAGTGCATAACGCCCAATTCCCACGCCGGATTTCCTGCAGCCATTAGATTCTATTGAACCCAATAGCTCAGTGTACATACTGCAGAATTCCGCAACATGAAGTTACCTGCGGCATGTCCTATTTGCCCTGGGAGTACGTGTGGACAGCTTCCATTGTAGTCAATGGAAGCCACCCATCACGCTATACTACCGCTGTAGCACAGCGGAAGTATAGCGTAATTACACACCCCGCCCACTGTGTCATGTGACACCGCCGGCGCGCCATGTGCTGTACTGCGCATGAGTGCTGGAGTGTCATGTGGGGCTTTGCGTAGTGGATCCGAAGGCAAGTATGGGGTCTTTGGGGGGGGGGGGCAGTGACGGACTCCACTGCGTTATTCCGCTTGTGCACGGCCGTGTGCATAAAACCCAACTGATACACAAATTGCAACAATGTAGCAACTCACTGGCTCCTGCAACCATTGTCTGGCTATTTATCACCCGTCACCTGACCAGTTTGTTGCAGCCAATCACAGCCCATCTGGTTGCTAGGCTACCTACCTCACCCGAGTCTCTATGCATTTTTTCTATCTTGTGCAGCTGCATAAAAATGTCCTAACTGGTTGCTAGGTTACCTGCACCCCTTGTGTAAACTGACTCAGATTAAACCCCTAGAGCCAGTTATTATATTCCCGATCCCCATAACTAAACAGTGCTATGTAGTGCTCCCCCATAAAAACACACTTTCAATACATAAATATCAGATTTTTTATTATAGTGCACATAAAAAATATCTATATTTATCCCACACAGTGGAGGCCATATAAGAAAAAAAAATACCATATATACTCAAGTATAAGCCTAGCTTTTCAGCACATTTTTTTTGTGCTGAAAAAGCCCTCCTCAACTTATACATGAGTCAAGGAGGGGTAAAAAAAACAACAAAAAAACAAAACAAACCCCCACACACACCTCCATACTCACCTCTTAGCCGGCGTCTGTGTCCCCAGCGGTGGTGCGGCAAGCTGCTTGAATTCTTGTGTTCCCGGTGGCGATGCAGAAAGCTGCTGGTAATCTCCCCACTGTCCTCTCTGCTCAGCTCTGTCATCCCCTGCTGTCAACACTGTGATTGGACGAGCACCAGCCAATCACAGCCAGCACTTGATCATTCACAGCCAATTGCAAGCTGCTTTAGAATTTTCCCCGCTGTCATCTCCCTGCTTGGCTTTTCAACGTAAGTGCTGTGATTGGATTGAGTGCTGGCTGTGATTGGCTGGCGTTCAATCCAATCACAGCGCTTACTTACACAGCACTGACAGAGGACGGTGGGGATGACAGCGGGGAGAATTCCCACAGGTTGCCGCACAGACGCTGGCTGGGAGGGGAGTATGGAGGGGGGGGGGGGGGGTTAACCTACTCTATGCTGGAGTATAGCTCAGCTTATACTCAAGTCAATAAGTTTTCCCAGTTTTTAGTGGTAAAGCCCATTGACTCAGCTTATACTCAGGTCTTTCACCGTGGCAAAAAAGTATCACAAAATTTTCTATCAGTTATTCACAGGTTAGGATTAAAAATTAACTTTTATTGATAAATGATAAAATTGACTTAGTCAAAGGCACATTACACAAACACAGTGATAATCTAAATAAATTTTTAGCTTAAAGGGGTTGTCCCGCGCCGAAACGGGGGGTTCGGCGCGAGACAAACCCAATGCATGTGTTAAAAACAAACAAAAAAAACCGTTTAGTACTTACCCGAATCCCCGCGCTGCGGCGACTTCTTCCTTACCTTAGCAAGATGGCTGCCGGGATCTTCACCCACGATGCACCGCGGGTCTTCTCCCATGGTGCACCGTGGGCTCTATGCGGTCCATTGCTGATTCCAGCCTCCTGATTGGCTGGAATCGGCACACGTGACGGGGCGGAGCTACGAGGACCAGCTCTCCGGCATGAGCGGCCCCATTCACCAGGGAGAAGACCGGACTGCGCAAGCGCGTCTAATCGGGCGATTAGACGCTGAAATTAGACGGCACCATGGAGACGAGGACGCCAGCAACGGAACAGGTAAGTGAATAACTTCTGTATGGCTCATATTTAATGCACGATGTACATTACAAAGTGCATTTATATGGCCATACAGAAGTGTATACCCCCACTTGCTTTCGCGGGACAACCCCTTTAAGCCAATAGGGAACCCATGATGCCTTAAAGGGGTTGTCCCGCGGCAGCAAGTGGGTCTATACACTTCTGTATGGCCATATTAATGCACTTTGTAATGTACATTGTGCATTAATTATGAGCCATACAGAAGTTATAAAAAGTTTTATACTTACCTGCTCCATTGCTAGCGTCCTCGTTCCCATGGAGCCGACTAATTTTCGCCCTCCGATGGCCAAATTAGCCGCGCTTGCGCAGTCCAGGTCTTCTCCTGTTCTCTATGGGGCTCCGTGTAGCTCTGTGTAGCTCCGCCCCGTCACGTGCCGATTCCAGCCAATCAGGAGGCTGGAATCGGCAATGGACCGCACAGAAGAGCTGCGGTCCACGGAGGAAGAGGATCCCGGCGGCCATCTTCACCGGTAAGTATAGAAGTCACCGGAGCGCGGGGATTAAGGTAAGCGCTTCGGTAAGCTTTCTTTAGGTCCCTGCATCGGGGTTGTCTCGCGCCGAACGGGGGGGGGGTTGAAAAAAAAAAAAAACCCGTTTCGGCGCGGGACAACCCCTTTAATAGGGAATACAAAATATTCACCATATATCAAAGTATGTTGATGCCTCTTTTTCTCTAACACACGTAATAAACTTTTTAATAAAGATGTATCAAGTTTCCCGTATTTGTGTTTATTTTATCTCTCTCATGCGTTAGACTCATTAGATACAGTATGCACAATCTAACATATCATTGTCATTTCTTTGTGACAAACTTCTTCCGTGATATATTGGGTTCCTATTAGGATAAATGGATAGATTGTGCACCAAATAATGATGACCATCCAAGAAAGTATCAAAGTGCACTCAAAGTGTTGTATATAATGACATAGGCTAGGAAAGAAATGTATTCACAATGTAGGACAGGCGTCTGTAGATAAAGTCCAACTACTTAGCAGGATAACAATTGAAGTTGGTTGTTGGTTGTTACATTTATCAACACCACAAAATCTTCCGTTTTTATCCAATGTAATGGGTGCTTCTATTCTTATTCTTTCTGTTGCCTCAAACACTTAGTGCAATATAGTATAAATGGTGCCACCATTCTCTATACTTCATTTTGCATCTGGGTATTCATATAAGGATCCCCCCAAAAATCCTTCTCATTGGGTATATTCAACCGAATTAACTATACAGCTAATAAGGCCGATCGTGTTGGCCAGCTGGACATCAGGCAGTGGAAGCGGCCATGTTGTCTGATTCCCCACATTCTATCAGAGTATATAAACCTTGGTTCATAGTAAAGCATGTATATCTGCTGCAGTACTTTGTGTTGGTTTACTTATGCCTGGAAACACCTGTGAGGACTACTGCTTGTTAGACGCTGAGACCTCTGTGTCCATTTCCTCAATTGCTACCTGCATGCTTTTAACTTGTATCATAGCATGTGAATAAGCCCCTCCACTACTCTAATACACCTCGACGCGTTTCCCTAACTACTAATCTTTATAGTCCGTTATCTCTGCATGTTGCTCACTACGAGCTGTACTGATGCTTTGCATTGGGGATTAAGATACAAACCCCTGTTGGAATTTGATTCAAATCCTCCTGATGGACTGACTATAAAGATTAGTAGTTAGGGAAACGCGTCGAGGTGTATTAGGTGTAAAAAAAGAACAAAAAAAAAACCCAATACTTACCTGGTCCGCGGCGTCCCGAAGATCTCCGGCGGTGCTTTGGCAAACGGCTAAGTCCTCCCCGTCTGCCTGCTCAGCTTCTGCTGGTGACAAGGCTTTAAATACCGCGTCTCCAGCAGAGCAAGCCCTGTGATTGGCTGCTGGCGCTGAGACTAGCCAGTCACAGCCAGTGCTCGATGAGCCAGTCAGCCATTCAGTGATGTCATCCGGACGCCGTGGACCAGGAAAGTATAAGCGTGTCCCCCCCCCCCTGAAAATAAGACACTGTGCCCTTTTGGGGGCAAAAAATATAAGACTGTCTTATTCTCAGGGAAACACGGTAGGTGGGTCTATGCAAGTTAGTTGGGGAGTTAGAAAAAGGCCCCATTTGCAAATTTTGAGCTTGTCTGGAGGTGAAGAGAACTTTTATTGAGTAGGAGAAAGTGTGCCTCGCCATACGAGGATCCCCAAGATGGAAGAGGCTGAAGCGATGACCTGATGTCTGCTTTGGGCCTAATTCACCCAGGTCCCCTCAGTGCTAGTGTGGAATACTGAGAAGGAGGGAGAGGAGCCGCCATGCAGTGCTGAGTGCAACTTCAATCTGAGTGTGTATTGGTAGAGAACTGGAGAGCGAGTAAAGAGTCCCCGGGAGCAGAACTCCACAGATAACTGGGACTGTGGCCTCGTCTGCCATTCTGCGAATCCCCCGTCACAACACTATTCTGTTTAGCACCTGGTAACTAACTGTTAATAGTTTATTCGCGTAAACGAGCTCTACCGTTTTGCTCAGGAAGTTACCCCTGTGCGCAGACTATTCATTCCAGCGTCTGGATTCACTACAGAGGACGGGACGGGGGCGTGACCAAGGACTTTACCGGAAACTGCGGATTGGGTTTTCCCTGTGAAATCCCCCCCAGCAGTAAACTTGGTCGGGTCCCGTGCTACCCCCCAGGGAGGAGATGGTGGAGCCCCGTGACCAGGCCTCAGTCTACCCCACTATCTCCTGGGCGGTGGGCCCGCTCCTCAGACGCTGCAGTGGTGCCACATAATATGGAGCTTAACCCATTACACACCAATATCAATGCACAACAAAAGCAGAGGGTACACCAAGAACAAGACTGCTCGGAGAGGTGCGCCTATAGGTTCTTTAAGGGTTTAATATATATTTGCTGTCTGTGGCTTCTAAGTCTTAATAACCATTTGTATATCTTTCATCTTCACAAGCTTCCTTCTCTTGCACAAGGTCTGTTTTATTGTGCATTAAAAACTGATGGAAATGTAGGAAATTAAATAAACTTTGTGGTTGCAAAGTTGGTCATTTAATTTAAAAAAAAAAACAAGCAAACAGAAAAACCCAAAAATCTTTTAATTGATGCCTTGATACAGTTCCTTGTGCTGCCAGAAGAGGGCGGTAAATCCATGACCGTATAGTTTGAATAGATTAAGCTGCTGCAGTGACTAACTCATAATTTAAGTTTTTTTGTTTTTTTTTTTACTTCCAGAGGGAACAGAAAACTATCACAGCGCAATTCAGATATTCTTTAATTGGAGCGTCAAGATGATTAGAGCTGGCCATACACATTAGATTGATGTCCGTCAAACATGCAGATTCTGGTGGATTCGGCCAACCAACTAGTGTTTATAGGGGCCCCGCAAGTATTTAGTAAGGTTACATGCAGCTTAAATCTACCTGCACCACAAATCCCCAGCATTCCTCCACATCTGTGTAACATTTTGTTACGGAAAGCATACATGCCGGCGCCCGGACCCTACTGACCTATCCCTAAAACCTCTGTGCTGCCAACACCATCCTAGACCACCGGGGAAACCCTGAGCCAGATACCAGGACCCCCTCATATGTCCACATGGCCAAAGAATACTCAACACTGGTGACCCAATTATCCACTTGTCTAGAACAGTCCGTACTCGCCTTATTGTGGAAGGTGTAGCAGTCGGGCAGCTCGCGGACTCTGATCGTTTGCAGGTCAATTCCTTTCAGCCTGAAGGAGATTTCAACTTTAATAAGCCTAAAACAAAAGACAGCAACAATAAACCCTCATCATCTACCAACCTTATAGCGCCGGGCAATAAGACACCAAGTAAAGCAGCACGACGACAATATGAGATCTTACCTGTAAAACTCCAGATTGAAGAAGGAATTATTTATGAGGGAGTCGCGGGGCAGACTGTTGGCCGACAGCTCCGGCTCCAAGTGCAAACACTCTAATGATACAAGAGCCAAGCGGTTACATATGTACACAAATAGAAGACGTTCCCACGGTTCATACACCCTCCACAAGAATGAAGAGGAGCCTATATGGGCTTTAATAACCAGCAGCAGGTAATGCAGACCAGTAATATAGACCGCCTCAGAAAACACCGCAACATGCAGCAACAAAAGCTTCAGGGTAGGTTCAGATAACAAGTTATGGAAATGGATGACGTTTGGGCCAATCATGGAATCAGGGAGCACCACGATAGGGGAAACCAGCCTGTGGAGGCATCTTTGGAGACATTGTCACACCTACAGCAGTTGCTTTGTGTGTCTGGATAAAAATATTAAGGCGTGAAGACGCCATCGACAGACCCTTTATCGAGGTTACATAGTCGTTTCATCATACGGCTTGGTACCACTGGTTGGTATTTGCACTACAATGCGGTAGAAACTCAATGGGATGCCACAACGGTTAGTTGAATTTGCAGACCGTGGTCAGCAGCAGAAAATGTGCGTCATTGTAGTGGAACACCGAGACCAACATCACAAAGCAGAGATCAATGCATCCGGCGTCACGCAGCAGCAGCTCCACGGCTGGTGATATTTGGTGGAGCATGCGGGCAGATTTGGATGTTCCAGTATTCACATTTTTGTCTAGATCGGCTGAGGCAGGCTTGTGGTCAGGCCGTCTGCTGTGAAGCCTGTATCTCACACCATATGGTTGTGAATGCCTGCATCATGGATACGGAACTACATGGTGTGACAAATGTCTTGGTGTGGAGTTTAGCGACAAATCAAGATTCTATGTCAGCAATGGCGCCACTGAGCGGTGGCCAGGAAGCGGCATGGTAATTGGATCGATCCTTACGGCATTGAGAGCGCCACACAACTCAACATGAAGCCATAGTTTGTGAGTGCCAGCCAATCATCTCTAGTACGTGAAGCAGGTGGTGGTGTACGGCGCAGCGGTGACGGGGGGCTGCACAAAAAAAAATAAATTCTTTACTGAACGATGGTAGTTACATTTTAGCACTCCATAGCAAGGTGATGATTACTTGAATGTTAGACTCAACAGTATGTAGCATTTAACCCTCGGCAGCAGCAAATCACCTTCACAGTACATACTGGCAGTTGGCCAACACTGGCTCACCTACATACCCAGAGACTGACCCAATTGGCCCCCCCTTATGGGCTATGTCCTTACATTAGGAACATTTGACATCGTTGACTCCATTCTTTACCCCTCAAGGTCCTTTCTGCTTCGATACTTCTTAAAACTATACCGATCAGGTGACCTGCTGCGCCATGACATCCCACATATATATCTGCAACACATTACACTAACGAACCCATTACCCCTCGAACTACTGCCGGCCTGCAAACCCTTCAAACAGTCTTTTCTTGGGTTTACACACTCCGATTCATGCCCCCCCCCCCCCACTTACTACTTGATGGCGGGAGATTCACCTCAACCGCACTTGATCCCCTGTATCATTTAGCGCTACATATCAAAGCTCCTAATCACGCTGCCCTTTTGTTGAAACCCTCGCTCGAGGGACAAGTCATTGTATTTAGTTTGCCCCTTCTCACAGCCCTTCTACACCAAGCAGGTTAAACACAGCTCTATCCACATCCACTGCACTCCGAGATGATGGCGCAGAGGATTCCTTATATAACAAAAGATGGCGGCTGGTAACTCTTGTGAGAGGGGTCGGGCTTTACACTTGTAAATGAAGGTTCGCTCAAATATATTAGTTTGTGCGAATATTCCCACTTGCCCTCGCATCACCCCATTACATATGCACCAGGGCCCATTGATGGCACAGTTGATGTACTGCAGTCCGCTGCACTGCCATATTTTTGGAGCACACCCAACGCCGTTTTCCATCAGCATAAAGTATGGCCCCACGCAGGCCACACAGCAAGGTGTCCAGGTGACTTCTTGTCCAGCAGGATCCCTAGATCTCTCTCAAGTTGAGATTCTGTGGGACACGATTGGACATGGAGTGATCGCTCTTCCACAGCCTCGGGTCCACTGTAGTCAACGCCGCATGGTCAGCACCGCGCCAGGATGGGATTTCAGCACTCATTAAATCGATGCCACATCACACCAACCCTGCAGTACTACACCACCTTGCAGGGCAGACCATGGCGCACCTTTGGTTTTCAAAAGTAGCCATGCAACAATGGCCAAGCACATCGTCATACGTGTAAGATAAATGTAATATCACTCTGGGGCGCCAGTTTGAAATGTAGAACATTTGATAGGGTGATTGTTCACCGAGGGTTAATAGCCATCATCCAACATGGTGACGCACCACTTACTAATTATCCTGGCTATTGGGCCCCAGGAGACGGGAGAGCGACTGAAATTAAAATGGTCCATTTTAAGAATATTCACTCATATCAAAGACTCCTCCAAACATGGAGGTCTTTTCAATAAAATGTAAAAGTTGTATAAACTAAGTCTGAAGAGTTCGTCCGGATCCGGATTTAGACACCCAAATATTTTATAGTGAAACGCTGCCACTTAAAACTAGAAGCAAAACTGTAGGCAAGGAGCCTCTTGTTGGGGGAGGGGAACGCTGAGGATAGCAGATATTTAAGCAGTTACTTTGAAGTTACTTAAGTCTCCAAAATGGGAAGATTCTCATAAGATGTCTGAAGATCCGTGTCTGGAGCAGTAAGATATAAAAAGCAGGTCGTCTGCAAAAACGGACATCTTGTGAATTGTGGAGCCCAATTGTGTCCCCTGTATGAAGGAATTGACCCTCATGGCATAAGCCAAGTATTCCATGACAGACATAAAAGAGGACATAGAAACGGGCCGAGATTGGGTTGTCCCAATAGCAAGCAGGGAAGATAAGGTACCATTTATCCTAAGGGCCCTTTAACATGGGCCGATAAATTGTTCTGATTCTTGCATCCAGCGGGAATCTAAATGATTATGTGTAAAGGCACGCCCCGACTGGATGATAGAGAATTTGTTCACTTCTTGTTTATCATTTTCTACATGGAGAACACTGAACAATGGATTGGCCTTGTAAACAGGCAGTTCGTCATCTATGAACGACTGCCTGTTTACAGTGAATGTAAGCGGGCTCCTCATCCGCTGGTCCTAAAAGCCACTAGGCGCCTGCAAGTGCCCTATAAAAGGCATTAAATCTGCATCACAGCTCAGTGTGGCGCAGGGAGAACTGTGTGAGCACAGCTATAATGTAGAAGACGGGGACAGTTGAGCCCTGCTTGGGACCGAGTACACTGTGTGGAGAGCGGCCAGCATGCAAGCAGCACAATGGCTGCCCTAGACTGGGAGTAATGCCAGAGCGAGAGTGACAAGAGCAGCGCAGGTAGCAGCAGCGAAGGGACCCCGACGACCAGGGGCCGAACATGTCAAGCCGCACGGAAGAAGAGGGAATTTCTTCATGCCAATGAATTTGATGGGGACATCACCATAGATCCAGATATCGAGCTGCAGAATGCGCAAGTCCAGGGTAGTGTTCACACACAAGGGACTGACTGATGTGTCTCCCCAGAAGGGGATACAGGGAATTCAAGAATTGCAATTGGTTATGACAGTGTGACTGGGGACAAGGCACTGAGTAGTGGCGGTACATGCCAGCGTACGCGAGACAAGAGTTTGTTTTGCATCTACAATGCGTTTGAGTCCTCTGTGATGCGAAGCTCCTATATTGGTGATGTACTCCGGCAATGATGGCCAGTGGGACTGTGATGTTGCCGTGCCACAGACCTGCTAGAATATAGTATGGAGCACGGCGATATATATGGAGTATCAGGACGACAGTGGTTAGTCATGATTGTAGTTCTGCATTTGCCTCCATCTGTCACCACTGTGCCATCCATCGGCTTCAGAAGAGTCAGATAATGTCCAAGGATCATTCATTACTGTATTAATTATAACTTCATTGCCACCTCTTGGGGTAGAGGATTGCCATAGTCAGACTGCTCTAACTGCAAAGAACCCCTTCTTGTACGGATGCTTGAATCCAGGATTTTTCTGCAGATGAAGGGTGTCCCTCATCTAAAAGATGGTTGTAACAAAATGATACTAATAGATAGTCACCATCTTTGCGCGTCAGTCTGCCACGTTTCTGGTCCGGGGAAAGTGGAGTGGACCCCGGCAGATAGGCAAGTGTATTTCCTGCCAAGCAGAGCTCATCCGTATTCATCCCACTGCCTGTCACACCTGGTGCAGAGGGGCCTTTGATCCAATTTGCTCCTCTTGGAACCAGCATGAAAGCCCTTCATTGTAATAAAATTAGCCAGGAGATCCCATTGTCTCCCACCCCTCTGATACACATTCTCTAGACTTGCTGACTGCGATGTCCCATCTCAGTGGAGGGAAAAAGAAGAAAAAAAATGAAATCAATAACAGGGATTAGAGGGCATTCGAATGACTCCGCTCAACAGCAGGTATATTTTCGAAACAGTGAGTTTATCACGGATGTAGTGCATCACTGTGTTATCCAAGGAATCGCATACCTGCAAAGCTAATCATCTGTCACAGGTCATGCTTGGTATCCAGTGGTAGGTAAAGGCATGATATAAAATATGGCAGCCATAGCTTCCCTATTGGAGTGTCTGCTAGGGAAATCTGGCCAAGGTGTTACACTGGGTCTGCACATCTACTTAGCCCTTCAATTGTGTCATACGGAACAGTGGAGGTGTGGCTCAGAGAAGACTGTAAAATTAGGAGGGGGGGGAGGGGGGTTGTCCTCCACAATTTGTCAGACCCGTCACTAGGATGAATTTTCCTTACAGACGTATGCATAAGCATTATAGATGAGCGAGTATACTCGCTAAAGGCAATTGCTCGAGGGAGCATTGCCTTTAGCGAGTATCTCCCCCCGTTCAAGACTGCAGGTTCGGGTGCCGGCGGCGGGCAGGGAGCTGCGGGGGAGAGCGGGGCGGAACGGAGGGGAGATCTCTCTCTCCCTCTCCCCCCCCCCCGCTCCCTCCTGCTGACTGCCGCTACTCACCGCTCCCCCGTGCCGGCACCCGAACCTGCAGTCTCGAGCGGGGGAGATACTCGCTAAAGGCAATGCTCGCTCGAGCAATTGCCTTTAGCAAGTATACTCGATCACTAATAAGCAGTAATTTAGTGTAACATACCTGTGTCCACTGTAGGGTCTATATGGAAGGTGTCATTGGATGGGTGGATGGACCCCCGGTGGTATTGCTGTTTACAGATCTTCAGACTTTTTTTCTTCTCCTTGTAACTGATTGTACCGAGCGAGAGGTTACCGATCTGACGGTACTACAGAGACAGCAGGAAGGGATAATATTTACCAATATCTAGGTAGAGAACAAGTGTTGAAGGTTGAGCTTTACATTGATACAAAGCTAAAGAGGTTGAAGCCGCCGCATGCAGACAAACCACATTACCCGCAGCAGCTAATGCCTGCATGATTTTGTTGGTAGTCCATGCAGCCACTGGCAGTCAATTTCAGTTTATGCACTGAGCTGATTTTTGCAGGCAGCTACGTTCCCACTGCAGTGGACAGGCTTTGTACTGCAGGCATTGACTTCACTGGGAACTTTGCATGCAATACCATACCTGGCCACTGCAGTGGAAACAGAGCTGTCTGCGGAAATCAGCTCAGTGCATCAGCAGGGATCCCTGGCGATGGACCACCTCCAATTTACTATTCAGGACAGGGCATTAGCAGTTACAGCTGGGCAACCTGCTTTATAGAGATTCTTCACTCAATTATTGGAAAAAACCCAAATAAAAGGGTTTCTCTGGGACTTGAACATTGATGACTGATCCTCATGATAGGTAGGTCAATGGTTGATTGGCCGGAGTCTGCCACTCAGGACCCCTGGTGATCAGCTAATACTGGACCTGTTTTCAGTTGCATTTAGAGAGGTCTTACAACAGATGTTCTAGACATTTACACAATGGATGTGTTTTGTAACCTGTGCAGGGGAGGAGGTGAGCTGTGGCCCTCAACAATACACATCCATAGGAGAGTATTGTAGGCATACTCTGTAGCTGCCACACTAGGATGTGCTTACTATGGCAAGCTCAAACCCATTCACTAAAGTGGAGCTGTGCTGCATTACCAGATGCAACCTGTGGACAGATGTGGCACTGTAGCCATAATTTCCAAAGAACAGTAAATAACTTTATTTATATTGGCCAACAAGGATGATGTGGATGGGCAGATCCCAGGTGGGGAGCATGGGGTAGATCTGCATTACATCACTGTTTTACCCGGTCAATGACATAGAAGATGCTTTGATAAAGGTCTTCCTGCGTGTAGACGGTGCGGCAGTAGTCATCCTCATCGACGCCCGTATAGCCCTTAATAAAGAGGTGCTTGAACGCCATCGTGTTCTCTTCCTTGAAGGACACAACAAGTTGATTGCTTAACCCGAAGAGGATCAGCTAAAAAAGAGTGAAGGGAAACAAGATGATAAGAAGGAAGTCTCCTCAGACGTCAAACTAAAGATGGACCTCCAAGACATAACAGGGCAGGTAGCAAGACGCTGCTGGATACAACCGCCAAGACATAACGGGGCAGGTAGCAAGACGTTGCTGGATACAACCGCCAAGACACAACGGGGCAGGTAGCAAGACGTTGCTGGATACAACCGCCAAGACATAACGGGGCAGGTAGCAAGACGTTGCTGGATACAACCGCCAAGACACAACGGGGCAGGTAGCAAGACGCTGCTGGATACAACCGCCAAGACATAACGGGGCAGGTAGCAAGACGCTGCTGGATACAACCGCCAAGACATAACGGGGCAGGTAGCAAGACGTTGCTGGATACAACCGCCAAGACATAACGGGGCAGGTAGCAAGACGTTGCTGGATACAACCACCAAGACATAACGGGGCAGGTAGCAAGACGCTGCTGGATACAACCGCCAAGACATAACGGGGCAGGTAGCAAGACGTTGCTGGATACAACCGCCAAGGCATAACGGGGCAGGTAGCAAGACGCTGCTGGATACAACCACCAAGGCATAACGGGGCAGGTAGCAAGACGTTGCTGGATACAACCGCCAAGACATAACGGGGCAGATAGCAAGACGCTGCTGGATACAACCACCAAGGCATAACGGGGCAGGTAGCAAGACGCTGCTGGATACAACCACCAAGGCATACCGGGGCAGGTAGCAAGACGTTGCTGGATACAACCGCCAAGGCATAACGGGGCAGGTAGCAAGACGCTGCTGGATACAACCACCAAGGCATAACAGGGCAGGTAGCAAGACGTTGCTGGATACAACCGCCAAGGCATAACGGGGCAGGTAGCAAGACGTTGCTGGATACAACCGCCAAGGCATAACAGGGCAGGTAGCAAGACGTTGCTGGATACAACCGCCAAGGCATAACAGGGCAGGTAGCAAGACGTTGCTGGATACAACCACCAAGGCATAACGGGGCAGGTAGCAAGACGTTGCTGGATACAACCACCAAGGCATACCGGGGCAGGTAGCAAGACGCTGCTGGATACAACCGCCAAGGCATAACGGGGCAGGTAGCAAGACGCTGCTGGATACAACCACGAAGAACACAAGACTGAACGTCTCCACAGGACATCCTTACCGAGGTTGGTTCCTCACACACGATCACTTACCTGTGTGGTCACCATCACAATCTTCAGGACCTGGATGACGAGTTTCCATGGAATCTGGCGCCGCGCTCGGTACTTCTCACAAGGATTCATAAAATAAAACTTCAGATCTTCCTGCAGTTTTATGGCTTCTCTCTCCATCTCAGACTGATCCATGGACGTCCCTCTGTTCAGGGCAAAGAAAGTTTGCAGAGTTACTAATGAAGCAGGTGGATGGCGGCTTTATGGCGTGGTGGTGACAGACTGAGGCGGAATATGATCCCGTGCCATTGCCCTGAGACAGGGGAATGGGGCTCACAACTGGCGATTCATGCCCCTCTGCTGCTCTCCTCCCTTGCCTGCTGTGGCAGCGGCGGAGGGGGTTCATTCACACAGCCCCTCCGCATTGACAAGTTTGGCGCTAGGAAGTGCCCATTCACTCATCTTCTGTCCCCTCCATCTCTGACCAGGACGGCACTCTGGAACGCTGATCTGAGTCGCCCGACTGCTTCAATCACTAAGAGGAGGTCCGGCAGGGTTACCCCCTTACACCTCGATAAGACCACAGTCACACCTGGTTTCAGACCAACAAGAATACTGGAAGTGCCGACAGACCCTCACTGCATATATTGGGGGCGGCGGTTTGGCTTTTGACATGCTACCCTAGATTATCCTAGATGAAATAGCCCAGCATGCTGCACCCCATCAGCCAGGATTTAATTCCAGGGGCCCAAGGGGTGCAGGCTGTTTGCAGCACATACACTAATGTAGCCGCATGCAGAGACCACCGCCCCGGTGACGGACCACCAGATTAGAGACCAATAAATAAGTTCCAAGCAAGCAGCGGATGGAGATGGGACCTGCGGTTCTTCTAGCCCGCGCCTGCAGCCAACATACTGATGCCCTATATTTGCTAGAGACATTCCCTCTTACCCGATGCGTACACAGCGCAACCACCAAAATCCCTGCCCGGGGCCCCAAATGCCAACTGGGGACCCCATTACACACAGCAATTCCCCAATGCTGTCAGAAGTTCCCCCAGCAGTATGGCTCTGACCATAAACTACAATGGAGGGAACTGATGATCGAACGCCACCTACTTACAGACGGTTATAGAACTGCTCTTATCTGCCGGCACACAGCATGAACGCTGCGGGAAGTTCCCAGCGAGACGTTATGCAAGTGTCTCTGTTGCTCTACACTACCAGGGCAAGAAGAAACTGGAACGCCTCCCTTCAGCCACATAGTATACATCCAGGATTAGAAAACCATGACTGCTGCCTTCCACAAACAGCGCTGCACCTGTCCACAGGTTATATGTGGTATTGCAGCTCAGCTGCATTCACTTCAATAGAGTTGAGCAGCAATACCAGACTTACCTGTGAACAGGTGAGGTTCTAGTTCAGCAAGAAAGCAGCCATGTTTTCCTAATCCTGTACAAACCTTTCAAGAGGTGTCCGCAACTGGCATTAAAACTCTTCTAAACCATCTTCTAACAGTGAAACAGCAAAATCATCTTGATTTCCACAAGACTAAGAACGTAACGGTTACAAGCTTCCTCCGACTAAAAACCTGTAAATGTACCAGACTATGTTGGCATGCATTTTAGACTACCTGTCAGATGTTCATTGCAGAGCCTGGACCAAGCTCCGCCCACGGGTACAGCACCAGGACCAAGCTCCGCCCACGGGTACAGCACCAGGACCAAGCTCCGCCCACGGGTACAGCACCAGGACCAAGCTCCGCCCACGGGTACAGCACCAGGACCAAGCTCCGCCCACGGGTACAGCACCAGGACCAAGCTCCGTACATGAATACAGTAGCAGAATTAAGTTATTGTGCTGCGGGGGCACCGATGGACTAACCACAGCATCTTGGGTCATAGAGAAGACGACTGAGCCAGGAAGAGGTTGATTCATGCAGCTCCACAGGATGCAGTTGCATGGAAGATCTGGTTGGTAGAGCTAAGCAGGTGGAAGGGGGAGGCGTTGGTGGTGCGATTGCCCTCAACAATAAGCTGGCAGCCAATATACTGTGACCATACAAGTCATATGTAGCTGAGGCCGGCCATGTGCTCCATTCAGTGACACTCTGATCCCATTATCCCCATCCATGGAAGTCCCAGTGGTCAGACCGCCCCCCCCCCCCCCACCAATCAGCCAGTTATCGCCTTTTCTGCGTATAGGGAATAAATCAATTTTGTTGGATAACCCCCTTAATTAGGCCACTGGAAATAGGCAATAGCCACTAAACCATTCTGGACCACCATGAGTATGACAAATGCCCCCAGTGACCCGTATAGACACCCCCCCCAGCTAGAAAAAAAAAAAAATCATTGACGTAGAAAGTTGATAATTCTTACAAATTGTGAAACTTCACCTTCGTCACACCAACGCACTTTGAACATCTAGATGCGCTGAGGCGAGCGGTCATAATGTTTCCCCCAGTGCCCCCATATGTCCTGCAGTCCAGGAGGGTCCGCAGAACTTACTTACAGATCTATAAGTTCCTCGTCCTCCAGATCAGGCAGGGAGAAGAGGTCCGTTATAGGGAAGTCACCCATCCCTTCTGAGCAGTGCCCCCTCTATCGGCACAGCTTGGCATCTAGGCACGGTGGGTCTGCTCCGTAATCCGGATCATCTTCGGACAACACAGACGAGGAGAACTTGTTAGGAGGAATAAACCTCACGAGACGCGGCGAGTCTCACAGGGTAAAGGCTGGAAAATCTTGGCAGAGATCAATATCCTCATATTCTGTGCAAAGGTGAAGCTCAGTCATGTGCGCCGTACACAGAGGCGGGTACTCTGCACTGCCACCCGGACGGAAGACGACTTGTTTGCCTGGCAGGGAGGTTGGCTACATCTTGTTTCCTTCTTCCTGCGCTTCATATGAAACGGCAGAAGTTCTCGTCATGCAAATATCTTCAGAGCTGTTTGCACTGGCGTCGCCGAAAACCTGACGTCTCCGGAGATCTGTTATGTAATGACTACACAGGGTAGAGGAGCAAGCGCTCAACTTCTGGCTACTTACTAATAGTGCCGTCCGCCAAAGGCTGGTCCAGATCAGACAAAACATTAATACAAACTATTCGGGGATTTGGAGTGAACAGAGGGGCGTCTTCTGTGTGGGATCATCAGCTCTTGACCAAAGCGAAGGGTAGTTATAAAGAGCGTCTCTCACTCTGGAGGACCCGACCTGTTCTACATTACAAGAACAACCCATTGATATGAATGGATGCTGTGTAATGCTTCATGCCCCCTGTGGGGGCGCTGCAGGGAAATTGAACACTCACTGAAAAGTTTCCACATAGGCTACAGCTGACTGCAGAGTTGTCTTAGTGTGTGTGGCACTTTAGGATCTGCTGAATGTCAATGGGCCCTTCTATCAAGCAGGGATTGTCCAAAGCAGAGAACCCCTTTATATGCACTCCTGAGAAGGCGGAGGGGTGCGAGTGGGGGCAGTAGGTGATGTAGTGTTCGTTTACATACATATTAAGTTAGACGTTCATATTTGATAACTGCATGTTCATAGGGATAAGGGATCAGCAGCAACCAAGCACATCCGGTGACACTGATCTCCTGGAAGACCAAAGCAAGAAGTTAGAACCCAAAAAGCAAATACCCAGGAAAAGTCGGGGGGGGGGGGGGGGGGGTGTCACTCTGGTGATTTTTTAAAATTCATTCACTATGTATCTATTCCCCAGTATATACGAGTCAGCTAGAGTTATCTTGGTTAGTTACTCCTTCCTATCTGAATCTCCTTTCTCCTCCGATGGTCATGTGATCTCAGTTCTGACCCGCTCAGATCTACTTGGGTTATGCGTTTGAGAACCTGACTAGAAACTAGTCTGTGAGATGCTTTTACATGGACCGACCACAGAACCTGCCTGCAGGGAGACAGACACGCCTATCACCGTGACCAATGATGATCACACAGATAGAATAGAGGAGATCACAGCTCATCCTCCAGGCTATAGAATTATGGACTGCAGTTTATTTAGGCGTCTCCCCAGCGGGCAAAAATGGTACGGCTTCAGCTAATGCATCATGGGATGGATGTGAAAGTGAAGCCAAAAAAATAGCACCATGAAGACATGTGACAACGAGAGGTGTAGGAATGGAATAAGGGATTTCACCGGAGTGGCCCTTTAAGGCCGCTTGCACATGGCTGGATTTGCATTGAATCTGGAGCGGGCGCCCACCTCCGGATCCCGCAGCAAATACCTGCCATAGCATGCTAAGTAAAACCTCGAATGCAGTTTTCTGTTCGTGGGAAGGGGGAGTGGGGGGGGGGGGGGGGGTGGAAACTGCAGCATCCTCTATTTTAAGGTGGATTCCACACGGACGGCTTCCATTGTAGTCAACTGAAGCCGTCCGACCTGCGGCCCTTCATCATTGCAGAAAGGTCGCGCCATACGTGCCCAGCAGCCTCGCCATACGTGCCCAGCAGCCTCGCCATACGTGCCCAGCAGCCTCGCCATACGTGCCTTTCCCCAGTGATAGAAGCACAGCTGACCCGACCTTCCATGTTCATGCCGGTAGAAGAGACGGATGTCTGCCATCTTATTAGTATGGCGGCTAAAGAGGAGATTGTGGAAAAGTAACGGCACCCCAGAAGTTGTTCTGTCAGAATCGCCATGACAAGGGGCGTCGGCAATTAGGAATTTGCGCGTTTCAGACTCCCACTGATGCTAAAGCCGGACGACGAATTCCCAGATTCCCTGGTCTGTGCGGTTGTGTTTGGGACGCCGCAGCGGTAGAGCCGTCATGGAGCCGAAGAAACAGCCTCTCTCCACCGTGCTCAACTCCGAGCCCACAGGGCGGTGCACCCCCCCCCCTCCCCGGCCACAAGGCGGCGCTGTGCGAGTTACAGATGGATTCATATCCTGCTGCTATGATACCATGAATAGGATTTAGTTCATTGATTGAAGCGACTCCCGTTACGGTATTGTTAAAAGCCGCACGTTTTTGGAGACAATTTAGATACTAACAGTAAAGTTGTGCGGCCAATAAATAATTTAGCGCATTTTTCACTCCGTTGGACGCATCTACGTTTTAGAGGAGGAAAAAAAATATTTGAGTTCACCAGGGGTATTCCCTTTCTCTTCCAAAGCAGAAGTAGCGGCGCTGGTTGTACGCGGGAGCAAGCATGATTGGAGGAGGTCGGGCAGCGCTCATCACCATTTAGCGGTACGGAAGGCGGTGCAGAGGTGTAGGACCTGAATTCCTCCCCCGCTGTGGGGAGGCACGAAAGCGCATCTTACGGAGCGAAAAATAAGATACGCGAAAATCCCACGTGGTCGGTCATTCATATGTAGGACGGCACCTTCACGCGGGGCGATCATCGTCTCATGGCTACATTACTATTGCTGTCCTAATTCCCATCCGCGATACGGACATGTAAACACATCAATGTGCGAGGATCGCCGCGGATCGGTGTCAGTGTGAGACCCGCCTAAGACTGTAGGGATCAGATAGTTTCCAGGCTGGAGCCGTATAACATTGGCGCACTCAGCCGCACGTCCCCCACCTTCTGCGGTCTCCGTGCCCTGCGCCTCCCCGCTGTACGGAGAAGGAAGCCAAACCCCAAAGCCACATTTCCTGACCAGTTCATATGACAACATTGCAACACACCGCATGACAGACCGCGTGCGAGAAACTAAGTCAGCGACTACAAGCCGGAGGGCCGGCCCATCAGGGAATCACCGCAGACCTTTCCTTCAGTAACAGATCTCCGATGAGATGACAGAGGTGTCCGGGCCGCCGAGGCTACCGACGCATCCGGCACGTGGCGCACTCTAGTGGGCAAATAGCGCCCCCTGCAGGTCCCAACAGCATTTTTCCCACACAAAATCCTTTCTAAAGGGATAAAATACCAGAAAGAAGAAAAAAGGGGTGAAAAAAAAACCCCAAAAAGCCCCGCAACATAATCGTTATTACTGCGTTTGTAACGACGCAGGAAATAAGAATACGTTATTACTTATAGCATCGGCCTCCCAAATAAACAATGAAAAGCAGTCAATAAACGTCTCATATCAGTAATCGCCGCTCAGATAAGAAAGTCATCGGGTTATCGTTACTGAATGGGGAGCGCCATAAAAAGTAACCCAAAACAACGGCGGGATTTCCGTGCGTTTGCATCTTTCCAAAAATGTAACAGGACTTCAACACATTATATGGAGGCCGGAGTGCGGATATGAAAAAACAGCCAAAACACACAACTGACCCCCAAACCACGAGCGCTCATACAGCCGCCAGCGTTACGGTTTTTGTAACGGGACGATGAAAATCACTTGGTCCTTAAAGCAAAAAAACTAGGCCGGTCACTAAGGGGTTAAGGAATTCCCCAACTTTGTGCAGAGAAGCCGCTACCAGGTGGATGGAGAGCGGCCACCTACCTGCCAGGGGCCAAGCCCAGAGCCTTCAGGGAGATCTCCATGGACTCCACTGACCTGCTGGGGCAGCAGACTCCTCTGATGGATGCAGAGAGGCCTTCACAGCTGCTGGGAGGTTCCCCAGGAATTTGGGGTGGTGGGGGATGGGCGGAGGCGGATAAAGGTAGAAATACCGGCAGCAAAAGCAGCCAAAAATAGAAGTATTCAGGAAAACATCATGTTAGTTTAAAAAAAGCTAATTTTGGAGATGGTTCTAAAGGGGTTGTGCCGCCGCCGCCGCCCCCCCTGGGAGTTTTAACCCCTTCAGTACAATCTCAAGTTTGTCTTTTGTTTTTTTTTCACCTCATTTAAATAAATTGATTAGGCCCAGCTGCGTCAGTCCGGCTCACACGGCCGTACGCGTAAGACCGCTGTGGAGCCGTCCTATAGCAGCGATATTGTACTGCGCACGGCCGCGTATCTCACACACGTATCTCACACACGTATCTCACGCAGTATCTCACACACGTATCTCACACACGTATCTCACGCAGTATCTCACACACGTATCTCACACACGTATCTCACGCAGTATCTCACACACATATCTCACACACGTATCTCACGCAGTATCTCACACACGTATCTCACACACGCTGTCATGCGATCTTCCTGTTTTTTTGTTTACATTTCCTGCGCTGTCGCTTTGTAACGGCTCCTATATATGTGGCCCACACATAATGTAATTACGTATCGGCGGTATTGATTACTCACCCATATAGATCAATGGACTCTCTGGAGCGTAATACGCGGCAAAATAGAAGGTGCTGCACTCTTTTCTGCACTGGCGTATTACGCAATTCTTACATGCAAATGTGAGCAACCAGCGTAAGGCAATGTATTGGATTGCCTGTGAATTACACGCATGTACACCGCACACGCAATCTGCGGTAAACACATTCGTGTGAGCCCGGCCTTGGGGTCGGTTCAGGGTCTCCGTCTATCAGCTCCATTTTTGGAGCGGTGAAACTGAAATAAAACACAAAAAAAGCGGATTCCGTTTTTTTTTCTCATTGACTTCAGTGGAGTTTCACAGAAACAGAAAACAAGCGGACGGACTGCAGGTTTCCGTTTTTAAAATAGGAAAACAGCGCAGTCTGCAGCATTACTTTTCCATAAAAAAAAAACAAAAGCTGACGGAATGAAAGCAAATCATCTTTTTGGAATCAGTGGGAAAAAATTGATCTATTTTGCTTCAAAAACAGAGCAGGGACACAATCCCCCCAAAATGGCGCAATTGCATTTTCCCCCACTTCACTCTATTTAGACATTTTCTAACGTTTTTCGGTAGGTTACACAGCGCATTAAATGGTACCATTATAAAGTGCGTCTCGTCTTGCGGACGATTCCCCGAAGTGATGCAAGGCTGTATCCATGGAGATTTCACTTGGTGGGAGCGCGATACGTGGGTCAGGATTCACGGCCTGACATCGCGCTCGCCCGTGTGAAGTTAGCCTAAGTAGAGTGAAATGGAAAAAAAATGCATTTGCACCATTTCTATAGAGGTTTGTCTTTTACGGCGTTCACAGAGCAGTAAGATGGCGTTATTTTGATCGATGGTTCGGCACGATTACCGCGATACCAAACGTATATAATTTTTTCGTTATACTCCATTAAAAAATGAGAATCTCTTTTTCCCTTTCATGCGGTTGCGTGAAGGCTTGATATTTTTGTGAGAGCCTGCGTGACGTTCCCGAACTCTATCGTTACCATGTTGCAGTTTTTGATCGCTTTTTACTACATTTTTGCAATTCTGGCGTTGTGTATATTTTTGCCGCAGCGCTTGTGTATAATCAATAATGCATCACTCCAATAGATCGGACTTTACCGGACGAGGCGATGCCGGGCTTTTTGTTTTGATTTTATAATGTTAAAAATAGGAGAACGTGTTTCTTTTTCAAATTTTTATATGTTTGATTTCTTGCAATATTTAAAAAAAATCTTTCCTTCACTTTTTTCAGGAGGGGCTTGAACTTGCAATCATTTGTTAAGGAAGGGGGGGGAGGTCGTCAAAGACCCACATTCAACCTACATGTATATCAGATTGTATTAAGGGGTTTAAGAGGACCTGTAAATGTATCGCAGGTTGTTTCATCTTATTCCTTCTTCTCCATACTTACCTCCCTCTGCTGGGACAGGCTCTGTTTAGGTTCCAGACACCGTCAATGTGTCAAGTGGGCGGACCCCAGCACTCACTGAGGATAAAGTCTGACGTCCCCCATTGAGAGTGAGCGGTGCGGATCGCACAATTGTTGCAGAGAGCTGAATCTAAGGAAAGACGGAAGGAGGAACAGAGGTGAGTATGGGGAAAAAATTGGGTTAGAGTCAGCGGGGCCGCGCCAATTAATGGTAATCTGCAGGCAGTTACTACGGGTCATCTGAAGGCGCCTTTACTAAAGAAGTGGATGCAGAAATGTCTCTGTTCACACAGCGATGGCAGCAACTTCCCGCCTATGTGATGGTGTAACCACCTGATAGAACGGGAGGAATAGCAGATCGTGCGAGCGCACTAGCACTCCGTAGATTCCGTAGTCAGCCCTACTGAAATTAATGGAGTGCTCGCCGCGCATGCTCGTCCAGCGCTGCATTCGCAGTAACATAACTGTAGAAGAAGTGACCCCCACAGTGACAGTCAGAGCGGGACATGGGAGTCCCGAACTGGAGATTGGCGAGGGTCTTAGGGGTGAGACCCCTGCACTGATCCCCTGTCCTGTGGACATTCTATGGATAGGGGATAACTTACAATTGTGGTACAACCGCTTTAAAGGGCTTGTCCGGTTACTGCATCCCCCCCCCCCCCCCTTCAATAGCCCCCCACTGCATTAAAATAATGAAGTGAACTATATTTCCTCCTCCAGGATCTGGTGCTGAAGTCCCGCTGTGGTCCCCATTGTGACAGATGATGTCACAGGAAATCAGGCCACCAGTTAGAGGCTGCAGCGTCACGTTCCCGAACTCCTGGCGTCATGGCGCTCATGATGTGATCATCAATGCCAGAAGAATGGGCATATGTGTCTCTTCCTACAAGCTTTATTACCATAGACATTTCAGTAGCGCCCCAACTTATCCTCTGACTGCTGGCGCCCCTCCTCTATAATGGATATAATGATAGTAATTATATAGAGAGTGGAAGCCGGATGTTGGGACCCTCCTCGGCTCATTCCTTCTTATACTCTGGAACAGCGCCCTCTCCAGGCCGAAGATCTTGGTTAGCAGTTTGTTGTAGAGGAAGCAGATCCTCATCTAAGGGGGATTCCACACTAACTGGAATATTCTGCCATGGAAATCCACTACAGAATCCTGCAGGTTTTCATGGAAATTAAACCATTTTCCAGTTTTGGTTGAAGTTTTGGTCATTGTGGAGCTCGGGCGCCACCTGCTGCTGATACACATGTATTGCAGTTGAAAATAACCACGTGTGGTGGGCAGAAATATAATGACAGATTTCTAGTTCTGCACCTCTGCTCACATATACAGCAGTGTAAGTGATATATACTCTGCTGACAGACCTATTGGGACGCACAGAGATAGAACGGATGAGATTGGATTTTATTCACATTTTTCAATCCGATGTTGGCCGCTTTTGGCCTCCTTGACTGCAGTCACCCTCCGCGGCCGCTTTCCACTAAACTCCCATAGATTTGTGTGGGCGAGTTGGGCGCGCACAGATACAACCTTCTAGTTCAGCCCAAAGATGCCCGATGAGATTGAGTTCCACACTTTTGGGGCGGCCAATGAAGTCTGCAGACATTCTGCGCCTCCACACTGGGTGCCGTATGACATGGCGCTCGGTCATGTTGGTGGAGACACAGAGCTGTACCAGAGTATTACCACAGGGGAGGTGATGCCACATTGTCGGGGATGTCTCCGTACCCATTGGTGTTGAGGGTGGACTTCACTATAACCAATGGCTCCAGTCCTTTCCAGTGGAACCTCCCCCCCCCCCCACCATAACAGAACCTCCTCCGTACTTCACTGTTGGGACAATGCCGTCTTGTAGAAACCGCTCTCCAGGTAACTGCCAAACCCAAGTGCCGCCATCCAATCGGAAGATGGTGTCCTGTGATTCATCCACAACACTTGCTTCCACCCACTTACAGTCCGTCGCTCCAAGCCCCATCGCCGGCGCTGCTTTGCATTCACTGCTGAGATGTGTGCAGCCACTTGTTCATGGTAACCCTTCACATGCCAGCCCTACGAAGGGTTCCCATGGCCTGTGAGACCCCCTGAGCGAGGGCAGACGATGTGTGTGATGTCTTCACAGCTCCTACAAGGCTTTGTTGTCCACGTTCTGTCAGTTTACAATATCTCCCTAAACGAGGCAGCACCGCACACATCTGATGGTGTCCATCTCCAAATAACATGGCCAACAGTGGACTCTGGAAGGTCCAGAAGCTGCAATGTCCCGTACTGATTGTATGGTGAAATCCCCCCACCAGACCCCGTTGTCAGCTCTACACCTGGTGACATCCCCCCACCAGACCCCGTTGTCAGCTCTACACCTGGTGAAATCCCCCCACCAGACCCTGTTGTCAGCTCTACACCTGGTGACATCCCACCACCAGACCCCATTGTCAGCTCTACACCTGGTGACATCCCACCACCAGACCCCGTTGTCGGCTTTACACCTGGTGACACCCCCCTCGCCAGACCCCATTGTCAGCTCTACACCTGGTGACATCCCCCTACCAGACCCTGTTGTCAGCTCTACACCTGGTGACATCCCCCCACCAGACCCCATTGTCAGCTCTACACCTGGTGACATCCCCCCACCAGACCCAGTTGTCAGCTCTACACCTGGTGACATCCCCCCACCAGACCCTGTTGTCAGCTCTACACCTGGTGACATCCCCCTACCAGACCCTGTTGTCAGCTCTACACCTGGTGACATCCCCCCACCAGACCCCGTTGTCGGCTTTACACCTGGTGACACCCCCCTCGCCAGACCCCGTTGTCGGCTTTACACCTGGTGACACCCCCCTCGCCAGACCCCATTGTCAGCTCTACACCTGGTGACATCCCCCTACCAGACCCTGTTGTCAGCTCTACACCTGGTGACATCCCCCCACCAGACCCCGTTGTCAGCTCTACACCTGGTGACATCCCCCCACCAGACCCCGTTGTCAGCTCTATACCTGGTGACATCCCCCTACCAGACCCTGTTGTCAGCTCTACACCTGGTGACATCCCCCTACCAGACCCTGTTGTCAGGTCTACACCTGGTGACATCCCCCTACCAGACCCTGTTGTCAGCTCTACACCTGGTGACATCCCAATGCTAGACCCCGTTGTCAGCTCTACACCAGGTGACATCCCACCACCAGACCCTGTTGTCAGTTCTACACCTGGTGACATCCCACCACCAGACCCCATTGTCAGCTCTACACCTGGTGACATCCCACCACCAGACCCCGTTGTCGACTCTACACCTGGTGACATCCCCCCACCAGACCCTGTTGTCAGCTCTACACCTGGTGACATCCCCCCACCAGACCCCATTGTCGGCTCTACACCTGGTGACATCCCACCACCAGACCCCGTTGTCGGCTTTACACCTGGTGACATCCGCCCGCCAGACCCCGTTGTCGGCTCTACACCTGGTCACATCCCCCTGCCAGACCCCGTTGTCAGCTCTACACCTGGTGACATCCCCCCACCAGACCCCTTTGTCGGCTCTACACCTGCTGACATCTCCCCACCAGACCCTGTTGTCAGCTCTACACCTGGTGACATCCCCCCACTTGATCCCGTTGTCGGCTCTACACCTGGTGACATCCCACCACCAGACACTGTTGTCAGCTCTACACCTGGTGACATCCCACCACCAGACCCCGTTGTCGGCTTTACACCTGGTGACATCCCACCACCAGACCCCATTGTCAGCTCTACACCTGGTGACATCCCCCTACCAGACCCAGTTGTCAGCTCTACACCTGGTGACATCCCACCACCAGACCCCGTTGTCAGCTCTACACCTGGTGACATCCCCCCACCAGACCCAGTTGTCAGCTCTACACCTGGTGACATCCCCCTACCAGACCCTGTTGTCAGCTCTACACCTGGTGACATCCCCCCACCAGACCCAGTTGTCAGCTCTACACCTGGTGACATCCCCCCACCAGACCCTGTTGTCAGCTCTACACCTGGTGACATCCCCCTACCAGACCCTGTTGTCAGCTCTACACCTGGTGACATCCCCCCACTAGACCCCATTGTCAGCTCTACACCTGGTGACATCCCCCACCAGACCCCGTTGTCGGTTTTACACCTGGTGACACCCCCCTCGCCAGACCCCATTGTCAGCTCTACACCTGGTGACATCCCCCTACCAGACCCTGTTGTCAGCTCTACACCTGGTGACATCCCCCCACCAGACCCCGTTGTCAGCTCTACACCTGGTGACATCCCCCCACCAGACCCCGTTGTCAGCTCTACACCTGGTGACATCCCCCTACCAGACCCTGTTGTCAGCTCTACACCTGGTGACATCCCCCTACCAGACCCTGTTGTCAGCTCTACACCTGGTGACATCCCCCTACCAGACCCTGTTGTCAGCTCTACACCTGGTGACATCCCAATGCTAGACCCCGTTGTCAGCTCTACACCAGGTGACATCCCACCACCAGACCCCGTTGTCGACTCTACACCTGGTGACATCCCCCCACCAGACCCTGTTGTCAGCTCTACACCTGGTGACATCCCCCCACCAGACCCCGTTGTCGGCTTTACACCTGGTGACATCCGCCCGCCAGACCCCGTTGTCGGCTCTACACCTGGTCACATCCCCCTGCCAGACCCCGTTGTCGGCTTTACACCTGGTGACATCCCCCCA
Organism: Eleutherodactylus coqui; assembly: GCF_035609145.1. Lineage (NCBI taxonomy): Eukaryota > Metazoa > Chordata > Amphibia > Anura > Eleutherodactylidae > Eleutherodactylus > Eleutherodactylus coqui. The sequence continues at coordinate 308,620,829 of NC_089839.1, forward strand.
CCAGACCCCGTTGTCGGCTTTACACCTGGTGACATCCGCCCGCCAGACCCCGTTGTCGGCTCTACACCTGGTCACATCCCCCTGCCAGACCCCGTTGTCGACTCTACACCTGGTGACATCCGCCCGCCAGACCCCATTGTCTGCTCTACACCTGGTGACATCCCACCACCAGACCTCGTTGTCGGCTTTACACCTGGTGACATCCGCCCGCCAGACCCCGTTGTCGGCTCTACACCTGGTCACATCCCCCTGCCAGACCCCGTTGTCAGCTCTACACCTGGTGACATCCCCCCACCAGACCCCTTTGTCGGCTCTACACCTGCTGACATCTCCCCACCAGACCCTGTTGTCAGCTCTACACCTGGTGACATCCCCCCACTTGATCCCGTTGTCGGCTCTACACCCGGTGACATTCCCCCACCAGACCCCGTTGTCGGCTCTACACCGGGTGACATCCCCCCACCAGACCCCATTGTCAGCTCTACACCTGGTGACATCCCACCATCAGACCCCGTTGTTTGCTCTACACCTGGTGACATCCCCCCACCAGACCCAGTTGTCAGCTCTACACCTGGTGACATCCCCCCACCAGACCCAGTTGTCAGCTCTACACCTGGTGACATCCCCCCACCAGACCCTGTTGTCAGCTCTACACCTGGTGACATCCCCCTACCAGACCCTGTTGTCAGCTCTACACCTGGTGACATCCCCCCACTAGACCCCATTGTCAGCTCTACACCTGGTGACATCCCCCACCAGACCCCGTTGTCGGTTTTACACCTGGTGACACCCCCCTCGCCAGACCCCATTGTCAGCTCTACACCTGGTGACATCCCCCTACCAGACCCTGTTGTCAGCTCTACACCTGGTGACATCCCCCCACCAGACCCCGTTGTCAGCTCTACACCTGGTGACATCCCCCCACCAGACCCCGTTGTCAGCTCTACACCTGGTGACATCCCCCTACCAGACCCTGTTGTCAGCTCTACACCTGGTGACATCCCCCTACCAGACCCTGTTGTCAGCTCTACACCTGGTGACATCCCCCTACCAGACCCTGTTGTCAGCTCTACACCTGGTGACATCCCAATGCTAGACCCCGTTGTCAGCTCTACACCAGGTGACATCCCACCACCAGACCCCGTTGTCGACTCTACACCTGGTGACATCCCCCCACCAGACCCTGTTGTCAGCTCTACACCTGGTGACATCCCCCCACCAGACCCCGTTGTCGGCTTTACACCTGGTGACATCCGCCCGCCAGACCCCGTTGTCGGCTCTACACCTGGTCACATCCCCCTGCCAGACCCCGTTGTCGGCTTTACACCTGGTGACATCCCCCCACCAGACCCCGTTGTCGGCTTTACACCTGGTGACATCCGCCCGCCAGACCCCGTTGTCGGCTCTACACCTGGTCACATCCCCCTGCCAGACCCCGTTGTCGACTCTACACCTGGTGACATCCGCCCGCCAGACCCCATTGTCTGCTCTACACCTGGTGACATCCCACCACCAGACCTCGTTGTCGGCTTTACACCTGGTGACATCCGCCCGCCAGACCCCGTTGTCGGCTCTACACCTGGTCACATCCCCCTGCCAGACCCCGTTGTCAGCTCTACACCTGGTGACATCCCCCCACCAGACCCCTTTGTCGGCTCTACACCTGCTGACATCTCCCCACCAGACCCTGTTGTCAGCTCTACACCTGGTGACATCCCCCCACTTGATCCCGTTGTCGGCTCTACACCTGGTGACATCCCACCACCAGACACTGTTGTCAGCTCTACACCTGGTGACATCCCCCCACTTGATCCCGTTGTCGGCTCTACACCCGGTGACATTCCCCCACCAGACCCCGTTGTCGGCTCTACACCGGGTGACATCCCCCCACCAGACCCCATTGTCAGCTCTACACCTGGTGACATCCCACCATCAGACCCCGTTGTTTGCTCTACACCTGGTGACATCCCCCCACCAGACCCAGTTGTCAGCTCTACACCTGGTGACATCCCCCCACTTGATCCCGTTGTCGGCTCTACACCCGGTGACATTCCCCCACCAGACCCCGTTGTCGGCTCTACACCGGGTGACATCCCCCCACCAGACCCCATTGTCAGCTCTACACCTGGTGACATCCCACCATCAGACCCCGTTGTTTGCTCTACACCTGGTGACATCCCCCCACCAGACCCAGTTGTCAGCTCTACACCTGGTGGCATCCCCCCACCAGACCACGTTGCCGGCTCTACATCTGGTGACATCCCCCCACCAGACCCCGTTGTCGGCTCTACACCTGATAGCATCCCTCCACCAGACCCCGTTGTCAGCTCTACACCTGGTAGCATCCCCCCACCAGACCCCGTTGTCGGCTCTACACCTCGTAACATCCCCCCACCAGACCACGTTGTCAGCTTTACACCTGGTAACATCCCCCACTAGACCCCGTTGTTGGCTCTACACTGGGTGACATTCCCCCACCTGACCCCGTTGTCGGCTCTACACTTGGTAACATCCCCCCACTAGACCCCGTTGTCAGCTCTACACCTGATGACATCCCCCCACCAGACCCTGTCGTCGGCTCTACACCGGGTGACATTCCCCAACCAGACCCCATCGTCAGCTCTACACCTGGTGACATCCCCCCACCAGACGCTGTTGTCAGCTCTACACCTGGTGACATCCCCCCACTAGACCCCATTGTCGGCTCTACACTGGGTGACATCCCCCCACCAGACCCCGTTGTCGGCTCTACACCTCGTAACATCCCCCCACCAGACCACGTTGTCAGCTTTACACCTGGTAACATCCCCCACTAGACCCCGTTGTTGGCTCTACACTGGGTGACATTCCCCCACCTGACCCCGTTGTCGGCTCTACACTTGGTAACATCCCCCCACTAGACCCCGTTGTCAGCTCTACACCTGGTCACATCCCCCTGCCAGACCCCGTTGTCGACTCTACACCTGGTGACATCCGCCCGCCAGACCCCATTGTCTGCTCTACACCTGGTGACATCCCACCACCAGACCTCGTTGTCGGCTTTACACCTGGTGACATCCGCCCGCCAGACCCCATTGTCGGCTCTACACCTGGTCACATCCCCCTGCCAGACCCCGTTGTCAGCTCTACACCTGGTGACATCCCCCCACCAGACCCCTTTGTCGGCTCTACACCTGCTGACATCTCCCCACCAGACCCTGTTGTCAGCTCTACACCTGGTGACATCCCCCCACTTGATCCCGTTGTCGGCTCTACACCTGGTGACATCCCACCACCAGACACTGTTGTCAGCTCTACACCTGGTGACATCCCCCCACTTGATCCCGTTGTCGGCTCTACACCCGGTGACATTCCCCCACCAGACCCCGTTGTCGGCTCTACACCGGGTGACATCCCCCCACCAGACCCCATTGTCAGCTCTACACCTGGTGACATCCCACCATCAGACCCCGTTGTTTGCTCTACACCTGGTGACATCCCCCCACCAGACCCAGTTGTCAGCTCTACACCTGGTGACATCCCCCCACTTGATCCCGTTGTCGGCTCTACACCCGGTGACATTCCCCCACCAGACCCCGTTGTCGGCTCTACACCGGGTGACATCCCCCCACCAGACCCCATTGTCAGCTCTACACCTGGTGACATCCCACCATCAGACCCCGTTGTTTGCTCTACACCTGGTGACATCCCCCCACCAGACCCAGTTGTCAGCTCTACACCTGGTGGCATCCCCCCACCAGACCACGTTGCCGGCTCTACATCTGGTGACATCCCCCCACCAGACCCCGTTGTCGGCTCTACACCTGATAGCATCCCTCCACCAGACCCCGTTGTCAGCTCTACACCTGGTAGCATCCCCCCACCAGACCCCGTTGTCGGCTCTACACCTCGTAACATCCCCCCACCAGACCACGTTGTCAGCTTTACACCTGGTAACATCCCCCACTAGACCCCGTTGTTGGCTCTACACTGGGTGACATTCCCCCACCTGACCCCGTTGTCGGCTCTACACTTGGTAACATCCCCCCACTAGACCCCGTTGTCAGCTCTACACCTGGTGACATCCCCCCACCAGACCCAGTTGTCAGCTCTACACCTGGTGACATCCCACCACCAGACCCCATTGTCAGCTCTACACCTGGTGACATCCCACCACCAGACCCCGTTGTCGGCTTTACACCTGGTGACACCCCCCTCGCCAGACCCCATTGTCAGCTCTACACCTGGTGACATCCCCCTACCAGACCCTGTTGTCAGCTCTACACCTGGTGACATCCCCCCACCAGACCCCATTGTCAGCTCTACACCTGGTGACATCCCCCCACCAGACCCAGTTGTCAGCTCTACACCTGGTGACATCCCCCCACCAGACCCTGTTGTCAGCTCTACACCTGGTGACATCCCCCTACCAGACCCTGTTGTCAGCTCTACACCTGGTGACATCCCCCCACCAGACCCCGTTGTCGGCTTTACACCTGGTGACACCCCCCTCGCCAGACCCCGTTGTCGGCTTTACACCTGGTGACACCCCCCTCGCCAGACCCCATTGTCAGCTCTACACCTGGTGACATCCCCCTACCAGACCCTGTTGTCAGCTCTACACCTGGTGACATCCCCCCACCAGACCCCGTTGTCAGCTCTACACCTGGTGACATCCCCCCACCAGACCCCGTTGTCAGCTCTATACCTGGTGACATCCCCCTACCAGACCCTGTTGTCAGCTCTACACCTGGTGACATCCCCCTACCAGACCCTGTTGTCAGGTCTACACCTGGTGACATCCCCCTACCAGACCCTGTTGTCAGCTCTACACCTGGTGACATCCCAATGCTAGACCCCGTTGTCAGCTCTACACCAGGTGACATCCCACCACCAGACCCTGTTGTCAGTTCTACACCTGGTGACATCCCACCACCAGACCCCATTGTCAGCTCTACACCTGGTGACATCCCACCACCAGACCCCGTTGTCGACTCTACACCTGGTGACATCCCCCCACCAGACCCTGTTGTCAGCTCTACACCTGGTGACATCCCCCCACCAGACCCCATTGTCGGCTCTACACCTGGTGACATCCCACCACCAGACCCCGTTGTCGGCTTTACACCTGGTGACATCCGCCCGCCAGACCCCGTTGTCGGCTCTACACCTGGTCACATCCCCCTGCCAGACCCCGTTGTCAGCTCTACACCTGGTGACATCCCCCCACCAGACCCCTTTGTCGGCTCTACACCTGCTGACATCTCCCCACCAGACCCTGTTGTCAGCTCTACACCTGGTGACATCCCCCCACTTGATCCCGTTGTCGGCTCTACACCTGGTGACATCCCACCACCAGACACTGTTGTCAGCTCTACACCTGGTGACATCCCACCACCAGACCCCGTTGTCGGCTTTACACCTGGTGACATCCCACCACCAGACCCCATTGTCAGCTCTACACCTGGTGACATCCCCCTACCAGACCCAGTTGTCAGCTCTACACCTGGTGACATCCCACCACCAGACCCCGTTGTCAGCTCTACACCTGGTGACATCCCCCCACCAGACCCAGTTGTCAGCTCTACACCTGGTGACATCCCCCTACCAGACCCTGTTGTCAGCTCTACACCTGGTGACATCCCCCCACCAGACCCAGTTGTCAGCTCTACACCTGGTGACATCCCCCCACCAGACCCTGTTGTCAGCTCTACACCTGGTGACATCCCCCTACCAGACCCTGTTGTCAGCTCTACACCTGGTGACATCCCCCCACTAGACCCCATTGTCAGCTCTACACCTGGTGACATCCCCCACCAGACCCCGTTGTCGGTTTTACACCTGGTGACACCCCCCTCGCCAGACCCCATTGTCAGCTCTACACCTGGTGACATCCCCCTACCAGACCCTGTTGTCAGCTCTACACCTGGTGACATCCCCCCACCAGACCCCGTTGTCAGCTCTACACCTGGTGACATCCCCCCACCAGACCCCGTTGTCAGCTCTACACCTGGTGACATCCCCCTACCAGACCCTGTTGTCAGCTCTACACCTGGTGACATCCCCCTACCAGACCCTGTTGTCAGCTCTACACCTGGTGACATCCCCCTACCAGACCCTGTTGTCAGCTCTACACCTGGTGACATCCCAATGCTAGACCCCGTTGTCAGCTCTACACCAGGTGACATCCCACCACCAGACCCCGTTGTCGACTCTACACCTGGTGACATCCCCCCACCAGACCCTGTTGTCAGCTCTACACCTGGTGACATCCCCCCACCAGACCCCGTTGTCGGCTTTACACCTGGTGACATCCGCCCGCCAGACCCCGTTGTCGGCTCTACACCTGGTCACATCCCCCTGCCAGACCCCGTTGTCGGCTTTACACCTGGTGACATCCCCCCACCAGACCCCGTTGTCGGCTTTACACCTGGTGACATCCGCCCGCCAGACCCCGTTGTCGGCTCTACACCTGGTCACATCCCCCTGCCAGACCCCGTTGTCGACTCTACACCTGGTGACATCCGCCCGCCAGACCCCATTGTCTGCTCTACACCTGGTGACATCCCACCACCAGACCTCGTTGTCGGCTTTACACCTGGTGACATCCGCCCGCCAGACCCCGTTGTCGGCTCTACACCTGGTCACATCCCCCTGCCAGACCCCGTTGTCAGCTCTACACCTGGTGACATCCCCCCACCAGACCCCTTTGTCGGCTCTACACCTGCTGACATCTCCCCACCAGACCCTGTTGTCAGCTCTACACCTGGTGACATCCCCCCACTTGATCCCGTTGTCGGCTCTACACCCGGTGACATTCCCCCACCAGACCCCGTTGTCGGCTCTACACCGGGTGACATCCCCCCACCAGACCCCATTGTCAGCTCTACACCTGGTGACATCCCACCATCAGACCCCGTTGTTTGCTCTACACCTGGTGACATCCCCCCACCAGACCCAGTTGTCAGCTCTACACCTGGTGACATCCCCCCACCAGACCCAGTTGTCAGCTCTACACCTGGTGACATCCCCCCACCAGACCCTGTTGTCAGCTCTACACCTGGTGACATCCCCCTACCAGACCCTGTTGTCAGCTCTACACCTGGTGACATCCCCCCACTAGACCCCATTGTCAGCTCTACACCTGGTGACATCCCCCACCAGACCCCGTTGTCGGTTTTACACCTGGTGACACCCCCCTCGCCAGACCCCATTGTCAGCTCTACACCTGGTGACATCCCCCTACCAGACCCTGTTGTCAGCTCTACACCTGGTGACATCCCCCCACCAGACCCCGTTGTCAGCTCTACACCTGGTGACATCCCCCCACCAGACCCCGTTGTCAGCTCTACACCTGGTGACATCCCCCTACCAGACCCTGTTGTCAGCTCTACACCTGGTGACATCCCCCTACCAGACCCCATTGTCAGCTCTACACCTGGTGACATCCCCCTACCAGACCCTGTTGTCAGCTCTACACCTGGTGACATCCCAATGCTAGACCCCGTTGTCAGCTCTACACCAGGTGACATCCCACCACCAGACCCCGTTGTCGACTCTACACCTGGTGACATCCCCCCACCAGACCCTGTTGTCAGCTCTACACCTGGTGACATCCCCCCACCAGACCCCGTTGTCGGCTTTACACCTGGTGACATCCGCCCGCCAGACCCCGTTGTCGGCTCTACACCTGGTCACATCCCCCTGCCAGACCCCGTTGTCGGCTTTACACCTGGTGACATCCCCCCACCAGACCCCGTTGTCGGCTTTACACCTGGTGACATCCGCCCGCCAGACCCCGTTGTCGGCTCTACACCTGGTCACATCCCCCTGCCAGACCCCGTTGTCGACTCTACACCTGGTGACATCCGCCCGCCAGACCCCATTGTCTGCTCTACACCTGGTGACATCCCACCACCAGACCTCGTTGTCGGCTTTACACCTGGTGACATCCGCCCGCCAGACCCCGTTGTCGGCTCTACACCTGGTCACATCCCCCTGCCAGACCCCGTTGTCAGCTCTACACCTGGTGACATCCCCCCACCAGACCCCTTTGTCGGCTCTACACCTGCTGACATCTCCCCACCAGACCCTGTTGTCAGCTCTACACCTGGTGACATCCCCCCACTTGATCCCGTTGTCGGCTCTACACCTGGTGACATCCCACCACCAGACACTGTTGTCAGCTCTACACCTGGTGACATCCCCCCACTTGATCCCGTTGTCGGCTCTACACCCGGTGACATTCCCCCACCAGACCCCGTTGTCGGCTCTACACCGGGTGACATCCCCCCACCAGACCCCATTGTCAGCTCTACACCTGGTGACATCCCACCATCAGACCCCGTTGTTTGCTCTACACCTGGTGACATCCCCCCACCAGACCCAGTTGTCAGCTCTACACCTGGTGACATCCCCCCACTTGATCCCGTTGTCGGCTCTACACCCGGTGACATTCCCCCACCAGACCCCGTTGTCGGCTCTACACCGGGTGACATCCCCCCACCAGACCCCATTGTCAGCTCTACACCTGGTGACATCCCACCATCAGACCCCGTTGTTTGCTCTACACCTGGTGACATCCCCCCACCAGACCCAGTTGTCAGCTCTACACCTGGTGGCATCCCCCCACCAGACCACGTTGCCGGCTCTACATCTGGTGACATCCCCCCACCAGACCCCGTTGTCGGCTCTACACCTGATAGCATCCCTCCACCAGACCCCGTTGTCAGCTCTACACCTGGTAGCATCCCCCCACCAGACCCCGTTGTCGGCTCTACACCTCGTAACATCCCCCCACCAGACCACGTTGTCAGCTTTACACCTGGTAACATCCCCCACTAGACCCCGTTGTTGGCTCTACACTGGGTGACATTCCCCCACCTGACCCCGTTGTCGGCTCTACACTTGGTAACATCCCCCCACTAGACCCCGTTGTCAGCTCTACACCTGATGACATCCCCCCACCAGACCCTGTCGTCGGCTCTACACCGGGTGACATTCCCCAACCAGACCCCATCGTCAGCTCTACACCTGGTGACATCCCCCCACCAGACGCTGTTGTCAGCTCTACACCTGGTGACATCCCCCCACTAGACCCCATTGTCGGCTCTACACTGGGTGACATCCCCCCACCAGACCCCGTTGTCGGCTCTACACCTCGTAACATCCCCCCACCAGACCACGTTGTCAGCTTTACACCTGGTAACATCCCCCACTAGACCCCGTTGTTGGCTCTACACTGGGTGACATTCCCCCACCTGACCCCGTTGTCGGCTCTACACTTGGTAACATCCCCCCACTAGACCCCGTTGTCAGCTCTACACCTGGTCACATCCCCCTTCCAGACCCCGTTGTCGACTCTACACCTGGTGACATCCGCCCGCCAGACCCCATTGTCTGCTCTACACCTGGTGACATCCCACCACCAGACCTCGTTGTCGGCTTTACACCTGGTGACATCCGCCCGCCAGACCCCGTTGTCGGCTCTACACCTGGTCACATCCCCCTGCCAGACCCCGTTGTCAGCTCTACACCTGGTGACATCCCCCCACCAGACCCCTTTGTCGGCTCTACACCTGCTGACATCTCCCCACCAGACCCTGTTGTCAGCTCTACACCTGGTGACATCCCCCCACTTGATCCCGTTGTCGGCTCTACACCTGGTGACATCCCACCACCAGACACTGTTGTCAGCTCTACACCTGGTGACATCCCCCCACTTGATCCCGTTGTCGGCTCTACACCCGGTGACATTCCCCCACCAGACCCCGTTGTCGGCTCTACACCGGGTGACATCCCCCCACCAGACCCCATTGTCAGCTCTACACCTGGTGACATCCCACCATCAGACCCCGTTGTTTGCTCTACACCTGGTGACATCCCCCCACCAGACCCAGTTGTCAGCTCTACACCTGGTGACATCCCCCCACTTGATCCCGTTGTCGGCTCTACACCCGGTGACATTCCCCCACCAGACCCCGTTGTCGGCTCTACACCGGGTGACATCCCCCCACCAGACCCCATTGTCAGCTCTACACCTGGTGACATCCCACCATCAGACCCCGTTGTTTGCTCTACACCTGGTGACATCCCCCCACCAGACCCAGTTGTCAGCTCTACACCTGGTGGCATCCCCCCACCAGACCACGTTGCCGGCTCTACATCTGGTGACATCCCCCCACCAGACCCCGTTGTCGGCTCTAAACCTGATAGCATCCCTCCACCAGACCCCGTTGTCAGCTCTACACCTGGTAGCATCCCCCCACCAGACCCCGTTGTCGGCTCTACACCTCGTAACATCCCCCCACCAGACCACGTTGTCAGCTTTACACCTGGTAACATCCCCCACTAGACCCCGTTGTTGGCTCTACACTGGGTGACATTCCCCCACCTGACCCCGTTGTCGGCTCTACACTTGGTAACATCCCCCCACTAGACCCCGTTGTCAGCTCTACACCTGATGACATCCCCCCACCAGACCCTGTCGTCGGCTCTACACCGGGTGACATTCCCCAACCAGACCCCATCGTCAGCTCTACACCTGGTGACATCCCCCCACCAGACGCTGTTGTCAACTCTACACCTGGTGACATCCCCCCACTAGACCCCATTGTCGGCTCTACACTGGGTGACATCCCCCCACCAGACCCCGTTGTCGGCTCTACACCTCGTAACATCCCCCCACCAGACCACGTTGTCAGCTTTACACCTGGTAACATCCCCCACTAGACCCCGTTGTTGGCTCTACACTGGGTGACATTCCCCCACCTGACCCCGTTGTCGGCTCTACACTTGGTAACATCCCCCCACTAGACCCCGTTGTCAGCTCTACACCTGGTGACATCCCCCCACCAGACCCTGTCGTCGGCTCTACACCGGGTGACATTCCCCAACCAGACCCCATCGTCAGCTCTACACCTGGTGACATCCCCCCACCAGACGCTGTTGTCAGCTCTACACCTGGTGACATCCCCCCACTAGACCCCATTGTCGGCTCTACACTGGGTGACATTCCCCCACCAGACCCCGTTGTCGGCTCTACACCTGGTGACATCCCCCACCAGACCCCGTTGTCAGCTCTACACCTGGTGACACCCCTCCAACCGGACCCCATCGTCAGCTCTACACATGGTGACATCCCCCCACCAGAACCCCGCATATCACACAAAAATGCATTTTTCGAGTGTGCTATGCAACTTTTACAGTAGAAAATCCTACTGTAAAGTCCTAAACTAAGCCCTAGCTGCAGGGGGAAAAAAAAAAAATAATGCATCACCTAAGAAGCTCCCCAGCACTGGTCTTCAGTCTTCTGTCAGCCCTTCCTGGATTGGAGGAGACCAGTGCCGCGGATGGGGGAGACCAGTGCCGCGGATGGGGGAGAAGATGCAGAGCAAGAGCCGGACAGCCCTTCTAAGCGATGTATGTGTTTTTTTCCTGCAGCTAGGGCTTATTTTCGAGTAGGGCTTATATTTCAAGCCACATGCTCAATACAGCCGTGATTTATTTATTAATTTTTATTTTTAAAAACATTTTTGGTAGCCCATGTTTCCCTCTGGAGCCTCCTTGTTTATCACATCTCACAAACTTGCGATTTTCATGCTATACAATGTAGTTTTAACCTAGTAATCGTCACGCTACAAAATTGTGCAATTTAATTGCGCATAACAGCGACACGATGCTACATTTTCCCCCAAAAAAGAAACATCACTGACTCTACAAAATTGTTTGTACATAGCAGCGATATCGCTATCGCCGTGTGGATGCGGCCTAATGACCGCACATCCCCTGACAGCGCAGGATTGGGGAGGGAGGGGCAATACTAAACATCGTGTACCTGGATGTATCCACCAGACTGATGCTAGAAAACCAGATAGGGATCCTCAGGATGGATCATCAATAGTCAATCGTCGGGGTCCGCCGCTTGGGGTCTGCAGGAAGTCTGGAGGCAGCTTTGCCCCCCTGAATTAAGGGGAGTGAAGCCACTTATTACACTCTCCGCTCTACATTGTGGTTGGGACTGAATATATAAGGTGACCGCACGCGACCACCTCCAGAATCCGCCCATAGCATGCACTGCAAAAATGATCCTTCCTGCACACAAGCGGAAACCAATTGCGGCTTCTGTTCGCGGATGAAAAAGCGCAGCATGCTCCATTTTCCCGCGGATTCCGCACGGACGGCTTCCATTGAAGTCAATGAAACCCGTCCAACCCACGGCTCCTGCTTTTCCCTTGGAATCTATGGCTGATTGCAGATGGGCCGTGGATTTCACGGGATAAGCAGGAGTTTAAAAAATATCTGCCCGCACAGCGAGCCGTTTGGACCATTCGCAGTACGGAAAAAAAGAAGAAAATACAGGACCGCACGGATGCTGGCTGGGTACAGGGTCAGATTCTGCTGCGGACTCACGCATGCAGGGATCTATAGTTATAAGGCTACACAAACTGTTTGCCATGACAGGGATCGCCGTGTAGCCCAGCCGCAGAGCTGTAGGCATCCCTCTTCGGGCCATCAGAAGTTGATTGTAGGGTTCTGCTGTTCAGGATCCCCACGATCAGCTGCTCACTGCGCCTGCTAGCAGTGCGGACAGCACAGGGATCTGACAGCTCTGTCTCCAGCGACTCCGGTTGGTATTGGGTTGAATTCAATGGGAGATGTGCTTGTAGTACCAAACCAAGCCACTGCAATGTGGACAGCGCTGTCTGCACTGACAGTGGGCCTAATATCAGCTGATTAGCAAGGACACTAAGTGGTGGCCCCCGCTGCTCAACTGTTGATGACCTATCTTGAGGCCAGGTGGTCAATAGGAAAAGTCCTGGACAACCCCTTTAATACATGAGCAACAGCGGATGAATGCTACTAGTGCATTTTGCCTAAGGTGGTATGGGATGGTGGTTTTGTATCACCTAGTGCCTCCTTTATTGCCGTACAGCTGCTGTTCCTGCAGTCCTTGGGGCGCTGCAGTGGGGATCCAGGATGGTCGTGCTGCTTCTTAGACTATCCAATGCATTGGTAGTCGAGTCATTATTCTCATGTGAGCAGCGCAGGCCAATTGGAAAGCAGCATAGAGTGGTTGAGTAGCCATCTTGATCACCGGAGCGCCCCAGTAACCAGCGGCTTTCGTTAGGGACAGCATACGTATGCACATGCTATGAAGAGGAGTCCGCACAGGCAGACAGCGAGGGAGGGGCGAGTATAACTGTAACAGCCCGAGATGCAGTCCCCCCCGTACTATCAGCCCATCGTCACCTTATTTCACGCGGCTCGCAGGCGGCAGCGGATCCCCTTTCGCCCCGTAACAACGCAGCCAATGGAAAATTAGCTTCAGTTTTTCTTTCAAAAAGATCCTTCCTTTTTTCCCGCTGAGGCCGCAGTCTGGGGGCTTCTATTGCGGGACGAAGGGGATCGTTCAATGGTTCTACTTAATGTACTGGAAATCTTTTAAGAAAATGTCCTGATGACTTTATTCTGCGGGCGAGATGATTACCGTACAGGAGGCGTTTAAAATATATATAAGAAGCTCTGAGTGAGAGTAAGACTGGTAGAGGGGGCACAAGATCAGGGCAAAAGGGGCATTTATAGTGGAGAACCGACCCCTTGTAGGGAGGCTCTAGTATCCTGGTGTACCACCTCTAGCTTAGATACAAGATGTGATACGGGTGGGCATGGAGGCTCTAGTACCCTGTTGTACCCCCTCTAGCTTGGATACAAGATGTGATACGGGCGAGCATGGAGGCTCTAGTACCCTGTTGTACCGCCTCTAGCTTGGATACAAGATGTGATACGGTCAGGCATGGAGGCTCTAGTACCCTGTTGTACCGCCTCTAGCTTGGATACAAGATGTGATACGGGCTAGCATGGAGGCTCTAGTACCTATCATACTGCCTCTAAGTTGGATACATGTGATACGGGCGGGCATGGAGGCTCTAGTACTGTATCGTACTGCCTCTAGCTTGGATACATGTGATACAGGTGGGCATGGAGGCTCTAGTACCCTGTTGTATCACCTCTAGCTTGGATACAAGATGTGATACGGGTGGGCATGGAGGCTCTAGTACCCTGTTGTACTCTGCCTCTAGCTTGGATACAAGATGTGATACGGCAGGCATGGAGGCTCTAGTACCCTGCTGTACCGCCTCTAGCTTGGATACAAGATGTGATACGGCAGGCATGGAGGCTCTAGTACCCTGTTGTACCACCTCTAGCTTGGATACAAGCTGTGATACGAGTGGGCATGGAGGCTCTAGTACCCTGTTGTACCACCTCTAGCTTGGATACAAGCTGTGATACGAGTGGGCATGGAGGCTCTAGTACCCTGTTGTACCACCTCTAGCTTGGATACAAGCTGTGATACGAGTGGGCATGGAGGCTCTAGTACCCTGTTGTCCTGCCTCTAGCTTGGATACAAGATGTGATACGGGCGGGCATGGAGGCTCTAGTACCCTGTTGTACCACCTCTAGCTTGGATACAAGCTGTGATACGAGTGGGCATGGAGGCTCTAGTACCCTGTTGTACTGCCTTTATACAAGATGTGATACAGGTGGGCATGGAGGCTCTAGTACCCCGTTCTACTGCCTCTATACAAGATGTGATACAGGTGGGCATAGAGGCATTCAGCTTTTGTATGGTGTCATGCAGAATATCGCTCCCCATTTGCTGCAACTGAGCATCTAGATTATGAAACTCGGAGTCTGTGGAAGTTGGTGTCCCAGATATGTTCTATTGGCGATAAATCTGGTGACCGGGCAGCCAGGGATGTGCGATAATGTTGTGGGGGCTCCTGTGACCCCCTTGTGTGTGCGGCCGAGCATTATCCTGCTGGAAGCCCCCATGAGAGGAACACACGTGGCTGTAGGATGTCCTGAACATATCGCTGAGCTGTCATTGTCCCATATACCACTACTAGGGGGGACCGACTGTCATATTGATGACCCCCCAGACCATCACACCAGCAGGGGGCAGTGTGCTGCTCCACAGCAAAGGCAGGATTGAGGTGCTCACCCCGAGGTCTCCAGACACGAACACAGCCATCGTGGGCGCCCAAACTAAACCTGGATTCAGCACTGAAGATACCCGGTTCCCCTCCGCAGCGTCCAGTTTAATCGCTCGACATCACTGCAAGCAGAGGTGGGTGTCAGTCTGTGCATGTAATGGGGGCTGTGGGTCCAAACGTCCTTCAGCCAAGCGCCTAGAAATGGTTCCGACACACAGGGGTATCTGGCTAGGTGGAGCTGCTGGTGAGTCGGGCGCTCGGGCTGCTGCAGCGCGATTGGATCTCATCGGTGATTTCACCAATGACGGAGATCTCTGGAACTACTTTGCAGCGCCGCCGCCGCCCTACGGGGCTCTGAGGGGCTTTTGTTTTACAGAGTGGTGGGGGTCAAAGTTCATGGGGGCAAATTTATCAAAGCCTTTATGCAATAGAAAAGTAGCAAATTCTGGAATTCCGCCCGATTTGTAACTTGTCATACAATAAGTGTGAAGGATTTCACAGACCGACTCACTATCACTCCAGAAATGGGCCCAAATCATAGTGCGACTCTACATCAGCTCACAGCAGGTCTACCCCAGAGCTCCGGCACAAGGACAGCCCAGGCTGCGCCAAATTTATCAAGGGGTGAGCATTTTCCAGTCCAGTCCTGCAGGTTTTAGGATTGTCTCCTCCCCCCCCCCCCCTTCCTTCCTTGCGCCCCCCTCATTATCCTCCACTATTACTTTCCTAGAAAAAGGACTTGGGAGGGAAATTCGTCAATTAAAATGCACCAATCGTTGTTCACGCCATGCGCCAAATTTATTCTGTGCTTTCAACACTTATCTTAACAGTTTTGTAAAATCTCAAGGAAAACTGGCGCGTAAAAGTCTTAAATTGTGCCAAATTTAAAGGGGTTTTCTGTTAGACAAGCTGGTGGCAATGAAATGGCATAAAATAAAGACGTAGCCATATATGCCTCCTTCCATGGCCTCCGATCCGGATGAGGACCACCGATCCCCGCTGCTCGGAACTGGGAAGTGGCGGATCAGGTGCTGTTCATTGTACATGTAACCACTCAGCCAATCACTGGCTTCCGTCGTGATACTGCCATGAATGGCGCATGACTGCTGAAGCCAGTCATTGGCTAAGTGGTCACATGCACATTGAACAGCACATTATTGCTGCAGCTTCGTCCAGGTTTAGAGTGGTGGGGGTCCGGTGCACTGGCCTGGACTGGAGACCACCAAACCGGGGAGCTTGGCTTATTTCTTTGTTTTATGCCATTTTTTTGCTTCCCAGAACACCCCTTTAAGACACGTGGCTTTTTTTTCTTTAAAAACACAAATGATTTGTACAGCTGCCCACCGGCCCTGAGGGGCAGAAGCCGAAGTGCCTAGCATGCCCAGCGAGTTGCACCACTTATGCCACATGCACCATTTCTGATCGATTTGGCGCCATTTGCGCCACTTTTGCTGACTCGTGCTTTATTCACTACTGATGGATCGCCCCCTTCTGCTGACTTTCTGAACAGCAGAGCGGGCTCGTAGGATCAGGGATGGGAGGATGAGTAATGCCGAACACTCGCCCTTTAGGTCACGGTGCGATGCTGTATACATGCTGACACATTTCTTCTTAATGGACTCGATGGGCTTTCAGGACGGCGTCCCGAGAGCGGATTATAGAGCGCACATAGAAAGGGACACGAAACAAAGTCTATGTACAGTAGTTGTGCAGTTAGATACAATCTATTGGTCCCTGGTATCTGCCACGTCAGGTTTGGGAGAGTCACTACGTCCCGCAGTTCCAGTACCGAGACCCTCCAGATGGTGAAAGAAGTAGAAGCGGCTTTTCTTCTTTGGACGCCCTTTAGGGTCAACAGTCCTGTGACTCTTCTGTGCTCGTATGCGGAGATCTTCTGCAGGGGCCGACGGACCACCAGCTTCACCTTCTGCATTACTTCTACCTGTACAGACAAAGCAGAAAGATATACACGCAATACAACCAATCCAGGACCGCCAGAGGCATATAAATGTCCTGAAGTGGGTATGTAGCGGGCTCGGGAGCCAAGTCCGTGCCGTACCGGGGGCGGTGATCAGCTGCAGTGAGAGTGAGCTGTGATCACAGCACTTAGCTATTTAGATACAGCCGTCAAAGCTGACCATGCATCTAGAATTATCCCTTCCCACGCTCCATTGGCACCGCCCCCTGCATCGCCATCAAGGAGTGCTGATGGGCTAGCATGGCAATACGGCGCCTACTAAAGACTCCCCAGGCTGCTACACCCAGATGTCTATCAAGCCCTGCTCAAAATCGCTATATATTGCAATAAAGAAGTATTACAGTATATAGTACAAGCAATCAAAGGATCGCAAATTCAATTTTCTTGTGAGGACTACATAAAAGTGAGCAAAACAAAAAAGATTGAACTTTTTTTAATTAAGTTTAAAAAAAAAAAAAAGTTTTTTCCCCATAAAATAAACAAAAAAAAAAAAAAAAAAACTCACATATTGGTAGCGCAGTGTACGTAAAAGTCCAAACTATTAAAATATCCCACTACTTATCGTGCTTGGTGGCAGCCGTAAGAAAAAAAAAAGTTTTTTTTTTTTTTTGCTATCCTTGTGCTCAAAAAAAATTTTTTTTTAATTAATAAGTGATAAAAAAACGAAAAAAAAAAAACAGTCCTCGCACGGCTCAAAGGACGAAAAAAATCAGAATTTACAGGACTGGAGACAGAAAGCGATTTTTAAGAAAAAAAAGGTTTATCTACTTTATAAAAATATTAAAAAGCACAAAAGTTCATGTGTCCCTCGTGCTGCGAACGCTGTAAAAGCTAAACCCACCAAAAATGGAGCAATTGCATTTTTATTTTTTTTCATTTCTCCCCCCTTAAAATTTTTTTAAAGTTTTTCATACATTATATGGTACAATTAGGAAAATACAATTTGCTCCACAAAAAAAAACAAAAAAACCCTCATGCGGCTAGGTCAATGGAAAAATGAGAAAAAAAAACTCTGGCTCCTCATAGATGAGAATGGAAAAAAAAACAGAATTTAAAAAAATGAGAAATTTTTGGGTTAGTGATTAAGTTTGCCCCCCGGGATAGATGGTACATGTATGATTAATGCTGGTGCGACAGCTTGGGCCTCCATTGATCAACAGAACACGCAACCCAATTCAGCTCTATGAAGGGAGTGATAATGGGCCAGTGTGACCGACGCTCTATTCACCTCTGCTAGTAATTATTAGGAAGTTATAGTACCAGTGTTTCTGGTGGCGCACATACAGCTCTGCTACATGCACGTCACACACACACACACACACACACACACACACACACACAGCTCTGCTACATGCACGTCAGGCACATCACAAACACACAGCTCTGCTACATGCACGCCACGCACAACTCTGCTACATACATTCTTCATACAACAGGGATGAAAAGCAGCACACCAGAGTCCTGAACACACTGATCACCCCCTGGACTCCTTCCACACAGGTGACTGATCACATGACGGTGACATCATGACAGGTCCTGTAAGCACACTGCTGCTGTAGGTGTTCATTAGTATTCCATCCCCTACAAATACTAACGAACACCTAGCCGGACATCAGCCTTGTGCTTACAGGACCTTAGATGACATCACAGTCATGTGATCGGGGGTGGAGCATGTAACTCACTAGGGATGAAGGACCTTTGATGTCATCACCATCATGTGGTCAGGGGCAAAGCATGTAACTCACTCACTCTTTCTCCGGCCTGATCATCCGGAGTGAGTTACATACTCCTCCCCTAATCACATGACGGTGATGTCATCACAGGTCCTTCATCCATAGCTTATCCTGAGTGAGTAATGCATCCCCTACAAACCCCCACAGCCTCACTTGCTATGGAATAGGACCTGTGATGACATCACCATCATTTGATCAGAGGCGGAGCATGTAACTCACTCACGGATGGACAAGTGGTCATTATCAATTAATGGACTGGCTGAGTTAACTAAGCGTTGCGCTCAGCTACCCCTCTACAAGTGGATGGAGATGCGGTCTTGCATGTACATTATCACTCGATTCGAATGCAAATTCTCCCTGCAGTCTCATCCCCCCCCCCATACTCCCTGCAGTCAGAGACCCCTCCTCCCCTCGCATACCCGTGCAGTCAGACCCTCCCTCCAGCATACTCCCTGCAGTCAGACCCCCCGACCCCGCATACTCCCTGCAGTCAGATCCCCCCAACCTCCGCATACTCCCTGCAGTCAGACCCCTCCACCCCCGCATACTCCCTGCAGTCAGACCCCCCAACCCCCTGCATACTCCCTGCAGTCAGATCCCCCAACCCCCTGCATACTCCCTGCAGTCAGATCCCCCAACCCCCTGCATACTCCCTGCAGTCAGATCCCCCAACCCCCGCATACTCCCTGCAGTCAGACCCCCTCCACCGCCGCATACTCCCTGCAGTCAGACCCCCCGACCCCCGCATACTCCCTGCAGTCAGACCTCCCGACCCCCGCATACTCCCTGCAGTCAGACCCCTCCACCCCCGCATACTCCCTGCAGTCAGAGTCCCCCCCCCCCCCCCCCCCACATAACACTACACTGACCCATCTCTGCCTTTGGTGACTGTCAAATCAACCGTCCAAGGATCCCTCGTTGTTAAAAATTCTCGGTTAGACCCTTTGCTCTAATATAAGACGACCCGTCATAAGGACAATCCGAGGAATTGCGCATAGTAAAGAATCAGGCCGCCGCCTTCTCTCTGCCATAGACAACGGAGCACATTAACCTGACCTCATCACAACAGCCTTTATGGGTAGTGACCACTGACCGTTCACAGCAGCACAGCAGCGATGCAGACATGCCCTCCACCTCTCTGTAACGGCCGGAGGTTGGTAAATCCTTACACTCCGATACAAAAGTATGAAGCTCAGACTCCGGAAAACCGTCTTTTTGGTAGTTCTGAGGAAGAGAAAAAATAAAATCTCACCAGTCATGTTTATTTTATAGCAGTATATTATGCTACAAGGCGTACTGTCAGGGGTCGCCGGGGTTGCAACGGTGACCCGGCCCATGCGCTTGAGGGGGCCCAGAGGCCGTCCTCCGCCATATACAAATACACATTCAGGTCGCACTGTCGGCGGCCACGTGATTATTGTGGTCCGGCCGACAGCACGAGCCAGAGACGAGCAGAGAGGAGGAGAATGGAGGAGGAAGGATTTGTAGAGACGCAGACACAGACGCACGGCAAGGAATGGAGCAGGGATGATGATGTCATCTCCCTGCTTCTTCCCTCCTGCTGACACCATGTACAGCTGCTCTTCTCACACAGAGAAGTGGTCGGGGTCTCTATCTGCTTGCTTACTTACCTGCCTCATATCCATCTCATATCTCTCGCTCTCTTTTTTTCTGCAGGGCAAGCTATATTATTGGTACCCTTTCGATGCACACATGATGACTTTTTGATCACGTTTTATTTTTATTGGAGGTGACCAAATTAAAAAAAAAAAATTAGCAATTTTGCTGCGGAACATTTTTTGATGGCCTCCACCGTGCAGAATAGATAATGTTATACTTAATAAATTGGACTTTTACGAATGCAGCTACACTAATTATATTTTTCCCATTTTTTGATGCAATGACTGCGGTAAGACCTCGTGAACTTTAGATGATTTTTTTAAATTTTTCTCATAAAAAAAATCTTTATTACGGTAATCTATTTTTTTTTTCAATTTGCAGGTCCGATCCCGGCATGACTCAGGTAGCCGGCTCAAGGTTAAATCAGCTTTCCATCCTTCCAAGGTTGGTAAAATGAGTACCCAGCTTGCTGGGGAGGGGGGGGGGGTAATAAATAATTTACCTGAGAGTGCTGCGGAATATGTTGGTAAGATGGCGCAATACAAATAGCAAATCCCTCCCCCCTTTTCTTTTTTTTAGACCCCATAAAGGATTTGAACTGGCAAGCAACTGATCACATGTACAATATAGTGCAATATGTCAGTATATTGCACTCTTACAGGCATCCTTTGAAGCCCTGCCATAGGGCACAGGCATGGCTTACTAGGGAGACCTCCATGGTGGGCCTGGGGACCATTAGAGGGCCCAATGCTACCATGGTAACTGAAGAGCTCCTACCGATGTCATCGTGGGAGCCGCCTCCCTCTGTCAGGTCATTTAAATGCCACTGTCAGTTCTATCAACAGCATAATGGATGATAACATTGTCAAAAGATGCACCAAGTTTATCTAAACTTAGACACCTAACTTCAGAGAGGCTCAAAAAGTGTTTGAACCACATGATAGATTTGGTGCAAGGCTTCCATGCCAGTTTTGGGGCACACTTAAAGGGGTTTTCCTATGACTTTAAACTGCTTCACATCCACTCTGCCCTTTCCGGTTGTGACTTGTGACTACTACAGTCAACCAATGGCTATAGAAGGTCACTTCTGTGGTCAGTGATTGGCTGCAGCAGTCACATGTCCTCGTCAGCAGTAACCAGTAAGGACAGAGTGGTTATGAAGCAATTTTAAGTTGTGGAAAAACCCCTTTAGGCGCCATAAAATGTGGACATTTCCTTTAAGAAATGTAACATAAAGGCTACTGATCTTAAAGGGTATTTCAGGAGATTTTTTATTAACGACCTATCTTAGGATAGATCATGCCTAATCCGATTGGTGCGAGACCTTGAATGGGATCAAACTTGCAGTACCTTTCATGGCCACCGCACGATGTACGGAGCTGTGTTAGTTTCGATGCATAGTGGCTCCTGCAAACAGTTGATGCGTGGTGATGTCAGGTGTTACCTACCCTAAATACAGACCATCAATACAAACTCCCGGAATACCCTTTTAATGTAGAGGGTTGATCCCGGGATTGTCTGAGGCCATTAAGGGGCCAAAAATACATTTTTCGCACTTAACCCTTTGCAATCCAATTTTGGATTCAGAGTTTCCTAGGGGGCTTTCTCTTTCTGCCATTATACAATGGTGCGATCTGCTGACTAGAGTCAGTACTGTAGTATGGGACATGCTGGAGAGGCCCCCGACAACAGGGCGGCCGGCAATATACAGTAAGAATACCCTGCTGGACTTCTTCCGACATCAGAGCTGCACAGGTTTCAATCAGAATGTAGGAAGACGTCAGATAGTGGATTGGAAAGGGTTAATAGCAAATTAGACTTCACCATTCAAGACTGTTTTTTCTGTCCTCCTCTGGATAAACTAGACCATTATAGTAAATGACCCACCTTAATGGTCTCGTAGGTGTCAGTGATGAGGGCAATGAAGAGACTGAGGACCATGTAGATGAAGAGGCTGATGAAGGAGTAGAGATAAACCCGGCTGAACAACCAGACCAGGTAACTCTTCTGTTGCATGATGGAGAACGTTGTGAACATGTCGTCTCCGTTAATGAGGGAGAAGAGGCACTCGGACACCATGTTCAGGGACCGGAACTGAGGAAGAAGAGGCGCACGGGTTACCGGAGAGCCGTGTGTGAGGGATGGCCGAAGGCTGGCATGTTGGTACATTACCTTGGTGTGATACGGCCCCAGGACGATCCAACCACAGAAGCAGTAGCCCAGATAGATCATGGCGGCGCAGCAACAGAACCGAATCACGTTAGGAAGCGCCGCCCTGAGCGTCAGGATCAGAATCTGCAGAACATCAAAGGAAGAAAAAGCTTCCTAAACATAAGAGCTGACAACCAAATACGAGCATTCAGAAGTAATATGAAGAGCTTGAAAGGGACTATGGAGAAGTAGCAAATGTTAAAGGGGTTCTCTCACTTCTAGCTATTGATGACCTATCCTCAAGATAGGTCATCAATAACACATAGGCAGTGGTCCGCTGCCCGGGTGTCTTTGTATACTGCTGCAGGAAACAGCCGACACCGTACATTGTGCAGTGGCCTGGATTGGTACTGCAATCCCATATATTTCAATAGGACTCAGCTTGCAGTACCAACCCTAGCCACTGCACACTGTACGGCGCTGTCTACTTCCTGCAGCAAAACAGTTCAGTATGCAAAAAACACCAGCGCGGGGCACATCTGGTCCTTGGAGGTCCTGGGTGGTGGATCCCTTCTTATCTGCTTTTGATGACTAGAAGTGGGAGAACCCCTTTAACATGTTAACTACAGGGTACTACAATGCTGTAACGTTTAGTTATCACGATGCACCACTCATGTAAATGATTGCTACAAGTGTATCAAGATAGAAGGTTATTCCCCATCAGCAGGATAGCTTTCTGATTGGTGGAGTCTTAGTGGTTGGAACCCCACTGATCCCAAGAATGGGGGTCACAAGAGACCCCGCATGAATGGAGCGGTGGTAACCTATGTACACAGCTGCTCCATTCATTTCAATGGGAGTATCAGAGATTACTCCTGAACTCCGCAATCAACGACGCATGCATTGAAATGACTGTTGCAGAACTGCGCACGTGCGACTGCCGCTCCATTCACGAAGAAACCTTCTAGACCGTAGTTCGTGGAATCAGGGGGGGTCCCAACGGTCGGGCCTGCGGACTTTCTATCTTGGCACCACCCCTTTAAAGGGTCTTATATCTGGGGACAAAAAGGGCCGACCTCAGCCCAAGAGATCCTCCGCTGATCTTTGCTTCTGGTTGCAGCGAGCCAGCGACCATGACTGCTGCAGCGGTCACACGTCCCTCCGTCAGGACGCCATTGCTCTGCGGCCACAAGTAAAGATCAGTGTTGGACCAGGTCCCACCACGAGTACGGCTTCTACTTACTTATTTTACAGTCTGCTGAGCGGCTCTGAACATTTTTCATCCCCAGATAACCCCTTCAAGGAGGTGTAGGAAATTAGGAAAACATGGCTGCCATTTTTCAAAAACAGCACCACCCTTGTCCATGGCAGTGTACGGTATTGCAGCTCTGGCCTTATTCCTCCCCCAGTAACATGTTCTCTATTGGCAAGGAATATTGACGCTATGCAGCAGCAGATTGTCGGAGGAGACCCGCCGCGCCCGTAGACCATGTGACATCACTCTGCCATGTGACATCACTCTGCCATGTGACATCGAGTCGAAGAATCAGCTCTTACATTGTATTTCTGGAAAAATCCTAAATAGCGAATGACGCCGAGCCAGACCAACATGGTGGACGTTCCCAGGAGGATACTGCAGACGTCGTAACTGGTCAGACTCTGTTGGAGAGAGATTTCCTTGTTACTTTGCTGCACAGATCTTCATTTGTCAGTAATGTAGGACTGAGGATCAGACGACACGGGGCTTGTTCAGAGTCTGTAACCATAGAGATGCATAGCTCTGCACAGGCGCTGCAGACACTAATTGATATATAAGCTGTTGCACATTTTAGAGGATGTTATTCACTAAGTATTTGCTTCCCAAAAATCTATTTGCCCTGAAAACTTGTCTTATGGCCCATTTACACTGAAAGATAATCGCTCAAACGACAGTTTGAGTGACAGCTTTGAGCGATCATCTTTGCATAACTCTAAGTAGCTAATTAGCTACTTAAGAGTTAATGCAGGCGGAGCGTGATACTGCCGCGATAGCTCCGAGAACAAAGCAGCTGTTTTGTATATGCAAACAGCTACATTGTTCTCGAGGCTTTCAGCTGGTCTCCTGCTGAGAACTGCCAGCGGGATACCAGCTGAAAGAATGCCATCAGCGCCACCTGCTGAGAAAATCAGTGTGCGGCGCTGATCACAGTCATTGGTGATTTCTAGCTTGCTACAAATCACCAATGAACAAATAGTGCACGATGGTTGCGCGTTTAGACTCGAAGGAGAACAAAAGGATTGGGTGTTGAACTTCATTGTATCTGATCTTTCACCTGACTGTTGGGGACAGCTGTAAGGCCCCCATAACATGTTGCAGTCCGATCTTCCCGAAATCTTTGGGTTTGGACAATCCTTCTGTAATGTGTATGGGGGTCGTTAGTCATTGTGAGCTTCGAGTCTCCTAAGACACGTAACTCCTGAGCAGATGGTCTCTAGTGAAGAGCATGAAGAAGACCATAATCTGCTGCAGACTGGGGTGGAAAACGCCTAAAACAACCGACCCTCCGTCTAATATTGGGTCACAGAACAGCAGAGGGCGGGACGGTAAGATGATGGAGCAGCTGGTACAAGGAGATCATTTGGGTAATGGACACTCTGTGTGGCTCATCGAGCCGGTGATGCGGGGAGATGGGACAATGATGGCTAATAGCGCGGTGCTAATGCCAGTCATTAACTGTAACTGAGTGACTGGATGTAAGGACAACATGTACAAGATGCGCTGCCCAGACGGCGCGGTCACACCACTACCGATCAACAGGGAAAACACCGTCAGCAATTATCCAAGGACATTTCCACGAAAATACACTTTTTTTTTTAGGTCCAATTACAGGAAAATCGGCCCAGATGCACAATGGTGATAAGACTCAATGGTATGTTTTGCTCCAACCTGAAAAGCACTAAGAAGGTCGTTACATGCGCTCCGTTGGACCCATCGGGCTTCCTATAGAAGGACTTTACTTAAAGGGATCTGTCTAGTGTTATATTCCCTTTAAGGAAAATGTATGGCCTTTATTATTTTTAACTAATTATAACC
This sequence comes from Eleutherodactylus coqui, assembly GCF_035609145.1. Taxonomy (NCBI): domain Eukaryota; kingdom Metazoa; phylum Chordata; class Amphibia; order Anura; family Eleutherodactylidae; genus Eleutherodactylus; species Eleutherodactylus coqui. The sequence goes on from NC_089839.1 coordinate 308,646,359, forward strand.
AGATTGTGAAGAATTGAACATTTTTCTAATATGTTTTTATTTTCTGATTATAGATTTTTTTTGTGGCCATCTTGCCTGAGCTACAGTTAAAAATATGCATTACAGCAGCCTAATGGGTCATAAGTATAATTGACAGGAGGGGGCCCGTTGTGAGCATGCTCTGCGATTGATCTGTGCAGAGAGGAGGAAGAGGTGAGCTGTGACTGTTGCCTACGAAATTCTATGGGAGAGTGTTGTGGCCATGCCCTAAGAAGGGAGGGGGGGAGGTGAGCGGTGGCTGTTGCCTATGGAATTCTATGTGAGAGTGTTGTAGGCATTCCCTAAGAAGGGAGGGGGAGGAGGTGAGCTGTGAACATCACCTATAGAATTCTACGGAGAGTGTGGTGAGCATCTGTGATCTGTGCAGGGAGGAGGAAGAACAGAGGTGACTATCACCTGAAGACTAAGTGAGAGTGTTGTGGGTGTGATATTTTGCTGGTTGCTTTGGACCTATTTGCTATAAGACCGCCGCAGCTTTCCTCCGCCGTCCGGCATCAGTCGGTCACGATATGTTAGTCGTGAAAACATCTTGTTTAGAGTCATAGAAATAAAGCTCATGGTGTAACGGAGACGCTGCGCAGTAATACAGGAGGCTCACAAGCCCTTCCATCCTACACATCTTCATCAGCGTACAGTTTATACTGACACTCACCTTCGCCTGGATCTCCATCTTCAGAATGGAGCCGACGATGGACAGGATATCGCTGACAATGATTAAGATGTACCAGCCGTTCACAAACTCCATCTGGTCTGACCAGGGCACTGGCTTAGAGAACCGATGTTGGACGAAGTTTACATATTCCTTAGGGTTATTAATAGGGAAAAAATGTTAAAGGGGTATTCCCAAAATATAAAGGGTCTAATCAGCGGAGGTCCAAAGCTGGGACCCCCAACAATCATGAGGAACAGACAATACAGCTTTATGTATACTACTCCATTTATATAATAGACTAGTGATTTTTTGGAAGTTATAGTACCAGTTTTTCTGGTGGCGCATTGCTCCAACACAGCTGTGCTACATGGTACATCCATTATGATCCCCACACATCACACACACACAGCTCTACTACATCCATCCTGACCCCCACAACATCACACACACAGCTCTACTACATCCATCCTGATTTCCACACATTGCACACACAGCTCTGTTACATCCATCCTGATTGCCACACATAGCACGAACAGCACATTACACATGCAGCTCTACAACATGCATCCTGATTCCCACACATTAAACACACAGCACATTACACATACAGCTCTACAACATGCATCCTGATTCCCACACATTAAACACACAGCACATTACACATACAGCTCTACTACATGCATGCTGACACCACACATCACACACACAGCTCTACTACATCCATCCTGACCCCCACAACATCACACACAGCTCTACTACATCCATCCTGATTCCCACACATTGCACACACAGCTCTGTTACATCCATCCTGATTGCCACACATAGCACGAACAGCACATTACACATGCAGCTCTACAACATGCATCCTGATTCCCACACATTAAACACACAGCACATTACACACACAGCTCTACTACATGCATGCTGACACCACACATTACACACACAGCTCTACTACATGCATCCTGACCTCACACATCACACACGCAACCTGTGGTACATCTAAGCCGATTTCCAGACATCACCAGCTCAGCAGACTCCTGCATACAGTGATCAGTCACTGGTCATTTGATCCCTGACTCCACCCACACAGGTCCTGGTAGCTGCTGTCGGCTTATCTAGTATACAGTACTTTCTACCAAACTGCAGAATGGCTCCTGCCACAGCAGTGACGTCACCGCAGGTCCTTCAGCCCACCAGATCCATGTGGTGGCAGTAGGTCGGTGTCTTCTGTCAGGACTGCTGAGTTGTATCTGACATAATAACGGCTTTGTTGTATTCTCATTTTGTTATTGTTGTCCTCCCCTTCCAAGAGCCCTAACTGTGTTGTTTTTCGGTTGGTCAGGCTCTGTGTTTTATATATGTTGTAGGAACTGCGATGACGTCACTAGGGGGCGGAACATGAGAAGCACCCACACACAAACATACATACTTATGGACAAGTGGTCATCAGTAGTTGGATGGCTGACCGTTGTACAGAACAAGCACGGCTACCTTTTGTGTCCCCCCATTTCGTCATAGAGTGTAAGCTCTTGTGTCCCCCCCTTTCATCAGAGTGTAAGCTCTTGTGTCCCCCCATTTTCTCAGACGGTAAGCTCGTCCCACCCCCTCTCCCCCATTTCTTTATAGATTATAAGCTCGCCAGCAGGATCCTCACCCCTTTCGTTCAAATTGTTAGTTCACTACTGTATATTATGTCCCCTTTTGTCTGTTCACGTTTCCTCTGATTTGTCAAGTATGTTGATGCTATAGAAATAAACTAAATATAAAATATTTTTGGTCACTTGCAATTCCATTCTTTACCACATCCTTGGAAGGTTATTACCATAAACAACAATGAAACAGCGCCCCCAGTATATACATCAATATACTGGGAGACCATTGTGTACTTGGAATAGACACTGGTAAAGTGGTAAATGACCGGCGGCTACTGAAGTCTTACCCTCTGCAGGTGAATGCCTCGAACCACGGACCGTATACAGAGACTTATGGAAGAGATGCAGGTCAGGATGACGACCGCATCGAAGATCATCATGTAGTGCGTGTTCTTCTGTACTATGGAGAATGACAAACACAAATCATTACAAGAGGGTATGTAATGGAAGTGACCGAATCGTACTGGAAAGTCCTGCATGTTGTGGCTCCAGATGGGACTGGATACGGCCGTGATCCTCGCGCCAGTTTTGTGGGGTTGCGAGACGCATAAAATATAATGGAAATCCAACCCATTAATTACAATGGCTGTATCTGCAGGGGCCAATGTGCAGGGGCCAATCCTCTGACAGCGTGCGCTATATGTTTAGGGATCTTGCCCAGTAATGGGATCACAATATAAGTCGCACGCAGATACAGATGCGTTTTTCACGTGAGTACGATTTTTAACCCTTTCCAATCCACTGTCTGACGTCTGAAGACATTATGATTTAAGGCTGTACAGCTCCGATGTTGGAAGACATCCGTCCGGGTTCTTTTACTGTATATTGCCAGCCTCTCTGCTGTCGGAGCCTATCCAACCTGTCACCTCATGCAGTACTGGCTTTAGCCAGCAGATAGCGCCATTGTATTACAGCAGAAAAAGAGTAAGCCCCCTAGGAAAACCAGGAGACAAATTGGATTGGAAAGGGTTAATTGAAGCAATATGTGATTTTCACGCCCGGCGATCGGCTTTTCTCACAAGACGCTCCGCACTCTCACAGACATCTGTATGTATACCAGTGTGATATTTACACATGATCAGAGTGTCTCAGACCGATATCACGCTTGTCCGTGTAAAGTACGGCCGAAAGGTGCGTTTACTCCGGCGATTTCCTCGCGCACTTACTGTACATTGCGAGAGTCACAGGAAAACTACCCATCATCTTAAAGGGGACTTTTTACAGGTGAAGGATATAAAAATCGCAGCACCTGTTTCCGGTTTTCTAACTGCTCATTCCTCCCAAATGGGAGCAAAAAAAACCCAAAACATATAAACAAAAAAACCAAACGGTCGAGCTTGCGTGTATGCGGGTGCCGTGCAACGTGTTTTTGCTCCCATGGGGAACATTGTAAGTTTTTCACACGCATGGAAATCACAAGTGCGCTGATGAGATGAGCTTTTCTCGTAAAATGCATCGCACTCGCATAAACCAATCGCGGGTTGGCCGCTGCGATATCGGACGGATTGTGCTTGTCGGACAGACATGGCACTCGCCCGTGTAAATGCACCCTAATAGAGGTATGTAATGCTGAGCGGTAACAGCGGAGCCGATGTGACTCCGGAGGTCGTATATTAGGGGATGATCATTTCTCATCACGCGGTCACATGATCTCTTATACAGATGTACTCAGCCGCTATATAAAGTACTGATTCTATATCCTGGTTGAGCCGTGTAGGGATGTCTAATCTACAGAGAAACACTACCACATACAGTGCGCGGCCCCTTTATTAGACCCCATCTATAAGCGTCGGTCCTTCTTTGGTCTTCAAAACTGCAGCAATTGATCCTGGTGTAGATCCCACGAAATGATGAAATCGTTCTGCAGAAATACCGGCCCCTGCGGACAGGAAGCTTCTTGTAGTTGCTGCAGATTAGATGGCGGTGCTGACATGTTCTGACCGGCTGACAGGAAGGGGTCATCGATTCATGCTGCTTGTGCTAATTCTGACCTCTCATCAGCAACAGCAATCTGGATCCATCTGACCAGGAGATGTTTCTCCGCTGCTCAGTGATACAAGTTTTGCGCTCTTTTGCCCGCTGGAGTCTTTCTGCTTCTCCTAAACACAATGGTGCTGGAACTGGTCGTCTGCTGTTATACCATCCGTGCGGAGGAACGGCGAGTTGTGCGTCCGGACACGTTAGTTGGAGCTCCAGCGTTGTATTCAGCTGACTGTGCAGCCTGTTGGTCAGAACGATTCCTGACATCCTCCTCTGACCCCTTTCAGTGAGTTGTTTCCGCCCACAGGATCCCCTTTCACTGGATGTTTTCCTTGATCGCGCCATTCTCTGTATACTCTCCACACTGTTACATGAGAAACCCCCCATGGTTGGCGGTGAGACCCCAGCTAGTCCAGCACCGATGACCGGCCTCGTTGGAAGTCGCTCCGACTGCTGGATTTTCCCATTTGGTGTGGATTCACACTGAAACTGATCCGCGGAAAACTTGGCACGTGATTTTATGCCGCACTCCGGGGTCACGGGGGGGAATTACCATACAGGGGGCTCCAATCCTGAGACGGCCGGAGGTCTAATAAAGGGGCCAATCAGTGTATAACAGATTGGCACCGCATTCGCCAGTAGAGCTGCATGTGAGGTTCTCAGTAAGACAAACTAAGTAATCTTGTAGATGTGATACCTTTTATTGGCATCGGGCATAACAGGATCTATTAGTCTGATGACTCCCAGGTAGGTTGGAAAGCTCGCTGTAACATCAACTCTTTTTGTTAGCCATTACAAGTTATCATATCTACAAGATTACTTCCTGAGAACAATCATGGCTTCTACTGTCAGGTGATGGCAGTAATGCCCAGCTGGTACTTACTGGAGCCGGACACGTGCCAGTCTCTGCATTCCTGGATGCCAACATCGTTATCGAGACTTATTCTAATCCGTCCGCTGTGCGCTTTATTGTCGAATGTGATCTGCATGAGAGAAGGCAAAGAGGGTTCAATTAGTTCTTCTCACTGACTGATATGGATGACAGGCCCCCGGGAGGCGGAGGACGGGGGCCACAGATCAGCGACGTACTGCAGCTATTACATCCAGTAGGCCTCACCATAAGGCACAGATTCTGAAGAAGGGGTTCTGTGCTTGTAGAGAGTCAGTGAGTGATCGGTGCCGGTCGGAGAAGAATCCATCACACACAAGGGAATGGTAAGGGTTTAGGATGTTGGAAAAACACGGCTTCTTTACCAGAAACTTTCTTGTCCGTGGGTTGTGACTGCAGTACTAGACACGGCCCACGGACGAGAATGGCGCCACTTCTGTAATAAGACAGCCATGTTTCTCTAAACAGATACTACCCTTTAGGCTGGATTCACACGCAGCGTCTTGTAGGGTTTCTCACTTACACCTTCACAAGAGAAGGGATAAGTGTCTGATCAGCGAGGGTCTGATGGCTGAGACCCCTTGGGTTCACAAGAATGGGGGTCTAGTGCCCCTGTATGGATGCAGCGGCGGTTGAGTATGAGCACTGATGCTCCATCCATCTCTATGGGTCTGCCTAAGAAAGCCGGAGTACAGCGCCAATCTCTGGCATCACCACTGAGATGAATGGAGTGGCAGCGCTCACACCTGACCGCCGCTACATTCATATGGAGTAGACATGGAACTTTCATTCTTGTGATCGGTGAGGGTCCCAGTTTTCAGGCTCCCAAAAAGAATCAGATAAAAATCTTATCCCAGCCCTTTTTAAAAGGTTTTCCAGGACTAAACTATTGATAATCGGTCCTCCAGATAGATCATCAATGGTTTATTATCAACACTAGGGATCCCCGCCGATCAGCTGATTGATCAGCCGATCAGCTGATTGATCACCGCTGTCTCTTCAGTTCATACCAGGCACAGCACTGTACATTGTATAGTGGCAGTATCGGGTATTACAGTTCAATCCCATTCACTTGAATAGGACTGAGCTGCTTCCAGGCCATGTGATCAATGAATGTGATATTGCTGAACTGAGAAGAGGCTGCAGATCCCAGGCCCAAATTAAACCCATTTAATTTGAAAACCAGTGCATATAAGAGTTAATGTAAAATAGCGCCACCACCAGGAAAATTGCGTACTGCAGTGTAAATTAAAAAAAAAAAAAAAAATACAAGTCCTAGAAAATAAATGTGTTGGGAACATTAAAAATCCAGTTCACTAACGCAAATGTGAACTTGACCTTGCAAATGCCCGGCCTGCGGGACAGTACAGAGCGTCGTGGGGCGTCACACGTACTCACTGTCACTGTAAAGTCGTAGCAGTCGGGCAGCTCGTGGTGGCGGATGGTCTGTAGATTGATCGCCTTCAGCTTAAACATGATCTCCACCGAGATGAGCCTGGAGGAGTAAATAATTCACGTTAAAAGCTACGCGCCCCGAAGAAACCGAGATGCTCCTGCGAAACTGCGGCTCACCGATAAAAGTCCAGTGTCATGTTCCAGAACTTGTCATCCAGGGAGAGATCGCTTATCGGAGTCATCGGCTCCACCATGAAGCATTCTGTAGGGAGAGATGCTGATCAGCTCCGATAACCAGAACATCAACTTTCCGTTTCTCACCATCTGTAACATACCCACATCTCACGAGGACAGCCAGCACTGCTATATAGGGTGGCCGGGGCTTTAAGGGGAGGTCCGTGACTTACGCTATTGATAGTAGTTGAGCAGTGGGTCTGCCGCTCTTCGGGATCCCCACTGATCAGGTGTTCGCTATGCCCGCTGTTAGGGCTGTCAACATTGCAGGGCCCGGTTTGGTACTGCAGGCACAGGTGCCCTTGAATTCTATGGTTAAAGAGCTTGTAGTACCAATCCAAGCCGATGCAATATGGACCGTGCCATCCACTTTGTGGTAAAGCAGTACTGGAAGTGACCAAACTGCGTGAAAAAGAGGCCGCAAGTACTGCAGCCTAAGAGTAGGTAATGGACTAGGTTCACGATGAACGGTTATGTGATGGCATTAGGCCTGGTAGACATGGCCAAATATTATGTATAGTTAGTGGCCAGATGGCCAGGATTTATTTTTGTAATGTTTAATATACATTGTGAAGTGCTGTAAACCGCTGCTGTGATGGAGCTAAAACTGTCAGGCGCCAGATTCTGGTTTTAGGCCGCATGCACATGACACATCCGGATTTCCACCGTGGATGACCTGCGATTCATTGCGGAAAGGAATTTAAAATCCAAGTCTGCATGTGTGCACGAAATTGCGGAAGCTCATACTGTCCTATGGAGGACTTTAACAGCGGATCGTCCGTGCGAGTGACGATTGCGGATTCCGCAATTCAAATCCGCCTGTGTGTTACAGTGTTTTCCTGAGTGGCACCAACCATCCCGAGTGGAGAAGATGGCGGTTCTGAGTCGTGACCAATTCCCTATAGCCACAGCTTCCAGTGCTGTTTTGCTGCAGGGAGTAAAGCCCCATTTACATGCAAAGATGATCGCTCAAAATTTGTGCAAAAGATAGGATAATTGACAGTTTGAGCGATCATTTTGCACTAATGCCCATTAGCAGCTTATTAGCTTCAATTGCATGTAAATGAGCCTCCCTTCGCTGTATGCAGATAACAGCAGGTGGTCTGTTGTCTGCATACAGCTCCATTGTTCAAAGACGCAGTTGAGGCATTCTAAGCAGTCAGCTTACTTATCCATTGGATCTTAAGAAACATACAGTCAAAGGGAAGAGGAACCCGAAGGGAGATTTTGGCTATGGGTACATTTTTTTTGGAGGGAGTCTGTCAAAGGAAGTAGCCTCTGGTATGACCACGCCAGGTCAGACTGACCAAAAAAAAACACAACACATGGGGGGAAATTTATTAAGAGCGGCACTTCCTATTAGGGGAGTCCTGGACCTATTAGGGGAGTCCTGCCCCTACAGGTAGGCCCTCCCTGAGGTGATGGCGAGGGAGGAAAGTCACGGGGAACCACAATCTTTCCTCCCTCCATAGACAATTACAGTGAGATCGCACCAACATACAGCTCCCTACATCTCAGCTCCCCGGTTTCTGCGTTACATGATGGTAATGGAAAATCTAAAAAAATTAAAAGTAAATACAAGTCTTTGGGTCGTCGTCCTCTGAGGTCCGCTTATTAAATGCACTTGCTTATTGCCACACTTCTGGAAAAGATAAGCGACAACCAATATGGCTGCCAATGCAGCTTCCATATGGGTTGTCACCAGCGCATCCAGATGCTGTAATGGCAAATCCATCTGGCTGTGCAGGAAAGCAGACATCAAATCTTACGCTGCAGCAACACGGAGAAGGACGACGACCCGCGGACTGGTCTGTATTGCCGATTTTTTTTTACTTTAGGAGTAAATAATCCGGTTACCCGTCTCGATCTTGGGGTCGATATCAAATGTTTCATTTCCAGGAAAGATGCTCCCCTGTTTATAGAAGTACTTGCAGACGGTCATCCCGCGCTGCCCCCCGGCCGTCCGCTCGTAGGCGTGGTTCCCAACCGAGACGTTCCGGAGCTCCAGGTACTGCGGGGACAACATGTGATTACTGTTAAAGGTCGTCACTACAATATCGGATGAGAGGTGATAAATATGTACAGCCTGGAGGAGGGGTACCCTTATATCACCGTGTCGGGGGCTTCCAGTCATTGCCTTACAAAACCCAGGAGCCCCATACAAAGGTGAGCTAAGGATATCCCAACTGTGCCATAAAGCACCCATCACTTACACTGGCATGTATCCATGGCGATGCTTCCATGGGCAATTCCATCAGATAGGACAGAAACGATAGCGCTACGTGTGGCGCAATTCTTACTGCCAAGTCAACACAACGAAATCCCAGAAGACCCCATTATAATTCACTGAAGCCCATAAAGCATTGGTGGGATCCATTGTATGTCAGATCCTTGTACCTTCGACAGGCCCAAGACAACCAATATGGTGACCATTCCGGCTTTCACATGGGTCATCAGATCGCTAGCACGAATTTAATCACCTAGTGGACGAATTGCTGCAGTTCTATAGGCCCATAGGAGGTCCAACGGGCTACCAGATGGGGGTCTAATCAAGGGGCTGTTCAGTGTATAAAGCATATGCTACATATATCTGATCCGTGGGGTCTATGCTGGTCCCCAGGAGGGGCGGCCGCAGACACTGGGTTATTCATCTTGGGAGTCCCCGCTGAACAGACACCGAGTACCACAAACGTCTCAGGTCACATTAAGGGTCGGTGGTCGTATTTATTAATCTTACACCAACATCTTGGGCCACACGACCATGTGAACTCACCCGCTGAATGGTGAAGGTGATGTGATCGTAGACGTCCTCCTGGCGGTAGACGGCGTAGGTGTCGTCCCTCGCATCCTTGTAGTCCTTAAGGAACAGATGTTTGAAGGCCACCGTGTTCTCCTCCTTGAAGCTTACGACCATCTCGTTGCTGAGCCCGAAGAACACCAGCTAAAGGAGAGACGGGTGGACAACCAGGCGCGGCGGCATTACAACTACTGGCTTATTAAACAGCGGTTCCTCCTTCCCAACGTCTCGCTACACACTTTATTCGGGAAACCAGAGGGCGCGTCTTTTCATTACAAGCGAAGTGGAGGTTGGAGGACCCCAGCTCTGCGGATAGACATTCATGCTCTGGGGTGGGACTACTCCTTTAGGAGGTCTCCGCATGTAGCGGAAATACTGCGGATCTACTGCAGTGGGAAGTTCAGCGGCAAAAATTGCGGCATTGAGGATTTTGACTGGTAATGAGCTGCAGATTGGCAGCTGATCTGAAGCAGCGCCGCTCCTGCCACCTCTTGGTGCCCGACAGGTCGGTCCGGCGATAATCGTTCTTGTTCTTTCACACAGGAATGATCATCGCTCAGTGAATGGAGGCGGAATGGATCAGGATTGTTCCGGCCGCCTCCATTCCCAGTAAACAGGCAGTTGTTCGTAGATGACTGACTGCCTGTTCACACGGCCGATCGCTGTGTAGTTTTCTGCATATAGAAACTGAATGACAAAAGAGAAGTGAATGAATTCTCATTAGTTGTTCATCTCTTGAGCGATAATCGTTGTGTGTAAATGTGCCCATCTTTCACTTTTCTGCCGAACGCTGATTTTGTGTTTGGCATAAAATCCATCGTTCAGCAGAAGAGCTGATAAAGCAGGACCGCATGCTGTGTTCTCCACGAGGGGGGGGGGGGGGGGAGTGCTGATAACACTGTCTCAGCTGTCAGCCCCACAGCAGAACAAAGGGAATGTATTCAGAGAACAGACCACCCGCTGTTTCCTGGCTACAGCTCCCAGCGGCTCACAAGCATTCACAAGCTACTAATTGGCATTAGTACCAATTAGTAGTTTATGCAAAACGTTCGCTCAAAGGCCATCTTTTGAACGATCATCTTTGTGTGTAAAAGGGCCTTTTGAAGTACTTACCTCTCCGCAGGGATCCAGTGCTGGAGTTCTGCTTTGGTCCCGCTGTTTGCTTTGGCAGGGGCCGTCACAGGAAGTCAGGTGAGCGCTGTAGCCAATGAGAGGCTGCTTGTTCTCCTGGCATCGGTGCCCACATCCTGAGTGCCATGATGCCAGCAGTTCAGGAAGATGATGCCACATCCTCTCATTGGCTGCAGCACTCAGCTGAACTCCAGTGTCAAAACAAACCTGGGACCAGCCAGTGGCGGAGAGGTAAGTACTTCTCAGTGTGTTATTTTGATACAGATAGGCTTATTTAAAGGGATGTTGTCTGGGGAGCCTGCCAGCCCCTTTAATCTCTTTATAATGCCCTTTACTCTGTAAATGCGGGCAGACCCATGGGATGCCCGAGCTCACCTGGATGGTCACCAACGCGATTTTTAAGATCTGGATGCAAAGTTTCCACGGCTTACGGCCGCGAGCGCGGAACTTCTCACAGGGGTTCATGAAAAAGAACTTGAGCTTCCTCCTCAGCATGTCCTCCAGGAGGAGCTCCTCGGTGATGGAGCAGGTCTTGCTCAAGTAGGGGCTCTCATGGTCCTCCTGGGAGGGCGACGACTTCACCGTGATGTCCGGGTTCTCCATGACTGCAAGAGAAGACGACGAGCATTAGCGCAGCGCGGTTCCCAGGGCGGTCCGTAAATTCACCCTCAGCCCCCTTTTTCTTTTAGGACACATCATTTTTCTAAAATCATTTTGCCTTTTCTTCCCCATTTTCCCTCCCCATAGCCGTACGATTTCTTGTTCTTGTAGGACGACTTACATTTTTCAATGGTACCCCTGAAAAGCATCGGGGCGCAGCGTGCAACCCCAAAAGCTGCTGTTTTGGTGGATGTGCCAAAATGGAGACTTTTGGATGCCAGAATTCTTAAATAGTCCCCAATCTCTTCGTCCTGCGAGTCCGACAACTCTTGTACCACATGACAACTATTAAATGGGCCAATCATGTTACACCTGGCAGTGATGAGCCCTCCGGGGCGGCTGACGGCCTTTATAACCCTCATATGCCCAAACAGAGCCCATGCCAAGGGGTAACCTGCTGGCACAACCTCACAAGCCATCGTGTCCTTGAAGGGTTAATCCGCCCTCCGTTGTCCCCGGCTTCAATCATTAGGCTGAGAACACTATAATTATGTTCTAATAAAGACGGAAACAATGACGCTCTTGTACTTCTCTTTAAGACGCCTCCAGGTTTCTGCTGTGATCCGAGTGTCTTAAAGGGGTCATCGCATCTCGGGGTTTTACCCCGGCACCGGTGGTCCCTCCATTCACTCCAATAGGACGGCCAGAGACTGACGAGCGCCTGAACTCCAGCGGTCCCACTGCAGTGAATGGAGCGGTGGGGAGGTATGTGCGGCCATCGCTCTCAAAGCTCCAGGACGCGCCAGAGGCGATGTCTCAGGATTGGCTGGGGTCCCGGCGGTCAGACCCCCACCGATCCACAAGGTACCCCGCTCTCCTGCTGAGGTAGGGATGATCTAAGGCTCAGCTCACAGCGGCGTTCTGATCTCCTCCAGAAAATGGAAATAAGCGGATCCGGTAACAGTCCCATTGATTTCAATTGGGAAATAAACCCCTTCGATTCGCGCCCGCTCCGTTACGGCGCCACTTCTCAGACGGACAATATAGCGTAATCCTCGGCGCTCTCTCTTCCGCTCAGAAAAGAGACGCAGCGGCCGATTCCTCTTGTTTTTCCAACATTGGAGTAAATGGATAAGTGAGCAGATTAAACGGTTTCTGATTCTGGACATTTATTCCATTTAATGGATCCGTTTTTCTGACGTTCGCGCGTGCGGAGAATAACGGATCCGTCACAAGCAGATGAGAAACGGGCCAGAAAACGGTTTTCTGTGGGTTGTGACAAAACTGACATCACTCGGCCCTTCCTGCACTTTTTTTGCACGTGTGGTAAATGAATGGCGCACGGACGTGAAAAACCCGCACGAACGCAGCAGTAATACACGTCCTCCGCACATACGCAGCAGTAATACACGTCCCCCGCACACACGCAGCAGTAATACACGTCCCCCGCACACACGCAGCAGTAATACACGTCCCCCGCACATACGCAGCAGTAATACACGTCCCCCGCACATACGCAGCAGTAATACACGTCCCCCGCACATACGCAGCAGTAATACACGTCCCCCGCACATACGCAGCAGTAATACACGTCCCCCGCACATACGCAGCAGTAATACACGTCCCCCGCACATACGCACGCACGGTGTCGGTTCTTGTGGACAGACTGAAGCAACACGCGCAGCATGAATGAGCCCCGGGATCGCTTCCGTTTCTCATCCGCTTGTCTTCGTTTTCTAACAGATCCATCCCGATCCGATACGTAACGCCGATGCGAATGGAGCCAAATATCATGCATCAGTCTGGGAACCAAAGGGCTGCCCCATGATGGTTGCCCGTCTACGGAGTGCGTACACAACTCGCAGCGACAGCCGGAGGGGCGCAGCGCTCAGCAGCCGGACCGCCCATCTAAACTTCTGACATGTCGAAAGTTTTTAGAAACTTTAGTTAAACTTTAAGGTTGCAACCTGATGAACAGATCGGCCGTGCGACTTCTGAAACAAGGTGGCCAGAAGTGCGGCCGGGCTACACCGCTTCCGGAACTCCCATAGAAGTCGATGAGTGCAGCAAGCTATACTGGTTCTGCAGTCCCTATGTTACAGACGCCGCTCCGTTCGCTGGTTGTGCAACGCTGACCTCCATGTCATCCACAGATTAAAGGGTTAACTAAACTTTTGACATATGTCACATCACATCCGAAGTTTTGATCAGTGGCGGTCTGGGTGCCAAGACTCTCACCGATGGCTGCAAGGAGTGGGCAGAGTGCTGTGCCCGTCTATGGAGTCTGTACACAGCTGGCAGTGACAGCCGGACGGGCGCAGCACTCCGCTGAACAATTGTGACCGCCCGTTTCAGCGGTCAGCGGGGGGCTCAGCAGCCGGACCACCGACGATCAAAACTTCTGACATGGCAAAAGTTTAGTTAAACTTCAAAGCCTGCGACCTGATAGTGATCGGCACGTGTGTGACCTCCAGAAGGGGCATTCCCATCCCTGGCACGGTGCCCACTAGGGGCGAGCAGTGTGATTACAGAGCGGCATCACACGTCCCCCCGCTTCAGGACAGTTTGTTCCTTCTCCTCTGTAGGTGGGATTCAGGCTGAAGCAGCAAACAAAGTGCCCCATTGAATCCACTAGGCCACCCATTGATGCACAGGGTCTCCCAGGGGTTAGCAGTTCCCTGCAGGGGCTGGGGGGGGGGGGTGGGGGGGGGGTTGGCCTCTCATCATTACCCAACAGGACTTGTCCTCTCTATCCGCAGCATCTGATGGGTGGGGGTCCGACTGCTGAGACCCCCCATCGTCATCATAATTGGGGTCCCCAGTGTCCTTGGGTCGCTCAGGACCCCCATTCTCACGATGGGTGGGGGTCCCAACTCTAAGATCATCCCCAACCAAGGCGATTTTGCTGGACGGCCCCTCTAGGAAGCATTTACACAGACGATTTTCTGGGGCGCGTTTTGTGTGTTGCGAGACGGACGGACGCAGACCCCGTTACTTTACCCGTGAGCGGCGGCGGCGCGTCTATCTGATGGCGATTCTGCAGAAAACTCGTCCGTTATTCCCCACAGGTGACCTATGGGGAAAAAAAAAAAATGACGCAGCGACCGCCGTCCGCAGGGTTCGTGCGAGGGCCATTTTTATATGTTCCTATTAACATAACGCGATTTTCTTGCATCGCATTCGCAGGGTAATAAACACTGCATGCTTACCTGCGCCATTTCTGTCTGGGCTTCTCAGCCGGATCTCACGCTCGCCCGCGCGAATACGGCTTTAGGGCTAACTCTTCTTTTGTGATTCTGCAGCAAAATGCGCTCCAAATTGGGCAAAAAACGCCAACGACTCGGAGCGCCTGCATACCGGCGACATCGCCGCGACAAAAGTGCAAAAAAAAAAGGCAGTTTTGTTCAGGCAGCTTTTGCGCATCAGCGATGATTTTCCGCACATCGCTGCCGCTTGGGATTTTCTCGAGCGATAGACAATAGAAGTTAAAACCACATCGCACGAAAAGCGCAAGTTCGCACGTCGCGATAAAACGGAGGCGCCGCAGGGAAACACGGGCGAGGGGGGGCAGCAAAATACAGAAGAAGATCGTGCGGCGGCGATTCATCGCGGGACGGGAAACAACAGGTTCATAATCCTGCATTTTCGTGCGCAGTTTTACCGCCCGGTGACGGCGCCGTTACTGCAGATTTTGCTGTGAAGGCGTCGCGGCGGTTTCTGCACGGAATCAGTTAGCATTATAATACACTCCGTGCGTTCTAACCGCGATTCAGCCATGGAAAGTGCGCAACGTGTCGGCTCCACACGAATGCGCCCTGCGGCAGCTTCTACGGCCGGATTACCCTCAGCAGGGCGGATTCTCGCGGCGCTGCTCTCGCGCCGATCTCAGCAGATTTCACCTTTCGGATGACTTTAATCTGAAGGGGTTAAATCCGCTGCAGATCTGCGCCAAAATCCACACGACCCAGCGCCACGTGAACGCAGCCTAATACTCCATAACTACACCGCATCCCGGCCGCCATCTTCCTCACCGCGGTTGGTGGAATTGCACGCTGCGTTCCGACCGACTACGGAAGACGCGACGCCGATGGGGGTTTACTGCAAGAAGGACAATATAAATCTATAATCATCGACGATGGAAAAATACGTACCGCGCGCCGACGCGAGAACTGGGGATCATCTCAGTGACGCAGGAATGGCGCTAATCACTAACGAGCGGCTCGTCAGGTCGTGGCGGCGGATACAGAGGCCCCCGGCTATTATAGGTTTTTATCAGCAGTTAATATAGATATTGCAAATTTGCGCCATTCTCTCCAAAAACCACAAATACCCCCCAGATAACCCCCTGTGCCCCCAAGGGTAAGATGGGCAGAGGGCACTCACCTGCCAGGAGGAGGTACAGAGGATCCGCTACTCTCCCCCCTGTCTGGTACCAGCAGGCATCCCTGTGGCCCCCGGCTGCGGCTGGCAGGGTGATGCCGGGGCCCCGCGGTCTCCACAGTGCGGCGGCTCCTCTCGCTGCCCTCAGTGTCTCCTCTCTGCGCAGCCAGATACTTGGTCACGTGATCCGCGCTGCTGCAACCATGGATACACAAGGGGCGTGGCCCAGTATCCGCCGCGCAAAAATCCATTGGCTGATTTCGTTGTCCATCACTCGGCGGCTCTGCCCACTTGGCAGGCGGGGAGTCTATTGGTTGAGGGAGCCGTCAATCTCTCAGGTGTTCGTCACGTGTCTTAGTAACAGGTACCAGGGACGCTGTAGTCACCCGCAAGCTGGGGGCTGAAAGCTGCACCGGAAATAGAGAGAGGTAAGTGTGTGCGGTCGGTGGTCCGAAGAAATGGGACTGCCACCTACCTGAGAACATAGAGGTCCTCTTGGGTTTTAGCCCGTGGGGAGCCGGTGACAACCAACATGGCGGTCCTATGCGTCATCATCCCGCTTTACCGGTCATAGGAGCCTAGGAATACAGAAAAACGGAAGCGTGGCAGTAATGGTGGCTGATGGAGCCGTTAGACCTCTATTGGGCGCCGGCCGCCATTCTTCCAATGATAAAGCGCAGCATGCTGCGGTATTTCATCCTGGGTTTTGCGCCAGAACTGCGAACGGCGTCTCCGGTGCAGTCGTGATGCGTCCCGCCAGATCTCCATGGCGATATCGCGCTCTATGCGAGTACTGTGCGTTTTGTGGTGCGGGCAGTTTTCCCAAAAGTCACATGTTGTCTCAATAGGAAAGAATGTAAAATGTCATCAGACCGGCGTGAATCCCGTAACCGCGGGCGACAGCGGCGCCATTGTATCTCGTTCGTAGCCGATAACGGGCAAATTTACTGTGAAATCGCTTAAAATAAGGACCCGCTGCAAAAGAAAAAAATGCACGTGTATGAAAGGGCCGCGCCGCGAAAACACTTCTCCATCCCCGCCCCCTCGCCTGTTACCCTGGGGGCTTCCTCTGTGTATTGCGGCCACCTCCCTGCAGCGCAGCCCCCGTCTGATGCTCAGCAGACATCACTTACACATCACTCCCATAATACATCCGCATTAGCTGAGGCCGGACCGCTTCTGCCTGCTGGGGGGACAGTTTAATTGTCATTACCTTCTATATTAGTGAGCTGCAGCCCATAAGTATGCAGTCCGGATGCTGAGCTGTGATCTCCTCTATTATATGTGTTTGATCATCTGTGGATTTTTACAGCCGTGTGGTCAGGTCACAATGCGCGCCCGCTGACCACCGATGGCGCAGAGCGGCACTGCGATCATTGTGTTGCGTGTTCAGTAGCAGGCGTGTGTCGGGCAGTATCAGGGCTCAGGAAGTCATGTGACCAAATCATTGGTGCGTTCTATCAAACTGCTGCTGCGTGTCTGGTTTTGCGTGTGGCGTGTGTTGCGTGTATGATGGACAGCGTCCGTGCGGCTCGCCATCTGCAACCTAAAATCCAACACTTTGGGAATGTTTAGCAACTGCTGTGTTTTGGTTGCAGTAAGTGACAGCGCAGCCCGTTGGACGCGACGCCGCCATCTTCAGGTCACGTGACCAAAGAGTCATCCCTGGCCTAAAGTAAGGCCGGCTGAGAAACTTTTACATTGGGTCATTCACATGCGCAATTTTTTTCCCCCGCATCGCATCGTGGTTGGAAACACGTTGTGGCGCATCCTACCTGTGAGCGTGCCCTCAAATCGCCCATTGATTCCAATCGGATCGGCGGCAGCTTCGGGCAGGGAAGCCCCGCTCACCCGTGTGAAGTTAGCCGACGCCCCTTTTACACGCGCCGTTGTTTAGTTTTCTGCTTGCGGAAACTGAATGACGAAGAGAAGTGAACAGATTCTTGTTCGTCGTTCAGTCGGGGCGTGCCTTTACACTGAAGGATGGTGGTGAGTGGCCTCACATGACCGTATGCGCAAAAATACTCGCTGCAGCATATTTGTGCACGGATGAGGCCCATAATCTGCGTGTCGCACGCGTCTGCATGAGGCGCTGTACTTTTTGCGCACACAAGGCCAGTTCACACGCGTGACACACGCGCTCCGTGGAATTTAATGGCCATTTAAGCCCAATAAGGTCCAGATATCTTCTTTTCCTCGTGTTTTGCGCGGCGCCGCACGCTCCCCTTGTATATTTTCGCACCTCCTATAGACTTCTGCTTTGCAAATTGCAGTAAAATAGCGCAGGTCCTACTTTTTACGTGTTCATGAAATGTGCGCAAAACTCTCCTGTGAGAGCGAACCAATGAAATCAATGGATTCCATTTGGTGTTTAGCGCTCACCGACTTTGTGTGCGCAAATCCCTGCACAAGCACGGTCGTGTGAAAAAGCCCTAGGACATTGGACAGTGCTGCACAGGTGAGCGCTGCTAGCCAATCAGAGCAGCTTGCCGTGTCTTAGACTACCCATTCACCACCAATGTACAGTGGGCATCAGGTAGTCGGAGAAGGGGTGCAGCCAGGGGCCTCGCTCTAAGGGGTGCAGCCAGGGGCCTCGCTCTAAGGGGTGCAGCCAGGGGCCTCGCTCTAAGGGGTGCAGCCAGGGGCCTCGCTCTAAGGGGTGCAGCCAGGGGCCTCGCTCTAAGGGGTGCAGCCAGGGGCCTCGCTCTAAGGGGTGCAGCCAGGGGCCTCGCTCTAAGGGGTGCAGCCAGGGGCCTCGCTATAGAGAGGGGCAGTCGCTACCGGGCCCTGGGCCATCACGTACAAAGACACCAGTATTACAAATAGCACATGGTAGGTAAGGGGCCCCATTACAGATTTGGCATCGGAGCCCAAGAGCTCCTACTGATGGCTCCGGGTGCCGCCATCTTGGTTTGTCACTTTGACCCCTTCGTCTGCTTTTTCTTCAATTGGTGATCTTTTCCATGTTGGCGCACGCAGAACTACCGGTTCTTCTCTTTGTTTCCTCACATACACATCATACAGGGGGCACCCTCAGCCGTGCCCGCCGCCCCTGGCAGTGTGTGTCTTGGCACCAGATGAATGTCGGCTCCTCATATGACCTGTCGGATAAAAGTGAGAGAGGAATTTCCAGGAAAAACCTCATAATGAAGCTCTTGTTGGCCTCGGTTCTGGCAGGGTATGCCGTCGGGCGATCACACACGGTCACCATCCTTCGAGGGGGGAACGTGCTGCACTTTGTCCCTTTTACCGTCAAATAGACAAAACACAAAATGTTTGGCAAAAAATTTAGTGGCGCGGGTCAATACATAGGGGGCGTGACACGAATCCACTTCACCTTCCATCATTGGTTGGATCATGCCGGCCACCTGACCACAAAGCGCGCTGCCGGGTGAATGCTGACTTACTAGCCAGCCTGCTTACCAATCGGCCTGTTGAGGTTCACCACCACACATATATCTTCCCAACATGCCATTGCCCAGTCTTGCAAACAGCGCCCTCTGTAGGTTCCGTCACATTACATCTTTGGAGGAGAAATATCACAATTCTGCCCTACTCGGGGTCCGGTGCACCAAAGTTTTAATCTGTGAGATCAACAAGAGTTGATCCAAGATCAAGTAGACAAACGTTTCCCATCGCGGGTCCGTCCATGATCCTCGATCAATTGGAACCCTGATTTTGGTGGATCAAACTAGTTGAACTTAGTTTGGCGACTGAAATCCAAGATGGTGGACTCGGCTGATAGCCTGGTAGGCTTTTTCTAGGTGGTTGCTTCTGGTAGTGGCCGTGTTTTTAATGCTGAGAAGATCACCTGACCTCAGTCACCAATCAGCATGCGCGATACAACTTTAGATCAAAAGGTCTTGGTGCTGAAGTGTCACCTAAAGATCAGCAGCTGGTTGCCGTCTAACCAAACCTACGTGGTTGGTGCAAGCAGCCCATAAACATAAGGCACTTGGCGAAGCCTTTAATGGCTTGTCCAGTTGTAAACTATTGATGATCTATTTGTAGATTGGAGGGGGTCTGCCGCCCAGGATGCCCATCGATCAGCTGTTCAACAGACAGGTACACTCATGCACTAAGCTGATTTCTGCAGGAAGTAGACAGCACTGTTCACACTGCAGTGGCCAAGCTTGGTATTACTTCCTATTGAAGTGAGTGGGAGCTTTATGTGTAGTACCAAGCCCGGCCACTGCAGTGGGAACGGAGGTGTCTGCTTCCTGCGGAAATCGGCTCAGTGCATGAGCGTTCCTGTCTGTTGAACAGCTGATCAGTGTGAGTCCAGATTGGTAGACTTCTGCCAATTGGCTATAAGCCATCAGTTGTTTATAAGTGGGCGACCCCTTTAACCCCTTAACGATACAGGAAGTACAGTTACGTCCTGCAGCCTCGGGGTATGTATTAAGAGAGATGGCGGGGCGATCTCCCTCCATATAACACGGGGACTGGCTGTTCTTTACAGCCGACATCCGCCCGCAACAGCTTCTGACAGCGGCATTTGCATTCCCTGACTGATGTCCCGGGGGCCCGTAGGCCCCTCCCCCTCTTCTGCCGCTGTTCATCATGCGGGGTAAATACTGCATTACTCTGATAGATCGGACATTAGCGGCCGGCGATATTAAACATGGATTTGTGTTTTATTATTTAGATTCTTTTATTACAAATGTGGCAAAAGGAGTTTTTTAGGTTTTTGAATTTTTAAAACTTTTTTTTTTAATAATTAAACTTTATTGATCGTGTTTTAACTTTTTTTTTTAAGTCCCCAAAGGAGAGAACAACTTGCTACACTTTGGTTGCTGCTGCAGTATGATGTCATGCCATAGCATGACATCATACTGGGATCGGGCGGGCAGACAGGCATCCCACGGGACGGCTTGATAGGCATTCTGCCATGACAATCCCTGGGGCCTTTCAGAAGCCCCCCAGCCGCCATGACACCCGCACAGCTTCTCATGATCTCATTTTGAGGGGCTGTACGGGGCCCCCGAATATCAATTCTGACAGCGGCATTTAAAAGGTTAACAGCTCCCATGAGCGGCGCGGCTCATTGGTGTTGCTGCTGCTGGGTGTCGGCTGTAAGAAACAGCCGGCACCCGGGATGTAGGAAGAGAGATCACCGATACAGGCCGTCAAAAGGCGTATCGGTGGTCACTAAGGGGTTAAATGCCTGTATTTCCGGCTGCCAATCAGTGAGATCCGTGGGCGGGGTCGGACCGCCGGCTTCGTTTCCTTCTTCTCTTCTTAGGGAGTTTTTAGACGGAACAATTATCTTTCAAAGAACAATTCGAATGAACGACCGTGACGCCGATCCTCCCGTCTGACCGCGAGCCAACGGCCGAAGGACGAACGGATATCGTGAGCTTCTCGTCCGTCGTTCCAGTTCTGCAGGACTACAAGTCATCGTCGGCTCGTTAACTCGTCGCTCCGTTTAAACATGTTCCATTCGGGAAATGCGAACCCTAAACAAGAAGTGTCAACGATGAAACTGCCTGTCTGAACGGGCCGCGCGAACGGTCTGGTGATGATGTCACCAACTCGTTCGTTTGTGCAAGCGAGAATCCTGCAGTTGTATGAGCGCAAAGATACAATTTCTGGGGTCCTAAATCAGCAGATAAAAAGGTGCAGTAATAGGAAAGCAGCGGGGAGCGCAGCAGGAGGGGAGGGGAGCGCAGCAGCAGCAGGGGAGGGGAGCGCAGCAGCAGGGGAGGGGAGCGTAGCAGGGGAGGGGAGCGCAGCAGCAGAAGGGAGCGCAGCAGCAGCAGAGAGGAGCACAGCAGCAGGGGGGAGTGCAGCCGCACTGACTGCAGTTACTGTATACAGGGATATGCAGAGGCTGCAGAAAACAGCATTTATAATCCAACCTTATTGCAAAAATTATTGATGGCCCAAAATACACATTTAAGTGGAAAAATACCCCAAAAAGTGTCCAGAGGGACGGTGACTGTCAGCACATGGGGGCCTGCGAGGCTGCTGACCTTATGTCACAACCGTGCCCTCTGCTAACATTGCCTCTGCCTTTGTCTCCTCGCGGCGCAGCGGCCGGACGCATGATGCAACGTGTTAATAGATAATCTGATCAGACTGTTTATCCCATCGGCCCCGTGTAGTCGGGGTTAATGAGTCTTATGGCTGAACGTGGGGGAGGGGGCTGCTGGTAATGGAGCAATGTGTGTATATATATATTCTGCTATCGGAGGCTCCGCAGTTGTTCGCGCAGGATGTTTTTTTTCCGATAAAATGCCAAAAAAGAGCCGAATAGACCCCAATATAGCCGCCGGGGTCCGTTCAGTTCCATCATAGAATGGGTCCTTTTATTCATCCCCTTCACTGCTTCGATAAGCAGGATACCGGCCCCCCTACTGTCAGTATAGACTTATGGGCGCATTCTCTCACCCATGTTAGCGCGTCTCATGGCGCCACTGGGACCTACCGCCCCGAACTTACGAGGTCACAGCTCCTTATGACGTTGCGAATTCGGGTCCGCATTCTGTGGGCTCCAATATGGCCGCCGTACCCGTGGGGGTTGATCCACTGTAACCACATGTAGATCAGCGCTAATTGTCAGGCGGCAACCAGTCTCATTGGCGCGTCCAGGTGCTGCCCGGCGACATGTGGCTACAGTGGGTCCCGCAGCGGGTCCCGCAGCGGGTACCGCTGCTCTAAGGCCCCAGTCACACGGCGGGTTCTATGGTGGGTAAGATGCCAGAGACCCAAATGTAAACCCGACAGACCCCGGTATAGCCAGGGGGGTCCGTCAGGCGCCATCGTTATCCGACGTGGCGGATCCATCCCTGGCTGGCAATCCAGTTTCCATGATAGAACAGAAAAACGGATTTCGCAGCGCTGATGTGAGGAGGAGCCGAGCGTTTCCTGTCCCGTCCGCCTCCTTCGCTCAGTTCTGTTGCACAATGTAGTCCGGACGGCACGTGGCCAGTCCAAAGTCTCGCTGGTTTGGTTACTAATTAGTAAGTCCCTGTCGCCCCGACCGCCGCTTGTAGAACTACATTTACACCAGATGTTCTTATCGAAACCGCGGCCAAAAAAGGGTTTAATACCGCGTGCAGCGTAATCGTCACAAACGCATCATAAAACCGCGAAACACCTTCAAAACCACCAATAACTGCGTAGCAGAACCCGGGCAATCGCGATAAAACCGTTTGGAATACGTTTTTTGACGGGATTTGACATTGAAAGGAGTGAAATCCACAGTACAAATGGCGCGTTGTGGAAATCTCATCCGCAGGACCGGCACTGCGATCCGCTTCGGTCTCTCCTAGCGCAAATCTATAACAATTACTGCTGCGCGTACCCTTCATGCGGCCGAGAAACTCGCACGAGATTTTTTGTGCGTTGCGAGACGCTCAAATCACGTGCGGATATGAACCCCATTCCTTTGAATTAAGTCATACACAAGAGCGCCATTTTCATGCACCGAAAAAAATCGCAGCGTGTTCTCCTCCTTAAAACGCATCGCCCATCGCTCTTAATGGGACAGAAGACCCCGCGCGGCGAACGCTGTGCACACGAGTGCGATGCGAGGTCTCCCATTAGAAACCGAAAACCGTCGGACTTTCTTCCGTTTTTTTTTTTTGTTTTTCGCGGATAATCACTGTGGATTTACGCAGACAAAAGAAAGCCAATTAAGGGCCGGACGGAATGCGCCCGTGCGAATGCGCCCTGCGGGGATTGCTTCCGTACACCTTACTGCGGCCACCATGTTGATACCAGACACCCCAAATCGGCAAACCCGCAATGGCGTCTGTAACACCAACCGGATTTCTCAGCCGCCCCCCCCCCCCCCACTCCGCCGTGTAGAGGTGAAATTACCGGCCGGCGCCCATCATCCCCAGGAAGCGCCCCCTATTACCCTCGTACAGTGATGGCCCCGCCGCCTCCTTCGCCCTCTGTCGGTCTTCTGCAGAGACCGGAGGATGTTTTTCCCGAGCGGCTGAGAAGTATTTTCCACCTTGCGTCTTCGGTGAGTCAGCGCCCCGTCAGCGTCTCGTGAGCGGCGCCGTCATCGCCATACGCTTTACTTCTGCTTGGAGACCAGCATCCACCCCGCAATACCTCGCCGTGTAGGAAACGGCCGCTTTACTGCATCTACAAGCTCTTAACCCCTTAAGGGACGCAGCGGGGCTATTGAAACATTTTTAGTCTCTCCTTTCCTCTGTCAAAAAATCACAACTTCTATTTTCCCGCCAGCGTCGCGGTCTGAGGGCGCGGATCCGTGTAACGGGACGTGTAAAACATGCAAAGGGTTCTAAGGGGAGTGAAATGGGAAAAAAGCCCGGCAGTTTCGCCATTTTTTGCGGAAGGAGCGTTCTTACACACTGCAGCCAAAGCGTCGCGCAGACTTCATTCCACGGTCTTGTTTTTTTGCGCGATGTCCCGCGGTCTCTGTTGGTACATTCTGGAATCCGTGCGACTATTCTGCGATTACTTCTATTGCATTTTTTTCTCAGAGCCAAGATGACCAAAAATCACATTTCTGACGTTGTGTATTTTTTTCCCGCTGACGGTCACCATAAATAATGCGTTATTTTGATACATTGGACTGTTACGGCTGCAGTGATACAAAATATCTTTTTTTATTATGAATACTTGAAAAAGTTTATTTTTTTACATGTAAAATCCTTTATTTTTTATAATAAGACACTTCATTTTCACTTATTTGTTTCTCAATCCCCAGAGGGGTCTTGAACTTGCGAACGTTTGTCCTCTTATACCATATACTGCTCTATATCATATTTCTGCCAGCATTCTCTTAGGAAAGGCCACAGGCAGAAATACATGGCAGCCCTGGGGGCCTTCAGAAAGCTGCCATGACAACCGAACGGCACCAAAATCTGCAGCAGATCTTTTGCACCTTTAAAGGGGTTTCCAGTAATTGAATCTAGATGCCGTATCCTCAGCATTGTTTAACAACAGCTGACCAGCGGGGGTCTACCATCCAGGACCCAACACTGATCTCCGGAGTCAGCACTCCAATGTATGGAGCTCCGTACGATGCACAGTGGCTCAGATTGGTACTGCAGCTTCAGTCCTATTGAATGAATAAGACTCAGCCTGCAATACCACTCCAGGCCACTGCTCAACTTACGGAGCTGTCTGCTTCTGGCAAGACAGAATACTGGCCCTGGCGATCAGCCGATTGGTGGGGGTGCTGGGCAGTGGACCGCTACCGATCAGCTTTAGATGACCTGTCAGTCTTTGAGGGGGGACAACCTCCTTTAGTCTCAGACCCGCCTCTCTGATGTCATTAATGTCCGTTCCAGCTCTGCGGAAGCTCTGACCTTACATAACGGATGCCATTGTTCTTTTAACGGAATAGTCCGCGCTCTCGTGAAATTGGACGTGGGGGGGGGGGGGGCGGAAATGTGAAAAAAGTAACAAAGTAAGCTACGCTGAGCGCTGCGATCCCTCGCCCATCCGCTTGTCCGTGTCTATAAACTGCAGCAGTGACCATATACACACATGACTGCTGCAGCCAATCGCTGGCCTCCGCGGTCTGAAGCCTTATACTGCCGAGGCCAGTGATTGGCTGCAGGGTCACGTGAAAAACGGACTGATTTACCAGCGATTTCACTACGGTTTTCTTGCGTTCACGATGCGTTTTTGCAATAAGAACGCACAATTTGTATCCGTTTTTCACACATTGTGTTTCCAATAGTTACAGGAGTCAAGAACGCGCCGCACGCAAATCGCACGACACGTGATTAGGATACATTTTTTCACCCTCCCATAGAATCGGTGATTCTCGCACGAACGGACCGGCAGCGGGTTTGTAAACTGGGATTATTGATCTGGGAGGAAATCGATTGTGTGAATTAACCCTTGAAATGAACGGCTGCTTTTCCCATAAAGTTTAGTCCATCTTGGAATCGGACAGAATTTGCGCACGAAAAGGGTCGGTGCGAACGCCTTAGAACTCCTCGATGACATTTAGCAGCTGTTCACATGGTGCCGTCAGACTGCAGATTGTTGCTACAAAATCACCTAAAAATGCTGCAATTTTATGGTAATTGGCGCAGTAAACGGCGATTTGACCGCACTTTGTGTGTATCATGGTAAGCACGTGCTGCAGCAGCTCTCTGGACTCGCTCCTGTCCTCTTCATCATCTTTCCTGTTTGTTAATCTGCTGGGCGCCGGCGAGAGCCCCCCGAGGCCTGGTCACATGACCATATGACAGCTCCATAGGCACAGAATGTATAGAATTCAAACCCCTTGGCAACAACAGCAGTAAATGTAGCTGCGTCCTTGTGGGGTTAACCCCTTCCAGTCCCACGGCATACTCTTACATCATGGGAAATAAGTTGTTTCCACAATTTGGTGTTGGGGGAGCACAGGAGTTGAACCCGCAGGACCGCAGCCGTAAGTGACAGATCCCGGCCATTAAAGGGGTTGACTGAGTTACGAAAGGGCAGCCTAAGCTGTAAAATAACAAATCGACTGATACCGCTCCCCCACTTGTCCCCCCCCCCCCTTCCCCGCCAACAGCGGCTCCGGTCTCCCTGCTCAACTCATTTTTACATGAGCCATCTGCAAATACGCTGCTGCAGCCAGTGTCTGGTTATTGGCTGCAGCAGCAGGTTTACGGGACGTCACATGATGATCGCAGCCTGTAAACAGCGGCGCAGCGGGGAATGGGGCAGAGAACAAATGGGGAGCGGGATCAGCTGTTTTGCTTACACCATGAAGGAGCCCTTAGTTTGCCCTTACACGAGGGCTCTTCCACACTTGCGTTTATCTTGCGCGCTTTTTTTCACGCGAGATCGCTGCATTTTTTAATGCAATTGTTAATGGGACTTTCTAATGTTAAAACCTCACAAAAATCGCAAGTTTGTGCTTTGTGTTAAAAAAAAGCCCACAGTGATATCACGTGAAAAAAACACGCAAGATAAACGCAAGTGTGGAAGAGCCCCGACTCCGCCAACCCCTTTAACCTCTTAGATGCTGCGGTCCATCCTGACCATGACATGTAAGCGGTTAACAAGGGGAGGGACATAAGTACTGCAGTGTATTATCTGGCCGATTCTAGATCGCAGGTCCCTGCAGGGACCTACAGAAAGTCACACAATATCGGTGGTAGAAAAAAAAATATCAGTAAAAATAGGGGAAAAAACTGTTTTGTTCATAAAATGGCGCCAATTGGACGTAGGAAGCAGCGGCGCACGGAGCGAATATGGTTCATAGTACTGAGTGGCTGGGATGTCATGGTTCGCCATCCAGGCCTAACGCTAATGACAATGGAGACTTGATCTGCAGGTAAACCTCTATTTATGAGTCACTGAAGCAGAAGCTCAGCTGATATTGTGCGGGACGCGATAATCACGGGGTCCGGCGGGTAATGAGCGGGACAACATACCGGAAATTGTGATGGAGGAGCCCCCCCTTACCGGAGACCAAAAGTCCTTCAGCCGTCCTCTGCGGGCAGGAGCGAATATCTTCTTTGTTAGTGCTTCTGGGAGAGCAGTGCCAACCAATATGGCCGCCATAACTGCGCCCACGGCGGTTGTCAGCCAGCTTCCCTAGGGTGCCCTACGATTGGCGCACCTGTACATGGCTTCACTAATCTCGTTCATCTCTGCTTTCCCTTCTTGTTCCTCTCTTATAGGGAACCTTTTATTGTTTCCATGGTGTTTATTACATTCCCATCCGACACGTAACGATCGTTCGTGCGCCAAATAACTGCGTGTAAAGCGTCCTTGTCAGACAGAATAAAACATGGCGTCCTCTATAACAGGGAAAGTGGGGGGAGCGGTAACCAATGAGCAGGGAGAAAGAAATGGAGGCGGCCCAGGGGGCTACTGGAGGGAAAGAGGGTCCCATCACCCCAAACACGACACTTGCTGGATATCCAGGCCTTCCAAGTAGCGGGACATTTGACGAGCAGGGGAGCATTTTTCGTAAACGTACGTCTGGGTGACCGTGAGACCGCGACTCTTCTATTGGGGAGGCCTTCGCTTTTCCAGTCTCAGTAGGACAAGATTTGATAATGCCCGTATTTTACACCCAAAAGTCCCCCATTGAGCCAAAATATAGCAAACTAGAGATGGACCAACCAAAGAGGATAATAAGTGAAATCCGGGGTATTGCTGGAGGTGAGGGCGGCCCCATAAGATGTGAGGCAGAGTTCCCCTATTGCCACAACCCCCAGCAGTCAGCCCTGCAGTCGGGGTATTTTGGGTCAGGCGAAACGGGGTGTAAATGGGGGTGTATGAGAACCTAAGAAATGTTGTATCTGTAGGGATCTCCCACCGTCGGGGATGGGAACGGCAATAACTGAGGGAGTGGAGATACCTGGAGATAAGCAGGTCGGAGGGGTGTATGGTCCTTCAGCAGGACTCCTTGAGGTCGTGATCAAGGAACATAATCATATGTGGGTCAACAGGTGGGAAGCAAGAAGGCGGAGGTCGATTCTACCAGGCGATCACAAGGATTTGGTTGAGACCGGAGATGTGAAGCGCTTCCCTATATGAACCCAAATGTTTCTGTGTTTCGGACCTCCAACCGGAGCTCGTTGGGAGACAAGCATGGCCATATAATAAGCCTAGACAACCCCCGCCATCTGTCCTTTGTAGGAATTGCGCGGGCTGTACGTGGTTTATTTTGCGCCAAGACAAAGTGAGATGCAGTCAAGAACGTCTTGGTAGCTCGATAGGAAGAGTCCGCAATAAATACAGTAGCATGTTAGGGAAGGGACTTGTTTTTTGTATAGCGCCAACTTATTTTGCAGCGCTTTCAGGTAATTTATTTATTACCCCCCAGCAGGCTGGGTTCTCATTTTACCGACCTCAAAAGGATGGAAGGCTGAGTCAACCTTGAGCCGGCTACCTGAACCATGCAGGGATTGAACCTACAACCTTCAGGTTGTGAGCAAGAGCGTAGCACTGCATACTGCTGCCTTAACCCTCTGTGCCACACAATTGCCACAGTTGGCACAGATAAGTCTGTAGATGCAGATAGCGCTTGGCATGGCGCGGGCCGTGGGCTCCTTGTCCCGGCGGCCTCTTTCACATGGAAGACGTGGATACGAAGTTGGCATACGATCGTCCGGGCGCCTATGTGTGCTGTCTACTATGAAATCCTCTAGGGGGCGCTCCGACTGCGATGTCGTCATAAGATTAAATATTCCTTCAGATCCGACGCGTTTTCTGGGATCCCTCGAAACTTGCCGTTCTTACGACGCGACCGGTCCTCCAGGTCCGCCACCTTCAGCTCTGAGGCGACCGAGCTCCGATTCCAGCTCTGAATCTGCGTCAGTCAGGTTATTATGTGACGCTGCAAATTGCGCCACTTTCGTCTCTGCCTGATTAACCCTTTCTCTGCCGCCGCAGTAGCCAAGTTTATGGGCTGAACAAGTTTGGCAAAGTTAGATGGTAAGGAGATCTGCAGAGCCGTCAGCCTGGACTCTATGGCGGGGGTGGAGGAGTCCGTTACCGGGAGTCGTCAAATATCTCTGTTGATGGAAGGGATAGGTCCTTGAAAGATGGGTGGTCCCTCGCCGCTGCGGTGGGCCGCCCCTCAGGAGAGTCCAGTTCCTGCCGTTGATGGTGCGCACAATGCTAGATCGGGGTACCCGGTGGGTATGAAGCACAGATCCCCACCCATCAGCCTCATAAAGTAGTTTATGAGATTTAAAGGTCGTGCAGGTTCCCTTTAAATGGATATTCTCATAATTTTTGGGATATCCAGATTGGGGGTCCTGGACCCCTGCCGCCATTGATAAACATATGTATGTTAAGGTTAGCAGAATCAGGAACCTTCTGTTATATGAGCGACCCTTCAGTTCATAGTGATCTCATGAATGGACGGCTGTACCGTCTTGAGCTCGCGCACGCGGCCGCAGTCCGGATCTGCGCTGTAGGGATCCGCGCTGTAGGGATCCGCGCTGCACTGCCGCAGCCTTCGGGCTCATATACACGTGTATTTCACATATTGAGTTGTGTGTTTTGCAGACATGTCTACTAAGGAGTCTTCCAGATCGGGATCTCGAGCTTCCAGGAGTTCTTCTCGCACATCCAAGAGTAAAGACAAGAAGACGGGGAGCGCAAAAGGGAGGAAAGCGAAACACTCAGGTGACTCTGCTTGTAAGATCTCTGCATCTGTTCTACTAGAGAAACCATGGAAGGGGTTGTGCCTGGAACGAAAGTTATCCTATATCCACAGGGAAGGGGTCTGTATCTACTGATCCCCAGAATAGGGGTCCCGCAGGTCCCTGCTTGATGGTGCTGCAGTAAAACATGCGCACTGCTACTCCATTCATAGCATTGCTAGAAATAGCTGAGTGTCCCTTCAGGACCCCTGATCTTGAGATCAGCGGGGGTCCCGGTACTAAGACCCCTATGCTGTGTATATATGATAAGTGTCATCCGGTGTACTTGTAAGGTAGATGCCAGGCTCTGGAGTTGAACCCGCTCAGTACGCAGAGGGTGTAGAACAGCTAACGCACGGCTGCCACATTTACGTGCTGCTGTAGTATTGATTGCAGCATTTAAATGGTCTGACAAAGGGAGGGCGCTCCCCGATCCACCAGGGATTTCCTCCTGTTAAGCTGTGCAGGACTTCATAGAATGCCTGCAGATGTATAATATACTGCAATACTAAGTTATTGCAGTATGTTGTAGAATCAAACGATCAGAAGATCTGTGTCTGTAAAAGCCTAATTTATTAGAGTCTCACATTATTAGTCGTGCGCTGTGAACGCTACCAGAAGAGACCCCACACCGTGCCAGAATTGTGGGGGGGTGGGGGGGTTGGTCTCCCCATTACAAGGAAAAATTTAATAAAAAGTGCTCAAAATGTTGTTTGTACCCCAAAATGGAAACAATAAAAGCTACAGAATAAAGATAACATATTATGTTTCCTGCACCATCAACATTGTAACCCCCCCCCCCATAAATTAAAGGTACATTATAGGGTACCGATGAAGAATACAAACAACGAATCCTTTTACGGCTGCTGCAGAAAAAAAAAAGTTATGAATTTTTAAAAGCTCAGAAGAACAAAATGGAAAAAGGGGCCGCGCCGGGAAAGGGTTAAACATCAATATCTATGAAGCTCAATGACTGAGTGCTTCCTTGTAGTACACTGTCTGACCACATGGTGGCGGTGACATTCCATATAATGTGAGACTGCTGTGTGCTGTAAGATGACCAGCGGTCCAGAGCTGCAGGTCTGCAGACATGTCGTATATCTGGGGGCGCTGCAGGTCTGCGGACATGTTGTATATCTGGGGGCGCTGCAGGTCTGCGGACATGTCGTATATCTGGGGGCGCTGCAGGTCTGCGGACATGTCATATATCTGGGGGCGCTGCAGGTCTGCGGACATGTCGTATATCTGGGGGCGCTGCAGGTCTGCGGACATGTTGTATATCTGGGGGCGCTGCAGGTCTGCGGACATGTCGTATATCTGGGGGCGCTGCAGGTCTGCGGACATGTCGTATATCTGGGGGCGCTGCAGGTCTGCGGACATGTCGCATATCTGGGGGCGCTGCAGGTCTGCAGACATGTTGTATATCTGGGGGCTGCAGACGCTTTTGTCATATTATCGTACATTTTGGGCATAATGAACATTTCACATATTAGGCTCGTTAAATATAATTGTTGGTGCTGCAGGCCGTGGGGATAGAAGCCAGGATGGAAGCAGCGCTGCAGCAGGTGTGACGGAGATCGCTGCTCTCCATTTCACAAGGCTTACCTCCTCTCTGTTCTTCCTGTTCTTATCCCAGGAAAGCGCTGTCTTCATGGAGGACTGGAGGCAGGATGGAACCGGCAGGCGGTGCGCTGCTCAGACCCCACACTAGATATACGGGTGCGAGGGCGCAATCCTCCTGCGATGGGACCTACCGGATGCCAAAACCCCGGGATGTGGTTCATCCCGGGGTTTTGGTATCTGGGACTTCACCACTATAACGCCGAGTATCCCTGCAGAAGTCTTATATATATTGTACGTTTTTATGGGAATCCGGCATTTCCCATGAGGTGGCGCTGCAATGCGCCATCTGGGATTGTCACGGAAATGTGCAACTGAGGGTCCAAGCGGAAGCCGCGACGCTGATGTGACCCCCTCCTTATTGTGTACCATTACAACCAGCAGCTCTGGCCGCACCTCGCACGCTGCTGGTCGCCGCCATATCAGCTACAGATGTAACGGATGTTTGGCGCGCTGTTTCTTTGTTTAACTTTGGCACGCTATGCGAATTACCAGACCACACGAATGGCATAGGTTCACTAGCGTGCCTCGCCGCTGTATGCTGGCGACGCTACATCTATATATATATATATATATAGGTTACCTTCAGCCGTACGGGGCGCGTTTACTTCGAGCAGGCGAACGCCTCTTAATAATTTGTGGCACATGTCTGGCATGAACTGGAAGGCGAAATCTACGCCAGCTGGGATCGACAACAGTCTCAGTCATAAATGATAGCAAGCTAGACAGCTAGCGGAGTCCACGGCCCCTCGTCGCTGAGCCCCATCTGTTGAGCCGGGCGCAAAAAGGTCGAAAATTGTAAACAAGTGACTTTTTGTGCACCAGAATCATTTAATGCACACATAACTGCGTGGGTATAGTCCCAGAACTACAGCGCCCATCATTGGGTATTACTACTTTCATGACGTACTTGTATTACCGTTAACCCCTTGTCTCCCCCCTTGGCCTGATGATAAAATGATGGTCGGTCTGATCTTTGCTTTTTTTAATTACTTTTAGCTAAAAAACCTGAAGATTCGGCAGCGTCCACCAGCTCAGGTAAGTGACCGCGACAATGAACAGGGATCCCCTCCACCGCTCAGGTCACCGCAGGACGTCTGATGACATAAATGGTCATATGTCACAGAAGGAGGGAATTGACAGCGGCATCCAAGTGGCCTGACCGAGCAAGGGGTCGGGGATAGTAAGATGTATAAGGTTTGAAATATAAGGCCTCCCCTGAAAATAGGACCTATCTCAGGTGCCCAAAAAAAAACCCCACAATACTCACCTGGTCCGCGTCCGGCCTGATGGTTTCCGGCGGCGCTGCAGCAGCGCAGTGTCTTCCTCGTCTCACAGCTAATCTTCTGCTGGAGACGAGGCTTTGAATACCCCGCCTCCAGCAAAGCGAGCGCTGTGATTGGCTCGTTGAGCGCTGGCAGCCAATTGCAGCCGGCACTCGATGAGCCATTCACAGCCATTCAGTGATGTCATTCCCTGAATAAAAAGTGATCACAAACGTCATACGCACCCCAAAACGGGGACAAAACCTACAGGTCACCCTGCAAAAACTGAGCCCCCACGCAGCAATAACGATGGGGCTCAGAAGAGGGCGGGAAAAGTTTTTTAAAGTTGCGTAACATAAAAAACTATATAAACTTGATATCGCTGTAATCGCCTGGACTCGCCGTTCTTGCCTCACCATGAATGGGTCTAAAACAACTCCCCCCCCCCCCCCCACCCAAAAAAATTGCTAAATTATGTTTTGTTTTCCATTTTCCCCACTTTTTCAAGTTTTCCAACACATACTTTAAATAGTACCATTAAAAATAAAACTCGCCCCACAAACAACAAGCATCATGGAGCGACGTCACCCGAAAAACAAACACATTCTGATTTGGAGGGGTTAATGCTGGTGAGGCGTCTTCAGACGACCCGCGGATGTGTGGTGGAGGTCAGCGTAAGGATGACCCCTTCTCATTAACGGCCCCCAGTCTTTGTAGCCCCCGATCTCTGAGGACGGGCTCCTGTGACGGATGTACCCATTCGTGTACATTCAGATCTCATCTCGTAGATGTCGCCCGGAGGTTACGGCTCCACGTCAGACAGAATTCCCATCTAGAGAACAATGGCCATTTTTGTACGGCGCACAGAAGCCGGCCGTGAGACGATCATCTCATTACTGCACATCGCCCCGAGCTGCGACGGTGAAACCAGATAACATCATATCACACATATCATGTGCCGGGGGACGCAAAAATGACTTCACTCATCCGTGACCCTGCACAGACGGCCAGCGCGCTGCAGATGAGCCTCCCCTCCGTAG
The DNA here is from genome assembly GCF_035609145.1 of Eleutherodactylus coqui. Taxonomy (NCBI): domain Eukaryota; kingdom Metazoa; phylum Chordata; class Amphibia; order Anura; family Eleutherodactylidae; genus Eleutherodactylus; species Eleutherodactylus coqui. The sequence continues at coordinate 308,680,135 of NC_089839.1, forward strand.
GGGCACGTATCTGCTTTCAGCGTCGCTTCCAGTCTTCAGGTAAGATGACTGCATTCAGAAACTTCTACTGAGCCTTATGCCATGAGGGCGCTTGGCGAGAAATACCGCCCAAGAGTCCGACCGCCATGTTGGGGGGTGAAGATCACTGATTATATAATTCCTGCGATCCGGTGCGCTGCCACCCTCCAGCACTGGGCCATGCCCACTTTTCGTAAAAGCGACAGGCCTGGCATAAAACTGCAGAAAGCCACGAATTAGGCCAAAATTTCGACTTTTGCACACCCTAGCCTAAAAAGGAGAGGGAAAACAATGAGAGGGATAAATAGTAAGTGCTGATTTGGGATGCCCCCTTGTATGCTGTTTGTTCCGCTCTGTAGGTGGCGCTGCACCTTTATTTTCAGCCTTCGCTTCCTGTCCTGTATCTATTTGTGACTCTCGCGTCCCGCAGCCCGGAGTCACCTCTGTAATCTGCAGTCTATTTCTGATAGTTTATTCTTGTTCAACTTATTTTAGTAAAGAAGGACATAAAGTGTTTGGCGAGTCCTCGGCGTAGATTATTGTCCCCGCCACAAAACTTACCACCACCTCTTCGTGTGTCACTTTAACCCTTTTGGCCCCAGCTGTGCACCGCAGACCTGTTGTCTACAGTGTAAATGTAACATGTTAAGTATAGTTAAACTTTTTGAAAACTTCTGACAGAAGTTTTGATCAGTGGGGTCCAAATGCTGAGACCCCCACCGATCACTAAAACAAACGGGCAGAGGAGGTCATGCGGTCGCTGGCCTGTTCAGCTGTCATCACAAACAGCGTACTATTCCACAGACTTTCTGTTGAGCCCGTACAATGCCCAGGGCAGTGCCGAAGACGGGCACAGCACTCAGATGAGCTTCTGCCCCTCCAGTTTAGCAATCAGTGGGGCTCTATGACACGGCAGAAGTTTTTAAAATGTTTTGCCACTCTTTAAAGGGGTATTCCCATCTCATAAAGTGATGCTTCCTACTTCAGCAAGCCAGTGATGTTGTCACCGATACCAGGGACATGTGACTGCCTACAGCCAATCACCATCTCAGTTCAACCAGTGGTTAGCTGCAGCAGTCACATGTCCAGTTGTCGGGATGTCATCACTCTGCAGCAGGGCTCGGCCAACGATGGTACGGGCATTGCGGCAGGGAAGATGCATATGGCTTCTTCTTTCAACACTTCACACCTGCCTGCATGTTTTCTTCATCCGTGGATCATCCCTTTAAGCAGTCATAGACACCAAATCTGTGAGTGTTATTTCTGCAGAGGGTAGAGGGGATATATATATATAATTTCCGACCTCTTTTCCACCTGAGAGCGAACAGCCAGCAAAATCTGTCATCACCCGTTTGAAAATGTCACATTATTTCAGCGTCCGCCCCCTAAAAAGTAATGACTGCGGGCATCTCGTGTCTGAGGACCTACACGATAATCGGTAGTTAGATGCAAAGGTGTAAATAAAACAGAGGCCAACCATGCTACTATAGTGGCCCAGACTTAGGGGCCCCCACAGCACTTATTTACTACCTCATGTAGAGTGCCTATGTATGTATACCAGTATGTGTATGCTTGTACTATCAATGTGTGTTGAGTTATATGGATTGGCCTAGGCAGGCCACCAAAAGGCCAATGTCTGGTGTTTGTCCTAACTAACCTTTGCAGAATGCACCCTAACCCACTCTGTTCCGTCAGTCATCCCTAGTTAGTCCTAGGAAGGAGTGGAAGGTTTCCCCTTAGGCCAGGATTGGTTACAGAGGAATTTGCACTGTTTTCCTCCATTCCTCCACAAGTAACCTTCTCATACGGGCACCAGATAACTTAGCCTGGTCACCCATGTCATCCTGCAGAAGGGAGAATTAAGGGACAAAGGCATGTCATGTCAGTTGTGCAAGTTGTAGTTGGAAGAATTAATCCAAGTAATCAGTAAACTGTGTGCCTTCGGTTCTACTGCCATCCATTTGGACTCGTCTCTTTATTTCATGATACCAACTCATTCAAAGGCACTGGCGTCACGTCAAACATTACTCCAACCACCAATTCTTGTTGCTAAAATCCCTTGTGTGATCCGTCTACTGCATGAGCCAACGTTTTGCGCAGGGTAGCCACCACTGTGACCAGATCAGAGTTTGAATATCCACTCGGGCTATCCCTACCAAGTCCAGCTCGTTGCACTACCGCCAATGCCCAGAAAGATGTGCTTTACCTTTGGTGGACCCAGTGCCCACTGCTAAGTCTTATGTCCATCCGCTGAGCCCACCTCTGGAATGGCAGAGATGAGGACCTGACCGGAGGATCTCATCACCTTTGTCTTCTGCAAAGTATTAAGAAGGACCGGGAACAGAAAGTGATGGGACCTCTTTTCAGGATGGGGGGATTTACAAATGACATGAACCCTCAATTAAACAGTCAACTATACCTTCCATAGCTCTTAGTTCCTGTTTTTATAAGGTAAGATGTCCCCTTAACAGAGTGACTTCCTTAAGCACAGGTCACCCAGAATACATTGTGCCTCTGGTCCTGACCTCCAAGACTCAGGAGATCTTCAGCTGTCGAGTCGATGAGGACGTCACCCAGGAAAACCCTTTCAAGCTCCTAAAGAAAGAAGAGATTCTCAGCGACGTGAAGAGCCGAGCCGCCGTGTCCGACTTCAGCCCCTTTAAATCTGTTATTACGGTACGGCCGTAATATGTCAGTGTCGCCTTTTATATACTCTGATGAAAGTTTTGGGTTTTAACCATTTCCTCTCTGCATATGAAGGAGTATCCGGGAGAAGAGCTGCTGCTGGTCTTCGATAGAGATTTTACTTACGGCCAGAACTTTTATCTTGTTGTGACGGAAGAAGCCAAAGAGTTAATTCTGCAAGTAAGACGTTTGAATTTCAGATTGGCCTCTAATACATGTAATGCGCTATAATATTATATAATAGTACACCGAGGTTATTTTCTCTACTCGGGGCATGAATCCTCCTATATAACGCAGGTCCCAGCTGCTTTAGCTTTGCAGCCACATTAAAGGGGTTGTCCCGCGCCGAAACGGGTTTTTTTTTTTCAAACCCCCCCCCCCCCCCCCCCCCGTTCGGCGCGAGACAACCCCGATGCAGGGGTTAAAAAAGATCACCGGACAGCGCTTACCTGAATCCCCGCGCTCCGGTGACGTCTTACTTACCCGGTGAAGATGGCCGCCGGCATTCTCCCTCCGTGGACCGCAGGGCTTCTGTGCGGTCCATTGCCGATTCCAGCCTCCTGATTGGCTGGAATCGGCACGTGACGGGGCGGAGCTACACGGAGCCCCATTGAGAAGATAAGAAGACCCGGACTGCGCAAGCGCGTCTAATTTGGCCATTAGACGGCGAAAATTAGACGGCAACCATGGAGACGAGGACGCCAGCAACGGAGCAGGTAAGTAAAAAACTTTTTATAACTTCTGTATGGCTCATAATTAATGCACAATGTACATTACAAAGTGCATTAATATGGCCATACAGAAGTGTATAGACCCACTTGCTGCCGCGGGACAACCCCTTTAACCCTTCGCACCATGTGGCGTACTCTTGCAGCGCTGCGGGAAGGTTGTTCTCATGATCCAGCGTCCTAATACTCCACTGTATGGTGCGGGCTCAGGAGCTGTGCCCCATGCCCATGCCATCACTTGTGGTGCCGGCTGCATTATACAGCTGGCACTCTGCACTAACGGCCGTCTAAAAACGACTTTCCGAACCTTAAGAAAACTTGCCTCAGGGTATTGGAGAAAAAATGAAATGGTCATTGCTCACGTTTCCACAGTTTTTTTGGTCGACCTGATGCACCGATGTCCTGGTCCCCTCTGAAACTGGAAGCGGTGATATCATATTCATCATCACATGACTGCTGCAGCCAATCACTGTGGTCTTGTGGGCATGGATGGCACGTAACCGCTGAGGATAGCGATTGGCTGCAGCAGTCATGTGAAGATGAATATGATGTCATTGCTTAATGCTGCTGGCGTAACTACAGGGGATGTGGTTGCACCTGGGCCCAGGACCCTTAGGGGGCCCGTAAGGCCCAGGGAGCCTAGTACTATGAATAAAGCAATATAGTTGGGGGCTCTATTACAGGTTTTGCATCGGGGCCCAGGAACTTCAAGTTATGCCTCTGCATTTAGGGGTTACGAGAAGTTGGGGGGCCCCAAGATAAATTTTTGCACCCATGCCCATGAGCCTTTAGCTACACCCCTGCTGTGTATACTTCAGCGAGGACCAGGTCAGTGGCACTTCATCAGAGAAAGAGTGGAAGGTGAGTAGTGGCTATTTTATTTTTATTATGTCTTTCCCTATTCTGGGAGTTTGAAAACCTCTTTAACCCCTTAGATGCCGTGGTCAGTGGTAGCTGCAGCACCTAAGTGGCTAACAGTGGGAGAGGATGCTTCTGTCACCACATCGTTCCCCACCCCTGCGATACAATCATGGGGGCCAAAGGGTTGCCTTGGTGACCTTCAGCTTAAAATTGGCCTCCGGAACTGCCATGGCTGCCATTAAATGAATAATAATATATTACAGGAGATCGCACATTCACGTCTGCTGCAGGTATAGCGAAAAAGGGAAGAATAAAAGCAGAACCCCCTTTTTTGCCACTCTGTACTCATATAAAATGTTTTGTCCATGTAAGTCCAGTAGTGTGATAATGGGAGCATGTTCTTGGTTTGTAGCCCCCCGAACCGGTTACTGATGAAGAAGAACAAACGGAGGATTCGGAGGACTTCACATATGTGCCTCCAGTTCCCCGACCATGGATCTCGTTAGGCAGCGAGCTGGAGGTCGAGGAAGAAATGGTGACGGAATCCCGGACCAAGGTGAAAAGATGGAAGTGAGACGATACAACCGGGACGGTCATTTCAGGAATCGGCTGCATTAATTAAGGCGCGTTTAGCCTTCAGCTTCCATTTGTGTGTGGAGCCATATATGTCATGGAGGCAGGAGCCATGGGGTCCCTGATGTGGTGGGCACTGCTCAGTCTGGCCGTGATCTTATCTCCCGGTCGGCCGTCTTTACATTCACGTGATTTCTTTTGATTGCAGCAACATCAAGCAAATACGTTAGGAAGAAATGTAGCGAGGAGCGTGACCTCCGCCCCTACAGCGGGCAGCAAGCCTCCGGTCACAGTGGGTTTTCCATTTTTAATGGATCATCTACAATCCCATAAAAGTAATCATTAGAGGGGAGGCTTTCCGTTTGCGACCGTTCTCCATTAACAGCAATGAATAAAAATATGAAAGGCTACTTTCTGTCAGTTTTTTTTATTTTTTTTAATGGAGACCATAGAATAGCAGATGACGCTGTTGTTACGTGACGCTGCAGACGCCATCCGAGAGCCTAAAAACCCATTGAAATTAAATGGAAACGTTTGTTTCCGCTTTTCGATTATGGAACAGAAGAACAAAAACTGCTAATGTAGATGTGAACAGAACGGCCGACCGCCGGGGCAACGAGTCCTTTCTGTCATATGATAGATGGCTATGGTGATGTGAACCTGGACCATGAGGGGGCGTCCTTGGCATTGGGGGATGAGGGGGCATCCTTGGCATCGGGGGATGAGGGGGCGTCCTTGGCATTGGGGGTCTGGCTGTTGGACTCTCAGGCTCACTTCTCGCACACTGTAGGATGTTCTTCTGATGCGACAGAGTATTACATGTGAATTACGTTGCCGATTAACCATGAATTTCACACCTATAGGTGGAAGAGGTGAAACCTGCAACAAACCTGTAACATAAGTGACATTCTGCAGACCTGTTCCGCAGCGCGCCAATATTCCTGCACAGAACTTTCCTCCTACCCCTGTTTCCTCAAAAATATGACAGTGTCTTATATTAATTTTTGCTCCAAAAGATTTCCCTTTTGTACATGTATAGCTGTCTGGACACTATTTAAATGGCCTTTTTTATTAACTGTAACTAGGGCTTAATTTTGGAGCAGGGCTTATATTTTAAGCATTCTCAAAAAGCCTATAAAATCATTCTGCATCCTCAAAAATCCTGAAAAATCATGTTAGGTCTTATTTTGGGGGTAGGTCTTATTTTTGAGAAAATAGGGTACATGTGGCTGGGGTGACATCATCACTGTGAATTCGCCTTAGAAAGTGCCGTTGACTCCTATAAAGCAAGCGTCATGGATATTATTTGGTTCATGTTTTCCAGATCAAGTTCCTGATTTCCCGACGGCGCGGAGAGTTCGGCTCCCAGGTCACATTCAGTGATTACAACGCATCCAACGTGAAGGACGGCTACATGGAGTGCGCTCCTTACCAGGACAAGCGCTTCAACCTTAAACCTAAAGAGCGAGACGCGGGGGTACAGGTGGTGCCGTTATTACAGGAGCGGAGCACGCAGACCAAGTGGTAGGCGGGCGTCCAGTATGAGCAGCTGGAGGGGATATAGAGGGGCGCACTTCCATCGTATTACAGCCGCTTCCTGTAATCTAGGCGGCGCTCACTGCGTATTGGGCTATTATTGAGGTCCGTGCACAATGACCTGACACTTTGTTCAAGACCTCACCCCTTCATTATAGCCCCCAGCCCTCTCACTATTGGCATTTCCCTGTATGGTAATTCTCCCTGTGACCCCGGGGGGCAGCATAAAGTCACATGACAAGTTTTCCGCGGATCAGTTTCAGTGTGAATCCACATTAGATGGGAAAATCCAGCGATCGGAGCGACTTCCAACGAGGCCGGTCATCAGTGCTAGACTAGCCGGGGTCTCACCGCCAACTGCGGGGGGTTTCTCATGTAACGGTGTGGAGAGCATACAGAGAATGGCGCGATCAAGGAAAACATCTAGTGAAAGGGGATCCTGTGGACGGAAACAACTCATCCCTGAAAGGGGTCGAAGGAGGATGTCAGGAATCACCCGACCGACAGGCTGCACAGTCAGCTGAATACAACGCTGGAGCTCCAACTAACATGTCTGAACGCACAACTCGCCGTTCCTCCGCACGGATGGTATAACAGCAGACGACTAGTTCCAGCGCCATTGTATCTAAGAGAAACAGAAAGAGGAGACTCCAGCGGGCAAAAGAGCGCAAAACTTGTATCACTGAGCAGCAGGAAAACATCCCCTGGTCAGATGGATCCAGATCTCTGTTGCTGATGGGAGGTCAGAATTTGGCACAAGCAGCATGAATCGCTGACCCCCTTCCTGTCAGCCGGTCAGATCACGTCAGCACCTCCATCTAATCTGCAGCAACTACAAGAAGCTTCCTGTCCGCAGGGGCCGGTATTCCTGCAGAACGATTTTATCACCTTGTGAAATCTACACCACAACAGATTGCTTTGGGTCTGAAGGAGCCCAACGCGCTTCTAGATGAGGGTCTCTAATGAAATGGCCATTCAGTGTGTATACAGGATGCAGTGAGCTCCCCCTAGTGCCGACTGCAGACAGACAGAATGTCATCTTTTAACATCTGTTTCTATGCAGGACATTTGGTGCTCTATAGCAGAAAGCCAAAACTCCGGCTGACATAATCTGCTTGGATTGCTTTTAACCTATTTAGAGAGAAATGAAACAAAGTCATAACCCCTAGGGGGCGCAGTCATGTTACCGCGACTATCCAGTCCTTTCAATCATCTGCACAATCCCTGCAGTAGACATGTAGAGTGGTAATCTAAGTGTGGGCTCAGTATAAGTGAATGGAGGTGGTGGGCACGGCTCGTGACGTCACTCTCCGACATCCCCTGCCCGCTGTGACAGTGGGCCAGAAGAGACGTGGTGCCGTCTTGGTGCAGTCAGCTATAAGGGTCTGACATTCTCCTTCCTCCTAATTCTCACTCGCTCTGTCTTCATTTCATATAGGACTTACCCCCGTAACGCCTGCACTCAGTACACACCGAGGGAGTTCACCGCGGAGCAGAAGCAGGAGTATCTGTCCTCCAAGAGTCTCAAGGAGTTTCTGAACTCTGTGACTTTAAGGTAAAAGCACAAGATTCATTGTATCCTTATATTTCCTGCTACAGTTAAAGGCGCGGTGCCAAGATGGAGGTCCGTAGGATAGGCGATAAAAGTCTGATCATTGGGGTCCCGCGTCCCCTCTTCTCATCACTGCGGGTTCACCGCACCCACCTGTAGTGACGCCGGAATGAATGGAGCGGCGCTCGCACACGCACAGCTGCCCGCTCCATTCATTTCATGGCAGAAATAGCCGAATACAGATACTCCCCTAGCTCCGGCCGTCCCGTTGAAGATGAATGGAGCAGCAGTAACATGCGTGTGCAAAGGTCGCGTCATTCCGTGTCATCCTCACTATGGGGGGGGGGGGGGGGGCAGTCAAAGGGGGAAAGGACAGCCTCGTTCTTGGGATCAGTGGGGAAACCCCAGCACTCAGCTTTATCATCTATCTTGGGAATCCCCCTTTAAGGCTCTTTTTACGTGGGCCGATGATTGTGATGAAGAATCATACATTCATTTGCCCGATCGTTGGCCCGTGTGAATAGGCGCACAATCAGATGACCAATGAACAAACGGAGGTTCGGCAGCTGATCGGATCTCTTATGGGGGTGCACAAATGCAATCTGTATGGGGAGGAGCGACGGCACTAACGATTGTCTGCCCCCCACACTGGCGATCCTCTGCCACATGTAAGGGGTAGTGCAAGTGCCAATTGACATACTAGAGTGTGCATCAGTGCCCGTCCCGCGGGCAGAGAGTCGGTCTGTGTAAGAGGCCCTTAAGGGAAAAGGAGTTGTCCAATTATAAGAACATTGGGGGGGGGGGGATAAATAATAGAAAATGAAGTATTAAAAGGTTTTTCTCACTTTTTAGTATGTATGATGTATCCTCAGGATAGGTCATCCATAGCAGATCAGCCGGGCTTCACCGCTCAGGATGCCCGCTGTCAGTAGAGGGGGGAGCGGATGTCCACATCGGTGGTCAGAGCAGGCAGTCTATCACCCTTACATTTCATGCTCCGACCAGCAATGTGGACGTCTGACCCCGCCGCTCTGACAGCGGGCCAGACGATCAGCTGATTGGCAGGGATCCCGAGTGGAAGACCCCTGTAATCTGCTATTGATGACGTCATCAACAGTAAAAAGTGAGAAGACCCTTTAATGCTCCCCCGCCGCTGCGTACGTCCTCCAGCCAGTCTGTGCTTGCATCGGTTGGTGATTGCTATCAGTCGAGGTCTTGTACATTAAAGCTCGTGTCACCTTGTATACCGGACGTCCCCGGGGCACCGAAATGTCACTCCAGCACATGGTGAGTTAGAGGATTGTGTGTATGTGGGGGGGGATAAATCCCTTTAAGGGCTCGTTCACTTCAGCGGTTTTGCTTTCTGTTAGAGGGGCATCACAACTGGTTTCAGTTCGGTTCTGATTTTAATTCGGTTTTGTTTTCAGTTTCCTAAAAAAAAACAAAAAAAAACATTAAATACAGAAAGCAAAGCGCTGATGTGAACGAGCCCGGAGCTTCGTGGTTTTCAGAGTTTGCAATAAACTAGAGGCCAAGTTATTACATGCAGAGCAATGCTGTCGACGGTCCGTCTGCTACCTGCGGGGCTCTAGCTGTTGTAAAACTACAACTCCCAGAATGCCCTGATGGCCAAACTACAACGTCCAGCATTCTAAAGGCTTTCAGGGCATGCTGGGAGTTGTAGTTTTACAGCAGGTGGAGAATCACAGGTTGGACCGTTGCTATAGACTTACCTACATAGAATAGCGATGTTCACCACTAATGATTCCTTCTGGTTCTTCTCCACAGACTGGGATTGGCACTTCAGCAGAACGATATTGTGAACCCCTTTGTGGACGACTGGCAAGCGTTGTGTGAACAGGAGCGCACGTTTGGGGGCAAAGCTGACTCGCACCTTAAAGAATATCAGTCTTTTACAGATCACCAGTACGGCAAAGAGAAATCTATCAGCTGCGTTAGCTGGCACCCGGCGCTTCATGGTAACTGCTGAAATGTCCTGCTTATCAGGTGCCAAGGTGGCATGCTGTGTTCATTGGGCCATAGAATGGGGTGCCCCGCTAAGTACCCCGCTCTAGATCCAAGAATGGAGAGTCCCTTCCGTTCTGCCATCCCGGTATTACAGCACAATGAGTGGCCGTCCTGTAATACCATATATTGCCTACAGCAGGGATGTGTAGCTGGCCGCGGCTCTGGCAAGATCACTGGATTGCCAGGGGGCGCTGAGAGCGAGGCATTCTGAAAGGGGTCGTGTATGTTTAGTCCATTTAGGCAGTAATGCCATGTTCCTGGATGGGGAATCGTCTTTTCTATGCTCCATGCATTGCGTTGGGTTCAAATGTGCTCATAGATCACCAGGTGGGACCACACCAAATAACCCATTTAGCCAATGTTGGTTGGTCCCTCATTGGGACCCATGGACAAACACCAATCAGCCATATTGTTAATATCACTGAAAGCTGAGATGAATAACACTGATCACACAGGACATCGCAGCTCGCTGTATATGGGCAGGCATAGCTGCTGACTGGGCAGAGTGCCCATGTGACCCCTGTCCACCATTGAAAGTGCTTACAAGGGGCAAGTGAGTATCCGAACTGGACCATAGAGCAATGGAAGAAGGCGGCCTGGTCTCACGTGTTACATCATGTGGTCGGCCGGATGCATCACTTACCTGAGGAAGAGATCGCCCCAGGGTGGGTGTGGCTTCATGGGGATGTTACATGCCCCGCCTACCTAACATTGTATAGACACGTACCCATTCACACCAGCGCCCTACGCAGGCTAATGTGCCAGGGCCTAGAACTGGCTGATGGAGGGGTGGTAGAGCAGAACAAGTGCAGGTAATACACCCCCTGTCCTGGGAATTGATTCTGTCCCAAAACCGAAGGGTCACTTTAAGGCCGGTTTCACCGGAAGCGCTGGCTGTGATTGGTTCTTGAGCGCCGTGGCGATTTTCTCTTGCGGCAATATTGCTGTCGCCCGTGTGAAAGAGGCCTAAAGGCTAACGCTTGAGGGAACGGGACACTTCAGAGGTCTTGTGAAAGCCGGAGAGGGGTGTACAGAATATTGGGCCAGTGGTTTTAGTGTTGTGGCTAGTGGGAGTGCACTGATGATTTGGCCGATGCCGTTTGTCAACCACTAGGGAATCTCCTTGATCCTCTTCGGTCTTCCTTGATCTCCCCGTTGTTGTCCCACCAGGGTTAGTTGCGGTTTCGCTCACAGAACGGCTGTCGCTGGAGGATCGGGTGAACCTTTCTTCTAAACTCATCCTGGAGCCGTCGCTGATCCTCATCTGGAATCTGAATGACCCGATCCGTCCGCAGGTCCGCCATCATCTCTAGGTCTGCCAATCTCTGCTGTGATCTCCTCATCCCATCCGCTCCTTTCTATCTTCTTTGTTCCAGCTGATGCTCGAATGCCCAGATGACATTTACTGCTTCCAGTTCTGCCCAAGTGACCCCAATATCATCGCTGGAGGATGTATTAACGGCCAGGTACCGAGAACGACGTCATTACATACACAGCATTGTTAACCAGGTTGTCCAGGATTAGATAAACATGGCTGCTTTGAAGTAAATGGGAGCTGAGCTGCAATACCAGACACAACCCACGGACAAGGGTGGCGCTGTGTTTGCAAGAAAGCGGCCATGTTTTTCTAACCCTGGAAGAACCCATTAAGGTAAAGTTCACCTCTCCATAATCTAAGACTCCCCCTAACTGATGGACCGGATTACCTCCCATCTACAGCATAACTCAGATTTCCTAAGCGCTATGGCATCGATGCTTCTGCTAGAAGAATACTGTAAGCCGACTGCGCTATGCTATCCGGTCAAAACATTTCTAAGTGGGACGAAATGGAAAAAAATTGCAATTTCACCATTTTGGGGGGGAAGTGTGTCTTTGCAGCATTCACCAGACAGTAAAATGACCCCTTTATTCCGTGTCGGTACCGTTAAGGCGGCGCCGCGTTTATAGAATTTTTTTTTTATTCTGTACTTCCTAAAAAAAAACAAAAAAGTTGTTTTAATTATTTTTTGTCGCCATCTTCTGGCCACCATAACTGGACTTTTCCGTCCTCTGAGCCGTGTGAGGGCTTGTTTATTGCGGGACGACTTGTAGTTTTTACTGGGATCCACTTTTATCATTTTGTTGTACATGAGAACTTTTTTTTCTTGAACAGAGGGTGAACAAAAAAGCCCAATTCTTGCACTGTGTATATCTTTTCTGACTGCGTTCACCAAAGCGGACAAATAATGGGATACTTTAATAAACTAGACTTTTACGGAAGCGACAATACCAAACTTTATTTTTCTATTTAGTTTTATTTTTATGCGACAACTGCAGAGAGGGAGGGGTTAAACCTTTAACCTTGCTGAGTTTACCAATGATTAAAAAACCTTTACTAGTCTTATTTCCTAAGGCTCTGTGGGGCACTTGAACAAGCTATCGTCTCCTCACATGTTGAATATACTGCAATACTTCGGTTCTGCAGTGTATTGTACATTTATAAAGCCTCTATTAAGCCCTGCCATAGGCACAACTTAATAGGCAGAAATCCAAGGCAGGCCTATGGGCCTCCACAAGGCCCCAGACTGCTTTGGTGACCAAATGGCACCTTGCGATCTCATCATGGGGGGCTGTTCAGGAGACAGAGGGAAGTGAGTAATGTTGGTTTACTGGTGCCAATAAGTGAGGGATTACCAACCGCAGCGAGAGAGCTATGTGCAGTACAACAAAAAGCACACAAATAAACAACTAACGAATGGTGGAAAAAGAAGACTGACCTTGCTGTGGCATGACCTGATGAATGGGGTGTCTGCAAGGCATTCCAGAAATACTGATGAACTGAAATGCACTTGCAGTGAGGAAGGGTCCTTAATTGTTCCTCAACATCATGTAAATCTTATTTGCAACTACAAGAAACATTTAATGAAGCTTTCTGTAGCTAGAGGGGGATAGGCAGGTTATTTAATTCAGGGGGTTCACTTACTTTTTCTCCTTGCACTGTGGAAGATTTTGATAAAATACAGGAAAGGTTCAGCTATCTGCGTGGTGTTAGTTACATTTCCTACAATTGGGGCTTGGATACAATCAGACTGCATTGTTATAATGTAACCATTGCACAAATCCAGGGAATTCCAAAGGGTTCACATACTTTTTCTTGCAGCTGTATGATGTTTCTTTGGACAGTCATCTAAAGTCGTCCGTATCTGCTTGGGGCACCTTGTAGGACCCTTGTTTGTCTTCGGCAGATGAGATACATGTATCATAGCTCCATCCATATCATCCCTGTTTCCCCTCAGGTTGTGCTGTGGGACATCTCCGCTTACTACGAACTGCTATCTGCCAAAACCGGGGTGACCAAGACCACGGCCTCGAAGGTAGGTCATGCCCTCTGTGGGGTATGGACGGGATCGGGCAGGTTTAGCCCTGTTGGGCTGGTTCTATTATACTGACCTGAGCTAGGGATACACGGCAGCACGTGAGATACTACTGCCCCTTCTTGGACCAACGTGGCCCCCTAGCCAAAGCAGAAGCTGCTGGATGATGGCCGCGGGGCAATACAGGCCAAGACCATCCGGCCTGGAGGGAAGCCGAAAGTTCTGCCTTTGTAGTGCAGCTCTTGTGTATGATGTCCCAGTGGCCAGCAGGGGGCAGTGCTTCCATGAGTATATATAGAACTTGTTCAAGACTTCTATTCATTTAAGTCGCCAGATTGCAAAACCTACAAAGGGCAACAGTTATAAAATATGCCAGGTTGACGTCACGCGTGACCGCTGCTCGGCGAGCTTAGGGGCTCATTCACACGGGCATATTAATGTCCATATTACACATGCAATACGGACAGCATAAACACTGCATTGGGGTATTCAGACATGCGTATCATGTATGGAGCGAAATTACGGGATTTTGCAGGGACAAGTACATCAATAGTTGACTGTCCGTGGTCCGCCGCTCGGGACGCCGGCCAATGAATTGAGTGGGCGCATGCTGTCAGCGCCGCTGCACACGAGTGAAAGCAACTGCTCTGACCGCTGTGTAGTGGCTGAGGCTTGTAACTGCAGGCTGGGGTCTCATTGAAATCAGTGGGAGCTGCGCTTGCTATTACAAGCACCGGCCACTAGGCAGGGGTCGGAGCAGCTGCTTCCGCTCTGATCCCTGTGGCTAGCAGCCCTGCAATATGCACCCACTCAGCTGATTGGCCGGGGTTCTCCACTTGGGAATCCAGCCAATCAGCTATTGCTGACCTATCCTGAGAATCAGTCATTTACAGTATTTGCGCTGGGAAAACCCCCTTTAAAGTCTATGGGAGCGTGTGAAAATGCAGTGAGCACGCAAAAAGCCCCGCAAGAACAACAAAACATGCAGTAAAGACACCCGCTACTGCAGTAATGCCAACGCTGCGTATTTCACACACTGAACCGCATACATGTGTGTGAATGAGCCCTAATAATGGGGTGTGTAATTATGTGGACTCCTTCACCTGATCTACGTGTAGTGCGCATCGATCCGCTCGCTCTGCGATCTCTACTGATCATCCTCCTGGTATATTACAGACTGCACTGGAGCCCAAGCAGTCCACAGAGCTGCCGATGGTGAGGTTCTGCGCCGTGTCCTCCATAGAGCACGGCCACCGGGAGGTCATCACCGACATACACTGGCTCCCCGACTACTTCGAGGTAAGTCCCGACCACCGACATTATACATTGTGTGCTTGTCAACATCTTCCTCCGCAGTGAGAGGAAGGCATGCGGCTAAGAGGAGCTGTCAGATATCCCGGTACATGCAGTAGCCATGATATGGCGTCAGGAGGAGGAGGAGGAGGTGGCTGGTTATGTACATTTCTGCTCCTCCCTTGTATCTTGCACAATGTACCATGGATGGAGTTGGGCATCCAAACCTGCAGACAGAACATATAAGCAGTTGAGTCACTTTGTAAATATTTTGCTTTACTTATACAGTGCTGATCCTCAGGTACAACCTATCTATTAATTCCAGAGCAGCGCTCACTATTCTGCTGGAGGAGTCACTGTGTACATACATTACTTATCCTGTACTGATCCTGAGTTACATCCTGTATTATACTCCAGAGCTGCACTTACTATTCTGCTGGTGGAGTCACTGTGTACATACATTACGTATCCTGTGTACTGATCCTGAGTTACCTCCTGTATTATACTCCAGAGCTGCACTCACTAGTCTGCTGGTGGAGTCACTGTGTACATACATTACTTATCCTGTACTGCTCCTGAGTTACATCCTGTATTATACTGCAGAGCTGCACTCACTATTCTGCTGGTGGAGTCACTGTGTACATACATTACTTATCCTGTACTGACCCTGAGTGGCATCCTGTATTATACTCCAGAGCTGCACTCACTATTCTGCTGGTGGAGTCACAGTGTACATACATTACTTATCCTGTACTGACCCTGAGTTACATCCTGTATTATACACCAGAGCTGCACTCACTATTCTGCTGGTGGAGTCACTGTGTACATACATTACTTATCCTGTACTGCTCCTGAGTTACATCCTGTATTATACCCCAGAGCTGCACTCACTATTCTGCTGGTGGTGGAATCACTGTGTACATACATTACTTATCCTGTACTGCTCCTGAGTTACATCCTGTATTATACTCCAGAGCTGCACTCACTAGTCTGCTGGTGGAGTCACTGTGTACATACATTACTTATCCTGTACTGCTCCTGAGTTACATCCTGTATTATACTCCAGAGCTGCACTCACTATTCTGCTGGTGGAGTCACTGTGTACATACATTACTTATCCTGTACTGATCCTGAGTTACATCCTGTATTATACTCCAGAGCTGCACTCACTATTCTGCTGGTGGAGTCACAGTGTACATACATTACTTATCCTGTACTGCTCCGGAGTTACATCCTGTATTATACTCCAGAGCTGCACTCACTAGTCTGCTGGTGGAGTCACTGTGTACATACATTACTTATCCTGTACTGCTCCTGAGTTACATCCTGTAGATCTTTTTATTATAAAAGTGAAAAACATAACAATAAACAGAACATAAATATCGCTCACTTGGCATAAAAGACATAAACATAAAACCAAAACAAATTATCACTTGTGTTATCCGTACTTTGCCTTACTGCAGGACAAAAGAAAAAGGTCCATCTGGTCCAAACAATACACACAGCACACTACACCAACCTGCACTCCAAAACCGTATATACCGGCGTATAAGACGACTTTTGAACCCCGAAAAATCTGCTCTGCAGTCGGGGGTCGTCTTATGCGCCGGTAATACAAAAAAAAAAAAGTGTAAAAAAAAAAAATTTTATTACTCACCTCCCCCGGCGTCCTGTCGCGCTCCGGCAGGATGTCGCTCGCTCCGGCAGGCTGTCGCTCGCTCCTCGTCCCCGCCGCAGCATAGCTTTCTGAATGCGGGGCTTGAAATCCCCGCTTCCAGAAAGCTAATACACACGCCGGCAGCCATGACAGCATTGAATGGCTGTGATTGGCTAAAGCACACGTGGCTTCAGCCAATCACACTATTCAATGACATCATTGAATGGCTGTGATTGGCTGAAGGCGCACGTGTTAGCAATCACACCCATTCAATGATGTCATTGAATAGTGTGATTGGCTGAAGCCACGTGTGCTTTAGCCAATCACAGCCATTCAATGCTGTCATGGCTGCCGGCGTGTGTATTAGCTTTCTGGAAGCGGGGATTTCAAGCCCCACATTCAGAAAGCTATGCTGCGGCGGGGACGAGGAGCGAGCGACAGCCTGCCGGAGCGAGCGACATCCTGCCGGAGCGCGAGAGGACGCCGGGGGAGGTGAGTAATAAAATTTTTTTTTTTTTCTCCACTGAATACCGGCGTATAAGGTGACAGTTGGGGGGTCGTCTTATACGCCCCGTCGCCTTATACGCCGGTATATACGGTACACTCACTCATCCTCACCAATACATATACACTACATACTACATATAACGATATACACACGTGAGAAAACATCCCTAGCTCACAGGATCCAGCCTGAAATCCCAAAAAAGAAGAAAGAAAACGACTAATAACCGAAGCAATTATATAATAACACTAATGCAAACAACCATAACAAAAGTAATAGCAATAAGAAGCACCCAATACCTTTTTTTTTTTTTTTTTGCAATTTTTTTTATTTTTTTATTTTTTTTATTTTTATTTTTTTTTTCCTTTTTAATGCCCACCACCTAAAGAATAAAACCTTACATAATTCTAAACTAACCCTATATCCAGACCAAACCACCACACCCCCCAAACAACCCCCTACGGTGCAGCCACGGGAGCCACGCCTGCATCCCAAGTCCGTGCTCAATGTCTATGTCCAGGACGAGCCGAGCTGCACCGCATACACACCCTGCCCGCCGCAGCCTGAGGGCCACGCCCGCACCAACAGTCCGTGCCCAGTGTTCATTGTCCGGGACGTGTCAAGCTACGGCTGAGGCATAAATCCCCCCCCCCCCCCCCAATAAACCCCCACCCAACCTATCTATAACTCCTAGCCCTATATACAAAACAAAACATAACATAACATAACATATAACATCTCTTATATTACACAACTACAAACCAACACTACATATTAGTACCCGAAAGCCTAAGGTTCAGTTACCTGCAGCCGTACATACTTTATCTTTGACCGAAAAACAAAAACTCTACTAGTGTCACACACAGCCCTCCACCAGGACTGGATATGATAAGCCGGGCACCGACCAAATAGAGAAACACTATCCCTATAGTTAATCTGTCCCTACAATGTCCCTACTCCTTCCCTAAAACTTACCCTCAGAGAAAACTGTCCCTACCTCTCCCTATTCTGTCCCTACAAAGACCCTAACAATAAGAAGACTGTCCCTAACGAAATACAAACCCTCTCCATAGGAGAGAGGCCTTAGTCGTGCCCAACCTCTCATAATCCAGAGAGCGCACCTTCACCAGGTCACCCAGGATGTTTCTATTCACCTCATCCATGGGGAGGATTTTCTCTTCCGTCGAAACTAGACACCGTGCGTTCCAAATGTGAAACCTAACCACTAGGCTGACTAAGAATAAAGTGCACCGGTCCCTGCGACCAAGGTCCCCGAATGCCCCATAGACCCATTCCGCATACGAGAGGCGTGCCAACCTGGGCCAACCAATGGAGGCTCCCACCCGTTTGTACACCTCTGTATTAAAGGGACACTGAAGCAGGAAATGCTCCATGCTTTCTAGTACGTTGCTGCACTCCTGGCGGGGGCAACCCCTATCCACCAGTGGCCTGCTCTTCAAGTTGCCCCTTACATACAGTCTCCCGTGGAAACAGCGCCAAGTCAAGTCCCAAAACTTCAAGGGGATCCTGTCAGAATTCAATAAACGTAACCCTCCCTCCAGGTCCCGACTTGGGCAGTCCTTGAGCGCCAGGGGCTTCTGGAAATGGGTCAACAGAACCCTCTTATCGAGGAGTTTCCTCGACAGAGTTCTGATCTCCCACATCCCCAGACCCCACCGACGTATCATCTTCAGAACCACGGTAGCGTAAGCCGGAAGATGCCCGTGCGGCGTGCGAAGATCCTTCACTCGCCCTCCTGTCTCCCATTCCTGGAAGAAAGGCCGAAGCCATCCCCAACAGGAGAATACCCACGGAGGAGCCCTCTCTTGCCAGAGGTTGCCTATATTGATCTTAACAAAGGTGTTTACGAGAAACACCACGGGGTTGACCATAGATAACCCCCCTAGTCTCCTCGTGCGATATGTGACATCTCTCCTAATTAGGTTCAACCTGTTCCCCCACAACATTAGGAAGAACAGGTTGTAGACCCGGGTCCAGAGAGGTTCTGGCAAAATGCATACGCTGCCCAGGTAGATGAATAAAGGGAGCAGGTATGTTTTGATCAGGTTAACCCTTTCCCGAAGGGTCAAAGACCACCCCTTCCACTGGGCCACCTTCTGAGTGGCACCATCGAGCCTGACCACCCAATTTTGCATGGGGTAATCTCCCCGGCCAAATTTGATGCCGAGAACTTTAGCCGAGTCCTGGGGCACTGGAAGGGTGTCCGGGAGACTAAATGTAGGATCTCCCCTTCCTAACCAGAGACTTTCGCACTTATCCCAGTTGATGCCGGACCCGGATGCTTCCGAGTAGCGATCCACCTCTGCCATCACGTACTCTGCCTCCCCCCTCGAGGACACAAAGACGGTGACGTCATCAGCGTACGCTGCCACCCTGAGGGAGGCTTCCGGCACCGCCCGATCCATCCCGACCCCCGCCATAGGCCCACCATCAATCATCCTAAGGAAAGGATCAATGGCAAACACGTACAGCAAGGGGCTCAGAGGACAACCCTGACGGACGCCAGACCCAACCTCAAATGGGTGGCCGACCCAACCGTTCACTAGCGGGAAAGTCTCAGCCCCCCGCGTACAATGTCTTGAGCCAATTGACAAACCCCACTGGCAGGCCATATCTCAGAAGAACAGACCAGAGGTACTCGTGATTAACCCGATCAAACGCTTTGGCCTGATCCAAGGACAGCAAGTACCCCTCCCAGTGACCAGCCCTACCCTGCTCCACTGCCTCCCGGACACCTAGAACAGCACTAAAGGTGCTACGGCCTGGAACAGAGCAATGCTGGGCGCCCGAGAGGAGCCGGGGTGCAAACTTGACCAGCCGATTAAACAGCACTTTTGCCAGAACCTTCCTGTCCGTATTGAGAAGCGCTATGGGACGCCAGTTCTCAATACGGCTCGAGTCTTTACCCTTTGACAGAAGGATCAAAGCCGACCTCCTCATTGACTTTGGGAGAGTGTCCGAGGAAAGACACTCATTGAAAACCTCAGTCAAGAGGGGACTCAAGAGGTCCTTAAAGGTCTTATAGTACTCAGATGTTAAGCCATCCGGTCCTGGCGATTTTTTGAGCGCAAGCCCATCAATCGCCAGTTTAACTTCCTCTATGTTGATCTCCTCTGTCAAAATATTAAAGGAGATGTCATCCCCTGGCTCAGGAACAGCTTCAGCCAGGAAAGCCGACATCACATCTCGATCTAGATCCCTCTTTCCCAAAAGGTGCGAGTAGAAGGATCTGATGACTTCCAGAATCCCTGATCTGGACCTGTTCAGAGATCCCGTATCGTCGATCAGTCCAGTGACAACTTTACGATTCACTGACATCTTGCAGTTTCTGTAAGGGTCGGGCGAGTGGTACTTCCCGAAGTCCCTCTCAAAAACCAAAGATGCGTGCCTATTATACTGGCACCCTTTGAGCAAAGACTTCACTCTGGAGATCTCCTCGCGGCTACCTCCAGTCGAGACGAGATGCTCGAGTTTCCTCCTCAGGCCCTGATAAAGACGGTACTTACTCAGGCTCCTGAGGCTAGAGAGCTGGCGGAAGAATCTCGCCGCCCTGATCTTGAACATCTCCCACCACTCTGACTTACTGCTACAAAGATCCAGTAATGGTACCTGGCTCTGCAGAAAATCCTCAAAGGACTGTCTTATCTCTGCTTCCTCCAGGAGTGATGAATTCAGCCTCCATAAGCCTCTACCCATCCGGGGGGTCTCTGCAACATTCAGGGAAAACAAAATCAGACAGTGGTCGGAGAATTCCACCTGAACAACAGAAACTGGTGAAGAGATGGCTTCCTCCTTCAAATAAAACCTGTTTATTCTAGACCTGCACTCGCCTCTATAATAGGTGAAACCCGCGTGGCCTGGGGTGTGCCGGATGTGGACATCCACCAGGCGAGCTTCGCTAGCTATGCTATTAAGCGCGACGCTATCATAAGTCAGCTTGCCTAGGGAGCCTCCCCTGTCACGGGTCCTCGTGACTGCGTTAAAGTCACCCCCAAAGATCACCTGCCGACTGGAAAAAAGGTACGGCTTGATCCTCATAAAGAGATCCTTGCGGTCCCGCTTGGTTTGGGGACCGTAGATGTTGATTAGCCGAAGCTCTTGTCCCTTCATGAGAACATCCAGGATCAGGCACCTCCCTATTTCTAACTCAATAACCCGTCGGCATTCAACCGCTGCGGTAAAAAGTACCGCCACTCCGCTATATGGCTCAGCCGCAAGAGACCAGTAAGATGGACCAGACCTCCATTCCTTCCTTGCCTTATGCACAGCTGCCAAATTTGGCAGCCTGGTCTCTTGTAAAAACAAAATGTCGGCTTCAACGCGGCCGAGAAAATCAAAGGCCGCAAATCTAGCCATATCAGACTTAATGCTGGCAACATTAATGGATGCCAGCGTCAACGGAGCGGGTGCCGCCATCATTGGTGATTGAGTTAGATGGCTTTCTTCTTCCCACCCCCCTTCTCATCAGGGTCTGAGGATGACCCCTTGCCACGTTTCTTGGACACTGAAAGGTCCATGGCAAGGGGCTCCTCAACCTCGTCCTCCTTGCCACTGGGCTCTGGGCCAGCCCTCCCCCTGGAGGTCACCAAACCCCCACAAGAGGAAGGCTCAGCACCCCCTGTAGACCCCACGCTTGTCCTAGGCACCTCTCCCTCCGAGGACGAGAGAGCTTGGTACCTGTTGGAGAGCCCAACAAGAGGAGAGTTTGGATTGCCTTCCTGCACCTGGCCCGTTACAGGGGAAGATTTCCCTTCCCTTTTTTTCATTTTCTTGGAGCCCTGCTTACGCTTTTTCTTTTGCCACTCATCCTTGCCCTCACCCACACTTTCATAGTGGGAAGAATCTGAATAAGTGGCAGCCTCTTCCCTTTGGATCCTCCTGACCTCCTCATCCAGCTCCCTGTCCCCTGGAGCCTCAGCCACATGATTTGCGTCCGGAGCAGGGGCCAGCATTGACCCACCTGCCACCTGGGTTTCCACCAGCTCCCTGCCCCTTCTGCGCTTCTCTTGGCGCCTTAGCTTGGCTGCCCCAGCATGTTTGTTCTTCCTTGGCTCCTGGGCCCCATCGCCTCTGCTGGTCCCCTCCCCTGCAGAAGCAACCTCATGGCTCTCCTCCACTGGGGCCCTGACCGCATTGGCGAAAGAGCGCGGACAGCGACTGAATGGGTGACCGAGGTCACCACACAGGTGACACCTAATCTCTGTACAAGATGCCGCAAGATGACCTACCTCGCCACACAGAGCGCACTTGATGACATTACAGGCTGCACTCAAATGTGTGGGGTCGCCGCACTTGTGACAGAGCTTCGGCTGCCCCTGGTAGAAGGCCAAGATACGATCCCTGCCAAGGAAGGCTGCGGATGGTATGTGGGCCACCGAATTCCCTGAACGCTTAAGTTTCACCATAAACGTCCAGGCTCCGGACCAGATGCCGTGTTCGTCCCGGTTCTTATTGAGCATATCCACCACCTCTCCGTACCGACTTATCCAAGTCATGATATCGTAACAAGAGAGGGACTCGTTACGAGTCAAAACGGTCACTCTCTTGACTCCAGTCTGGCGGGTTACCACTTGTGCAGCGAAACCGCGCCAGCCGGGCTCGTCCTTCATCAACTCGTAGTTCCCCCAAAAGAGCTCGAGGCCCTCTGGGCGAACAAAGCTGATGTCGAACTCAGACGTGCCGTAAGGATGGATCAGGGCATAGATGTCATTTGCCCTGAAACCCATCTTCAGCAGAAGCTCCACCACCTTACTCCTGGATGGGCACGCGTCATTGCCTCTCCACTGAAGACGAGCCACATTCCTACGGCCAATGTCCTGCCCGGTTGTCGGCAGGGACCAGAAGGTCTCTCCCCTTTGTTCTCGGAAGGCACCAAGACCATGTCTCTCCACCCAGAGAGACAAATCCACAACTCTGCCCCCTACATTCATCGAGCTCTCCCCCCTCCTCAAGGCCTCCAGGAGGCGCTGTTGCAAAACACCGTCCCCAGAGCCCAAAGACAAGGAGGACGCATCCCCCCTCCCTCCAGCGGCGACACTGGCATAACTTCTACCAGCTGTTGTCGCCGCTGGAGGGGTGACTGGATCCTGGCCCATCCCCTGACTACTACCCGAAGCCCCACCCTCCCGTACAGCTGATGGCATACTTCCCGGGGGATTGGGGGCATCCGGAGCTCCTGGAGCCTCTGCGGGAGCAGGGGCAGCGGTAGCACTAACAGTTATATCCATCACACCACTCGCACCTTTCTTTCCTTTTGCTGGACCAGGACCTGCTTCACTTTTATTTTTAATAGTACACTTTCCAGCGGGCTGAGGCTGGAGACCGACAGAACCAGTCCTAAGTCCCGTATGATTGTCGGTAGGAGCCGTCTCTGCAGCCCTGGCTTCGCCCACTTTCCCAGCCATTCTGGGACTTGTTGTACTTTTTAGTTGCTTAGATGTTACCGCAATACTATCATGATGTGTGGGAGGATTGACAGGCCTGGCCACCACCCACTGCGCCCCCTCTGCACCTGACAGGCGTTTTAGGGACACAGGAGGGACAGCCAAGCCGCCACTGGTGGAACCTGATGCCAGACTGCCCCCCCCCTCCCACTGGGGGGCAGCCATCAGCACCAGCACCTCCGGATTGGCCGCGACCCCTCATTCCATCTTTCCCACGGACCTTCTCTGCCTCCTTATCGCCTCCATTCCCACTACTGGCACAAGCAGGAATGGAGTTTTGGGCCGCATTAACCCTCTCTTCCCCAGTCCCCTGCATCGGACCCACTGCAGAGCCCGGGACTAGGGGTTTACCAGGGCTAGCACCCCGATCTGACTTTGCAGCCGGACCGGAGTGCTTGGTGACGTACACAAACCTCTCCTGCACGGTCGTCTTCATCTTTTTTTTCTGTTTCTTTTTGCCCGTAGATGTTTCAGGCATGTCGTCACCAAAGTACATATTGTGCATTCTTTCTGGGGACTCCTGCAGCATGATTTGCTGCATGATGAGGGCCCCCTCACCGCTGCTGCTGTCGCTGTCGTCGTCTGCATCCTCGGCATTGGACTCCTCCGATGTGGGGGGCAGGCTAACCTGCTCTGCAGGAATGCTGCTCCCTGCAGTTCCCCTCTGCTGTAGGGACGGCTGCTCCCCTGAACATACCGCCATCCCCTCCTGTGGATCCTCCGACTCATCAGAGCTACTGTTGCTGCTCACGTGCGCCATTCCAGAAAATCGCTCATCATTTAAGAGTTTTTCTTTAAATGGGCCGCTGGCCTGCAGTATCCTGTACCTCTCCTCCTTGTAGTAATCTACTGCCTCCTTGCAGGATTTAACTCTCTCCGCTGCAGTAATTTTCTTCTTTCCCCGTGGGGCCTTATCCAAATCGCTGAGGGCACTCTGTAGCTCCCTGCGATATTTCTGGAGCTGCTTTCCGACCTCCTTAAAGTCTTTTAAACTCGCAGCTATCCGAGACGCCATGGCGGTCACAGATTCACCCCTCTTATGCTCTCCCCAGCTGGCACTTGTAGGCGTTTTTGCAGCACTGACCTTGCTCTTGGTTTGGCCTCTGGTCTTCCTGTGCTCCACGTCCTTCCGGGGAGTCTGGGTGACGCTGCCTGTACCCCGGCTAGATCCTCTCCCCTCCTGGGGTTCATTCTTCCCCCCTCCTGACCGGAGCCAGGGGGGGGAAGCACGAGACTCCATAGCAAACAAGCCCAGAAATAGTGCACTGCTCCTGGAACCAGCAGAGCTCTCAGACACACAACCTTACTCCAGAGATGCACTCACTATTCTGCTGGTGGAGTCACTGTGTACATACATTACTTATCCTGTACTGATCCTGAGTTACATCCTGTATTATACTCCAGAGCTGCACTCACTATTCTGCTGGTGGAATCACTGTGTACATACA
The DNA here is from genome assembly GCF_035609145.1 of Eleutherodactylus coqui. NCBI lineage: Eukaryota > Metazoa > Chordata > Amphibia > Anura > Eleutherodactylidae > Eleutherodactylus > Eleutherodactylus coqui. The sequence continues at coordinate 308,704,836 of NC_089839.1, forward strand.
TTACTTATCCTGTACTGATCCTGAGTTACATCCTGTATTATACTCCAGAGCTGCACTCACTAGTCTGCTGGTGGAGTCACTGTGTACATACATTACTTATCCTGTACTGATCCTGAGTTACATCCTGTATTATACTCCAGAGCTGCACTCACTAGTCTGCTGGTGGAGTCACTGTGTACATACATTACTTATCCTGTACTGATCCGGAGTTACATCCTGTATTATACTGCAGAGCTGCACTCACTATTCTCCTGGTGGAATCACTGTGTACATACATTACTTATCCTGTACTGATCCTGAGTTACATCCTGTATTATACTCCAGAGCTGCACTCACTATTCTGCTGGTGGAGTCACTGTGTACATACATTACTTATCCTGTACTGATCCTGAGTTACATCCTGTATTATACTCCAGAGCTGCACTCACTATTCTGCTGGTGGAGTCACTGTGTACATACATTACTTATCCTGTACTGACCCTGAGTTACATCCTGTATTATACTCCAGAGCTGCACTCACTATTCTGTGCAGCTCTGGAGTATAATACAGGATGTAACTCAGGAGCAGTACAGGATAAGTAATGTATGTACACAGTGACTCCACCAGCAGAATAGTGAGTGCAGCTCTGGAGTATAATACAGGATGTAACTCAGGAGCAGTACAGGATAAGTAATGTATGTACACAGTGACTCCACCAGCAGAATAGTGAGTGCAGCTCTGGGGTATAATACATGATGTAACTCAGGGTCAGTACAGGATAAGTAATGTATATACACAGTGACTCCACCAGCAGAATAGTGAGTGCAGCTCTGGAGTGTAAATACTGAATAAGTAATGTACAAAATGATTCTACTTTTTATGTAAATGAGATGTTAATGTGATCCTTGCCCATATCTCCCAGATGCCAAGACCTCTCTGTCACCCCGGGTCGTGGACTTTGGCCAGAATGTAATACAAATGCCGCCATATCATTCTAGTTTATGCAAACAGTAATTTCTGGTAAACCCTTGTTTGTTTTATGTTTTCGGTCTTTAGATCAGTCGGACTGGATATCCATACGAAAATAAAAGTGGTTACTGCGTGCAGCTGGTCACGTGTTCGCCCGACTGGTATGTGGCCTCCTTACATGACCTGATGATATTCAGCCCTGTGTTACAGTCGGAGTCTGATGGACCCCATTATATAGATGAGCCGCCGGTATTGGGGGTCTACAGGGGATCCATCGTACTGATCACGGCTCTGTCGGGTCGGAGGTCATGACTCCAGTATCAGCGAAGCACTTCTGGGAATGTTTGCTTCTTACTATTTACATGACCCCAGACTGCATTGTTTTAATAATTGGAGCATGACTGAACCTGCGCTCAGGCATCGTGGGTAAACATATGCAAATTACATGTTTTTGCTTTCAAGTGTCCTCCTGCGGATTGATTTATGTAGAGTCCTAGTGAGTAATGTAGTCAGGCGCATAATATAGCTTGCAGACAGGGACGATTGACGGGAGCCATGAATACCGCGTGCGAATTAGCTGCATAAGACCGTAGCCGTGCATTGGTTCACCCCGAAGGTTCGTCTTTGCTGTCCGGAAATGCATATATACTTAGTCAAAGGGGTTTTCCAGGACTAAGATATTAATGACCTGTCCTCAGGATAAACTATCAGTATCTGATTGGTGGGACTCCTGCGGCCCCCTCTGATCAGCTATTTGAAGAAGCCACAGCATTCACGTGAGCGCCGCGGCCTCTTCTTGGGCTTGTGATCTCACGTTCATTGGTCACATGGTCTGAGAGCAGTCAGTCCCAGACAAGTTAATGGCATTGAGCTGCTATACCAGGTACAACCACTATAAAATGTACGGCACTGTGCCTGGTATGCAGTGATGCAAGCGCCACCACCACTTCAAACAGCTGATCAGTGGTGGGGGTTCCGAGCAACAGACCCCCACCATTTTGATATTGAGAACCTATCCAAAGGATATACAATATGTAAGTCCCGGATAATCTCTTTAAACCCCTTCATGCCCCTGGATGTATATTTATGTCCTGAGTGTGCAGGGTTTGTATGGAGCGGGATGGGAAGCCGATGCTGCTCCATACAATGCGGGTGCTGGCCGCTTTTGACAGCGGACACCCGCCCACAACGGCCGTGATCACTGCTCATGCTGATCACTGCTTTTAACCCTTTAAATGCCCCGATCGGTGTTCAGGCGGCCCGACTGGCCCCCCTACGATGAGAAGATTGAAGGCTCCCATGGCTGCCATTACTGATTGCCTATCTAGGCATGCCTGTGGCCCATCTGCCTGTCAGAATGTGCTATAATGTAATCCTATGGTATGACAGTATACTGTATGAGTGATCAAACCATCGCAAGCCAAAGTCCCCGACGAGGACTTACAAAAATGTGAAAAGAAATGTAAAAAAAAAGTATTAGAAAAAAATAAAAGGTAATAATTTTAAAAAAAAACCTTTTTCCATATTTATAATAAATAAAATAAAAAACAAAAGCATATTTGGTATCATCCGGTCCGAGAAAGTCCGTCCTATCAAAGTCCCACATTATGTACCCCGCATGGGGAATGCCGTCATAATAAATACACAACGCCAGAATTGCGCTTTTTTAGTCACCCTGCCTGCAAGATAGAATTTAATAGTAAGGTCATACGGACTCGACGATAGAAACTCCAGGACGTCCCGCTAAAGACGAGCCGCGCACAACTCTAAGGGTTACGGCTGTCAGAAGACGGCGGCAGAAAATAATTGTATTTTTTTCCCGAAAATGTTTTGCTTTTTGAAAGTAGTGCAGCAAAAAAAAACAAAAAACTACCGACCGGCAGAATAAAGTTCTACCATCAGTGGAGCAGTGCGCACCGTGAGGCAGAATGGCTTTTTTTCCCCGTTCCACTCAACTTCAAAATCTTTTTAAGTTTTTCAGTACATTAAATAATACCATTAAAAAATACAACTGGTCCCGGACCTGACTGCGGAGTCAGACGACACGGGGTTTGTTTGTAGTCTGTAACCACGGAGACACTTAGTTCTGCATAGGAGCTGCAGCCACAAAACAGCAAGTTATTTTAATTCGACAGTTTGCAAAGTTATTTCATGTGGTGTTTTGCAGAAGCGCACACATGCTATAAATACGTTTTATGTACATTGCGTCTCAGTCCCTCATTTACGCTCACCGGGTATCATGGGGTCGGACCTAGCAGCCAGTCCTAAGGAGAGACCATTCATGGTTAAGTCCTGGTGAACCCCTTCTTCTCTAGGATGCTGTATGTAAGTGGCGGCTCTTGTAGTTCATCCTCTGACCACTGATATTGGACAGCACAGCGGGTCAGCTCTCGGGGGCTATAGTGTAAGATATGTCATGGTGAGAAGTCGGCCGGACCCTGGGATCGGTAATTGCAGCTACAATTTGGGGATCTTAAGGATCAAAAAGGCTGAAGACAAAATTCACTTCTTGATGGCACTAGTGACTTACAGAGAGGGGCGATCGCAGGAATCATGGTACTAAATCCACACTGAGACAAAAGTAGATATAGAGGCGGGTGAATGTGGAGAGACGGGTAGATATAGAGGTGGGGGGATGTGGAGAGGCGGGTAGGTATAGAGGTGGGGGGATGTGGAGCAGTGGATATACAGAGATGGACAGAGAAGTGGGTAGATATAGAGGCGGGTGGATATAGAGAGTTAGACAGAGAGGCGGGTAGATATGGAGGTGGGGGGATGTGGAGCAGTGGATATACAGAGATAGACAGAGAGGTGGGTAGATATAGAGGCGGGTGGATATAGAGAGTTAGACAGAGAGGCGGGTAGATATAGAGGCGGGTGGATATAGAGAGATAGACAGAGAGGCAGGTAGATATAGAGGCGGGTGGATATAGAGAGTTAGACAGAGAGGCGGGTAGATATAGAGGCAGGTGGATATAGAGAGTTAGACAGAGAGGCGGGTAGATATAGTGGCGGGTGGATATAGAGAGATAGACAGAGCGGCCGGTAGATATAGAGGCGGGTGGATATAGAGAGGTAGACAGAGAGGCGGGTAGATATGGAGGTGGGGGGATGTGGAGCAGTGGATATACAGAGATAGACAGAGAGGCATGTAGATAGAGAGGCAGGTGGATAGAGAGGCAGGTGGATATAGAGAGTTAGACAGAGAGGTGGGTAGACAGAGAGGTGGGTAGACAGAGAGGCGGGTAGATATAGAGGCGGGTAGATATAGAGGCGGGTAGATATAGAGGCGGGTAGATATAGAGGCGGGTAGATATAGAGGCGGGTAGATATAGAGGCGGGTAGATATAGAGAGATGGACAGAGAGGCGGGTAGATATAGAGAGATAGACAGAGAGGTGGGTAGATATAGAGGCGGGTAGATATAGAGAGATAGACAGAGAGGCGGGTGGATATAGAGAGATAGACAGAGAGGCGGGTAGATAGAGAGGTGGGTGGATATAGAGAGATAGACAGAGAGGCGGGTAGATAGAGAGGCGGGTGGATATAGAGAGTTAGACAGAGAGGCGGGTAGATATTGAGAGATGGACAGAGAGGCGGGTAGGTATAGAGGCGGGTAGATATAGAGAGATAGACAGAGAGGCGGGTAGATATAGAGGCGGGTAGGGTGGATATTTTGAAGCACTACATGTTTGGACTCCCGGTGACACAATCTCTGTCCTGCAGCTCGGTGATGTTCTGGGACATTCGCTCACACAAGACTAATATACAGACCCCGACCAGCAGGAAGCAAGAACAGAACCAGCGGGAGGTTCCTCTCGGGGTGCCGGATACTTTCAAACACCTCGACCTTGTCTGGAGGCCACTTCTTAAGGTGCGGATCCATCATGATACAAAGTCAAACATGCCTGATATTTTGTTTGTCACACTTAGTGAAGGCCAGTAGGTCCAGTGCAATCCATGGCAGTCCCACGGGGAGCAGCTGAGTGCATGCTCCACCGCCTTCCTGAAGGGGGCTTTGGACCGCTATTCTTGGGATTAACCCTTTCCAATCCACAGTCTGCCATCTTCCTACATTCTGATTGAAGCTTGTACAGCTCCAATGTCAGAAGACCTCCGACAGGGTATTCTTCCCTCCAATTGTGAGCCACTCGACTGTTGGAGCCTCTCTGGCGCACACACTGGCTTTAGCCAGCAGATGGCACCGTGGTATAACAGCAAAAAGAGAGAGCCTTTTAGGAAACCCTGAATCCAAAATTGGATTGGAAAGGGTTAATAGTGGTCCCACTGGTTGTGCCCCCCAACCATCAAACACCTATCTCCTGTTCTAATGCTAAGCGATATGATAAAATCTCAGGACAGCCCATTTAACTCCTTAAAGACCAGCATACAGAAACTGGCATATAATGTTTTAGAAATGTCCCCCATGTAATTCAGAGCAGTAGATTACTTCAGATCCCTTAAGGACAAAAGAAAGTAAAAAGCAGAGCGCAAAAAGATTTTTAGTTAAGTTTTAACCCCCCCCCCCCCCCCCCCCCACCAATTGATCAAATGCAAAAAAAGGAAAGCAAAGGTGGAACTGCAATTTTCTTTCTTCAATCCCTCAAAAAGGATAAAAATGTATTAATAAATTATTTTTTCCCAAATTGTGGGAGAAAAAAAATTGACCATCCTGCGGCTACATTTACCAAAAAAGTCATTCTGGCTCTCAGAATGCGGCGACACGTAAAAGCCTTTATTCTGCAGTGGCCGGCCTCGTAATTGCAGGCGTGGCTGTCACTGAAATCAGTGGCATCTGCTGTGCTTGTAATTGCAGACACAAGTCCTATTGATTTCAAATAAAGCTGCGCCTGCAATTACAAGCAGTGGCCACTACACAGGGGTCGGAGCAGCGACTTCCACTCCGATGCCGCTGCAGCCTGGCTGTCACTGTCAGCGCTGCCTGGAAAACCCCTTAAGTTATTACTATTGCATGATAAACCAGGAAAAAAGAAAATGCAAAAAAGGTAAAACTGCTGGATTGTTTTTGCATTTTCTAACCAAAACAGAAAAAAAAAAACAAAGCAGCTTATTAGATTTGTATTCCAAGACCGTGAAATCTACAACTCAGAGTACAAGTGAACAGCTGAATGAAGAGCATATACACTATGTTGACAAAAGTATTGGCCCCCCCTGCCTTTCGGTGCGGTCAGGTGATGCGTGAGCATCAGGTTTAAAGGAGAGGATCACACGAGATCCCAGTACAGAAACCATCAGATGTCACCAGGTGTAGAGCTGACAACAGGGTCTGGTGGGGGGATGTCACCAGGTGTAGAGCTGACAACAGGGTCTGGTGGGGGGATGTCACCAGGTGTAGAGCCAACAAAGGGGTCTGGTGGTGGGATGTTACCAGGTGTAGAGCTGACAACGGGGTCTGGTGGTGGGATGTCACCAGGTGTAGAGCTGACAACGGGGTCTGGTGGGGGATGTCACCAGGTGTAGAGCCGACAAAGAGGTCTGGTGGTGGGATGTCACCAGGTGTAGAGCTGACAACGGGGTCTGGTGGTGGGATGTCACCAGGTGTAGAGCTGACAACGGGGTCTGGTGGTGGGATGTCACCAGGTGTAGAGCTGACAACGGGGTCTGGTGGGGGGATGTCACCAGGTGTAGAGCTGACAACGGGGTCTGGCGGGGGGGTGTCACCAGGTGTAGAGCTGACAACGGGGTCTGGTGGTGGGATGTCACCAGGTGTAGAGCTGACAACGGGGTCTGGTGGGGGGATGTCACCAGGTGTAGAGCTGACAACGGGGTCTGGCGGGGGGGTGTCAGCAGGTGTAGAGCTGACAACGGGGTCTGGTGGGGAGATGTCACCGGGTATAGAGCTGACAACGGGGTCTGGTGGGGGGATGTCACCAGGTTTAGAGCTGACAATGGAGTCTGGGAGGAAGTCACTGAGTGTAGAGCTGATAACGGGGTCTGGTGGGGAGATGTCACCAGGTTTAGAGCTGACAACGGGGTCTGGTGGTTGGATGTCACCAGGTGTAGAGCTGACAGCAGGGTCTGGTGGGGGGATTTCACCAGGTGTAGAGCTGACAACAGAGTCTGGTGGGGGGATGTCACCAGGTGTAGAGCTGACAACAGAGTCTGGTGGGGGGATGTCACCAGGTGTAGAGCTGACAACGGGGTCTGGCGGGGAGATGTCACCAGGTGTAGAGCTGACAACGGGGTCTGGTGGGGAGATGTCACCAGGTGTAGAGCTGACAACGGGGTCTGGCGGGGAGATGTCACCAGGTGTAGAGCTGACAATGGAGTCTGGGAGGAAGTCACTGAGTGTAGAGCTGATAACAGGATCTGGTGGGAAGATGTCACCGGGTATAGAGCTGACAACGGGGTCTGGTGGTTGGATGTCACCAGGTGTAGAGCTGACAGCAGGGTCTGGTGGGGGGATTTCTCCAGGTGTAGAGCTGACAACAGGGTCTGGTGGGGGGATGTCACCAGGTGTAGAGCTGACAACAGGGTCTGGTGGGGGGATGTCACCAGGTGTAGAGCTGACAACGGGGTCTGGTGGGGAGATGTCACCGGGTGTAGAGCTGACAATGGGGTCTGGTGGGGGGATGTCACCAGGTGTAGAGCTGACAACGGGGTCTGGTGGGGGGATGTCACCAGGTGTAGAGCTGACAACGGGGTCTGGTGGGGGGATGTCACCAGGTGTAGAGCTGACAACGGGGTCTGGTGGGGGGATGTCACCAGGTGTAGAGCTGACAACGGGGTCTGGTGGGGGGATGTCACCAGGTGTAGAGCTGACAACGGGGTCTGGTGGGGGGATGTCACCAGGTGTAGAGCTGACAATGGGGTCTGGTGGGGGGATGTCACCAGGTGTAGAGCTGACAACGGGGTCTGGTGGGGCGATGTCACCAGGTGTAGAGCTGACAACGGGGTCTGGTGGGGGGATGTCACCAGGTGTAGAGCTGACAACGGGGTCTGGTGGGGGGATGTCACCAGGTGTAGAGCTGACAACGGGGTCTGGTGGGGGGATGTCACCAGGTGTAGAGCTGACAACGGGGTCTGGTGGGGGGATGTCACCAGGTGTAGAGCTGACAACGGGGTCTGGTGGGGGGATGTCACCGGGTGTAGAGCTGACAACGGGGTCTGGTGGGGAGATGTCACCGGGTGTAGAGCTGACAACGAGGTCTGGTGGGGAGATGTCACCGGGTGTAGAGCTGACAACGGGGTCTGGTGGGGAGATGTCACCGGGTGTAGAGCTGACAACAGGGTCTGGTGGGGGGATTTCACCAGGTGTAGAGCAGACAACGGGGTCTGTGGTGGGATGTCACCAACTAATCAGTACGGACATCGCAGCTTCTGGACCTTTTAAGAGTTCACTGTTGGCCATGTTATTGGGAGATGTAAGCCATCCGGTGTGTGCGGTGCCGCCACGTTTAGGGAGACCTCATAAACTGATAAAATGTGGACAATGAAGCCTTGTATGAGGAGTGAAGACCTCACACATATTGTCTGCCCTCGCTCAGGGGGTCTCACAGGCCGTCGGAACATCCATTAGTACCAGAACCCTTCGTAGGGCTGGCATGTGAAGGGTTACCAAGGACGAGCGGCTGCACACAACATCCCAGCAGTGAATGCACAGCGGTGCTGCGATGGGGCTCAGAGCGACGGACTGTAAGTGAGTGGAAGCAAGTGTTGTGGATGAATCACAGGACACCATCTGCCGATCGGATGGCGGCACTTGGGTGTGACAGTTGCTACGTGACTCCATCGTTCTAACAGTGAGCTTTGCAGGATGTTCTATTATGGTGGAGGGTTTCTGATGGGAAGGACTGGGACCATTGGTTATAGTGAAGTCCACCCTCACCACCAATGGGCACAGAGACATCCCGGACAATGCGGCATCACCTCCCCTGTGGTAATACTGTGGTACAGCTCCATGTCTCCACCAACATGACTAAGCACCATGTCATACGGCACCCAGTGTGGAGGCGCAGAACGTCTGCAGACTTCATTGGCTGCCCAAAGTCCGGATCTCAATCCCATCGGGCATCTTTGGGATGAACTAGAATTCTGTATTCGTGCGCCCAACACACCTATCATCCTCCATCACTATCTGGGGTCAGAAACGCTATCTTTTCTCCTTAGGGAGAGCAACTATACTATAAACTAAGTGAGGAGACTCAAATGGCCATGCACGCTCCTCTGGGTAATATGCAAATAAGAGAGATGGAATAAATATTTATTCCATCACTATCTGAAGCTCTCTTCCATGAATGGAGACAAATCTCTCCACACATCTATGGGTATTTGGTGGGAATCGGCCGCAGAGGGGGTCTGCAGTCCTTGAGGTCAAAGGAGGCCGAATACTGGATTGAAAAATGTGAATACAATTGAATGCCCGCCCCTTCTATGTGGGTCCCTTTCTTGTGTCGGCATGGTGTGGGTTCAGCACAGGTGAGCGGACGCTCACACCAGCAGACGCCGGGGAGCGCTTCATGTAAAGTTGGCATCGGAACTCATCCAGATCCTGAGACTACAGGAATCCTTATCAGCGCAGAGATAACTAGTTCCCCAGTCCTCCCTCCTGCGGGGGCGCCGAACGCTCCGATAAGAAGACTCCAGTTCTTCAACTAATTATCTTAACGATTATTTGATCTGTAAACAAATTATTTAAACACACAAGTAAAATCTACCTTCTCATCTATGGCAGAAATCCCAGAAAGTGCAGCGGTAAACATCACCTCCTGATAGTCCATGGGAGTGCGAATGGGTGCGGAGAAATGGGAAAATCCAGCGACTTCCTGGAGGCCCGGTCAGCGCCTAGACTAGCCGGGGCCAGGATTGTACTGGTGGGGTTTGTTCATGTGGGAAGTGTACCAAAAACGGCGTAATCAAGAAAAAATATCCAGAGAAAGGGGATCCTGTGGACGGAAACAACTCATCACTGAAAGGGGTCGGAGGGGGATGTCAGGAATAGCTCTGACCAACAGGCTGCGCAGTCAGCGGAGTACAACTCTGGAGCTCCAACTAACATCATGTTCCTCCGCACGGATGTACTATAACAGCAGACGACGGGTTCCAGCGCCATTGTGTCTACGAGAAACAGAAAGACGAGACTTCAGCGGGCAAAAGAGCGCAAAACTTGTATCACTGAGCAGCGGAAAAACATCTCCTGGTCAGATGGATCCAGATTTCTGTTGCTGATGGGAGGTCAGAATTTGGCACAAGCAGCATGAATCGCTGACCCCTTCCTGTCAGCCGGTTAGAACATGTCAGCACCGCCATCTTATCTGCAGCAACTACAAGAAGCTTCCTGTCCGCACGGGCCGATATTCCTGCAGAACGATCTCATCACCCAGTGGAATCCATGCCATGAAGAATTGCTGCAGTTCTGAAGGCCAAAGGAGCCCAACACGCTACTCAAAGCTGCTGTTTACTTCACTTTGCAGCCTGTCGGTCAGAACGATTCTTGACATCCTCCTCCGACTCCTTTTCAGTAATAAGTTGTTTCCATCCACAGGATCCCCTTTCCCTGGATGCTTGTTGGAAGTCGCTCCGATCGCTGGATTTTCCCATCTAATGTGGATTCACACTAAAACTGATCCACGGAAAACTTGTCACGTGATTTTGTGCCGCACTCCGGGGTCACGGGGGGAATTACCATACAGGGGAATCCCCAATCGTGAGAGGGCTGAGGGCGCTAATAAAGGGGCCGTTAAATGTACATAGCATTGTTTGTTTGTCCAGAGCTCACTGGTTCATGAAAGGTGAAGAGACACACAAGGAAATCAGTGTGAGGGAGAAGGTGTAACGTTGGCTGACTCTTCAGCTTTAACCGTTAGTATTTCATGCAGGTAAGTGGTGCCATACGATGAGCAGAAAGGTGGCTGTTCTGGTTGTATGGGTGCATTTGGACACCTAGATAATCACTTAAAAGATGGCTTTTGAGCGATCATTTTGCATAATCTACTAATTGGTACTAATGCCTATTAGTAGCGGGTGAGCCGCCAGAAGCTGTATTCAGAGAACAGACCTCCCACTGTTCTCTGAATACATTCTCTTTGTTCTACGGTGATGCTGACAGCTGAGACAATGCAATCAGCGCTCCCCAGGCAGAGCACAGCGTGCAGTCCATCTAATCAGCTCTTCTGCTGAATGACGGATTTCAAGCCGAACTAAAATCCATCATTCGGCAGAAAACTGAAACATGGGCACATTTACACGCAACGATTATTGCTCAAAAGATGACTTTGTGCTAATTATGAGCGATAATTGTTGTGTCTAAATGGGCCTTAAGTATCGTATTTTCGCTTTAAAAGACGCACTTTTCTTCCTCCCAAAGTGGAGGAAAAAAGTCTCTGCATCTTATAAAGCAAATATGCCGAAATCCGGCGCTTCGGCATTTGTTCGCACGATTGTGATTTTAAATGTGCGGTCACGCAAAAAAACTCGCCATCGCGTGAACAAATCACTTACCATTTCTCTCCTCCCTGTTGCCGCCCGTACGTGCCGCTGATTTGTGGTGAGCGCCGGTGGGAACTGCTGCTGCTTCCCCGCCTCCACCAATCAGCTTTTTTCCTATTCCTGCTGAAGAAGCACCTCTGCGACACGGAGCTCCGCTGCTCCTTCTGCTCCGTCGCCCAGCACTATCCCGTGCGCCATCTCCTAGGAACTTTGTATCAGAAAAGCACAAAGACATGAGGGTCTCATTCACGCAGCATGAAGCATTTTCACTGCGTGTATATATGTGCACTTGGCGCGGATGCGGTTTTTATGCGCGTGTATTCGCTGCCTCGTGTTCAATACAAATCAATGAAGTTTGTTCTGTCCGTATTACGTGCGTAAAAAAAACTGCATGTAACGCGGAGCGTAAATACACCCGTGTGAATGAGCCCTAACCGGGCAGAATGGTGGACTTTATAGATATAAATGGAGGGCATTCGGTTTACGTTGTCGCTCTGCCCGTGGCGGCGGGCGCCAGGCTCCGCCCTCTGCATCTCGTCCTTGTTATAAGTTTTCGCTTTTCTTTCCTTCAGACTTCCATTCCTAAGATCGAGACGGGAGGAGAGTTCAGCCCCATTAAAATCAGCCTGAGAGAGGAGCATCATCCCTGCAGGACGGCGGGTAAGATCGGCGCAGCGTCCCGCTAGGTGAAACCCACCGTGATTGGTCGTCTAGTTTATACTCTGAATACAGACCTCCGTGGTTCCTGCATGAGGATGTTGCTAGACGCTATACTGGGGGGATCTCCTGCAATGCAGGGCTGGAGACGCGGCGGGTGGGCTGCACCTCATGCACATTTCTCGTTTACCGTGTGCACGGAGGAAACTCTGAGTACACGCTAAACATTTCCATAGGGGGGCGGAGGCCTATAGAGTGTCTGTTTGGCCTCCATATGGCCGGTATATGTTAGCGTAATGCAAGGTACCCTAGTAGACTATTCTATTCCATCCCACGGAGTTCAGTAAAAACTCTATACGTTAAAGTGTACTTGAGTTTTAACAGGTTTTCCAGGTTCTCCTTGCTCTCATTTGCTGCTGTTTGTACATTTTCATGTCTGTAAGTTCTGATTTTCAGGTGTTCTTCCCCATTTTTCTGTTGCCCTGCTGTTTGCTGTCCGCTATCAGAGTAGTAAGCCTACTATTCTGCCAGTAGTTCACTGTCCTGATTTCCTTGCCCTGACTTCCCATGCCGCGTTTCACAGTATCAGTATCTAAATGCCTGCCACTCTGCTCTCCCAGGAAGATACAGGCATTCTGGCCAAATAATGAGTAAACCCAATATAATGTGTGTACAGACACACAAGCAGGAGAAGCAGAGATTGTTATCACAGTGTTTGCAGATCTGTCAGCCTGCAGCCTCCAGTGCATGGGAGCTCCTTGTGAAGATAGCTTCTCCCCCCTCATTGCCAAGGAAACGTTCCTGTGCCCCTGTTACTTTGTGTGTAACGGCAGACAGTAGATTGCAGAGAAGCTGGAAGGGTGCCCCCTAGTGGCAGCCACTTCACACGTAATGCAAGCATATTCCAGAAATGATGAGAGTGCAGAGAACCTCTGCTCATTTACTGCTTGTGTCAAAGTTAGTGCCCCTTTAAACATCTCTGGGCGACGGATGCGACTGCCTGGTATCTGTCAGAGGCATCCGTTTACAACCTACGTCTTGAGCTGCGCCATAGTTCCTCGTGATATATCTGTAAGGCAATGTTCAGACGGCGGAAGTCAATGCAGATCTTTCCGTATGGATTCCGCTTTCAGAAATCATGGCAGAAATCTGCAGCACCGCTATGTAGGTGAAGGGCCGCGGATCGGCACGCGTGTTTAGCGCTTTTCAATGGGGGATATGTCGGGAGAAAAAGTAATAAGTCGCCTCCCGCCGCCGGTTCTGCATTGCTAATTTTGCATGTAGATTTGCCCTTTTGAAAATGTCTGATGGCTGCGATCCGCCTGCAGGAACCCCAACAATCGTCTATGGCACACAGAGAGATGGACGCACTCTGCAGTCTCCCTCCATCCCATAGATGTGACTAGAGCAGCGGTCAGACACCCGCACCCCCGCTCCATTCAGGACGCACCTGTCTCAGGATCATTGGGATACAGGATAAACCCCTTTTAGCACCCGCACCCCGGGGTAATTGCCCCCTTTGCCTCGGCTGTAATCCATCCAGTGCGTCAATATAATAGAGGCCGCTGTTACTGCAGAAGCTTTTTGACCCCTGAAGTGCATCGAGGGGTCGTATCCAGTCCTACAATCCGCTCCCACCGCTGCAGCCCGGAGCCGGTACTATATAAGGACAATGGGATCTACACTTACAGCAGGAATGCGGCAGCCTCAAGCTTGTTTTACAGCCAAGCTCCGGCATTCCGGAGCCGCGGCCAACGTTTCCCCTGGCAGACGCCATTCTCTTCCTGCTTCTAATTCTGTCATGTTGTCATTCGGGGCCCCAAACCTCAGGAACTCGCAGCTCCATCAACCCATCCAGTCTGCTGCGTTCTAATAGGCCGATGCGGATGTCCTCACAGGAACTGGGACTGCGGATAGTACGCCCCCGATGGACAGGAGGGGGACATCTTTTATATAATGGGCAGGCGCTGTATTAGGACGTTGCATGTCCTAATACATAGTAAGGGGGTCTTATATATAGGACAATGGACCCCCTACCATTATGGACTGTTCCATAGACTCGGTGCAGTCAGGGCAGTTGGATTGCAGATCTCTGAGGTCACACCTGGGACAAGGTCTTATTTGTAAGAGAAAAAGGAATATCCTGATTTAAAGGGGTTGTCCAGTTGTAAACTATTAGGACAGGCGATCATTAGTAGATCAGCGCAAGTCCATTGCCCGAGACCTCCGCCCGAGCTGTTTGCGGTGGTGCACTGAGATGATTTCAGCAGGAAGCAGACAGCTTTGTTCCCACTGCAGTGGCCAGGTTTGGTATTACAGGCCCTTCACTTTAATGAGAACTTTGCCTGCAATACCAAGGCCGGCCACTGCAGTGTAAACGGAGTTGTCTGCTTCCTGCAGAAATCAGCTCAGGGCACAAGTGTACCGGCCCAATTAGAAGCTGATCTGTTGGGTCTTGGGCAGCAGACCTGCACTGATGTACTATTGATGACCTATCCCAAGGATTCTCCAATTGAAACGAACTTTATAGCGCACTAAGCTGCTGCAGAACCTCTTCTTGTTAAAGACGCATCCCACTCCTCTTTGACAAGAGGTTCTGCTGCAGCTAGGATGTATATTATTAGATGTGGAGAAGAGAGGACCATCCAGTCAGTCCTCATTGGCTACCGTGTAGCTGCTCCTTATGGTGCCGTCACACGTGGCAGAGAAATCTGCCATGAACTAATCTTAGATGGTATTTACACGGCCGATATTCTCATGCGAGTTTGGCACATTCCGTCTATTTACACGGGTGAGGCGTCGCTCACATCAATGCTGTAAGATACAGTGAATGGCTGTGATTGGTTCATCAAGCGCCGCAGTGACTGGCTGAGACACGACGCTCGAGGACCAATCAAAGCAATCGCTTGCTGGAGGCGGGGTTTACAAATCCCCTTATCAGCAAGCGATCTTTGATCGGGGTTGAGAACTGCAAGGAAGCCTGACAGAACTATGGAGACCAGCGGGAGGGACCCGGACGGCGCCTGATGGGTAAGTATGATAAGACATCCCCCGAAAATAAGACCCTGTACCTCTTTTGGGGAGAAAAATAATATAAGACAGGGTCTTATATTCAGGGAACACGGTAGAAAGATTGTGGCGTGGCCGGTTATTGTGCGTCTCGCACGAGGATAGGAGTTGTAATCTTCAGTCTCCTGTAAACAGACGGGGTGTCCGTGTGTTGTGTGATGTGAGTTTCACCCAAAAATCTGGGGTGCAACTCGCTCTCGTCCGTGTAAACACAACCCAACATACGGAATTGGTGCAAATGTCACCCTTGTACTAAGATTGGTTTGTCCATCGCCGAGTTTTCTGTTACATTTGATGGGACCCTTAAAGGGGCTGCTCACAATAGCTGCTGTCGTTGCAGACAGCATGTGACCGGGACGGGCAGTGTTGCAGGTGGGGGTGGAGCCTAATGCTATACTGTTTCGAGCCATACATGTGAGGCCCCACCCCTGCCTATTAATAAAGGGAAGCATTGGCTACATGCATAGACTATGGATATCAGTGGGGTCTGACCTTCAGGAGCCTCATTGATACAGTCTCAGTGGCTGGTACGGTACCTTGTACCATTAAAGGGGTTGTCCCACTTCTAGCTGTTTTTGTTGCAGGAAGCAGACAGCTCCGTTCTTTGCACAGTGGCCTGATTCCGTACTGCAGGCTGAGTCCTATTGGAGTGAATGTAACTCCCCTCTGCAGTACCAGCCCTTTAGCTTTAGCCACAGTGGGACGCAGCTGACCCCCACGGAGCAACCGTTCCTGGCCCGTGGTATACAGCGATATGTTCTTGTTAGTCTAGCATCTGCCAAAGTCTTCACCCAGCAAGGAGCAGCCGGGCGGCCCTGAACCGTCAGCGCCCCCCACTAACCTACCCGCCACTAGTGAGGTGCCTTCTGATTGCTCTGCGCTCACACGGCTTCTACATTCTCGGTCCGTCTGTAATATTACTTATCCTCTTCTTCCTCCCCGTCTTGTAGACAAACTGCAGAGCGGGGTCCGAGAGGAGAAGCCCGAGGGAGGAATTAATTACAGCACTTTAAGAGCCGCTTCTGCCAAGAACACCAAAGTCCTGGAGGACGTCAACACCGCGTACTTCGCAGGAACTGAAGTGAGTGCTTTCATGCCCAGATGCGGGCGGACGGCGGCGATTGGGGGGCAGCAGATCCCAGAAAAATGAGGACCCGTTATCCGCAGAAGACGATGGGAGAAACTAGTGAGCGGAGGAGCCTCCGAGGGGCATTCTGTAATGTAAAGTCAGCAGCGTGTGTACTGCTAGCATCACCAGCATCACCACCATTAGCATGGCCGCCGGTACTATTAGTACCACAGCAACCATTAGTACTACAGCTACCATCACTGAAGCTGCCAGTACCACGGCCACGGTTACTACTGTTCTCACTGCTACATTATTATTCATACCACTACTACTGATATTACTGGCACCACCACCGTGTTTCCCTGAAAATAAGACCATGTCTTATATTAATTTTTGCTCCAAAAGAGGCACTTGGTCTTATTTTCGGGGGGGGGGGGGGGGGGGGGGGGTTATTATACTTACCTATCAGGCTCAGTCCAGGTCCTTCCTGCTGCTCTCCGGAGCTCCGGAGAGCAGCGGGAGGACCTGGACCGAGCCTGCGGGGTAATGTATTCCTTTAAAAAAATAAACATTATAATGCAGCTAGGGCTTATTTTTAGGGTAGGGCTTAAATTGTAAGCCTCACCGAAAATCCCGATAAATCAGGGTAGGGCTTATTTTCAGGGAAACAGGGTATTACCTCTACTACTACCCCCACTGTTACCACTACATTATTACTTATGCAGCAACCACTACTAGTACCACAGGCACTACTGCTAATATTGCTGGCAGCACCATCACTACTGTTACCTCTATTAGTACTGCAGGCATTGTAACTACTATTCTCCTTACTATATTACTAATACGACTACTGCTACCATCCTTACTGCCAACACCAGTTTTCGCACCATTACCTCTTCTTCTATTACCAGCTCTCCCACTACTCCAGTAATAATGATTCCACTGCTACTATATTACTATTACCACCACCATTACTACCACATTATTAGTAGCAGCTCTTTCTCCATGTCCTCCTCGATCGCCGGTCCGCAGCCTTATCTTGGTCGCCATTTTCAGATATGGCAGACGGTGTTGAGTCGCAGTGAGTAGTAGAAGTAAAGAACCCTATTACACATCCGCCCTTCACCCCGCCGTTAGTTGCCAGTAATCTAGTTAGTAACGCTATCCCATCGCTGGGGCCACTAGTGCACACTGGTTTATAGAGCTGAAGCGCCGGGGGCTCCGAGCCACAGCATGCTATCAGAGACTGTATACTGCCGTATCCTCGCTCGGGTTCTATATAAAGGTAGCCTAATTGTTGGCCCAACCTGCTGATTGCAGCGGGACCACCCGACCCTCTTATTTGCATCATGGTGTCCTGACCCCCCTGATAGCGGATGTCAGGGGAATAAAGGATCGGGCAGGTTGGATTTCAGTATGCCCCATCTTTTGTTCTTTAGGGAGATAAGCCAAAGCAGGATGTGCCGGCAGCTGCCTCTTCCCCATTGACAACATGTGCACTCGTCTCGTTGAGCCCAGGATGCAGGAGTATGGGGGGGATCAGGAGGAAGAGCTGTCGGCCACCTTGATGCTACGTTCACACGATGCAGTCAGAATAGTCACCGCAGCCGTATAACTTGTCACTAATGCGGAGTGTAGCGACCTTACCTGTAACCTGCCGATGTCCGTCCCTCACTACAGGACGGGGAGCTGCTATACACCAACTGGAAGATGGAGAAAGATGGAGACACCGGAAGACTTATCAGTAAGTTGGCATAGCACGCCCCCACCCCTCTGCCCCCACACATTTATTAAAGGTTTATGCCAGTTGCGCGTGTTAAAAAGTTAGAAACTTTTGTGCAAACCTAATGTGTATTTGTACAAAACTTTGCGACTTTTCTCCTTTCTGCTCCGACCCCACCACTTTTTTGAAAAGTGGGCGGAGCTTATGGGAAGGTGCGTTTCTGCCGTACACCATCAGATTTATATGGGAGTTACATCAGAAGCTGGCGTACATTTCTGTCTCGGCGCTGCGCAGAATACTCTTAATGTATTCGGCACACCGTGCGCCCGGGGGACCGTACTTAAGCCCCGCGCAGGAAATGCCAGGCTTAGTAAATTTCCTCCGTAGACTTTTAGAATGTGCAAAGGGCAGCAGCGCGGCACGACGGTCTGACCACAGGCTGCCACGCCTGGCGTGTAACGGTAATATTATCCCCCGTGTAACCGATGTCTGCTACTTGCAGGTGCTAAACCCTCCCAGAGACACGGCGTCCACGATGGACTTGTCCACACGGTGCAAAGATCTCCGCTTCTACAGGACTTCGTTCTCACGGTCGGGGGCTGGAACTTTGCTATCTGGAAAGAAGGCGTCACCGTGAGTATTACGCCGTTGGCTCGCTAAGCGCCAAAGATGGTTGTGTCAAACATACACCTAGATCTCTAGCACTATCAAGGCAGGAAGACATTGGACTCCTCCCTGACATGAAGGACATTTAGAGGATGATTATCGGGCACGGATCTTCACCGCCCATCTGAATGCGCAAAAGATC
Source organism: Eleutherodactylus coqui (assembly GCF_035609145.1). Classification (NCBI taxonomy): domain Eukaryota; kingdom Metazoa; phylum Chordata; class Amphibia; order Anura; family Eleutherodactylidae; genus Eleutherodactylus; species Eleutherodactylus coqui. The sequence continues at coordinate 308,723,559 of NC_089839.1, forward strand.
AACAAACGTGCAAATAACGGTTCATCGCCATCACGCCAATCGTATGCAAAGTGTGAACGGCGATGAACATGTAAATATGTCCCTACCCCCTGGATAACTGTCTGGTGGACTGTCTAACGCTCACCTGTCAGTAGTACGGGGTCCTCTGACCTCCAATCACTAATGACCCCCACTAGTCTCTCCTTGGGGTCCTGTTTCACTTGTACCAAGGGCCAATAACCCTGAACCAACAATGCTTCATTGCATTGAAACACTCTGCCTTATTTCTCCATGGACGGAGCTCTGTGAGGCCTTGTTTTTGCACCACAAGCTGTAGTTTTTTATTGGGACCATTTTGGGGGTACATAAGTATTTTTTTTTTATTAAAAAAATGTTTTTTAAATTAATTTTGTTTTTAAACAAAAAAGGGAAAACTGCATGAAAAAGGTTTTTTGTATCATTTTTTTTTTTACAGGGATCATTTTTTTTCAGCATTTCTTTACCCTTTTTTATGACCCTTTAGGGGACTGGAACCTGCGATCTTATTAGCACTCAGATATACACTGCAATACTTTTGTACTGCAGTGTATTATCCCTCCACGATTGCATGGCGGACTGTTGATGACATCACAAGAGGAGCTCCCTCCCTCTGTGAACCTTGTACATTCCACAATTAACATTTATTAGGATATGTAAGGGTTTAACAGCAGGGATTGGAGTTCTTTGCAATCCCTATTGTTGCAGCGGGACCCCGGCTGTCAACTCCTGCCAGCTCTCACTGTGGATGGTGGGGGCTCAGCTGTTGAAGGGGTTAAAAATGTTTCCAATGTTAGTAAAACATGGCTGATTTCTTTCAAAAAACAGCGCAACTTCTGTCTACAGGTCGTGTCTGGTATTGTAGCTCTGCTCCGTTGAAGTGAATGGGGCTGAACTGTAGTAACAGACCCAACCCGTGGACAAGTTTGGCGCTGTTTTTGGAAGAAAGTAGCCATGTTTTTCTAATCCTGGACAACCCCTTTAAGTGCAATCTAGGAGAAGGGGCGCTGCGAACGGCTTAATATGTGAAGCTGCACAAGATGAGTGATTAGAGATTCCTCCAAGAAGAGACGTGCGTCACTAGATCTCTCCACAGGAGCCTCCAAGACACTCAGCACTTCAAGATGGGAACTTGATAGGAGAACAAACAGCATCCTGTATCTCAACATAACAAGACTGATACAGAGAACTGGAGGTGGCCATATTTGTGGTCACCCAACTGCCCTGGAGATGGCTGACGGACAAGGACAGGCGATACTCTGCAAGGCATTATCTGCAGGATCGTTCTGCTGCTTCTAAAGTGACAACTTGCCCCTTCTTGGATGTGCTTAAACCCCCATTAATGGCTGCCAATAGGCTCTTCTAGAGCGGTCATTAAGACTGTGTTTTTACGGTGCACCAGAATAGATCGTCTGTGCAGGTATTAAAGGGTTAATGTTCATCATCTCCCTTTTCTTCCTGCTTTCTCAGAGCAGACCGATCCTCCAGTCGTGCTGCACTGAGAAGAGGTACACGGCCGCCCACTGGTCCCTGTCTAGGCCCAGCGTCTTCTTCATCGGCAAGGAGGACGGAAATGTGGATGTATGGGACTTGCTGGAGAAGACGCACGAGCCGTCGCAGACGCAGAACGTATCCGCAGCCGCCATCACCTGTATTAAACCCTGCATCGTGTCGGGTAAGTGAAGCCATACATACACAATGGTGATGATACAGGATGCACACCCAATGTGGGTGCCGCCTGCATTGTGTTTGGATGCTCTGCGGGTTTCTTCACGCATTATACTGTAACAATATTGCTGAAAGGTGTGAACACTTCTGCAATCAGTTTCTCATATTCTTCAATGCTTCTAAAATAATAGCCTCCCAGCACTTTGTGCCTACAGCTCCCATGCAGAATTACTGTATGTGTCTCCATGGTTACAGACTACAAACAAACTCGTGTAGTCAGATCCTGTCGTTGTGGTACTTCCATTTTTTTCTGTAAATTAGGAAGTTGAGGGGCAGATGGAAGAGTTGCACACAAATGCTGGATCAGGCCACACAGGGTGTGTTTGTAGTCTAACCATGAAGGCACAGATGTCCACACAGGTACGGTTTGCACAAAATTGTGGAATATGTTTGACGGCCTCCAGAATTGTTCACTCTTTTTTTTTAGATGGATTGCGGCAAGAAAAATGACAACTGCTTTGCAAACGGAAGCCAAACCAAAGCTGCCTACTCAAACCTCCATCAATCAGCTGTTATTGCTGGGAGCAGTGCCAGCCTTGGGTTAGATGGCACCCTGCAGAGTGTTATTGGGCTCTGCCCCGTCATAAGAAAAATACCATATAGATAGTAAGATAGTATCAGACCCACACAGGAACCAAGCTAAGTACGTAAATACAGCCCCAGAACCAAGCTCATAAGATAAATACAGCCCCAGAGCCGAGCTAAGAACATAGATACAGTAGCACAACTAAGCTGATGGGCTGAAGTATCTCAGAACATCCGAGGGGAGGATACAAAGCCAGAAGGATGTAGCTCCATAAGATGCTGTCATACGAGGAAAAAGGTCATCTGGCTGGGTGAACCTACGGGGGGCAAGCACCCCCAGCCTATATCCGCCTGGTTAGCTACAAGCTGGTGCACTGTGCCGCTGCATGGCTCATGCATAGCGAAGGGCAGGAGAAGCTATCCATGACTTTACATGGACCAGCTGGGTCAGACAGAGCTTACAGGAAATCCACTTGGCACAAGTCTGTGCTGGCATACGCCCAACACAGGGAAACAGCCATCCAGTATATCATGCTAATAAGGTCTTTACTTTTGCAGCAAAGCAGCATTTCCTGTCGGTGGCCGATGATGGCGGCACCCTCCATGTACTAGAGATCCCGTGGACCTTACATCACCCCTCCGCTAACGAGGTTGGTGCAGGGACAGTCTCTCCCTATCTGGAGTAAAGTGTAATTTGTTGCGGCGGCGATGTTGTTGGATCTTTGCCTTCATCAGACTTGCACAACGTTTGCTTTTCTGCATTTTTTCTGCTACACTTGAGTTTTGTATCTCTTTGTGGCGGCACATTGATAATGGGGGGGGGGGGGGGGGGGGGGGGGAGGGGGGAGAGAATCAATGCTGCAATAACAAGAATGTTTTGACAAGCTTTTTCAAGTTTCTATGCCAACCCCACGTGCCAGTGAGCGGGTACACAGTGAGGCCGGTCTTATGTATCAGGTGCCACAGCACAGGACAGTAATGCCCCATGAAGTGACAGATAGATGGGTTCCAGCAATGAACTTTATATCCAAAAATGGGCTTTCTGCACCGGACAACTTTTGCCTTCAGTAATGTGCTGCGGGGGTTGGACCCTTTGTTTCCAGGAACTTCTGCAAATTCTTGCTGATCCCCCGAGGCTGATGGTAGCAGGAGGGTCAGTGATCAGCTTATCATCAGGGGGAAAGCCTTCAAACCACTTACTACAAGTTACTCCTGTGCGAAATACACTGACTGGCCCCTTTATTAGAGGCCTCGGCCCTCAAATGATTGTCTCTTCCCTGTATGGTAATTCTCCCCGTGACACCGGAGCATTAAATCACGTGACAAGTTTTCTGTGAATCAGTTTCAGTGTGAATCCACATTAGATGGGAAGATCCAGCGATCAGAGCGCCTTCCATCGAGGCCGGTCATTGGTGCTGGTCTAGCTGGAGTCTCACCGATGACCACGAGGGGATGTAGCAGTGTTGGGAGTATACAGAGAATGGCGCGATCAGGGAAACATCCAGCGAAAAAGGATCCTGAGGACGGAAACAACTCATCACTGAAAGGGGTCGGAGGAGGATGTCAGGAATCACCCTGACCAACATGCTGCGCAGTCAAGAGCAGCCCAATACAACGCTGGAGCTCCAACTAAAAAGTCCAAACGCACAACTCGCCGTTCCTCCGCGCGGATGGTATAACAGCAGACGACCAGGTCCAGCGTCATTGTGTCTAAGAGAAACAGAAAGACGAGACTCCAGCGGGCAAAAGAGGGCAAAACTTGTGTCACTGAGCAGCAGAAAAACATCTCCTGGTCAGATGGGTCCAGATTGCTGTTGCTCTATGCTGCTAAAGGGGGGGGGGGGGTGTCAGAATTTGGTGCAAGCATCATGAATTGCTGACCCCTTCCAGAACATGTCAGCACCTCCATGTAATCTGCAGCAACTACAAGAAGCTTCCTGTCCGCAGGGGCCGGTATTCCTGCAGGAGGATTTCATCACAGAGTGGAATCTACATGAAGAATTGCTGCCGTTCAAGGGCCAAAGGAGCCCAACGCTACTGTATGGGGGTCTAATAAAGGGGCCGGACAGTTAATGTAAAGCGGACTATAGATGGAGGATGACCGTCAGTAGAGTGAATACTTATCAGCCCCGATTACCTCCGGGCAATATTAAAGCCCTGGCCAAGAAATTGCCACAATCTTGGATCTTCGTTAAGCCCAAGGAGATTCCAGAGTCTGAAAAGCCCCGCAGACTGTTGGTGAATCCTTTAGAAATCATCGTAAACCTCCAGCTATCTCACTGCGGTCTTTCTGTCCTCCTGCTTCCTTCATACATCAGTTAAGATAATTGAGCGCTAGTTTGCAACTGTGACTCAAGAGATAAAACCTGGGGCACTAAAGGGTTAAGCAAGTGAGGGAATGACTCTGAGCCTGGCAATTAGAAATAGTGGAGGCATCTAATGTGAGGACTCCTCCAATCAGTTTAACCATTACTTGAGAGCTGGTGATAGTGTAATTGACTCATTAGTTAAAGGGGTTGTCTCACTTTTGTTTTTCTGCATGAAGCAGACAGCGCCGTATATTGCACAGTGGCCCAGGTTGGTACTGCAGTCCTATTGAAGTGAATAGGACTTAGCCTGCAGGGCCAACCTGGGCCACTGCACAATGTACAGAGCGGTCTGCTACCCGCAGGAAACACCTAGAAGTCGGCCAACCCCTTAGACCTGGTGATTGATAGATGTTTCTTAGATCTATAGGGAATATTGCTGACGGTATCAGCAGCTTGTGGTGCCGGAGCAGCTGACTATTGTATTGGGTGTCCCAGCCACAGGAACTTATCTTGCCTTATGTTCTTTTCTCTTCCGCAGAGCAGCGCGGTTTTGCACTACTTGGACAGAGAAGTCAGTCATTTGGAATATTATGAACAGAGAAAGACAGTGCGAGCTGCAGAGAAAAGAGCGCTGGAGCTGAAGGACCACCGCAAGAAAACCGTACGCAGCTTTATATTCTTGTATTATAGAGCACATGTGCTCGGGCACAAATTGCTATAGGATGGATTTGCCTGTGAGCTTTTTGCTGATTTCATAGTCAAACCAGTTCCTATTAGGTATAACGAAGCATGTATTACTGCATTGTTTGGTCCTCACCCACTTACAACCCATAGTCTCATTGCTGATGGCCTTGACACCTTTCCTGGCAAGGGCATATGTTCTACATCCATGCAGAGTGACACTTCGGTAGACAAGGATGTATGAGATACATCCTTCTGTCAAAGGGTTATATCTCAGGTTGTATTGCAGATAGAGCTTTAGTTGTGATCTTGTTTTAAAGAAAGCTCTACCCACAATCCATCCTGAGATAGAGCCTTTTGAAGAAGGCGCAGAAGCCTTCATTGCCAACTCTATTTCTAAAGGCTGCACAGGCCTTGCTGGAAGTAGAGCTTTGATTTTGGTCTTGTTTAAAAGATAAGAATCTCAATTTTAGAAGACCAAAATCAATGCTATCAGCAATAGAGCCTGAGATACAGGAAGTTGATGTGAAGCTATATGCATGTAGGCAATTAGTATACGGTTGCAATCAAAATCATTGCCCTTCCCCCTATAGTAAATTTGGCAAATAATCTGAATTTACAGACTTTCATCTGTTTGCAAAAAAAAAATTTAACAAGAACAATTTAAGTAGTTCGGCACAACTAAGGGGCCGCCTAGACCTGCCGATTTCTTGTTTGAATGATGGCAGTTTGCTCAGGCAGCCTGAGCGTACAGGCTGATACATTGTTGGATCGTTCACTGTGTAGCTGAATGAGAACGACTGAATGATCGGTACTTAAACCGACCGATTAGATAACGAGTCAACAAGGATTTTTATGCCTCTATAAAATGCACAATGAACAAAAAGCGAATCGATTGTCCGTTGTGTGATTGTTGGCCGTGTTCACACTGGACGATTATTGTTCACTTTCGCTCATTTAACCAATTTTTTAAGTGCTAATTGTTCTGTGTAAAAGGGCCTTAATATAGCGGGCAGCTGCTCCAACCCCACCACAAAAGGTCATTAATGACTAATGCAGAATTATTCAGTACAGACCTTGTCAAAAACAAAAAAAATAATAATAATCAAGTACTTAGAAGTTGTCAGAGGGAATGAAACTTTGTCTCTGTGATTGTAACATTTTTATAAGTAAGCAATTACAAGATCAGAGCAAAAGAATCATTTATTGTGGAGAACCGACCCCTTGTAGGGAGGCTCTAGTACCCTGTTGTATCACCTCTAGCTTGGATACAAGATGTGATACAGGCAGGCATGGAGGCTCTAGTACCCTGTTATACCACCTCTAGCTTGGATACAAGATGTGATATGGGTGGGCATGGAGGCTCTAGTACCCTGTTGTACTGCCTCTAGCTTGGATACAAGATGTGCTACAGGTGGGCATGGAGGCTCTAGTACCCTGTTGTACCACCTCTAGCTTGGATACAAGATGTGATATGGGTGGGCATGGAGGCTCTAGTACCCTGTTGTACTGCCTCTAGCTTGGATACAAGATGTGATACAGGTGGGCATGGAGGCTCTAGTACCCTGTTGTACCACCTCTAGCTTGGATACAAGATGTGATATGGGTGGACATGGAGGTTCTAGTACAACTTATTTTGTAATTTAGGATTTTTCTATATATCTCAAAAATGTGAATTTGTTCTGGCTACTGGAGGTACAAAATGTCAAAACAGAAAAGAAGCTGGCAGTGGAAGGGTTAAGGAGATTTCCCCCTCACCTGTTCCCACACAAGCCCTGTAAATGCTACTCATCCAGTAGCCCCCTCGGCCACGTCTTCACCCAGATGAACTCTTCAGTGCTTCTCCTTTCGAGCCCCTCTACACTTCTTGGCGGCGGCTCAAGATTTACCGTCCGTCACTTCTGCTTGTAGGATCAGACTCCAAGCCATGTATAATTGGCATTGTGTAACCATGTTTGTTTATGTCTGAAGGAAGCCGCTCCACCGCTGAGGTCAAAAGAGCACCTTGAAGAGGAGATGGGCCGAGAGAACGCGGCGTACTTGGCGCTGGAGCACGCGGTTCTGATGGGCTTGGGGATCAAGAAAGAAAATGGCGACGGATCTGTGAAAACCTAAATGGTTCTAAGGATGGAGGTTTGCATGATGGAAAGCTACACAATGTCGTAAACGTTGTACTGCAGTAGTAATCGCCAACCTGTGGCTCTCTGGCACATGTAACACTACAAGTCCCAGGCTGCCCTGACAGCCACAGGCAGCGAGGATTGGCTGGACTTGTCGTTTTACAATAGCGAGAGCCGCAGGTTGGAGATGACTGAAGTACAGCAGCATTAGAACTACCCGTGGTCTGCCAGCTGGAGAGTGTTCCTCTGGACTGTTTAAATAAAGTTGTATTGAAAAAGAAGACAGCTGCTTTTAAAGGGGTTTTCCATTGACAAACAGTGTTGACAGGTGTTCATTTACTGATGTTCACGATAGAAGATAGCTTGTCCCCAGTCCGGGGATCATTACCACCATCGTTTGTGCCCAGCAGCACATCTCACTGTTTACACGGGAAGACCGGCAGCAGATGAACAAGAGGTTTTATGCTTGCGTAGAAGACTCAACAACCAGCTGACGAATCGGTACGAACGCTAGATTCAGGGTTCCTGCCCAGTCATCTGACAGAATAGGCTAAAAGGACCCTAAAGTGACTCTCTGGTTAGGGGACAAAGGGGAGGGGGTATATTAACTGCATTTCTGCCACTCCATCAGTCCAAGTTCTGTTTTTGGTCATCCAAGATGGCTGACACAAACTTCAGACTACAATACACTCCATTTACTCTGATTGGCTAGTTCTGATCACATGAGCAGCTCTGGCCAATCAGAAAGCAGGCATTAGGCAGTTAAAAAATTGAGTTGGCCATCTTTGATGACAAAAAAAATGGGACCCAGAACTGGTGGATCAGTGGATGCCAGAGAAGACCAGGCGATATATATATATATACCCATCTGGTCCCAAGACAGAACTTTGTCCCAAAACTAGAGGATTGCTTTAAGATAACAGAATAGGTGCTACAATTGTAACTTTTGGCATCTAACGCCAATAATGGACATTTGTCTTCAGCCCCAAAGACAATCTTCCCGAATGTGTCCTATACGCCCGTCTCACCGACACCAGCGCACGTCTCAGTGTATCCAATGGCCAGTCCCACGTGAGGCTGCACCCCGCAGACACGGACATCAGATATTACCGGTTTGTATTGTAACAGATGTGGAATACAAGAATATATACAGAATATATCACTTATATAAATTACAAAGTACAAAATACATTGCTAAGGCAGAAGCTTTCTACATGTCAATCGCGTGAGGCGAGTTCACATTGGATGGTGTAAACAAATACAAGACGTCGTAAGTACAACTAAGACGACAGATGGAGGCTATCAGGCAACGCTGCTGCGGTAAAAAATATTCTGTTTGTACAAAAATAGAGTAATAAAATCATTCGGCTCCTTCCCATCATCCCGTAACACTTCATGTAGGGCTCTGCAGACCGCAGCGCTCTGCCTGGCGGGGTACTACAGCTCCCAGCGTGGCTGGATCTAGTACTGTAAGAACACTTGTCATGCCCATTCTAAAAGGGGTTGTCCAGTAGTAACTGATCGCTGGCTTATCCTTCGGATGGGCCGTCAGTAGATCAGCGGTGGTCTGCTACGCGGGATCCCTGCTGATTAACAGCTCGAGCAGGGAGCTCTTCTGTAGGAAGGGGACAGCTGCAGTGACCAAGCTTGGTAGTGCAGGCCATTTACTTCATTGCGGCATTTGCTTGTAATACCAAGCATGGCCACTGCAGTGGGGACAGAGCTGTCTGCTTCTTGCAGAAATCATCTCTCTGCATAAACTCACAGGCCCAGAAAACAGCTGATTGACGGGGTTCCTGCGGGACCCTCACCAATCTACTATTGCTGACTTATCCTAAGAACAGGACATCAATATTTTACAACTGGACTACCCCTTTAACTACTTTCCTATATCATCACAGTAGCCAGTACTGTTGTGGCATGACCACCTGCAGTATATACCCAGCAGGAAGGCCAAGCCCGTATAAATTAGTGGCACTGTCCAGCAAGTGTCTATTTCTTCATTGTAGCAGATCTCTAAGAGTCTGGTCCTTCGTGGCTGTTGTGGTCAGCAAGGTGATGGGGATCCATATGGCTGACTTAAAAATGAAGTCTTCACCAAGCAAGGTGGTAATGGCCACATGGTTTGCCTAAAACCATGAAGCCCTAAAAAGGATTGTCCCACTTCTATCTGCAGGAAGCAGACAACCCCATACTTTGCGCAGTGGCCGGGGCTGGTACTGCAGGCTGAGTCCTATTAAAGTTCTAGTTCTCAGCCTGCAGTACCAATCTAGGCCACTGCACAATGTACGGAGCTGTCCGCTTTCTGCATTAAATGGCTAGAAGTTGGCAACTCTTAACAACTCACAACTAGTGAAGACTTAATTCACCAGTCAACCGCCTGGACCAGCAGTGTTCTCACCTACATCCCTGTCCTGCGGCGACCGTTTCATCAGACCCTACGTTTTAGTAGCATCTAAAGTGTTAGCTGAGCCCACTGAACATCTTTAAAACATCCACCTATTGCAAAACTACAACTCTCAGCATTGCCCTGCGGCCAGAGGAATGAGGGTTGTAGTTCTGCAATAACAAGGCTGGATATCAATGATGGGAGTTGTAGTTGCGGCGTACAACTTACTACATCATGCTGGAGGCTGCAGTCTGCACAATTTGGTTCCAGGCAATAAAAAAAAAGCATCTGTGACTGTATCTAAAAGGGTTAAGCTGCTGGAAGCGCCCCCTACAGGCCAGAAGTGTTACTACCCGGGACGAGGAGGAGTGAGCACACGGTCGCGCTCCGTAATATTCACAATATGACACAATTGTACAATCTTAGATTAGCGGTCTCTGTACATTATATATAACGTTATTAAATAGCCACTGGAATCATTTTGTCGTATACTTTGTATCTATATATTTATATATTATATAAAATGCATCCATATTTTAAGTACCTTGAATATTCCCGGCCGTCACCGGCGTACTGCGGGGGTTACGTACACAACAGCATTGCATATCACACGGACGGTATCTGCGGAGGGGCAAGGGCTCCATGGACTGTGTGACCGCGACGCACCAGGACGGCCAGAACAGTCCGGTCAGTGGTGGGCCAATGACTATCCGACAACCAACCACTAGGCCGCCAGCCGGTCGGCCCCCAACACATGAACACTCGGCACCGCCAAACATTCACATGCTGCAGCCAGATCGCTCGGCGACGGCTTATCTCTCAGGGGAACAAAAGGGTCGGATGCTAAATTTCCGCGTCCCCGATCCTTCTTTCTATCATCCGGTGGGGAAAGTTAAAGAGGTTGTGTGAGTACCGGACAACATCCCTGCAGTAACAAATAACCTGAGCATTACTTCCCCCTCCGCCACTGTCCAGCGCTGCAGCCCCGCTTTAGTCCCGGTGTTTACTGTGACAGCTGACGCCACTGAATGTCAGGCGACAGCTGCAGCGTTGTGTTCCTGAACTCCTGGCACTGAAGATGTGAGTGCTGATGCCAGAATGAACGGTTATGCTGCTGTCTGATTGGTGGCAGCAGTCACCTGACTTCCGGTGATGTCATCTGCCACTACAAATGTCAGGAACAAAGCGGGGCTGCAGCGCTGGATCCTGGCGGAGTGGTAAGTATAGCTCAGGGTATTTTACTACATCCAGCTCTATTGAAGGGATGTGGTCTGCTAACCGGACCTCCCCTTTAAACTGTCTCCATGCAAATTAGGGAGTCATCTGACCCGGTCATTATAGTCAGCAAAGCTCTAAGGTGCATGTGGGGGCCTCTAGTCTGAGCTCAGACCCCTAGCTCAATGGAGAAGAGGTTGCACAGGGGAGGTCAGCTCCACCAACATGGAAGCCTAATGGCTAATGGTTTTTGCAAATGAGCGGCAGAGGAAACATGAAAGTGACCCTCTGATTTGGGGGCAAAAATTCTATCCTGGAAGGCGTATATTACCTGCAGCAGTTCTCTGCCGCCCCTCTGATTTACGGGTTCTGGTCCTGGTTTTTGGCTGTTCAAGAGGGCTGCAGCAACGTTTTACGTAATGCACATTGCACTGCTCTCTGGTTGGCCAGTACTGATCACATGAGCAGCACTGGCCAATCAGAGATCAGGTATTATGCTTTGGTACCACCACCGAGAGCCCTGCCCCTCGCAGATACCGTCACCACCTTATCTCCATGTCTGGGGCCGCCGTACAGGCACTTGGGTGCTTCCATTCTTCTTAAGTTATGGTACGTTACGGTTACCACATAACACGCGGCGGCTGCTACAATGCAGGTTAGACAAAAATATATCTCATTTTTGTATAAAAAGTGTCCGTTCTGCGTTTCACCGGCAAACCAGCAGCCACGGCAGCAACGTGTCCGACCCGGTCGCTGTGTAACTGGGAGGCAGCCGCTAGGTTCTCCTCGAAGAGGATACGTACCGAGTAACCGCAGGCTGCGCTCCAGCGTAAGGTCCCACCACACGGCCGTACACTAGTAGACCCTCACGGGGTTAAAAGAGAAGGATTCTTCTAATGAGAAGAGATAACGGGAATGCCGGGCAGTTTACATGGCGGCGCTCAGTTTATTTTTGCTGAGTTCTCTCTCCAGGTTTCCTATCAGGGTGTCGATGCTCTCCTGCAGGTCGTGGAGGTTCACATCCTGTTCCCCAGATCCACCGTCTGTTATGGGGGTGCAGAGCGGATGTTCTTTGGCTTTTAGGTGCTCGCTTGTCCCTTCGGTGGTCTCCCTGGGGCTCTCGGAAACGGCGCTTGCGCAGTCCGCCTCCTCTTTTGGAGTTATTAGATAGCTGCCCTGACAGCTGCTCCAGTCTCCAGCGTAGCGGTTGCTGGAGGGACTGTCCAGACGGGCGGCTCGCGGCCGCAGCACTCCAGACATCTCCAAGCTGTTCAGATTCAGCATTTGCGGCCGCGGCTTCTTCCGGCGCAGGCATGGCTGCGGTTCCGTCTGGACGTTGCTTGGTGGAGCTTCTTTGGAAGATTCATTCTTCACTGTAAAAAAAGATTGAGAGATGAAAACAAACATTTACAAGAATTGCAATGGAATAAAAAGAGATAGTCACTCCAAACTTGGCGTAGTCGGCAGGTGACAGCAGAACCCTCAGCGACATGAAGAGTAGGCAAGCCTTAGTACAGTCCAAGGCCATGCCCGCTGGTGCAGGATACATGCAGCATACACGCACCGAGACCCTGACAAGTCAGACCCCAGTTGGGTTAATGTCCTGGTTGGCACTACAACCCTCATCATGCAGCAAATTCACAGTTGGCACACGGACTCAGGCATTAGTTAATCAATAGCAGCAGGACCAGATGAACCTGACCACCAGGCTTCTTCTCATGCCCAAAGCCATTAAGCTGCATGCTTTTCTTCACAGCGTCCAACTCCACCTCTTGCTGCGGAAGCATTAAATGGGTCGCCTCACAGTCCGAGCCTGCAACGTAGCCCCTGCAGCGTCCCGCATGCGCACCCTCACTCCCATTCACTTCATTGGAACCGTTAAGCTACATGACTCTGCTATTCCGGCAGTCCCAAGTGAGTGGTAGCGGAGGTGCAAATGCTCCCCTACACTTTGGGATGTGGCTGGAGCTGCACTGCAGGTGTGGACTGTCAGGAGACAACCCCTTTAAGAGATGGCACCTGCAGGGTAGGGTGACCACCATGCAGCTGTCATAATGTATTATGCCCTGTACACCCAGGAATGCGGCTCCGACACACCAGGGCACAGACCGCACTCACGGCCATGCAAGGTCACCACCAATCAGGCTCCATGCCAAACCAACACTTCACTCCACGCCCGGGCAGCAACGAGTTACCTGGACCTTGGCGGCTCGCGTAGCCCAGTCTGTCACCTGCCTACGGCAAACACCACAACGCTTTATCCGTTGCCTTGCACATATTGTTGCAGCACATTTACTATTACTAATCCACCAAAACACTGGATTTTATGGTCTGTAAGACACTTTCTCACCGACGACCGTGCGTCCTACACTCTGCGGATAGCAGGAGCGCCAAACTGCCCTGACCACTACCTTATTGATGGAGCACCCTACCAGGTGGTCTGCCTGATCGTAGAGGGGGCTGTGAGGGGGCGGGTAGACTTATTCTACATTAGGCCTGCTGGCTGCGTATAAACAGGGGTTACAATATGAATCCCACTTGTATACAACAGAGATCACCAGGAAATAAAGCTACTGCCCCCCATTACAGATAGGAGGGGGTTGTGGGGTAATACCCGAACCCGGGACAGGTATGTACACTGCGTTCATTAGGGCTCATTCAAACAAGAAGTAAATACGCTCCATATTACGCCCGCAGTACACCGTGAATAAAGGCCAGTAATTTCCATGGCTTTATTTACAGCTGCGCATTTCTCACGCGACTTTCGGTTGCGCGACAAAAAAAGCATCATGTCCCGTCTAGGTGTGTATTAGGCACCGAAGATAGCCCACTGAAATAAATGGAAAAGAGTAAATACGCAGGAAATCAATGGGAATTTGTATTTGTGGCCGATGAGCAGAAACACGCAGGGAATCCGTGTATTTGGTCCATGAACAGGCTGTATATTCACAAGCAGGAATACACAATACGGCCGTGTGAACGAACCCTTCTTGTCAAATGCTGCAGCGTATCACAGGAAACATACTCTGAAGGTCCCATCCAAGCACTGTGACAGCATGGGGGCGCCGCGCGCCTCTCCCCGCCAGCATCCTCGACAGTGGCAGCTTGCTCCCTATATACAAATAGGCGGACCAGGCGAGGAGAGGTCGGCGCACTGTCGCCTCCATGTCGTCATGCCCAGTTTGGACGGGACCTTCAGAGCAGCATTTCAGGGTTAAGGGACTTCTCTGCCTGCCGAGTGCAAATTCAATCAGTGAAGAACTACGAACCGATTTCACCGCGAGTTTATGTGGATCTTACCTTAGTTTTTGTAGCAATTTGCTAAGCAAGTGTCACCCGTGTAATCCGTTTTTCATGCACATCATAAGACATTGGAAGGTGGCCGCCTAACTGAGGTCATTTAAGCCACACCCGATTGAAGTCAATGAGTGCATGAAAAAAAAACAAAAAAAAAAGCGGAGCACACGCATGTGCCATGTGAGCGCATGCCATTTTTTTCACAAACCTACTGACTTTATAATGTGCTTTTGGTGCCCAAATTGGACGCGCTGCATTTTTCTTTTTTCAAACATGGACCATTAGTCTGTGAAAAAAAGATTTTAAAAAAATGCACAAGCGAGTGGCGACATTCACCTTCAAGGGTCCGAGTTCTGTCAGCTGCAAGCTCAAACGTTAAGCTCGCCCATGGGAGCAGGGCCTGATACAAACAGGCCCGATTGCCCGCATATATATGTACACGCCGGCCCCGGGTTCAGTCTTGCCATCCTTCTCTGTACAGAGATATGAGGTTGGGTACAGAGCAGGATGGTGAGAACCGATTGAGTCTTTAGAAGAGATCAAGGTTGGACTTTGGTCAAGGTCAGTTATTTTGGGTCTATACAGATGCCCACAATGTGCGGTGCAGGCGTCCCCTTCAGCTCTTCTTGGAGAATCCCATCACAATGCTCAGAGGCTGTGAAGAGATTCTGGGTGGAGTAGATGTAGGAGATTGGGCCTACGGTGATGACTGCACACAGCAGGAAGTCACCAGAGATGTAATGGACCTCACCTGGCCATAACTGCAGCAAGTAGTGCAGGACCTCAATGTGCTTCTTGAAGTCTAAGGCGCTGGCCAACTCCTCCGAGTCAATGAACACGCGGTTATTGTGATTAGACGTTTCTTGTCTTTGACTTAACAAGACTGGACCGAAGCAAACGGCGAGGTTCTGGCAGGTCATCTTGTTCACTTCATGGTAGGAGGCGACGAGCTTCAAATGATCCAGCAGCATCTTCAAGGTGGCCTGATGGGGAGATGGGGTGGGGGAAGAAAAGGCATTACTAGGATTACCCGAACACAGCTGTAATCAGTCAAAGCTGACCATGCATCTAAGCATCCAGCCAGAGGTGGTCTTCCTCTGATGCACCATCAGCCCCCCTCCCACAACATGATTGTGGGATGCTGATGGGCTAGAAGGCAGCCTGGAGGCTCCGAGGGCTGCCATGCAAGGATGCCTATTAAGCCCTACCTGTGGCATTAAAAGTGACCTACCAGTCCCAGACAGAACAAGTTTTCTCTGACTACATGACTGTGTTGACAGTCTAAAACTATTCTCTGCTCCGATTGGCCAGTGCCGCGCACCTGAGCAGTAATGGCCAATCAGATCAGTATTTTGTGTCTTAGAGTATAGACGCACGGGGCGCACCAGGCAGTCAGAAAAGAGGTGCGGTCTGGAACCAGAGGGACACTTTAATAGGCAATCATAAAAGTACTATATACTGCAATGCTGAAGTACTGCAGTGTATATTCCAAGTTAAGGCTCCCTAAGGGGACCAAGAAAGAAAAAAAAAATTTTAAATATACAAGAAGTTAACGGACCGGCGCAGTCGCACGGGGAGGTTCTTACCCTTTCCACGTCGGGCAGACATATCAGAAGCTCCACCGTCTGCTCCGAGTCTCTGGGATCGTTTTCACAGCCATTGCCGGACATCCTGAGAGGCTTCTCCGCCATGGCATGCAGCACCGCCTCGTACAGCTGCTTGGTGATGAGCGGGGAGGGGAGCTCCCGCAGGTAATCCTTCAGGACGCCTGCAAGGTAAGAAGCGGCAAAGGTTACGGAAAAGGAAATGTCACTCTGCACCGCAAACAGCTTTACTACCGTGCCGGCTATCTGGGGGTCACTTCCATGGGGCAGAGGGAGACTGCCATCTTATTGGGGTGTAATAGGCTGAACTAAATGGACCCGTGTCTTTTTTCCAGCCTAACATACTGCGTTTCTATGATCTTCCTCTATCCCATAGAGGTGAATGGAGCGGCGGTCACACGTGCCCCACCCGGGTCCCAGCAGTCGGACCCACAGCGATATTTATCTCCTATCCTGAGAAAACCCCTTTAAGGCCGGGTGCAGCTTGCATGGGACACCCATCCGCAGACTAATTTATACGGACAGAGCGCAGACACGCTTTAGCAGGTCCTATTTCTCGTCCGTGATACGGTCATGAATCGGACATGTGAGGAGTGGGGTTTTTTTTTCCACGTGGGCCACAAATCTGCACAAGAGAGTTGAAGGACAAGGAGGGTTATGCTCGTAAACATGGAAAGGGCTGCCGTACCGACGCGCTTGGACAAGAGTGGCGCGGGTTTCGGAAATACAGTAAACTTTTTTTCCCAATCCCGGGTCGACCCCTTCGTTACATTCTCAACAATCCAGAGGACACAATCATTGCTAAAAGGTCTCGCCCCCCTGAGGTGGCCGCCGGTGGAGCAGAAACCAATCAGTTCCCGGAGGGGCGGCGACGCGGCACACAAACATAAATGGAGCCCAGGTAGCCGTCACTTTAGGATCCTTTCATACAGCATGAACAGCATTAACCCCTTCAGCGATGAGCGATATACAAGCACTTTGTCAGCTGATCGGCTCGTTAAGTGAACATAAAACCGCTTGGTGATTGGCTGCACACCTGTGAGCAGGGAAGCGTGCGGCCGCGTGCGAGGACCAACGAGTGGCGCAAGATCGGCGTCTGTAAATATACCTTCAGGCAAAGCAAAATGTCAGCGCAGGGCGGCGACTTCAGCCGTACGAAATCTGATCCGCAATCTGCGTTTAACCAGCAAACATTCTAGGGAAATTCTCGTTAAACAGGTTCGTTCCTGGGAAAGATGGGCGACAAGCGAATGACCTCCATGACGGCCGCCGCGGGTCTACCATACAGGTTCAGGCATGCAAGGTCTAACGGCACGCACATCACCAAAACTGTGTTCCCGGCAGTCCTGGTTGTGTAGTCATGTGACAACCATCCCTGTGTTCTTCATATGTCAGGGCTGTGGGGGGAGACGGGCAAGACAACATCATCCAAGCCTGCCATGTTTTACCAGAACCTCCATCCCGTCTGATGAGACCGAAAGGGAACTTGGTGGCCAGAATCCCAGAAGGGAGGTTAGACACAAAGCCCACCCTGCCGTCACCAGAAGACCCCCCGTGAGGATAGTGGGGGCAGCATTATGTGGGGGGCTGTTCTGCTACTGAAACTGGGGCCTTAGTCAAGGGGGAAGGAACTAGGAACAGTCCCAAATATCAGACTATTTTGGCCCAAATCCTTCCGGCCTCGGTGAAAAAGCTGAAGATGAAAAGGAGTTTCACCTTTCAGCACAACAACCACCCAAAGCAGACGGACAAATCACCAAGAGAACGGCTTCAGAGCCACAGTACAGTTTTGGACTGGCCAAGAAATTCCACTGAAGATCTGTGGATGACCTGAAGAGGGCGCTATACACAAACCCCATCCCCTTGTACTGTATTTATGTAGTAAGCTCGGTTCTGATACTGGATTAATGTTATGAGCTTAGTTCTGGTACTGTATCTATGTAGTAAGCTCAGTTCTGATGCTGGACGTTATTGGCTTGGTTCTGGTACTGTATTTATTCCCCCAGTGGTTCTGGTGGGGATATGCTGCCCTCTACACAGACTGCCGCTTGCTGCACTACAGATATCTTTTGTTTTCTCTTATGAAGAGGAGTGCAGAATATAAATTCTACACAGGGGCCACCGGATCGAGCACCGGCACCGACAACACATAGGTTATGTGGGTCCAATTCTCCCCCAGACGGGACGACGTGGGTCACTTCAGGCCGAGGGTAACGTCACTGCAGCAATCACAACACCCAAAGTCCCAAGAGCCAATCACAGGGCAAATATGTGAAAGTGAGAAGTTCTTCAGCGAGTCGTGTTGTGACAGGAGTGCGGAGACAAGACCCCATTTATGCTTGACCTCCCCCTACAGCGCAGCCGTCTTACAAGTGTCGGATCACACAACGCTCTGCAATAATCCTTCCAAGATGGCGGCCGACTCATCCTACAAGTCAAGTCCCAGAAGTGTCCTGCAGTCCCACTCTCTGGCTTCTAGTCACATCTTTAGGATAACTTGTAGGGTCACTGCGGCCGTGTGTGTTTGGGAGCCGCTCATACCTATAGCAGTATTCCTTAACTACCAGTATTAGGCTCTGATCACTGCTGTTCAATGCCAAAAACCAGGTTGCCTGCAGCCACCTCTAGGGGGAGCTCAGGAGCCTACTACATCAATGTGGTGGCTGCACAGAAGGTAGACACTGCACAGTGTCAATGGAGCTGAATTTCCACATGTAAAATCTGCAACATTTACAGTAAAAGCTGTAGAAGAATAAAATTCATGAGGACTCAACGGGCACAAATGATTTTAAAAAGGGTTGTCAAGCGGTAAACTATTGATGGCCAATGCTTAGAGTAGGTTATCAATAGCAGACTGGGACCCCCCTTCGATCAGGTGTTCACCAAGCTAGTGAACTTGTTGATTGCTGCAGGAAGCTCACAGCTCCGCTCTTACTGTAGTGGCCAGGCTTGGTATTACAGGCAAAGTTCCCAATGAAATTGCCGGGGGCGCAGGCGGCGGCCCGGGCGCGCGGGCGCAGGCGGCGGCCGGGAGCGCGGAGGCCGCGCTCGGAGCGGGGGCGCAGGCGGCTAGGGGCGCGGAGGCCTCGCTCGGAGCGGGGGCGCAGGCGGCTAGGGGCGCGGAGGCCGCGCTCGGAGCGGGGGCGCAGGCGGCTAGGGGCGCGGAGGCCGCGCTCGGAGCGGGGGCGCAGGCGGCTAGGGGCGCGGAGGCCGCGCTCGGAGCGGGGGCGCAGGCGGCTAGGGGCGCGGAGGCCGCGCTCGGAGCGGGGGCGCAGGCGGCTAGGGGCGCGGAGGCCGCGCTCGGAGCGGGGGCGCAGGCGGCTAGGGGCGCGGAGGCCGCGCTCGGAGCGGGGGCGCAGGCGGCTAGGGGCGCGGAGGCCGCGCTCGGAGCGGGGGCGCAGGCGGCTAGGGGCGCGGAGGCCGCGCTCGGAGCGGGGGCGCAGGCGGCTAGGGGCGCGGAGGCCGCGCTCGGAGCGGGGGCGCAGGCGGCTAGGGGCGCGGAGGCCGCGCTCGGAGCGGGGGCGCAGGCGGCTAGGGGCGCGGAGGCCGCGCTCGGAGCGGGGGCGCAGACGGCTAGGGGCGCGGAGGCCGCGCTCGGAGCGGGGGCGCAGACGGCTAGGGGCGCGGAGGCCGCGCTCGGAGCGGGGGCGCAGACGGCTAGGGGCGCGGAGGCCGCGCTCGGAGCGGGGGCGCAGACGGCTAGGGGCGCGGAGGCCGCGCTCGGAGCGGGGGCGCAGACGGCTAGGGGCGCGGAGGCCGCGCTCGGAGCGGGGGCGCAGACGGCTAGGGGCGCGGAGGCCGCGCTCGGAGCGGGGGCGCAGACGGCTAGGGGCGCGGAGGCCGCGCTCGGAGCGGGGGCGCAGACGGCTAGGGGCGCGGAGGCCGCGCTCGGAGCGGGGGCGCAGACGGCTAGGGGCGCGGAGGCCGCGCTCGGAGCGGGGGCGCAGACGGCTAGGGGCG
This sequence comes from Eleutherodactylus coqui, assembly GCF_035609145.1. NCBI lineage: Eukaryota > Metazoa > Chordata > Amphibia > Anura > Eleutherodactylidae > Eleutherodactylus > Eleutherodactylus coqui. The sequence goes on from NC_089839.1 coordinate 308,743,402, forward strand.
CGGAGGCCGCGCTCGGAGCGGGGGCGCAGACGGCTAGGGGCGCGGAGGCCGCGCTCGGAGCGGGGCGCAGACGGCTAAGGGCGCGGAGGCCGCGCTCGGAGCGGGGCGCAGACGGCTAAGGGCGCGGAGGCCGCGCTCGGAGCGGGGCGCAGACGGCTAAGGGCGCGGAGGCCGCGCTCGGAGCGGGGCGCAGACGGTTAGGAGCGGGGAGGCCGCGCTCGGAGCGGGGCGCAGGCGGTTAGGAGCGGGGAGGCCGCGCTCGGAGCGGTGCGCAGGCGGTTAGGAGCGGGGAGGCCGCGCTCGGAGCGGGGTGCAGGCGGTTAGGAGCGCGGAGGCCGCGCTCGGAGCGGGGTGTAACGCATGCTCTCTAGTGACGCCCGCTCTCTAGTGACGCCCGCTCTCTAGTGACGCCCGCTCTCTAGTGACGCCCGCTCTCTAGTGACGCCCGCTCTCTAGTGACGCCCGCTCTCTAGTGACGCCCGCTCTCTAGTGACGCCCGCTCTCTAGTGACGCCCGCTCTCTAGTGACGCCCGCTCTCTAGTGACGCCCGCTCTCTTATCGGGGCAGCTGCATTGTCACATTCCGCTCTGTGAATTTCACTTTTATTGCTAGAAGAAAAGCCTTGTGTGCGACCGGCCGGCGGCTGCCAAGAAATAAAATTACAAACAGGAAGTCAATCTATCAAAGGCCTCTGTTCCGTGAGCTGGAGGTGCGGGTGCCAAAGCCAGAGCGGTTAATCCCCAAAAGCATGACAGAAATACCATCTGTGTTTGCTGGAAAACAAAGGCAGACTTGTTACTGTAGCGCTGCGGTCTGTGGAGTCATCCGCACAAGACAGTCCTCCTTACCATGAGGTCTCGCAGGCCTACGGAGCGAGGCTGAAGCGTATAGACCGGGCGGACGGGATATATTACCGCTACTGCGACTGCTAGATTCAGGTCATCCAGGCCCTTTTTGTACAACTTTGCATAAGTCTATCCCCATCTGTGGTCCGGTTTAGTTGGTGGGGGTCCTGAGGGATGGACCAAACCAATCCGCAGAAAGAAGGGCCACGTCGTCTGCTGGAGCCTCCAGTCGGTCTCTATCACTGTTGTTCCAGACGCAGTGTGGCCGAGCCTGGTACTGCAGGGCAACACCATCAAGGCGCCAAACATGGGATGAGCCAAAGTAGCAGGCAAGGCGGTACATATGGAAGAGTAAAGCATGGAGACTGTACCGCCATCTTCATTCTGCTCTCCGGCGGTGGTCCAGGGCGGCACCAGTCACGGTTACCTATTGGGGGTCTTGATAGACCATCACTGCATGTCCCCAAGATCTCCTTTCGGGTACGTTCATACCTAGTGGAGCCGCTGCAGATGCAGAGAGGAAAAAGCCGCAGGAAAATCTGCAGCAACAAAATCGGATGGTGCAATATTCCAAGGCGAGAGCGGCGGCGCTGCAGGCTGAAATCAGCTGCGGGAAGAGTCAAAATCCGCACCAAGGATGCAGATTTCGATGCATAAATGTGGCGGATTTTGCAACCGACTGGTCACTTTATTAGAGACCCCCCCCCCCATCTAGTAGCGTTGGACTCCTTTGGCTTTCTGAACTGCAGCAGTTCGTCGTGGTGTAGATCCCACTTGGTAATTAAATCGTTCTGCAGGAATATCGGCCCCTGCGGACAGGAAGCTTCTTGAAGATGAAGGTTTTAACCAGCCTAACAGGAAGGGGTCAGCGATTCATGCTGCTTGTGCCAAATTCTGCCCTCCCATCAGCTACAGAAATCTGGATCCATCTGACCAGGCGATGTTTTTCCGCTGCTACGTGTTTTGCGCTCTTTTGCCCGCTGGAGTCTCGTCTTTCTGTTTCTACTAGACACAACAGCGCTGGAACTGGTCGTCTGCTGTTATAGCCCATCCGTACTAAAGAACGGCGAGTTGTGCGTTCGGACACGTTAGATGGAGCTCCAGCGTTGTATTCAGCTGACTGTGCTGCCTGTTGATCAGAACGATTCCTAACATCCTCCTCCGACCCCTTTCAGTGAGGAATTGCTTCTGTCCCCAGGATCCCTTCTCGATGGAGGTTTTCCCTGATCGCGCCATTCTTGATATACTCTCCAGAGTGTTACACGAGAAGCCCCCCGTGGTTGGCAGTGAGCCCGGCTAGTCTAGCACCAATGACCAGCCTCGTTGGAAGTCGCTCCGATCGCTGGATTTTCCCATCTAATGTAGATTCACACTGAAACTGATCCGCGGAAAACTCGTCATGTGATTTTATGCCGCACTTTGGGGTCACGGGGAGAATTTTATACAGGGGAATCCCCAATCGTGAAAGGATGGGGGCTCTAATTAAAAGGCCGTACAGTTTACAGTTACAATGTATCAGTGATAGCAAAACGTATCCAACCAATGGGATACATCCGCAGCAAAAATGTGAATCTCCCCCGGACTGCAGAGCCCCCCCGGCACGTCCTCAGCCTCATTATGGCAGCTTTGCGCCAACTTTTATAGGACAATAAAGTGAGAATTTTCATCTTATCGCTGAATACAACTTCCAAAAAGCAGCAGGAAGTTCCCCCCACTGGGAAGGCCGAGCGCCGCAGCCAAATAAAACAGTAATTACTTTCCTCGATGAACAATACAAAGTGTCATTCTTCCATTTTTTTCGGTTCCTCCTCTGGTGACTTTTGCCTTGTTAATCCCTCCACAAAAGGAATATTGTAGGAACTGCGGGCCGCCCTTTGCCCTTGGCTAATCCTCCTGCAAGCTAGCTGTTAAATTAGCTCTGTTCCAGGTCTGGCTTATTTTTTCTAGCCCCTCGCTGCCCGGCCGGCGCTGCTGCATTCTCTTCCACGCAAAATAAATTTAGACAGCAAGCAAAAAGCGCCATCCACTTCATTAATTCCTCATTTTTCGGGGGCAGTGAACTGTTAAGTGTATGACATGCTTTACTTGGAATCAAATTCACATGGGTGAAGACAGACATGATGCAACGGCAGAACTATGAGACCCTCGATGGAAGCGGCAGAAACGCCGGCTAATCATCTACTCATAGGACACAGAGCCGAGATTAAAAGGAGTCTCCCGATTCAGGCCAGAACCCCCATAGTAGTACCCCCAAACCCATAATTATACACTATGCTACATCTAATGAAGGCACAGCATGGGGCCAGTGTGAGTGACCCTGGGGTACGTGCATGACAAGGTGGGATTTACAGGTTTTCTTAAAGGGGTTGTCCGGGTGTGGGAGGATTTTTTATTTTTTTAACCATTGCTGCAAATGTGTTAAATTAAAAGGGGTGGTCTGCTTATTACTGGAGACCCCCACTTCAATAGAACCCCCTGCATTAAAATAAAGTAAATTGTATTTACTCCTCCATCGGGATCCAGCAATGCAGGATCCTAGCTGTGGTCCCCGTGATGGGGAAGTCAGGGGGAAGTCAGGGGGAAGTCAGGGGGAAGTCAGGGGGAAGTCAGGGGGAAGTCAGGGGGAAGTCAGGGGGAAGTCAGGGGGAAGTCAGGGGGAAGTCAGGGGGAAGTCAGGGGGAAGTCAGGGGGAAGTCAGGGGGAAGTCAGGGGGAAGTCAGGGGGAAGTCAGGGGGAAGTCAGGGGGAAGTCAGGGGGAAGTCAGGGGGAAGTCAGGGGGAAGTCAGGGGAAAGTCAGGGGGAAGTCAGGGGGAAGTCAGGGGGAAGTCAGGGGGAAGTCAGGGGAAGTCAGGGGAAGTCAGGGGAAGTCAGGGGAAGTCAGGGGAAGTCAGGGGAAGTCAGGGGAAGTCAGGGGAAGTCAGGGGAAGTCAGGGGACCACTGCAGTGTCACCGCTCGTTGTTCTGGCATTGGTGATCACATCCCCAGTCCTATTATTCCAGGAGATCAGAAACATGACGCTGCAGCCAATGACATCAGTCCTAGGAACCACAAAGCGGCTGCAGCGCTGGTTCCCAGCCGTGGCAGAGGGGTAAGAATAGTTCAGTTTACTATTTTTAAACAGGAGGTCCTGTGGGCAGTAACTGGACAACCCCTTTAATAAAAGCAGCGGTACTTACCCATCCTCATTTCTGGCAATTCAGTGCTGCAATTCCCACGGCCCTCCCACTGTGTTCAGAAGTGGCTACCACCTGACCACTGCAGCCAATCAGAGGTCACAGAGATCATGTGCTGTTCTCCTGGCATCACCACTAGGATGCCAAGAGCCATGACGCCAAGAGAACGCAATGTGACAGCAACCTCTGATTGCTTGCAGTGGTCAGGTGGTAGACGTTCCTGAAAACACACCAGGAGGATTGCGGCCGTTGCAGCGCTGGTTCGCTGGGGTGAGGATCACTGCTTTTATGAACACATTTGCAGTTCTAGCTGAACCGGCTCACCCCTAGACAATCCCTTTAAGGCTGCATTCATACAGGTGAGCACGACATTGGTTCGAGAAAGTCAGCCCGCTATCGCACTTGTAAAAACGTGATTATCTATGCGAGATTGACGCATCGCGGTACATGTTGCAAATCTCATAGCTGCCACCTCCCAGCATGCCCTGCACAAGGTCTGCAAGCATGTTGAGAGTTGTAGTTTCACATCAGAGGGTCACAGTTTACAGTCCCTACCTGTTATCACGTTGATGTCCGGGTAGTCGTTCTCGCACAGACTCACGGATTTGCTATCCCTCTCGAACGCTTCCCGCAATTCTTTCTTCACAGCCGCGGAGCCGCAGAGTCGGTACAAGCCGACCACCTGCAACATGGGACAAGGACAAATATGGTGATGTACAAGAGCTGGTGCTGCAGACAAGCACACATTACACGATTCCTCCGAGACCACCAGCATTGTACGCCTGGGATCCGCTCGCAGGGTTTGGCATAGGAACAAGTATGAAAAACCAAATCCTACAGATCCGCCCCCAAACACGTCAGCCGCTAGTGAAAGGGATGACAGAACTGTTCAGACGGTAACAAAGTATCAGCGCTAGCTGGAATGTTAAAGGGGTATTCCCACCTTAGACTTCTATAGTATGCCCACAGGGAAGGCCATATATGGCTGCTGGGTGCAGACCCCAGAGGCAGGACCTACACCTATCTGCACAACGGGGGTCCTCTAACCCTCCCATCAGGCCAATGCATCCAATGAGGAGGTTCCCCTCCAGAGGTGCGATCTATCAGACACTTATGGTATGGCTCGAGGATCTGCTGTATCGGTCTAAACCCTTGTTCATCTTCCATACGACTTGCGGTGATAGCCGAGCGCTTCTACTCCATCAGCTCCATCGAAATGAAGGGAGTGGAGCCAAGCATGTGCGACTGCCACTCCATATTACTGCTGGGGGTACAGCAAGCCCTCAGTTACATGAGGGGGACATGAGACCCCCATTCTTGGGATCGGTGGTACAATGCCTTTAAAATTACCTGCTCCTGGCCACATTACGGGGTCCGTTATCTACTGAGCGCCGCGTCACAGTTTATAGAACTAATAAACGGATCCAGAGTTTAAGGCTGTATTATAATCCAGAGCTGCGCTCACAGTCCTGGCGGTCGCTATTGGAAACAGTCAACAAGCTCGTCAGACACATCCCTAACCGCTGAGCCGATGCAATTAATTATTCCTAGTTTAGATCACTGCGCAGCGCTTGGTGTAAAAACGACACTTTAACGATGTAAGGCTGGGCTCACACTAGGCGTATTCCTGTCGGAAATCTCGCGGTTTGGCTGCAGCAAAAACCGCAAGATTTCCACCAGGAGAACCACCACGGTTTAAGCCGCGGCGGCTTTGAAGCGGCCCGGCCGCTCGCTTTTCCTTTGCAGCCGGCGCTCCCATAGAGGAGAGCGCGGCCGCGACGAAAATAAACAAAAAAAGTAAATAGACATGCTGCATCTTCTGAAACCGCAGCCGTGGTTTCAGCCAGACTTACCGCAGCGGATTGGCCGCCGTGGGCGGTTTTGCCACAGCCAAGTTCCGCGCGGCAAATCCGCCCTGTGTGAACCCAGCCTTAGATCGCCTCTGCAGACGCTAAACTAGGAAGGAATACTGGATGATTTCAGCTCTGAAGTTCGCAGAATTGTGAATGCAGCTCTGGAGGACCATGTGTGAACACGCGGCTCGTCTTGTACGGCTCCTCAGCGGTTTCCATACATCGATTCGGCATGTAAACTGTAAAGAAAAGGTGTCTGAGGAAAACCAGGCGCTTTCCATCTGCCTTCACTCCCACATAATTGTCCAGATGTCGCACTTCTCGCGGCGCTCCCCGCCCGGCGCTCTTGTAATTGTTCCAAAACTCTTCTCGTATCCAAAACAGACTTTGCACCTTAACAAGCAGCGGCCGTTGGCCAGCATCCGCCCGCGAGGCCGCCATCTGCATGTGCAAACACTTATGTACAAGGACACCTGGCAGGTGCCAAATCAGAGACCATCAATTCTGTCGCGAGTAAACACGGAGCGCCGGGTGCGGACCGGCGCTGAGAGACGGACGGCGATACCAGCTGTTTACGTGACAACTCACTGTTGTACCCCGGCCCCCTCATTCCCGCGGCTCGTCGTACAGTGGACTACTTATACGCGATGGCGGGATCTGTCAGCCCCGTTTAGTTTTGGGGTTCATAGGAACGCACTGAGCCCCTATGACCTGGGAGCCGATGGGCAGAGGACGCCATTGTAAGCCCAGAGGCCTCCATTAAAGTATACGCCAGATAACCTTCCCAGGTCTACATCCAACGGACGGTGCAGAACGCAGCATGGCGGCGCCCGTACCCTCACACGCAGCTCTAGGTTTTCTGTAAAAGCCAATAGGCGCCATTGCACGTCGATGGGGTCAGTTAAGCGTGAACAGAAGTCATCGCCTTACAGGGAAAATAGGCAAAACATCTGCAGAGAACAGCGGCCCCACTTATCAGAGCTGGCCGACAGTAAAGCCGGCCTTGTTACCCCTAGCAACCAGAGCCCAGCTAAACTGCACTGCAGCAGTGAGACATGAAGCCGCAGTCTGTTCCCCTGGCAACCAAGCAGAGCTCAGCTCCTCACTGCTGAGGTAAACCGAAAGCAGACCTCTGATTGGTTACCAGGGGCACCAATCACAGCGCAACTAATTTCTCACACTGCTGAGGTAAAATGTAAGCTGCGCTGTGATTGGTTGTTATATATATTATACTGCTGAGGTAAAATGAAAGCTGCGCTGTGATTGGTTGTTATATATTATACCGCTGAGGTAACACGAAAGCTGCGCTGTGATTGGTTGTTATATATTATACCGCTGAGGTAACACGAAAGCTGCGCTGTGATTGGTTGTTATATATTATACCGCTGAGGTAAAATGTAAGCTGCGCTGTGATTGGTTGTTATATATTATACTGAGGTAACACGAAAGCTGCGCTGTGATTGGTTGTTATATATTATACTGCTGAGGTAACATGTAAGCTGCACTCTGATTGGTTGTTATATATTATACCGCTGAGGTAAAATGTAAGCTGCGCTGTGATTGGTTGTTATATATTATACTGAGGTAACACGAAAGCTGCGCTGTGATTGGTTGTTATATATTATACTGCCAAGGTAAAATGTAAGCTGCGCTGTGATTGGTTGTTATATATTATACTGAGGTAACACGAAAGCTGCGCTGTGATTGGTTGTTATATATTATACTGAGGTAACACGAAAGCTGCGCTGTGATTGGTTGTTATATATTATACTGAGGTAACACGAAAGCTGCGCTGTGATTGGTTGTTATATATTATACTGAGGTAACACGAAAGCTGCGCTGTGATTGGTTGTTATATATTATACTGCCAAGGTAAAATGTAAGCTGCGCTGTGATTGGTTGTTATATATTATACTGCCAAGGTAAAATGTAAGCTGCGCTGTGATTGGTTGTTATATATTATACTGAGGTAACACGAAAGCTGCGCTGTGATTGGTTGTTATATATTATACTGCCAAGGTAAAATGTAAGCTGCGCTGTGATTGGTTGTTATATATTATACTGCCAAGGTAAAATGTAAGCTGCGCTGTGATTGGTTGTTATATATTATACTGAGGTAACACGAAAGCTGCGCTGTGATTGGTTGTTATATATTATACTGCCAAGGTAAAATGAAAGCTGCGCTGTGATTGGTTGCTACTTCTTGTAGTGCTGAGGTAAAACAAAAGCTGTATATTGGTTGCTATTGGTAACCGCTTTCCTCTCCGTGTGATAAATGAGGCCGGATGTCTTTCATATAACAATTACTTGAAAGGTAAAAACTAAAGAAAAAAGGGGCCAGAAACGCGTTCCCGTGTTATAATGCCACGTTTTTATCAGTTTGTTGGAGTAAACGTGTGCGTTTCACGGATGACCAAATGACAGCGAGGAAGGGACCCAACAGGACGGTCAAATTGGACAATCCGTCCTTAGATTGAGGGTCTCAGAGACATGACGACAGTTGGCTGTTCGCACTACTAGAAGCCCCCATTACACAGGACTGACCGAGTTATTGGACACAACGGGCGCTAACGGCGCTCTAAGGCCTTATTCGCAGCGCTGTGATCTGCGCCGTCCGTGTATTCCCCATTACAGTCTATGAGGCTAGTCACATGAGCGATCCTTCCCGTAGACCCGCGGTCCACGGCGGTGGGGAAATCCCCAAATATCCTATTTTCGCCAGTTTTCACAGACGAGATGAACATGCGACGTGCACATGCAAATCGGCCAGCACAGGGATGAGATCACGGAAGCAACACGCAATACAGCTGTAGGACTCCAGCTTAACCGGAGAGGAGCGCCGCGCCAATTAATGGGAGTCCAACAAGGGAAGCTGCTTGTTGTGGGGGAATACGAAGGGAGGAGGTCCGGCTTAGACAAGCCCACAACATGGAGATCAACCTCAACATATGAAGGGGATAACGGACCGGTGGGGCTCAGACATCGAGGGCTCCCACCAGTCACGGGTACCACAGAGTGTCCCTGAATGTGGTGGTGACAGAGCATGCCAAGCGCTCCGCCAATTACACTGAGGCACGTGGAGTAGTAATGCGCTTGTGTGACCCAGTCATTCAGGGACCTTCGGGACAAGCTTTCTCATGACCGTTGGGTCAAACCCTCACCAGATCCTTATCCCCCATCCTCCGGGGAACAACCCCTTTACGTATAACGGATGGGTGGCGGGAGGGCATCTTACCTGGCAGCCTCGCTTCTCTATCTCCATTATGCATTTGTCCATGAGCAGCGGGACCATCAGCCCAGAATTTTCCTTCTCAACAATTTGACGAGCGTCGACCCCAAACATGACGGGTTCCCGATTCCCTCCAAGACGGTCCGCCGAGTTCTCCCACTGCTCCATGAGGCTCAGCTTCACGTAGATTAAGCCCCGGGGCTCCAGTTTTACCGCCAGCTGATGGGTTTTCGTCACCCTGAAGAGTGCCGGCAGTATGACGGTCCCGTGGCAACAGACTCGGTTCTTCTTTGGCGTTGGGTCCCAACTGAAGACAACGAGTTTTAAGTGCTGGGCGTTCTCTAGCTCAATATTAAAAGTGTGATCCATGTCTAGGAAGGAAGTCCTGCAGGTCAGCAACGCCGTTCTCGCTTTATTCACCGAGTCAACCTGGATGGCGCAAAACACGTCCTTGGAGTCGATTCTTGGCGGTTTTAAATCCTCGGCTCCGTAGAAGTGAGCGCTCATGAGTCCGGACACGAACTGGAAACACTTTGGTTGGTCGGAAAAGCTGTAGTGCCGGAAGGCATCGATGTCCAACTCAGTCTTTGCATTGTTGGTTGCTGGGCACTCCTTTCCCTTGGTAGACCTGCCCTCGGCTCCATGCTTACCCGACTTGGTGATCAGTTCCGGGGAGTCGCCATCGCTAAGATAACCCCCCTTACTGGAAGATTTGGAAGGGCCCGAACTTTTCTTCTTATAGCTATGCTGGGAAGAAACGCTGCTATCAAGGTGATAGCGACTAATAACGTTCCTGCTGGCGGCAGCCGCTGCTTGTCCGGAAGGCGATAACGGGGTTGCGTGGCCTACTTCCTGACCGTTTCCTTTAGATTGATGGTCGGCATTGGAATGGCTCCACGATGTTCCTTTAACGCTCAACTTTCTGCTGAGTTCCGGCAACTTTTTCATCTTCATTGACAGTTTCCGGACGGTCCTCGGAGATTTAATCTTATCTGGAAGAGACCAGTTGATGCTGCCTCCTTTCTTCACAGGGTTGGGGCTACAAGGAGGAGAGAAGTCAACAGGCGCCGGGGAGATAACCCTGGAACCTAAAAGGTAAAAAAAATAAGAAAATATGAGAATTCTATAAAAATTGACTTTCGCTAATTTTTCTAGAAACTTTTACACCTGTTTTATAATAAATTCATTTGTTTATGCATTAACCCTTTCAGTTTCATCCGATGGCTTGGATTATACAACAGCCCCTCGACTCTATTCACAGAATACAAGCAGCGTACACGATCCTTGTATGCTGCGCCGACGCCAATGGGCAACCGTGGGCACCAGAAATGCCCGGCGGCAGCGCTCCGCCGTTTCTTGACTGGCTGCTGCTTAGTTCGTGTTATTGGACTCCTAAATGTTTACTTTCCCCTTTAATTTGATGTCCAAGAGTAATCCGCTACCAAATTGGGTGTTTTTTATGTTGCTAAGAATAGTCCGGTGTGATGGTCCGTATCTGATCAGAGATTCCCAGGAGGAGCTCTAAGAGGGTTCTGGCTGCCAATAAGCAGAAACCTCCTTGATGAGGAGAACATGCTGTGCAAAAAAACAAAGAAGCGACGCAGCGCTGGCTGTAAGACGAGGCAGCGGGGAACGGTGCGAGTTGTCAGGCTGGAAATAATCCGCTACAAATTCAAATTAAGGAGGTAATCTGGACTTTAAAAAAAGGCGGCCTATCCTCAGGCTAGAAAATCGATATCTAATCGGCGGTGGTCCGTCGCAATGATCAACCAATTAAAGGGGCCGTGGTGCTACTGTGAGCACTGCGGCTGCTTCAATGCCTACATCTGAGTGTACTTAGAACGCCGTATTTTTATAGTGGCCGTTCTGAGTACTGCAGGCGTGTTCCATTCACTTACAGCATCATACTCCCATGTAGACACTGAAGAGGTTGCAAGGCTTACATGAGCGCCCCAGCCCCTTCAGTCAGCTGACCAGCCACCCATTTTTAAAGCCTGGATACCCCTTTAATAGCAGACTCCATACCATATCGCCATTTGTCAAGTTATCCAACCCTTTCCTGGTAATATCTGTTCCCAAGTCCAGTGAGAGCTGAGCGTATTCTGGAAAACCCTCGTATGTCCCTGGCCTAAGAAAGATGGGCGACAACCAATATGCTTTCCATACAGCGCTATTACCTCCTACCTATTTAGAAAAACATGACTGCTTTGTTCCGAAAACAGCGCCACACTTATCCACAGACTGTGTGCGGTACTGCAGCTCTCTTCCACTAACCCCAATGTAACCGAGCTGCAATACCAGACAAGTCATGGACAAGTGAGACGCTGTTCATGGAATAAAGCAGCCATGTTTATTCTAATTCTGGACAAATCCTTCAAAACGGGGGCTTCCAACCTTTTTTTTTTTTTAATTTAAACTGCAGCCAACGGTGAAACAGAAGCCAAACCGGACTTCAGGGGATAATTTGCTGATCAATGGGGTCTCACTGAGACCCCCAGTATATCTCCAGAATGGGACTGCCATGTCCCACTCCGGCTGTCACTTTGGGGGCTGCTTATTCCCCCGCGCTGACGCCACTCGCGTTTCTACGACTCCCACTGAAAGTGAATGGAGGGTTTGTGCCCTTCTGCAGTCAGGGCTCCAGTCTCCTCCGCACTGCAGGGGGTACAGTAACCCCACAGTGAGCACGACAAGGGATCCCGTTCCCGAGATAGGTTGGGGGGGGGGGGGGGGTCTCAGCAGTGAGCCCCCCACGGATCAGCAAGTTATCCCCCATCCTGTGGATATCCTATGGATAGCGGATGGCTTGCGGTGCGACCCCTTTAAGTGTTCCCTTCAGTATTTTGAGCAGTAAAGATAAAACCAAAGACTAGGAGGGAAGTGACGGCCAACAATCGGCCTTGGATCCGGCTCTGCAGGCCGGGGTCGGAGATGGAGATTTTCCAGGAATAGTTACAACAGCAGAACCGCCACCACATCCGGAACACGAAGTCTATAAATGTAGAGCGGCCCTGAATACATTCCTCCGCCACATCAGTGACCTTCACCCCGTGGCCTTCCAGCTGTCAGGAAGAGTCCATCATTGTGCTGGAACTGCAGGACCGCTACTGTATGACTACAACTCCCAGCATGCACCAAGACCAGAAAGCCCAGACAAGTCTAAAAACTAACTTTCAGCAGTAGTGAAACAGTCATTCCTGCCAACGCTGAGAGTCCAGACTCCAACTGTTGTGAAACTACAACTCCCAGCAAGCTGCAACAGCCACAGGGCAAGAATCCAAGAGGCTGAATGAGACCCCCAACGGGTGCAGAGGAGGGAGCGGTGTACAGAGGGGACGGCGCGGGCGGGGGGGGACGCTCACATCACAGACCGGCCATTCAGCAGAGCAGGACAAAGCTCCTCTCAGAGCGGTTGGGAGTCACCCGGATATTAAACCTCGCGGCTCGCTGGAACACAACATGGCGAGTGTGAGGTTACACGACAAGACAGGAGACGCCACAGAAAACTCATTCAAAGACTTTCTGCAGAACTGCTGAATCGGCATGGCGCCCGCCGCCGGACATCCTGGGAATATTCATAATTTACACGTGGACAGACAACCGCGCCAAACATTATGCCCGGTTTCAACGTTTAAAGGCGGATGATCGGGCAAATAAAGGTTTTCACCCAAACATCAGTCTGTGCAAACATGTCAGCGATCATCAAACATGAGCGACGATCCGCCACGTGGAATCATCAGTAAGGAAGCATTCACGCGGCGTTATTTACTAGGAGAACCGTGCCGAAAACAGCACCGCGACGGAACCCCAAGCGGAGACTAACGGAACCGTTCACTAGTCAAATGGACATCGCTTTAGTGTCCGCAGCCAACTACCCCAAATATAACAGAAATGACTGGAACCCTTGTAGAAGGACCACCCTAGTGGACAGCGCAGTCTCGGCAGCGATGATGGATCCCTGCTGTAATCTCAGGGTAGTAAATAACAGTGCGACCGTTCAGCACGCTATATTGTTAATTGGCACTTGAAGAATCTGCCCTTTACGCTCGGGGGTTATTGGGGTCAGAAAAGCCCCCCTCCCCGAAATCCGTGTTGGAGGAGCGCCTGTGAAGGAGGCCCAACGCTGGCCGTCCACAGTAGATATCAGCCGCAGCCACCGCTCCTGGCAGGTCGCTGATCTTATGTGTATGCCGGCTGGCATCCCGATACCGACAGAGGATCATAGAGAGGAGCTGCGGCAACAACCACGTCAGAGGAGCCGCAGGCGAAGCCCACCGTGTGAGCGTACCCCTACGGTATGTTGACTCGCAGCGGAGGGGATCCACACAAAGAAGTGCAGCATAATTTGGTGCGTCTTTTGAAGCATTTTTTGACACAGATCCGCAGCAGATTATATACTTTCCGTTGAAGGGGGGACGTCTGCGGCGGATCTGCAGCACAATCCCCTCCGATTGTGCGCTTTTGGTGCAGAATTTCATGTGGATTAGGGTGCAGATTTCCCCATCAGGTCAGTGGATGACTTGTTGATCGGCGAGGGCCTCTCTGCAAAGACCCCCACCAATCTGGAGAACGGGGCTCCCATCTCTGTCACTGCAAGGGTCCCCCCGGAGTGACATAAGACAGAATGGAGCATCGATTGAGCATGCGCTTCAGTCATTAAATTGGGGCTGATGGAAATAACCCAGCGGGTGCCAATTGGGTATCTCCACAGTCCCATTAAAAGTGAATGAAGCGCTAGTGTGCTTGCGTACCCAGCGCTCGATTCAGTCTCCTCCTTACTGTGCGAGGGGGTGGAAGCGTGATACTCGCTCCAGTGCAACAGCAGGGGAGTGAGCATCACTGGGATGAGTGTCGGGCATCGCTTGTTCAACAGCTCGTCCCGTGTAAAAGAACCATAGGGAACCTTTACTGCGGTGTTAAAGGGGTTGTCCCGCGCCGAAACGGCTTTTTTTTTTCCCCAATAGGCGCGAGACAAACACAAGGGATGGGTTAAAAAAAATTAAAAAAAAAAGGTTTAGTACTTACCCGAATCCCCGCTCTGCGGCGACTTCTTACTTACCTTACCAAGATGGCCGCCGGAATCTTCACCCACGATGCACCGCGGGTCTTCTCCCATGGTGCACCGTGGGCTCTGTGCGGTCCATTGCTGATTCCAGCCTCCTGATTGGCTGGAATCGGCACACGTGACGGGGCGGAGCTACGCGATGCCGCGTAGAAGTGGGCGGAGCCAGAACTCCGCTCGTGCCGAGACCCAAGAGAAGGGAGAAGACCCTTCTGCGCAAGCGCATCTAATCGGGAGATTAGACGCGGAAATTAGACGGCACCATGGAGACGGGGACGCCAGCAACGGAACAGGTAAGTGAACAACTTCTGTATGGCTCATAATTAATGCACAATGTATATTACAAAGTGCATTAATATGGCCATACAGAAGTGTATAACCCCACTTGCTTTCTCCGGACAACCCCTTTAACTGTAGAGGCTCATTTGCAAAACCAATTAGCACATAGACCGCAATTGACAGATAAGCGGCGCCCTCCTCAGCATCAGCACAATCAGCTTATACGGAGGAAGTGAGTCTTCTATATTGTACCCAGCTTCCAGGCCGAATCAAGACTTCAACAAGACCTAGTCAAAGATCTGAAACGTTATGCAAATGAGCGAAGGAATAATGCCTCCACACTGCCTCTTCTTAGAAGGTACTTTCCAATAGGTGGCGCTGTGGAGGATTATTCCCGCATTTATTTGCATAACTTTTTCCCAGGAGCATTGCACAGTCTAGAAGACTCCCAACAATCAAAATCTTAAAGGAAACCCGTCATCTACCAACACATAAACTAAGCTATGGTGCTGATAGGCAGGTTCTGAGGAGTACGGGGAGGGTTTTGTTTTTTTTAATACTTACTGGGATTCCCATTCCGCTAACAAGACTCATATGTGCAGGCGGTGCACAACGCCGGCATAGATGAGTCCCTGTGCGCCGACTTACATAGATAACAGCGGTGGAATGGGACGCCCGGTAAGCATAAAAGAAAAAAAAAAACAAGGTCCCCGGACTCCTCGTGACCCGTCCTGTGAGCAGGACTTAGTTTATGGTGCTCTTGGGTCGTGGCAGCAAACAATGCAGATGAAGGACATACAAAGCCTCCTACCTGAGTCGTGAGATCCACACGCAGGTGGCTCCTCTGTAGACAGGGATGTTGCCGTCTTGCACACAAATCTCTGCTTGCACAGCTGCCCGCCATAGTCTGAGGAATCCAAGGAATCTCCATTATCATCAGCGGCTGGAGACTGCGGCTCGCCCGCACCCGGCAGGCATCCTTGTCTTGCAGGTACTTCCGGCACGTCACGTCCAGGTTCAGGAACGGTCAGATCTGAAGAGGTCTTAAGGGAGACGTACGGTTCATCATCCTCGGGGATCGGATTGTACCAGATCTCCCCTTCGTCGTCGGCATCATTGTCTTCACTCAGATCAGAGGTGCCAGTGGGCAGAGCTTGCGGGCTGAGTTGTGTGGAGGGCACCGTCTCCTGCGCTCTGCTGGGCACATCTCGATCTGGTCGGGATAGTTGGAGGACAGTTTCTCGAATGACGACATGACTGGAGTTGGAGGTGTAGTAGCTCCGTTTATGGCCGTCGGTCACGTGGTGGTGTCTGTGACTGCTCTGCGTCAGCCAGTTGCGTTTCTTGGAGACGGTGATGTGGTTGTTCTGAAGGTTGTGCTGGTTCACCTCGGTGACTTTAAGATCTCGCCTGATGACGGCCGAGGTGTAGGTGTTCTCGATGAGGTCTGTACCGGAGATAGGAGGAAAGCAAAAATAATAATGAGACTCAAGCATCAGGTACAGCGGCCATAAGTGTACAGCGTTAACCGTCACCGACTAAAGCGATGGAAGAACGATGAAGAAGGCGAAGCAACATGAAATGCAAAAATCACAGGCGCCAAGGAACAAGTGCATTACAGAAGACATGGAGGTGGGAGAAGAAACCATGGACCCGACCTACTGAACCTCTACATCCACAACACGTTGGCTTACAAGCCTTTACAAAAAGTTCCCCTCATAAGATTGTAAGTTTGACCACTCAGGCCCAAACACACTGCCCTGGTTGGGCGCCCCTGGAGAGCCTCTCGAGTGACCCTCCGGGCCTGGAGGAACAAAGATGGCCGCACCAGCTTCTCCCATTAAGCATCATTAGTCCAAGACAACTACTCCTGCGTTGATCACCCAGTGTGGCACACGGGGGCAGTAGGAGCAGCTTGTAGGACTACCAATGCATGTGTACCAAGTAGTCAGAGAAGCTGTGCGGCCATCATCCAGGACCAGAGGGGCGCTCTAGAGATGTGTAGGAGCGTCCCTCAAAGTACATAATGGTTCAAAGGGCTTCAGGAATATCACTCAGGCCGCCTGCAGACGAGCGGGTCGGATCCGGCAGCGAGAATTCTCGCCGCGGGACCCAACCCGAGAGCCTGCAGGGACGAGCGCGTACTCACCCGCGCCTGGCGGCCCCGGCTCTTTCATGTGCCGGCTGCGGCGCAGCCGGCGCATGCGCAGACCGGAGCCGGCGGCCAGGTGAGTGCGTGCCCCACACAAAAAAAAAATAGGACATGCCGCGGTTTGTTTGCCGCGCGAGATTTCGCGCGGCCAAACCGCGGCCGTCTGCATAGGAGTGCGTATTGTAATGCACTCCTATGCAAACTTTCAGTGGCGGAAATCCCGTGGGAAATCCCGCCGCGGGATTTCCGCCCGTGTGCAGGCGGCCATACTCATGTTGGTTAACAATAAACACTGATTTGTTTAATGCGTTACCCTGTGAAGTGCTGATGGGGTCATAAAGGACTCCCAGTGTTAATACACCTACTAACCTGAGGGGAAAGCATCACATGTGTTTGCGGACTCCAGATTTTTCTTTTTGTCGTCTGTACATGACTATGGGGTGACCCTCTTGCCTGAGCTGCAGTTAGAGATGTGATTTACAGCAGCCTCATGGGCCATAGACAGAATGAGCAGGAGTGGACCCACTGACATCCATGGGAGTGTGTTGTGGGCATGCTCTGTGACCAGTGCAGGGATCGGCAGAAGCCGAGCTGTGACCAACATCTATAGGTTTCTATGGGACAGTGTTGTGGGAATGCTGTGTGATCTGTGCAGGGAGGGGGAGGAGGGGAGCTGTGAACATCATCTATAGGTTTCTATGGGAGTGTTGTGGGCATGCTGTGTGACCTGTGCAGGTCGAGGCAGGTGGTGAGCTGTGACAACCACCTATAGGTTTCTATGGGAGTGTTGTGGGCATGCTGTGTGACCTGTGCAGGGAGGGAGAGGTGGTGAGCTGTGACCATCACCAATAGGTTTCTATGGGAGTGTTGTTGACATGCTGTGTGACCTGTGCAGGTCGAGGCAGGTGGTGAGCTGTGACAACCACCTATAGGTTTCTATGGGAGTGTTGTGGGCATGCTGTGTGACCTGTGCAGGGAGGGAGAGGTGGTGAGCTGTGACCATCACCAATAGGTTTCTATGGGAGTGTTGTTGGCATGCTGTGTGACCTGTGCAGGGAGGGGGAGGAGGTGAGCCGTGATATCACCCATTATGAATGGTGGATCCTGTATTCTCTATATATAGGCGTCACCTCTCATTGTAATTCTGCCTGTGATAATGAAACGACAGCTAAAAAGTTCTCTACTTTTTTTTTTTTTTTTTACTAGAATGTGACAACATTTTTTTCTAACTTTCCCCAAAATTCTTAATTATGTTTAAAATCATAAAAACTTGATTTATACAATAAGCCATTTTCTGATGACACCTTCCCTTTAAAGGAGCAGATCTCTTTAAAACAAAGGGGCCACAGCAATCAGCGCCGGGCAAAACTACAGAGCCCGACCGTAGCAACAGACGGTACCCCCCACGGTACCACACAGCCCCTACTGTACCCAAGTGGGCAGAGGTCTAGTTAATAGCGGATAAGAGGTGGTCCGCATTAAATCGGGGTCCTTGACCTTCAAGCTGCATCTCCAGAGCAGCAGTCATTAATGTGCGGCGAGATTACTGAAGGCTTCCTCTTAATTGCATCCATTCAATCGGGTTATTTTGGCCCGCCTCCTACGGGGATACGATTACGGCGCGGCATATGTTCTTCATTCACTTGTATACACAATACGGCGGCATTAAGCCCTTGTTTACCCAGCGCCTTCCATTAACGCCGCCCGTCTCCAGGATAATACAGAGATTACACCAGTCAATTTGTAGACAGCGAGCGCCTCGTGCGAAGCTTAGCTCTCATCTGGCCTCGCAGGCGCTGCCAGAAGAGAATTCGGCCATTCAGGTTATTTGGAGCCTTTGACGAGCGCGCCGGTTACGATACCGCGAACACGTTCATACTTGTGCTGCATTCCACGAAAAGCCGTAACAAATCACTATCTCCAGCGTTGGCTGATGATTAACCAGAGGTGGTATTAATCAAGACAAATCTGTCTACTCAATGCCAGACACGTCCCCAGCGGTGGTAAAGCCCCGAACAAATAGGAATTTCCCCTAAAAAATCCAAAAGCAAATCCCCGGGTTCTCTTGTTTTTTTGCCAAATTGTTAAAAGTTTCTGGGAAAGCTGAGTGACAAGAAGGACGTCCATCATGGCGAGCGGCTGAGTGACAAGAAGGACGTCCATCATGGCGAGCGGCTGAGTGACAAGAAGGGCGTCCATCATGGCGAGCGGCTGAGTGACAAGAAGGGCGTCCATCATGGCGAGCGGCCGAGTGCAATTCAGGCTGGGCTCACACGAACGGACTTTAATTGCAGAATCTGCGATCGCCATTAGCGGGAAAACGCGGGCATTGAAAGGCATGCATTTTCAGGTTTTTGTCCACGCTCGCGGGAAGGAATCACGTATTTCACGAGCAGAAGAAAAATTGCAGCTTGCTCTATTTTAGCGCAGATCCCACTGAGACGGCTCCGAGTGTAGTCAATGGATGCGAGCATCCGCAGAGTAACGAAGTACGGGCGGCGGAAACACTCGCAACGTCAGAGGAAGATAGAAAAGCTAGAATGCCGGTCGGAGGAGAGAGAACATTCTTCCGTGTGGCCGATACGCTGAGTATAGCGTACATTTGCGCAGAGGACGCTCGCACCAGCGATCTTCCGTGGTCAATTACTTTCAGCGAATGATCGCAGGTCTTTCACTACGGAAATCCACATGCAAAATCAAACCCGATCATGCGAGTCGGGCCGATGAGGCAGATTTAAAGAGGTTGTCCAGCTGCAAACTATGAGTCTAGCTGCAGGACAGGCCACCAATAGCCGGTGGATGGGAGCCCACTGCCCGGGACCGGCGCTGGCCAGCTGTTTTCTAAGCCAGTGTGCTTTTGCACCAAGCTAATTTCTGCAGGAAACAGACGGCTCCGTTCCACTGCTGTGATCAGACTTTGGATGACAGGTCATTCACTCCAATGGTAGCTTGGCCTGCAATGCCAAGCCTGGCCACTGCAACGGAAACAGAGCTGTCTTCCTGCAGAAATCAGCTCCGTGCACGATCTCATCAGCCCGGGTGTCAGTGTCAGACCGCTGCTGATCTACTATTCATGTGGACAGGCTCATCAACCGCTTCCAACTGGACAACCCTTTTAACCCCATTGAAATCCACGCTCTGCCCTGGACTCGGACTGCATCACAAACTGACGTAGCGATTCTTTTTGACACCACGGTTGTGTAACAGGGAATCTGTTCTGACACATCGGACAGCTGCTGCGGGGAAAGTGCGACACGTTAATCTGCGTTAAGGTCATTGACTGGGGCTAATCTGTGTGCAGGTCCGCAGCTACAGCTAATCTGAGGCGGATCGCAAGGCGGATGGATCCGATGGGAGGCAACAAAGTCCATCAAGTGAACGGAGCCCGAGAACTATAGGGGCCCCAACACAGATGGCGGTGGAGTGTCTGCAAAGAGAGGAGGGCGAGACGGTCTCTACTGAACAGGAGTGTTGGAGTATTATCAGTCTGCATGGTCGGCTTCACATGGCGAGGAAATCGCGCAAGATTTGTGCATTGCGAGACGCACCAATATGAACGCCATCCTTTTGAATGGGGTCAGACACATGAGCGAGGTTTTCCCGCACGGCACCGCGATGCAGGAACAGCATTGTCTAATCTTGTGCGCACTCGCATGGCAGCGACCATTGTCCTCTACGAGGCCGGCGGCGGCAGCGCACCACATGCCAGGCGCGTGCCACACGATGCCACATCTCCTATTGAAGACAATGGGAGAAACTTTGTGAACCTCCGCAGCGGCTGACCACCGCGCCACTGGATCCCCGCAGTGATGTCAGGCTGTTTTCACATGAAAGCCCCTCACATCCTCGGGGAAGTCACATGGTGGGGAGCGCGATATGGGGGCGGGATTCACGGCTCCATATCGCACTCGCCTGTGTGATGTTAGCCCCAGGAGGAGCCGCCCCCCTCATATATTACACACACGGTCATACATTTAGTCGTCAAGGAATATTGCCAGATTGGGGACCATTTGGGGGCTGCATAGGACATTAGGGATAAGGATACCAGTGCCGGAAATATTAGCTGTAGCTGTGAATTAACACTCCGCCTGTCCATCGTTGACCTTTCGCGGTCGCTTCCTCTCGGGATCGCATGCACGGGGCTATTTTTACAATCCCAGTGATGTGGGAACGGCTCCTCCGGCCAGCGGATGCACTGGGATTACTTTTGCATTAAAGCCCCGGAGTGGAGTCCTCATGAAATGGATCACTAAACTCTGCGTTGTGCTGTTCCTCTATTATTCCTCCTGGAAATATGAATAAAATGATAAGTGGGTGATACCAGGTTGGGGGGGGGGGGGGGCGATTCTGCACAGCCTGATACTGTCCAATCAGAGCTGACCATGCAGGGACACACCTCCGCCAAGAGCAATGGTAACTCCCAGTTCATTTATTCATAAAATGATCAGGAGGAATAACAGAGCTATGCGGAGTAAGACCACATTGACACGGCTGATATTGTCAGGTGTTGTCACGCTGAAGCTATAGGTCCATTAGAGCTGAAGCCCCCGCCGAGTCTATCACACTCGCCCCCTCCCACAGTCCTCCTGTCACTCCTTGTATACAGCGGACTGGTTATTGGTACGCTCCTAATGAGAAGCACTAGTCCTCCGAGTGCATACAAACAGTGAGGCCAGAGCAGTCCGTTAATAGCGATCCTCAATCCCTCCTCCTGGCTCTTGATCGGGTGCTAGCCTCAGAGAAGGAGCGGAGGACCCCAGAAAGCCCCGGCCCACCCTGCAGACCACTCCAGCCTCATTCACATTAAAGGTTTTCTGTAACTTCATATTTTATTAACTTTTTACCATTTATTAGTCCCCAGGAGACTTGAACTTGTGATCCCTTATACAGTATACTGCAATACTATGATCGTTACAGCATTATACTGTATAGAAGACCGCGGGCGCATCCCTAATAGGCAAACGATCACGGCAGCTCCTGACCGCCATGACACCCGGACGGCATCCCTGTGATCTTATTGTGGGGGGAGGCGTTTAGGGCCTTTAAATTCTGCTGTCCAATAGCAGCATGTAAAGGGTTAACAGCCAGAATCAGAGTCATCGCCGACTGCAGCTGTCATCTGTGTATAGAGCGGGCTCCGGGGGTCTGTTATATACTACCCGCTCCGCCGGTCACCGCGGGTTCGCTTCTCGCCTGCAGTGAAGTCACATGCACGGTCATCGCTCCATTCACTTCAATGCGGCTGCCACTTGGGTGCCTCCAGAGCCCACTGAAAGTGGATGGAGCACTATTGTGCTGGCAGGACCAGCGTGCCATTCAGTTATCACCCAACCGCAGGGGCAGGAGGCTGGTGGGGGTAACCCCACAGCAAGGAGGGCAGGGGAGTCGATCAGTAAGTTATAACCAACCTGTGGATCACTTGAAATCTTGGTCCAACCCCTTTAAGCGCCGCTGTCCTCCCCGCCGGGCCTGGTTGCAGCATGGACCCACTTGACCAATCAGCTGTTTTCGGCATGAGACCACCAAGGCCAACGATTGGCTGTGACAGTCCCCCGGATCTACAGGCACATTGACTTTCACTCATTTGAACGATAATGGTCAGTCTAAAAGCCCCTTAGAGCAGAACTTGTGCGCAGCGTCGCTAAGCAGCGGAAACACGTAGATTAACGCTTAGATGGGCCATCGTCATACTACACCGGAAGGACCGGCGCGCAGCGTGTAGCTATACAAAGCACTGGACACGAGGGGAAGCTGCAGATCTGGAGACATCACACCTCCGCGAACACTGCGGCCAGTCATGGCGGCGGACGGAGAGCGCACGGTTTGTTTTCCTTCCCTCGGCTGAATAAAAGGCCATTTAGTAATTCCTGGCTGCGGGCGAGCGGTTCACTGCCGCCGCTGCTCTCTGCATAAAGACCCTTTACTTGGATGTTATGATAACGTGACTTCTGGGGAACACGATCAACGCTTATCAAGCCCCGAGGACAAAGGCTGCCCCACACTCAATGCCAGGAGGCAGCGCCGCAAGCGGGCATGCAGGTCAAAATGCACAAGTCAGCATTCCCATTTCTTCCTAGTAATGCTAAAAACACTTAGAGGAGCTGCAATCATCCCGATCCTCCGGCGCAAACACATTTTTCCATCCCTTCCCCCTAATCTGTCTATCACACTCTGGAGGTCTCCTCTGTGTATTCCAGCCACTTCCAAGCAGTGCAGCCCCCTGTCTGATACTTACTGCCCACCATAATAATGGGGAGATTTATTTACTTTCACGTCGCATCCCATACATGCAGCACAGCATTAGCTAGAAGCTATACCATTTCTGCCTGCTGGGGGGACAGTCTAATTATAAATATGCAGCCAGGATGAGCTGTGATCTCCTCTATTATAGCTATGGGACAATCAGCAGTGACTGTGAAAGGACTGTGTCCCCCTCTAAGCAGATTCTGTGGCCGATCCATGTAACAGCATCGTGCAGGCTGATAGTCTTGACTAGACTGAATCCACAACCTCAAGTAGATCTGAACTGGTGAGAACTGAGATCACGTGACCCGGTGAAGCTGTCACTACGGACAGCACGAGCAGATTAAGCTGAGGATAGACAGCGCAGGCCCATGAAGTAGGTTCAGCACTCTCTGCTCCGTATTACATGCATCTTTTTCTTTACACGTGTAACACGGAGAGCTGATACCACTGATCTGCACTACACGCACGTGTTCCATCTTGGTCCATATTACAGTCTGTAAATACACGCAGATTTAGGCATGAAACCAATGGACCCGCTTGCATCTGCTAAAACCGTAAGTGGAGCCGACAAGGAGAACATGATCACAGATCGAACCCTGCACACACCCGTGTGAATGAGCCCTAAGGGCGCAAATCTATATCGAAATCTGCACACAAAACACTGGTTTTAGGCTTTTTTTTTTGATTTGGTGTATATTTTGAAGCTTTATTGATTCCTATGGCAAAAACCAACATATAAAAAAAAAAAAAAAAAAAAAAAAGAAAAAAGTCGCCCCGTCCCTTTATAATGGGAAACCGGGTCCCTGTATGGACAATGTGTTTTTTTTTCACAAAAAAATATGCGTCAGGAAAAAGAAAAAAAAAGGGGGGGGGGGGGGGTCGTCAAGACGTGGACACGGTTTCCCATTACAAATCAATGGGATGCGTACTGTAAGCGCATCGTGGAGAGGAATACGCGCCAATATACGCCATGTGAACGCACTTTAGAGGTGAACACCACACTAATGGGAAGATTTCCCGCACATTCTGGGAGTAAAAAAGGCAGATTTATGGTATCTTTATACGGGGCGATCATTGGAAGCAGCAAATTTAGTGACCGTTATCCCGTCTACACGCGGCAGCCGATAGCGATTTCTCTCACTTGTCGGGAGTCATTCGGTTTTTAGCGCCGATCAGTCTGTGTGATCAGGCAGCCGTTCATCTACGGACTGCCTGTTTGCAGTGAATGGAGATCTGCAGCCTCTCCGCCTCCATTCTGGGTGAGGAGTGATGGTTGGGGGCTCATTCCCCGACAGTCATCCTCTGTAAAGGTATCTTTAGACTACCTCGTCAAAGGCAGCACCGAGGATTCCCACGAGTTTAACCCTTCGGAGTAGGACCTCGTCTTTGTTGCAGGAGCCCACAGGCTGATACCCAAGAGTAGTCTCGGTGTAGTGGCACATGACATCGGAGGGAGAGGCAGCGACGTAGTCAAAAATCACAAGCTGATGTAAGGACAGAGAGTACCTGCATAAACGGAAGGGTATCATCTCTCCTTAAAGGGGTTGTCCCGCGAAAGCAAGTGGGGGTATACACTTCTGTATGGCCATATTAATGCACTTTGTAATGTACATTGTGCATTAATTATGAGCCATACAGAAGTTATTCACTTACCTGTTCCGTTGCTGGCGTCCCCGTCTTCATGGTGCCGTCTAATTTCAGCGTCTAATCGCCCGATTAGACGCGCTTGCGCAGTCCGGTCTTCTCCCTGGTGAATGGGGCCGCTCGTGCCGGAGAGCTGGTCCTCGTAGCTCCGCCCCATCACGTGTGCCGATTCCAGCCAATCAGGAGGCTGGAATCGGCAATGGACCGCACAGAGCCCACGGTGCACCATGGGAGAAGACCCGCGGTGCATCGTGGGTGAAGATCCCGGCGGCCATCTTGCTAAGGTAAGGAAGAAGTCGCCGCAGCGCGGGGGTTCGGGTAAGTACTAAACGTTTTTTTTTTTTAAACACATGCATTGGGTTTGTCGCGCGCCGAACGGGGGGCCTATTGAAAAAAAAAAAAAAAAAAACGTTTCAGCGCGGGACAACCCCTTTAAGAACAGCACCTAGAAGGTGAGTGAGGAGACTTATAAGGCCATGCAGATACAACAGTTATCGCTCAAAAGATCTCTTGAGCGACAATCATTGTGTCATTTACATCGCAAGATGATCGCTCAAACATTGATCACCTTGTGCTCCGGAGGATGCAGAGAAGCAGGGGGCCGCTTGCTCTCTGCATCCAGCTGTTCCCCGCTGTTATACAGCCGAGCGCTCTGAGCAGGGTATGGAGAACGCAGCTGGACCGCTCTGTTCTTCATACCGAGCCGGTTATCAGGGAGCAGGATACAGTGGAAACAATAGTATCAGCTGTATCCCGCTGTGAATCCCTGATAAGGCTCATCGTCAGCTGAAAGACAGCGATGAGCGACGGGAGAATGAAAACTGCACGATGTCAGTGCAGCTACACAACGATCATCGCTCAAAAGACAACTTTGAGCGATAATCGTTGTGTCTAAATGGCCCTCAGTCGCCTTCTAGGTGTCTCCTTAACCTCCCGACCCGCGTCCCTGGCCCCTCACTAGCCAATCCAGAAATCTATTGCACACTGATGTGTGAAACACCCCGAAACAGCTGTCTGTGGATGGGCTCTGGCTCAGTTTTCAATTCCCATTCATTGTTCTAAAGACTTGTATAAAAAGTCTAACATTGACTTGAAGGAATGCCGACTTCCAATAGGGGGCGCTGCAGAGGTATTGTTCCAGCTTCCTTATTTGCACAAACGGAAACGCAGGCAGAGGGTCAGGGTAGGTAAAAACCAGATAAATCATGGCGAAGGTACTGGCTGAGGTCAAGACAAGACAGGAGAGCTGGATGAAGAAGTACAGGTCAAAACGGAGTCAATCATGGAACTACCTCATCTTTGCAGAACCATATGGAACATATTGCTGGAGCGCCCTCCAGTGGGGGAGGGTATATAAAACAAGTGAAGTTCGCATATTGCTATAAGATGAGAAGGCACGTTTGTCCTTTAAGAGGTGAAACAAGCAGCAGATCTGACAGCGGGAGGAAAAGCGGACGTGCTGATGGCTGCAACCAGCGGAGAAAAGTGCGGCGAGGCAGCGCCAGCCACGGCATCTACTTGATGCAACTGTATTCTACCAAGTCTTTACACTGAGGTGGGTCAAGGACTCCTCCGGGAGCGGTACCAGGGGCACGGTCCCCAAGCCTCCGAGAAATGATGGAAGTAATGTAAGTTGTAACGACTGGATACGTAGTAGTTTGTATTGTTCTTCTTTCTCAAGCACTTGGCAGCACGTCTTCTATTACTGCTTATATCTTGGAATGAACCAATTACAGCTTATCACAATGTCCCACCACTGCAAGGAGAAGCCATAAATCTTCCCGCATCTGTCAGATAAGCCCAGGGGCCTGTATGAACACGGCTGAACATTCCTGGTCTGCTCTGCCCGCAGCCAGGAGTTAACAACTGGCACTGAACCGCAGGCATATTTACATTCACAGCGCCGGTTATAGCGGGAGACAGAGCACTAATCGGCCGGAGAGCTTCTGATGTTGCTAGTACCCAGACCCGTCAGAGGATGAATGGGGGCCGATTGTATCCCAGCATATAGGAATCATACAACTTGGTAGTAGACAACCCCGCTAAGTCATGTCCTAAACCCCCGATCCAAGGCAAGGGTGCCCGACACCATCTTGCTCACCCCGACTGCCAGGACTGGAGGGTACAGAGGGCACATGAGTATTTCACAGTTGCTTCTACACAATGTGACCGATCTCTCGGGATTTGCACAAAAGGGATGAAGAGCTGTATCACGGGCCTATAGTCACCCGACTACTCAACAAGGGATTTCAGGCGACTGTTGTGCCATGTACACACGGGACCTGACAACACGTGAGTGAAAAATGCTCAGTTGTCAGAGTCGTTTGTTAGGAGTCCATCTTCTGGGACCCCGTCGTCAGCTTTTTACCGCGTCAGTGTGTTTGTGCACAGACCTGCTTTCTGCAGGAAGCAGACAGCTCTGTTCTCACTGCAGTGGCCAAGCTTGGTATTGCAGGCGGAGTTCAGATTGAAATGAATGGAATCTTTTTCTGTAAGACCAGGTCTGGCCAAGCGCAGAGAATGGAGCGGTCCGCTTCCTGCAGAAAGAAGCCCAGTGCAGTGGATCCTTTGCTGATCTATCCTGATGGGCCATTGATAGTTTACAACCCCTTTAATGAGAGTGCGAGGTCACAGAGCTACACAGCGGTCTTCGGTCGCACAACCGTGGCCAAGAGTCGCTGTGTAGCCCTAGCCTTAGTATGTTTTCGGCCAACCATTTTTGCCATATTTCATATGAACCCTTTTCTGGTGCATGCTCACCGCTGTGACGATCTGCGGCAGAGGCAAGGCTATACTAGACCTAGCTCTACACCAAGATTTAAGCGTAGCGATCCGATCGATTCTGCATCATGTATTATTTGGTCAGTGACTTTAAGACGTTTTTTCTTGAAAGGCAACTTTGGCTGATCAGTGTCCGACTTCTCCAACTCCCCCAGAAATCAGCAGCCGCCACAAGGATGATGTCTTCACCTGAACGCTGTCCATGCAGTGCCGCGTCAATAGGCTACGTCTGCCTGACCGAACTTTGATGATCATATGCCCCCCGTCTGGCATTGCAGCTCACTTTCTCTCACTTAAAGTGGTTGCCCCATAAAGTGATCCACACGATTCGAGGAAGGGGATGCAACGACTGTATCTGATCAACGGGAATCTGACAGTTGGGACCCCAGCGATCCCAAGAAAGGAAGTCCCAAAGGACCCAGAATGACTAGAGCGATGGTCACACACATGCCCGATCACTCCATTCATTTCAATGGAACTGCCGGAGATAACTGAGCACTTGACTTCAACTCTCTGATAGTCCCATTGAAATAACTGTAGCAGCAAAGTGCATGCTGGACTACCGCTGCATTCGTTCGAGGACCCTAGTTGTCAGGATCAGAGTGCGTGCCAAACTTACATTTTATAGAACAATCCCTTTAATTGGAATAAGCTGCAATACCAGATACCGGCAACAGACCAGCGCGGCACTATTTCTGGGAAATTCAGAAAAACTGAAATATTTATAAAACCCCCAACATCCCCGCTAAGGTGGGCGCACACAGAAGTAGGCCGATTACTGAACAATCCTATAACGAATGTTCGTTTCGCAGATGAGCGTTCACACATTTTAGTCTATAATCGCCATTAAAGTTGCTTAGTCGCAGCGAATGATCTGTCTGAGAACGTTCTTTTAATGGAAGATGGTCAACTAATGGACGAGAATTCCAAGTGCAGCCGTCATCTTTCCCACGTGTTTTAGTTGAAAACATCCATTTTCATCACTTTAATCAAAACTTCTACAGGCGCCTAAAGACATCCTGGTAGTTAGCTGGAGTAAAAGGTACGACAGTTGGGAACATAAACCGCCTGAGCGTTGTACAATAGTCGTTCAACGCCATATACTGCAAACAGGAGTCACTCAGACTGGGCGACTCCTGTCCACACTGGTTGATAGTCGTTTGGTTTTTAACCTTGTCAGTTGTTTGCCATTAGGCAAGCGAGCGATTGGTCGCTCAGTGCCCCGACGGCGGCCGCTCGTACACGGGATGACTGTCGCCCAAATTCACTATTTCCAGTAATAGTTTCCCTATGTAAAAGGTACCTTAAATCTTTGTTTCATGGTCGTTCCCTGAACAATGAAGTGAAGCTCGTCAATAGGTATGCCCTAACGAGCCCCACTGATCAGGGCACCCTGGCTGGAGCTCCACGGCTACATCTGACCAACAGGAATGACAGTGAACGTCCGTAAGACAGCGAGAAAACATTCACTGTAGCAATAATACGATACAGGAAATCTGGAACCAACAAGGACGATCCGCGAGACGCTGACAAGTGAGAAAAGGCAAGACCAAACCACTCGCTGCAGTAAGTGGCCGTCTGACGGTCCGCTTCCTCCTAAACCCGCAGCCCTACACAAATGTATCCTCTACCTAATTGTCTAACCAGGGAACAAATTGTTACCTGCACCAGTATATAATTTGCTGGCTTGGAAACAATCCCCGACTCAAAGTCCTAATCTGAAAACTACGCTGGATGTTTGCTTAGCGTAGAGAAAGAAATACACACATCCGATGCCACTCCGGGCGAGAAGGGGTTAATGGGTCCTGAGCGCAGAGCGCGACCACGATGATATCTTTATATGGTATGAACAGACAGAGAACAAAGGAATTTGCTCTGTTTAGTCTGCAGCCTGACAGCTCCCAGATACAACGTTACCAACTCAACTTGATACATTGTATCAACGACACAGGCAAATCATAAAGTATCCTGGAAGCTGGGGGGGGGGGGGGGGGGGGGGGGTTGGTTCCTACAAAAACCAAGGAGCATATTTTCCATTCCCTCGGCAGGACGGCGAACACTGGGCGCTATGTACGTGGCTACAAAGACTCTATATGCTGCACTAACTGATGCAGATCACACAACGTGCAGATTATTTGCAGACATGAACCCTAAACATAGAAGCCCTTGTAGACGCATGCAACAGGGAGGATACAGGGACCACCGATATATGCAAAGAGGGAGATATGTACCAGTGCTTCATGCAATAAATACTACGACCCGTCACCAAGCCACCCGTTAGTACCACCACCTGGAACCCCCTGAAAGAAGAGAAGGGCTAGTGGTCATTGGTTGCTCAGGCTAGGAGCTGGGCCCCTCCGTGCCCCGCTCGCCTACCTGATTTATCCTGGAGAAGCTCAGATTTGTTGCCCGTATGGCTAGCCTCCGACTTGCCAAACCCACCGCCGCCACCGGCTTTCTGGGAAGATCCGATGAGCCGTTCCTTCACTTCCAGAGACAATAAGCGTCCTTTGTACATCCATTTTTGCATTTTCTTGACGGTGAGTCCGGAAGGTTTGGTGGAGGAGCTGCCCGAGTCTTCCACCATTACTGCATCCTCGTCATCATTCCTGCTGGTCCCTGGCATCTCAGGACGTCTCTCGATGCCACCCTCCGAGGCTCTCCAGTGCACGGTGGCCAATGCGTCTCGGGGGCTGCCCTCGCAGCTGTCCACGTCCGCCTGGTGGCCAATAGAGCCCTGACTATGCTGGTAGCCGCACTCCGAGGACAAGCTGCTATTGATGGGGCTGTACTTCACCCGACTGTCACTGTGACACTTATGTAACGGCTCCGCAGCCGGCAGGTTATATACCGTATCCGCGCTTTTGCTAATTCTCCGTATCCGGTTAAGCTGCTGCGCCGTCATTAAGGCGTTCAGCGACGCCAAATCGCTCCGGGACACCTGTTTAGGACTGGCCTCGTCCGAAGACCAAACGTCGCTCTCAACCACCCTGGCGGAAGACTGCGAATAAACGCTATCTTGGGACTGCGAGCTGGAGGGACACGTTTCTAAGCGGGCGCCCGTCTTACGGGTATGGCTTTCGAGGGGCATGTCATGCATGGCATGAATCAATAAGTAATAGGCCTCTTGTAACTGAGACCTCAGCCGGTCCGTTTCCAGATACACGTCCAAACCGCCTTTCCGGTCGTCGGCCGCGGCGGTCCTGTGCGTGAACGGCGTCCGTGACGACAGCACTTCTGTCCCGGCGCTGGACAGCAGCAGATTCTCGTTATCGTAATAATCGTCCTCCTCGCTGTCCTCGGAATGGTTCCGGATACCCCCGTAAAAAGAGCCGCCTGCCAGCGCCAATGGGGGGTGACGGCAATGGACTGCGTTCCCTCCGGGCGTAAAAAAACGGTCTCGTGGGACGCTGCTCTCCGGAAGAGGGGGGTAGATAAAGTTTAGGGGGGACGGTGCACGCCAATGCTCCTCAAAGTCTGGGCTCAGGCTATAAGGGGCGCTGTGGGGGGCTTTTAGGGACTGATGCCCGCGGAAGGAGTAACACCCCATGTCGGGGGGAGCGCAGGAGTCTTGGGGGTCGTAATCCACGTTGCTGTAGTGGGAGCGCCGGCACCCCGGATGGTGGTCGTTGTTGTTGTTGTGGTTCGGGGGGCACCATCCTCCTCCGGGGGTCCCCGTGCCACTCTGGGGGGGATGCACTAGAGACCCCAATAGAAGCTGCACTGGATCCCCTACTCTGCACCCCATCTCCTGCCTGCACCCCCTTATGCTCTCAGTCTCGGGGGGTCCGGTGCCGTCCCCCCCATCGCGGCGCCCACCGCCCCCTGGCTGCTCTTTACCTTCTCCGTTAGAGAGTCCCCCCGCCGGCCCCTTCTTGGATCTCTTCCCCCGCAGTTTGGATAGAGTCCTCCGCAGAGGATCAGCCATTCCTTCCCAGCGCCCTCAGCAGCAGCTGCCCCGGGCGGCGGAGAGTCCGTGAGAGCCCGGCTCCATAGTGTCCCGGCGTGGTGCATGTACTGGGCGGCGGTGTGAGGCTCCGGGCTGCCGTGTCCTCCGCTCCCGGTTGCTTGCTGTGTGTCCCGGCCGCCGCTCTCCGGGACTCCTCTCCCTGCACATACTTGGAATACTTCAGGGGTGAGAGGCCGCGGCTCGGCGCCTGCGCAGTCGACGGAGGAGGCGTGGCCAGGATTCGTACAAAAGCAGCTGTGAGGGAGCGGACCAGGTTACCTGATCACGTGATTACAACCTGCCAGCTGTCGTGAAGAGACCGCAGGGCAGGATGGGATTTGTAGTTTCCCACCTCTCTTAGCGTCTAATTAATAAAAAGGAGTTTTTACACGGGATATATCAGTAAATCCTTTCTCGCATACAGAAATGGTGTGAGGGAAAGTGATTTAAGGGAAATTAAATTAATGAAATTGTCTTAAAGAATATCGTGAGCAATCACAGTGCAGCTTTTATTAATCTGCTGAGTTAAAATGAAAGCTGCGCTGTGATTGGTTGATCTGGGCAACAAAAACAGATTTTTCTTTTAGACGGTTTCTTAAATTTGTTTCAGTATAATAAGAATGCGATAATGTCGCCATAACATCACAGTCAGCATTTGTACACCATGACTGATTAAAGGACGTCTTTATACAAGTCCTAACAATGACCGGGAATTGAAACCAAGCCAGCATCCATGCACAGACAGCTGTTTCGGGGTGTTTGCCCCTCATCAGTGTGCGGTACGATCCTGGCTTGGCTGGTGATAGGCCTGTGTCGTGGGTCGGGAAGGGTAGAATAACTCCTTAAGGAGACACCTAGGAGGCACTTGCACTGGCATTGCGTATTGTACGCCTCCATAGAGAACAATAGTACTCTTACCCATGTAATACGCAATAAAGTAGCGCATGCTACGATTTTTCTTACGCGCGTAACGTACGCAATGACCATACGCACGTGTAAATGGGTCAGTGAAAATCAATTTACTTTCATTGACTCTATTCCCTGGGTATTACACGTGCGATATAGGCATGCATAATACGTAGTGAAAATAAGCCTGTGTGAATGAGCCCTTAGGAGCAGAACGAGGAAACCAATGGTGATGCTAGAGGCGGCGTACATACCGCTGAATACAGAGAGTCCATGCGGATTCTATCACGGTGTCCGACGTACACACCGCTGACTAGAGAAGGTCCATGCGGATTCTGTCATGGTGTCCGGCGTACACACCACTGACTACAGAGAGTCCATGCAGATTCTATCACGGTGTCCGACGTACACACCGCTGACTAGAGAGGGTCCATGCGGATTCTGTCATGGTGTCTGGCGTACACACCGCTGACTAGAGAGGGTCCATGCGGATTCTGTCATGGTGTCCGGCGTACACACCGCTGACTAGAGAGGGTCCATGCGGATTCTGTCATGGTGTCCGACGTACACACCACTGACTAGGGAGGGTCCATGCGGATTCTGTCATGGTGTCCGACGTACACACCGCTGACTAGAGAGGGTCCATGCGGATTCTGTCATGGTGTCCGGCGTACACACCACTGACTAGGGAGGGTCCATGCGGATTCTGTCATGGTGTCCGGTGTACACACCGCTGACTAGAGAGGGTCCATGCGGATTCTGTCATGGTGTCCGGTGTACACACCGCTGACTAGAGAGGGTCCATGCGGATTCTGTCATGGTGTCCGGCGTACACACTGCTGCCTAGAGAGGGTCTATGTGGATTCTGTCATGGTGTCCGACGTACACACAGCTGACTAGAGAGGGTCCATAGGGATTCTGTCATGGTGTCCGGTGTACACATCGCTGACTAGAGAGGGTCCATGCGGATTCTGTCATGGTGTCCACTGTACACACAGCTGACTAGAGAGGGTCCATGGGGATTCTGTCATGGTGTCCACTGTACACACAGCTGACTAGGGAGGGTCCATGTAGATTCTGTCATGGTGTCTGTGTGTACACACCGCTGACTAGAGTGGGTCCATAGGGATTCTGTCATGGTATCCGGTGTACACACTGCTGACTAGAGAGGGTCCATGCGGATTCTGTCATGGTGTCCAGCGTACACACCGCTGACTAGAGAAGGTCCATGCGGATTCTGTCATGGTGTCCGGTGTACACACTGCTGACTAGAGAGGGTCCATGTAGATTCTGTCATGGTGTCCGGTGTACACACCGCTGACTAGAGAAGGTCCATGCGGATTCTGTCATGGTGTCCGGCGTACACACCGCTGACTAGAGAGGGTTCATGCGGATTCTGTCATGGTGTCCAGTGTACACACAGCTGACTAGGGAGGGTCCATGTAGATTCTGTCATGGTGTCCGGTGTACACACTGCTGACTAGAGAGGGTCCATGTGGATTCTGTCATGGTGTCCGGTGTACACTCTGCTGACTAGAGAGGGTCCATGGGGATTCTGTCATGGTGTCCGGCGTACACACCGCTGACTAGAGAGGGTCCATGTGGATTCTGTCATGGTGTCCGGTGTACACTCTGCTGACTAGAGAGGGTCCATGAGGATTCTGTCATGGTGTCCGGCGTACACACCGCTGACTAGAGAGGGTCCATGCGGATTCTGTCATGGTGTCCAGTGTACACACAGCTGACTAGGGAGGGTCCATGTAGATTCTGTCATGGTGTCCGGTGTACACACTGCTGACTAGAGAGGGTCCATGTGGATTCTGTCATGGTGTCCGGTGTACACTCTGCTGACTAGAGAGGGTCCATGCGGATTCTGTCATGGTGTCCACTGTACACACCGCTGACTAGAGAGGGTCCATGAGGATTCTGTCATGGCGTCCGGTGTACACACCACTGACTAGAGAAGGTCCATGCGGATTCTGTCATGGTGTCCGGTGTACACACTGCTGACTAGAGAGGGTCCATGCGGATTCTGTCATGGTGTCCGGTGTACACACTGCTGACTAGAGAGGGTCCATGCGGATTCTGTCATGGTGTCCGGTGTACACACCACTGACTAGAGAAGGTCCATGCGGATTCTATCATGGTGTCCGGCGTACACACCGCTGACTAGAGAGGGTCCATGCGGATTCTGTCATGGTGTCCGGTGTACACACCGCTGACTAGAGAGGGTCCATGTAGATTCTGTCATGGTGTGAAGGTCACCAGGCTTTCTCAGGCTGCTGAATAAAATATATTTAAAGGGTTCTTCCTATCTCATGGCTCGCGTACACGGACATATGTGTCCGGCGTATTAGTGCTCCTTCGCACAGGCGTATTTGCGTCCATTTTTGTACACGCAAAAATTGATTGCACAAAAGACAGAGAACAGAGCCCATTCATTTCAATCGCTTCAGTCACATTTCCTTTTTCTGCTCACACATTTCTCTTGGGCGCAAAAAAAAAATTAAGATCCTCCATTTTGCTCCATTTGTGCACCAAGGGGCCCCATAGAACTCTATGGTGGTGGGAGGGGGTTGCGGAAATGCGCACGCAATATGCAAGAGGATGCGCAAAACAGCAGGGAAAAGACCACATCTGGACCTTATTAGGCTAAAAAGCATTTTAAATCACAGCAGGGGTGTCCTGCGCCCGTGTGATCATGCTTGTGTGCACAAAACGTACATTGAAATGCACTGGTACTTGCGCAAAAATGCCTTGTCCATGGCGCGTGCAAAAATGCATACATCCGTCTGAAGGAGCTCTTCCACACATATTATTCACATGCATAAAATACGCATGTTAAATATCTATAGTCATACTGGTGCGTGTTACATGCGTGATACGCACCATAATGGGGCACACTGCGCTTTTTTTCACACACATACTATGAGCAAAAAAAACCCCGCAGGTGTAAAAGGCCGCGTACAAGTCAATGGGTTTTTAGCACCGTGCATTACGTACGTGAAAATATGCGTGTATTACTCGGGCGATATACACAGATGTGAGCGCTTAGACCTCCTGTCCACGAGTGATATGTCACTGCGTTATCCGCGGCGATAATCCGGCCGCGGGTAACGCAGTGAAGGCTTTCCATAGACTTAACTATGGAAAGTGCAGCCAAATGTTCATGAATCATAGCGATTTTTCGCTCGTGGGATTTAAATCACGGCATGCTGCGATTTGCCACGACTCTCCGATCAGATAGGCTCATCGCGGAAAACCTGTCAGTTCTCCCCCCTGCGGCGGAATACTGCTAGCGATATTCTGCCTCGCCCGTGGACAGGCAGCCTTAAAGTGATGCACATCACTCGTATATGGATTACTTTATGATCGGTGGGGGTCCGACCTCTGGGACCTCCGCTGATCCTGAGAATGAAGGATCTGCAGCTCTGGGGCGTCACTGCAGCCGCTGCTACATCTTTCTTATTTCCAACATGGCCGATCCTTGTATTTCCCCCCCACACAGAGTCTCGCTGGATTCCATCTACGTGTATCTAACGCTCTTGTCTCAACACCTTTTCTAGATCTCAAGGTGGAATACCGCTGTGTGGAAGCAGCGACCTCCATGGACATCCAACCAGGAAGAGGCCGGCCAACCCGAAACGTTCCTCAGACTACATTGTGAAGTAAATCACTAAACTGGTATGAAAAAAATGTAAAATGGACAAATCTAATGCTGAGCGCAGAACCGTATATTCCTGATTACACAACCAAATTGGCAGCAGCGTAGATGATGTAGGCACTTACTTCCTCTCCGCCAGATGTAAGCATCTCCTCCATCTAGACATGGCTTATCTCTTCTCCAGATGTCAGACTCACCGGTGCTTCCTACGCGTGTGCTGGCGCCGGTCCAGAGAGAAGCTGTGCTGCTCACTTAGGTTTCCATCATATGAAATGTGTCAACGTATAATGATTGCTAAAGAAGCCATCTAGTCATCGCACAGAGCGTGTAACCCAAGGCGTAGTGCTAGGAAAATGGCGCAAAATGCACACAGGATTAAGGGACGTTATTCAGGCTCAGGTGAAATATGGCTACTTTCTTCCAGATAAGGTGAAACACTTGTCTGCAGGTCTTGTTTGGTATTGCAGCTCACCCCCTATTTACACCAGTGGAGCAGAGCTGCAATACCGGACACGACCCCTTCTGGCCGCCTGCAAATGACTGCAACGGATTCCGACCCTGTGCCCAGGCGGTGACCCCGTGTACCTGTCCGGATTCTTGTTCATTCTGTACTGCGGATGTGCCAGCTGTCGCACTGGTGCACATGCACAGTACAGATTATGCAGCGCGGTCGGTAGGCAATGACGCGGATCCCGCAACCAGCAATGATGATTTCGTAAGGGCCGCAGGTCGGATGGCTTCCATTGACTTCAATGGAAGCCGTCCGTGCGAAATCTGCCTAGAAATAGAGCATGCTGTGATTTTTCCTCCGCGAGCAGAAAATCGCAATTGATTACCGCTTGTGGGCAGGAAAAAAACGCTTTTCCTTAGCATGCTACGGAAGGTATTTGCTGCGGAATCGGGGGGCAGATGCCCCGCTCCGGATTCTGCAATGCAAATCCGGCCATGTGCAGGCGCTCTTTAAGAAGCAGAAACCTGCATTAGGTCAGGTGACTAATTATGGGATTGACATGGCTCCCCTGGCAAATTCAGTAAAATCCTTGAAAATTCTCAAATCTGGAATAGGTGCCAGCTGCAGGTTAATGGCACTCTGTGAAGAATGTTTTGCAGTCTGTTCATAAGGAGAAAAAATATATATATATATTGCACTGATAGGCCATTGTCTGTCTGTCAGTGAATAAATACTGTACCAGCACAAATATAACATAAATACAGCCCAAGAACCAATACAACATAAATACAGCTCAGTACATAAATACAGTACCGGTACCAAGCTCATAGCATACTGATGTATCAGCACTAACACATGGTGTATTAGCACACTACTCAGTTAATGAGTCACTCTGCATCACGATTCGGCGTGGCTACGCTAATTGCGTAGCACTGCGGCCATTCAATTTGAATGGCAATGACCGTGCTACACAATTAATGTAGCGTGGTGACAGGGAGCCGGACAGTCTGCGGTACAGATGTAGTGTGTCAAACTTCCATGTTGGTACTCCTTCATCCTCCAATACAGCACTAGAACTAAACTAAGTACAGCAGGAACCCACCTCAGCACATAAATACAGCACCAGAACCAAGCTTATAAGATAAATACAGCACCAGAACCAAGCTCATAAGATAAATACAGCACCAGAACTCAGGGAATGTGTTGTGCAGGTACAATTGCAGTATGACAGTGGAATATCAGGAGACACAGAGTCAGAGACAGGATGATTCATGTAGCTCCATTGGATGCTGCCATATGGAGGGAGAGGATCATCTGGCTGGGTGACCCTAAGGCCGGGTGCACACAAACGGATTTGCATTGTGGAATTTGCGGTTAGTGTCCGCACTGCGGATCCGCAGCAAATACCATTTGTTGCATGCTATGTAAAAGCGCTTTTTTCTACACACTCATGGAAACAAATTGCGATTTCCGCAAGCGGAGGAAAAATCGGAGCATGCTCTATTTACGTGCAGATTCTGCACGGACGGCTTCTATTGAAGTGAATGGAAGCCGTTCGACCCGCGGTGCCAGTGCACTGTGTGAATGCACAGGTCACATATAGCTAAGGCCAGTAATGTAGGAATGTCCCCATTGCAAAATTGGGCTTGCTCCTATTGCACAGTAGTCACTATGTATGTGCACTCTGGCCATAAGACCAAGCCTCCCAGAATCACAGCTAGGCTGTCCATCACCATACTGTTTGCTGCGCCAATCACATCATCCAAACCCCCTTGCAAAGCAAAGTGGTTTGTTTGCACTACTACCCCTTGGACCCAGCAGCTGGCACATATGCAACGCCAGACCACCGTCCCCCTAACTATACCACTGCTCACTGCCCTACCAAAGATTACCCCAATATAGTTGAGATGCCATTACCCTCAAACACCCCAACCCCTGGGCTCAGACTCCTGGTACAACCCCCGGGCCGTAACCCTTTGGAGCATTTGTAGCTAGCAGAGTGTCCAGTGCAGCTCTGTGTTCTTTGGACTCTATGGAGAACTTTACATGTCCACATCAGCCTTACAACAGGGGACGGGGTGGTCTTCAAACATGAGACCCCTTTATAGGATTGAGAAGGAGAGATTACAGAATTGTCAAACATAACCACATAATACCCAATCCTGTCCCTTATATACAATCCTGCGGGTTTTTCAGAGTAATACAAATAAGGTTCTCACTGAAGACGCGGAGGATTTGCGAAAACTTGTCACAGGAACGAAAAAAAACATCATCTGACAGATGTCTACTGAGAAAATGGGATTCCCGGGATACGAATTATACTCTGTGTACCGCTCTGTCCTAAAACAATATCAGGATGTCACTTCAGATGACTGATTGTCACGCGGGACTTCCTTCCTGGGGAAACGTTCCAAGCTTTATGGGGTTTACAGGAAC
Organism: Eleutherodactylus coqui; assembly: GCF_035609145.1. Taxonomy (NCBI): domain Eukaryota; kingdom Metazoa; phylum Chordata; class Amphibia; order Anura; family Eleutherodactylidae; genus Eleutherodactylus; species Eleutherodactylus coqui. The sequence continues at coordinate 308,782,073 of NC_089839.1, forward strand.
ATTTTATGTGCTGTAGAAGGAAAGAGAGAAAAACACCTTGTAAGCAGCGCTAGTATGACCTTGTGAGTAGCCGCACGGCGCTAGTATGACCTTGTGAGTAGCCGCACGGCGCTAGTATGACCTTGTGAGTAGCCGCACGGCGCTAGTATGACCTTGTGAGTAGCCGCACGGCGCTAGTATGACCTTGTGAGTAGCCGCACGGCGCTAGTATGACCTTGTGAGTAGCCGCACGGCACTAGTATAACCTTGTGAGTAGCCGCACGGCGCTAGTATAACCTTGTAAGTAGCCGCACGGCGCTAGTATGACCTTGTGAGTAGCCGCACGGCGCTAGTATGACCTTGTGAGTAGCCGCACGGCGCTAGTATGACCTTGTGAGTAGCCGCACGGCGCTAGTATGACCTTGTGAGTAGCCGCACGGCACTAGTATAACCTTGTGAGTAGCCGCACAGCGCTAGTATGACCTTGTGAGTAGCCGCACGGCGCTAGTATAACCTTGTGAGTAGCCGCACGGCGCTAGTATGACCTTGTGAGTAGCCGCACGGCACTAGTATAACCTTGTGAGTAGCCGCACAGCGCTAGTATGACCTTGTGAGTAGCCGCACGGCGCTAGTATGACCTTGTGAGTAGCCGCACAGCGCTAGTATGACCTTGTGAGTAGCCGCACGGCACTAGTATAACCTTGTGAGTAGCCGCACGGCGCTAGTATGACCTTGTGAGTAGCCGCACGGCGCTAGTATGACCTTGTGAGTAGCCGCACAGCGCTAGTATGACCTTGTGAGTAGCCGCACGGCGCTAGTATGACCTTGTGAGTAGCCGCACGGCGCTAGTATGACCTTGTGAGTAGCCGCACGGCGCTAGTATGACCTTGTGAGTAGCCGCACGGCACTAGTATAACCTTGTGAGTAGCCGCACAGCGCTAGTATGACCTTGTGAGTAGCCGCACGGCGCTAGTATAACCTTGTGAGTAGCCGCACGGCGCTAGTATGACCTTGTGAGTAGCCGCACGGCACTAGTATAACCTTGTGAGTAGCCGCACAGCGCTAGTATGACCTTGTGAGTAGCCGCACGGCGCTAGTATGACCTTGTGAGTAGCCGCACAGCGCTAGTATGACCTTGTGAGTAGCCGCACGGCACTAGTATAACCTTGTGAGTAGCCGCACGGCGCTAGTATGACCTTGTGAGTAGCCGCACGGCGCTAGTATGACCTTGTGAGTAGTCGCACGGCGCTAGTATAATAATAATAATAATAATAATAAACTTTATTTGTATAGCGCCAACATATTCCGCAGCGCTTACATAGACGGGGGATACAGATAGACAAAAGTACAAACATTACAGAACCACGGTTACAAAGTAATCAATTGATGGAAACAATAGGTGTGCAGGTCCTGCTCCAACGAGCTTACATACTACAAGTAATGGGGTGATACAGAAGGTAAAGGGGCTGGAGATGTGCACGGTATGGCGGGGTGGAGAGTGAGGGATGTTATACACATAGACAATGGTCAGACATTTAGCCGTGTGACAGCAGAATCGGTATGACTGCAGGAGCGGTTTATGATGGCTGGCAAGGATTGCAGTCAGTAGGTCAGGGAGCATGTTATCAGGCGGAGTACAGAGAGGTTTGTTTAGGGAATGCGGTATGCCTCCCTGAAGAGGTGCGTTTTTAGAGCACGCCTGAAGTTCTGTGAGTCCTGGATTGCTCAGGTAGCCTTTGGTAGTGCCTTCCAGAGGATCGGTGCTGCTCTGGAGAAGTCTTGGAGGCGGGAATGAGAAGTTCGAATTAAAGGGGCGCTCAATCTGGTTTCGTTAGCAGAGCGGAGAGCCCAGGCTGGTTGATGGATTGAGATGAGGGAGGCGATATAGGGGGGCGCTGCGCTGTGGAGGGCTTTGTGGATGAACCTTGTGAGTAGCCACACAGCGCTAGTATAACCCTGTGAGTAGCCATGCGGTACTAGTGTCACCTTGTGAGTAGCCGCACGGTACTAGTGTGCCCTTGTGAGTAGCCTCGCGGTGCTAGTATCACTTTGTGAGTAGCCGCGCAGTGTTAGCATCACCTTGTGAGTAGCCACGTGGTGCTATTATCACTTTGTGAGTAGCCGTATGGTGCTAGCATCACCTTGTGAGTAGCCGCGTGGTTCTAGTATCACCTTGTGAGTAGCCGCGCGGTACTAGTATCACCTTGTGAGTAGCCGCGCGGTACTAGTATCACCTTGTGAGTAGCCACGTGGTGCTAGTATCACCTTGTGAGTAGCCGTGCAGTGCTAGCATCATCTTGTGAGTAGCCATGAAAATGTATTCATCAAGGCGTTTCGTTGCCTCAGTGGCACCTTTCTCAGGCTTGTTACAATACAGGCCATTACAATAACTTACTGGCCACTGTGGCACTGAAAGACGTTGCTGCATAAATTAATATTAGCCTCAGGAAGGTGCCGTTTTGTCGCTGATATGAATTGATGAGAGCCTCCCTTTTTAAGAGCACCATGGTCCAGTTTCATCCTTTCTCCTAGTTCCTATATCTACAGAGGCTTTGGTTATTCCATCCTGGGATGGCTGCCACTGTGCTGTCAGGCCTATATATACGTGCTGCGCAGCTTCAGGAGGTACCAATATTACTTATATGCTAATATTAATTTCTATTTGGATGCCTCCGCACTATGGAGCGCTGTTTCTGTTAACTTTTCCACATATCATTTATATGATAGATAGATATGAGATAGATATAAATAGATATGAGATAGATAGATAGATAGATAGATATGAGATAGCTAGATAGATATGAGATAGATAGATATGAGATAGATAGATTAATGGATACATAGATAGATATGAAATAGATATAAATAGATATGAGATAGATAGATAGATATGAGATAGATAGATACATAGGAGATAGATAGATATGAGATAGATAGATTAATGGATAGATAGATATGAAATAGATATAAATAGATATGAGATAGATAGATATGCGATAGATAGATAGATATGAGATAGGAGATAGATAGATAGATAGATATGAGATAGGAGATAGATAGATAGGAGATAGGTATGAAATAGATATAAATAGATATGAGATAGATAGATATGCGATAGATAGATAGATAGATAATAGATAGATATGCGATAGATAGATAAATAGATATGAGATAGATAGATAGATAGATAGATAAATAGATATGAGATAGATAGATAGATAGATAGATAGGAGATAGATAGATAATAGATAGATATGCGATAGATAGATAGATAAATAGATATGAGATAGATAATAGATATGCGATAGATAGATAGAAGATAGATAGATAGATAGAAGATAGATAGATAGATATGAGATAGATACATAGATATGAGATAGATAGATACATAGATAGGAGATAGATAGATAAATAGATATGAGATAGATAGATAGATAAATAAATAGATATGAGATAGATAGATAGATAGATAGATAGATAGATAGATAGATAATAGATAGATAGATATAAGATAGATAGATAGATATGAGATAGATAGATACATAGATAGGAGATAGACAGATAGATAGATAGATATGAGATAGATAGATAGATAGATAGATAGATAGATAGATAGATAGATAGATAGAAGATAGATAGATAGATATGAGATAGATAGATACATAGATAGGAGATAGACAGATAGATAGATAGATATGAGATAGATAGATAGATAGATATAAGATAGATATAAGATAGATATGAGATAGATAGATACATAGATAGGAGATAGACAGATAGATAGATAGATAGATATGAGATAGATAGATAGATAGATATGAGATAGATAGATAGATATAAGATAGATATGAGATAGATAGATACATAGATAGGAGATAGACAGATAGATAGATAGATAGATAGATAGATAGATAGATAGATAGATAGATAGATAGATAGATAGATATGAGATAGATAGATAGATAGATAGATGATAGATAGATAGGAGATAGATAGATAATAGATAGATATGCGATAGATAGATAAATAGATATGAGATAGATACATAGATAGATAAATAGATATGAGATAGATAGATGATAGATAGATAGGAAATAGATAGATATGTGATAGATACATAGATAGATAGATAGATAGATAGATAGATAGATAGGAGATAGATAGATAGATAGATAGATAGATAAAGCCCCCAGGACACAGCTGATCAATCTATAATATGTCGCAGTCTGCCAATGTGATAACCATTTCCATTCTGCCCAAGGTAAGGCCTGTAGAGGGCCCTTTCGGCTCCATTCACATCTGCTTCGGAGGTTGTAGTGCAGATAATGGCCAAAATTCCTGACAGCGCGCTGCGCCTTTTCATCTAGGAAAGTGCTGGTGGCATGACAGAAGCCTGACAGACAAGTGTACCGGGACGCACATAGAAGGTATGCATTCATAATCGTGGAGATCTGTCTCACATCGTACAAATCTTGCATGATTTTCACAGCTGTGTGAAAGCGGCCTTACAGACATGGCCATACAAAATATGTTTTAGGGGTTTTTTGTTTAGATTTTTTAAAATCATAAATGTGGGAAGGGGGGGGGGTTAAACTTTTATTTTAATTTTTTTACAATAATTTTTTTCCACTTATTTAATTTTTTTTAGTATGGGAACTTGAACTTGCGATTGTTTGATTGCTTTTACCATATACTACAATACCTCAGTATTGCAGGACTTCTGCCGGCATCGCGTTAAGATGCACCACATGCATGTGTTTACAGGCAGGAACACATGACAGCCCTGGGTGCCTTCACAAGGCCATGGGCTGCCATGACACCCGGACGGCACCTCACGATCTCATCACAGGGGGCCGTTCAGGACCGTCTATCGCCAATTACGCCTTTTAAATACTGCCATCAGAATTAACAGTGACATTTAAAGGGTTAACAGCTGTTTCAGCTCAATGTCAGCTGTCAAAAACAGCTGCCACTGCGCACGTATGGAGCGTACTCGGCCTCCGAGCCCGTGCCATACTAACCCTACCACCCAGGATGTACATATACATCCTTAGCTATGAAGGGGTTAGGGGGTTTCGGGACTTGAAAATTTATATATTCCCGCTCCCCCCCACCTATCAGCTAGATGAAGGGGCTGTTCCATAGAGCATTGCGTCCTCTTGTGTTTACCAGACACAGCTCGGTACATTTTGCCTGGCCTAATCAAGTGAGTGAGCTGTAATATTGGACTTAGCTGTAGTACCAGGCACAGCCACCACTAAATGGATGGTGCTGTGTCTAGCAAACAATGAGGGGGATGCAAAAAAATGAAGGGGATACAGTGATACTGATGGCCTATTCCAAGGATGGACTATCAAAGTTCCATAAAACCCCTGTAACTATACCACCCACCCCTTCCAAGACTGAATACGTAGCACCCCCGTGATTACTTTATATTTGCAATGAGCCCCCTGAGCCCCAGAAACAATCTGCAAGCCACATAATGGTCATGCAAATTAGATTTCCATCTACGACAACAGATGTGGCTGTGAAGCGATGGATCTAATATCTCGACACACGGTCTATATAACCAACAGGAAACACGCACTGACACATTCTTGGAGTGCGAAGCAACCAGACGTTTGTCACCAATGTGCAAGCCAAACCGAGAACGACAGCAAATACAGCCACGTAGACACAGATGACAAGAGGGCGACGCAGAGGAGAGCGGACGCCATTCATCTCTATTGTGACTTGGGATTGCAAATACAGAGCAGGGCAGAGCTGGGAGGGGAGCTGGTGGCGGACGCCCGCTGGGTGCCAGGGGCAGCACCATCCAAGCTACCATCTTGGCCAAGGTGTTTAAATGCAGAGCTACTGCAATTAACTAATTCTTTGTCCCAGGTACAGAAAAGCCTAGCAATGACTTTCTCATACCTCCCAGCTGTCCTCAATCCAACAGGACAGTCCTGGATTTCAGGTCCTGTCCTGCTGTCCCCATTTCAACTGGACCTCTGGATACGGATACAGTTACATATAACTGTGAAGCAGGGAGCAGTCGGATCCGCACTCCAGCACTCTCCAACCTACTGCTGCCCCCTCAGGCTTGGCACCAGGTCATCCCACCGGGTCATACACTGAGCCACAGGCCAGGGGGCACCTCCAGAATGATCTCCTTCATTTGTCAGAATAGTGCTAGCTGATTACTTAATTATTTCAAGGGGTGCGATTTTGATGTAAGGGACATCATACTGTGGTAGAGGAACTAAGGAGGCATTGCAATAGGCACTTTTCTGGGTGGGTACTAAGTGGACATCTTTATTATGTGGGAGTATCACTACTGTCAGGGGTCATTAAGAAAGTATCATACTGTGTGAGGTGGGCACTAATAGAGCCATCATTATTGTGAGTGGGCACTATCGGTGACAGCATACTTGCTATTTGGGTTGCACTAAGGGGCTATTATTACTGTGTGAGAGGCAATGAGGGGGTATCCTTAGTGTGTGGGAGCACTAAGGGACAGGAATCCTTACTGTGGTGGGGGGGGGGACAAGGGGCATCCTTACTGTGTGGGAGTGACTAAGGGACAGGAATCATTACTGTGTAGGGGCACTGAGGGCGTATCATTACTGCGTGAGAGTTACTAAGGGGGCATCCTTACCATGTCGGAGGCACTGAGGGGGCATCATTACTGTGTGGGGACTCAAAGGGGAGTGGTCCGAGTTAGAGGTGTGGTTTAATCTAAAAAGCAAAGTTGCGATTGCCCCCCCTTTTCATTCTTTGACAGTTGGGAGGTTTGGTATACAACTATAGGTGGCCATAAGGCTGTCAACCAGGGGATGGTCTAGCTGTGGGAGATAAGCCACTGTGAGGGGTGTCTGTCAGCTCCTTATTTTGTGCAGCAGCAAAGAAGCGGCCATGTTGAAAACCATCAGCCATTAAAGAACTTTCAGGAGGACAACTTTGACCCTGTTCATATCTGCACCCATTGGTTTTGCTGTTCACCTTAGTCATAGCCCAAAATTCATGAAGGCATTGGATCCTGTTTTGGACCCTTTGGTAGGTCATCAACAGGGTCCAGAAGGTTCAGGATAGGCTCATGGGAATCAACCACTGAAGTAGCTTGGTGCTTATCCGTGTCCTGACGGCTGGCATCGAATCTCACCGTAGTCACTGGTTGGCCATAATACCGATACTGACTGGCATCCTGCTGAGCGTCTTCCAGCAGAGGAACTTGCTGGAAGGAATCACACGGCTGTCGCTTGCTGAGAACTTTAGTAACAGCAGCATCTTGGGGACAGTCTTTGTCCTACAGGCTGTGGGTGCGCAATGCAGATTTTTCTCTCACGTTGGAAGTTGCTCATCTGATTAGCCGCCGGTGGGACAACTTCCTCCTGTGCAGCATGAGATTGAGATGTCTGGATGCAAATTAACTGAATCGCACCCAGAACAGGACGAAGACCCCTTTTATACATTTTGAATCCCGTTTCATTCCATGAGAGGTACTTGCTGCACTTTGCACCCAACTGACCACCCCGATAGGGAGCTGCATTTAAAGAAACAGTTACTTTCACAACAACAGTAGTAAAATATAAAGTATACATCAGACGGGTACAAATATGGCATGTATCCTGTCTATGAAGAGGCTGCGGTATTTTGTCTGACACTTTGGACTGAACCTGCGACTGTCTCTGCCGCAGATGTGAACACAACCTAATGTCAGGATTTGAACCTGCAACCTCTCGTGCTCCAGGCGATGCCACTAGTGATTGAGCGATTCAGCATGTTAGATAGCTCACCTGAGTCCTAGCACCTTGTTCCTCGTCCCTTGTCTCCTGTTCCATGCTCCTGGCTCCATGTTTCCCTACCTTGGTCGGCTCCATGTTTCTCTGTCTTGGTCGGCTCCGTGTTTCCCTGTCTTGGGCCACCCCATGTCTTGTACCTACCCCAATAAGCTTCCTATATAGACCTGTTCGTGTTCTCTCCTTCCTTGTTTGTTTATTATGCTCTGAACTTTCAGCCCTTAAACCAGCCACTACTTCCTCAAAGAAGACTTCGTTGTGCAGCGTCCTGTAGGGTGACCCCGGACACATGGCATACGCTGAGGAGCTGGGAGGGCAAGATGCTGGCTTGTCTTGGCGGCACTTACCACGCTCCCTCCTGGAGGGATGCACGTAGCCAAGGCCAGTGCAGTGCTGGGCCTTTTCCGGACACCACTAGGATAGGAATGCCCAATAGATGGTAGAACCAAGACTGCGGTTGACACGGATGACGCCACCGTTCTGGTATCCACCGGCATGAACCTCGGCGGAGAATAAATGAGCCGCAGACAGGGATAGAGTACCTCAGGTCCCCGGGAACGGTCAGAGCCTGGAATAACGTTACTGGGTAACAACTCCAACGATACAAGGCAATAGACAGCATTCCAAGTGCAGGTAGAATTATAGATATATATACAAACAGACTTGAAGATGAGTACCTCCACACAGTGATCCCACACTTCAGGACGTTTGGGCGTGAACAATTGAAGAAAGGAAAGAGTACCTCTACACTGGGCCTTGAGTAAGAAAACTTAGGACTGGCTCACGCTCTCTCTCACTGGGGTAGACTCACTCACTGATCATGCGTATCCTTGCGCTCAGGAAATCTCTCCTCCTCTTCCATCTTCAACACATGAGGGCTAAAGATGCCCCCATGTGGATCTTTGCTTTACTCTCTCAGATGGAACGCAAGATGGAAGACCTTTTCCCGCTCTCAAGCACTCACATTTATGACCTCTCTCATACCACGTGACAGGACATGAATTGATACATTTACAAACAGTCAACTCACAGTTTGCAGACATTAACCTCTCATTTGCTGCAGCTGTGCAATACACATAACAGAATGACAAGACAGTTTTGCACAGAGCATCCACATAAGACATACATGTATGACATTTATGGAGAGGAGCCAGGAAAGCATGTACTGGGCCACTACAGTTGTGTACTGACCATTGGCTTGCTCCTGACCACGCCTCTGCTTAATCCTCTGTACTGCTATGACATCCCGTGTACCATCCCCAGCTTGCCCGACCCTGCGAACCGCCCTTGTTGGCTGTGTCCAGGATTCCAGAGGATTCGGAGGAAGTAGTCACATGTGGGTCCCCACTACTAGAGGCCACAGACCACCAATACTGCAGTAGGGAGCAGCAGCAATGTGTACAGATGATGAGAAGGCACTTATGTGGGACTGACATATTGTGCGCAACTGGACTTAGTGGAAACTTTGTGGAACTATTAGTTCTAGCGCTGAGTGTAAGGTGGCCCGGTGTTGCACAATAGCTGGAAAGAGACAGACTGTTATCTGCAGAGTATGCAGAAGGGGCCGATGTGAAGGCATGGAAGAAGATTCCCTCACTCGTATGAACCAATGTTCACACGTTCGGAAGTTCGCAGATGCAAAGACCCGACTCCTCTGCAGTACTAAGCTGGGAGATTTTGGCGCCACAGGCATTGAATAGAATAAGAGCTGGAGCTGCCTCACAGCCCCAGTCCCTGAGGTAGAGACAGGCATGTGCAGAGCCAGCAGTGGCATCGTAGCGGTAGGCATTTACAGGGGGCGGTAGAGCCCCATGCGGGGGAACAACCACTGAGAGGGACAGCAACCACTGTCAGCCCTAAACACATGGGGGCAAAGAAACCATGCCAATGGCAGATAGACCGTATCTCTAGGGTGAAGTGGCCCGCAGCATGTGCGAGGATAGGGAGTCTCCCTACCCGTAGTCTTGTACACCGTGCTGGTAGTGCCGAAGACCTGCACTGGACAACAAATATGGTGTCAGCAAGCGTGCGCGGAATATAACCCCCGGTATTGCATGGGGCAAAATCCGTGGCCAGGGTGGGTGTGAGAAGGAGTGCTAGTTCAATGGTGCATTTGAGGTCGGAACCTACGACCATATTGATAGCGATGTATGTAGCGGCTACGCAGGAGATAAATGATGCTGAAAGTCAAATTAGAGTCATATGCCTTGCTGCTGCCAGGAGGAGTTACAGAGGACGTATCTGGCTGGCAAGAGATGCCCAGTGAAATTAGGAGTATATGCTACCAGTTTTTTATGTACTATTAAAAATACATGGCCGTCCTATGGAGCGAGACGTTCATCTGCTTACGGTTACTTTCTTGTAACACGTATCGCCTCCATCAGTCATCGCCGCGCCATCCTGAGTCACACCACCACCGTGCGACAAGTACGACAGAAGAAATTGACGTTTCTACTTCAGCTGTAAAGTAATCCTGCGCTTGGCGCTCGCCGCCTGTAATATCTAGAACAGAAGGAATGCACTTGCTGTTTGGGAGCCAGACAGATGTATGAGCTCAGTGTGCGCCGCGGCGGCGACTCGCCATATTTCACTGCAGAGTTGACTTTATTTTGCCTATTTCCTGCGCAGCGATGGCCCGCTCCCAGCTCCGTGCGGAGAGTTCTTTCTTCCGGCTGATTTTGGATACAGTTGCTGCAGAGTGGGATACACTGTAATATGGAAACTGACTCCGGCGCGGGACGCAGAGGCGATCTGAGAGGTAGCTGACGTCTGGAAGGAATTTCTTCACATTTTGCAATAACTCCAGACGCGGCGTCCGTCAGATGTTCTATTCAGAGTTATTAAAAGTAGGATTAATAGAGGGTCTTGTAGAGGACTGTGTTATATGAAGTAGTACTTACCGAGGTGCAGAGAGAAGGTCCTGGCCTACAGTGCTAAATCTATTCCAGATACTAGAGACCCCAATGCAAAAACTGTGCAAGGACCCTCGTTCTCTCTAGATGCTCAGTGCTGACTGCTCCTAATATGTCTTTGTGGCAATACACCAGTAATGGCGAGCCAGGAATTAGTCCCATACTGCCTTATTAATTACAAGAGGAGAATAGGCTTAAGGGGTCATAAGGGGCTCAGGGCACCACAGAAAAAAAACGCATCGCACCAAAATCGCAGAGCACCAAAATCGCAGAGCACCAACTTGCAATCCATTTTTAACACTAGAAAGTCCCATTGACAATAGCGTTAAAATAACACAGCGATGTCGCAACATTAAAAAAACACAAGTGGGTGTGAGCCCTAACTGGAGCAAGGCAAATAGGATCATGGGGGGCATCAGAAGAGGTCTAGGGGCGCATGACGAGAACATTGTTCTTCCTCTGTACAAGTCACTGGTCAGACCACACATGGAATATTGCGGACAGTTTTGGGCACCGGTACTCAAGAAGGGCATATCAGAGGTTGAGCGGGTACAAAGGGGGCAACTAAAGTAATAAATGGAATGGGCGGACTACAATACCCAGAGAGGTCAGCACATGGGATTATTTAGTTTAGAAAAAAGACATCTGAGGGGCGAATAACTATGTATAATATATCATAGAAGAATTTGATCAGTTTCCCACCAATTCCTCCTCCAGATCATTTATAACAATGTTGACCAACACTGGGCCCAGGACAGAGCCTTGTGGTCCCACTTGATACATTCTTCCACTTGGATGTGCAGCCATTTATGACCCCTCTTTGAGTACGATCACTCAGCCAGTTGTGAATCCCCCTAACAGTTGCCTTGTCAATCCCAGATTTGGTCATTTTTCCAATAAGTATGGTGTGAGATACTTTGTCAAATGCTTTATGAGGCGCTTTTTCTTCAGTCCAAAAGCTGGCCAGCTGGGCAGAAAGTCAACGGGGTCCACCCGGCGCTGTTCGGTTCTGTACAGGGATGGAACCAATCGGCCACAGGGATTCACTTTTCCTGCTCCCCAAACAGAGCAGGAAAAGGGAATCCTGAGGCACAGATGTATAAGCAGCCTTACTCCATTTTCGTCCAAGTACTTGTGTTCTATTCAGTATCCTAGGATATAATTCATCTGCACTAGGCATGCAAAAGGTGTGCACATATGCAGTGAATAGAACCCATTGATTTCAATGGGCTAGTGCACATTAGCATATTTTGCGCATGCATTTCGTCCACAAAAAAAAAATGCAGCATGTTCTATTTTCGGGCGTATTTTGCATGAAAATGGCACATCGTAAACTAATTAAACTTAATTGCCCATTGAAATCAGTGGGAGCATGCTTGCGTATTTTTTTGTGTGCGCCAAAAATACAGTAAAGTATGCCCATAATCGCAGAAAATGCAATGCACATCATGCAAATGGACACATAACGCCGGCCTAAGTGTTCCCTCACCATTTCTCTGCTTATAGATAGCCTTTTATTCCCCCAATAGCACAAGGAAGATCAGTTGATGTTCCATCTACTTTCTGAGAGAAAACAGATACAAAATAGGAATTTAAAGGGGTTGTCCCGAGGCAGCAAGTGGGTCTATACACTTCTGCATGGCCATAATAATGCACTTTGTAATGTACATTGTGCATTAATTATGAGCCATACAGAAGTTATAAAAAGTTTTATACTTACCTGCTCCGTTGCTGGCGTCCTTGTCTCCATGGTGCCGACTAATTTTCGCCCTCCGATGGCCAAATTAGCCGCGCTTGCGCAGTCCGGGTCTTCTTCTTTTCTGAATGGGGCTCCGTGTAGCTCCGTGTAGCTCCGCCCCGTCACGTGCCGATTCCAGCCAATCAGGAGGCTGGAATCGGCAATGGACCGCACAGAAGCCCTGCGGTCCATGGAGACAGAGGATCCTGGCGGCCATCTTCAGCAGGTGAGTATGAAGACGCCGGACCGCCGGGATTCAGGTAAGCGCTGTGCGGGTGGTTTTTTTAACCCCTGCATCGGGGTTGTCTCGCGCCGAACGGGGAGGGGGGGGTTTAAAAAAAAAAAAACCCGTTTCGGCGCGGGACAACCCCTTTAATAGTTCGGCCTTCTCAACATCATTCTGAACCAATTCACCATTTTCATCTTGTAAGCATCTAATAGCATCTTTGACTTCTCTTTTACTTTTGACCCCCAAATCCTTTTTTTTTTTGTCCTCTGTTGCAAGCCTCAGTTCATTATCAGCTTTAGCTTTTCTGACACTTGCCCTATAGTTTCTGCAGACCGCATTATATTCTTCTTTAGATATTTCCCCCTCTTTCCATTTGCTAAGCATATTTTTCTTCCTTTTTAACATTTGTACAAGTTCTGTGTTCATCCATCCGGGTCTCTTTAAATGCTTCCCATTCTTCCTTCTTTTAGGGATTGTTAACGATTGTGCTTTGAGAATCTCATTTCACAATATTTCCCAACCTTCTTGGACATTTCTGTCCTTAAGAACATCCAGCCATTGGATTCTTCCTCTTTCTGAGTTTATTAAAATCTGCCTTTCTGAAATCCAACCTCGAGGTCTGAGTCTTCTGAGGTCCTGTCATATCCAGTGTGTGTGTTGCACAGCTGCAGCGCTTGAGAAGTTAACTTCAATAAAATCACTGTCTGTATGTAAATGTATCAGTCTATCATGTCATGTGGTGTGTCAGAAGGTATAAATAGGAGTGCTTGAGAGCGAGAAAGAGAGTCTTCATCTAGGGTTCTGTCTTCAATCTGAGTGCTAATACAGAGCTACATGGAAGCACCTGCAGCTTCCATGTATATAAAGATGGAGGAAGAGGAGCGATATGAATAGCATTTGGAGATTGGATGTGAATGGAGTAAGTTCCGAGATCCTAGAGAGAGAGAGCAATTTCCAATAATTCTGTATAGAGGAACCCACCTTACAGGTACCAATTCACACTACAGGCTTTTCCTGTGCAGCCGTCCAGAGTCAGGATCACCGCACAGAGGTACACTACTGAGTCACACCCACGTGCCTGCCGTGCGGGCTGTTTATTGTTTAAGCCTTCATTTAAATAATTGTCCGCCAGAGAGTCTGTGGAATGACCCTACCCCCTTCCTCTTCTGGAGTGCTCCCAGTCCAGGATCGGTACCGTACAGATAACACGGACTGTATGACCGGTTTCATCCTGTATATCCTCCCCGACTTCTGAGCTCTAGTCTACGTTTACTTAAAAGAATTGTACCTGCATTGCCTTGAATATCTGTTCTGCAAAGTTTATTATTCAAGTAAAGTTATACCGGGCCCTAACCGTTCCTGGGGACCCGAGGTACTATACACAAGTCTCTGTGTTATTTCTCCACCGCGTAGCATACTGGTGAGTGGGAACAGTGGCGTCACAAGTGATAACTACAACCCCCATCAACCCGTTTATTGACATTCCCTATTCCAGGGGTGTCGAAGCTGGCCTGCAGTCCTGCTCTGGCTACGTGTCATCCCTCCAGCCTTGATGACCAGAGACTGCAACTGTACTGCCTATCTTTATATGCATCTCTTTCTAAGGGTGCTGCTAGGACTGTGCGGCTGGATTGGCCTTATTCCAATTGGTTCATTTCAGTTAAATAGACATTCATCAGGATACAAAATGTCCAAGTACTGGCATTACCACTGTCAGTTGGGTGCCACTCCGCAGAAGCCATTATAAGGAGGTGGCTCACCGGCTTTCTCCAACTCTGATGCGGCCCGATGCAGGGTATGAAAAATTGATGACCCTCCCGCCTACTATGGAGGGTAAGAGTACCGATACTGGCCAAACTGGCCATACCTAAGGCAGGGGATAAGGGGAAAACCCCAACCTTCATCTTGGTCCACCCATTCAGAAGAACAACAACCCATCCAACCCTCCCCTGTCTTATTGTATGAGCCATAATGTGTTATGTAGGACTGGATCGCAGCACTGCACTCCATGTAAGAGCCGTTCGGTGGTGCACCAGGGCAAGTCTACCACAAGCCTCATGGCAGGTTGAACATGTGGGGAACACTAGATACACAGCAGGTACCCAGGATGTTTGAGAAATTATGAAGGTCGGACATCAATGTAGTAGTTGCCTGAGGGGAACAGCCGTGGGCCAGCTGTCCTGGTTCAAGGTGGTGAGCTGGAGTGGGCACTTACCATGCAGGCTGATGTAATACAAGCACATGACTGAATACTGCTGCAGACATCCTGCATTTATTGATGCCGATGTGGGAATAGGGACAGGTAATTTTAGTAGTAGTTGCGTGGGGTTTTCTTGTGTAACGGTGAAGAAAGAATGGCATTATTTAGTAAAAACATCCAGCGAAGGGGATCTTGTGGATGGAAACAACTCATCACTGAAAGGGGTCAGAGGAGGATGTCAGGAATCGTTCTGACCAACAGGCTGCACAGTCAGTTGAATACAATGCTGGAGCTCCAACTAACGTGTCCGAACGCACAACTCGCCGTTCCTCAGTACGGATGGTATAACAGCAGGCGACCAGTTCCAGCGCCATTGTGTCTTAGAGAAACAGAAAGACTCCAGCGGGCAAAAGAGCGCAAAACTTGTATCACTGAGCAGCGGAAAAACATCTCCTGGTCAGATGGATCCAGATCTTTGTTGGTGATGGGAGGTCAGAATTTGGCGCAAGCAGCATGAATCACTGACCCCTTCATGTCGGCTGGTCAGAACATGTCAGCAACTCCATATACAAGATGCTTCCTGACCGCAGGGGCCAAAAGTCCTGCAAAACAACATCGACACGGAGTAGAATTTACGCCACAGCGAACTGCTGCTGTTCTGAAGACCAAAGGAGGCCAACGCTCTACTAGATGGGGGTCTCTGATAAAGTGTCTGTTCAGTGTAGTTCGTTGCTTATAGGCTGATGTATATTCCCTGTCTTCTGTAATTATCCATAATCCTCAGTATACACCGGCCATGCTGCAGATCCTTGGACTGGCCCTTAGCCTCTTTATGACCCCACCAGTCATACATAATGGTACGTCATATCCTGTGTAACATAGTCGGGATCATCCCGTAAAGATGCGGCCTGCTTGGTGTGCGGAGTCTATGGCTCCAGACAATCTGCGCCTACGGGCACTGAAGATCTGGTAAATCTGGCACTGGCTGCTCACTGGCAGGCAGCAGGACGGGTCATACGGCTATACGGCACATCAGTTGCCTATCTTCTAGCAGCAAGTGATTGGAGCCAAATACGTTGAAATGTTCAGATTTGCGTCCTGCTTAGTTTTACTGATGAAGCAGAAGATATCGCGCCCGGAGAAGGATGTGGTTTGGCCTTTACATCTGCTGTTCTAAGTTTTGGAGGACAGAAAGTTCCCATCAACAGAATGGTTCTTCAGGAATGTATGATCTTATTAGCGGAGGGCCGAGCACTCGGAGAACCTTTACTTCTCGTTACAATTGACGTTTCACGCGGTTGTACATCTTGTACACGGAGATCATTTGTAGTGTCTGCTGACGTCTCATATTCACAGTGATGAATGTCTTATGAGCGTAGAAACATTCATAGCCGATTTGTCCTATTGTGTGCGGTCTTAGGGCTATACTCAGCCACTGCTAATGGTGAAAGAGCCCGGGACTCAACTTTCCCAGTTGCCTGAAAGGCAAGTCTACCTAAGGCCAGTTTCACACGGCCAAGAAACTCGCGCAAGATTTGTGGATTGCGAGACTCACAAATCTGGTACGAATATGAACCCCATTCCTTTAGATGGAGACATTTACATGACCGACGTCTGCATCTTATATCTTTTTGCGTCCCTCAAAACGCATCGCCTATTGTTTTCAGTGAGACAGTGCAACATCCGAGGAGCGGGCCCACAGCCGAGGAGATTGTGGGGTAGATAAAGCTTTCTGTCACGGTGGCTCTACCATCTCCTCCCCTTAGAGTAGTTCGGGACCTGTCGAAGTTACTGCTGGGGGAGGTCACAGGGTAACAAGCGGTTAGCTTAAAGTCCGTTGTCACTCATGACGCCACCGTTCCATCCTCTGCAGTGAATATAGAAGTGAGAATACAGTAGACCACGCACAGGGATAACTTTCTGGACAAACCGGGAACGGTCGGTAATGTTCGTTTAATTAGCTCCAATAAAGTTCCAACAAATAACAGTAACAGTTCGGCACAATTTACACTCTCAGAAGGTGGTGAGAGGACTTCTTGGGGTAATCCAGACAATCCACAGTCCTAGTTATCTGTGTGATCCAGCTCCTCTCTCTTTCTCTCCAACTTGATACTGGTCAACACTTTTCTGGTGTCCTTCTCCTTCTCTCTCACTCTCAGTGTGGGTAGCGGCACTGGCACATCCTGGGCAGCATAGGCCCAAGCCAAGCTTTAGGCCATCACTCAGCCTCTTCTATTCTGGACCACACAGACCAGACAGTGTCTGTGTGGCTCACTTACTTGCAGAACTACACACTCCCTTTCCTCTTGCAAGTCCCCCCACTTACTAACTCACCAACTCATAAATAAAACATAGACACAGGACATACAACAAGATACATTTCTCAGACATAACCCAAACGTTAACCCATTCAATACTTCAGTTAGCTCTGGGCCACTATAACAGTAAAACACGTTGTATGCCTCACTAAAAACAATCGGAAACACTTGCAGATCCTCCAGCATAGCTGCAAAACAAAACAAAAATCAGAAAGCTAGAGCAGGACCTATCCTAGGAATACGCACGAGAAACACACCTGTGAGAACGAAACCATTGAAATCAATGGCTCCGCTTCGTCATGTTTTGCGGGCATGATTTTCACACCCACAAAACGTTCTGCAAACACGTTCGTCTGTTTAAGCCCTTTGCACTCGTAAGGCATTTTTTTTTTTTTGCGCACGGGACATAACCCCGCCCCGATTTAAATGACTATTTAGTCTAATGACTTCCAGATGTGTTATTTTTCTTGCTGAATTGGGCAGCATACTGCGCATTCCGTTACGCATTGTGTACGCATTTGCGCACCCTTCATAGACTTCAATGGGGACCTTTGCGCACAAAAGTAGAGCATGCTGCGCTTTTTTCGCTGTATGCAAAAATCCTATTCTCTGCGTATTGTGCGCTACAAATCTTGCGAGCGCAAAAATATACGCAAATACGCGCCTGTGAAGGAGCCCTTACTTCAGCAGATATCATATTAACACCGATGTATGAAATGTCCCCCCGGTCTGAAGAGTTCCCCAGCTGAGAATATCCCCCCTCTGAACGTGAGCCACCATTGACCCTCTAACGAATAAATCCTAATGAATGGCGGCAGGCGGAGAATCGGTTCCCAGGCCGCAGTCCCACTCAACGCTGGATTCTGGGCGGACACAAACTTCCTACAGAAATATTAGTTCCCATGAGAAGAGTAAATATCCTACATAGCTCCGTCCCGAGCGGCCGACAATAAAGCCTCTGCATGAGAACTGGAGTTTAGCGCTATTTTAACCCTCAGCGGACCCTTCTCTGTACAGAGTTATGGTGGCAGGATAACAGATATGACCTGCATTAGGCGCAGCTTACGGGCGGCCGGTAAAGAAGATCCGCGCAAATTAAAAAGCAGGAAATAGATGTCCTTTTCCAGGCGCCGATTATCATTCCTCATAATGTTCATTCGCCGCACACTCAGTCCGTGTAAAAGGGCCAACGATTAGCCGATGCACGAGTAAATGCTTGTTCATTGGTCGATCACTGACCTTCAGGGCTTCTTTAGATGACCATATTTTAGCACATTTTTGCGCGCAGAAAAATCCCGACCGGCAATAAACAGAGGACAGGGCCCAATGATTTCAATGGGTTCATTCGCATTTCCTTTGCTTTCATGCACGCGGTTCTCACCCGCGCAAAAAATAAGACCTGCTTTATTTTGTGCGCATCCGCGCCCCATAGAGGTCTATGGGAGGTGTGCAGAGGCACATGTGTTTACACGTGGGTATGCACAATACGCTGCGCAAACTTGCGCTCACCGGCACTAGCTTTGCCTTAATAGCCATTTACGGGTTTAAATACATGACCGTGTTTTTGTCACGTCTTGCGGGCGTGAAAATCATGCCCCGAAAAATGTGACAAAAAGGAAACCATTGATTTCAATGGATTCGTTTTGACTAGCGGGATTCTTACATACTACTACTACGTTCGAGAAATAATAGGGCAGGGCCTATCTGTGTTAAAAAAGTCTGCGTTAGATCCAAAATATGGATGTTTTTCCATCCGTTTGCAGGTCTGTGTGGCCGTTTTTTTACTCCATATGCCGTCCGGGTGCTGTCCGTTTTTTTACTCCATATGCTATCCGGGTGCTGTCCGTTTTTTTACTCCATATGCCATCCGGGTTCTGTCCGTATTTTTACTCCATATGCCATCCGGGTGCTGTCCGTTTTTTTACTCCATATGCCATCCGGGTGCTGTCCGTTTTTTTACTCCATATGCCATCCGGGTGCTGTCCGTTTTTTTACTCCATATGCCATCTGGGTGCTGTCCGTTTTTTTACTCCATATGCCATCCGGGTGCTGTCCGTTTTTTCCTATCCCCATTGACTTGAGTAGGCAAGTCTCGTCCGTAAAACGGATCAGAATAGTGCATGTGTTGAGTTTTTTCGTGCAGTCTATATCTGCATGAGCAGGCTTGCTAGTGCCTATCGCCACAGAACAATTTGGCGCTGTTTGCTGTCTGTTTTTTATGCGGACTACACACAAACGAAAAAACACTCGCATCTCGCAGATCTAATATTAATGGCCTGTTGATCAGCATGCTCCCTCCTCCATTCTATTCGCGTTGGCCACGTTTTTCGTTTTCAGCCTGTGAAGGCAAACAAGAATGTAGCTATTCACTGACAGCAAGTGCAGCTTGTTTAATATCACTGACACCCATGTACAGAAATATTCCCGGAGGTGCTGAGAACTAGAAATATGTGCGATAAACAAGTGATAACGGTCGTGGCGGCTGACGTTTCACTGCACTACTTGGTAGTAATTCCATCGTAGAACACGGCAGCCAGATAACAACGAGCAATAGCTTCACTTGTAGGGTGAATGTAAAGTTGTGCACGGGGTCTAGTGTTCTTATACGCTGCCCATATGTCAATAAACAATCTATCATCAGGTCATGCAGCGGGGTGCGGGGGCCTTGTGCGTTCTCGCTCCGTCCTTTGTGTAACGGCAGACATGTAATTATATAGTCTAATGGGCGCCCTCGGGCCTCACACAAGCGCCAGCGTTATTGATCTGCCCTCCGCACGCAGCGCATGTCCTCGGATGGTCAGGTCATAGATAATGCTATTGGCAGATTGTGGTAGCAACAAGATAACACGAGCCTGACGGGGTCTCAATCGGCCCCTGGTATTACACGGACTCCTCACACGTCATTGTATTTGGGTTGATAGTGTAGCTGTGGCGGGGGGGTGACCCTCAGGATGGCGCGGCGGTGACAGACGGAGGCAATATATTTTAGAAAAATGTATTTTACTGAACGAACATGTTAATTAGCGCTTTTGTTCCATGGGCGGTCCGGGTGCTTTAAACGTTCCGTAAACCGGAAGTCACGCACCAATAAGAGGGATCTGTCCCCGTATTCGGCAGCACGTGCGCAAATATATCAGAGATGTCGGGGGGCATCTCTTCTTCTCCCTCGGGGCAACAGGGCACTTTGTACTATCCAGTGACTCACATCTTAGTAGTAATACGCTATACTCAAACGTCATACTCCGTACTACTACTCTAAGGTCCGCGGCATCACTATCTGACAGAGTGCATGCTAAATTTCGAAACTCCATTTCTTGCACATCACATCAACAAATCTCATAGCTCATTGTGTGTGTGGCGCTCCTATAACGCTCTGTCCGTAATTGTCCATCATAGTCTCTGTATGTGTTGTACCAGTCCTACCCCTTTACTGCAGCTTTTACCATTCCCAAGTCTCTGATGCTGTCCATCTTCTTCCACGCGCTCTCTCTTGGCCCTAGGTCATCAGGGCAGTTTTGGTTGTCTCTTGAGTGCTGGTGCAGCGTCCGAGGAGTGGGCTCTCAGCCTAGGAGGCAGCGGGGTAGAGTTTGGGCCTTGTCACGAGGCTCTACCATCTCCCACCCTGAGGGTAGCATGGGACCCATCCACGTAACTGAGGGAAAGCCTTCAAAAAGGGTAACCCATTGTGTGGTTTACCTTGGCGATCGGTTGTCCCAGGTGATGCCACCATTTCTTCATCTGTGGTGAATCCGGATGATGTGAATGTCCACACTCACAGAGCAGGTTTAAATAGCAAAGCCGGGAATTGTCGGCAGTGCTCCTTTACTTGTGAAACTTATTTACAGTGCAAGCATAATACAATTCACGCCAGCAGGACAATTGGTGTAGAAATCACAAAGTGGTGCGACAGGGAGCAAATCACGGGTTATCTGTAGTTCTCCGTGCCCAGCACAAACACCGCCCTGGAGACTTGACAGCTCTTCTGGGAGTCTGGGCAGTCTTCCCTGGGGACTTGAAGCTCCTCTGGGAGTCTGGTTGGTCTCCCCTATAAACATTAAGCTCTTCTGGTACTCTGGGCGGTCTACCCTGGAGACTTGACAGCTCTTCTCGGAGATTGGGTGGTCTTCCCTGGGGACTTGAAACTCTTCTGGGAGACTGAGCGGTCTTCCCTGGGGACTTGAAGCTCTTCTGGGAGCATGGGGGTTCTCCCCTGGGGACTTGAAGCTCATCTGGATGGTCTACCCTTGAGAAGTAAAGCTCTTCTGGGAGTCTGGTAGTCTCCCCTGGGGACTTGAAGCTCTTCTGGTACACTGGGAGGTCTACCCTGGAGACTTGACAGCTCTTCTAGGAGACTGGGCAGTCTTTCCTTGAAACTTGAAGCTCCTCTGGGAGTCTGGGTAATCTCCCTTGGGGACTTGAAGCTCTTTTGGAAGTCTGGGCAGTCTCCACTGGGGACTTGAAGCTCTTCTAGTATTCTGGCGGTTTACCCTGGTGACTTGAAGCTCTTCTGGGAGATTGGGCGGTCTTTCCTGGGAACTTGAAGCTCTTCTGGAAGTCTGGGCTGTCTCCCCTAGAGACTTGATAGCTCTCCTGGGAGTCTGGGCGGTCTCGCTCATGAACTTGAAGCTCTTCTGGGCAGTCTGCCCTGCAGGCTTGACAGCTCTTCTGGGAGACTAGGCAGTCTTTCCTGGGGACTTGAAGCTCCTCTGGGAGTCTGGTTGGTCTCCCCTACAGACATGAAGCTCTTCTGGTACACTGGGCGGTCTGCCCTGGAGACTTGACAGCTCTTCTCGGAGACTGTGTGGTCTCCACTGGGGACTTGAAGCTCTTCTGGTACTCTGCCGGTCTACCCTGGTGACTTGACAGCTCTTCTGGGAGATTGTGCGGTCTTTCCTGCAAACTTTAAGCTCTAACTTGAAGCTCTTCTGGTACACTGGGCGGTCTGCCCTGGAGACTTGACAGCTCTTCTCGGAGACTGTGTGATCTCCACTGGGGACTTGAAGCTCTTCTGGTACTCTGCCGGTCTAACCTGGTTACTTGACAGCTGTTCTGGGAGATTGGGCGGTCTTTCCTGGGAACTTGAAGCTCTTCTGGGAGTCTGGGCGGTCTCCCTCATGAACTTGAAGCTCTTCTGGGCAGTCTGCCCTGCAGGCTTGACAGCTCTTCTGGGAGACTAGGCAGTCTTTCCTGGGGACTTGAAGCTCCTCTAGGAGTCTGGTTGGTCTCCCCTACAGACATGAAGCTCTTCTGGTACACTGCCGGTCTACCCTGTAGACTTGACTGCTCTTCTCGGAGACTGTGTGGTCTCCACTGGGGACTTGAAGCTCTTCTGGTACTCTGCCGGTCTACCCTGGTGACTTGACAGCTCTTCTGGGAGATTGTGCGGTCTTTCCTGCTAACTTGAAGCTCTTCTGGGAGTCTGGGCAGTCTCCTCTGGAAACCTGATGCTCTATTGGGGGTCTGCGCTGTCTTCCCTAGAGACTTGATAGCTCTTCTGGGAGTCTGGGTGGTCTTTCCTGGGAACTTGAAGCTCCTCTGGGAGTCTGTTTGGTCTCCCCAACAGACATGAAACTCTTCTGGTACTCTGGGCAGTCTACCTTGGAGACTTGACAGCTTTTCTCAGAGACTGGGTGGTCTCTCCTGGGGACTTGAAGCTCTTCTGGGAGTCTGGGCATTCTCCCTTATGAACTTGAAGCTCTTCTGGGTGATCCGCCCTGGAGACTTGACAGCTCTTCTGGGAGTCTGGGCAGTCTTCCCTTGGGGACTTGAAGCTCCTCTGGGAGTCTGGTTGGTCTCCCCTATAAACATGAAGCTCTTCTGGTACTCTGGGCGGTCTACCCTAGAGACTTGACAGCTCTTCTCGGAGATTGGGTGGTCTTCCCTGGGGACTTGAAACTCTTCTAGGAGACTGAGCGGTCTTCCCTGGGGACTTGAAGCTCTTCTGGGAGCATGGGGGGTCTCCCCTGGGGACTTGAAGCTCATCTGGATGGTCTACCCTTGAGAAGTAAAGCTCTTCTGGGAGTCTGGGTAGTCTCCCCTGGGGACTTGAAGCTCTTCTGGTACACTGGGAGGTCTACCCTGGAGACTTGACAGCTCTTCTAGGAGACTGGGCAGTCTTTCCTTGGAACTTGAAGCTCCTCTGGGAGTCTGGGTAATCTCCCTTGGGGACTTGAAGCTCTTTTGGAAGTCTGGGCAGTCTCCACTGGGGACTTGAAGCTCTTCTAGTACTCTGGCGGTTTACCCTGGTGACTTGAAGCTCTTCTGGGAGATTGGGCGGTCTTTCCTGGGAACTTGAAGCTCTTCTGGAAGTCTGGGCTGTCTCCCATAGAGACTTAATAGCTCTCCTGGGAGTCTGGGCGGTCTCGCTCATGAACTTGAAGCTCTTCTGGGCAATCTGCCCTGCAGGCTTGACAGCTCTTCTGGGAGACTAGGCAGTCTTTCCTGGGGACTTGAAGCTCCTCTGGGAGTCTGGTTGGTCTCCCCTACAGACATGAAGCTCTTCTGGTACACTGGGCGGTCTGCCCTGGAGACTTGACAGCTCTTCTCGGAGACTGTGTGGTCTCCACTGGGGACTTGAAGCTCTTCTGGTACTCTGCCGGTCTACCCTGGTGACTTGACAGCTCTTCTGGGAGATTGTGCAGTCTTTCCTGCAAACTTTAAGCTCTAACTTGAAGCTCTTCTGGTACACTGGGCGGTCTGCCCTGGAGACTTGACAGCTCTTCTCGGAGACTGTGTGATCTCCACTGGGGACTTGAAGCTCTTCTGGTACTCTGCCGGTCTAACTTGGTTACTTGACAGCTGTTCTGGGAGATTGGGCGGTCTTTCCTGGGAACTTGAAGCTCTTCTGGGAGTCTGGGCGGTCTCCCTCGTGAACTTGAAGCTCTTCTGGGCCGTCTGCCCTGCAGGCTTGACAGCTCTTCTGGGAGACTAGGCAGTCTTTCCTGGGGACTTGAAGCTCCTCTAGGAGTCTGGTTGGTCTCCCCTACAGACATGAAGCTCTTCTGGTACACTGCCGGTCTACCCTGTAGACTTGACTGCTCTTCTCGGAGACTGTGTGGTCTCCACTGGGGACTTGAAGCTCTTCTGGTACTCTGCCGGTCTACCCTGGTGACTTGACAGCTCTTCTGGGAGATTGTGCGGTCTTTCCTGCTAACTTGAAGCTCTTCTGGGAGTCTGGGCAGTCTCCTCTGGAAACCTGATGCTCTATTGGGGGTCTGCGCTGTCTTCCCTAGAGACTTGATAGCTCTTCTGGGAGTCTGGGTGGTCTTTCCTGGGAACTTGAAGCTCCTCTGGGAGTCTGTTTGGTCTCCCCAACAGACATGAAACTCTTCTGGTACTCTGGGCAGTCTACCTTGGAGACTTGACAGCTTTTCTCAGAGACTGGGTGGTCTCTCCTGGGGACTTGAAGCTCTTCTGGGAGTCTGGGCAGTCTCCCTTATGAACTTGAAGCTCTTCTGGGCGATCCGCCCTGGAGACTTGACAGCTCTTCTGGGAGTCTGGACAGTCTTCCCTTGGGGACTTGAAGCTCCTCTGGGAGTCTGGTTGGTCTCCCCTATAAACATGAAGCTCTTCTGGTACTCTGGGCGGTCTACCCTGGAGACTTGACAGCTCTTCTCGGAGCTGGGGACTTGAAACTCTTCTAGGAGACTGAGCGGTCTTCCCTGGGGACTTGAAGCTCATCTGGATGGTCTACCCTTGAGAAGTAAAGCTCTTCTGGGAGTCTGGGTAGTCTCCCCTGGGGACTTGAAGCTCTTCTGGTACACTGGGAGGTCTACCCTGGAGACTTGACAGCTCTTCTAGGAGACTGGGCAGTCTTTCCTTGGAACTTGAAGCTCCTCTGGGAGTCTGGGTAATCTCCCTTGGGGACTTGAAGCTCTTTTGGAAGTCTGGGCAGTCTCCACTGGGGACTTGAAGCTCTTCTAGTACTCTGGCGGTTTACCCTGGTGACTTGAAGCTCTTCTGGGAGATTGGGCGGTCTTTCCTGGGAACTTGAAGCTCTTCTGGAAGTCTGGGCTGTCTCCCATAGAGACTTAATAGCTCTCCTGGGAGTCTGGGCGGTCTCGCTCATGAACTTGAAGCTCTTCTGGGCAATCTGCCCTGCAGGCTTGACAGCTCTTCTGGGAGACTAGGCAGTCTTTCCTGGGGACTTGAAGCTCCTCTGGGAGTCTGGTTGGTCTCCCCTACAGACATGAAGCTCTTCTGGTACACTGGGCGGTCTGCCCTGGAGACTTGACAGCTCTTCTCGGAGACTGTGTGGTCTCCACTGGGGACTTGAAGCTCTTCTGGTACTCTGCCGGTCTACCCTGGTGACTTGACAGCTCTTCTGGGAGATTGTGCAGTCTTTCCTGCAAACTTTAAGCTCTAACTTGAAGCTCTTCTGGTACACTGGGCGGTCTGCCCTGGAGACTTGACAGCTCTTCTCGGAGACTGTGTGATCTCCACTGGGGACTTGAAGCTCTTCTGGTACTCTGCCGGTCTAACCTGGTTACTTGACAGCTGTTCTGGGAGACTAGGCAGTCTTTCCTGGGAACTTGAAGCTCTTCTGGGAGTCTGGGCGGTCTCCCTCATGAACTTGAAGCTCTTCTGGGCAGTCTGCCCTGCAGGCTTGACAGCTCTTCTGGGAGACTAGGCAGTCTTTCCTGGGGACTTGAAGCTCCTCTAGGAGTCTGGTTGGTCTCCCCTACAGACATGAAGCTCTTCTGGTACACTGCCGGTCTACCCTGTAGACTTGACTGCTCTTCTTGGAGACTGTGTGGTCTCCACTGGGGACTTGAAGCTCTTCTGGTACTCTGCCGGTCTACCCTGGTGACTTGACAGCTCTTCTGGGAGATTGTGCGGTCTTTCCTGCTAACTTGAAGCTCTTCTGGGAGTCTGGGCAGTCTCCTCTGGAAACCTGATGCTCTATTGGGGGTCTGCGCTGTCTTCCCTAGAGACTTGATAGCTCTTCTGGGAGTCTGGGTGGTCTTTCCTGGGAACTTGAAGCTCCTCTGGGAGTCTGTTTGGTCTCCCCAACAGACATGAAACTCTTCTGGTACTCTGGGCAGTCTACCTTGGAGACTTGACAGCTTTTCTCAGAGACTGGGTGGTCTCTCCTGGGGACTTGAAGCTCTTCTGGGAGTCTGGGCAGTCTCCCTTATGAACTTGAAGCTCTTCTGGGCGATCCGCCCTGGAGACTTGACAGCTCTTCTGGAAGACTGGGCAGTCTTCCCTTGGGGACTTGAAGCTCCTCTGGGAGTTTGGTTGGTCTCCACTACAGACATGAAGCTCTTCTGGTACTCTGGGCAGTCTACCCTGGAGAATTGACAGCTCTTCTCGGAGACTGGGTGGTCTCCACTGGGGACTTGAAGCTCTTCTGGGAGACTGAGTGGTCTCCCCTGGAAACTTAAAGCTCATCTGGGTGGTCTACCCTTGAGACATAAAGCTCTTCTTGGAGACTGGGCGGTCTCCCCTGGGGACTTGAAGTTCTTCTGGTACTCTGGGCGGTCTTTCCTGGGAACTTGAAGCTCTTCTGGGAGTCTGGGTGGTCTCCCCTGGGGACTTGAAGCTCTTCTGGGAGTCTAGGCAATTTACCCTTGAGACTTGAACCTCTGTGGCACCTCTTGCCATGGGCGGGTTTTGAATCAGGTAATTGGAGTGATTTTAATATTTAGGGACGCTATTATGAAGACTTAGCTAGCCATGACTAAGAACGCTTAAGTGCGTTTGAAACGCGTTGGAACTTTTCTTGAGTCCATGTAAACAAGTGAACTTTACCATGCTTTGAGAAGAAATGTTATAATAAAGAAGAATTTTGAGGAGTCATCACTGGAGCTGGAGGGTTTTGGTTTTTGAAGGGGGTCTAACCTGAAGATGTGACAGCACTTCCAAGAGTCTGGGCGGTCTACCCTGGAGACGTGACAGCTCTTCCAAGAGTCTGGGCGGGCTCCTCTGGAAACTTGAAGCTCTTCTGGGCGGTCTCCCCTGGAGTCTTGACAGCTCTTCTGGGAATCAGGGTGATCGCCCCTTTCTATGGGAGAGTTGGTAAATATACAGTGAACACGTTTTGCTCATCCTGATTCCGAGTCGTTAACAACCTCATTAAGTTGTTTATGTGCATTTTCTTAAAATAAGTAAAATGTGCGGTTTTTAAAAGAATTTTTATATTTTTTTCAATCCCCAGCAAATATTTCACATTCTCTTCCCAGATCCACATCAAACCGAGCATCTTCAAACAGGATAAAGTATGAAGATAATTTAGCGCATCATCTTTGATCTGAATCCCACTTGTCAATTAAACAGTTTTGACTGCGAGCCAGAAGAACTGATTCAAGCGAACCCAAGACAAGCTGAAATAACACAAGATGAAAAGCAGAAATTCTTGAATCTCTACAAGATCTTAGAAAACAGATTTCAATTATTTAGGATTAAAATGTATCATAATAAAATCTGAATCTTTTCCGATCTGCGCACATTATAGGTGGGTCTGCCTCGGGGAATCCCACCCTGGTGCTTTAATCATGTTAATATAGCGCCGTTTACCACATGTATAGAAGAGCCTGATCTGTAGGCATGCTATTGGCGTTGTGCTGAAACACCCTGGTTTGGTAGGGCAGCTCAATGCCATCAAAGTGAATGCAAGAAGGCTGCAATACCAAACCAGGCCACTGCAGAGCAGACAGCACTCTAAACATCCTTGCAATCAACTTCTCATAAACTGATCACAGCAGATCTCAAGAGGTAGATCCTTGCTGATCTGCTATCAGTAGTTAATGCGGGCCTTTGTGTGACAGAGTTACTGAGGATCACCTGTGTACCCCTTGGACAAACTCACTGATTTCCAGCTGTGTTATAAGCAGTGTGACCAGACAGTTTCTCTATATATATCGTATGTCCTGCTTGATGGCACTTAAGATCTGTCCTGGCATCAGCTTCTGGCAGACGTGGGCAGTGGTGGTTTCAATCCTGTCCTCATTTTTTGAAATTAATTGTATCTATGTCTTAAAGACTTGTATACAATTGAGTATGACAATAGGACTGCAGTAGGCAGAGAGCTTCCTGCTCCACCATCCAGTGCATTATGTGTTACACAGATGGTGCAATAATGTCATCAAATCGCCTGCGTCATTCCACATAATCCTGGCCAGAAGATGCCATAAGTATGTCATGGGGGTATAGTTTTATTGCTGGGGCACAATGTGGCTTATATATGACTCAGGAGGCACATTGGGGACGTATTAATAACTCAGTGGATATAGTGGGGCCTATAAACGACTCAGGGGTCACAAGAGGGACTTTTTAACGATTCAGTGGGCACAGTAGAACTTATAAAAGACTCAGAGGGTATAGTGAGACCTTATTAATTGCTTGAGGAACAGTGTGGCCAATAAATGACTCAGCGGCACAGGAGGGACTTATTAATGACTTAGTGGGCACAGTGGAGCCTATAAATAACCCAGGGGATACAGTGGGGCTTAAAAATAACTCAGGGGGCACAGAGATGAGTTACGATTCAGGGGGCACATTGGAGCCTATAAATGACTAAGGAGGCACTGTGGGGCCTATAAATGACTAAGGGAGTACAGTGTGGCCTATAAATGACTAAGGGGCACAGCGGGACCAATAAATGACTAAGGGAGTACAGTGGGACCTATATATGACTAAGGGAGTACAGTGGGGCCTGTAAATGACTAAAGGGCACAGTAGGGCCTATAAATGACTAAGGGGCACAGTGGGGCCAATAAATGACTCTGGGGCACAGGAGGGACTTATTAATGACTCACTGGGCACAGCAGGGCCTATAAATGAGTCATGGGGCACAGTAGAGCCGACAACTAATTAGGGGGAACCTTTGTGACTCTGTCACCCAAAGGCTCATGTAAACCTGAGGCTGACCCTGCTTAGGACTGTTGAGTCTACAAACATGTACTGCCATTGCACAACTTAATGTATTCTTCTGGACTACTATTTTTGTTCAATGGTTGCTATTACAGTTATAGCCCCAATATGGGCTATAGACCAGCTGATGCTAGTGCCACTCCTACCCCCAGTACTCGGGGCACATGCCAGTCTACATACCCCAGGTACATTCTTCCTATCTAGCTGGGTTTCTGGTCTTTGAGGTTTTGACTTCAAGGATTTTTAGGGTTCTTCTCTTCTATATTTTGCGTTGGCGTGAAACATTCATGACTATAAACATGTGGGTGATGTATAAAGCAGCCGCCCCCGGCTAAGTATCAATCTATGACATGCAGATCTTCATCAGATAAGACTGTTCTTTACACACATTCCTTACATTGATCACTCCGGGTTGCCTGGAGGGACAACGCTGGTATTTTTATGGTGAGAGTCAGACAGTGATGGGTTAATTATAAATAATACGGGAATGTGAAAAATGTAAAAACAGAAGTCCGGCTTTGTATAATGCAAAAATACAGCAGCTGCAGCCTGACATTGTGCTGCGATATACAACGTGTAGTGCAGGTTTAATTCGAATTTTTGCCATTGAGCTTAAGGCCTCTTTCACGCGGTGACAGCGATATCGCATCTGTGTACTGTGCAATATCGCTGCGTTTTCTCGCGGGAATATCGCGATTTTGCGTCACTACAAAGTCACGCGTCTGATCGGCTCTGATTGGTTCTCGAGCACTGCGGCTCAGCCAATCACTGCAGTGCTCCATGAACCAATCACAGCCATCATGCATTGAATGGCTGTGATTGGTTCATTACCAGCGCTTGAACCAGCGCTTCCTGGAGGCTGGGATTTTGAACCTCCAAACCAGGAAGCGCTGACTGAAAACCACAAGCAAGTCTGCCGCAGCTGCTGAGGAGACGTGCCGCGGAGCCGGCAGCGCCTGTTGGCTAATGTACTGTGTTTTGCTTTTTTTAATGCAGATAGGTCTTATTTTAGGGCTTTTACAGCAGGATTTCCTACTGTAAAAGTTTTATCGCACAAAAACTGCAGTTGGTTTGGAGTAGTGGGCATTACAGGGGTATTGTAACTTAGAGGGGCACAGAGGGCACATGATTACTTCCCTGGGAGCATAGAGTGAGCCCAGTTACTCTGGTGGAGGCACACAGGGGGCTCTATTACTTTGTGAGGGTACAGAGGGGGTCTAGGGGAAAGGGACTTGCTATTTGTAGAGCACCAACTTATTTCGCAGTGCTTTCAAGTAATTGGGCCTAGATGGGCACTACTGCTTTGTGGGTGCGCAGAAGAAGAATTATTAGTTTGTGGGGGCATAGAGGGGCACTATTAGTTTGCAGTGGAACAGAGGGAGTTCTGTTACTTTGTGGGGGCACAGAGGGAACACTATCACTTTGTATGAGAACAGTGGGAACACTATTAGTTTGTGGGGGCACAGAGGGAGCCCTATTTGTTCATGGGAGCATAAATGTGCACTGGTATTTTGTGCAGCACTATTACTTTGGGGGCATAGAGGGAGTACTATTATTTTGGGGGCTCAAAAGGGGTATAATTAGTTTTCCAGAGTACAAAGTGGGCATTATTACCTTGTGGGATGGCACAAAGGGGAATTTTTACTGTGGGGGGGGGGGGGGGGGGGGCAAAAAGGAAGCCACTAGCACTATGGGGCACAAAGGAGACATTATGGTTAAATTACTGTATGCAGACACTATTACTTTATGGGGCACAAAAAAGGCACTAGTACTGTAAGGGGCACAAAAGGGGGCACTATTTATATGCAGTAGGCAATGAAAGGGTTATTAGGGATAGCGGCACAATGGGGTGAATGTACAAAGACTAATTGTGTCAACACAAAACCTTCATGGAGGTCTGGGCTGAGGTAGAGAAAAAAATTTAAAATGGACATCACCAATCAGAGAAGACGCCAGCCATGGTCTCTTCATGCCCATATGGACATGACTTTGATTGGCGTGGAGCTGTTTTTGTCTATCTGTTGCTTTATTACATCATTATGCTCTATGATTATCCTGAGTGCATAAGCTGGAAGAAGAGGATGTTGTGATATGGAAATGCGGCTTAGGATAGCAAACCGTGAAGACATAAGTCTCTTCTCATGGTGAATTCCGACAGGAATACCACTGCAGCAACCTGACACTTCCCTGTAAAGGAGAGAACATGTGAGCTCGGCGTCTGGCGTTTACACAGCGAACATGTGGAATCGGTTAACAACTTGGAAAAATGTGGAGGTGTTACACAAAGGAACATTTTGCTGTCTTGCAGCATCTCAGCTATTGTTAGTGCAGGGCAGATGAGGATACACAAAAGGAGATGTTCAGCTCTTAGTTGGCACCAGCGCCCGTCCTGTGGTTTAGTACAAAGCCCATGGCACATAAACTCACAAGTTAGGAGTGCAGCACTGTGGATCTTGGTTTGCATCCAACCAGGACAACATCCGTGTGGAGTTTTCTAGTTCTCCCTACAATATGTTTTTGTGGGTTTCCCGAGGCGCTCCGGTCTCCTCACATTCTGTGTGTTTATCACGTTTGTAAGACTATGTTCGGTATATGTGCTGAGAAAGCTCCCAATGCATACACCAAAAATATCCATACGGCCTCATTCACACAGCATATGCTAGCAGGCTGTCCTTTGGCATCTACCTTTTTATGTATACAGGCCACATGCGCATCTATGCGTTTCCATGGTAACAGACAACAAACAACCCCTGTGTAGTCTAATACTGCTGTCATAATTCCTGTATAAAGATATTGCAAAGGAGCACCTAAACTGGGTGGTCTACAGTCTGGCCGTTGGGTGCCGTCCGAGGACCCAACAGTTGAGGTGACATACAGACCCTCAATTCAGACCTTACAGATGTACATACGGGTTCAGCAGTAAATCCTCAGATGAAATGGATACTCTGTTGATGTCTTTACTAAATTGATCATCTGAGAGACCTATGCTAAAGGGCCTTTTACATGGGCCATTGATCGTGAACTAATGTTTGCTCTGATTATCGCCCTACGCATCCCAGTTTGCGGCTGCGGCCACCAGCTTACCGCCCTTGTGGCCAGGGCATGCTTCCAGTGCTTCTTCTAACCAGACAGCGTCTGCTCACTCACTGAAGGTAGCCTAAAGGGTGTGTGCACACGTGGCAATTCTCTTAAAGGGCCAGTGTGCAGCTTACTACTTTCTCCCTTGCCAATCATCTGCTATCTCTGGCTATATCAGGCATTCTCTCCCTATTGGGTGTGCCTGAGATTGTGTTTTTTTGGTCCTGCTTAAGGTAGTTATGTAAGTGTGTTCCGATTCTCCAATTTCTGACTTTGGCTATTCCTGACTATATTCCTGCCTCAGCTCCTGACCACAACTTATTATATTGACTGTGCTTCTCATCTGCCCCTTGCCCTGACTATGGCCTATTATACCGTGCTGAACCTATTATGTGTGTCCCGACCTCCAACTTGATCTACATTCTAAAGTTGTGCTGCCTCGCCTGACCCAGGTTGTCTGACTACCCCTCCGTTCACTTCATCAGATACCATGCTTTGGTCTATAGTAGGGTCAGCTGCCACATAACTGGGACTACTTCCTGGGGACCCGGCTGTGAAGTCCATATACCGATCAGTGGGTTAAGGGGTGAAGACCAGGGTACCTCAGTTATTGCCTTTGAAGTTAGACCAATAATCTTGGTTTCCCAAGTATTACTTAGAACATAGAAGCTAACGTGAAGCTCCTGGACCCCATACAAAATCTGTAATAAAGATCCCCTACCTACCACATGCCATTTATACTAGTACCTTCCTACACTATCGTTCAAAAGTTTTACAACACTTCAATTTTTCCAGTTATTTTTGACAGTAAGAAAGTTCAAGTCCAGCAAATAATGTGAAATGGTTTAAAAGTAAATAAAAAACATAAAAATATGATGAAATTTTAACCTGAAAAGCAACAATAGTCTGAATTTATGATTTTACTTAAATTCCTTGTTTTTTAGAGAACACATCAAGGGTGGCTGCACTGCAGCACAGAAGAAATTGATGGTTTGAAATTGGATGCAAACTATTCCTACAGGTGTCTTAATTTTTGTAAATTACTTTCAAACCCTCTGATTCTATGTAACCAGTGTTGGAACAAATTGCATTACCACACTATTTAGGGCAAGATTTGCACTGTTTTGCTCTTCAGGACGGAGCACATTGCTATCATAATGGCAAGACAAAGGCAAATAAAGGAAGAAGGCAGACAATTATAATGCTTGGAAGTGTAGGTCGGTCCTACAGAGAAATTGCCAAGAAAGTCAAGATGACAGTCAGCACAGTTACCTATATCATCAAAAGGCACTTGGAAACTGGAAGAAACTCTGATAGGAAGAGGTCTGGCAGTCCAAAGGCCACTGCAAAATCAGATGACAAGTGCTTGAGAGTCAACAGTTTGTGTGATCGGTGGCTCAAAGCACCAAATCTCCAAGCACAGCTTAATGAAGTAAAAAACAAACAAGCTTTTTAGTTGGTGAAAGGATGGTTCCTGAGTGTGTAACACCAACTGTCAAACATGGAGGAGAAAGCGTGATGGTCTGGGGCTCTTTCACTGGTTCCAGAGTTGTAATTTGCACAGGGTGATTGGTACACTGGGCAAAAAGGGCTACCATAGCATTTTGATATGCTTTGCAATACCCTCTGGTGCACGCCTAGTTGGTCAGGGGTTCCTATTACAGCAAGACAATGATCCAAAACATACTTTTGCTTATTTTTTGCCTTCCTCTGGCCCACAAGGAGGATTTAAACAGGCTGAACTAGATGGACATTGTCTTCATTAAGCCTAACATACTATGTTAATATGTTACTTCTAGGTTATATAATATATATACTTACGAAGACAAGAAGAAGTTGGAAGGCTTCATAGAATGCAATGGCCTGCGCAGTTTCCAGACATAAACCCCGTTGAGCATATTTGGAATTCACTGGACAAAAGGGTGAAAGCAAAGCAACATATAAGTGCAGCACATTTGTGGGAACTTCTGCAACAATGTTGGGAAATCATTTCTGAACCATAACTGAATGCAATTGTAGAAAGAATGACTCGATGGTGCAAAGCTGTTATATCAGCTGGGGAGGGGTCGTCTGGGAAGAGTCAAAAATTTGGATTTAATTGGGTTAAACAAAGTTAATCCATTATTTTTATTCATCTTAACTTTTTTATTTGTTCTCTATTTGCACTTCAGGATCAAGGTGTGAAGGCCACATCACCACCCCCTGTAGCTAAGGACCTCTTTGGATAGGGAGACATTGTTGAACTCCAACTCAGCCAACCTTTCCTGAGGACATCTAGATTGGTTTCCATCTCCAATAATTCCTAATTTATGGTCCAACAGAAATGAAATATATTGTTATGTGCTTATAGGAACACTAAAACAAACCCATAGAAACCTCGGCAGCTGTTGTTTGAGAAATCACGCCAATAAAACGCACATTCCTTATCTCCTGAGAGATTTCTGAGAAATACACTTTTTCTGCTTCTGAGCCAAAATAGCAGAAAGGAATTATTTTGTCTCAATGGAAGACTGTGGGAAATCTTCCCGGTGAACAAATAAAGTAGGAGAGGTTGAGGGCAACAAAAACACAAAGCATAGTCCTTCAGATGCGAACACGATAAGGAGGAGCCCACAGAAATACTCTCATCACATTGTCATGCGTCTCCATTAGGCTGAAGAAGAGGCACACATGATG
This sequence comes from Eleutherodactylus coqui, assembly GCF_035609145.1. NCBI lineage: Eukaryota > Metazoa > Chordata > Amphibia > Anura > Eleutherodactylidae > Eleutherodactylus > Eleutherodactylus coqui. Next base: position 308,816,858 of record NC_089839.1, read on the forward strand.
TTTGGAGATATTGTTTGAGGACGGCGGATTCGAGGTCGGCATATTTTACTATGCGATGCAAAGAAAAGTTACTGAACATCCTAAAAGTTTACGGAGGAATCCAAACTTTTGGACAAGTACTTACATGTAGGACAGGCAGGCATGATTAGATTCAGCACAAACAGGGGCTCGTGCTGGAAATAGTTGAAATCCCAAGATCTGCAAAGAATTTCCATGGTCATTTTGGGTCAAGGAAGTTGAGTTTGTACATGCCGGAAACTGCAGAGACATGGGATACTAGGCTTACCCAACATGACCTGATCACCGTGTACATCTATTGCACTGGTATTCACCCATGCGCTGGCAGCTGCTGAACACAAAAATGATCAGTTTATCAAGATTAAGGAGGTGGCTGATGAGCCAAACCCTTCATCAAAAATGACCCTCCAGTTTCCGGACAACATTCTGTCTCAGGTCCTGGTGGGGGTGGGGGGGTTATATTACCTACAGTTATTCTACTCTTCTGCCCCTTCAAACCATTGGTTTCAGGTTCTATTTAATCCCCACAGTGCATTGTAGTGTTAGACTACCACTGCTCTATACCTGCTCTCTCATTGGCCGGAGCTGCACATGTGAGCCACATTGGCCTATCAGAGAGAAGTGCACAGTGTAGATTACTTAGATGGAAAAGTCATCTTGGATGACTGAAAACGGGACTCGAAACTAGCGGATCAGAGGGGCAGCATAGAAAAAGTGTCGGTAATATACAGTACCCTCTCCTTCTCTGGTCTCGACACACAATTTGGTTCTGAAACTGGAGGGGCACTTTAAGATGAAGACCTTTTGGAATTCTGGAGTCTTTCCTTTCTTCAAAGTTTGTTAACTTCTTTAGGTGAAATTTAGAAGTCATAAGCAAGTTGTGCTGGGGCAACTCAGTGACAAAATAAATTGGACAGTACACTGATGCGATTTTCACAGACCCCATTCACTGCAGGCCCTGCTGTTGTCTGTGAAGATTCCAAAATAAAGTCAGACCCCAGTCTTGAGAACCAAAAATGACCTCATGTTTCATACCCAGCGGCTACCAGCTTTTTAGCTGACAGCTGCCGGTAACTGCCGTGATCAGAGATCGCTCTGATCATCGCACTTAACTGTTAGGTGCCACAATCAAAGCTGATTGTGCATCTAAACAGTTAGCGGGGAGTAGTGGACACCCCTTCCTGCACCCACCACAGCATGAACGGAGGTTGTCAATGGGCTAGTGTGATAGCCTGGAGCCTATTGAAGCCTTCAAGCGTTATCACGCATAGATGCATATCAAGTCCTCCCTCAGGGCTTTTACCCACTAGCGGGTTTTTTTCGCTGCGAATTTGCTGCATTTTTTCCAGTTGTCAATGTGGCTTTCTAATGTTAAAACCGCATCGCACAAAAATCGCAGCAACGCAAACTTGCGATTTTTGTGCGATGCAATTTTAACATTAGAAAGCCCCATTGACATTTGGAAAAAAAAGGCAGCGAATTCGCAGCGAAAAAAAACGCTAGCCGGTAAAAGCCCTAAGGCAGGACTTGAAACATCCAAATCACTATATGCTGCAATACTAAAGTATTGCAGTATATAGTACAAAATACATAAATAAAAGTGTAAAAAAAAATTTAACGTTTTTTAACATTTAAAAAAAAATTAAAAAATATTAAAAGTTAAAAAAAAAATTTCTCTCAATTCTCCTATTAAAAAAAGTAAACAATTAAAAGCTCCTCACATATTTGGTATCGCCAGGTACATAAAAGTCCAAACTATTAAAATATCACAACATTCATCCAACACAGTGAAGGTTGGAAAATAGTCAGAATGCCAGAATTGGAACAAAAAGATGTATGCAGCCCTAAATTGTAATAATAAAAACTACAGCTCATTCCTCAAAACACGAGCGCCCATAGCCCAATTAACGAAAAGATTAAAAAGGGGTCTCAGAATACGGCGATAGAAGACAATTCTTGTTGAAGAAAAAAATGTTACTTACTTTTTAAAAATAGAAAAACATTTTAAAAACTCTATAAATCTGGAATCACCGTAATCGTACTGACCCGCAGAACGGATCTCATGCGTCATCTTTACTGCGCTGCGAATGCTGTAAAAACTAAACCCACCAAAAATGGTGCAATTGGATTTCTTTTTCATTTCTACCCACTTAAAAATGTTTGAAAGTTTTTTCGTACATGATACGGTACATTACATGGTGCTATCAAAAGATGCAACTGGTTATATAGACTAAACTGGAGTAACCAATGCCAGTCAGCTGCTGCAAAGGCAAATAAGGTCTTGGGGTGCATTAAAAGAGGTATAGGGGCGAAGGATGAGAACGTTATCCTTCCATTATATAAGGCACTTGTCAGGCCTCACATGGAATACTGCGTACAGTTCTGGTCACCGGTGCTCAGGAAAGGTGTTACAGTGCTGGAGGGGGTTCAAAGAAGATTGACTAAACTAATACATGGAATGACGGGACTGGAATACCCAGAGAGGCACCAAAACTGGCATTATTCACCCTGGAAAATAGACGGCTAAGGGGCGACCAAATAACCATGTATAAATCCATGAGGGGACGATACAAGGATCTCTGCCATGATCTGTTTATACCCAGGACTGCGACGGTAGCGAGAGGGCATCCGCTACGGCTAGAAGAAAGCAGGTTTCATCACCAACACAGAAAAGGGTTCTTTACTGTAAGAGCAGTGAGACTGTGGAACTCTCTGCCTGAGGACGTGGTGATGGCAAAATCCATACAGGAGTTTAAAAGGGGACTTGATGTCTTTCTGGAGCGGTAGGACATTATAGGATATAAATCTTAGGTTATTTGTTAATCCGGGTATACAGGCAGGTAGGAACTATTAGGGTTGATCCAGGGAACAGTCTGATTGCCATTAGGGAGTCAGGAAGGAATTTTTTGCCCAAAAGGGCTAATTGGCTTCTGCTCTTGGGGTTTTTTGCCTTCCTCTGGATCAACAACACAGGAGGATAAACAGGCTGGACTAGATGGACATTGTCTTCATTCAGCCTTACGAACTATGTTACTATGTCCTGCGAAGAGACCAAGCCATGGCAACATGAAAAAATTATGGCTCTCGGAACTTGGGAACGAAAAAAACAAAATAAAGTGATAATTCCTCAGTCCTAAAGTGGTTAAACAAAGAGCGCCTCCCGTTGTTTATCGGACGTCTTGAATCTCCCTGGACACGTGAGCAATAATGAAGTACTTGCTTAGATACTATGTGTCAACACTTATGGCAGCCTGAGGCGTGGGGTGACGTCTGAGCTGCCAGCAACCGACCCTGTGACAACAAGTGCAATCTGATACAAGTAGTACAATATAGAGAATGATCGGGAACACAACGGGAAGAGAAGTCGTACCGTGCAGTAAACCTTTAGAAAGACTCCTCGGGAAATGTGAAGTATCTAGAAGGACACTTGAGGTCTGGAACCAATGGCGGCGGTGACTTTATACTTCTCCAGCGCTTTTTTTTTTAGCTTGTTATCTCAAGCTGTTAACACAAAGTAGTCATCAGTGTCAGCAGCGAGCAGCCCAGACGCAGGCGGCTCCCGGCATAGGCCCTCTTTATGTTCTCCAGGTGGAATTTTAATAGTCCTCAACATAACCGCGCAGTAAAAACCAATAAAGGGGAAACGTCCGTCTTGTTCCGATTATTTAGAAAGTCTGATCTGAATATAAACCTCCACTGAACCGCGCTTTACTGCTGACATCTAGAAAACCTACCGGCTGAATTTTCCGATGCGGCTCAGCTTTCTGCTGCACAGACGTTTATAGTCCAGAAAAAATAAAACCGCGGAGCGCGCTGAGCACACGGATTATTAGTATAATTTTTTTTTACGTTTTGGATTCACATCGCAGTTGGCTAAAAATAACTTGTTCCGCGCAATTCATATCCAATTAGTCATAGAGACCTGATAGCTCAGCAGAAAGGAACAATGGGGAGTCTGGTTGTATGCGATATATGACGGTTGTACAAAGTAATGCTAAAGAGGTCAGAACTACAGATGAGCGAACCTACTCGTTTCAAGTAATTACTCGATCGAGCACCGCGATTTTCGAGTACTTCCGTACTCGGGTGAAAAGATTCGGGGGGCGCCGGGGGGAGGCGTGGCGGAGTGGGGGGTAGCAGCGGGGAACAGGGGGGAGCCCTCTCTCTCTCCCTCTCCCCCCCACTTCCCGCTGCAACCCCCCCACTCACCCACGGCGCCCCCCGAATCTTTTCGCCCGAGTACGGAAGTACTCAAAAATCGCGGTGCTCGGGCGAAAAAGGGGCGTGGCCGAGTAGGTTCGCTCATCTCTAGTCAGAACGGATTTATTAAACGAAACGGGTTGTTCAAATTGCACACGATGATAGAGAAAATCTTCTATTATACCAAATGGGTCAAACTCAAGGAATCTGGTCCGTCACGTCATTTTATGTGGCCCTCGACAAGGTCCGGATGCAGAAGGATCGGTGCTCCACTTTCTCCAGAGGACGCAGCTAGCACTTGGCAGAGAGGGCGGCGCCAGAATAGGAGGTGGGTGCCTACTTGGATTCTGAGCTCCGGCGCACCTCCAAACCGCTCCGTTCAGCACGTTACAGGTGGTGGCACAGCTCTGATAGCCCTACCCGGCACCCGCGGTGGTCCCGGCCTTTGTTGTGACAGATCATGTCACAGGAAATCATGTGATCACTGCAGCCAATGAGAGGCTGCAGTGTCACGTTACTGAACTCTTCTCATTGGCTGCAATAGTCACCTGATTTCCTATGACATCATCTGTCACAACAATACCTGGGACCGCAGTGGGGCTGCAGCGCTGGATCCCGGCAGCAGTGGAGGGGTAAGTATAATTCAGTTTATTGTGTTTCTATAGGCAGCCCTATTGAAGTGGGGTGGTCCGGTAACTGGACAGCCCCTTAAATAATAAACTTCTTACCCCTTTTGTATTACTAAATACAAAAAACTCTAAACATGGTTTATCTTTTCTTCATGGAGAAGACTCTGGCTTCGCCTCATCCTCCCAGTCATTGAGAGGTCAGACATTCACTTGCAGGAAAGCTGCTTTCTAATAGGTGGCGCTGTAGAGGTATTCTTCCATCTTGTCATTTGCATAATTTTCCCAGAAGAGCATGCATGGCCTTATAAGTCTCCTCTCACCTTTTAGGTGCTCTACACAAGGAGAAATTATACCCTTCCTGAGGTACAACCCTCATATGTTGATAGAGAACAGAAAGCCCATCGGCTCCTGTAATCTGTAGGGCCTTCTTATCTCCATGTAATGCCGTATAACTGATGCTGTACTCGTTGTTGAAGTTGATCACATATGGCCCTATTTTACCACTCATCGACCCACAGAGGGGCAACTAATAAGAATTCGCCCCTGCTGGGCAGAAAGGGTAGCCATTGATTCAGTAAGTCCAGTGGGTCAGAGAGGACGCATCAGGTGATCTCCAAGCCAAAAACACAATTTTCCTATCACGGAATTGCACAAAAATGGAAGAAAAGCCTTTGCTAAGTTCTGTGAACTCTTTGTAGACACATTTGAGGGGATGAAAATCTAAACCCTCGGGAATACAAAAAGGGTGGATAGAAAAGGAAGAACATTGGTGCCACCTAATTGTACTCAGGCTATGTTTATGAAGGGGATGGCTGAGGTGGTGGTTGGGGTATGTCCTTTGCCACCAGGGGAGCCGAAGGCACTGGCGTTATGACTTGTGTCACAGCGGGCGCTAAGGGAGAAGCTTCAGTCTGACACGAGTTGAACTTTCTTGGCGTTATGTTTCCCTTCTACGCAGTAAGAAGGAGGTACGATATCAAAGACTCAAGGCCAGGATCCGGCCACCTCAAGTCCATCAGAGGCAGATGGCGGGTCTTGCTAAAGTGGTCCCATGACAGAATGGGTGGGCGACAAGTCCATGCATATGCTTTTAGCTTTTACATCAGGATCGGACCGGATGTTCTGCTCCGACCCCTGTGCAGCGGCCAGCTGCAGACGCAGCTCTCATTGAAGTCAATAGGGCCCTAGCCTGTGATTACGAGCGCCAGCCACTACACTGAGGTCGGAGTAGTGCCTTCGCTCCCATCCCATTGGGAGCTGCCTGGATAACCCCTTTACTATAACTGGCGGATGACAAACTCCATGAAGAAACTTATGCTGAAGTAATAAATCTCCGGCACAAACCATTGTGGTAATGAAGGAGTCAACTGCTAAAGCGGCCCACACACCTTCAACACAGCATCATTCATCCGGCAGCTGTTTCCCCGGCTGTCCCATACACGTGGATGAGCCAAACGTCCATGTGTCTAGGGAGATAAGCTGCAGCCAGACAACTTTGATGTTGGCTTATCTCCCTGGGAACAAAAGGTTTGGACGATGAAATTCAACATCTCAGATCCGTCTTTCTTCTGACATCATCTGTTGGGGATAAGTTGAGCCGCCCCCAAACACATCAGTCCTCCGGCCCTGCCAGAAGTGAGTAAATTAAACTTTGGCTTAAGATGAGCATCAGAAGGGGAGCCAAGGGGCTCACGAAAAGTGTGTCCAGCCCAAAACACTCCTTCAATCCGATTTTGCAAATGGGACTGAATGGGGTGAAGACATGAGGGGCTCCGAGATTCACCTGAATATAGACTGAGCCCACAGAAAGGAGAGAAGGAACTGGGTCCAAATCCTAATATACACTGACAGGCCCCTTTATTAGAGCCACCGGCCCCCTTACGATTGGCGCTCCCCATTATGGAAATTCTGCCCGTGACCCCGGAGCATAAAATCACGTGACAAGTTTTCAGTGGATCAGTTTCAGTGTGAATCCACATTAGATGGGAAAATCCAGCGATTGGAGCGACTTCCAACGAGGGCCGGTCATCGGTGCTAGACTAGCTGGGGTCTCACTGCCAACCGTGGGGGGTTTGCTTGTGTAATGGTGTGGAGAGCATACCGAGAATGGCGCGATTGAGGGGAACATCCATCGAAAGGGGATCCTGTGGACGGAAGCAACTCATCCCTGAAAGGGGTCGGAGGAGGATGTCAGGAATCGCTCTAACCCACAGTCAGCTGAATACAATGCTGGAGCTCCAACTAACGTGTCCGAACGCACAATTCGCCATTCCTCCGCACGGACGGGCTATAACAACAGTTGACCAGTTCCAGAACCATTGTTTCTAAAAGAAACAGAAAGACAAGACTCCAGCGGGCAAAAGAGCGCAAAACTTGTATCACTGAGCAGCGGAAAATCGTCTCCTGGTCAGATGGATCCAGATTTGTTGCCCCGTGCTGATGGGAGGTCAGAATTTGGCGCAAGCAGCATGAATCGCTGACCCCTTCCTGTCAGCCGGTCAGAACATATCAGCACCTCCATCTAATCTGCAGCAACTAAAAGAAGCTTCCTGTCCGCAGGGGCCGATATTCCTGCAGAACCATGTCATCACGTTGAACAGGGGTGTAGACTCATTTTCACCGAGGGCCACGTCAGCACAATAGTTGCCTTCAAAGCACCGTTTATAAGAGCTCATTGATTTACATTGGGGTATTCAGACATATGTTTTTCATTGTGTCTTATTTTGGTCCGTATTATGGACTGAAATTGCCCCTTTAAGTCAGTGAATGGTGTGTATATGCAGTGAACATATGTGATACATGTGTATTTACTGCATATTTCTGTATGAAGACAGGAGCATCTATGGGACCTACTTGAGCCCTAAATGTAACTCCTCCTTACACGGTGGTGGCGCTCTCTGCACTATGATGGGGTTTCTCCCCTTCCACCTCTTTAGCATGGAGCTTTCTACCTTGGCGGGTGGCTAGTGTGGCAGGTAGGGGGCGGAGCTGTGCCGTCACCTGTGATCTGCTGAACAGAGTAGTGTGGAGGTGCACTGTAGCTCAGATTCCAAGATGGCAGCCACTCGCAGTGCCGGCGCCACCCCTTTGCCAAGCGCTGACTGCGTCCTCCAGGGAAAGTGGAGAGCCGTTCCTTCTGCGCCCGGACCTCGCAGGCTATATCCAATGACATGGAGGGTCGGATTCGGTCTGCAGTCTTGAGTTTGATACATGCAGTAGAGCAATCTCATTAGTAGGAGCAGCAGACATGACGTCCTCTGATGAGAAGCACCAGCATACAGATTTAGGGCAACAAGTCCTTCATTTAAGCTAATGATAACGAGTAGAATCTAATCAGCGCTTTCCGGCTCTTACAAGAGGACCGGCTGTTTGGGCAGTCAGTTGGGCTTAACGACGTGATCTGGTCTACAGCCTCAGAAATCAGCTTCTTTAATGGCTGATTGGAACCTCGTGTCTCCTCAGCTCTTCGCACGTAATCTTCCAATTACTGTTTCATCACCACATTTCCATGACACGTGGATCGGGTGTCCTGCCAGAAGACTGCAAACGGCTGATACAGAATTCAATTACCGGATGCAGAAACCGTCTTTTGTGTTGTACTGGCAACTAGGAGGATGTGGATGGAGTCAACGGGTGAGCGACTAGCAGCGGCCACGATTCTGGGTCCACCTTATTGCTTTATTGTCCTTTTGACCATTGTCTTTGCTGACATTTACAATATCACTTAGTCAACATAGTACCACGTCTCCCCGAAAATAAGCCCTAGCTACACTACATGAGAAAAAAGAAACCAATACTTACCTAGTAGGAGCCGTATATCTGGTTCATCGAGCTCCAAGGTGATTGGCTGAGCTGAGAACCAATCAGAGCAATCGCTTGCTGGAGGCGGGGTTTACAAACCCCTTTACCAGCAAGCGATCGTCTGTCAGCACTGAGAACTGCAAGAAACTGCAGGCTAATTTCAATGAGAGCTGCGCTAGTAATTGTGAGTGCTTGCTGCCACACAGCGTCGGAGCAGGGCTTCCACTTTGACCCCGGTGTATTCCAACGGGTGCTGCCTGGATAACTGCTGAAGGCTGCATGCACACGCATGCGGAATCTGGCCCTGGCAGCAGTGGCGTCTGTATGTACCTGCTTTTGCTTTCTTCCTTCTGTACTGTGGACGGTCCGCACGGCTCGCCGTCGGACATGCGAAGCACAGATTTTTTTTTTTAAACTCCTATTTTTCCTGTGGAATCTGCAGCCTGCAGGTCTGACAGCTTCCATTGACTTTAATGGAAGCCGTCCGTGCGGGAACTGCAGGTAAATGGAGCATGGGTAGTGGCCCGAAACACCTATTTCTGGCCCCTCCATAAATGTCATACATGTCATGTCTTTTATGTGGATGCACTGTGCAAAGTGTCTTGTCTGCTGTTATGTGTATTACACAGCTGCAGCATGTGAGAGGTTAATGTCTGAAAGTGGCTGGGATATGTCTGGAAAATGTATCAATGTCTGTCTAGGCATGTGATGTCTGTACCCTATAAATGTGAGTGATTGGGGTGTGGTAGTGAGTTCCTGATCTTCTACGGTTGAGAGTGGAGTGCCGGCCCCATGGGGGTACCTTCAACTCTCATGTGGTGAATTGATGGAGGAAGAGGAATGGTATCCTGAGTCCTTCCATGCCAGGAGCCACCTCTGAAGAGAGAAGTCCGCCGTGCAGAGCCGTCTACTAGAGTGCAGAGAGTCAGTGGAGTGTTCCCCCCTCCGGAGTGTTCCCTGTCCAGGAGCGAATCGCCGTAGATAACTGAGACTGCAGGCCCGGTATCATCCTGAGTTCTCCTCCCTGACCTAGCATTAGCAACTTGTCTTTCCTAAAGCGCTGCGAAATAAGTTGGCGCTATACAAATAAAGATAATTATTATTTATATATTATTATTTCCTGCACATGCAAGTTAATTGTATTCTGCTGCATCTTCTACAGTAAAGTTCCCAGTCGCTGCCCGTTCCCAGAGATTGAGGTATTCAGGTTTCTCAGTGTGTGGACTCTTCTTATTTAGCCACCGAGGATTTGCCGGTATGAAAGGAACGGTTGCGTCACGCGTGACAAGTCTACAGTCCACCACACGTTTATAGGTAATCGCTGTCCCTGCAAGAGGCCTAGCGGTACTTGGGCCGAGGTTCTGTACGTCACTCCGGGGAGGAGTCTGGTAGAGCCACTGTGACAAGTGCCATCTCTACCCCGCCAGCTCCTCAGTGTGGGCCTCGTTGTACATGCTGCATTTTTTCATCCGTAAGCAGGAAATGGGAAAATAGGGTACCAACAAAGGGACGGCGCTGGAGTGACGAGGAATTTAATAAGTGATTTACAAGTTGTATTCAGTGCTTTTGTTAAACTGATGACTTATGTCCCGTATAGGCCATGGGTGGTTGATGGACGGGGGTCTGCCATTTGGGATCCCTGCTCTTCAGCTGGTCATCTCGCCTGCTGTCAGGGTAGCAGGCTAGACGTCATTAGCAGTAGTAGGAGGAGGAAGTCGTAGCGCTGTCATCACTACCATTGAAATCATCGGGCTGCTGGGATACTTGCTGCTCAGGACAGGACGTACTGTGTCCGTTGATTTAAATGGTAGTGAAGATGCTGCTCTGACCTCTGGTCTGCTGTACTGCACAGTGGTCCAGACGATTAGCTGATGGACGGGGGTCCCGAATGGCGGACCCTTGTCCCTCAACTACTGCAGGGGATAGGTCATCAGTTAAAAAAGACCGGAATACCCCTTTAATTATCACAGTTGCGGTCATTCACCAGCCGAAGCGAAGAGCAATGGGAGACCGGGCCCTGCAATAAGTGGGGGATGGGGGGGGGGGGGGGAGAGGGGAATTTTCCCCCTCTATATTCTGATTTCAGTTTTTCATTTTCTGCCTATATAACCCTTTACAGGATTTAGTGAACGGCGGTCACTAAATGAGACGACGGATGTAACCGCAAGAACGGCTGTTATATGCATCAGCTCTGAAGAGCTAAACACTGCCCCCTGGTGGACAGACTGAAAACACAGTAGTAGTATTATGTGAAACTAGTTGCACATCTAGAGATCGCAGTGCAGCCCTGCAAACTCAGAATCAAATAGAACTCAATGTGGTTGCACTCAGGCTCGAAAGTTGTCGCCACTGGAACCTGCAGATCGCGAAGAATCTGGAAAGATTTGATTTTTTTTTTAAATTGATGATTCGCATGGAGTCCTCTTCGATTGTAAAATCTATACTTATCCCATATGTTGAAGCTGGAAATTGGGGTGAAAATAGGTGGCAGAAACATCAACAATCTCCGTCATACAGATGACACAACTCTGCTGGCGGAAACAGAAGCCGGTCTGAAGCCGCTGATATGGAAGGTGAAAACTGAAAGTGAAAAAACGGGCCTCTACCCGAATGTAAAGACGGCTAAAATTATGACGAGTGCAATTATGATAATGAGGCCATAGAATGTGTGCGGACGGTATCTTCCTTGCCTCAAAAATTGCCCAGGCTGGAGAATCTATGCCAGAGATAAAACGTAGGATAGCATTGGGGCGAAGGGCGATGCTAAACATGGACAAAACCTGGAAAAGTAGGGATATCGGCATAGCAACTAAATGCAGTATAGTGCAGACCACCGTTGTCACCAGAACCATGTATGGATGTGAAAGCTGGACTGCGAGGGAAGCCGATAGAAGGAGGATTGATACATTGGATTGTGGTGCTGGTGAAAGCTGCTGAGTATACCCTGGACAGCGAGAGGAACAAACAGAGAAGTCCTGAATCGTAGAAGTCCTGATATATCACTGGAGGCCAAGATGGCCGGGCTCAGCCTCACGGAGGACAAGAGAGCCGGGCTCAGCCTCACGGAGGACAAGATGGCCGGGCTCAGCCTCACGGAGGACAAGACGGCCGGGCTCAGCCTCACGGAGGACAAGACGGCCGGGCTCAGCCTCACGAGGGACAAGACGGCCGGGCTCAGCCTCACGAGGGACAAGACGGCCGGGCTCAGCCTCACGGAGGACAAGACGGCCGGGCTCAGCCTCACGAGGGACAAGACGGCCGGGCTCAGCCTCACGGAGGACAAGACGGCCGGGCTCAGCCTCACGGAGGACAAGACGGCCGGGCTCAGCCTCACGGAGGACAAGACGGCCGGGCTCAGCCTCACGAGGGACAAGACGGCCGGGCTCAGCCTCACGAGGGACAAGATGGCCGGGCTCAGCCTCACGAGGGACAAGACGGCCGGGCTCAGCCTCACGGAGGACAAGACGGCCGGGCTCAGCCTCACGGAGGACAAGAAGGCCGGGCTCAGCCTCACGAGGGACAAGACGGCCGGGCTCAGCCTCACGAGGGACAAGACGGCCGGGCTCAGCCTCACGAGGGACAAGACGGCCGGGCTCAGCCTCACGAGGGACAAGACGGCCGGGCTCAGGCTCATAGAGGCAAAGACGGCCAGGGTCAGGCTCACGGAGGACAAGACGGTCAAGCTAAGGCCCAGAGGACAAAACAGCCGGGCTCAGGCTCACGGAGGACAAGACGGACGGATGACTGATACTGGCATGGATATCACACAACTGAAAGAAGCACTGCAAAACCGAAAAACGTGGCGGGAGCTCGCCTTTAGGGTCGCGAACAACTAAAGGCTAACAATGAAAAGATTGTAAAGTGACAGGGATACACCGGGATCGGCGTCTCAGAGTAGATTCAGACCCACACTGTTTTCGCCTCTTGTGTGGCCGTGATAAACACAACCGTATAACGGGACAAAACAAAACCGCTGATTTCAGTGGATTTCATTGGTTTGGTTTTCACTATCTAGATTCTTGCCCGGCCAAAAAAAGATACGACAAGTCCAGCCTGCCCTGCATACTGAATACTACGTGCGGGAAATATCGGGCGGCACCTAACGTCTTCCCGCAGTTATTATCAAACTCCTGCGCTCTGGAGGTGAAGGATTCCCCTTGTTCAGGTACAACTTAGTGCACTCACCGTGGTCTGAATAAGCCCAAAGTCACCATAAAGCCCCAGCCTCACATACACTTAAATGGCCTAATGCTACAGAGATGCTTCTGGGAAGTCTAGAGCGTAAGCTGCTGCTGCCATCCAGAGGCGCACTGTGGTAGTGCGGGGGCCGATTTCCTGCGATTCCATTGCAGCCTCAATCATATCGGTGTGATCTGGTCAGTGTTGTGCAGTAGTACACTCACCGAAAAAAACAATCCCACCCCAGCAGTGTATGTATATATATTATACACACACAGTGTCAGTAACATCCCTCCCCCAGAAGGAATTTATATATATATATATATATATATGTACGACCACTTGTTCGTCATTCCAGGTATAATGTGTGAGTTATGTGCAGAGCTTGACGGCACCTGTGATCTCAGTTACCGGCTCTTAGCTCCGCCCCCTGATCACGTGCTGGTGATGTCATCACAAGTCCTTTATCCTCCTGGTGCACTGAATAAGGGATTTTAGGCAGAGTATTATTGCGTCTTGACGCCACCGGAAGCTAGAGGCTGACCTGGGTTTGCAGGAGTTAACGCCCCCTGTCCAGTCCCTAGCTTCCGATTGGCAGCCAGCATTGTGCAGAGGCTCGCAGCACAGCACCAATTAAAGTCTCTTCCACATTGGCCCGCCGGGTTTGGACAATCTCCGCTCCCCGCTGCAGTGTCTATGATGCGGTCTGTGAAAGCGGCCGCCCAGTCTGCTAGCCGGCCCCAGAGTCTGTGTCCCCATCCCCCACCACTGAGATGCGATGAGAGACAGTACTCCGGTGTGGTTGAGCAAAGCGGCACACCCAGGTCCTGAGACGGCACTCCGTCGAGGAGCACACTGCCAACAATGCTGCCAGGTGCGTACAGGAAGGGACACCAGCATGTGACGGAAGTCGTAAAGGCGCCGCAGGCAGCAGCAGCTGCTGCTGACATGACAGGCCGCCGGGGAGCACAGTGACAGTGGCAGTGTGTACAGCTGGAGCAAGCAGGGAGGGACAGGTACCTGGCTGCCAGAAGGAGAGGAGACGAGATCACCGTACGCTCCGGCAGAAGGACATGCTGGGACCTAGAGATCGCACATCAGCAGTGGCTGGATGGCACTTCAGAATCTATGCCTGGAGCCTGCAGGGAGGGACAGGTACCTGGTCGGCAGAGGGAGAGGAAACTAGATCACAGCACTTCAGAGGTGGTACACTGACATTGCACGGCAGCGCCCACAGCCAATAAAAAGCTGGGGGCATCTACCAATGTCAACTCTACTGTATTATGTCTCCACCCCTAACTTCCAGTGGCGACATAATACAACAATACCTTTTGGCAGACTACATCCCCCATAAACACCTCTGGCCTAAGTTGCTATGGATACAGCAGTACTCAATCTGGCAGTTTGTAGCTAGTTGTGAGACCGCTGCACACCTGTGTGAAGACTCCAATAAATGACACCTCACAGATGTGCACATACATGGCTGGCGGTGTATATTGACCAACATTGAAGCATGGTCCTTCCCCACCATCTTCACATCTCCTGAACGTGATATCATATCATCTCCAGTGCTAATGCCGCCAACACCAGCCCAGCCTTCATCTAATCCTCAACCGTTGTCCAGTGTTGTAACAAACTGCCGCTGTCGGGCAAACATGTCACCGCAGAGGGGTCAGCGCCGCCGTGCAGCTAATGCAGATAACATGACACAGAGACAAGCCATAATATCACCTCAGCGAGCAGCAGGTTTAACCCCTTAGTGATGGAGCTTTTTTGCTTTTTTCCATTTTTGTTTTTTCCTACTCCCTTTTAAAAAATGGTAGCTCCTTAATTTATCCATCGCCGTCGCTGTATGAGGGCTTGTTGTTTTTTGTGGGATGAGTTGTATTTTTCAATGGCGCTATTTATTGTACCATATAATGTACTGAAAAACTTTTTAAAAATTTTTAGCGGAGAGAAATGAAAAAAAAAAAGGCATTCCACCATCCTTCGGTGCGTCCTGTTTCTACGGCACACAAATCGCAACAAAAACGACCTGATATTTTTATTCTATGGGTCAGTACGATTGCTACGATACCAAACTTGTATAGTATTTTTTTTGCTGTAGTCCTTTATTTTTTTTTTAAGATATTTAATTTTTTTCAATTATTTTCTGCGATCATTTTGTGCGCGTGATAACTTTTTTATTTTTCCGTCGACGTAGTTGGGCAATGGCTCATTTTTTGCGGGATGTCCTGTAGTTTCCAATAGTATCAATTTGGAATACATACGACTTTCTGATCGCTTTTTATTGCATTTTTTCTGGAAGACTGAGTAACTAAAAAAGTGTATTTCTGGCATTCTTTATTTTTTTTTTTCGGACAATGTTCACCGTGCGGGAAAAATAATGCACTACTTTGATAGATCGGACTTTTATGGACGCGGCGATACCAAATACATATTTTTATTTAATGATTTTTGATTTTTTTAAATAATGGATATGGCAAAAGGGGGGTGATTTAAACTTTTATAACTTTTTTTTTTTTTAACAATTAAAAAAAAACTTTATTTTTTTTTACATTACTTTGAAGTCCCCCTGGGGGACTTTAACATGCGATGCTTTGATCGCTCCTGCAGTATGACGTAATGCTATAGCATTACGTCATACTGCTTTTTTACAGGCAGTCTTTCAAGCCACCGTGTGGATGGCTTGATAGGCAGTCTGCTAAGGCAGCCCTGGGGCCATTCATTAGGCCCCCAGCTACCATGACACCTGTACGGCTCCACCGATCTCACCGTGGGGGGGGGGGCCGTGCGGGACCCCTGAACAGCGTTCGGGGGATTTAAATGCCGCTGTCAGAAGTGACAGCGGCATTTAAAGGGTTAATAGCCGCGAACGGCCGAGCGCAGCTATTGCCCGCGGGTGTCAGCTGTAATAAACAGCTGATGCCCGTGCTGTATGGAGGGAGATAGCGGCGCTACCTCCCTTCATACACGTCCTGCAACAGCAGGACGTAGTTTTACGATAGGGCTGTCACTAAGGGGTTAAAAGCAACATTGCTGCGTGCGTTTACACAGCCACTGTGTGAGTAATATCCCCCTAGGAGTATATTATAGAATATATACACGCACGCACTCATTGTTAGTATCATTCCTTCCCTAGAAGGCGTGTATATATAGAGGCTCTAGTACCCTGTTGTCCTGCCTCTAGCTTGGATACAAGATGTGATACGGGCGGACATGGAGGCATACTGGTTCCGTATGGTATCCTTCAGCATCTCTCTCCACATTTGCTGTAAGGCCACGGTCACACAGGGCGGATTCCCGACGGAAATGTAGCGGTTTGGCCGCAGCAAAAACCGCAACATTGCCGCCGGGAAAGCCGCGGCGGCTTTTAAGCGGCCCGGCCGCTCGCTCTTCCACTGAGGCCGGCGCTCCCATAAAGGAGAGCGCGGCCGCAGCGTGAAAGAAAAAAATAGACATGCTGCGTTCTGAGAAATCTCGTCCACATGGCTGGCTAATCCCGGGATTAGCGGCCGCATGCAGATTTTCCGCGGCGAAATTCCCCCCCCCCGACCATCACACCAGCAGGGGGCGGTGTGCAGCTCCACAGCAAAGGTAGGATTGGGGCACTCACCTTCCAGGCCTCCAGACACGAACACGGCCATCGTCAACACCCAAACTAAATCTGGATTTATCACTGAAGACACCCGTTTTTTCCGTAGCGTCCGGTTTCGTCAGTCGTTGCTCCACTGCAGGACATTTGGCTGGAAGCGATCACGTGTATTTGGACTTTGAGAATATCCTGGTCCACATATAAACGAAGCAGAGCGGGCTGGTGGGGGGTCCGAACCATCTGCGCTAGGTGCCTCTGTAGCTGGAAAGTCCGCCATCTTGCATCCCGTGGTGTGGATGACCTCTAGGTCCATCAGCCATGCAATGTTCTGAAGTGTTACGCCTGTGTCGCTGTAACAGTTATCAACGCATGCACAACTATCTGTTTTCTCCCCCCCCCCCCCCAAACACTCCTTGCTCTCTGGTGCGGCAGCAATGAGGTCACCCACGACCCAGATAACAGATGAGTTGCATTGATCGTGTCAGTAGTTGGTGACTTCTCTGCTCCAGTTCTAGAAACAAAGCCAGAACTGGAACCACAGCCAGGGGCGGAGTGAACAGGTAAGGGATAAGTTTTAAAATGATCTCAAACATTAAAGGGGTTGTCCCGCGGCAGCAAGTGGGCCTATACACTTCTGTATGGCCATATTAATGCACTTTGAAATAAACATTGTGCATTAATTATGAGCCATACAGAAGTTATCAGAAGTTATTCACTTACCCACTCCGTTGCTGGCGTCCTCGTCTCCATGACTCCGTCTAATTTCAGCGTCTAATCGCCCGATTAGACGCGCTTGCGCAGAAGGGTCTTCTCCCTTCTGGTCGGTCCGGGCACGAGCGGTGTTCTGGCTCCGCCCCCTTCTACACATCATCGCGTAGCTCCGCCCCGTCACATGTGCCGATTCCAGCCAATCCAGGAGGCTGGAATCGGCAATGGACCGCACAGAGCCCATGGTGCACCATGGGAGAAAACCGCGGTGCATCATTGGGAAAGGACCGGCGGCCATCTTTAAAAGAAGAAAAGAAGATGCTGCGCGAACTGGGAAGGAGGTAAGCGATTTTTTTTAAAATTACAAACGGTATTGATTTTAACGGGGCAGAATGCGGGGGTAGGTTAATAAAAAAAAAAATTTTGCATTACGCCGCGGGACAACCCCTTTAACTAAATTTGTAGGAGCTTTCGAAATCCCCTTTTAACCCCTTTAGTGGTGCGCCTGGAAAAATCGCCGAGGCTTGCTGCACTGACCATGCAGTTAAACCCCGGATGATTCCCGTGGACAGCTCTAGTGCTGAAATGCTGAGTAGGAGGCACAGTTTGCCACTTCAAATCACTTCAGGAAAATTTCCGGGGCTTGCTGCACTGACATGGTGGTAATAAACCTGCCACTGAAGGGGTTAATGCAGAGGGAGGGCTGGGAAAATCACTGAAAACGTCTTAATACCTTAGTGACCAAGCTTTTTTCCAATTTTGTTTTTCCTACCCCCTTTTAAAAAATCATAACTACTTTATTTTTGATTGCTTATTATTGCATTTTTTTTTGGAGACGGGGTGACCAAAAAAAGCGCATTTCTGGCGTTATTTTTTTCCTGATGATTTTCATTGTTCGGGGTAAATAATGTGTTCGTTTTCATAGATCAGACTTTTATTTAGATTCTTTTATTACTTTTTGTAAATAGTAAGTGAACCTTTATTGTTATTTTTACTTTAAAGGGGTTGTCTCGCGGCAGCAAGTGGGGGTATACACTTCTGTATGGCCATATTAATGCACTTTGTAATGTACATTGTGCATTAAATATGAGCCATACAGAAGTTATTCACTTACCTGCTCCGTTGCTAGCGTCCCCGTCGCCATGGTTCCGTCTAATTTCGGTGTCTTCTTGCCTTTTTAGACGCGCTTGCGCAGATCCGTCTTCTCCCTTCTTCTCCGCCCGGCAGCATCGGCATTTTGGCTCCGCCCCCTTGTACGCATCATCGCGTAGCTCCGCCCCATGATGTGTGCCGGTTCCAGCTTCCTGATTTTTTAAGCCCCCCCTAGGGGAGAACAACTTGTGATGCTTTGATGACTCCTGCAGTATGATCTAATGCTATCGGGCAGGCAGTCTATCAAGCCACCCGCCGCTGCCATGACACCCGCACGGCTCCCTGCGATCTCACCGTGGGGGGCCGTACTGGACCCCCGAACGCTGTTCGGGGGATTTAAATGCTGCTGCCAGAATTGACAGCGGCATTTAAAAAGTTAGTGGCTCATCGCAGCTGTAAGAAAACAGCTGACATCGGGGATGTATGGCAGGAGGTCGCCCCGCCATCTCCATTTATACACATCCTGCATGTGTATGAATAAAAACTCGATAGGCCGGTCACTAAGGGGTTAAGGTTCATTCACAAGGCAGAGCAGAAAATCCACTGTGTTTGAGGATTCGCTACTGATTTTACTTAATCTGAAAGGGTTAAATCCTCAACAATTCACACCAATTCTTCAGCAAATCTGCGCCATCTTAACTGAAGGAGTGACGGCCGCTGCGGATCCGACTAAAATCACGGGCGCCGAGGTTATTGCCGATATGCTGCAGACAATCCGCCATGTGCAAACATACCACAAGGGGGCGCTCACATGTGGCAGGCTTTGACGGGACACCAAAATCTGCAGCATATTTTAAGCCCCATAATCTGCAGTATTTGGTACAAATTCTGATGCCGATCCACAGATTTCCAATCTCAACTGAACGCGACGCCGACTGCAGATTCACATCAACATCCGCAGCAACCAGGTAGATCGTCCGGCCACATGTGAACAAGAACAAGAAACCTCCACATCAGCTCATTTTATGATGACGAATTCCCTGTAAATGGGTTTTCTGGCACTAACATAATTATAGGTCATTAATATCAGATCAGTGGGGGTCTGCTCGGGATCTCCACCGATCAGCGGCCACTTCACTGCATACCAGGCACAGTGCCATACACTTCCTAGTGGCCATGCCTGGTATAGCAGCAATACAATTCGCCTGGATGGGACCGAGCTGCATGAAGGCCATGTGACGCATGCATGTGAAGTCACTGGCATCTTCCATCACCTGATCAGTGGTGGTCCCAAGGGACAGACCCCAACGATCTGATGACCTGTCCTGAGGATTGTAATCCATGTCCAAGTCCCGGAAACCTCTTTACCCCTTTTTTAAAGTGATATAAACAGTAAATTCCAAAAAGACGAAGAGACGAGATCTTACAAAACGTAGATTTAATTCCAGTCTTCTATGTACATAGCGGCCGTCTGCCGCGGCGCCGGATACTTACAATAACTTACGCAGACACACGCTCCTTTATAAAAGGTCTCTCACACAACGCAGACGAGCGGCAGAACCCGACTGCATCATCATCATCATCTTCATCATCATTACGGGTTCACAAAGTAAAAACATGAAGGTATTGCTGGGCGGCGGCCCTTACAGCGCAGTACATTCACCAAGACTAGCACCTCATACCAAAGTCCTAAGACGCAAGAACTGCAGCCAAGACGTTGTGCTTAACACGGGCAAATACTGACACGTGGCAGATCTACACCGACGGTCCCAGCCTGGGGCCACACTACAGCTCCGGGCATGCTGGGAGATGTAGTGTTGTCGCAGGTTGGAGACCGGTGGGCTACACATTCAGCTATGGAGGGCGCTTCTTACGGCCGCCCTTAGGTCCTGGCGCTCCGCTCGGTACCACAGTGACGGGTCACACTTTGCGCTTCTTGGCGGACGTCGGCTCGTCCTCTTCATCGTCTGAGAAGAAAAAAATATTTTACTAGGAGGAACAGAGAGGGACGCGAGATCGGCGCCGCTGCGCTATTTAACCCCTTCAAGGGTTGGGGGATCCTAATGCCAACTTTTGAAGAACCATTCCATAAAAGCAGAGTATCAGTGTGTGGGCTTCCTCTTTGCGCCGTGCTCCCTGCCCCTACCGCCGCGCACCCCGGCTGCTGACTTCCCCCACATTTCTATTGCAGTCCCTGGGATCACTTGGACTTGTTTCTCTACCAACGTGAGATCTGCCCACCCAACAGCTGGGGGACACCCGGCCCTCTTCTATGGGTAACATTACTGGCGACGCATCGTTTCCAGCGCAGCCGGGAAGCTGGAGACTATTAAAGGAAAGACGTGCCGGCGGAAGTCCAAAAACGTACTCTGCGGTGCAATCAAACTTGCTTTCTGCCGCCATCATATATATATAAATAATTTTTTTAAAAACTTTTATGACAATGGCGCTGTTTGAGGGCTAGTTTTTTGCAGGACGACCTCTAGTGTTTACTGGTACCGTTTTGGGGGACTTGATTTTTTGATCACTTTTTTTTCCAATTTCTTCTTAAGAACGGGGGTGACAAAAAAAAAAAAACAAAAAAAAAACCCCATTCTACAACTGCATTCTTTATTTCTTTCAGACGACATTCAGCGTGCGGGATTAATAATAACCCGGTGATATCAATCCTTACTTTATTTTTTGATGTGTTTACTGGAAATATTGGGAGTTTTTAAACTTATTTTTTGTAAGAATTAAAAAAAAAATTACTTTAGATTTACTTTCTTTTTTTGCCTCTTTGGGGACTCGAACTTGTGTTTGTTTGATCGCTTATTCTGGCAATCAGTTCTAGCAGCACCAGGAGCCTTCAGAAGGTCCCTGGTTGCCATGACACCCCACTTTAAACAATCGGGGCATGTAACCCCTAACGACACAGGATGTCTAGTTTTGTCCGGTGCGCTCGGGGTCTGCATGGAGGGGGATCGGGAGCCGCTCCATACAATGCGGGTGCCGGCTGCTATTTACAGCTGACACCCGCCGGTAACCGCCGCGATCAGCTCTTGACGACTTCTTACCAGATGGGACGGCCTCCGCTTCTTCGTCCGGCAGGGATGTTGCTTTGCTCACTTGCTGCGGGGCGTCATCGCCGTTGTCTTGGTACATACTGGACCATTTTATCGCCATGTCGAGCTCCGGGGGCGGACCCTTCTTCTCCTCCACCTTGTAGGACTCGGGGGGCGGCACCGCGTTGGTCTTCCACAGTTTAAATTCTCGGGGCGGCTGTTTGAGAAGAAAACACGAGATTTGTTATAATCCATAAAAGATAAACAAAATGTCAGATTCTATCGGAGGAAGAACAACTGGGGGGGTAGGGAGCGCGGGGGGGGGGGGGGGGTCGAGGACTTGAGACCCTCAATCAGTGGAGGTTCCTGTGGTCACGTATTTGTCACCTGTCCCTTTAAATGGTTCTCCAGGATTCTACTATTGATGGTCTGCCCTCAGGCCATCAGTAGTTGATAGTCACCGGTCACCGCCACCCATTAGTTGTTCGCCGGCCGGGTGTCAGTGGAAGCAGATCGCCCGGTCAGAACGACAGCAGCCCAGGTTGATATTGCATGGAATTTAATGGCAGCTGTGCTTGCAGTACCAACCCGGGCCACTGAGCTACGGACAGTGCTATCTGCTCCCAGTACTGCCCCCACTAACAGCAGGCCGGGCAATCAGCTGAACCCAAGCGGTGACCACCACCGGTCAACTATGGATGCCCTACTCAGAGGACGGGGCGCAGTAGTAACAGTCCCAGAATCCCGCTGAGGGGAGGTGCTAAATGAGAACTAAAGGGTCTCTGTTGTTGCCGGCGGTAACGTGTTCTGTTTATAGCGCCAGCGTAATAATCCGATGAGCGGATTACAATCCATTCCAGAGATGACGGGATTATCCGCTGACCCATCTGCAGGTCTGTAAGCCGGGACAGATGGAGCCCGTCCGCCCGCATTACAGCAAGTCAGCTGATCGAACATTTATAGGAACACACGTTCCCGATCATGGACCGCCGGCGAGCGCGACCAACGCTTCAGTCTTGTGCGCCCGCATTTACTGGACAAAACAGCGCGGTAGGTGGCGCCGTTTTATCTGGGGTTGTAGGACGGCATCACGGCAGGTGTGGCTACTGCGGGTCCCCGAAAATAAGACCCTCGTCATATTCATTTTGCCCCAAAAGAGGCGCTAGTGCTCGGTCCGGGTCCCTCCTGCTGCTCCACGACATTGATTGGCTACTTCATAAATCCCGCCTTCACACTGTGATGGCTGTGACTGGTTCTTTAACCGCTGCTCAGCCAATCAATGAAGCACTGGATGAACCAATCAGAGCCATCGCTTCCTGGAGGTGGGATCTATGAATCCTGTAACCAAAAAGTCATCTTCTGTAGGCGAACGGGGGCTGCAGAACGCACCGCAGACGTCCGGAGAGCAGCGGGAGGGCCGGGACCGTAATGTATTCCTTAAATGTACTGCAGCTACAGGAAACCGTAAGAACGAGACTCTTTACGGGCGGCACCGACACACTGTAGCGGGAAGGGGCGGCACCGACACACTGTAGCGGGAAGGGGCGGCCCCGACACACTGTAGCGGGAAGGGGCGGCCCCGACACACTGTAGCTGGAAGGGGCGGCCCCGACACACTGTAGCGGGAAGGGGCGGCCCCGACACACTGTAGCGGGAAGGGGCGGCCCCGACACACTGTAGCGGGAAGGGGCGGCCCCAACACACTGTAGCGGGAAGGGGCGGCACCACCAGGGTTAAACTGCAAAACTTTTAGTAGAGAAAAAAAAGTTTGCCGTGAGATCCGGACGTCCTTCGCATAACCGGCGCGGCAAATACGGTTAGCGCAGTGAGATCAGCGGATGTTCTTCATATAATCGGCGCGGCGGATACGGTTTTGGCACGGCGAGATGCGCAGATGCTCTTCGTATAACTGGCGGATACGGTTTTAGCGCAGAGACGGGTTTTACACTTTTCCCCACAGTTTTCTGGTGACGGCCCGCGTGGACGGCCCTCAGTCCCCCCCCCCCTACAGCATATGACCCCCTGCATTACCTCCTCCGGGGGGCGCACCAGCCGCTTCTCCCAGTTGATGACGTTGGTGGCCGGGGCGCTGAGGAAGGACGGCCGGGAGACGGTCTGGAAGAGCTCGTCGGGGCCCGGCAGTCTCTGGGAGCTCAGAGGCCTCTTCACCGCCGCCTTCCGCTTCTCCTCGCCGGCCTCGTCCTCGCTGCTGTCCGAGCTGGAGCTGCCGTAAGCGGCGAAGTAACTGAGAGGATCCTTCTCGTCGTCCGGCGGCGCCGCCATGGTAGAGCTAGAGTGGAGTGGGCGGAAGGAGGTCTGACGTCAGAGGGTCAGGTGACGACATCCCCGGTCACGTGACCCTAGCGAAGGCGGGCTCTGAGTGAGAGCGGCTCGCGGAGAGCATATTAGCAGTTTACGCTTAGGTTAAGCAGCACTGCTGATTAGAGCCACCTGATTGGCTGTTCGGCACCACGTGACTACACAGCGTGCACGCGGATTGCCTTCAGCAGCCGTCCACTACACACTAGTTAAGCAGCACGGGGTTAGGTTTACGGTTAGGTTTAGGATTACGTAAACCTAACCCCAACCCTAAATCTAACCCTAAACACTAAAACTAACCCTACACCTAACCCTAAACGTAACTCTAAACCTAAACCCTAACCCCGTGCTGCTTAACTGTAGTGTGTAGTGGACGGCTGCTGAAGGCAATGCGCGTGCACGCTGTGTAGTCACGTGGTGCCGAAGAGCCAATCAGGTGGCTCTAATCAGCAGCGCTGCTTAACCTAAGCGTAAACTGCTAATATGCTCGGGGGGAGGAGACGTCTGCAGCGCTGTGCAGTCAGCCGGGGGCATATATCTATATTACACTCAAGTTCGGCACTAACAACCGGGGGCGCATTTTAGCCTCTTACTTCCCACTTCTACACGAGCCAACCTAAACAACCAATCACCGTGAACCAGCCAACCCAAACAACCAATCACCGTGAACCAGCCAAACCAAATAACCAATCACCGTGAACCAGCCAAACCAAATAACCAATCACCGGGAATGAGTAAATCCAAACAACCAATCAGGTTGCAAATGGTGTGCGTTTGGGGAGTAATATAGATATATGCAGCAGGGCTCCCAGCAGACACCCGGGTGTAGAGACCCTTCGGGGATAGAGCCCTCTAGCGGCCGGCAGCTCTGCGCCCCCAACACTGCAGAGTGAGCTGCCCTTGCCTGGCAGTTAGTACTGTGTGGTACACAGGGGGGCGGGAGGAGCGCAGACGTGGCGGTTGTTGTGCTTCTTCTCACGGTCTCTCCCTTTTTCCCGCTCGTTCTGCGGTGCTGGGACAACATTTTTTAATGTCATTTTACTTTGTCTTCTGTGACTGCGGCGCGCGGATCACGTGATCAGGTGGTGACAGCGCCGAGGGGAAGGGAAGAGAGCGCCGCTGGGGAAGAGAGCGCCGCTGGGAAGGAGCGCCGCTGGGGAAGGAGCGCCGCTGGGGAAGGAGCGCCACTGGGGAAGGAGCGCCGCTGGGGAAGAGAGCGCCGCTGGGGAAGGAGTGCCGCTGGGGAAGGAGTGCCGCTGGGGAAGGAGCGCCACTGGGGAAGGAGCGCCACTGGGAAGGAGCGCCACTGGGGAAGAGAGCGCCGCTGGGGAAGGAGCGCCACTGGGAAGGAGCGCCACTGGGAAGAGAGTGCCGCTGGGGAAGGAGCGCCGCTGGGGAAGGAGCGCCACTGGGAAGAGAGCGCCGCTGGGGAAGGAGCGCCACTGGGAAGGAGCGCCACTGTGAAGAGAGCGCCGCTGGGGAAGGAGCGCCACTGAGGAAGGAGCGCCACTGGGGAAGAGAAGAGAGCGCCAAGGGGAAGGGAAGAGAGCGCCACTGAGGAAGGAGCGCCACTAGGGAAGAGAAGAGAGCGCCGAGGGGAAGGGAAGAGAGCGCCGCTGGGGAAGGAGTGCCACTGGGAAGAGAGCGCCGCTGGGGAAGGAGCGCCACTGGGAAGGAGCGCCGCTGGGGAAGGAGCGCCACTGGGAAGGAGCGTCACTGGGAAGAGAGCGCCGCTGGGGAAGGAGCGCCACTGGGGAAGAGAGCGCCGCTGGGGAAGGAGCGCCACTGGGGAAGAGAGCGCCACTGGGAAGGAGCGCCGCTGGGGAAGGAGCGCCGCTGGGGGAGGAGCGCCACTGGGAAACAGCGCCGCTGGGGAAGGAGCGCCGCTGGGGAAGGAGCGCCGCTGGGGGAGGAGCGCCACTGGGAAGGAGCGCCGCTGGGGAAGGAGCGCCGCTGGGGGAGGAGCGCCGCTGGGAAGAAGCGGCACTGGGATAGGAGCGCCGCTGGAATAGGAGCGGCACTGGGATAGGAGCGCCGCTGGAATAGGAGCGCCACTGGGGAAGGAACGCCACTGGGAAGGAGCGCCGCTGGGGAAGGAGCGCCGCTGGGAAGGAGCGCAGCTTGGGAGGGAGCACCACTGGAAAGGCGAGAGAGCCATTCTTAGTGCAAAACACTGGGAGAAGCCGTTTATCTCCTCTTTGCATCCCCTTCTCAAGGCAGCGGTTGACCATTGGTGACCCGGGAGGGGATGTCAGATGGACTGCAGCGTATTACAGAAGGTTTGTGGTCCAGAAGAGCCGCCTGACAAGAAGAAAAGGTCTTCAATATCCCAAGAACTCCTCTTTCTCATGGACTCCTCAACCAGCGGTGCGGACATTACAGAGCGGACATTTAGCCCGTGAAGATACGACCTCCGGACACAAGGTCCTACCGGTTGTCGCCCCCTGGTGGTATAATCTGGTAGTGCTCCAGTAGTGCCGTCATGACTGGACGAGGCGGTAAATAGGAGTTATGTCCTACCGTTAGATCGGTCTCCATGAGTCCATCACGATGGCGCCTCTACTGTCCCACCTTTAGGGTAATGATGTCTCGCAAAAAATAAGCCCTCAGAGAGCTCCGTACATGGAAAAATAAAAAAGTTATAGCACTTTGAATGCAGTGAGTTTAGAAAAAAAAAATAATTTCTAAAAAAAGGTTTTTTATTGTGGAAAGTGGAAAAACCTAAAAAAAGTATAAGAATTTTGGTCTCGTTGTAACCGTAGCGACCCGCAGAAACAAATGTAGTGCGTCATTTATGCTGCATAATTGATGCTCTAAAAAAATCTATGGCAGAATTGATGCGTTTTCTCTCCCTACGATCATAAAAAAAATAATAAAAGTTTTACAATGTAGTCTATACACCCAAAAATGGTACCGATAAAAACTACAGTTCGCCACGCAAAAAAACAAGCCCTTATACGGCCGCGTCGACGGAAAAATAAAAAAGTTATGGTTGTTGGAAAATGGAGATGAAAAAATACCAAAAATCGTTTAGTCCTCAACGTCAAAATAGGCCGTGTGCTTAAGGGGTTAATGAGTTGCATTTCCAATGCACATCTGCCATAAAATCTGCAGCAGAAATACGAGGCTGAGCCTTAGGGTTCTGCTATATATTTGGATGCAGATCCTATGGGCATTTAGCCACGTCTGATGCCCATATGACGCTGCCCATATGACGCTGCCCATGTGACGCTGCCCATGTGACGCTGCCCATATGACGCTGCCCAGTGCGGTTTCACATCCAGAATTGTGCAGGAGGATCATTGCAGGCCATATGAACAACTTAGCGGATTCCCATAGCAGTCGATGGCAAGTCAAAATGATAGAGATTTTGGAAATACATGCAAAAAGTCCTCGGTGTGAACACGGCCCCGGGGGCCTCCAACTGGTATT
Organism: Eleutherodactylus coqui; assembly: GCF_035609145.1. Taxonomy (NCBI): domain Eukaryota; kingdom Metazoa; phylum Chordata; class Amphibia; order Anura; family Eleutherodactylidae; genus Eleutherodactylus; species Eleutherodactylus coqui. Next base: position 308,843,875 of record NC_089839.1, read on the forward strand.
CTGAGGCCTTTTAAGAAAAAAGTAATGAAACATCACAAGGCCGACAAGAGCTGCCGGAGCTGGGGTAAAAAATAACAGCAAACATCAGTGTAAAAATATGACAGCAGCCACATTGTAAGAAACACTTAGGGCCCTTTCACACGGGGCCACCTGCCTGCTGTAGACGTCCTACAGCTCGCCCCAGTGATAATTGTTTATGTGCTTTTACATAAGAGCGATCTCGCTCGGTGATTGGAGGCGGAGCAGCGGGGATCGTCCGGCGCCTTCATCCACAGTAAACAGGTAGTTCAGAAGTGACAACTGCCTGTTCACACGGGTGGATCTGTTGCTCAGGTCTCTTCACACATAAAGTGAATGGCGAATGAGGAGCCAACAATTTGTCGCTCGGTTGGGGCGTGAATTTACGCTGAGCGATAATGGGAACGGTTTACTGACCCCTAAAAGGGTCCTTCAGGAAAGAGACATTTGATGCGTTTAGACTTTTCCCCTAATTGAGACCGACATGAAGGGAATAAGTCCTCTAATGAACTCCACTGTGACCTGCCCAGCAAAGAAGATCCGAGGATCCTGCGCCCGCCGGGTACAGAACAGACTAGACTGCGGAGTCCGGAGGGAGGAGCCTTCTTACATAAGAGGGCAGAATGGAGATGCTGGGAGGTCCTCGCTCGAGTCGGCGATCTATAAACCTTCAACATGTTTATTACAACCTATAGACCCGCCATTCTGGAAAGATCTCACGTCGGAAAACAGGGTTTGCTGTGATTTTTTTCTTTAGGTGGCACCCCAACACAAGAAATCACCCAACGCTCCTTCAGCAGAGAGTGACTGAAAACATCCAAGGAGTCTCAGCGTACGGAGAAGCTCATTGTCTAAGAGTGCTCCCTATACACAGTGCCAGCCAGAGCGTGTGCCCCATATGCACAGTGCCAGCCAGAGAGTGTTCCCTATACACAGTACCAGCTAGGGGGTGACCCCTATACACAGTGCCAGCCAGAGTTTGTGCCCTATGCACAGTGCTAGCCAGAGTTTGTGCCCTATGCACAGTGCTAACCAGAGGGTGACTCTTATACACAGTGCCAGCCAGAGCGTGTGCCCCATATGCACAGTGCCAGCCTAAGAGTGCTCCCTATACACAGTGCCAGCCAGAGGGTGACCCCTATACACAGTGCCAGCCAGAGTTTGTGCCCTATGCACAGTGCTAACCAGAGGGTGACTCTTATACACAGTGCCAGCCAGAGCGTGTGTGCCATATGCACAATGCAAGCTAAAGAGTGCTCTGTTTCACAGTGCCAGCCAGAGGGTGCCACATATGCACAATGCCAACCAGGGAGTAACCACTATACACAGTGCCAGCCAGAGCATTTGCCCAAGACATATTGCCAGCCAGAGGATGCCCCATATGCACAATACCAGCCAGAAGGTAATTCCTATACATAGTGCCAGCCAGAGAGGGCTTCCTTTACACAATGCCATCCAGAGAGTGCTCCCTATACACTGTGCCAGCCAGAGTGTGTGCCCTATATACACAATGCAAGCTAAAGAGTGCTCCCTATACACTGTGCCAGCCAGAGTGTGTGCCCTATATACACAGTGCCAGCCAGAGGGTGCCTCATATGCACAATGCCAACCAGGGAGTAACCACTATGCACAGTGCCAGCCAGCGTGTGGGCATATTGAACTGTGGATTGTCTGCACGGGCGACCTGCGGGCATTCCGCAATTCAATTTTGCCCGTGGACATGAGGCCTTAGGCCGCTTACGCACGGCCGAGAAAATGAAGTGATATTTGTGCGTTGTGAGACACACGAATTTGAACCTCATTCTTTTGGGAAAAAAATCGCGCTCTGACCCATCTTTGGACGTTCGCCTGTTGTTTTCAATGGTGCTGGAAAACACATTGCGCGGCGTGCGCTGCCCACGTGAGTGCAATGCGAGGTTTCCCAGCCGCGCCGGATGGTCGCAACTGTTCTAAAGTGATGGGAGGCGTTTTTACCTGATGAAAACAAAGATACACAAAAAGGTTTGTGCAATGTAACTAACACTAGAGGGCGCTATTGCTCAGCTACAGACTATCTTACCACGACTACTCGCACTCGCATGAATTTGAAGTTGCACCCCATGTTGTCGGGCGCAGCTTGCATCGGGCAGCACCCAGACTCCCCATCCGTGTGCTGTCTGACGTACGGTATTCCGCGCATGTACTAGTCTTGGTTGAATATCGGACAAGAATAGGATGTTACTATTTTGTAAACTCTGACTGTCCGAGCTAAAGAAGCCCATGGGAATAAATCCGTCCAAATGAATGGATTCTAGTAATATCCGATTCTCAGACAAAAAATTAGTCTAAAAATCGGATGGAAACGACGTTACTGTCCTTATAGCCTGCGGCTTCAGCTAGAGGGCGACTTGCCAGTGATAGTGGTTGCATGACCGAAAATCACTGAGTAGTCCTGTGACCTCACACTCGCATTGAAGCAAACGGGGTCGCAGCGTGAGTCGCTGGTCACTGCAACTTGCACTGCAATACCATTCACTTCAGTGTGAGGTCGCAGGGCCAAGTCTATGGCGGCTTGCTTCAGCGTATTACGCTCGTGTAATACACAATTACAGTTTGGTCATGTGACATCCCTTACATTGTGTAGCTGAGAGTTACATTGTATCAGGTTTCAGAGGAAGGTACAATTGCTACATTGGAGTTTGGCAGACAAACCCCTTTTACTACATAGTAAGTTGCAAATCATTGCTGACCACAAGGGGGCGCCCTTTAGTATTTATCTTTCCTATCCAGGCTGATACGTTTTTGGTAAGGTATTTCTTAATCCTTTGTGGTCAGTGAAGAGGAATCACCTGCAAGTGAGAGAGAGAATTGTGGGAAGCTTATGATGTTATTATATGGCATTGTGCTGAGCCTGGGCCTTTACTACAGCAGGTAGGTGCCCACACTGCGTATATATAACGGGTATATTACTGCATGCGGTATATTCACTATACTGTAACAGTAGGAGAATACTAGTCTAAGCCAAGATACATTGCCTCAGGAGCTGAGGACCATAAGTCGTAGAACTTCTGGTCTCTGGCAGTAAGTGGGTGGTCAGTGCAGAGCGGATCAGGATTGTGGAAATCATTCAATTTTTCAAAACCTCTAAATTCCCCCCAAATAGATACAGACGTGATATAAGACATGTGGGATGTGTGCCCCCTGTGTGCAGGAATATGGATCTGCATAGGTAGCCGTGTCTCCATATCGCATGGTACTCGCTCTAACACAGAACGTCCACCAATTACCAACAGCAGCCCCAGGCTTATGTGGGATCTTGGGGTGTAAAGTCTCGGTGAGCCCCTTTACTGAATGTCACATGTTAGCCCTGATGCATTAGTGTTTTCACTTACCCCTCAGTGCCCTCACAACCTAATTGTGCCCTGTGTGCCTTCCTTTTTGCATGCCTTCACAAGGTAACAGTGCCCAGTCTCTGTCCACTCAAGAAAGTAATAGTGCTTCCACAAAGTAGTAGAGCTGCTTTGTGCCTCCACAAAATAATAGTGATCCTTTGTTCCCCCACCACCCCTCAAAGTGATAGTGCCCTACGGTGCCCCCACAAAGTAATAGTGCCTCTTTGTGCTTCTATAAATTAATATTACTCCTCTGTGTCCCTCTATGCATGTTTCCACAAAGTAATAGTGTTCTTTGGCACCCCTACAAAATGCTATGCACCTCTGCAATGTAATAGTGCCTTGTTGTGCTCCTACAAAGTAATAGTGCCCGCTATGCATCCTACAAGTTAATAGTGGCACTTCTGTGTCCCTATAAAGTCATAGTTCTCCCTCTATGCCCTCTATGCAAAGTAATGGTGCCCCTAATAAACCCCCCGTAGAGCACAGTCCGCAGCCCATACTGGGCTACTGTCACCTTTGCTCCGAGACTCCTACCCACGGTTTACAGCTTCATTGCCTGCAGCTTGCACTAACACAATGTGGCAGCATGCATACAGCATCCCTCGACTCCTCTTCCCTGCCTGTGGCGCCTCAGAGCAAAGAAGGGAACGGGAGGAGGAGGAGCGCCAGAGAGCAGGACGAAGAGTCACGAGAAGCTGTATGTATGTTGCCATACTGTGTCGCCGCGAGCCATGAGTAACAAAGTTGTACCCAACTGGAGGGAGTCTTGCAACCTCCATGCTGACAGCCTTGTCACTGTGCTGCGGACGGCCTTTTTGCCCCTTTGGCTCAGTGGCCCGGTCTCAATTGTGACCCTCCTATATCTCTCGCAGCCTCCTTGGGAAACCTGCATGGAGTGGGCCCAAACGTCTGCCCAGTTGTGCCGGGTGCTGACACCAGCCCTGCACCCAGCATGAACAATAACAACAGTCAACATAATGACAATTAGCCGGTAACGATCAGTGAAATAACAAGATACTTGTTTTAATAGAATATTTTCCATAGTGACAAAAATACTTGTATTATTCTGGATTTCACTGTTATACTTTGTTTTGTAAAACTTTTCCCTCTTGTGCAGCTGTCAATCACATGAAAATGCAGCCAATCAGAGTCTTCCAAAGCGGAGAGTGCAGAGATCTGCAGAGGACGTCCCAGAGCCTAGAGATTGTGGGCTCTCTGATTGGTCTTCCTGGAGCTCATGTGACCCGTGTCAAAAAAAGAGGGTAAGGGCAATAATCAAAATCAAAAATATCCATGTAGCCATGAAGCCGCCCTCTCGACACAAAGGAGTAAATGAAAGGCTAGTCTGTCTCGGAAGAAGTCTAATGGGCGGAGCTTTAGAATGTGATTGCGCCAATACCATTGAGTGTATGTCAGCGGTGTATGTGAAGCCAATCAGCTGCCAGCTTATAGAGAAAGCTACTAAATATTGTCTTCTAACATGGCTGGGCAACGGATATTGCAGGACTACAAGCGCGATATTGGTCCGAGTTTCCTGGGCCGATACTGCGCTCGCCTGTGTGAATATACTCTAAATAATACTTGACCGTGAATTCTCAGAAACCCCCTTAGGGGATCATTCACACTGGTTTATGCAGTTTTGGTCACTGAGGGGTTAAGTATGACCCACCCCCGAGGGACCTGTAGTATGTTCACCATTGTTGCTCTTCACACAGTACCGATACGCTCAGATGACCCAAGTTCCTCAGTTCCACGGTGAGCCTTGTGATATAGTAGACAGGCAGGAGGAGAGCTGCAGTATCAGGACCATTTGTAGGACCACAAACAAGTGTGAAGGCTTCCAATGTGCCGAGTCCGGTAAGTAGCCGCTCAGGCTTATTGTGCGGAATTCATCCTTCATTATGGTAGCTTTTTAGTAACTGATCAAGTACACAGATTCATGGATGGAATGACCCAGCAGTCAACATGGAGCTCCTCTAAAGGGACCAGCTATGTCCAAATAATGAGGCTCCAACACAACTGCACCAATCAGCTACCACGTCTCCCAACCAGTCAATGGGATAACCCTGGATTTTGGGGGCTGTCAGACAGGGGCAGCTGGGAATGGAGTACAATAGAAAACAGCCTATACTCCACTCTTTTGCTCCCCCCACTCTGGTCTACTCCTCTCCGGCGCCCTTACTCACTTCTGGGAAGTTCAGTCATGTGTTGTCTGGCACTTACTGGAGAAAATCACTGGCCACAGCCATGCCAACACCGAGGCTGGGATTTGGCTGCAGTGATCATGTGATCGCACTCCCCAGAAGTTGGCAGAGGGCTTGAATGGTGTGGAGTGCATAAATGGGGGCAATACTACAGTAGGTGGGGCATGTGAGAGTATTATTACTGAGGAGGGTATGCAGAATCATTAGTGAAGGGGCTTGCTTCGCATTATTACTGAGGGGGACATTATTTAAGGCTAAGGTCACGCTAGCGTTTTTGTCTCCGTCTAGCTGTTCTGTCATAGGAGCAGCTAAACTTAAAGAAGACGCTTCCGTTTTTGTGCCCATAGACATGCAATGAAATGGATGACCTTCAGTTTCAATCTGTTTGTCAATTTTTTATTTATTTTCAATTATTAATAAGAGGGGGCATGCAGAGGTATTATTACTGGAGGGGCATGCAGAGGTATTATTACTAGAGGGGCATGCAGAGGTATTATTACTGGAGGGGCATGCAGAGGTATTATTACTGGAGGGGCATGCAGAGGTATTCTTACTGGAGGGGCATGCAGAGGTATTATTACTAGAGGGGCATGCAGAGGTATTATTACTGGAGGGGCATGCAGAGGTATTCTTACTGGAGGGGCATGCAGAGGTATTATTACTGGAGGGGCATGCAGAGGTATTATTACTGGAGGGGCATGCAGAGGTATTATTACTGGAGGGGCATGCAGAGGTATTATTACTGGAGGAGCATGCAGAGGTATTCTTACTGGAGGGGCATGCAGAGGTATTATTACTGGAGGAGCATGCAGAGGTATTCTTACTGGAGGGGCATGCAGAGGTATTCTTACTGGAGGCGCATGTAGAGGTATTATTACTGGAGGGGCATGCAGAGGTATTCTTACTGGAGGGGCATGCAGAGGTATTCTTACTGGAGGGGCATGCAGAGGTATTCTTACTGGAGGCGCATGCAGAGGTATTCTTACTGGAGGGGCATGCAGAGGTATTATTACTGGAGGGGCATGCAGAGGTATTATTACTGAAGGGGCATGCAGAGGTATTATTACTGGAGGGGCATGCAGAGGTATTATTACTGGAAGGGCATGCAGAGGTATTATTACTGGAGGGGCATGCAGAGGTATTATTACTGGAGGGGCATGCAGAGGTATTATTACTGGAAGGGCATGCAGAGGTATTATTACTGGAAGGGCATGCAGCGGTATTCTTACTGGAGGGGCATGCAGAGGTATTATTACTGGAGGGGCATGCAGAGGTATTCTTACTGGAGGGGCATGCAGAGGTATTCTTACTGGAGGCGCATGTAGAGGTATTATTACTGGAGGGGCATGCAGAGGTATTCTTACTGGAGGGGCATGCAGAGGTATTATTACTGGAGGGGCATGCAGAGGTATTCTTACTGGAGGGGCATGCAGAGTTATTATTACTGGAGGGGCATGCAGAGGTATTATTACTGAAGGGGCATGCAGAGGTATTATTACTGGAGGGGCATGCAGAGGTATTATTACTGGAAGGGCATGCAGAGGTATTATTACTGGAGGGGCATGCAGAGGTATTATTACTGGAGGGGCATGCAGAGGTATTATTACTGGAGGGGCATGCAGAGGTATTCTTACTGGAGGGGCATGCAGAGTTATTATTACTGGAGGGGCATGCAGAGTTATTATTGCTGGAGGGGCATGCAGAGGTATTATCACTGGAGGGGCATGCAGAGGTATTATTACTGGAGGGGCATGCAGAGGTATTATTACTGGCGGGGCATGCAGAGGTATTCTTACTGGAGAGGCATGCAGAGGTATTATTACTGGAGGGGCATGCAGAGGTATTATTACTGAAGGGGCATGCAGAGGTATTCTTACTGGAGGGGCATGCAGAGGTATTATTACTGAAGGGGCATGCAGAGGTATTCTTACTGGAGGGGCATGCAGAGGTATTCTTACTGGAGGGGCATGCATAGGTATTATTACTGAAGGGGCATGCAGAGGTATTATTACTGGAGGGGCATGCAGAGGTATTCTTACTGGAGGGGCATGCAGAGGTATTATTACTGAAGGGGCATGCAGAGGTATTCTTACTGGAGGGGCATGCAGAGGTATTCTTACTGGAGGGGCATGCAGAGGTATTCTTACTGGAGGGGCATGCAGAGGTATTCTTACTGGAGGGGCATGCACAGGTATTATTACTGGAGGGGCATGCAGAGGTATTCTTACTGGAGGGGCATGAGGGGCATGCAGAGGTATTCTTACTGGAGGGGCATGCTGAGGTATTCTTAATGGAGGGGCATGCAGAGGTATTCTTACTGGAGGGGCATGCAGAGGTATTAGTACTGTGAGAAGAACACTACAGGACGCTATTACTGTGAGGGGGTCACTGAGTGGCACCATTCTTATAAGAGACTCACTTACTAGCAGTTCACTTTGAGGGGGCACAAAGGGTGTGGTTTAGTGTAAAAGGGGTGTGGCATAAAGTTAATATATTTGTCGTGGAACGCTACGCTTGCCACAAGAATTGTCCCTCCTTTCATCGTTCAAAAGGTGGAGGTATGAGGTGCATTAACAGAGAACCCTCCCCTAATACTGATGAAGGAACTGGTCAGCTACTACACGGGGTCTACTATATTTTAGGGGGGGTAGTGGCGGAATTTACTGTGCAGCCCCCGGTGGTCATGGGCGTCTTCTTTACAATTGGGGGGGGGGGGGGGTCTTTCTTTTGTTCCGGCACTGGATGGATTAGAATTTCAGGGGTTCGGTCCAGTCAGTGCACATCTAGATACAATGTACCCCTGTATACATGTAGCGTTACACATGTTGAGATCACTTCCTATAAACGTTTCTTCCATGTGCTTGGCGTAAGGAAAGTGTGTCCCTCGTCGGCTCTTGTGTAATGGAGACGATGACTGCGGCGACATGTCGGATGAGAAGAACTGTAAGGTCGTCCGGAGCTCGTGTACCGATGAGATGGAACAATATTGGGCGATTGAAAATCTGGCAGCAGGGTAAGTGCCCGCCATCAGATTGTACTGATCACTGGCGTAACGTGAAGCTCCTGGGGCCCAAAGCAGAATCTGTAACAGGGCCCCCAACTATAATGCTTTATTCATACTACTAAGCTTACTATATGGAGAAGACAGGCCTTATGGGCCCCCTAAGGCTCCTGGGCGCATATATACCAATTCAGCATTGACTGAGTTGCGCTGCCGATTCCAGACACCTGATTGGTTGTTGGGTACACACCCACCTTTCGAGATCTGCACGAGTGGCCGGCCCGTTAAATAAGCAGCAGCAGGGCCGTAGGAGGGTCGGCAACTAACCTCAACCCTAAACCCTAACCCTAAAGCTAACCCTAACCCTAAACCCTAACCCCCCCGCTGGTCTCGTGAAGTTGCACTTGTGCAGATCTCCTAAGGGGGGTGTGTACCCAACAACCAATCAGGTGGCTGGAATCGGCAGCGCTACTCAGTCAATGCTGAATTGGTATATATGCCTCATGGGCCTGGGTGTAACTGCATTCTCTATAGCAGGGGTCCCCAACTCCAGTCCTCAGGCACCACCAACAGGTCAGAACCCCTGTGGCAATGTCTGAGGCGCCGACAATAATTACATCACCTGTGCAATACTGAGGAAATCCTGAAAACCTGACCTGTTGACGGTTCCTGAGGACTGGAGTTGGGGAGCACTGCTCTATAGTTACGCCCATACTACTGATCCTAGGCTAAGGCTGGCTGGAGACATATAGATCTCACAGATGTGAAACATCTGCAGTATAACCATACAGATACAATGTGCATTTCCCATAGTGCATCTCACTCTTGTGAATTCTTAAGTATTCCATGAGATGTGGGTGAGACGTTGTTTCATTTTTACAAGACACGTCTGTATAATGTCTGTGCTACATTTCCCACAATGCACAGCAGAGGGTTCTCTGTACAGACCCTGAACCAGCAGGGCCTGCGGTGAGATCTGATCTAACAGAAGTCTTCTCTTATGTCTTAGATTGAACCTATTTACCAATAACCGAGAAGGTTTGGTATTAGATCACCGCTACTACGCCGGTGCCTGCTCGCCTCATTACATCCTGGGGACCAGATTTAGAAAGCCGTATAATGTGGAAAGTTTTATTCCTGAAGTGAGTATGAGTGACACCACAAAGCGCTACATAAAACGGAACATGCAAGAACTGCGCTGTACAACTGTATCTGAGTATAGGTCAGCCATTGGAGGCGATGGTGAGCGGGCTTTGGTCACCGAGTCACCGAGCATGCGGACAGTCAATTGTTCCCATCCTTCTTCCCAAGTACTCATGTCTGCATCTCCCATGTCTCTCCCTGTCTGTTTCACTCTGTTTTCCATGTCCTATAGCCGCATCTTCTCTCTTCTCTATTCCATGTCTCCTTTCCATGTTTGTTTTCTTATCTCTCCTTCCATGTCCTCTCCCTGCATCTCCTCTCTTATGTCCTGTCTCCAAATCTTCTTTATTCCATATCTCCTCCTCATGTCTTCTATCTTATCTCTCCTTCTACCCTTTCTCTCTTTCAGCTCCTCTCCCTGCATCTTCTTTATTCCACATACTCTCTCTTCTGTCTAACACGTCCTCTTTCCATATTTCCTCTATTCCACATCATCTCTCCATGCCAGCTCTCCTCTTCCTACTTGTATATGTTCTCTCCATGTCTTCTATCTTCCCTCTTCCATGTCCTCTTTCTTCTCTCTACTATGTCCTGTCTCCACATCTTCTCTCCATGCCAGCTCTCTTCTCCCTACTTCTATATATTCTCTCCATGTCTTCTATCTTCCCTCTTCCTTGTCCTCTTTCTTCTCTCTACTATGTCCTGTCTCCACATCTTCTGTATTCCACATCTTCTCTCCATGCCAGCTCTCTTCTCCCTACTTCTTCGTCTTCTCTCCAGGTCTTTTATCTTCTCTCTTCCAAGTCTACGCTCATCTCCATTACACATATTCTCCCTCCTTCTATGTCTTCCCTATCTCAGCTCTGTTCTCTATTCCACGACTTCTGTCCATGTTTGCTCACATTTCTATTGCATGCCTTTTCTCCATGCCTTTTCTCTTCTCCCTCCTTATACATCTTCTCTCTTCCTTGTCTGTCTTTCTACAACTTCTCTTCATGGCTTTTCTCTTCTCTATTCCATATCTCTTCTCCTTGCCTGCTGTCTTCTCTCTCCTCCAACATCTTCCCTCCATGTCTTCTAGCTTCTGTCTTTCATTTCTGCTCTCTTCTCTATTCCAAGTCTTCTCTCTCTGTCTGTTCTCTTTTCTCTTCCATGTCCTCTCTCGTTGTCGGCTTTCTTGTTCCTTCCATGCTCTGTCTCCATGTCTTCTCAGTTCTCACTTATTCCTATTTTCATTTCCCATCCTTTCTTCATGTCTGTTGTTTTTCCTACAATAGTCACCCTCCTGTGGCTAATAAGGGAGATGGAATAATACCTCTGCAGCGCCACCTATTGGCGCATATATTTGCATATTACCCAGAGGAGCATGAATAGCCTTATAAGTCTTCTCATTTACCATCTAGGTGCTCTCCCCAAGGAAAAAAGGTAGAGTTTGCGACCTCCTGTGGCTTTTAAGCATACTTGGATTTGTACACTAGGTAGAAACACCAGCATGAAAGTCTTCCTGCATCCTGAGACCTAACAGTGGAAACTGTACCTCTTTAGGTTTCCATTCATTTCAGTGGCAGGATCAGTCTGCTGGAAAACAGATAAAAGGTTATAAATTCTCCAATGAAAAGTGTTAATAATCCTGAGGTCTAGGGCTACAAGAAATGACAAGGTTCTGCAGGTGATCATAGGGTGAAAGGCTTGTTCTCTAGTCTAGGAAGCAGGAGTCATTGAATGAGGGTGCAGGCTTGCAGGTAGCAGTTGTGGTTTTGCACCCAATGGGTCATTATAATTTTGCTCCATTCAGGATGTACAACTTAACCCTAAAGTGACAGAGGGACTATGTTTTCTCGGTGAAGGCTATCTCGGTTTATGAAAGTTTGTGATATGAGTAACCTGAGCCTTAATAATATACATGCTTCTCTTTTTAGGGTAAAAGCAAGTATGAGTTTTCTCTTTCCCAATATCAGTCGTACTCCGATTATTCAAGAAATTTATCCAGCGCTCATGCAAAACAGAGCAGCTTCAGCATCGGTTTCAAGATACCGAATGTGTTTGAGTTTGGGTTCAGCACAAATGATCTGAAATTCAAAACCTATAGGGAAAGGACGATGAAATATTCCCAGACGGTGAGTATATGACATACAACAGATCAGGGCATTATAGAGAAGACGGTGGAGACTTTCTGTAAATGGCAAATGGATACATTGGATATGAGATGTAGGTGCTCAAGTACCCAGGGCACATAATAACCGAAATGCTAAAACATAGCCAACATGTATGGTCTCCACACTAGCACCCCATGTATGATCTGGCCCTTACATAACGCTACAAGTGTTTAAACTGTGTTTCCCACATCTTTTTATAAAGCACCATAGAGTCATTCTTTGCATCTTTTAAAGGGCCCATGAAGAAGTGGTTCCAAACTCCAGTTGGGTTCACCACCCTTCCCCATGAGCCATTGTGCCATAGGGTCTCGCAGCCCTTGCCTTCTACATGGAGGTTGAGAACAAGTACCAAGACTTTTCTTGTAATGGATAGTGACCCAACATTTCATATTTTCCATTGCCCCAATTGGTTTATTTACACTCCTGATTAAAAGGAAGCAATTCATTCAATTACTATGTGTGAGAGACTACTAGAGGAAACCAAGTGAAGTTGGGACTTTTGGCTGTAGGCCGGCTCTAGAGAGGATAGTCAAAAGATGGCCCAAGTATGAAATGTGATGTTCTTCTCTGGAGGTTGGCTAGATCCTCCTCTAGTTCAATCGGATACCTCCAGGTTCTAAGCTCTTCTTTTCCGGATATTTCAGAACAGTTTATTTATCCATGCACGATCTGATCTAGAAGTGGCGAAATACAAACTCAAAGCCCGGAGCCTGATGCTTCACTCAGAGTTCTTCCAGAGAGTAAAGCAGTTACCGACGGAGTATGTGTACGGGGAATACAGAGACCTGTATCGGGATTACGGCACACATTTTGTCACGGAAGCAACTCTGGGTGGAGTCTATGAGTATACTCTGATTCTGAAGGAGGAAGCGATCAAAAAAGAAGGTAACGATATCTAAAATATTTACTGCATTTCATCATTATGGATTACCCTGGTCTAGTTACTAGTCATCACTGAACAGATTGACAGGAGTTTCATCTCAACATATAAATCCACATAGCCTGGCCCCTCCTGTTGAAGATTTAGGCTTCCAAACCCTTGTTGGCCTCACCTTCTATACTAGCTAGAGGAGGAGATTGACATGACCCTTGGACGGGTCATGGTCATGACATGACCATGACCCTTGTTTGTGAAGGTTGACATGTGTGGAAATAGGGAGCCCCGGCATAGATTTATTTATAGAGCCTATGTAGAGATGGCAATGGGACCAACCTGAAATAAGGCACCATGATCTATGGGTTTCATTGTTTCAGTCTGCACCTCATAGCTAAATAAGTGCTATAAGTGCAGCCGAGTACATTGTAACTTAGAATTTCCCAATAAACCATCCTCGTGCTGGTCACCACAAGGAGAAACATTACTTCCTCTGGACTCACATTGATGGCCTCTCATCCAGCCAACCAGAGCCCTAATGTGAACTGATGAGGGGCAAGAACCCCAAAATGGCTGTACGTGGGCTTTCTGGTTTCGCTTACATTCCTAGTCACGTTGCAAGACCTGTTAAAAGGCCAAAAGTTGACTCTCAGGGTAGCTACCATTCCAATAGGTGGCATGGTGGAGGATTATTCCATACACCCTCATAGTGCTCTCCATAATTAGAAACATTACCTCCAGACCCAAGAAACCAAACAAAGTATTAGCTTTGTAAGTAGTAGGAACAAGAATGAAAACTCATTTGGATTGTAGTAAAATTTAAGGAAGGACACAAGATAAATATATAAATTCCGAGTCTAATACAAGTTTGTTGCAACAGTCAAGTTGAAGAAACAAGTTCATATGTGCCAAAGACGCACCTCCTGAACCTGTTAGAGCAGTTCAGTTTAATCTCATCTTCTTCCTCTTGATTGTGTGAATCTACGTAGGGTTCATCAACACAGATTCTACAGTTAAAGCAGATCCAAGGGTCATGTTCTTCTCTTTTAGCAAGCATGATGGGGGTGAGGCTGTCAAACCCTCCATGTATGACTTTAAGTAAGGGATAATCTATTCTATATTCTTTCTAGAGCCCTCTGAGTATGTGATGGATTATGGTATTAGTAAGGTCTCAAAAAGGCTTGAAGACTCTGAGTGTTTGGCAGTGAGAATGTGGGAGAGAACAGGGACAGCACAAGAGAAAACTTGAGACTATGTATGGGAAAAGAGGAAATGTGGGAGAAGCCATTTCATTTAGAAGGTTCTGGATTCAGTAGAGAATGTTCTGGGGATATTAAAGGCATAGCCAGGACAAAACTGATACCTTGCATTATAGGGGGTGTGGAGCATGACACAGAAAACATTCCATTGGTAGTTTTTGAATCCCAACATCCTGGGATTCCTGAAGTGTTCGAAGTGTTCCTTAAACATATACAGGGGCTCCTAAGGTTCTAAGCATCTATTGGATTTAATGAATGTTCATGTTACGATCAGTAGTAGTGCACTTACTGTGTCGCCATCTCCGGACTTTTATTTGTTGTTGGGGCAGTTGCTCTTTAACTGTTCCACAGCAGATCCATTCGAGTGGGGCGGCTGACTACACATCTGCAGCTGAGCCTCATTTAGAGAGTAGTTCCGGGATTGCTCAGCTCCTCTTTAAATACTCCTGGTTTCTGCACTGTGTTGCTGGTTATAGCATAAGCTAAAAATCCTTATGCCTCTAGTATTGTGTTCCTAGTTTTGTTTGTTTCTTGTCAAAGTAGTTCTTCTGGTTATTTCTAATTAAAATTATAAGATGCGCCTCACATATTTTTTAGCAATTGCTCAAAGAAATAAATGATTCGGACTCACCTGGTGCACGGAGGGTTAACACGATGGTATAGAAATTAACCCTCCGGCACCTGTTGTCCACGTCTGTTTTAAATGGGTTTCTTTTTTTCTCCTCAGGCTGTATAGTCCAGGAGCGGCGTCCATGGTTATCCTGACTCGTGCTCGCAAGCGCGGTCGGCACAAAGATTAATATAGTACGATACAAAAGACCCGCGCCATAAAAAGAAACTCCGTTTCTTTCGCTCGGCGTTCTCGTAGCGGAGCGTGTTTTTAGTGGGAGGGGTTTACTCCCACATGACTCGTCACATGATTTGTTTTGGAACGCATATGCGTCTCAAAATTTAAAACAACTTTATTGTTCTTCTATGTATGCAGACACGCACAACTTCTGTCTATTCACTATTTTATTATATTGTCTAGACTGCTTTATGCAGTTCCTTTTAATTTTACTATTAAAAGTAAACGCCACGAGAACGCCGAGCGTCAGCCGCTGTGAGTAACTGACTTATGTATATACATGGGCTCATTTTGTGTATATATATTAGCTTGAAAAAGATGCAATGGTGTTGAAACGCGTAGCTATTAAGTACACAGAGTTCCTTTCATGGCGCGGGTCTTTTGTATCGTATTATATTAATCTTCTGGTTATTTAATCTAGTCAAGTCCTTGCTTATTGCCCTTGTTGTTTATCATTGTTTTTTTCCTGCTTGTATCACTCTCTGTCTTATCTCTGGATCAATTCTGCTCAGGTTTGTTTTCTTGTCTCTGGATCTTAGTGCCCTCTTATTTTGTATCAGGCTCAGTGTTTCAGATAGGGTTTCCTTGAGCAATATTTTTAAGGATACTCGGGGACAGTGGTGTTTGGTGTTAGGGTCATTGTCAGGGATGGATTAGGAAAAAAATGAAGAAGAGTTAGAGTCAGTTATTGTTGAGTTGCTATTTATGTTTCCATCAACCATCTGCTCCATTATATCACTACTATCATGGCCATCATCCACAAATTGATGACTGTCACCACCCTATTCCTGTCATCCATTGGTAAGTTTCTATTTCTTGCATTACCTACTAGTGTTGATACATGCTTCATATATTTGTTCACCTGACTGTTTGGTTGTTACACAGTTCTGCCCTACTGGAAGGCCTCTGGGTATCTGTCTACTGGGAGACACATTTAGTACCCAAGCGACTGCCAGGGGTAAAGTCCAATTCTTTTGCCTTGTGTCCAGCTTATTGTTTTCAGTAGAAATCTTGCAATGCTCTCCTATTCCCGGAGGAGCTGATCTCAGGAGCCCCCAATAGTCCTCCACTGCAAACCGCCTACTAATCCTTTTAAATTACTTCTCCCAACAGGTTATTCGTTAAGTGATGTGAGTTCTTGTGTGCAGGCCGGGTTTTCACTCGGTGGGAATATCTACAATGTTTGGGTAGGCGTTGGCATAACTAGTTCCCAGTGCAAAAACGTCCTAAATGAAATTGGAGGTGAGAAGCTGCATGTAGCAAATATATTATGTAATTATGAAATAATCAGCTAACAAATAGTTCTACAATTAACCTATACGCAGGCGGGGTCCAGTATACAGCTGAGAGGTCTCCAAAAGGTGGCTCTTCAGCTGCTGTTAAACTACAACTCCCAACATGCCCTGCCAGCCGGAGAGATCACAGATATAGGGTGGGATGTATTATCCAATTACCATCATCTTATGTTGTAGATAACAGAGAAACAAGTGCAATTGTTGAAGATTTTGTCGCTCTTGTAAGGGGAGGGTCTAGTGAACATGTGACCACCCTCGCATACAAAAACCTACCGACTCCAGAACTAATGCAAGAATGGGGGGACGCTGTGCAATATAATCCGGAGATCATAAAAATAAAGGTAGAGCAATCCTAATGAGATGTTATTCTATAATTGATACATATTCGCTCTGTAATTACAATGTTTGGGGCGTCTTCACATCCGTATTGGAGGTTCTGTTGTAGATTCTGTTACAATCCCGGATGAAATAGTGCTGCATGCTGCAGTAGGTCTTCCAGGAAAATGCTGCGCAGCATAACAGAACGGACTCCATTATGGTCAGTGAGTCAATTTGGCACTGATTGGTTCCGTTACATGATGGAACAAGGAAATGTAATCCATAAACGGGGATGTAAGCGAGCCCTTGTGTTATTAATGGACTGTATCATCTTATGTTACATTGTGTTTGAGTTTCTCATTGTGGTAAAGATCTCTACTTGCTCTTAGTATAATAGTCGTTAATCTTTAGATGATGAAAACCTGCCCTGACTTGGCCCTACTTTTACACAACTGATTGGTTTGTTGCAATGTACAGAATCAGCATAAATCTCTGTAGGCTGATGGTTTTTACCTTCACTGATACATTGTAACTCTGAATGGACACTATGGTGACAAAAATATTGGGACATAGAAGGGGATGAAATTCATTTTTCCATCCAGTGTTGGGTTGCTTTTGGCCTCAATGACTGCGGCCACCCTCCTCGGCCACTTTCCACTAAATTTCCATAGATGTGTGGAAGGATTTGCCTCTATTCCCGGAGGAGAGCTTCAGATATGGATGTGGGGGATGATGGGTGTGTTCGGCACATGGATACAACATTCTAGCCCATCCCAAAGATGCTCGATGGGATTGAGGTCCGGACATTGGGCTGGCCAATGATGTTTGCAGATGTTTGCAACATCTAATATAAATAAGCCTACATGCTTTTTCGTGCACCACACTTTGACCAGTTTGACACCAAAATCATCCTCCTAAGGTGAGGCAATCAATTCTTTAGATGCTGACTAGAGCCATAAAATCCCAAAATTTGAGGTGGGTACATTCAGTGACCCGTCAGGCCCCGTCAAAGTTCCCCATGTAAAGTATAGCAGTTCTTCAGCCAGCAGCACCGTTATGCAGATTTAAGCGTTTCTAATAGTGATGAGCGAGCATTGCCCTTAGCAAGTACCTGCCCGCTCGATACAAAAGGTTCGGGTGCGGGCGGCGGGCAGGGAGCTGCGGGGGAGAGCGGGGAGGAACGGAGGGGAGATCTCTCTCTCCCTCTCTTCCCCCCGCTCCCCCCTGCTGACTGCCGCTACTCACCGCTCCCCTGCGCCGGCACCCGAACCTTTTGTCTCAAGCGGGGAGGTACTCGCTAAGGGCAATACTTGCTCATCTCTAGTTTCTAAGTTACGTTCATAGTCTGGCGACATATCTCTCTTTAGGGAGACTATGAAAGTCCCTGCTGGCTGGAGCGCTGCTATGAAAGAAGTGACAGACGCACAGACACACACACAGGTACATACACACACTACCCCTCTGTCTTACCTCCTGGCCGGTCCACAGCCGGGGGCTGACAGGGCTGTATGATCATTGCTAAGTGACGTTCATAGTTGCCAATGTCTCACTCCCTCACCGTCGCATGACTATGAATGTGACATGGAGAGGGGGGAGAAGCGGCATAGAGAGGGGGGAGAAGCAGCATGGAGAGGGGTGGAGAGAAGCGTCAAGTAGAGGGGAGGAGAAGCAGCATGGAGAGGGGGGGAAAGAGACGCAGCATGGAGAGACAGGGAAAAAAGAAGGGGCGTGGATAGATGGGGAGAGAGAAGCGGCATGGAAAGAGAGAAGGGGGAGATTTACAATAACCACTTTTTCAAACATTTTAGAACATCGGGTCAATCTAGCAGGGTAAATAACAATGATTCTCTTTTATCAAATGCAAGCAGAGAGCTTGAAAACAGTGAAAAATGAAAACATAGTATATTAGAAAGTTACAGGACTTCTTAATGTACAGGGATTAAAGTGTAACTGTGCTTTCCACAAACTTTTGATGTCATAGAGCCATGTCAAACGTTTTGATCACTGGAGCTCCGGGTACTGAGACCCCCACTAATGACTGAGACGAAGCAGCTGAAGCATTCATTCAAACTGGAGACTGGCTTAGTAGACGTTTTTCTGCTACTTCATTCTAGCGATCATGGGGGGTTCAGCACTTGGATTCCCAGTGATCAAACATTTGACCCGTTCTTATAACATGTCAGATGTTTTTGGAGACCACAATTATACTTTAAAGGGGTTTTCAGTAACATTTTATACAATTAGAACCCTCTCAGTTATTGCTGTCATGCCCCGTTGGTAGTAATGACTGCCGCTGATGGGCTGCACAATGGCTCCGTTCATCTGTCCATCCACCGGGCAATCGCTGGGTTTGTTTACCTCCGCAGGTTCTGCTCATCTCATCTTCCAGTGTGCTCTATTACAGTCCCCATAGACACTGGTGCGGGACTGTCTGCTAATGCTGGAACTGCCCCATTACATCATTAGTATCTATTCTCACATATCGCCTGATGCTGGTGCATGCACAGTGGCCGGGACAATCTGTACATGCGTCTGTCAGTGAGAACGGAGAGCAAAAGTAACCTGAAAGCCAATCTAACCTTTATTTACGTATGAATGGCTCTTCAAAAGTGATGTAGCTAGCTAACATGCTTAGTGAGTCCAAGATGTCTCCCATGTCTTCCCTTACCTTGTAGGTCAGCCCTTTGTATGAGCTTGTGACAGCAACAGATTTCATTGGTGCAAAGACTTTACAAGAGAACATGAAGCGCGCCCTGGAAGAATACGAGAAAGAGACCAGTTCCTGCCGCTGCGCCCCCTGTCGTAATAATGGCATCAAATTGTTAACCGGTAAGAACATTCGCACTGCCGTCTGTTATTGGGAAATTATCGGCAATTTGTAAAGTTTATAGTAGAGAAATTTAAGACAAAAAAAGTATATTCCTAATTGGAGTCCAGACGCTAACGGGCAGGATGCCCAACCCAGCTGTGCTCCATATGTACTATTACCACATGTGGATATCAAAGGGAACCTCCTCTATCAGTCAGAATGGAGGGCCCCTCCACTTCGGGCGGACTTGAGCCATCCTTGTATTGCATGTAAGGCCATTCATCCGTAGATGAAATTTCTGGCTGGCCTCCTGCGGTATTTGAAAGGATGTCAGTCTGGTAGAAATATAGTAAAGTACCCATATACTCCAATTTGGATAGACCGTAGCACGTCTGCTTTAATACTTTATGAACTGGTTGAGTGGTTGAATTTTCTTAATCTTATTGGCTAATTTCTGTTTTGCTGTTTTCTCTGATGTGAATGCTTGGGGAGCTGCAGGTTCAGAGCTCAGTGGATGTTCCCTGCTTGTGGAGCTGCAAGTTCAGAGCTCAATGGGTTTTCCCTTCTTGTGAAACTACAGGTTCAGAGTTTATTGAATATTTCCTGGTCATGGAGCTGCAGTTTCAGAGTTTAGTTGGTGCTTCCTGCTTGCTTCCAGGTTCAGCATTCAGTGGGTGTTTTCTATACCCTGTGCAACTTTGTCTCCGCCTCTTTCCCTCTCCAACTGACCACTGTGCAAGCAGTGGTTTATGTTAGACAGTGCAGTTCAAAAGGCTCCTTAAGGAAATGTAACCTGCTGTTTGCAGTCATCTCTTCAGTGCTCAGAGGAGTAATACATAGAGCAGTCATGTAAGATTTGTTATCAGACTAGGCACAGGGTTCATTTGTAGTCTGTTACCAGGGAACAGAATCAATCTGCTGCACATAAGTCTCCACAGGAGCTGCATACATAAAACGGTGGGAGATTTATGTTAGATGTATTGAAGAAATCTAAAGACATAAACCAGTTTGGATTTGTTTCTGTGTCACTGATGTGGATCGATTACTTGTTTTGTTTTTTTCTCTTTGGTCTTTACAGAAAATCGCTGTGAATGTATTTGTCCATCAGGGTTCAAAGGCTCAGCTTGTGAAATCAGCACGAGGCGGGGTAAATAGCAGGATTGCTCCATTCAGAGCTTCTCTGTTGACTTTTATTTGCATTATTAACGGGAAAGATCACAGAGTCATGTTTCATTCAGTGGTGAAATCCGTGGGCTCCCTCTGTGGGTAAAGATCTGCGGCCCTATTACACTGGCCAATAATCAGGCCTGAACATCTGTCATCCCATGTGAAACTGCGTCCGATCATCTAATGAACTAACAAATGTTCTTTGTCAGCTGGTCGCATGTTTTAGTCAACCTAAAAAATAATTGCCCTCAGTAGCACCCCCCCCCCATGTGATTGGGGGGTGTGCTGCCGACAATGCTTAAAATCCACTCTAGATTTTTCTTTTTGGGAGGGGGCTATTTATATTCCTCATTAAGGAGTGAACAGCGTTGGGTACTCCCACTTTATTAAAGATGAAGCCACTTTGACCCCAACCACTGGCACATCCCATGACCGCTGAACTGAACCCCAATTTCAGAGCGTTTGCTGTGTTGCCCAGAAGATTACTATAATTACCATTGAAAAATACAATTTGTCCCGTAAAAAACAAGCTGCGCCGATGGAGAAATAAAAGAGTTATGAGTTTTTGAAAGTAGGGAGGAAAAAAAAGGGGCGCGTTCTTAAGGGTTTAATACATGCACCACCCTTCTCTCAGTGTGCAGTGACAGCGCGAGGACAACACTTTTTTTTTTATCCCTCAGTATCCTAGGACGTACATATACATCCTGGATGTGTGGGATTAATATGGCGCAGGCACAGAGGCCGAGCCCGCTCCATACACGGATATTGTCGGCTGTCTTTGACAGCTGGTACCTGGCCACAAAAGCCACAATTGGGGGTTCATCCGGATTGCCACTGGTAACCCCTTTAAATGATAATGTGAGTTCTGGCAGTGCCTTTCAGGTAGATTGAAGGTCCCGAACAGCACCCCCCCCCCCGTGGTGAGATTGTGGGGTGTTGCCCATGTGCCATGACAGTACAATACTAAAGTATTGCAGTAAAAAAACGACCACAAGTTCAAGTCCCCTTAAGAGACTAAAAAAAAACAAAAAAAGTGTGAGAAAAAAATGTTTTATTGTAAAAAATAAGGATAATAAAAGTTTTACAAAACCTTTCCCCATATTTATAATAAAAAAACAAAACATACTTGGTATAGCCGTGTCTGTAAAAGTCTGATTTATCAACTTAACGCATTACTTATCCTGCACATTAACTGATGTCAGAGTAACACACACAATGCCAGAATTGAGATTATTTTGGTCATCCTCTCACCAAAAAAATTTAATAAAAAGCGGTCAAAAAACCATATATACTCCAAAATAGGGGCAGTAGAAACCACAGGTCCACCTACAACAGTGGTGGCGAACCTATGGCATGCGTGCCAGAGGCGGCACTCAGAGCCTTTCCAGCTGGCACTCGCCGCCGTCAGCCGCTCACCACATTAGTGAATACTGGCAGGGGTGCCGCAGCTCCCCTGCTGGTATTCACTCAGCAGCGCTGCTAGAGGCGCTGATCCCGGCGCACACTGTGATGTCAGTGTGCAGCCGGGATCCTCCTTCTCCCTCCTCTGACGTCTCCTACTTGGTTCCGCGAGAGCAGGGGAGGGGAGGTGTCTGGCAGCACATCATATTGTGCTCCTGGGATCCGTGGCTGCAACAGCACCAAGCAGAGGAGGTGGAGGGGGGGGGGGATTTGGGTCTCAGAGGGGGGCGCTATTACTACAGGGGCCACTATGGGATGTCGCTATTACTACTGGGGACTGCTGTAGGATGTCACTATTACTACTGGGGGCTGCTGTGGGATGTCACTATTACTACCGGGTTGATGTGGGATGTTACTATTACTACTGGGGGCTGCTATGGGATGTCACTATTACTACTGGGCTGATGTGGGATGTCACTATTACCACTGAGACCACTGTGTGGTGTCACTATTACTACTGGGGGGTCACTGTGGGATGTCACTATTATGACTGGGGCCACATTGCGGTGTCACTATTACCGCTGGGGCCACGATGCGGTGTCACTATAACCACTAAAGCCGCTCTGGGGGGGGGGCTCACTATTAGCACTGGGGCTGCTCTGGGGGGTCACCCTTACTGCTGGGGCCGCTCTGGGGGGTCACCCTTACTGCTGGGGCCGCTCTGGGGGGGGTCACTATTACTGCTGGGATATGTTTACACAAGGTGGAAATGCTGCAGAATGTCCTCAGCGGAAATTTCCGTGGCAAATTCCACAGCATTTCCGCATCCAAAAGAAGTCAAAATCTGCACCCGGTCTATTTTGAAACAGCCTTGTCCTTTTAAGAACGACAGGGGTAAAAAAAAATCATACGTCGTGATAAGCCCCGCCCCCTGACATGTTGGCACTTTACAATAAATAAGTGGGTTTTGGGTTGCAGTTTGGGCACTCGGTCTCTAAAAGGTTCGCCATCACTGCCCTCCAATAAGCAAGCCTTCACAACCCCATCAATGAAAAGATTAAAGGAAAAAAATGGTGGCCAGAAGATGGCGGCAGAAAGTTATTTCTCTTTACAGACATTTTTTTTTAAGTAGTCTTTCAAAATCACCTAAATAAATCTAGTATTGCTATAATCATCCCGACCCACAGAATAAAGGTGCCATGTCATTAGAACGTGTGTACACCTTTAAAAACAAGACCCCCCAATGATGATTTCACTCCACTTAGAATATTTTTTAAAGCTTTTTCCATACATTACACAGTAGATTAAATAGTAACATTGAAAACTTCAACTTGTCCCACAAACAAACAAGCTACATTGGCAGGAAAATAAAAGGGTTATGATTTTTGAAAATGGGGAGAAGAAACCAAAAATTAAAGAAAATGGCCGCGCCATTTACGGGTCAGGACTATCTACTGTAAGTCTGCACTGACTAATTGATAGGAAGTATCAGTAAATCTGCCTGAGCCGTTCCGTGATCTCGCCTTCCTCCCTGCTTTATGTTCCTTCAGTCTAATACTGTATTTGTTGTTTTAGTTGCTAAAACAGATGGAGACTGGAGCTGCTGGTCGGGCTGGACATCGTGCTCGGGGGGCGCCCAAACAAGACAGCGTCAGTGTAACAACCCCTCCCCACAAGCTGGAGGCCGGCCCTGTGAAGGAGGTGCCACCGAGTCGAGGAGCTGTTAACTGGGCCTATACTATGTAACCTTATAAAATCAGTAGCTATTACATGACACTTTGCAGCGTCTTCCTCGCCTTACAGCAGCCTGTAGTCCACATTCTGTCTGTAGCCTCTTTGTCAATTAATAAAATAGAATTCTCTTCATATCCCTCTAAATATCGGTGTTTAGTAATAGAAGACAGGGAGGAGGGGGGGGGGGGAGGGATGCAGCTGCAGTTTTATCTCTGTGCCTGCATGCTGCGAGAGGGGAGGAGGAGCAGCCAAGATCACACAGAACAGCTCTAACATTACACTAAGATGACGTCTCCCATTGGACTGGTAATAAGAGGGACTCCTCACCGTTCCTCCATCGCGCTGATCGCAACGTTCAAAAATCTGTTTGTGATTTTTCTTTTCTACAGAAGTGAAATAAAATCTAACAGTCCTGATGTGAGCGACCTCCATTGTTGTCCTCTCAGGTGCCATTTGTAGGCCTTATAGCTGCAGGAAGACATTGTTTGGATTTCTTTAATACCTGAATTCAATTAACCTCTTCATGGCCAGAGGTGTTTTGAGCCTTCCTGCCTGGAGCACAATCTCACCTTCTGGAATGCTTTCATCTAAAGGTCAATTTTTTTTCAATTTCTTATTCTACCCCCAAATCTTTCTTTATTTTTGGAACACGCAGGGCTTCAAAAATATTTAAAACTGAATATATAAAATTCATTTTATAGTATTTTTTAGGGCAAAATGGTCAGAAATAGGGAAAAATGCTGTTTATTTTCTCACTTTATGTTTTAAAATTGTTTGTTCATTTTTTTAATATTTACACCAAAAATTATTTCTTTAATTCTCCCGTGTATAACGACATCACATATGTGTGCATTGCATAATATATGACGCCAGGGGCGTAGCTAAAGGCTCATGGGCTCGGGTGCAAAAGTTTATCTTGAGGCCCCCCAACTTCTCTTACCCCCTTAATACAGAGGCAAAACTTGAAGCTCCTGGGCCCCGATGCAAAACCTGTAACAGGCCCACAACTATAATGTTTTATTCATAGTACTGGGCTCCCTATATGGAGAAGAGAGGCCTTATGGGCCCCCTAAGGCTCCGGGGCCCGGGTGCAACCGCATCCCCTATAGTTACGCCAGTGTAAGACGCCATAATAGTGGCAACAACAATAACCCTGTTGTAGTCATATATGTATCTTCCTCCTTTAGCTTTAGCTGCAGCCTCTATACATTGATGATAACATCTACAGAAATATTTTTATTGCTTCTGATTTGGAGGACGGCTTTTTCTTTTTTTTCACATTTTATTTATTAGGTACACAGGTCAGCAGTCAGCACATTTTTATGTGTTCCCTGCGGTCCCCACATACAGACTGCTGATAAGAGTGATCTACTGGTCACAGCTCGTTAGATTACTGTTAGCAGTGATCTGTAGTCAAGGACATGCAGAGAGGATGCACATCTAACACAATTGTTTGTAGTCATAACTGGAACTTTATGAAGCTGGAAGCTTGCTGTGGCTGAGAAAAGGAGGATGTGAGGAAGGGGTTAAATTGAAGGTCTACCTTAGAGATGAGCGAACGTACTCGTAATGAGTACTTACGCACCCGAGTACCGCCATTTTCGAGTACTTCAGTACTCGGGCGTAAAGATTCGGGGGGCGCCGGGGGGCGGGGAGAGGCGCGGCGGTGCGGGGGGGAGCAGCGGGGGAACAGGGGGGAGCCCTCTCTCTCTCCCTCTCCCCCCCACTCCCCACTGCTACCCCCCGTGCCGCCACGGCGCCCCCCGAATCTTTACGCGCGAGTACTGCTGTACTCGAAAATGGCGGTGCTCGGGTGCGTAAGTACTCGTAACGAGTACGTTCGCTTATCTCTAGTCTACCTTGATGCACAGTTTCCAAGGCAAGGGGGACTGCACAGATATAGTGTATATTCCATAGCGCCTGTTGTGGTACTTATATAAGACTACAGATATTGTAATACATACTAAATCCAACTGTAGTGTGTGTATATATATATAATACCGACTGCACAGCATATACTGAAGAATAGTAACAGTAGTAGTATATACAGAGTGGCCTCCTCATTGGAGCCCTCAGTCCTTTATTAGACCCCCAGCCCTCTCACGATTGTCTCTTCCCTCTATGGAAATCCTCCCCGTGACCCCGGAGCATAAAATCACGTGACAAGTTTTCCACGGATCAGTTTCAGTGTGAATTTACATTAGATGGGAAAATCTAGCGATCTGAGTGATTCCAATGATGCCGGTCATCAATGCTGGACTAGCCTTACTGCCAACAGCGGGGGTTTTCTCATATGCTAATAAGGAAGATGGAACAATACCTCTGCAGCGCCACCTATTGGTTGGCAGCATTCCTGCAAATCAATGTCTGACCCTTTATACAGGTCTTTAGAACAATGATTACCGTGTTTCCCCGAAAGTAAGACAGTGTCTTACTTTCTTTTTATCCCCCAAAAGCCCCACTATGTCTTACTTTCGGGGTATGTCTTATATTGGAGTGACAATATAAGACACTCCAATACTGGAGTGACAAGTGCAGGGGACGGCGCGGTGACGCTGGCAGTGACAAGTGCAGGGGACGGCGCGGTGACGCCGGCAGTGACAAGTGCAGGGGACGGCGCGGTGACGTATGGAGAGGGGGGCGGCGCGGAAGTGGGCAGGAGGCGGCGCTCATTTGGATCAGACAAAGGCCGCCTGCACACGAGCGTAAATCCTGCCGCGGGATTTCCCGCGGGATTTCCGCCGCTGAAAGTTTGCATAGGAGTGCATTAAAATACGCACTCCTATGCAGACGGCCGCGGTTTGGCCGCGCGAAATCTCGCGCGGCAAACAAACCGCGGCATGTCCTAATTTTCTGCGGGGCACGCACTCACTCGGCCGCCGGCTCCGGTCTGCGCATGCGCCGGCTGCGCGGCAGCCGGCACATGAAAGAGCCGGGGCCGCCAGGCGCGGGTGAGTACGCGCTCGTCCCTGCAGGCGCTCGGGTCGGATCGCGCGGCGAGAATTCTCGCTGCCAGATCCGACCCGCTCGTCTGCAGGCAGCCAAAGGCAGCAGACGCGGTGACGTATGGAGGGGGGGCGGCGCGGAAGTGGGCAGGAGGCGGCGCTCATTAAGATCAGAGGGAGGTGGCAGACGCGGCGACGTATGTAGAGGGGGATGGTGCGGACGTGGGCAGGAGGCGGCGCGCAGCTAGATGAGAGGGAGGCGGCAATACCCCCCATGTTTCCCCGAAAGTAAGACATATGTCTTACTTTCGGGGTACGGCTTACCCCCCTGATGACCCCCCTGAAACCCCCGATACGTCTTACAATCGGGGGTGTCTTACTATCGGGGAAACACGGTAGTAATTATTAGGAAATTATAGCACCATGGTGGTGCACACACAGCTTTGCTACATGCACGTCACACACAGAGTTTGGCTACATATGCACATCATACACAGAGTTAGGCTACATTCATGTCACAAACACACAGCTTTGCTACATGCACGTCACACACACACAGCTCTGCTACATGCACGTCACACACACAGCTCTGCTACATGCACGTCACACACACACAACTCTGCTACATGCACATCACACACACAGCTCTGTCACATGCACGTCACACACACAGCTCTACTACATACATTTTTCATCCCATACAACAGGGATCACAACCAGCATACCAGAGTCCTTGCCACACTGATCACACTCTAGTCATGTGACCCAGGGCTCCGGCTGCTGACCGGCTCTGCAGGTTTTTAGTAAAGTGAAGGACCTGTGATGATGTTAATGTCATGTGATCAGGGGTGGAGCTCAGAGTCCCCGTGACTGATCGCATGACAGTGGCCTCTTCACATGTAACTCATACAGTCACTCACTTACAGATAGGTGGTCACAAGTATTCCATAGCAACTGAGGCCGCGGGGGTTTGTAGGGGATGTAGTCCGCCCACAACCTGCACAGGGATGAAAGACCTGTGATGATGTCACAGTCATGTGATTAGGCGCGGGGCATGAAACGTACTCACTCAAAGACACAGAGACCATCAGCACAGGTCCTGTAAGCACACGGCTACTGTCAGGCTCTGCATGTTTTATGTTTGAGGACCTTCGACGATGTTAATGCAAAAATCAATAATTGCTTTCTGATATGCTTTCTGGGGGTCCAAATTCTTAGTTATTGGTAAACTAAGCTCAGGAGATTAACTCTCACCACAACAACACTTAGTGTGATTAAAGTAATCTGTTTATTGATTGACTGGCAGCAGCTTTTATAGAGGCACATGCTTTGATTACAATTATTCAAATCTATTATAATTCATTTGTAACCATTGGTCGATGAGACAAACAATATGAATATGCAAGATAAGGAATTTAACATCTAAATTGCTGAAGGAAAAGCAGCGCAGACCAAGTAAAATCCTACATGATTAACTTCTCCGAACACAGAAGTACTTTAATTATAAACAATAATTGTTTAGAGAGAGACAGGAGAACAAGGCGCAATGACCCGAGGCATTCAGTCTAGGGCCTTGGAATGTTCTAATTATCGAGGTCCCTTCTAGTCTTCAATACATGTAACTCACACAGTCACTCATGGACAGGTGGTCATTAGTTTGACTGGGAATTGACCAAAAGCCAGAAAACAATACACAGACAGCTGTTTCTGAGTTTTTGCCCCTCATCAGTGTGAATTAGGTTTCTGGCTTGGCTAGTGAGAGGCCTGTGACGTAGGTCAGGAAGGGTATCATCTCTCCTCAATGAGAGCACCTAAAAGGTGTGTGAAGACACCTAGGAGGTGAGTGAGGACAATAGAAGGCCATGCAAGCTTCTCCTAGGTGTCTCCTCACACACCTTCTAGGTGCTCTCTTTAAGGAGAGATGATACCCTTCCGACTAGGTTATCTCATGTAACGGTATGGAGAGTATACGGAGAATGCCGTGATCGAGGAAAACATTCAGTCTAAGGGGATCCTGTAGAAAGAAACAACTCACTGAAAGGGGTCAGAGGAGGATGTTAGGAATCGTTCTGACCAACAGGCACTGCACAGTCAAGAGCAGCCGAGTACAACACTGGCGCTCAACTATCATAGAATCCTAGAATAGTAGAGTTGGAAGGGACTTCCAGGGTCATCGGGTCCAACCCCCTGCTCAGTGCAGGATCACTAAATCATCCCAGACAGATGTCTGTCCAGCCTTTGTTTGAGCACTTCCATTGAAGGAGAACTCCCCACCTCCCATGGCAACCTGTTCCACTCATTGATCACCCTCACTGTCTAATATCTAATCTGTGTCTCCTCCCTTTCAGTTTCATCCCATTGCTTCTAGTCTTTCCTTGTGCAGATGAGAATAGGGCTGATCCCTCTGCACTGTGACAGCCCTTCAGATATTTGTAGACCGCTATTAAGTCTCCTCTCAGCCTTCTCTTCTGACAGCTAAACATTCCCAGATCCTTTAACCGTTCCTCATAAGACATGATTTGCAGACCGCTCACCATCTTGGTAACTCTTTTCTGAACTTGCTCCAACTAATGGGTACAAGTCGCCAATCCTCAGGGCAAATGGGCTGTAACAGCAGACAACAACCAGTGCCTAAGGGAAATCAGTGTCTAAGTCTTACCATTGTGTCTAAGAGAAGCAGAAAGACGAGACTCCAGCGGGCAAAAGAGCGCAAAACTTGTATCACTGAGCAGCAGGAAAACATCCCCTGGTCAGATGGGTCCAGATTTCTATTGCTGATAGGAAGTCAGAATTTGGCCCAAGCAGCATGAATCGCTGACCCCTTTCTGTCAGCTGATCAGAACATGTCAGCACCGCCATCTAATCTGCGGCAACTACAAGAAGCTTCCCGTCCACAGGGGCCGATATTCCTGCAAAACCATTTCATCACCCAGTAGAATCTACATCATGATGAATTTCTGTGGTCCAGAAGACCCATGCATTACTAGATGTAGGGTTGTAATAAAGGGGCCATTCAGTGTATATAAGGCCAAAGGCACACGGCCATATTTCGGGCCATGCGCTGTCCGGTGAACCCCATGAACAGCACACAGTCCATTATAACCTCTTCGCACGCACGGAAAAATTGTGGCGTGTTCAATTCTCATCCTTTTTCATGGACTAGAACAGCATCCATGCAGATGGGACAGAACATGGGCGAGTGTTTGCGTGCTGTTTGATACGAGTTGCGCCCGAGTTTCTTGGTAGATCCCGTATACTACTGTGTGCATTTGGCTTATTACTGCTATCTATAGTGAATGTATGGGGTGATTCAAAAGTCAGGGCCACCTGCAATATTTTCTGAACACAAAGATTTAGGAAACTTCATAGAACACTTAGATGGGTGGGAAACCTTTTGACACTATGGTGCCGATCAGCTGCTACCCTGTGGGGCACATATGCTCTCGAGTACAGGAGGGGGAACACTATGACAGTGAAGAGGACACAGAAGAGCAGCCACCCTGACCATGACGGGGACTCAGAAGGAGAATTGGTTCTCTTGGTGGGTACAAAGGGATAAATATAAGGGTACGTTCACATGTAGCAGATTTTGGCGCAGAAATTGACATAGATATTGTTGGCGATTTTCCGCAATTCTGCTACATGTGCACCAACCCTCGTTGTATTGAGGCACTATTACTTTACAGGGCACAACAGGGGGGCTAGTACAGTTTGGGATACAAATGCAAGCATTATTACTAGGGGAAGGCACTAAGAGGGGCATTAGGGGTAACAGCAGGAGAGTGCGCAGAAATATATAAGAAGGGAAAATTAACAACCCCAATTAGAGGAGACGTCATCTGGAGGTAACTGCACTGCAATCACTATCACTGTGTAGGACTGGTATCTGACTAATATATGGTGACGGTATTATTTAGCGTTATACTAGAGCAGAGCTGCTGTATAAAAATGTGTGTGTACATTATCTTTTCTTTGGAAGTATAGGGGGTTTCGGCCCACCGCTGGCATCATCCCTGGGCACTGGTGCTGCATCAATGGGTCACTTAAAAGTCATTTGCAGAGGTTTTCGGCATACATGAAGGGAAGTTGTAAGGGGGTCCCAAGCTGAGTTTTCGCACCCTTGCCTGTGAGCCGTTAGCTACGCCCCAGACAATCACAAAATGATAGACAGAAACACAGAAAAGGCATAAAATATAAGAGTCCTCATTTTATTAGCACGACTCCGTCTGGACGCTCTTCCCCGGGCACCGGCTGCCACCATTTTTAGGCGGTGGATTGTTGCAGGATCTTGTTCTTTGACGCTTTCCGGATTGACAGGCGGACCACGAAGACCAGCAGCTCCAGCCGCCTTTCGCTTTTATATCTGCATTGGATTAGATGTATATAGATTACCACCGCGGCGTAGACGGACGGCGCCAAATGTGAGAAAGCTATTAGTGAGGATATTGGATCACTGACAACCATTTGCAAGGGGCACGGAGAGCGTTCCTACCTGGCCGTGAGGTCTTCTCACATGACGGACCCTCGTACCCCGCAGCACACAGGCAGCTGCACACATTGTTGTTCAGTATGGGCTCTCCGTTATTATAGCAGGGGCCGCAGCGGCAGGCATTGAACTCGCTCAGGAACTCCTCGTAGGCTCTCTTCAGGTTCTGCCTCTTCGTTTCAATCCCAGACAGACTTGTTAACCGCAGACCTTCATGTATGGGCTGGAGCTGAAATGACAGGCGTCATATATGTTAAAGTCAACTTCCAGTTTTTGAACTACTCTAAGCACACAGCTTAATCTCCCTCGTTACACTGGAGGAGGGC
Source organism: Eleutherodactylus coqui (assembly GCF_035609145.1). Classification (NCBI taxonomy): domain Eukaryota; kingdom Metazoa; phylum Chordata; class Amphibia; order Anura; family Eleutherodactylidae; genus Eleutherodactylus; species Eleutherodactylus coqui. Next base: position 308,875,232 of record NC_089839.1, read on the forward strand.
TGTATTACCTCTAGTTGTTCTTCCCTGCCGTCCCTCCGATCTGCCGGTTCTCAGTCCCATTTCAGCTGTCCAAGATGGTCTTTAAACGAACTAATGCACACTGCTCTCTGATTGGCCAGAGCTGATCATGTGAGCAGTTCTGGCCAATCAGAGAGCAGGTATGATGCACTGGTAGTCTAACACTAGAAATACACTGCGTCTAAAGATCACATCTGCCATGTTTGACGGCCAATAACGGCATCAGAGGAGACGGATGGTAAAGAAGAACAACGAGAGGTAATATAATCCCCCCGCCGATCCAAGAAGGAAGTTTATCCTAAAACTGGAAGGTCACTTTAAATATACACAGTTAACTGGCAGTAAGAGGACTACTGGTGGACATAACCAGTAGTGAGCAGCTATCGGACACCGCCGCTGGGGCAGTTTGAGGGGTACGTGCTCTATATATAGTAAGATCATTTGGTCTACTGAACAATGGACATCACTTTACATTGCGGGAGCCCCCCTTAAGGGTATTCACATCATATAATATTATATTTGGGTCCGCTACCTTCATCCTACCTCAAACTCAATGACCGCCGGATTATACTTCAGAGATCTTCCCCAGAAGCGATAGGTGCTGCCCCCGACTGCATTAAGCAGCCCCCCGGCGGAGCCCGTGTCGCCTCCTTTTACATGAGTGATGACGTCCTTTATCACGCTCTCACTTCCGCTGCGATCTAAAAAATAAAAGTGTAACTTCACCCCAATGTACCGTACATGGAGCCTATGGAATACTTTGGGGGTCACGAATCAATACTATTCATTATAGCGGTCGTGCTGCTGGAAATGGCGCCATGTAAATAAATTCGCCGCTCCGTCTTTACAGCCAGCATTCTCTTTTCCTCTTGCTTAGGTGGTACTTTAGCAAAAATACTAAACCTGGCACACGTGGCGATGGTGTCGGGCGCCGCATTGCTTTCCAGACTTGCAGTGTTTTCCTATTATAGTTTGATCCGTGAACCCCCGATGTCACTGGCGGAAATGGCAGATTAACAAGACAGCAAATGTGACCGGTCTGCCACTTTTACCGTTAAATTGTCTTTCAAGCCGGTCGCAGTTTTTGCCTTTTATGCCCAATGATGCCTCTAAATTCCCATCATCAGATGAAACTTTTACTCCAAGATGGCCACCAAAACACTTAAGAAGGTTTGAATATGTAGTATCTAGGAAAGAACGAGAAACAAAAACAATGAGTTAAACATACATACCGGTAAGTATATATTAGAAGATACCTAGGCTATACCAGCTGTATATATATATATATATATATATATATATGTAATTTACAGGAGATGTCCACAATATACCAGCATGGTCCATATCACTATATACAGGACATATGTACCTCATACCAGCTATACTTATAACCAGATACCCAGGTTATACCAGCATTGTGCATATCCCTATATACAGGAGATGTAAAACCTATAAGAGCTATAAATACATTATTATATGCAGGAGATACCCAGGTTATACCAGCATGCTTCATATCACTATATACAGGGAGATGCATAACATATTCCAGCTGTACATATATAATTGTATACAGGAGATACCCAGGTTATACCAGAATGCTCCATATCACTATATACAGACAATGTATAACTTATACCAGTTGTGCATATATAAATATATACAGAAGATACCCAGGTTATACCAGCATGCTCTATATCACTATATACAGGAGATGTATAACTGATACCAGCTGTGCATATATAATTATATACAGAAGATACTCAGGTTATACCAGCTGTACATATATAATTATATAACAGGAGAGGTATAACTTATACTAGCTGTACATATATAATTATATACAGTATATACCCAGGTTATATCAGCTGTACATATATAATTATATACAGGAGATACCCAGGTTATACCAGCATGCTCTATATCACTATATACAGGAGATGTATAACTTATACCAGCTGTACATATATAATTATATACAGGAGATACCCAGGTTATACCAGCATGCTCTATATCACTATATACAGGAGATGTATAACTTATACCAGCTGTACATATATAATTATATAGAAGAGATACCCAGGTTATACCAGCATGGTACATATCACTATCCATAGCTGTACATATATCATTATATACAGGAGATACCCAGGTTATACCAGCATTCTTCATATCACTATATACAGGGAGATGTATAACTTATACAAGCTGTACATATATAATTATATACAGGAGATGCCCAGGTTATACCAGCATGCTCTATATTACTATATACAGGAGATGTATAACTTATACCATCTATATATACATAACTATATACAGGAGATACCCAGGTTATGCCAGCATACTCCATATCACTATATACAGGAGATGTATAACTTATACCAGCTGTACATATATAATTATATACAGGAGATACCCAGGTTATACCAGCATGCTCCATATCACTATATACAGGAGATGTATAACTTATAGCAGCTGTGCATATATAAATATATACAGAAGATACCCAGGTTATACCAGCATGCTCTATATCACTATATACAGGAGATGTATACCTTATACCAGCTGTACATATATAATTATATACAGGATATACCCAGGTTATACCAGCATGGTTCATATCACTATATACAGGAGATGTATAACTTATACCAGCTGTGCATATATAATTATATACAGGAGATACCCAGGTTATACCAGCATGCTCCATATCACTATATACAGGAGATGTATAACTTATACCAGCTGTACATATATAATTATATACAGGAGATACCCAGGTTATACCAGCATGGTTCATATCACTATATACAGGAGATGTATAACTTATACCAGCTGTGCATATATAATTATATACAGGAGATACTCAGGTTATACCAGCATGCTCCATATCACTATATACAGGAGATGTATAACTTATACCAGCTGTACATATATAATTATATACAGGAGATACCCAGGTTATACCAGCATGCTCCATATCACTATATACAGGAGATGTATAACTTATAGCAGCTGTGCATATATAAATATATACAGAAGATACCCAGGTTATACCACCATGCTCCATATCACTATATACAGGAGATGTATAACTTATACCAGCTGTACATATATAATTATATACAGGAGATACCCAGGTTATACCAGCATGCTCCATATCACTATATACAGGAGATGTATAACTTATAGCAGCTGTGCATATATAAATATATACAGAAGATACCCAGGTTATACCACCATGCTCCATATCACTATATACAGGAGATGTATAACTTATACCAGCTGTACATATATAATTATATACAGGAGATACTCAGGTTATACCAGCATGCTCCATATCACTATATACAGGAGATGTATAACTTATACCAGCTGTGCATATATAATTATATACAGGAGATACCCAGGTTATACCAGCATGCTCCATATCACTATATACAGGAGATGTATAACTTATACCAGCTGTGCATATATAAATATATACAGAAGATACCCAGGTTATACCAGTATTGTCTATATCACTATATATAAGATGTAAAGAACATGAAGAAATAAGTAAAGAATTAGTTTTAAGACATTCCTATGTTTCTTTTTAAGCTTTCACCTTGTTTTTTCATAACTTCTTTGTCCAATACAAGGACGTTGTCCAGGATGCCCCCCATGATGCCAGAGGTAACAAAGTGGGTACCGTAATCACTGATGAACCTGGAGTACAGACCGTAGTTGTAAGTATCAGGAAGCTCCATTAGTGTCATTAACATGTCCTCATCTAACACCACGGAGTTCCTTCTTATCCGAAAACGAGCAGTCTGGACTTTAGTGAGGAAACGAACAAACTGCAGATCCTGTAAGAAAACAAAATATAAACATACGATAGATAGATATGAGATAGATAGATAGATAGATAGATAGATAGATAGATAGATAGATAGATAGATAGATATGAGATAGATAGATAGATAGATAGATATGAGATAGATAGATAGATATGAGATAGATAGATAGATAGATAGATAGATAGATAGATAGATAGATAGATAGATAGATAGATAGATAGGAGATAGTTAGATAGGAGATAGATAGATAGGAGATAGATAGATAGATAGATAGATATGAGATAGATAGATAGATAGATAGATAGATAGATAGATAGATAGATAGATAGATAGATAGATAGATAGGAGATAGTTAGATAGGAGATAGATATGAGATAGATAGATATGAGATAGATAGATAAAAGATAGATAGATAGATAGATAGATAGATAGATAGATAGATAGATAGATAGATAGAAGATAGATAGATATGAGATAGATATGAGATAGACTGATAGATAGATAGGAGATAGATAGATAGATATGAGATAGATAGATAGATATGAGATAGATAGATATGAGATAAATAGGAGATAGATAGGAAATAGATAGATAGATAGATATGAAATAGATAGATAGATATGAGATAGATAGATAGATACGAGATAGATAGATAGATAGATATGAGATAGATATGAGATAGATAGATATGAGATAGATAGACATGAGATAGACAGATAGATATGAGATAGACAGATAGATAGATGAGAGATATGAGATAGATAGGAGATAGATAGATAGGAAATAGATAGGACATAGATAGATAGGAAATATATAGGAGATAGATAGGAAATAGATAGATAGATAGATAGATAGATAGATAGATAGATAGATAGATATGACATAGACTGATAGATAGATGAGAGATATAAGATAGATAGATATGAGATAGATAGGAGATAGATAGGAGATAGATAGATAGATAGGAGATAGATAGATAGATAGATAGATAGATATGAGATAGAGATGAGATAGACAGATAGATAGATATGAGATAGATATGAGATAGACAGATAGATAGATGAGAGATATGAGATAGATAGATAGATAGATAGATAGATAGATATGAGATAGATAGGAGATAGATAGATAGATAGAAAATAGATAGATAGATAGATATGAGATAGATAGATAGATATGAGATAGATAGATATGAGATAAATAGGAGATAGATAGGAAATAGATAGATAGATAGATATGAAATAGATAGATAGATATGAGATAGATAGATAGATAGATGGATACGAGATAGATAGATAGATAGATATGAGATAGATATGAGATAGATAGATAGATAGATAGATATGAGATAGATAGACATGAGATAGACAGATAGATATGAGATAGACAGATAGATAGATGAGAGATATGAGATAGATAGGAGATAGATAGATAGGAAATAGATAGGAGATAGATAGATAGGAAATATATAGGAGATAGATAGGAAATAGATAGATAGATAGATAGATAGATAGATAGATAGATAGATAGATAGATATGACATAGACTGATAGATAGATGAGAGATATAAGATAGATAGATATGAGATAGATAGGAGATAGATAGGAGATAGATAGATAGGAGATAGATAGATAGATAGATATGAGATAGAGATGAGATAGACAGATAGATAGATATGAGATAGATATGAGATAGACAGATAGATAGATGAGAGATATGAGATAGATAGATAGATAGATAGATAGATAGATAGATAGATATGAGATAGATAGGAGATAGATAGATAGATAGAAAATAGATAGATAGATAGATAGATAGATAGATAGATAGGAGATAGATAGATAGATATGAGATAGATATGAGATAGTCAGATAGATAGATATGAGATAGACAGATAGATAGATGAGAGATATGAGATAGATAGGAAATAGATAGATAGATAGATAGATAGGAGATAGATAGATAGATATGAGATAGATAGATAGATATGAGATAGATAGATAGATATGAGATAGACAGATAGATAGATAGATATGAGATAGATAGGAGATAGATAGGAAATAGATAGATAGATAGATATGAGATAGATAGATAGATAGATAGATAGATAGATAGATAGATATGAGATAGATAGATAGGAGATAGATATGAGATAGATATGAGATAGACAGATAGATAGATATGAGATAGACAGATAGATAGATGAGAGATATGAGATAGATAGATATGAGATAGATAGGAAATAGATAGATAGATAGATAGGAGATAGATTGATAGATAGATATGAGATAGATAGATAGATAAATAGATAGATAGGAGATAGATAGATAGAAAGGAGATAGATAGATAGATAGATAGATATGAGATAGATAGATATGAGATAGAACAATCGATAGATAAACATGAAATAGATAGATATGAGATAGATAGATAGATAGATAGATAGATAGATAGATAGATAGATAGATATGAGCAGGGGCGTAACTAAAGGCTCAGGGGCCCTTATGCAATAGGTGAGCTGGGGGCCCCCCTCTATCTGTATCTGTACCCGTACCCATACCTGAACCATGCTGCACAGAGACATAACTTGAAGCTCCTGGGCCCCCGATGCAAAACCTGTAACAGGGCCCCCAACTATAATGCTTTATTCATAGTACTGGGCTGCCTATACGGAGAAGAGAGACCTTATGGGCCCCCGAAGGCTCCTGGGCCCGGGTGCAACCGCATCCCCTGCACCCTCTATAGTTACGCCCCTTGATATGAGATAGATAGATAGATAGATAGATAGATAGATAGATAGATAGATAGATAGATATGAGATATATATGAGATAGACAGATAGATGAGAGATATGAGATAGATAGATATGAGATAGATAGGAAATAGATAGATAGGAGATAGATAGATAGATAGATAGATAGATAGATAGATAGATAGATAGATATGAGATAGATAGATAGGAGATAGATAGAAAGGAGATAGATAGATATGAGATAGATAGATAGATAGATATGAGATAGATATGAGATAGTCAGATAGATAGATATGAGATAGATAGATATGAGATAGACAGATGAGAGATATGAGATAGATAGGAAATAGATAGATAGATAGATAGGATATAGATAGATAGATATGAGATAGATAGATATGAGATAGATAGATAGGTAGATAGATATGAGATAGATAGATAGATAGATAGATAGATAGGAGATAGATAGATAGATATGAGATAGATATGAGATAGACAGATAGATAGATAGATATGAGATAGACAGATAGATAGATGAGAGATATGAGATAGATAGATAGATAGATATGAGATAGATAGAAGATAGATAGGAAATAGATAGATAGATAGATAGATAGATAGATATGAGATAGATAGATAGATAGATAGATAGATAGATAGATAGATAGGAGATAGATAGATATGAGATAGATATGAGATAGATATGAGATAGACAGATAGATAGATATGAGATAGATAGACAGATAGATATGAGATAGATAGATAGATAGATAGATAGATAGATAGATAGATAGATAGATAGATAGATAGATAGATAGGAGATAGATAGATAGGAGATAGATAGATATGAGATAGATATGAGATGGAACAATCGATAGATAAATATGAAATAGATAGATATGAGATAGATAGATAGATAGATAGATAGATAGATAGATAGATAGATATGAGCAGGGGCGTAACTAAAGGCTCAGGGGCCCTGATGCAATAGGTGAGCTGGGGGCCCCCCTCTATCTGTACCCGTACCCATACCTGAACCATGCTGCACAGAGACATAACTTGAAGCTCCTGGGCTCCCGGTGCAAAACCTGTAACAGGGCCCCCAACTATAATGCTTTATTCATAGTACTGGGCTGCCTATATGGAGAAGAGAGACCTTATGGGTCCCCTAAGGCTCCTGGGCCCGGGTGCAACCGCATCCCCTGCACCCTCTATAGTTATGCCCCTTGATATGAGATAGATAGATAGATAGATATGATATATATATGAGATAGATAGGAGATAGATAGATATACATGAGATAGGTAGATAGAGAGATATGAGATAGATAGATAGATAGATAGATAGATAGATAGATAGATAGATATGAGATAGATAGATAGATAGATAGATAGATAGATAGATAGATGGATAGATAGATATGAGATAGATAGATAGATATGAGATAGATAGGAAATAGATAGATAGGAGATAGATAGATAGATAGATAGATATGAGATAGATAGATAGATAGGAGATAGATAGAAAGGAGATAGATAGATATGAGATAGATAGATAGATAGATAGATAGATAGATAGATAGATAGATAGATAGATAGATATGAGATAGATATGAGATAGTCAGATAGATAGATATGAGATAGATAGATATGAGATAGACAGATGAGAGATATGAGATAGATAGGAAATAGATAGATAGATAGATAGGATATAGATAGATAGATATGAGATAGATAGATATGAGATAGATAGATAGGTAGATAGATATGAGATAGATAGATAGATAGATAGGAGATAGATAGATAGATATGAGATAGATATGAGATAGACAGATAGATAGATAGATATGAGATAGACAGATAGATAGATGAGAGATATGAGATAGATAGATAGATATGAGATAGATAGAAGATAGATAGGAAATAGATAGATAGATAGATAGATAGATAGATATGAGATAGATAGATAGATAGATAGATAGGAGATAGATAGATATGAGATAGATATGAGATAGATATGAGATAGATATGAGATAGACAGATAGATAGATATGAGATAGATAGACAGATAGATATGAGATAGATAGATAGATAGATAGATAGATAGATAGATAGATAGATAGATAAATAGATAGGAGATAGATAGATAGGAGATAGATAGATATGAGATAGATATGAGATGGAACAATCGATAGATAAATATGAAATAGATAGATATGAGATAGATAGATAGATAGATAGATATGAGCAGGGGCGTAACTAAAGGCTCAGGGGCCCTGATGCAATAGGTGAGCTGGGGGCCCCCCTCTATCTGTACCCGTACCCATACCTGAACCATGCTGCACAGAGACATAACTTGAAGCTCCTGGGCTCCCGGTGCAAAACCTGTAACAGGGCCCCCAACTATAATGCTTTATTCATAGTACTGGGCTGCCTATATGGAGAAGAGAGACCTTATGGGTCCCCTAAGGCTCCTGGGCCCGGGTGCAACCGCATCCCCTGCACCCTCTATAGTTATGCCCCTTGATATGAGATAGATAGATAGATAGATATGATATATATATGAGATAGATAGGAGATAGATAGATATACATGAGATAGGTAGATAGATAGAGAGATATGAGATAGATAGATAGATAGATATGAGATAGATAGATAGATAGATAGCTAGATAGATGGATAGATAGATATGAGATAGATAGATAGATATGAGATAGATAGATAGATATGAGATAGATAGATAGATAGATAGATAGATATGAGATAGATAGATAGATAGATAGATAGATAGATAGATAGATATGAGATAGATATGAGATAGATAGATAGATAGATAGATAGATAGATATGAGATAGATAGATAGATAGATAGATAGATATGAGATAGATAGATAGATAGATAGATATGAGATAGATAGATAGATAGATAGATAGATAGATAGGAGATAGATAGATAGATAGATAGATATGAGATAGATAGATAGATAGATATGAGATAGATTAGCGTTTTACCTTCGCTGTATATGATGTGATATTATTCAGGAAATCACTTTTCCGCTCAGAGTTGATCCCCACCTCTAGGCCGGCCGGACTATTTGCTGGTTTTATATTAAAGGTGAATCCTACAGCAGAGGAGCTTTCTTTTTTAATGGCATTGAGTAGATCCTTAGAATCTTCATACACCTCATAAGACATCCCGGTGTCTGCGCGAGCCTGGAGAAGAAGGGTGTAGGCAGAGAATAGACCTTATGAATTAGGCAATGAATGTTCTCATTCACTGACAGCAAGCAGAGAATTTCAGAAGGAACTCAAAGTGGGGATTTTATTAAGGCCCGTTGGCCATGATGTAAGACAGGTGACTGTAACTGTTGCACTGAGGTCTTGGCACTTACAAGGAACTGATAGACATGGAAGTTGTACGGTTTTCTAAAGTACTTCTCATCGGCGGCGTAATACATCTGCTCGCACGTCGGGTCGTATCGCAGTTCCCTCCATTCACCATTGTAGACATACTCACACTGACCGCCAAAGTATTTGTGATCCAGAACATTCTGTGCCTCCTCCTGTGTCAGAATATTAAACCTGTGGAAATAAACAGTAAGAAACTGATCAGCCGGACGGCGGCGGCGGGAACGGGAAATAAAGGAGAAGAGCGAAAAAATATGTAAAAATGTTATTGGAAATTTGTCTGAAAATGCACATTTTCCCAATCCTCGCATCGTCCGCTGCTTTCAGGTTGTTTAAAATGTAGTTCCATTGTCTTCTAGATACAGCCAGGGTTCCTCTAAGCCGCCAGGTTCCGCTCTCCACCCCGCTCACTCGCTATAACAGTCCGCCAGACCGCAGTGCTGTATAAATGTTACCATCCACACTGCTGTCTGTCATGCCAAGGGCCGTCCTCTTAGTAAAGCCAAACTCCTCCCCTGGCTTCTGCTCTCTGCTTTCAGAATGTACATCGGAGAGCAGAAGACAGGGGAGGAGCCGGGCTATGCTACTATCTATGCTTGTCTTGCACTGCAGTCCAGTAGAGGACTAGCGACAGAGAGACAATATTACTTTGTGGGGGTACAAAGAGGCACTATTACTTTTGTGGGAGTGACGGAGAGGGCAGCATTACTTTGTGGTGGCACCATTACTTTAGGGGAACACAGAGGTGACACCATTAATTTGGGTGGTCATAAAGGGCGCACCATTACCTTGTGGGGCACAGAGGGGGACATCATTACTTCGGGGAGCACATAGAGGGAATTATTGCTTTGGAGGGTCACAGGAGAGCACCACTACCTTGTGGGGTCACAGATGGGACATCATGACTCTGGGGGGCATAGAGAGGGCTCCTTTGCTTTGAAGGGGCACCATTACGTTTTGGGGCACAGAGGGAGCACCATTATTCTGAGGGCACACATAGGACACCATTATATTGGGGAAGGGGGGGGGGGGAATAATAGAAGACACCATTACTTTATGGCAGCTCAGTGGGGACACCATTACTTTTAGTGGCACCATTACTGTGTGGGGGCACAGAGGAGACAATATTACTTTGTGCGGACATCATTACTTTGGGCAAACACCATTACTTTGAGAGCACAAAAGAATGCACTAGTAGTGTACGGGGCGCAAAGGGAGAGCAGGTTTACTAGGGGAGGAACTAAAAGGAGCATTGAACATAGCAGCAGGATGGGAAGAGTGTGCAGAGACGAGTCGTGGCTGGAAGAAGTCATCATGGCGGTCTGCACACCTTTGATGGAACATTGCCCTGCTAACTAACCTCCGCGAATAAATATAACACTGGTTATATCTATTTCTGGGAAAGCCATATGATAATCAGTGTGGCTGCCATTAACGCTCCTGCAGTGTTTTTCACCCAGCTTTCCTAGATTCCTGAATGACAAATCTGTCTAGTTCCCCAGTGATTGATCCACTGCTCCTGTATCACTATATGCCGGGGCAGATTTGTCCCTTAGGACTTTAAGAAAGCAGAGACTATTCACATGGGAAATAGCCATTTTCTCATCACCCAGCTTTCCCAAATTTAGATATAACTTACATTCTCATACATAGTCCTGGATAGCACATCTAGATAGTTAGGTACAACGCTGTTGTCCCTGCATAGTAGGCAGATTTACAATTCAGTAGTCTGGAAAAGAATGGAATCAGTTGATCTAGGGGTCCTATTTGTTGGTACCCAGATTTTTCTCTCCCAGCTGCTCCCTTTCCTCTCTCACAGCATGCACTTTCACAGCCACAGAGACAATCTGCAGCCGCATCCCACTCCTCTCGCTGCTCCCTTTCTAGGATTCACTGTATTACATTCAAATTTAAAGGACGTTTTGGTTACTGAGGAGATATCTGAACATTTACAGAGATCCTACAGACTGAGCGATGGGGACACGGCCTGCTAGAAGGTGCCGGAGATCGCCCCACTATAATCTATTACAAGGGTTCATTTAATTATATTGTGAGACTTGAGCTCAGTATCACCTTTCTGGGGTCAAAGGACACGTATTTCTTTCTTCAAACACAAAATAAAGCAGCAAGGAATAGGTCAGCTGTCATGTGGCCATCTTTATTAACCCTTTCCAATCCACTGTCTGACGTCTGAAGACATTCTGATTGAAGGCTGTACAGCTCCGATGTTGGATGACGTCCAGCAGGGTATTCTTACTGTATATTACTGGCTGCTCTGTTGTCGGGGGGGGGCCTCTCCAGCATGTCCCATAATGCATTACTGGCTCTAGCCAGCAGATTGCGCCATTGTATAATGGCAGAAAGAGAAAGGCCCCTAGAAAACCCTGAATCCAAAATTGGATTGCAAAGGGTTAATGAGGTTGGAAACAAATAAAACAAAGCAGGAGCAAAAGTAAATCTTTGCCTGTCTGCCGCTAACTAATACAAAGTATGTCCCTCCCAACCAGCTGGAGAGCTACTCCTTACCAGCTACAAAAGCACACTTAACAGCCTAAGGCTTCTTTCACACGGGCGCATAAACGGCGTGTTTTTACGCCCGGGCGTATATACGCTTCCATGAGAGGCATTGATTTTCAATGCATTCGTTCACACGGGCGAATATACGGCGCGTAAATACGCCAGCAGCGTGAAAAACAGAACATATATACGCGGCTGCCACATATAGGCTCAGCCAAAAGATAGTTCTGGAACTATGTTTTGGCCAATATACGCCAGCGGGTCCTATACACTCCTATGGGAGCAGGGAAAGAGAAGGGAGGGGGGGGGGGGCATTTTTGCAGCGTCCGACGCTGCGAAAAGCTTACAGGTGCCTCTATGTAGGCATTGGAAGGCATCCCGAGGATTTTGGCAGAACAAGGGATTTTCGGGTTACTGCGTATTTTTTCGCTAAAAACGACGCTCACGATCGTGGGAATGGACAAGAAAATGCTGGCCGTGATCACGGAAAAACGCCCTTTCAGGTGCCTATATGGAGCGGACATGAAAACGTAAAAACGCCATAGCCGTTTATGCGCTTGTGTTAAAGAAGCCTTCGGGCCCATTTACACACACAGATATCTTTCAAAAGATTGATAGATCAGCAATCGTTTTGCATATAGTACTAATAGGCACTAATAGCTATTAGCACTTTATTTGCTTCATTTGCATGCAAATGAGCTTCTTGGAGCTGTTACGGAACTCAGCAGGAGGTCTGAGCTCTGTTAATAGCTCCATTGTTTAGCCACGGGCTCCCCGTGGATAATTCAGCACCATGGACAGCAGACACAGCCTGTGGTCCTGCTAATCAGCTGTTCTGCCTGTGGGGCTGAGAAGTGAGAACAGCTGTAACAATGTTATCAGCTGTGATCATCTGTAATCAGTTCTCTGTGGGCAGAACACAGTATGCAGTCCTGCTTATCAGCTGTTCTGCTGAATGCAGATTTTCAAGCAGAACTGAAAATTGTCCTTCGGCTGAACAGTGAAAGATGGGCACATTTAGACACGATTATCGCTCAAATACTGAGCAAATTTTGAGTGATAATCGTTTTTTTCTAAATGGGCCTTTACTCATAGATCAAATTTTAGACTAACACAGACCATCTTTCTGTGTCCCCGGTTGTACCTGTTCTCTTAGCTGCCCTTAAATGTTCACCCACTGGATTAATTACCCAGCAGGTGGTCTCTTTCCCTGCTACTCCACATAGGACAGGAATCTCAAAAACTATATACCCCCCTTCTACAACCACATCTACCTTCTTGCTACAATGCGTATTACTGATTTATGCAAAAGACGATCTCACCCTCTGACAGCTCTCTCAGCCCCGGGGATTGGAAATAGTTGCTTGCAGAAGGTCTCCTCTTCCCGGGCCTCACAGTCCTTCTCATCGGACTCATCCCTGCAGTCTGCCTCTCCATTGCAGACCAGCTGCCTCTTTATACAGCGACCTATGGATGAATGTAGGAAACAGACATACATGCAGATTTCCTAGAGATATGGATGAGACTGTATGTACAGTATGTATATTGTTAGGAGTAACACTCCCATCGTCACACATGGCTCATCCTAAGCTCACAGCCTCTTACCAGTTTCTACACACTGAAAATCGGAGCCGCACTTGTCTGGGACGCACTTCTCCGAAGATTTACAGATCATAGACTCCCACAGATTCCCGATACAGATCCTTCCATTATACTTGGCCGGCTGGGCCAGAGCCCGATACCTGTGCTGTGTAACAAAGGAGGTGTTACAGTAGCAGTGACCAGCAGACGGGTCGTAGAGCCCCAGATGGGGTGTAGACACTGATATCAATTATCACCTCTGGATATGAGAGCGGCTCTCACTGCACAGCAAACATTACCCAAACTATGGATCCATAGAGCCCAAAATGACAGCACAACCCAATATATAAAACGGTTACCATCAGCAGGACGTCCCCTGCTGCATTGTTAGAGGAGTATCTGATTGGTTAGTGTCCATATAAATAGTGTTGGTTTCTCCAGTGTGGTGTGGTTGATAGCTGTGACTTGTTCTATCTACGATTCCTGATTCTAGTTTAAAGCACCTGGTTCTAGTCCAGTATTTTCTAGTCCGTCCAGTCCATCTGTCTTACTTCTTCGTTTTCTAGTCCAGTCTTGTCTAGTTTGTCCGGTCAGTGTTTCTTGCTCCTTGGTTTTTCAGTCCAGTCTTGTCTCATCTCTCCAATCAGTATGTCTTGCTCCTTGTTCTTCTAGTTTAGTCCATGTTTTCTAGTTTGTGATTTGTCTAATTTTTTTTGCTTGTTTCTGTCTTACTTGGGTCCTTCTGTTCTCATGGATAGTGTTTTAGACAGGGTCATCCATAGGGACAGCTAAGGGCTGTCTAGGGACAGTGGTGTTTGGTGTTAAGGGACAGTGTTAGGGAGAGACCTAGGGAGAGCCAGTGTTAGGGACAGCATTTCTCTGGTTGTTATTTCGGTTTCATACCATCCTCCTTCATTGCAAGTCTCTTCATTTTTAAATTTCAGAATGTGAATAGGTTTACGTAACACAAATGCGAGAAGCAGAAGTTAATTAAAAGTGTGAGGCAAGAAAAATGAAGGTGGCTTTTCTTAGAGGAGCCATGTTACTCCGACAATATCATCTTGTGTTGGGTGGTCTATAGGATGCCACATTAGAGTTAAAACAGTGTGGGGGATTGGAATGTAAATATGACTTATTTTAAAGTTACTAAATAGGCAAATAGGGCACAGAAGTGAGCACCTCCCTCTGGACTCCTCAGAATGAGGACTCTTTCAAAAGACACAAGGCTGTAGAGGAATGTCATGTGATCCATTTTGGCTTAGCTAAGTGGCCACAGAGCTCATAGAGGTGGTGGTAGGGAATATATAATTAGTCAGATCCTAGCCCCCTTATTAGTCCATTGTGGGATCTTTAAAGGGTATTACCATCTTAGCCCTTCATGGCAAATCTACAAGATTTTCTTTCCATGCTCTGTAGTTAAAGTTGCAAGGAAAAGAAAGTGAACCCTTTGGAATTAAAGGTTTTGTGCCATGAAAGAAGGTTATCCTCTGTCCACAAAAGATGATATAAATTTCAGATTGGTGGGGGTCCATCTGCTGGAACGCTCATGATCCCAAGAACGGGGCTCTGGCCCCTGCGGAAGTGAGGGCAGTGAAGATTGTACATGCGTCATGCTGCTCCACGCATTTCAGTGGGACTGCCACAGAAAGCTGAATTCAAGCATTCGGTCGGACCCCCACCAATCTGAAAGTTACCTTCTATAATGTGGCTAGATGAGAACATTCTATCATGGCACAGTGATGGCCCCTGTGATTCCGAAGGGTTCACTTACTTTTTTTTGCAACTATAACTACAGTGCATGAAAAGACAATGCAAGCCAGTGCTTGATACTTGTGATAGCGACTAGTATGGAGAAGTGTCTTACTTTGCTACCTTGGCAAGGAAAACATGGAGACCATTCGGACCACTGACCGAGTCGACAGTCCACGGGGGCTGGAGTGGAGCCGGAGCTCCTGGGAAATCTACAAAATAAGCCACATTGTAAAAAAAGTGATAAAACTGTAAATGATCCTAAAATATATCGAAGCATCACAGAAGCACGACAAGAAAACAACCAGCTGATACCAACAAGAGAGCATGGCACTGGGGGGCAGTGACCAGACACACCCTATGAACAAGGATGGCGCTGTGTTTGGCAGAATGCAGCCATGGGTTTCTAACCTTGGACAACCCCTTTAAGCCTCCAGAGCAGAGATCCCCTGACAGCCATTGATTTCAGAAGCGACAGCGCAAGGAGTGATGACTACATCACATAGATTGCCATTTTTAGAAGCCGCGGTCATACGAGCGTTTTTGTTTTTTGCGTGCCTGTGTGCGCAAAAAAAATCACGTCTATTAGAACCATTGGTTTCCTATGAAGTGTTCACATGTCCGTGGCTGCAAAAGCTAGGACATGCGTGCCTATAATGCGCATTGGTAAGGTCCGTGCTGCGTGTAAAGACATCATGTGATGTTCTGTTAATCCCCGTAGGGAGTCCCCTCAATGCTGAACACTGTGACAGCACTGTCGCAGTGTTGAGTGATCAGGGGACTCCCTGCGGGCATGAAGGAATCCCCTTCCACAGCTGTGGCAGAGGACCGCGATGCTATCCCATTGCTTTCAATGGGGCCGGCACTGTTACCACCCCATTGGGAGCAATGGGATGAAGGCAACCCCTGCAGGAATGATTTTCGGGGGGGGGGGGGGGGGGCTTGAAATATAAGCCCTTCCCTGAAAATCATCCCAAGCTGTAGAAAAAAAACAACATAATAACATTACCTCATCTAGAAGCGCTGCGCGGCTCTTCTCCCCGCCCCCGGCAGTCCTCTTCTGTATTCTGGTGGCCTCCAGAAAGCGCCGCCTCTGATTGGTAGTATGATGCGATTTTTTACAGCTGAAACTAGTGGAAGCACTTGCTAATTTTTTCACACCACTGACAATTGCAGTATATAGACGCAATGTTTTCTGGCAAAACGCATTGCACTTACCGCAGACATCGGGGATTTGATACTTTGACCGATATCACAACAGCCAAAATCGTGCGAGATTTGCAAGCTGCGAGACGCACAAAACTCGCACAAAAGTACAACCCATTATTTGCAATGCGTGTATTTACACGGGCGATTTGTCTCTCGCAGAAACGCTGCAAGACTGAAAGATGGCGGCATCTTCTATTTTTGTGCGGGTGTTGCAGGAGAACAGAACGGATCTTCAGATGCATCATGTCTTACGCTCCAGTCACATCCAAAGCTGCATAGAGAATTGCATTGCTTTCCTATCTGCTGCAACGGCGCATCACTGCAGCTCTGCACTGGCTGTAGGTCTGCACTGCGCATGCTCTGCTGCGGGGACAGGTAAGTGATTTAGTATCCATACTGTAATCTGTGTAGAAGAAGAAAACAAACTCCCACAATGCAATGCCTCATGTATGTAGTCAATCTCAGCTACCTTCTTAGGATTCTTTGTCACTGCAGCACTAACAAGTTCCAAATGGCAATTTTTGTAAATTTTTGAATGCAGCTTTGGATGTGACTGGAGTATAAAACAGGAGATTCACATGTAGGTAGTTAGAATGTATATTATCTGACTTGATTCCTGTATGTAGAACCTGGCTGTAGGCCTGTGAGCCCACGGGAGACCAAACCCATCAAGCTGCCCCTCAGTGACAGCAATATTGGCGAACAAATATTTGTGGGATGAAGCGCAATTTTGCTGCAATCATCCATTTTTTCCCGTAAATTCGCCATCGCTCGAGTTCAGACAGACCAAGAAGGTAAACCCTCTCAATGCCAGACGTAAGGCTGAAAGCTGGTTATTCCAGTGATCCCACCGGGACATCCTACCTGCTCGCCGATCCAACATCCTCGCTCTGTGCTGCGACTACAACGCATAATGAGAATAAAGCCAGGAGATCGGAGCGGCTATACCGCCTCATTGTCCCCAACTAGACGGGTGTCCGCCGCTGTCCGGACGTTGGGGGATGTGCCATAGCGAGGACTGGACCTTTCCCGGCAGCGACCGCAGAGGTGAATCATTGACAACTTTCTAAATATTTCCCCGATGATCCTGAAAATGACCAAATCTCATCTAAACATCCAAAGTTTGGAAATCCCGGAGTCCCGACTGAGGGGGACGTGTTTACTTGTGTGCGCAGACTGATAACTGCGGACACAAGGGCAATAGCTGTACCCAGCAAATCAGGCATACATGGACTGTACTAACGAGTGTGATCTCCACCCAAGCGTATGACGGCCCGGGCAGCATCTGAGCTGGATGGCACTATAATAGGGCACACGTAGCGCCACACACCGCGGAGGCCATAAGGTGGTACAAGGAGGCTTCCGTATGTGTCACACAGCGGGGAAGAGGGAAACATGGGCGACAAAACATCGCAAATCGCAGCAATATTCAGAATGCCACAATTTTGTTTCTCGCAATATACCGTGTTTCCCCGAAAATAAGACAGTGTCTTATATTAATTTTTGTTCAAAAGGGTTTAACCTTTTTACACGTATAGCTGCCTGGACACTATTTAAATTGACTTTTTAAATTAACTGTTAGCAGGGCTTAATTTTGGAGTAGGGCTTATATTTCAAACATCCTCAAAAAGCCTGAAAAATCATTTTGCATCCTTAAAAATTCTGGAAAATCATGCTATGTCTTATTTTCAGGGTATGTCTTATTTTCAGGGAAACAGGGTAGCAGCCTACAAAACATCACTAATGTGAAGGGACCCAATGGAAAGCATGGGCTTCACATACATCCAACTTGTAGCGCTGTCGCATCGCGAGAAAATTGCGCAATTTTGTCACCCGTGTGAAACAGGCCTAAAGGTATTTAATTTTCTCATACTGCATAAAAAACTACAACCCACAGAATTGATAACACATTGCTATTGCATTGTGAACGCAGCAGAAGCGAACGCTCGCCATAAATTGCACGGTTGCATTTTTTTGCAATCTCAGTACGTTACACGGCATCACGCATCCTGCAAAAAACAAACCCCGTGTAGCGATGCAGCCGGCAAAACACGAGTTATGATGTTTTGAAATTGGGGAGAAAAAACAAAAATGAGAAAACGAAAAAGACCTGCAGCAGGAAGGGGTTAAGAGGCACGTGCGTCTTTATATATTTGGCGCACTTCGCACCAGATCCGTTGCTAGTTTGGTCTATAATATGCAAGAAAATGAACCCCAGATGCCACTGCTGTGTAAGAGGCTCGTAAGGAACCTCTCAGACGGGACAGAACCGGCGACTTGTTGAGGAATTGAAAATGACTTAAAATCTGCCTCCAATTCTGCTGGTGAATCAGCTGCATCCTGCGGTGTAATTCCGTCCTGTGTGGAAGCTCCTCATACATTTGAGGTCTCCCGCTATGTAACGACACCACAATGTTTCCTGATTATGACACTATATGGCAGCACGCACCGTATAGGCCTGTAGCATACACGGGTCATCCATGTGTAGGGGGACGTCATCTGGCACAAGAGAACAGTATCAAAATCACATTAAACTCTCTCAGCTCTGCTGCATCTGCACGAGGAGGGGGACTTGGCCCACAAGCAGGTTGTAACATTGTAACCTGCAGTAGAGAAATTGCTACTTGTTAATCAGCTGCTAAATCCTGCTCACACAGCGACATCTAGTGGTCGTTTCTGGGAACATCCTGAAGTAGGACAGAATTCAGTAATGGATTTGTTACCTTCTGGGGTGAAATGTTTAAGCTTTGATCTTCTGTGATGGAGCAGCGGAATCTTCCATCTGGAAGTTGTAAAAAACCTCATAGTGTGCAAATAAAATATAATCGTATATACCACAGGGGGCAGTATTGGAGGGGTCACCGTTACTAGTGGGGTACCACAGTCAGCAGTATTGAAAAGGGTCACCATTAGGGCTTCTACCCACTAGCGTTTTTTTCTCTAGCGATGCGAGATTGAGTGCCTCATGCCGCTGGGTCAGCGGCAGCAGCGCCAGCCCCATTGAAAACATAGGGAATACATCGCGGACTTCTGCCAACTTCCGAAAACACTGAGCGATATCGCAGATTTTTTTCTGCTCGCTGCGAGACTTTAGAAAAAACCCTCAAATGAGTATGAAAACAATTGAAAATCATTGGTTTCATAATCATGGCTCTCGCATCGCAAGAAAAAATATTACTAATGGGTAGAAACCCTCACTAGTGGAGTATCACAGCAAGCAGTGTTGGAGGGGTTCACCATTCCTGGTGGGGTATTACAGAGGGCAGTATTTAAAGGGTCACTCTTACTAGTGGCATACCACAGGGGGCAGTATTGGAAGGGTCACCGTAACCGGTGGGGTACCACAAGGGTCAGTATTGGAGGGGTCCCTGTTACTAGTGAAGTACTTCAGGTGGCAGTATTGGAAGGGTCACCATTACTAGTGGGGTATCACAGGGGTCAGTATTGGAAGGGTCACAGTAACTAGTGTGGTATCAGAAGGGTCAGTATTGGAGGGGTCACCGTTACTAGTGGGGTACCATAGGGTGCAGCATTGGAGGGGTTACTGTTACTAGTGAAGTACTACAGGGGGCCGTATTGGAAAGGGTCACCATTACTAGTGGGGTATCACAGGGGTCAGTATTGGAAGGGTCACAGTAACTAGTGTGGTATCAGAAGGGGCAGTATTGGAGGGGTCACTGTTACTAGTGGGGAAAAATAACATCAAAACTGCATTGGAAAAAAATGCGCATTTTGCACCCGTTTCTCTGCATTTGCAATAAAAACTGCAAACCAAACTGTGACAAAAGCAAATTTGTCTTTTTTCCAATGTGGTTTAGGAAACATGGGCTACAAAACATCATAAATCGCGGCTGTATAGAGAATGCCACGATCTTGTCTTCTCGCAACGTAGCAGCCTACAAAACCTCACCCATGTAAGGATCCCTGAGGAAAGCGCGGGCTCTACGTAAGTGCGATTTGTAGCAGTCGCATCGCAAGAAAATCACGTGAAAGTGGCCCTAAAGAAAAATGATCTTTGTTGCCCCTCGCAACCAATCACAGGGCATCTTTCGTTCTTCATAGTGCGGTGGTAAAATGAAAGCTGCTCTGTGATTGGTTGCTGGGGGCAACAAAAAAAATTTCCCTTTAGACAGTTTTCATACATTTGCCCTAATATTTTGATAGTATGGGTTCTTCCAAACGTGGAGATAACTAAAATGCGTAATTTTTTTTCCCTAAAAAGGAGATTTTAAAGGAAATTTTTTTTGTTGTTAATTAAACTTTTGAAGACTTTTTTTGTCCCTCGAGAGACTGAAGCTGGGCAGATGTAGGAAGACACAAGCTGATCTACAACCTCTGTGATAGTCAACGTTTATTACGGTCTTTTTTTCCTGTAAGACCCAAAATCAGCAGTGGGAGTACGCGCCTGGTATTTGTTTATTTTATTTTGCGTGATTTGGCATGGTCAAAGGGGTGGGGATGGGTGTGGCCAGGGGCGGGGCTTAGAAAAATTGCCACCACATGTGCTACCTTACCTGTAAGGGTGTCTACCCACTTGCTTTGCCGATTTTCGCGCGTGAAAAATGCAACGTTTTTCGCGGCGTTTTTTGCACGTTTTTTGCAGTCCTGCATTGACAATCATGGGTGCATTAAGAGAAAAATAAGGAGACATATGTAACTGACAGTTCCTATGTGAAAAAACCCCACGAAACGGAAAAAAACCCCCAGATGGACAAGAACACATTCTATACTAATTGCTCTTGAGAAAAAACGCAAAACATCACAGGAAAAAAAATCGCAAGTGGGTAGGCACCCTTAGGGCGCCCACCCACTGGCGATTTTTTTCCCTGCGAAATTCGCAGCATTTTTTTCTCTGCAGGGGTCTATGGGACTTGTAATGTTAAAATCGCGATCGCGCAAAATCGCGATTTACCGCGATATCGCGATTTTGCGCGATCGCGATTTTAGCTTTACATGTCCCATAGACCAAAGACCCCTGCAGAAAAAAAAACGCTGCGAATTTCGCAGTAAAGAAAACGCTAGTGGGTAGGCACCCTTATAAAGTTCGGTTTTGTGCCCTTACATGTTTTTCCACGCCTTCTATGGCTCCTCTGTGTGAACGTTCCCTTAAGTTCAGATTCACAGGAGTGTACGTGAATTTGCATGCGCATAAGCATAGTATTTTTGCGGTATGAACTATGCTTTTCTGTTTTCGCGTCGGTGTATTTTACTGTACTTTTTGTGCACGGCAAACAAAGACGCACTGATTGAAATGGCTAATTCATCTAATGAGTTCCAGATGTGTTCTTTTTCTAGTGGAATTACGTAGCGCATTACGCATCTCTTTGCACATTTGCGCACCCCAATTGACTTCTATGGCGAACTTTGGTGTACAAATGCACAGAAAAGTAGAGCATGCTGCACTTTTTTTTTTTTTCACAACCAAAATGTGGGCGCAAAATATGGACATGGGTTCTATTCTCTGCGCCCGTCTGACACCGGCTCCAGAGTGATACAAGCAGAGCGTTCCCTGATATCGGGTGCGCCCCCCGCTGCAGGAGCTCCACTTCAGCATTGGCCACTTTCACACAGCAGGATCTGATCAGAATTTGCAGCCAAAACCCAAAGTGGAGCCTGCAGGGAGAAAGCATCATGGAAGGATCTGTATCTCTTCTGATTTCTGGACCCGTTTTGGGTTTTGGGGGACCAATAATGATGGAACATACTGCAGTGTGAGACAGACCAGAGAGGAGCAGTTCAGGGGGCCCAACATGGACACGGTGAGCAGCTTCCATGGAGCCATCGCATCAGAGCGGATTATATACAGGGCTGATATTATTAGGCATTGCAGTTGTGTGTATTCCAGAATTTGGCCCCCAAGAGCTGATTTTAGGGGCCACAGCTTCAGGCAAAGTATATGGTGCATAGGTAGAAATCAACATGCTCATCCACGCACAATGCTGCACACAACTGAACACCCGCTCTGTTGGAGGCTGCGGCCCCAGGGGGCCAAATTTTAACATGTCATCAAGTTGAAGCTCATTCCGTAGCAAGAAACTATAGAAACCCAGTTAATTGATTAATGCAAACCCGAGCATGAAAAATGTGAAGGGAAGCCAAGTACTGACCGATTAACTGGGCCCAGGGACTCCCAACGTGAAGCAGGCCTTACTGATATGGAGGCACTATGTGGCCATTGGGGTCCTGTTATTAATCAGAGTGACTGAATGTTGTGGAGGCACTAAGTGTAACCGTCACTCCTCTGGGGGCACTTTGTGGTGTCGTGGAAGCGTTATGGGGGCATGTCATTGATCACCATGGCTGGATATATTATGGGGCACTATAGCTCTTGTAGGCCCCCTGTGACTTACTGACGTGGGGGTACTGTGTAGCTGTTACTGGCATGGTAGCAACGACCATGCTGGAAATGTTATAGAGGTTCTGTTACTAGTCGCTGGATATTTTATGGAGGCCTTGTGTGGCCAGCAGTGTCCTGGTAGACTATGGGGGTCCTGCCATCTGTGGCTGGATATATTATGGAGGCACTAACTGTGGAACTACTGTGGGGGGCACTATGGTAAGGAAACGAAATACTTATCACATTGCACATGCGCCTGTCCCGCTCCGACCAGATATGGAAGTGTATCTGCATTTACTACGGAGGTTCTGTGCCCAGAAGTGTAATGATGCCAATGTGGCTGGAGATGCTATGGGGACCCTGCTGCCCCGACTGTGTTGTGGGGGCATCTGTGCACAGATGGCTTCTGGGGAAACTTGTGCTGGCAGTGTTATTGACACGGTGGGTGGCACTATTATGGGGGTACTGGTGCTCTAATGCTGGTAAGTATGTAAGACAACCCTGAGGAGGGGCGCCAAGGGACTTATACTACGAAAAGTGCAGGACTGCAGTGCGGTGGAGTGCGATGAGTTGCGGCACGTTTTTCTACACGCGGTCTGTGGTTTCGCTCCTCGCTGTACTTTTCATGTTGGATGCAAAGCAGGACGCGGTCGCACCCTGATCGAGCGACGACAGGAAGGAAAAGGATGTCGAAAGGCGATGCATCTCACACGGCTGTAAGCGTAAAGCGATGCATGGGTCACAGTGTTTTACCGCTGTGGAGCTGCCGGTGACCTGGCAGCGAAGTTATACTATACATTATGGTGTATCACGCACATGCCGTCATATGTAGTCCAGCTTGGGATTTTTTGTTTACATTTCTGGCACTGTCGCTATGCAGCGGTGCGTTTACACGCCGTCTATGCGCAATTGTATTGTGTACATATATAGTGCCCGTAGAGAACAATGGCTTCCCACGTGCTATACGTGGCAAATAGACCATGCCGCATTCTTTTTTGAAGTCAGTGGGAAGCCGTCTGATCTGCAGCCCATCCTCAGCTGACATTGCGGGCGGGCCACCGATTGCCCGGGAAAGCAGGAGATTTAAAAGAAAAAATCTGTACTGCGCATGTCCAATGGCGAGCCGTGCGGACCATCCGCAGTGCAGATTTCGGCGTGGACACCACCGCCTGTCTGCACAGGTATGCAGGGTCCTCAGCCGCGAGCTTGGTGGGATTTCGTTGCAGGTGCCCATCCGTGGACATGAGGCCTCATAGTGGTCTGCCATGGCTGGTGAGGTCCTAGTAAAGAGATAATACTGTAGTCTTCTGTCCATCCTGGCCTAATATGGGGCGATTTGTAACCAAAACAACTCTGCCCTCGTGGGCGCCATGTGACTATAGGCCATGGCACAGAAAAGTAGGCCGACGCCACAGTCTCATGAAAGCTGTCCAAAGGAAAATTTGTCCCTCATAGTAACCAATCACAGCGCAGCTTTCATTTCTTATACTGCTGAGGTAAAACGAAAGCTGCGTTGTGGTTGGTTGCTATGGGCGTTCCCTGGCACCCGGCAGCTGTAGTGAGGGCAGTGCCGCCAGTCAGGTGATGCGGAAGTGCTTTGGTCTTTTGTTTATGTGAGGTGTTTACTCATTTGCCCGCTGCAGTCCATAAGAAGGCCTGATGGGGGCACCATTGATGGCGTTCAGTCAGTCTGCTTAGGCTGCTACATTAGAAGCCCCCATGACAGGTTTGCTGGATGCCACTAGGCCTTCTGGTGACCGCTGAAGCCGCAGTCCGACGGCGCCATGAATATATTTTATATAACTTTGTGCACCAAACTGGACAGCGTGACTAATGAGGCTGCGGCGGAATGTGACGGTATCCCTTACCAACACGCCATCCACAGGAGAGGGGAAAACGGAGATGCCCACCAATCTGAAGAACGGGGCCCAGTGTCCCCCGTCACCCCAGCAGTGAGGAGGAGACGGGTGAATGCCCACGGACGATTTGCATCGCGTTTCTCGCGCGTGAATTCGGCCGTGGCATGGTGCTATTAAAGCTAATGGCTGTCTGACTGCCAGCGCACACAGGAGGATTTCTACCGCGGGAAAAAAATGTAACCACAGATTTCCACAGCTTGAGGGCTCCGTGATATCAAGGAATGGCGACCACGGAAAAAACGCGATTACTCGCTGGCACTTTATTGTTTTGAATTGTGGTACTCCTGTGGCGAAAATCCGCGGAGGTATTTCACATGGTTTGTGGGTATGAGCCTTAAGGCCTCATGTCCGAGGGCAGATTGGATTCTGCATGTGGGCTCTCGCAGCAGAATCCACCCTTGCCTGTGTCCGGGGGGCCTTCTGCGCCTCGTGTCCGCGGTCCGTCCGCAATTGGATCGGACGGCTTTCATTGACTCCAATGGAAGCCATCCATTCTCAAGATTGGCGGGGGTCTTAGCAGTGAGACCCCCCACTGATGAGCAAGTTCTCCCCTATCGTGTGGATATCCTGTGGATGGGGGAGAACATCACAAGTATTGGATCCACACCGGAGCGACAGAACGGACGCCGTCTGCATCTCTCATGAATCCCCTTCCTATCGTCCCTCAGGGCCTAAACAGATTGGCGTATTTTAGTCCCGCTATG
The DNA here is from genome assembly GCF_035609145.1 of Eleutherodactylus coqui. Taxonomy (NCBI): domain Eukaryota; kingdom Metazoa; phylum Chordata; class Amphibia; order Anura; family Eleutherodactylidae; genus Eleutherodactylus; species Eleutherodactylus coqui. The sequence goes on from NC_089839.1 coordinate 308,901,264, forward strand.
CAGCCATGAAAATCACAGCCGCGTAACGGGACGAAACGAAAATATTGATTTCAATGGTATTATTTTCACTGCCATTAATACTACACCCGGAAAAATATAGTCCCCCCCCCCCTCCCCCCACTTGCTATAGTGTGGAGTTTGACTAGTCCGAAGAAAAAAAATTTGTGGAGGTCTTCATATTAGTGCGTGCGCCAATCTGTTATTGCCCTCAGACAGGCAGATGAAAACTAGCGAAGTGTGAAGGAGGCCTCAGGCCTGTATTTACGTGTGTAATACGCAGTAAATGGAGCCCATTGATTTCGGTGGCTTCATTTACAGAAGCGCATTTTTTTTTTTTTACATGATTTGCAGTCGAATGAAAAATATGCCACCTGCTCTGTTTTGAGCGCAAGGGCCCATTAAAACCAATGGACTCTCGCAGTGCTTGCGTGAATGCCTGCAACAACTCAGAACACCTGCGTATTCACGCCGCATATTCGCATAAAATCACCCGCGGCGTGCTTAGACACAACATAACACTGCAGCGAGTGAATGATGCAAGGTATTTGTGCGGCAGAAATGTACCTGCGCCCGCGAGAATGAACCCTCAGGCTGGTGGCACGTATTTATAGTGTGTGCTGTCCGAATAAGAAAATGGACTAAACTTGGATGGCGCGCTGCCCCATGGCAGTCAGCATGGCAAGACCCACATCAGGCTTTCCACATGGGTTGCGAGGAATAAACATGGCAAGCAGTATTCTGATGTGATTTGCGGATGAGACTCGTCCATTCAAGTCAATGGGGATGGAAAAACATTCTAGTGTTGTGTTTTGGTTTTTTTTGCAGAACCTAAAAATGATAGTTTTTTTTTTAACACTTGTGTGCCAGTGGCCTTAGAGCTCACACGAGTGTATGTACCCTGCGTAGTACACACATGGGGGGGTGTCCTGTGTATTACACAGCAAATAAGTGTGTAGAGATATACCTTGGGTCCCCATGGTCTATAATAGTGTGTATTACGCACCAAAATAGGACTTGCTGCACTTTTTTTTTATACTTTTATACCTTAATATCCGTTGGGTTTTTAGCACCATGTTTCTATTGGGCCCCTCACACCCAGGTTTTTTTTTTTCATGTATCTTGCGCATATGAAAAAAATGCAGCACGTTCTATGGAGGTGTGTATTACGCACATATATAAGGCTATGTGGATGTAATAACATAGTAACATAGGATGTAAGGCCGAATGAAGACAATGTCCACCCAATAAACTCACCTGTGCATGCGTACCTGCTGTGTACTGTTTATTTTACTGCATGTGTGGTGTCCTGCAGCAACCGAGACACGAGGCACGCGCTGAGGAGATGGCACTTATCACTTTGGCTCTCCCAAACTCCTCCCCAGTAGGACACGTATGACCTGAGGCAAGGCACCGCTAGGCTTCTTTCAGACAACGTCCATTACCTGTATATGTGTAATGGACTGAAAAAGTTGTCACTCGTGACGCCACTGTTCCTTCACACCATTGGTTATCCGGCGGAGAAAATAGTCCACACGCAAAGGAAGTTGAATACCTCAATCACTGGGAATGGGCGGTGACTGGAACTTTACTTCTTTTGAAGATAACTTTCACACACCAGTGCAGAAATAAGGCCTCATGTCCACGGGGAAATTCGGGTCTGCACGGATTCTTCATGCAGAATCCCGCTGCAGGTCCTTCCTTTCTCGCAGACATGAGGCCACAAAATCAGAAATACTCACCTGTTGGGACACTGCGTTTCTCCCCCTCCGTCGCGGCTGGATCTTCTTTCTGCGACCTGGCAGATATGCTCGGCACGCCGGCAGCGTGTCGCGCACATGCGCTGTGCACATTTTTTTTTTTTTTAATGACTGCTGTCCTAATTCAGCTGCGGATGTGCCGTGGGACCGAATGGCTTCCATAGGCTTCAATAGAAGCTGCGGGAGCGCCGCACTAAAATGGAGCATGCTGTGGATGCTTTCCCGCACACGCAATCCGTGCCTCAGAGAAAAATGACATCCGCAGGTATTTAATTATCTGCGGGTGTCCAATGAATCCCTATGGGGCGCGGATCAAGCATGCGGGTGATCTGCTGCAGATATTTCCCCGTGGACATTAGGCCCAACAATTGGGCAAGGTCAGGGAGAACACAGGATTACACCAGGCCTACTTCCTAGTTATCTGTATGACTCCACCCCCTGGACACACACACTCCGGGACACAGTATGACACCGGGCCTACAGGTTGAGTTATCTGTAAGGCTCCGCTCCTGGACACACACACCAGAGGTGGGAAGAACACTTCGCTGACACTCGCCTGTAGACGGAACACTCGAGGTAGGGGTCCTGGGCTGGGAACGTCAGGATACCTCTCCTCAGCCTCCATTCTTCACCACATGAGGGTTGAAGGTAATCCCATGTGGCCAGCACTCTTTCTCAAGAAGAACAGACTTCTTGACTCTCTTGCTTGCACTCATAAATATTAGTGTATCTTGACGCCACCAGGAAGCTAGGGGTTTGCTAGGAGGGACGGCTCACACCCCAGCTCCCGATAGGGTCAAGCTTTGAAGGTCCTTGCAGCACAGTGTACATTGCTTATTGCCATCCTTGGAGCCTTATGGTGAGGGTTAGTTTTCCATGTAGGATTACATAATGAGCTGTAAGAATAAAAGGAACCCCCACCGTAATCCAGCAGGGACGACAGAAAGCAATGTACAGGCTCCACGTGGGACTGTGAACGCTGCTGGGGCGCGCTGCTTCTCTATGTCTCCCTGCCACACCGACGGTGAGTTCTGATTCACGTCCGCTGGGTGTGTCTTGCGTTCCGGCAGCCGCCTGCCTGCTGCCACCATGCCCGAAAGTGTGTTCTGGCTTACGGCATCTCCCCCACGCACAGCAAATGCTGAAGTGCAAGCGCGGCCACAGACTATGCTATTGCTGCTACTCCGCGACGCTCTGCCATCCCTGTTGTAGGGCTGCACTGTGCGTCCAGCCCGCTGTCACAGTGGCTCACTCCTGGCGCGCTACGCTCACAGCTGCGGCAGACATCTAAAAATTACACTGGGCCAGGGACACTTGTGGACTGCAAGAGAAGGTGCTTCACCGCTCCTTCTCCTCACTGTTTTCTCGGCTGCAGTGGCACTTTACTGTCCTTCCAGGACCTACAGCCTTGCCAGCTGAGCAGCCTATCAGGGACAAATGGGCCTCAACCCCCCCCCCCCCCCCCGTCAATCTTGACTCCACCAGGACATACTGGTGGAGTCAAGATACACTAATACCGCACTCATATTTATGCCTTCCATACCCACGTGACATGACAGTTTGATACATTTTCCAGACATATCCCAGCCAGTCACGGACATTAACCTCTTACATGCTGCAGCTTTGCAAACATAACTAGAGACAAGACACTTTGCACAGCGCATCCACACTGAAGACATGATATGTTTGACAGTTATGGAGGGGCCAGATATATAGACTTCGGGCCACTACACATGAGAAATATGTGTGTCATACGTGGGGCATGTGAGCCCTTGATCAAATGAGCCCTCCTGTTCCTTCATTGATCTCCATGAACGGAAAACCCACTGAGCTTTCATTTGGCAGGCGCTCCGCCGATCAGACAGATCCTGCTGTGGCCGCAGGCCGGTGTTAAAGGATGATAGAAAATAGACGCATGATACAGGTGTGCGCCCATGATTGCCTTTTATCATCTATGCACAGGTGATAAATTTGATGATTTCCCCCCCCCCCCCCCGCCCCTCCTCCTCCTCACTGAGATTGTAACCGAGCATGTCACTGCAGCACCATTCATTTCAATGGGACTGCCGGAGGTAGCTGAATGCACTTCGCATTCATCAGCCACGTAGAGGTGAACAGCGTGGCAGTGCCCGTGCTCGGCCGCCGCTCCATTCAGCAGGTCCTCACTGCGGGGATTACCAGGTGCTGGCAAAATGTGCTTCTTAATAAGCAGGAGCACCGCTGTGCACCCCTCTTCACAGGTTGTCCTGTATAGCAGTTTTATTCATATACTGTATGGCAGTATTACTCTCAATGCATTCATACCCTGTATGGCGGTGTTATTGATGCATTGTATGGTGGTAATCTCTGTATGGCTATATTTTTCATACACAGTATGGCAGTATTGTTCACTCTATGGCACTCATGCCTGATATGGCAGCAGTATTCATAATCTCTATGGCGGCATTAATGACACATTGCATGGCAGTATTATTCACTCTGTGGCATTCATGCCCTGTTTTGTGGCACTATTGGAATACTCTGACACTCATGCTCTGTTTGGCGGCATTATTCACCTTCTTTTTGGTGGTACTATTCACTCAATGTGGCGGTATTACTCCCTCAATGCATTCAAACCCTGTAATGCGTCGTCATGCATGCTAGCAATATTGGCATTATTGACGTATTATGTGGCGGTATTATTCACTCTGGCATTTACACTCTGTACGGTGTCGCCATTCATACTCGCTATAGTGGCATTATTGACACGTATTATTCACTTCGTCATTCGTGCTGTATGGCAGCATTATTCATACTTGCTATGGTGGCATTATTCACACGTTTGGCAGAATAGTTCACTTTATGGCATTCGTGCCCGGTATGGCGGCATTATTTATACTCACTATGGCGATATTCACTCTATGGCATTCAAACTCTGTATTGTGGCATTATTCTAACCCTGTATGGCGGTATTTTCTGAACATTCTACTAGTTTTGTGGCATACTTGGACCCCACAGATGACGTTTGTGAGCCTATATTGTATTTTCCCTTTCGCTTGACACTTTGTTTTATAGAAAGCCAATTGTGGACGTTTTATTTGCATGTATGACCATCTGACCTTTGTGTGATCTCAGCCGTATGGCACCAAGATGGCGGTGTAGCCTCTGGAGGAAGAGCACACTGACCTTCCTACAATCGCGCTCTGTCAGCGGGGAGAGGACGCTGCGAACAATGAGGGTTTATTCTTCATCTGTGTTTTCATTAACAATAAAGTGAAGCCGATGTTTAGTCAACAGACGCCGGAGCCCATTTATAGCCGGCAGATATAAGACCGCTGCTGTCAGCTGCGGGTCAGAGGCTTCACGTACGGCGCTGTCCATCGGATGGCCGGTAAGAATGGACATTATGGCGTTTCCCTGAGTAACTCCTGAGCGTTCAGGACGGGCTTATATTTGGGTTGGGTTATAGATGAGGTGGGGGCAGGGTCATCAGCACCTCCACCCCATGAGACTCCACGGGCACGGATGAGATCAATGAGTACGCAGATTCGGCCCATCAGTGGCCCTAATGATTTCCACCCTTTGGGCATTGTATGGGGGTATTACTTTATCGCTGCAGTCGTTTGCTCTTATGCATTGTACAAATGTATCTGTGTACACTTTATTATCAAAGCCTACACTGCCTATTATGCACTGTATAGATGTGTGTGTGCACTATTTGGGGGTAATACTTGGACACTGTAGGCTTTTGTTATACACTGTATGGATGTATTTGTGTACTGTTTGGTGTTTTTAGGTAATTTTATGATGCGGTAATTTAACCCTTCTTGGCAGGTACTGCTTAGTAGACTGATTTAAAAACTCTAGGTGATATTCAGAAATCCATCTCCTCCCCTGGGGGAAGCTCAGGACCCTCCCCCCCGCCCCCCCCCCCCCCCCCCCCCGCTGCTGCAGGGGGAGCTCACAGGGATAGTAACGGGGGTTTACCTTAAGTCCAATTGTCACTTGTGATGCCACCGTTCCTTCTCCTGGAGTGGATCTTGTAGAGAATAAAATAGTCCAACACTAGAAGGATATATTTTGGAACAAAACCAGGAACGGTCGATCTTGTCAATTTATTTAACTTCTCATTAAAGTTGATAACAATAGCGGTAATCACCGCATACAAGACTTTCTATCTCGGTGGAGCTCATGGGGTAATGGAACAATCCACAGTCCAAGTTATCTGCAGGTCCTTTCACTCCCCGCAATCACTTCTTCCACCGGCCAAGCACTCACACTTGCTCTCTTCTCACTGATGAGCGGTTCCATTCTCTCAGTACTCAGCGGTAGTACAGAGGACTCCTGGGTTGAGCGGGCCCAGGCGGAGCATCAGGCAATCGCTCGGCCTCCTGACTGACCTGCATTGCATCCTTTGCAAACACACATATATACAACACCATCATGTGACCACAAACGGTATATTTTCCAGACAGGACAGAACATGCCAGACATTAACTCTTTCAGTCCTGCAAACATCCAATACACATACTTCAAGTGCACTCTGCAAACCAGACGCTGACAAGACGGTGACACGAGACAGACATAGAACATTCTGGAGGGGCCCCACTAACTCTGGGCCTCTACAAGTGTGGAAACCAATTGCGGTTTCCGCTCACAAATAAAACAATCGCAGCATGCTCCGTTTTCCTGCAGATTCTGTACGGACTGCTTCCATGGGAAAAGCAGAAGTTTAAAAAATAAATAAATAAAAAAATCTGTACTGCGCCTGTCCGACAGCAAGCCATGTGGATAGGGTTGCTACGCGGCCGGTATTTTGCCCGCCAGGCCAGTGCTGGTATTTTTTATTTTTTTTACTGGCCATATTACAGGCTGGTATTTTTGAATACCAGCATCGACCGCCCATCTGATATCAAGGCTGGTATTCTCAATTATTCCCAACCGGGGAGCCACAGCTCCCCGCTGGTAATTACACTGGACGGGGGGGGGGTCTAATACTCACCTACCACCGGCGTTCCGGTGTGACCACAAGGGCAGCCGAGAACTACTGCAGGTAATAGACATACTGATTGGGTAAGGATGTCGCCCCCTGCCTGTCAGTGTAGGGGTTGCTTCTCTCCCCAGAGTGATGTCAGAGTGAATGGAGTGCTGGCCGAGCATGTGCGGTTGGCTCTCAATTAATTTCAGTGGGGCTAAGTCGAACAAAGGGTAGTTCCAGCAGCGCTCCTGTTACCGGCAATCCGGTCAGGTGATCACAGATGCTCCCCAAAGGGACGGATCCATAAAAATGTCACCTCCAGAAAAAATAAAGTCCAAGGCAGCATAACCTGGTGCAACTAAAAAACATCCATGTAGGATGAAACCTTTGTGCAATGTCAGTGGGGCTGATGGTAATACAATTGCATGCCGCTCGGGTGTCTCTGCAGTCCCATTGAAAGTGAATGGAGTGCCAGCGAGCTTGCACTCCGAGGGGAGCCCTTGGGTCGCCCCCTGAGGTTCAGAGGATAGGGGCTTGAATTCAGTCAGTCTGTGCCAGGGTGAGTGGAGCCACATCCTCCTCCCATGGAGTCCTCTTTGGAGCAGGAACATGACTGTCAAGTGGGGCCATTGGCTCGTTAATAGGCCTGGTTACAACTCTTCGTAGCCAAAGACAGCGGCCGATGTTGAAGCGTACTGAATCCGTATGCTGCTTTAACGTCTAGAGTTGGGAGACTCTCGCAATTGGAACATCACAACTTTGCATTTAAATGGACTGTTAAATTAAGTCTCTAGTCTAGAAGGTTAGACTCAGCCCAGCCTAGACATTGTGTCCTCGGGTGTAAGCGATCGTCCGTACACGCTGTAATCCGACAAGAAAGCTGCGGAGTCCACATGGGAGGCATTGGCAGAACCGCCGAATCACAGAAGTCTCACTTCTCCACAGAGTCTGTGAGCGGAGACCCTCCACTTCCTGGCTGTAGACCTAAGCCAATCTGATCGTAGACCGGGGACCCTGGTATAGCACTCCTCCAGCTGCTGTGGTACCACAAAATGCTCTCACTCCATCCAGAGCTACCTTATATATCACGCCGTGCCCCCAGCGTCAGTATGTTCCACATGGTACTACACCGCCAATCCCAAGATATATTTTGTGCAAGTAGCAGAATAGCCACTAGGGGTCGCTCCACGACTACACATGCTTTAAATAATAGGAGCACAAAAAAAGTCAATTAACAATTTCAATTGTAGTGGCCCCGTACAGCGGGGACCCCCATAACTGAATGCATGCATTTGTCTCTGTAATGTCAGTGTCTTTTGTGTTGCATGATTGATGTGTATTGCATAACCTGCAGCACTGAATGGGTTAAGTGTCTGGTGTCTGGGATATGTATCTTTTCGTCCATCATATGACTGTACTAAATATATGTGATCAACGTAGTCAATGCAAGAGAGTTCTGCAAGAGGACCACACGGGCACCTTCAGCTCTGTGTGGCCCAGAATGGAAGAGACTGAAAGGAGAGTTTGATGGCTGCTGGGGACGATTACCCCCAGGAGTCGGTAGAATGTCTACGTTCAACAGTGAGTGTGTACCGGTAGAGATGGAGAGAGAGGAAAGTGAGTCGCTGGGCCCAGGGCCTACAGATAACTGAGACTGTGGTTTCTCCTGCCTACCCGTGAGCGCTCCCTGTCACACCGCTTGTCAAGTTGCTGTGAAACTGCTGCTAGTTGTACAAAGTTCTGTTCACGAAAGTTCAAGTAAAGCGACCAGTCCCCTGTCCGTTTCCGGAGGCCGTGTCTTATACAGTACCCGTGTGTGTTGGGATTTACTCTGCCAACTAGGAATTCCCCCATGGAAGCTGCGCGAGAGAAGGGTTTACTCCACCAGGTAGGAATCCCCCGATGTAGAAGGAACGGTAGCGTCACCTGTGACACAAAAAGGACTTGGGTAATCCAGTATTGGGTTCCCTTGTTTATTAACCTGCCCCCAGCCCTTGGGCGTGTCACCGGTTACTCTCCGGGGGGAAAGACGGTAGAGCCACCATGACAAGGCCAAACTCTACCCCACCATCTCCTAGGCCATGGCTGTACAGTGAACACTGGCGTTGTTACCTCACGTACCCCACTACAGCATGACCTGTGCAGAATTCATTCTGGCATCACTGGGGGAGAAGCAACCCTTGCAGTGACAGGCAGAAGTGGACACGAGACAAGGGTCTCAGTGATGAGGTTATCCAACAATCAGCAAGTTGTCATAGTGGATAATTTGTAATCTTAGTACAACCTCTTTAACCCCTTAAGGACCAAGCTGTTTTGTACCTTAAGGATCAGACACTTTTTAGGGATTTTACCCCTGTGGTGGTTTTACTGCCCTATTTTCTTCCTTCAGTTACCAAAATTCTTTTTGCTGCTTTTTTTTCCCCGTGACATATTGGGCCATATTTTTAACATCTTTTTCACTTTTTTTCTTAGTTTTATTGGGAGTAAAAAGCTAAAAAAAAAGCGGGTGTTTTTTTGTTTTTTTTAACATTTTATATATATTTTTTCAATTTAATATATTTACTCTTAAAGGGGTTGTCCCGTGAAACAAAGTGGGTCTATACACTTCTGTATGGCCATATTAATGCACTTTGTAATGTACATTGTGCATTAATTATGAGCCATACAGAAGTTATTCACTTACCTGCTCCGTTGCTGGCGTCCTCGTCTCCATGGAGCCGTCTAATTTTCAGCGTCTAATCGCCCGATTAGACGCGCTTGCGCAGTCCGGTCTTCTCCCTTCTGAATGGGGCCGCTCGTGCCGGAGAGTGGCTCCTCGTAGCTCCGCCCCGTCACGTGTGCCGATTCCAGCCAATCAGGAGGCTGGAATCGGCAATGGAACGCACTGAAGACCTGCGGTCCACCGTGGGTGAAGATCCCGGCGGCCATCTTCGCAAGGTAAGTATGAAGTCACCGGAGCGCGGGGATTCGGGTAAGTACTATCCGTTTTTTTTTTTTTTAAACCCCTGCATCGGGTTTGTCTCGCGCCGAACGGGGGGGCTATTGAAAAAAAAAAAAACCCGTTTCGGCGCGGGACAACCCCTTTAAATAAAGTACGGGAACGGGTTCCTCATTTTGTTTCAGACTTTTTGATATATAATATGTATAGTTTTGGATTACAGGGCGCATACGGCGACTGTTTTGGCTGGCGTTGACTTTGGGTTATTTTCCTTTTATGGATATATTTTCTTTTTTCACCATCATCTAAGACCTCATGTTTTTTGTTTTATTTTTATTTGACACTTTTCCCCTGTAGCTGCCGCATCCATAGGAGCCTCAGTTACAGGAGAAAACATCCCCTGCAGTGACAATAGTCACTGGCAGAGCTGATCAGGATCGGCTCGGACCCTGTATCTCTGCTGTGCCAGGTGGCTCCCGGTGGGCACATGGCTGTTGGCTTGTTTAGTGGAAGTTATACTTTCACTTTTTAGTACATAGCGCTTATGGGGGGTTGTGTACTCGGGAAAGGAGAAGGCAGAAAGGGTTAAAAAAACTCTTCTGCCTTCTCCTCCGGGTCATCAGCTGTGACTAACAGCTGACAACCCGACCTGCTTCTAAAATTGATTGCAGAAGCTTTAATTTATTGCCGTAATTTTTGCAACAAAATGCCAGCGTTTAGGTTTTCGCAAAGGATAGGAGCGGGCCGCGGTGTGTGAACAGACCTTATGTTTTTGGGTGGGCTGTTCTCTAGTATAACGGCCTGAGAACTTCTGAAGATACAATGTTTGTTTTTCTATCTTACTTTAGGAAGATCGATCGGACTGTAAGTCTGTACATGACGAGTCGCACAGCGCCGGTCGCACCAAAAACCTGGTGGCATATAACCAAAAGAGGGAAGGAAAACCAATTCCCCCTCCAAAGCCCTCCAGTGTTCTATCCAGTCCCGCACTTCGAGGCGTCCTCGGCGCCTTAGAGAACCAGGTTACAGCATCGGCCCCACCCACTGCGCAGAAACCTGAGCTGCCCCCCAAACCAAATGAACTTTTAAACCCCAACAACATGAGGCTTAGTAAAGTTTTTAGGCAAACTCTTCACATTACAAACTCCACAAGGACCGAAGCTGATGGGATGTGTGCGAATAGTCCGCAGGTGTACCGGCGCTCGTTGCCAACCTTGCAAAGGCCACCACTAGAGACTAACCAACCTCAAACACAAGAAGTCTATGAGGATGTGGACTCTGCTTGGCGACCTTCTCCACCCATAAGTGACCTCAGGATTGCAGGAAGGCCACGTCTGCCGGCCCCCAATGGTCCAAATCGGGTGAAGATGACCAGCAGTCCTATTCCACAAGGTACAATTTGGTTTATCTAAACACATAAGTGGATTGAAAACCCTTCAAACATCCAGAAACATTGGCTGTAACTACCGGGGTGGCGGGCAGAGCAGCAGCTTTGGGCACTAGACCCTTTGAGTGCTTGCCGCCCAACTAAAATGACTTAGGGATGTGGGACTGTAGAAGATAAGCAACGGGTAGTGAGATGTAGGTCGTTGGATGGTCCATTTCTTACACACCTTTTAATGGAGCTCCATGCTTGGTGGAGGCCCCTTCCAAGTGTTGTTATGGGGCCCCGTTAGTTATTTGTATGTCGCCATGTCTTGAAGATTGCTGCTCATCCACCAAATGTATCTTCAGATGGGTGTATGACTACAGAGTTTGTTTGTTGTCTGTTACCATGGAGATGCATAGCTCTGCATAGGAGTTGTAGACACAAAATTGTAAGGGTTTTTTTTTTTTTTTAATGAAAATTAAGCAAATTTTCTTTTTTTATCTTAGATCATCAGAGAAATAAAAAAAAATGGTTGAGAGTAGATACAGCCTTTAATTTGACATTCTTCAAAAGTTTGTCCATGCAGTTACATATTAAAGGGGTTGTCCAGTTGTAAACTATGGTATTAATGGCCCACCTATAGCTCATCAATAGTAGATCAGCAGGGGTGTACTACCCAGGATCCCTACCAATCAGCTATTTTTTAGGTTAGTGTGCTTGTAAACTAAGCTGATTTATGTAGGAAGCAGGCGGCTCTGTTCTCACTGTAGTGGTCAGGCTTGGTATTACCAGGAAAGTACCCATTAAAGTGAATGAGAACTTTGCCTATAATTCCAAGCCTGGCCACTGCAGTAAGAACGGAGCTGTCTGCTTCCTGCAAAAATCGGCTCAGTGCATGAGTGCAGTGAACAGCTGATCTGCAGGGATCCCCGGATGTAGATCTTCAGTGACTTTTTTTCCCCTTTCTATTGATGACCTATCTTAAATCTAGAACATCAATAGTTTACAACTGGACAGCCCTTTTAATGTTTTCTTATTGGTCTTTGCACAATTCCATGTACTGTTTTAAACACTAGTATCCAGCAGAAGCCTATAACTCTTAAGAAAAATAAAAAAATCTCAGTTGCCAAAAACATTTTTCATTCCCTTATTTTAAAAATATATGTTTAGTGATCATTTTACATGATTTGTTCCAGAATGGCGCCCTATTCGTCCACAGGTGGTATGTGGTACTACAGCTCAATCTCATTTAAAAGGATTGTCTGGAACCTTTTTCTATTGATGACCTATTGTCAAAATAGGTCCTCAATAGTTGATTGGAGGGGGTTTGCCACTTGGCTTCCCCACTGGACCTGCTGTGAGTGCAGACAGTGCTGGGAGTAGATCGCTCTGTCCATATTGCTGCGGCCCGCTTTGGTACTGCAAGCTCAGCTTCTATTGAATTCAATGGTAGTTGTGCCTGCAGAACCAGAGTGGGTCAATACCATGTTAATGGGGCTATCTGCTACCAGCGGTGATGGGGCCTGGGGATCAGATGATTGGCAGGCATTCCAAGCGGCACACCCCTGCTGATTAACTATTGGAGACCTATCTTGAGTCCCAAAAGTCCCGGACAACCCCTTCAAGTGATTGAAGCCAAGTTTTCTCCAGTCCAAGAGTCACTCCGGTTAATGGCTGTTCACTCCCCCCCCCCCTTTTTTTCTTTTCTCTCCTCTTTTTTTTTCTTTCTTTCTTTTTTCTTTCCTCTTTTCTTCATCATGAAACACAAAGTGTTGGTGTGAACTTGTCCTAATAGGCGTTCTGTGCGGGAGGCTTCTATCTATATGGCCTAATAGTGTCTAGGAAGGGGTTGTCCTGATAGACGCCCCTATAAATACTTGTCTAGATCTTTGTTACAATGGGTTACTTTGTCCTATCTCTGTACATTGTATCTATATGACTTGACGGATGATGAAATTCTCATTTAGCTGCAAAGGACAAAAAGAAGAAAAAAGTGCAAACAGGCCCAACATTAAACAGTCTTCCATCAGTCTTCTCATTGGGCCCACCTCCACCCAAACCTCCCAGACCCCTGAACGTGGATCTCAGCGCCTTCTTCACTTTACAGCAGAATGGGGAGAATGCCAAACCTGAAGGTAAGTGCAGAGCCGGTATGGAGGAATGAACGGAAACGTAACCTCATAAATATACCGTAATATAGTGTACAGCACATTATTAACGCAGCCCGCCCCTCCAACGCCCTCCCTGAAAGGGTGCCGGGTTCTTCACAGTGGATGTAAGAATGCAAAAAATGTTCTTCTACCCTCCGGAATGTACTTCAATCTAGGTGCCTCCTTGGTTGTACATTGTGGTCCCAAAGCTTCTCTGGGGTCCGTCTGGCAGTCTGCATGACCGGGCCGAGTCCCAGTGTGCCGCTGCCAGCTGTACCCATATCTGCCCGAAGCCACCTCTCTGCTTCTGTGGACCGCGGTCCTGTGGATACAGTTACATCCATGGGTAGTACTGCAAGATGTCTGAGAATATATCAAAACTCTCCATGTCTTGAGGTGCTTCACACGTGGCTGATCTGTCACAGATGTTGGTGCCGATCTGAAGCAGATTCAAGTTTTCCATTGAATTCAAACTGCAGATCTGCAAAACATCTGCGACAAATCAGCGACGTGTGAATGCACCCTTAAACCACAAACTGGTTCCTCAGGCCGGCTTCACACGGGCCAGAAAATCGTGTGACATTTGTGCGTTGCGAGACGCACAAATATGAACCCCAATATTTTGAATAGGGGTCATACACATGAGCGATGCAGGAAACTAATCGCGGCACATTCTAGCTCCCTGTGTGTTCTCGCATCCCAGCGCCCATTGTTTTCAATGGGAGAAACTCCGCAATACTCTGTTGCGGTTGTGGCAGCCACAGCGGAGGTTCCCTTTATCCCTGAAGCCATCCCTGGGAGCGTGATATGGGTGTGGGATTCGTGGCCCCATATCGCGCTCGCCCGTGTGAAGTTGGCCTCGGTGCTAACAGAAAACCAGCAGAATTTGGGATGCAGATCTGGATGTGACTGGAGCAAAAACCTAATCGGTACGAGCGAAGTAAAGCTCAGGCTGGTATTTCCTCTGTTCCTTGACAGTGCGGGGATCATTGCCATCTGTAGGGTGGCGGCAGGTGACATTTAGGGATCTTTGTTCGCTGCGTCCTTCGTTGTTTTTAGTATAAACGTTGGCGCTTATCCCAACACAAAGCTGCAGATCGGCTGATGGGGAGGGGGGGGGGGGCTGAGGCTCCAGTGAGATCACCGGGATCAGGAAGTAGAATGATAGCGAGAATATAACAGATGAATCGTATTGTAATGAATCATAAAGCGCTGTGTGCAAAGACGCTCGTTTTATATAAGGGCTCATTCACATCAGCATTTTCTTCTGTTTTACTTCCTACTGATTTCTGTGGGATTTTTTTTTTAATTAAGTGGAAAAAAAATAGCGTAGACTGCAGAGTTTCTTTTTTCCACTGGGGAAAAAAAAAGGAAAGCGGATGGAAAGTGTGTGTGTGTGTGTGTGTGTGTGTGTGTGTGTGTGTGTGTGTGTGAGATATCGAAAGCCCTCACTGACTGGCCACTAATTCTCTAACTTCCCGATGTTGCACAAACATAAAATTTGGCAGGGGCGTTCATTAGGTCCGAAATAGGAAAGCAAAGGCGTTACAACTCAATTATTCAATGCTAATTGCAAAAGTAAGTGCACCCCTATGTAATGTAACTTCCCGGTGTTGTGCGAGCATTCTTTAGATCCTAAATGAGGAGAGTGGCAGGGCCGGCATATTCTGCAGAGGGACATCAGTACATGCAGCCTGAGGAGAATCTAACACTCCTCTATGTGTATACATATCTTATTCCTCGGTTCCTCTAAAATAACCAAGACGTCATAAAATTTTCCATGTGAACAACACATAAACACCTGCATCAAATTAACTCCAGCGAAGCCGGGTATATCAGCTAGGATAATATATATATATATTTTATAAACCAATAGAAATGGTCTGTTTTATTTTCCATAGCTATCTATCAAAAGTGTTAAAAAACGGAAACCACGATTCCCATTTGGTTAAGTTTTTTTAAATCCATTTTAGTTAAAAGGAAAAAAAAGCAATGGATTAGGTAAAAATGGAAGGCAAAACGCAGATGTGAACACGCCCTGAAATGGCTGCCATCAGATTGTAGACCTTCTCCAGCTGGAGATATCGTCCATACAGCCTATAATAAAGGACAAGTATTATATAATACAAATACACTGTATACATGCAGAAGAGGAGAGCCGATAATAAAGGAACAGATGCTTCTTCACATCAGTGAGCACAGATTGTAGAGAGACCTGCAGGGGGCGCCGCATTGTACATAAATTCTGAATATACACAGAAAAATCTGCAAGTTACTAAAGATGCAGGAAAATAATCTAATAACTTCAAAGGGTTAATGTACACAAGTGACTTGTCGTTTGCACCAATAGTGTAAGATTGAACAATTCCAACATGTCCTATTCTTGGACGAATCTGGTCAAGAATCGCCCATTATTCCCAATGGGAGAAAAAAAAAACACATTACACTCGCATATAAATTTCGATTTTCCGCTTTTTACTATTGTAACAACACGATTTTCACACGTATGAACATTACATGTGCAGCGATGCATTTTTCCCGTAGAATTGATTATAATAACAGGATACCGAGTGCGATATTAATCCGTTTCTCACCGGTGTAATCGCACCCTAATTGTCCCTTTTTACCTATTGTACTTGCAGAATAATGAGCTTGTTACTGATCTCTTCTGTTTTTAACATTTTTTTCTTTTTTTGACATTTTAGACTCGTCTGAAGTAGACTATGAGCTTCCTGCCCCAAGGTAGGGGATGTCTGATTTGTTTTTCCTCCTCTTACAGTATGTTGCCCAGTAAACCTGTGATCTCTGCTATGTGACTAATGAAACGCCTTCAGGCCCGGGCTACACGCCATCATCTCACCTGAGGTTCTGTTTACACGGAGCAGAAATGCTATGGATCTGCAGTGGAAAATCCTGCTGCAAAATCCGCAGCATTTCCGTAAAAGAATAAAAATCCACCCCGATGGTTGGATGCAGAAATGCTGCAGAATGTTCGGTGGAATGTCCACTACCTGTAAAACATACCCTAATGACTGTCAATGGGGTCGCATTGCGACCTCCAACCTAATGTGACCGTGGCATGATAATTGGATTGTGGTTGCAAGTTGCATGCAACTTTTTCCACCATAGACATCAATGAAAGTAGCATGTGATTGCGACTGACCCACGACAAGGGCCGGATCCCACTGCGGGCTCCCGCTGATAGAATCCGACCCGCCTATGGACATGAGTCCGTAGACAGAGACCTTACACTGTGAGTATTCCCAGCTCAATTAAGGCACATTGAGTTTCTGTTGGATGGGTTATCGGTTCCTCTTACATGAGTGCGGCCATTGTTCTGAAAAGCTTCTAGTGATGATACCTATTTATTCAGATAAAACAATAAAGCAGCATGAGGGGGGAGTCCTCCTCCCAGAGCCATGAGGGGGGGAGTCCTCCTCCCAGAGCCATGAGGGGGGGAGTCCTCCTCCCAGAGCCATGAGGGGGGGAGTCCTCCTCCCAGAGCCATGAGGGGGGGAGTCCTCCTCCCAGAGCCATGAGGGGGGGGAGTCCTCCTCCCAGAGCTTTACATAGGGAGTCCAGTATGTGGCCCAAAGCGGAGTATGCGGCAGAGCGCCATCGCCCCGAGCCAGACTCGTCCTGGTCGGAGGCAGAGCATGAAAGTCCGAAGAGCCTAATTCTGGTCTGTACAGACAAATCTACAACGACCCCAACCACCATACAAGTCTGGTAAAGAAATTTCAGTCCCAATGATAGTCACCCTTCACCCCATTGCTCCAGTTCACCCTCCGGTGGCAGGGGAATGTACTCCTACGGCTCCCACACGCCAATTTGTGAGGATCCCAGGAAATCGAGGCTCTGCGTGGAACCTGAATTATCTTTGCACAGCAGCTTGTGTTCTCTCCCTTCCGGGCTTGGGACATCTCTTCCAGAATCCGCTTCCAGGAGAAATCTGCCCCAGCGCCATTGCACAGTCCTTCATTAAGGAAACGGTCACCAATATAGGCATAGATCACATGTAAGCAGTAAAATATTCTAAGAGGCACAGGGGTACCCACCACCCTAACCCCCCCCCCCCCCCCACCAAGAGCAGTGCCATGCAGTGTCCATGTTTTATGACCATATATTGCCCAAGTAGTGCCACACTGTCCAGATAGTAGAGCTATATGTATAAAAATGTGTCGTCCAATACCGCCATACACTGCCTTATACCGCTCAGAGGTGTACTCTCCCCTCCTATTAGATACCTTCCCAGAATTGCGGTTCTCTGGCTTCACCACATTTTATTTTATTCCAGCCCAACCTCCAATGAGGATGAATTATATGATGAGGTTTTCAGTCCTAAAGCCTCAACAGAAAGTGGCGCCAATGCCTATGAACTAGACGACGCTGAGTACGGTATGTTCTGGTGCCGCCATGTTGGAAATACATTGTCCCGTTGTGAAGTCATGATGACCTGTTTTTGTGTCCGTTGCTGGATGGGAGGAGTTTGTCCTAAAAAGTCGTAATTAAAAAGCGCATGCATCACCTAGAAGCGCTGTTGCTCTTTATCATTTTCTGGCCAGGGATTGAAAAATCCCCGCCACCTAGAAGCACTGGCTGTGACTGGCTGATGCTTAGCCAATCAGATCCAGCACTTGATGAACCAATCGCATCCATTCATCGAGTGCTGGTTGTGGTGGACTGTCAGCCAATCACAGTCAGCGCTTCCAGGAGGTGGAGAAGAAGACTAACAGTGCCAGGGACCCGGGGAGAAACTGCAG
Organism: Eleutherodactylus coqui; assembly: GCF_035609145.1. Taxonomy (NCBI): domain Eukaryota; kingdom Metazoa; phylum Chordata; class Amphibia; order Anura; family Eleutherodactylidae; genus Eleutherodactylus; species Eleutherodactylus coqui. The sequence continues at coordinate 308,919,198 of NC_089839.1, forward strand.
CAGAGCCTCGGACAGCGCTTCTAGGTAATGTATACTTTCTTTTTCTTTTTTTTGCTTCAGCTACAGTTTATTTTCAGGGTAGGGCTTATATTTCAACCCCCCCCCCCCCCCCGAAAATTCTTGCATGTGGTGCTAAAATGACTTTGTAGCCCCACATGCGGCTTTGTAGCGCTACAAAGTCGCGGTATCGCCACAAAAAACTGCAGTGATGTGATATTGCTGCGATCTTTTCGCTGCGACGCCGTATCGCCCATGTGAACAAGGCCTTATAAGCGTATTCGCTGCTGTCGCAGCGCGGCTCAGTTTTAGCATTCCTGGACAGTCATGTGACCTCGCTTATTACCAGCAGAATATTCTTGCTGTTTGTGTGACCTCTGCACTATAGAAGACAATTAGAGAACGTGTTAATAGGATCTGCTGCGTCTTTAGGTTTTTCACAGGGACTTTTAAGGGGGTTTTCCAGGACCGACTGCCACAGCTGGGATACACCAGTGTCAGAGCGGAAGCCTCTGCTGCTCCGACTCCTGTGTAGCGGTCGGCATGCATAATTGTAAGCACAGCTCTCATTGAAACAAATGGGACCCCAGCCTGCAATTACAAGCGCAGCTCCCATTGATTTCAATCAGAGCTGCACTTGCAATTACGAGCGCCGACCACTATACAGGGGTTGGAGCAGCGGCTTCCACTCCGACCCCAGTATATCCTGGCTATGACAGGGGGCGCTGCCAGAAAAATTGCTTTAACACAGGATGGTTGCATCATATTCATGGGCAGCCTTGGCAATGTGTGACCCACTGGCGCCGACTACTAGCTTGTAGGGGAACACCAGAAGGATGTTGGCTGGGAGCAATCATCTCCCTTAGGTCTACCTGGCCAGATGATCATCTTCCTCTGTGTAGCAACAAAAATCTTGTGGAGCTGCACAAATGATCTTCTTCCCGGCTCTGTCTCCCACCCCCCTCTGATTGTTTTTTTTTTTTTTTTTTTTTGAGGTGCCGTTGTTAGAACATGAGCTCCTCCATAACACAATGGCTTAGTTCTGGTGCTGTATTTATGTACTGAGCTTGGGAGCCTGGTACTTCGCGCAAAATGACGTACCGCTACGTCATCAGGATAGCGCGAGATAATGACTGATCTCGCGTTATCCCGCAGCGGGAGCCGGCTGTCAGATGTCATCGCGAGAGCCCCGCCTGTCACCATGCCAACAGGACGCCAGACACTGGCGTCCTGTATTGCCTATGCCTATGATCGCTGTATAAGCGATAAGGCATGGCAGAGCAGTAGCTCTGCCATGCCTTATGACAGCGATCATAGGCATAGTGCTGCAAGTCCCTCAGAGGGACACAAATTGTGTTTAAAAAAAAAAAAAGAAAAATGTAAAAATTTTTTACATATATTAATATGTATTTTCTAATATTAGCATAAAAAAAGGTAAAAAAAATAAAACCCTACATATTTGGTATTGACGCGTCCATAACGACGTGTACAAAAAGCTGAACATGCTTTTTATTTTGTACAACAAAAAGCGTAAAAAAAACCGCTAAAAAACAGAGGCAAAATGCTAATTTTTAGCATTTTGCCTGACAAAAAATGCAATAAAAGTGATCAAAAAAGCCGTACATTCCCCAAAATGATACCAGTAAAAACTACAGCTCGTGTCGCAAAAAATAAGCCCTTATAGAGCTCCGTACATAGAAAAATAAAAAAGTTGCAGGACTTTGAATGCAGCTATAAAGAAAAAAAAAAGATTTCCAAAAAAGGGTTTTTATTGCAAAAAAGTGTAAAAACCTAAAAAAAAATAACAATTTTGGTATCGTTGTAACCGTACCGACCCGCAGAAAAAATTTAGTGTCATGTATGCTGCATGATTAACGCTGTAAAAAAAATATATATATATATATGTCAGAATTGATGCGTTTTCTCTCCCTGTTATCATAAAAAAAATAATAAAAGTTTTACGATATAGTCTATGTACCCAAAAGTGGCACCGATAAAAACTACAGCTCGCCACGCAAAAAACAAGCCCTTATACGGCCGCGTCGACGGAAAAATAAGAAAGTTATGGCTTTTGAAAAATGGAGATTGAAAAATACCAAAAATCGCTTGGTCCTCAACGCCAAAATAGGCCATGTCATTAAGGGGTTAAAGGCCCATTTACACGCAACGATTAGCTCTCAAAATGCTGTCAAAAACTGCAAATGAATGATCATCATTGCATCTAAATGACGCCATTTTTACTTTTCGGCTGAACGATGATTTTAAGGTGAGATAACAGGGACCACACGCCATGTTCTCCACAGGAGTTGGAGATAACCTTGTATTCTGCCGATAGCCTGTGTGAAAACAATGGAGCTCAGCAAACAGCTCCCGGAGGCCCTTTTACACGCAAATGAAGATGATAAAGTGTTAATGGACATTGGTGTCTATTAACACTTTATGCAAAATGATCGCTAAAACTGTCAACATTTCAATAGTTTGAAAGACTGTCTTTGCGTGTAATTGGGCCATAACCCAGAGCCGCCACAATTAATCATATACAATGGTGCAAAAGGTTTCAGTGGCTTGCACATCTGACTAATCAAGAATCTGAAATGTACTTATTTCTTCTTCTCCAGATGTGCCAGAGGTTGTGAGTCTTGCACCAGACACCTCAAGGTAAGCAGCAAGAAATGGAGTTTTGGGGATTTACACTGAAAAGTTTAAAACTTCCTGCAGTGTTGTGTTCCTTTTTCTCATACTTTTCAATGCCTCTGCTTGTTGTCAGACAATGGAAATATTGTTTAAGGCTCTTTTACTCACAAAGATAATCTTTCAAAGATTTAGCAATATATTTGCATAAAGTGAATTAACACTTTATCATCTTCATTTGCATGTGAAAGGATCTCTGAGTTGTTTGCAGAGCCCAGTGTGTGTTTAAATACACTCCTAGTTGTGCAAACATCCGCCAACATATTCCATTGTTCTCCTTGTGGCTGCCAGCAGATTGCATTGATCTCCTCTCGCCTAGTTTAAACATGCCATGGGGAGAACATCATACAGTTTTTTGAAAGATGAGCGAAATACATTCAAATGAAATGTAATTGCCAAGTCTTTCAGCAGCTGAATGATGGATTTTAAGTGAACTGAAATCCATCGTTCAAACGAAAAGCGCCCTCGTTTGCATGTAACGATTATTGCTCATTTTCGGCCGTTTGGACAAATTCTGAACCACTCTCCAACAACTCCTCTATGGAACTGAATAAGCAGCGTTGAGCAAAGGGAGGGGTAAGAATATAAAGCTCTCCATACCTGAGGATTGGCAGAGCAACTAGAAAACCACAGCCCCAACCTTCTCCCATGAATGACTAATCATCAGCATGCATCCATGCAGCATAGAGAGACAGCAAATAGCAGCCTCTGCATATGGTGCATTAACCCTTGTCCTGCATAACTAGGTGACAGGTCTTGGCCTTCATCGAGGCCTGGATACTGTCGCGACCGACAAGCCCCAACAGCAGAAACCTGTTACAGCCAACAGCTGAAGTGAGTGTGATTTGAGAGACCGTGTAACACAAGAAAGTGTCCTTCAGATAACAGCGACTGAGGATGTGTGTGTTTTGGGAGAAGACCCTTCTATTGACAAAGTAGAGCTCAGATATCTGTTCTGAAGCCTGTATCTTCATGTTGGGAAGTACAAGTAATTTGGCTATGTTGGAAAAATCAAAGTTGGAGCATGAGTAAAAGGAAACGGAGTGTCCCCAGTTTTGAAAAGCACTTTTTTGTCTGTGAACTGATTTATTTATTTAATGCGAGTGTCGGGGAAATTCAACTGATTCCTTATATGCTGCCGGGCTCCAAATTAAAGTGATATGACTTGACCGGTCAGGAGCAATGCGCACACACTGACAATGATGCTATGTGAAATGCATTCTGGTTTATTACGTCCTATGCTCAATCTTTATAGGATTTTACAAAGTGAGTGGCTTTATGCCAAATACAATTAATAGCGGTTTCTTAATACATCAGTTTCTTATCAATTCGCCCTTCTCTCTGCAGATGCTAGCCTTGAGATACATCCTGTGAAGCGCGTTACTAAGTTTTGGCAGGACATAGCTTAAGATAAGAACACAGTGCAGGAAACTTTGTGGTGGTCCACTTAATTTTTCCAGCTGGATTAGTCGAGTTGAAATCTAACATTTCTAGGTGAAGGTTAAAAACCATAAAAATATATATACGTACAAGCAAAGCAAAGACAACATGTAGTCTTTATAGGCCTTGCTTTAGGTCTGAAGCCTTTACACGAGTAACTTATGACTTATCTAAGGACACTGGCGTCACGATAATAATTTAGAACTGAACTGCAGTTATCAAGTCTGCCAAACTCTTATCTCCCTCGCTAGTGACCGAGCTGGGCTATACTTCTTCAGTTTTTGGAGAAAGGAGACGGTAGAGCCACCGTGAACCGTTACCATCTTGTACCCCGCTGTCTCCTCGGCTGAAGGCCTGGTTCTGGGTCGTCGCACACCCTTGAACCCATGTGTTGAGAAAACAAATGAGTCACCTGTCCCTTCTTGTTGTGAATTCCACACTGTATCCAAGCTGGGAATTTCACACGCAGATTTGCCCATTGAAAAGGGTTAAATCCAGGTGAGGATCCGTAGGTATACATGTACATAGCTGGGGCAGGCATTTGTGCCTTGGCTGTGGATTTCCCCAGCTGTCTTTTTAAGAGAGGAGTCTGTATTGAAAAACGTGCACCAATAAACCTGATTCATGGCCTCAGCCTGTTCTCGCCTTCTAAGGGCTCGTTAACACAGGCGTATGTGAGTTTTGGTTGCGTAAATAGACAGCGTATTCACACGACAAGAAATCCCATTTGCCTTCGTATTTCCACACTGCTTGGTGTTTTTGCGCACTCCAAAAAAATATTCAGAAGGGCCCATTGATTTGCTGTGCAGTTAATACACAGGTTTCCTGGGTGCTTGCGCTGGCCCATTCACTTCAATAGCATATTGCATGTGTAATAAGCACCAATATTGGACATGCTGCATATTTTTCCAAGCAATTAAACGTCGAGTAAAAAATATGCAAATGTGAGCGAACCCAATCAAATCAATGGACTCTCTTCTCTGCGTATGACACACGTAATACGCAGTGCAAACAAGCCTTAAGACTTGATTTCCTGCCACCCCCAAGGCTCCTTTTGTAAAGTCTTAAAAACCTTTTCCTTTCCAGCCTGAAGGAGCCGCACAAGATGTTGCATTACAAGGAGATCCGGAAGCTCCGGGAGCGGTCCTACGGCCGGCATGTTTATGGCACAGTAGAAACCAGTAAGTTACAATGTAGCGATGCCTTTATTCCAGAGCTTGCAGCTACATCATGTCAGGAAGGTGCTGGTCAGGCTCTGTGCCACGTGGGGGACTTTCCGCAATGCGATTTCGGTGTGGATTCACATCACAATTTGCATGTAACATTAGGGGTAGATGTGGAGGCACATTTCTCCCACTCATTTTGAAGAGGGGAAATCTGCAGTATAAGATCCGCCCCGCAGCTCCGTTTAATCTGTGGATTTTTCCTGCAGCATGCAAACTGCATTTCTTGACATCCCTCCACATTGCTGTAAAATGCCGCGGGTTTTCCTTAACAAGATTCACTGGAAAATCTGCAACACGCCCTCTTATGTGTGAAGACGGAATTACTGCACTGCTGATGTGTTGTCAAAGCCGATCCCTCCCCTAGAAGTTGTCGGAGGGGTGAAATTTACTCTGTGTTGTTGTAACGCTGTTACGAGGGGCTGCTGATAAGTCTTTGGCTTTGTGTTCTTTTTTTGTTTCTATGGTAACAAATGTTACATCACATGAAGCCTTATGTGTCTTATATATGTTTTCATAATGTTGTGTTTGTAGCTTATGGCAACCGTGATCTCGGCACGCAGGAAAACAAAATGGCGGAGTCTAAGGCGATATTCACAGCCAATGAGAGGAGAGGAGTGATACAATTCTTGTTTCTGCAAGGAAAGTCCACGGCGGATATTCCTGGTGATATGTGGCAGACATTGGGGGATCAATGCCCTTCATATTCTACAGTTAAGAACTGGGTGCCACTTCAGCCCCAATGATGAGGAACGTCCTGGACGACCGAGAGAGGTTGTTGTTCCGGAGATCGTCGATGCTGCGCACAACCTCATACTGGAGAATCGGCCAATATCGGCTGCAGGAATAGCCGCCATCATGGGGGTTTATGGTGAACGTGTTTGTGTCATTATCCATGAAGAAGCGATCTGCAAAGTGGGTCCCCAAATGTCTGACAACAGATCAGAAAAGCATCGAGTGAGAACTCCCCGGTCCATTTGTCAGCGTTTCCGGACTGATAAGAACTTCCTGGATGGGCCGGTCACTATGGGTGAGACCTGGATTTATTGACCCTGAAACCAAGGAGCAGTCAGAGAGTGGAGGCACAGTGGTTCTCAGCCACTAAGGTGATGGCGTCTGTGTACAGATATATACAGCCACCACTAGGGGGAGCAGTCAGAGAGTGGAGGCCCAGTGGTTCTTAGCCACTAAGGTGATGGCGTCTGTGCTCTGGGATAAGGAGGGCGTGCTGCTAGTGGACGACCTTCACAATGGTTCCACCATCAATGCAAGGGATTACATTGAACTTTTGGACCAATTGAAGGCAGCTCTGAAGGCCAAAAGGCGCGGCAAGCTGTCCAAAGGAATCTTGTTTCTGCAAGACAACGCCTCTGCTCACACTGCACAAGCGACCACGACAAAACTGGTGGAGCTAGGCTTCTAGCTGGTTGACCACCCACCTTATTCACCAGATCTAGCTCCCTCCGACTATCATCTGTGTCCAAACCTGAAGAAACGCCTCAAGGGGACCAAACGTCACCCCATTTCTGATGCCATGGCTGCTACGGATGACTGGTTTGAGGCACAACCGAAATTCTTGTTTTTGCAAGGCTTACAGAACTTGGAATACCGATGTAACAAGTATGTTGGCATCAGTGGAGAGTATGTGGGAGAAATGGAAAGTGTCATCTTCCTATATCGTTTCTTTCTGGGTAAAGCCAAAGACTTATCAGCAGCCCCTCGTATAAGTAAGTGATTACAAAATCAGAGGAAAAGGATCATTTATTGTGGAGAACTGACCCCTTGTATGGAGGCTCTAGCACCCTGCTGTACCACCTCTAGATTGGATACCAGATGTGATACGGGGGGCATGGAGCCTCTAGTACCCTGTTGTACCGCCTCTAGCTTGGATACAAAATGTGATTCGGACAGGCATGGAGGCATACAGGTTCTCCATGGTATCCTGCAGCATATCGCTCCACATTCCCTGTAACTGAGCATCTAGATTGTGCACCACTCATAAGTTGGTGTCCTAGATGGTCCCATACATATTTTATCTGGCGACCGGGCAGCCACGGAAGTGTTACAATGTTGTAGGGGCTTCCTGTGACCCCCTTGTGTATGCGGCCGAGCATTATCCTGCTGCCTCTTGGAAGCCGCCATGAGAGGAGCACATGTGGACCGACTGTCGTATGCAATGGACCCCCTGATCATTAGGATTGAGGCGCTCTCCCCGAGGTCTCTGGAAACTAACATGACCACCATCAGCGCCCAAACTAAATCTGGATTCATCACAAAAGACAACCGGATTCCACTCCATAGCATCCAGTTTTATCGTTCAGGACACCACTGCAATCAGAGGTGACGGTGGATACCAAAGGCCGTACATGTAATGGACGTGGTGAGACCAAATGTCCTTCAACCAAGCACCTGGAAATAGTTCCGACAGACACGGAGGCCTGTAACCATGGCACCACCTGTCTCTGAATGGCGGACTACAAAAGAGTTGGAGCTCCTGGTACTTGTCGGACAATTAGACGTTCCTCTCTACAGGTGGTCTGTTGGGGGGTCCTGAGCCCGGTCACCTTGTGTGCCCTCATCCACTGGTCCCAACACCTCCTAACAGTCTGGTCAGATGCTCCTCTCTACTGGTGGTCTGTAGGGGGCGTCCTGAGACCAGTCACCTTGTGTGCCCTCACACATAGTAACATAGTTTGTTAGGTTGAAGGGAGACAATGACCATCTAGTTCAGCCTGTGTCCACTTCCCCCCCCCTTGTTGATCCAGAGGAAGGCCAAAAAAACCCCAAGGAGGTAGAAGCCAAGTAGCCCATTTGGGGGAAAAAATTCCTTCCCGACTTCATAATGGCACACATCCACGCCTCTTAAGTCTGGTCAGAACAGCCGGTGGGGGACAATTCATGCATACAATCATCCAGCTTCTCACATCCCAATAATGCGCCCCTCTCAGACTCTGGTAACGGGTGAAATCTCTTCTCTGCTTTTGTAGAGGCGTCTAGTGGTCAACAAGCTCTACACAAGTGGAAGAGGAGGCCACTACACACAAGAATTTTATAGGCCAATGGGGACTGGGAGGACTCTCCTTTACCCACCTTAGCTCCCCACTATCTATGAAACAAATCAACACAACAACTTGCTGGCGTTTTACGTGGGTAGGCCACAGCTTTATTAATTTTCTCTTTTAACCAAACAACTTTTATAACTTTCCATCTTCCATGCCGCTTAAACTGCTTCGTAACTTTTTAACTTTAAACGCGAAAGAACCAGGCATAAGAAAGCCCCATAATGGGCCTGTACAGCCCTTCCATCCATTGCTGGCATGGAAAGAAATTTACCGCCATGAAGGATGCAGTATAACCCTATACTGCACTCCGCCCCCCACATGCCAGCCACAACGCCTCCTCTACCCCGTCCTGCAAACCTGACAAAAATGTGTCGGTGCCAATATCACTAAGGTGTACACCGTCACCCCTGAACATCCCTATCTCTCTCTTCTCTAACTCCCAGTGTCTAATAGCTACCCCCCCTATAGACTGAACAAACCTTGACATTTTAAAATTAACATTCTTCCTTGCTCTTTCTATCGCTTCCATATCCCGCGCTTCTCTCCAGAACCTTCTAGCCACAATATCCGACCAGACTAAAATAACTTTATTAAAAAAATTTTTAAAACGACATAAATCCTCCTTCATTAATGCCAACAACTCTCCCACTTTCACCTTCCCCAAATCGTTTCCACCCGCGTGGATTACCAAAATAACTCTGTCCGGAGACCGCCTGCTGACTTGCAGTACCTCGTGGAGCAGCCCGGTCCATTTTAAAACCTCGTATGCCGTGCCATTGCACGCATACGTCCGTTTGTCCCAGATGGGCACCCATCGGCCTTGCTCTGGCCCTCTTCTCGGCCCAATATATGTATGAGTGGCCCAATACCCACACTGTCCAGTTTGCACCTGTAGAATAAATCAAGAACACAGGGAAGAAATGTCCCCAACATCAACGTCCTAACCATTTTTTACAATACCCTCAAATCCGGCCTTACATAGGACCGGTATGCCTCCGACTTCCATCTACCGACCCTTTTTACTTCCTCACTCCGCAGACCGCATACAAAAGCCGACGTGGCCGCTCCAATTCTAAATGAATGAGAACCAAAATCGTTCGGCGCAAAACCCAGATTTTTAAGGCATGACCGCATTACCGTCGTGAACTGGTACCTTGTTAATGGAGCACCCGCCGCATGCACCAACAGCGGGCCGTCCCCGCTGTGGTGTACCATGAAATCCCTTACTAACCTTACTGGGCACCACTCTGTCCCCAGCGCTCCTATTCGCAGCCATTCACCCGCTCCGTACACGTCCGTTTTCGATTTTCTTATACGAATTTTAATATCGTCACTCCCGACCAAAACATCCGAAAATTGAAGACCTCCCGGCTTATTTCTACTCGCCGAGACCAGTTCCCCCAGCCGTAAAGCCGCAAAAAAGGCCAAGGAAAAAGCCGCTCTAAAAACCGTCGCTTCTTCCACGTTCACGCATACTGACCCCATGGTTTTCATCATCACACACAGCAGCTCGAAAGTGATCGGGCGTCTCCCATCCCGAGAAAACTTCTCTTTTCTCCATCCTTTCAGTATTTGTGTAAAAACAAACTCTTTTGTCACGTCGCGACTCCCGTGGAGGCGTAACAAAAACGCTATCGCCGATGCGTGTTTTTTCGCCGCATCCGCCGACGCTCCAAGCCCACGCAGGTTCGCCAGTATATCCAACGTTACCGCTCTAGCCTGTTCCGAGTTCGGAAACCCCCCCCCCCCCGGCGACCTCAAACCACTGTTTCCAAATTGCGTTATATCGTCTCCAAGTGGCTTCGGTTACCGACTTACGGACCAGATTCAGGAGCTCCTTTCTATTTGCCATAAGAAAGCAGGGCAACATACCCCCTCGACGTCCGCCGTCGGGTGAAGCTCCCTGAATTTCGACATCTGGAATCGAGAAAGAGCGTCAGCTTTGTTATTCAAGTGTCCTGGGACATGGTTCGCTTTGAACTTTATGTTATGCTGTAAGCAACACAAAACCAAATGGCGTAAAGCCGCCAACACCAATTTGGAAGCCGAAGACTGTTTATTCACCGCTCTCACCACTGTCTGGTTATCAGACCAAAAACATATACTTCTGTTGGCCAAAACTGGGCCCCATAGTTCAATGGTGACCATGATGGGAAAAATTTCCAGCAGTGCTATATTTCTCGTCCATCCTCTTTCAACCCAGGCCTCCGGCCACCCGGAGTTACACCACCTGTTACCAAAGATCACTCCAAAACCGCAGGCTCCGGATGCGTCAGATACTAACCCTAACTCTTCGTTGTCCACTTCTTCCCGTTGGCAAATGACCTGCCCATTGAAAGTTTCGAGGAAAACCTTCCAAATGTGCAGATCCGCCTTCATTTCCTTTGTCACCCTGACAAAATGCTGAGGCTCCCTTGCCCCTTTCGTTGCCAAAGACAATCGCCTTGAAAACGCGCGACCCATGGGGATGACCCGACATGCAAAATTTAGCAGACCCAGCAGCACCTGCATTTGATGCAGTGACTTTCCGCGCCGTACTAACCGTCTCCACCATTTGACGCAACCAAAGATGTCACTGGCCCGACCGTTTTTTCCGCCGACAGGGGGACGCCTGCTCTTTTCATCAGCCTCTGAAAAGATGCCAACAAAAAACCACATACGCCTGATTCGGGGGGCCCCACGAATAAAAAATCGTCAAGATAATGTAAGACCGAAGGGATGCCCGTCTCGAATCTAAGCATCCACTCTAAGAACGAGCTGAAAACCTCAAAATAATAGCACGAAATCGAGCATCCCATCGGTAAACACATGTCGACAAAATAGTAACCTTCTATTCTACACCCCAAAAGATGGAAACAATCGGGGTGTACCGGAAGCAAACGGAACTCTGATTCAATGTCCGCCTTGGCTAACATTGCGCCAGCTCCAGCCCGTCGAACTAGATACACAGCCCGATCGAAAGACGCGTACGACACTGCCGCTTGCTCTTTCGTAATCCCGTCGTTGACTGAATCTCCTGCCGGAAACGATAAATGATGGATAAGCCGGAACTTGCCCGGTTCCTTCTTCAGGACCAGACCCAAAGGCGAAACCCGCAAGTTCCCGAATGGGGGTTCCCGAAATGGGCCCGCCATCCGACCCAATTCCACCTCCTTCAGTAACTTCTCCATCACTAATTCTTTATTTTCGCGAGCCGATTTTAGATTGCCGCTGAGCCTAAGGGAATAAGACGGGTTATGCGGTATCCGGAAGCCCTCCGTAAAACCTGATCTAATTAGTTTTGACTCCTGCTTCCTGCGGTACCTGACGAGCCACTGCTCCAGGTACCTGACGTTCACCGGGGTTCGTTCCTGCGCCGGGCACCCCTGGTGTAGCTGCTGCTCTCTGTCGTCTAAAGCACCGTAATGCGGAGTGCGCTCCTCCGCATACTGAGCACTCGTGACGAAATTTGCACGAGGCGTAGAATCGGCAATGACCTTCGTTGAAGGCCCAACACGACCCGGAGGGTTTTGGGGCCACAGGTGCCTGCTGTCCACTGGCACCTGCGGCGGTCCCCTGAAAAAACGGCTTCACCGGCTTTTGCGAGAGGATAAGCTGGATCCATACATCCGTTGCCTTCGTGGCCCAGCTTATGTTCTTCATACCCGAAATACGACGACGAAAATCCTCGTCGTATCTCCACCACGCCGACCCTCCGTGCAGTTTATACGCACTGTGGATGGTGTTTATATATACCAATAATTCGGGACCTTTTTGAGGACTATGTTGACATGCTACGTGCGCCAGAATTAAAAACGCCTGTAGCCAATTACCAAACGTCTTAGCCACTTTTGCTTTTTTATCGGTCCCGCGCTCTGAGAACCGCTCCTTGTCGACGGCAATATGCTCCACCGACAGTAGTGACCATATGTCTACATATGAACCATTCTTAATTTTTTCAGTCAACTCTTCTGTCAAACCCACCCCCAGAGGGGCTACCCCGCAGAATAGAGTGTCTGCGAACTTCAAACCATCACCACCTGACTCTTCGCCCCTACGACTCGCCCCTTGCGAGCTCTCGGGTGCGTGAGCCACACCTTTTTCCACATCAAAACGATGTACCAGCGCTTTAAGCGCACCCATAAACTCCTCGTTACTCTTATCACTTGATGTTAAAGAGACATCCCAGACATTCTTGTAGTGTGACTCACCTGCCTTGTTCCTCTCTGGCCCCGCCAAGAGGAAGCTCGGGCCGGGTGGCGTTGATGTACGATCCCGCCTCTGGCCTGCGTGTCGTTCCGATCCCAATTCATGGGTGACACCACGGCTCCTCTGGCTCTGTGCACTGGATGCCCTACCGGCCGAAGATGCCAAATTATGCCTGATGTTGCGGGCAGCGTACCTATTATCTGCGGAAGAAGCCGGCGAGAGAGATGAAGTATCACGTGAAGCCCGAGCGCCCCGCTCACGGCCGCTGCGCCTATCGTATGCCGCTTCTGCCCTTCTCTGCGCGTCCAATACGGGGGTCCTTCCTTTCCAACCACGATCCTCTGGAGATGCCGAAGAGCTAGTAGATACACGCGCTCTTCTACTTGGCCTAACCCGCTGCGCCCCCTTTTCGCGCCTGCACTCCCCCGTCTCATAATACTTACCTCGCCCTGCTGCATGTTCCTCCATACCACGCCAACTTGCTCGCTCTACTGCCGAGCTGCCCGGTGAGCGCCCGCCTGTGCGCCGCTCGTACCGATCGCCCTGCCCTCTTCCGGGTGTCCTTACTGCTGCTGGCGCCTGCCGCTGTACAAAAAACCCTCGCCCCTCCCCCACCCTCGGGCAGAGGGGCTGTTGCCAACGCCCCATGTGCGCTCCTTATGGATGCTCTGCTGCCTACACTATCTTCACTGTCCCTACACTCCCTTCTCCCTAATCCCCTAAAGCCTCTCTTTGTAGTGCGACCCCCCCCCCCCCCTTCCCCCTGCGCTACCTCCACTTTGCTCTCCCTCACCACCACTAACTTCATCCGGGCTGAAAAGGGGCTCGCTCCCGTAGCCCCCTGTGGCCTCTTTCTGTAGTGCAGGCCTCCTGCCGGGACTACTTCCGGCTCGCGGATCCCTCCGCCTGTTGAGGGAGACACGTGTCCCGCTCTCCATCTCCCTCGCACTGCACAGCCGCGGGACTCCCCCTGCCCGCGCCGGACTTACCCGACCTCCGCACCGCTCCTCCGCTCCTGGTAAGTGTACCTCCGGCCTCCGGTCCCATTGCGACTCCACTCCTGCGATTTTCCCCCCCGCCTGGCTGCGTCCGCCGGGCGCTGCGACCGCGCCGCTCCACTCCCGCTCGCTCCCGCTGCTCTCGGACTGCTTCTGCCCCCTTTCTTTGCTGCTGGGCTGGGGCTCAATCTTGTTGGTGGTTGTCTTCTTCTTTGCGGTCTCCCACGTGGTTCTGCGCCGCTGCTCTCCGCTGGTGGCTCTTCCTCTGCTCTCACCTCCGGTGCCGCCGTTCCGAACTCTTCAGCCATCTTCATGAGCCACTGGGGACCCTGGCTGGCCACCGCTTCTCGAATTTGCTGCACCAACTGCTCCATCTTCTATCTTGCTTGCAGACCTCTTGCTTGCAGACGTCTTCCCTCTTCTTCTTCTTCTGCAAACTGACTCCTCCTCTTCCTCCTCTTCTCTTTCCTGTCACTCCAAACCCCCTCCCTGGTCGCTTCCTTCCTTTCCATATTATCACCCCGACTCCCAGTCCCCCACAGCTTCGTTAGGCACTCTGCTGTTTCTTAGAACCACTTTTAGGGTATCAGGTGACAAGACCGTTCATCGAATCACCACAACTCTCATCATTTGTTGAGTTTTGCAGCAAAACGACAGCTTCTTCTGGAGGCGGATTGTTTTGACAAAGAATGCAGTAGGACTTGTGACGTAACTGAAGCAGAGGCAGGGCATGCCACATATGGCCCCTGATGAGTGAGGGCCCATCACTGAACTACAGCTGCTTCTGTTATCAGTCTTTCCAGCTCAGTATGAGCTTCTCTCTGATCATGGTATGTTTCTCTGAGTATGTTCTTAGTAGAAGTGAAAGCAAATGGTAAATGTGGACTTTCTGGTGGGGTTTCTTGGCAGACTGGATGATGTAACGGTTTTGTCATTCGTGCTGTGGCTTTACTCTGCGGCATTATCGAATTAATGTGGAAAGTCAGAGCTGTAGACCCCATTACTGCACAGGCATTGTACATCAGGATATAACAGATTCTATTCTATTCTAGACCCGGTGAGCCGCCCTCAGATGGCAGATGGATGCGCCTATGAGGTGAGGTGACCTGCTGGGGTGAGCAGAGCATGAAATATGTCTAAGAACCAATTATTAACTGTAAGAACTGAAGTATCGGGTACCATGAGACTCTGTAAGACGGAGGTATTCTGCTATGGGGACATTGCATCGAGGGGAGACAACCCTCTACTGATGGGCCAATTCCCCACCCCATTGCTTGCACAAGTTCTCACCACCCAAGGTTCATAGAACAAACATGGAGGGGGAAATCTACAGCTGGTGATTTTGTAAAACCTAGCGCCATGATAAGGGGCCCACTTTCATCTTTGTTGTGGGGCCCCTTCTCTTCTAGGTATTGAGGGGAGAAAATGTGGTTTCACAGAGGCACAAAACCAAAGTGCTCGCCTTTTAAATGACTCTTCCGGCTCCTTACAATGTTATAAAAACGATGGTATGAAAAACAAAGGGGTAATAATCGCCTTACCAATCCAATACTGTTCTCGTTCTTTGTTCTCACCAGTCTCTGGTTATTTGGCTCTAGCGACCATAGGAGCGATAGTTCCGAGGCAGTCTGTGGCAAGGTTATTGGGCGCTTATGTGATTAAGGATCTTAACTGCCCCACACATGATACATTAGGATGGGTCAGTTGACCACACTGCTACAGCCCAGCCTCATCTGGAGAAGAGTTCCTGATTGCTTAGCCTCTCTTGAAATATTACAGGCTTCTGCAGGGTGTTGCTGGTTGTAGTGTTAGCTGTATTCAGTATTCCTTGTTTGCTTCTAGTATATTGTTTTTAGTTTAGCTTTGTTTCTTGACAGTGTAGCCTTATTCCCATAGCTATATCTAGTCCAGTCATTGCTTCTTATGCCCCTTTTACACGAGACGATTATCATGCAAATTGCTCTTTAGGGCTTTTTTTACACAAACCGTATTCACGCAGGAATTTCGTCACGTAAAAAAAATCGCAACCATGCGAAGCATTTGATTCCAATGCATTCATTCAGAAGAATGATTTTTGGCCATGTAAAAACATCACACCGGGAAAAATAGCACATAGACGGTCGTTTTCGGACGCTAATTTTATATACCATGTGAAAACATAAGTATTGCCCTATCTTTTGCCGAAATACGTAGGAAGCTTCCATAGACTTCAGTGGAAACTGAAGGAAGGGGGGGGGGGGGGGGAGAGGGAGGGAATTACCCTGCATACAATGCTGGGAAAAGAATACAGCTGGCCCTAATTAACCATTATTGGTCATTCCGTGCATTTTACAGCGATCACTGGTTTTCATCACTTCTGCGTATATTTTTGGCGTTGCGCAGCAGCGGCCCGTGTGAATGGCTGAAAAGACATGCATAAAGATCGGGATTTAATTGCAGCAAATCTTCCTTCATGCGATTTTATATGGTGCACGCTGGTGAACGTGTAAACGCATACGGTCTTGTGAAGGGGGCCCTGGGTTGAGCAGTTTGCACAATAATTGCGTGGTGTCAACTAATGCATTGAAAGACCAATCGGTGATAAATCACTTATCGGATCTTCCATGCGGACCACAAATCATTCTTGGTCTACTACTGCATCGTTCTATTTAAAAAGGCGGTTATTGCTCTATGAACAACGGCCTGTTTACAGCGAAGGAAGGCGGGTGGGCCTGAACGATCCTCACCCTGCTTCACCTGCATTCATTGAGAGATGATCCTCCTGTGTAAATGCATCATCTCTGGGACAGCTGTCGGGCGCTTGGACGTGTAAAAAGGGCTTTAGCCTTGTAGATTTTTGTTTGCTCTCCCTGTTTCTGCCTAATTCTGTTCTGCGCAGTTTAGCTCTCTTGTCTTTGAGTCTTAGTGCCCTCTCATTGTTTGCCAGGATTAGTATTTCAGATAGGGTTTCCATTAGGGATACTCGGGACAGCGGTGTCTGGTGTTAGGCTCAGTGTCGGGGATAGATTAAAGAAAGACTTGGGAATAGCTAGAATTAGAGCTCATTCACACGGACGCATGTGGGTTTGGGTCCATGAATACGTAGTGTATGCACAGCCCGAAACTTATCGATTACAGGGCGTATTTCAGACATTCTTGCATTTTTTTTTTGGTTTGTTTTTTTCCTGCTTTTTCTGACATGTTACTTATCCTATTAGGCCCGACCTCCCACGGAGCATAATAGGCTTATGCCATAGGCGTAGTAACGCTGTACTATCCCAGCGATCGAACGATCACATTTTCGTGTTCTCTTCAGGGACTAATAGACAGCATAAAAAAAGTAAATTAAGCTTAACTTTAAAGAAAAGAAAAAATTGCAGTTTCCAAATAAATATTTTTTTCCCCACATAAACCCATTTTAAATGGATACTATTTCTATTTTAAAAAGCAACACCGAAGCGGTATTACCACGTCAGACAAAAAATATATATATATTTTTATTTTTTTTTTATTGAACGCTGTAAAATATTTTTAAAAAGTAACACCAGAATTGTTATCTTTTTTTTTTTTTTTTGTTCACCTCCCAAAAAATGTAATAAACAATCCAAAAGTCAGAAGTACCTCATAATTGTACCAATAACTACAACTCTTCCCCCAAAAATACAATCTCCGCTGCTGGAAAAATGAACATGTTCTGGGTCTAAATGCAGCGATAGAGTCAATTGTTTTTCTTTGTACTATAGTAGTAAAACAAATGTAACCACATCTCTATAAACGTGGCATCGCAGGAATTGCGCTGATCCGCTATCATTATGTTGTTTTTACCGAATGGTGAACGACGTAAAAACGAAACATAAACAATAGCAGAATTTCTGGACTTTTTCCCATCTGCCCCTATATTTTAATGGGGTACATATAATGGGCTGTAGGACTTTTATTACAACCCATTTCGAAACGAACAAGCCTCCATACAGCCGAGTCATTGAGTTATGGCTCTTGCAATGCAACAATGAAAATCTCTTGTCCTTAAGGCACAAAATAGGCCGGTCACTAAGGGGTTAAGGCTCTGCTTGCTGCATCAGAAGCTCCATAGCAGATCTGATACAAAATCATGGACTAGGTACAGCAGCATGTCTAGCAGCTCGAAGGAAGCCCAGTGGTCCTCATTTTGGTCAGTGGGGTCCGTTGGGCGCCGTTCATGTTGGTTCACTGTTGGATTTGGGACTTCCGTTATTTTTGCTGTTTGGCTCCTATGATGTGGAAATAGCGCAAATGTGACATGCAGGAAGTTTTCTTCCGTAACCCCTGAATCTAGAGGTTACAGAAGCCCCTCCACCTTTATATAACTGAAAATACTCAAAGCCCAGAATCCAAGGTCATCGTGTAACTGTTCCCTTTGTGATCTCTTTGTGGCTCTAATCTCTTCCATTTCTCCTTTTATAAAGGTCTCGGTCAATGATGATACCGCCACCTTCAGGTGAGATGCGGGGGATTTTACTAGTAATATTTTGGGGGTTTTCATATTCTCAAAAAATTGCTTTGCAGATTTTTTTTTTATTTTTTCAATATTTTCAAAAACATTTTAAAAGTGGCTGAGTTCTTTACGGTCACTGCCTCGACAGGTAAGGCTTTTCTAGTTCACAATTTAAAGGGCTTGTCCAGGATTTAAAAAAAACCATGGCTGCTGTCTCTCAAAAACAGCGCCACTGCTGTCCATTGGTTGTGTGCGATATTGCAGCTAATCCATGTTCACTTCTATGGAGCAGAGCTGCAATACCAGATATAACCTATGGCCAGATGTAGCGCTGTTCTTGCAATAAAGAAGCCGTGTTTTTCTAATCCTGGAAAACTATTTAATTGTTTAGGTTTAAAAACAAACTTCCATGCTGGGAGTTGTAGTTTCACAACATCTGGAGAGCCACAGAGACTGCTGGGATACCTTAGTTTCTATGACTTTTCTAACTAAACCTGTGTTTTTCCAGTCATTCCAGCACGATGACCTCCGACCCCAGCGATAACTCTTCCGTCTCAGGATATTACAGGTAAGATGTGAAGGGCAGAGGTGTCCTTTATATTTATAGGTTCTATCCTCCTAATATACTGGTTTTATTTTAAATATATTTTAAAATTTTTGAGGTTTTTAAATGTAATTATTACCATAAGAAATGTGACTATTAGAATTCTGTCGTTTTCACACCGTCGACTGGAGCAGTCGCAATACAATGAACTCTAAAGCTCACCTGTTAGCTTTGCTGTGTATCCTAGGGCAGGGTCAGCAGAGTAATTTCATGATCATTAGAAGCTGGGGGAGCCAATAAGGAGCTGACTATTAACTAAGCTTTGTCTACTGGCGATGGCAGGCCATGGGAGGTTTTATAAATGTATTTGTGTGGGAGATATGGAGACTAAAAAATGGACCTCAGACCTAAAAAAAAGATATAAGAAACAAATTCAACAGGTTGTCAGATCACAGCAGGTTATCCCCTATTCACAGGATGGCTGATTGGTGAAGGTCTTACTGCTGAGTCTCTCGCTGCTCCCAAATTTGGTCCCTGCCACATCCAAAAGTTTCTGCAACAGTGGTCGCACATGCACACCGCAGCTCCATTCCCTTCAATGGCCCTGCCGGAGGTAGTCAAGGATCAAGCGATCATCAGCTTTCGGCGGTCCCATTGAAGGGAGTGGAGTGGTGGCTACTGTTGCTGAAGCTTTAGGGATTATTGGGGCTTCTAGCTGTTGAAACACCTCTACCAGTCACCACCTTTTACCAATAATATGCTAACCGGTGGAGACGCCCTTTAAGGATGACTTGTCCTTATGATACCGTATCGATTTGCTGTGGGGTTAGAGCTCGATCATGGCTTGTTACATTTTATATTGTCATCCAGTGCCGATTTGGACACATCCAATAAGTCTATCCAAAAGGAAAGTAAATCCATGGAGGAGAAAATAGGCGCAAGTGGACAAACGCTTAGGAATCGGTTCAAGGTAATTTGAGAATCTGTCAATCTAAAAATTCAAGAATTTCTGTGTTTTTTTTCTTTTTGTTTTTTTTTTGCTTGATGCTGATGGCACATAAATGTGTTCTCTTCAAGGGGTTGTCCGGGTGTGAGACAAACCTCAGCCAGATCTATTAAAACAATAAATGCAGCAATACTTGCCCATCCTTCCCTCCGTTGCCCCACCCTCTCAGTCCTCCCAGCCTTGGTTTAGGAACAGCTACTACTTGCAGCCATTTGGAGGCAGCAGCGATCACATGGTGTTCTCTAGGCATCACTGCTTAGATGCTGGTAGGCATGGTGCTAGGGGAAAGGCATGTGACCCCTGCGGCCTCTGATTGGCTGCAGCAGCCAGGTCATAGCAGTTCCTGAACAAAGCCCGGGAAGACAGCAGGGCTGCAGTGCTGTATCACCCACCGAGAGGACAAGCAAGTCGTGCTGCATTTAATGTTCCAACAGATTTGGCTCCATATTTAAAAAGTTGTCTCACACATGGACAACCCCTTTAACCCTTTGCAATCCAATTTTGGATTCAGGGTTTCCTAGGGAGTTTTCTCTTTCTGCCATTATACAATGGCGCCACCTGCTGGCTAGAGTCAGTACTGCGGTATTAGACATGCTGGAGAGGCCCCCAGCAACAGAGCGGCCAATAATATACAGTAAGAATACCCTGCCGGACGTCTTCCGACATCGGAAGCTGTATAGCCTTCAATCAGAATGTCTTTAGATGTCAGACAGTGGATTGGAAAGGGTTAACGGAGGTCTGTTATTACATGTGAAGCCCCTGGATTGTCCCCAGCACTACATGGGCACTAAGGAGTAAAGTGCGATGAGGCTGCAGTCTTCACCGAGAAATTACTCTTCTGCTGCGCTGCATGCTAATCCGATACAACCCAGCCAATAGGAGGTCTGGCAGCTTCTACTGCTCCTGGCTTTTAACTCCTCTCTAGCCGCTTCCTTCACCTAATGATTGAGATTTACAAGTCGGAGAGGACTGAGTAGAGCGGCGCCGCTCTATCTGCAGGACCACCGATTGGACAGTTTGCAGCTCATTAGCATATAGCGCATGGCTAGACAAATGAGTGATGAAGGCTGCAGTATGATCTACACATAAGGCACATGGGCCTGCAGGCTGAACCTCGCCTGCTACATTGGTTTATATGGCCCACATACGTTGAGGAGCTTGGAGGGTCGAGTGGTCATTTGTCAAGGTGACACTTACCAGGCTCCCACCCAGAGGGGGACACAGCCTCGGCCAGAACAGCGCTGGGACTCTTCCAGACACCCCTGGGAGAGGGATGGCCAATATGCATAGGAACAGGAGATAAGGTTGTCACGGGTGACACCACCATTCCGTTACCCACCGGCATGACCCTCGGCGGTAATTAAAGGAGCCATAGACTGTGTAACAAGGAAACACAGGATGACATCGGTCCTGCAGTCTCAGTTATCTGACAGGAACCACTCCTGGCAGGGGAACTCTCCAGAGGAGGATAGGGGTAGGGTCACAGAACAGACACTCTTGCAGTACAGTACCTCTGCATGGGGTTCTCGTCCTTTTCTGGACACACTCACTCTCAAACTCTCTCTTCTCTTGCTCTCTATTGGCTCCTGGCATTGGGGTCTTCAGGATACCTTTCTTCTTCCATTCTTCACCACATGAGAGTTGAAGGTATCCCCATGCGGCTGGCACACTCAGGAACTCAGGAGAACTGAACTCTCCTCCTCTCTCACTCATACTTATCTCTCACATAGCACTTGACAGTCTCATGCAAACATTAACCTCTCATTTGCTGGAGCTGTGCAATACACATAACAAGATGACCAGACAACTTTGCACAGCGCATCTACAAAAGACACGACATGTATGACATTTATGGAGGGGCCAGGAATCTACATTCTGGGCCACGGCACTCTCATAAACAGCACTTTGAAGGCAACCATAATGCTGATGTGGCCCTTGATATAAATGAGTCTGCCCCCTGATCATTAGTCATGATCACACTTGGTGGCCATCTAGTTCTATCTCTCAGCTTCATACGGAATGGCGGACTTCCTCTAGTAACTCCTGTCATTATTAGCTTTCAGGTCAAGAAGAGATTTTATACAAATCAAGAATTCTAGAAGACCTCAAGACTGAAAGGTTCTTGCTTTCCGTGAAGAAGGGGGGCACAGGTGAGGTTATTCAGATCACTGACTGTCCTGCGGGAAAATGTCTGGCCAGGGATGCCCAAGGAAGCTGTAAGCAATAAAATGGACGTGTGTGGGTCAAACTACGTTCTTCTTGACTGGGCCGAAGTTTGATGCATATGAGGGTCCCATTTCACTCTCTTTCCTCAGTGGGGATCCGTGTTCACAAGTGTGAGAGATTTAGTTTGGAGCCTCTGTTACTGATGTCCTTGAAAATCCCTGATGAAATAGCTCTGCATATACCGGAGTGCAGAACTGTGCTGAACGGTACCGAATATAGTCAATGGATTCCGTTCAGCAGCGTTTGAGTCAGGCGTGCCGAATCTGGGGCTTCCGCTTTTGCCATTGTATGACTCTGTCTTAGTATCTGTGTAACGGTAAAAGACAATGCAGGTCAGCGCTAGCCTCAACGAGCCCGAATTCTCTCAATCCCCTCCAGACTGCTCTCTGTAGATGGTGCAAGGCTATTGCCAAGCAGTTGCTTCTTCCCTCCCTGTACTGGGCTGGTGTTTGCACGCTGCCTGTGGCATGCTGCATGCTGCTGCACAGAGCGCAGTCTGCAGCCCCTCCTGGGCCTTATACCTGTATGTGTCTGTCCAGCAGTCTGCTCACAATCTGGAGTGATCTACACATTACTATACCTTTTGATAGAGGTGTTCTGGCCTCCGCTCCCTATGTATTGTCCAGGCAAGGCATCAGATCTACTGACTACATACAGTCATTTCTATACTCCATATGGTCGGCAGAAGCTGAATTATTCCCTTCTACAAAGTTAGTTAGTGGTGGTATGAGATGAATGGAAGAATCCTGCTACAGTGTGGGGGAGGGGTGGTGGGTGTGGTCTCGCTTGCCTTCTGGACTTCCCCTTTTAATTACCTGCATTCTGTGTATTTGTACAGATGGATTGGTTCCTGTAGTCGGTTTCCAGGTCATCGATGATAAGAAGCGCCTATTGCCTTCTGCAGACCAAGACGTCTACGTTGATGTAGAAGTTAAACAAAAGGAAAGGTGGTTTGGAATCTACTATTATAAGTATATTTACATATTTAAAGAGCCACTAACCTAAAAGTCCTGCACTTGTAATAGTGCAGTCCATTCAGGCGAGCTGCTATTATCGTTCATCCTTATGTTTCTGGAGCTTCTCAGCGCTGAGAATCTATGATGTATAATAACGATCATGCAAAATTTCTGGACTTGATCATTGATGATTATATATAGATGGACACTATAGACAGGCCACTCTGAAATGGCTGATAACAGGGAACAATAAATTACACAGGAGGACAGACTTTATATTTAAGGGGGCTGCACCAAGTTTTAATGTTATCCCCTATCCACAGGGGGGGAAAATGTTATGATTGATGGGGGTCCAACTGCTAGGATCCCCACTGATTCTGAGAATGGGGGTCCGGTCAGTCCCTACGTGAATGGAGTGGAGGTCGCTCAGCACTGGGGATTATGGAGGTCAGATGCTTCAGCAATCTCCGGCACACTCGGTGAAGTGAATGGAGCAGCACCTGCGGGACCTCCGCTCCATTCACTCCGGGAATGAGCAGACCCTGGGAGTCGCTGAAGATCCTAGCAGTTGGACCCCTAGCAATCATAAACATATTCCCTATCTTATGGATAGGGGATAACTTTAAAACTAGGTACAACCCCTTTAAATGTGGTTTCTAGGACTACACTATTCATGGCCTCTCCTCAAAGTAGGTCATCAAAAGTTGATCATCGATGGTCTGCTACTCGGGATCCCCGATTATCAGCTCACTGAAGAGGTTGCAATGCTTGGATGAGCACCGTAGCCTCGTCTCAGGCCTGTGACATCATGTTCGTCAGTTTGGGAGCAGCTCATCTCATTCATGTGAATGAGATTGAGCTGCAGTATCAGGCACAACCACTGTACAATGTACGGCGCTGTGCTGGTATGGAATGAAATGACAGCGGTGCTCACCTGAATTTGCTATCACTTCTATCAGATGATTCTGAGTGGCAGAACTGATGTACGTATTGATGACCTGTCCTGAGGTCATCAGTAGTACAGTCCCGGAAAACCCCTTTAACTTTTTAGAGTCTGCTGATTAATATTCCTGCAATAGGAATGAAGCTGAAGAGCCGACCTTCAGATAATGTCTCTACATTAGGGGATTGCTATCTGAGGCATTCTCTAATACATTCTGCAAAGTAGCTGCATTTAAGAGACGCCTCATTGAAATGGAAATGTAATATCATTGCCTCCTATTTCGTGATCATGTGTCCATAAGGGGGCGGCAAATCATTGCTGCTAAGCAGAATATGCTTTTACACTGGCAAAAAGAGCAACATAGAAGCTACTATTAAATAAAATGAATCTATATAGAATTTTCCATCTGTCCAAAAACCCAACTGACTGTTGCAGACAAGCGCTATGTTCTGTGTGCTCACATATATATATTTTATTTCTTCTAGTAGCCTCTGTGCAGATGCATTGAAGGGCGCAGACAGCTGTAAGTGTTCCACGTATTTATCCTCCAGGAGCCTCTTCTATCAGTCAGGTTAGAGAGTAGTAACTAGGAGCATCTTTATCTCTGAAGGACCCACCACAATATATTCAGCCTATTGATTTCAATTTGCACGGTGTAATGCGACATTTCTCCTGTGGGGGTGCTGCAGGGAAATTGAGCACTTTCTACCAGGTTGCTTCACGGATTATTGCTGATCTCTGAGGGTCCTGGCAGCGGACTATCCTGTGATCTGCTTTATTACGAGGGAACCCATCTACAAAAAAGTATTTTTCAAAGTGGAGGACCCATTTAAATAGAAACCACCCCCTTTAAAATTCTACTACAGATGTAGCAGGGCTAATGAATGTTGGTGTGCTACAGAGAGGGCATGGTGTGTCTGCACTTCTTGTATACTGTGGGCAGCCATGCAAATTGTGTTGCATCATGTAGTGAACCTAATCTAGTAACTTAGGCCACACTACATATTACAGCTGGTGCGCTACCTTATGGCTCTCCGGCTCGTGTCTTCTCAGTTCAGTGTTACACTGGATGTATATAGTGTGATATAGAGACTGGTGGGCCATCAGCAATGTTGTGTGTG
This sequence comes from Eleutherodactylus coqui, assembly GCF_035609145.1. Taxonomy (NCBI): domain Eukaryota; kingdom Metazoa; phylum Chordata; class Amphibia; order Anura; family Eleutherodactylidae; genus Eleutherodactylus; species Eleutherodactylus coqui. Next base: position 308,944,046 of record NC_089839.1, read on the forward strand.
TCAGGCCTAGCTATATCCCCATCCATTTTGTGTGTAGGTAGATTGCACTGGTAGTCAGTCCACCTTTCACCCAGTTCCTCAGGCCTGCCAATAATCGCATTTAGAAAGGCCATTGTCTGACATTCCCCTGGACAAGGGCTGTGATGTGAGTGAAGCCCCATTTACATGCAACGATTATCGCTCAGAATTCGTTAAAACGATGGCTTCTGAGTGATGATCGTTATGTATAAACTCTTCCATCTTTCACTGTTTGGGTGAACGATGATTTTTAGGTGAGCATAAAATCCATCGTTTAGCCGTAGAGAGATAGTGAGGACCGCACGCTGTGTTCTCCATGGGAGCAGCGGATTGCAAATCACAGCACGTGGGATACAATGTAAACAGCTGCTGGAGGCTCATTTCTATGCAAATGAAGCGGATAAAGTGCTAATGGGCCTTAGTGCTCATTAGTACTTTATGCAAAATGATCGCTAGAACTGTCACTTTCAGTCATTTGAAAGATTGTCTTTGCGTGTAAATGAGCCTTTAATAACCCCCTTCCTTTCTTCTCCCACCTGTATCTGTTGGTGTAGAATTAGCACGAGTTAACCAAATTGCGTGTCCATGTACTTGAAGTCTTAGGAGCATCATTCACCTAGAAGCTTCTTGGAGACACTACAGAGCCAAAACCCATATCAGGAAAAATCTTTTAATAAGGGTTATTGGTTGAGTGCAGATCCTAGCCTGATATGAATTATATTTTCAGAATCGGGGCGGGCCAGCTGAACAAAACGCATCTACACTCATTGGGGTGTGGGCCCAGAGCGCCCCCAAATGGCGTATCCATGTACCTGGTTATAATGTACGTGTGATGCTTGATATCGCTGAATAGATAAAACCATGACTGGGAATATGGCAGCATATATTCCTGATCAGAGGATCTCCTGCAAAGATATGGCCGAAATGTGGAATTATGGCTTTCCACAGGTCCATACGCATTTACCCCACCCTTCTCTGAATGACTGCAGAGGGGGCGGGTGAGCTGTGCTCTGGGGAAACTTTAAAACTAAGGCCCAATGTCCACAGGCAAATTTGACTTGTGGAATCCGTGCGGGAGATCCGCAAATCACGCCGCCCCTAGAGGAGCACGGGCATCTGCAAATGGATTTAAACCATGCGGATTTGATTTGTGGACCTTTTTGGTCTGGCAAACAAATCTCAGCAGGCTTCATTTTTCTGCAAATCCCACAGATGTGCGGCGGGTCTGCGGGAAAGCAGGAGATGAAAAAAAACTGTACTGCGCATATCTGACGGCGAGCCTCGAGGACCATGCGCAGTACAGTGAAACCGGAAGTGGAGGGATCCGTGCGGACGCCGCTGTCAGGGAAATCGGGTAAGCGGGACTTACTGGCTGCGGGCACAGGCGGATTCTGTGCGTGCCGTGGACATGAGGACTAAGGAACTCAGATTGACCCAGTGTCAGACCTTCGGAGATGCACGCAGCGTAAGGACTTTTTAGCTACTTCCCATTGCTTCAGTGGCTCCAAATCAGAACCTTGGACCCGCACCCCAAATCAGAACCTCGGGCCCGCACCCCAAATCGGGTACCTTTTCGTTTATTTTCTCCTTGTTTTATTTTAAAATATGGCCTTGTTGTGTGAGCCTGTGCACTCCTTATAGACTCCCATGTGACAACCTTTTTGTATATCGTATGTGTGTATAACATATATGTATAATAATATTTGCACTGCTAGTCTTCTTTTTGAATTTGTCAAGCCTTGTCCGTTTTTTAAAACTAATCATAACTCCGAAGAGCTTGTGTTCAGAATAGTCTGGGTGCCAGCTTACCTTTAAAAGTTGGTGGTGGCAGGGTGTGTACGAGCGGTATTGTGGAGTACTGGAGTGCGTTAGGCCAGAGCGGGGGGTGATTTGTGAAAGCTGGTTACAAATCCACCTGTAGTCTGGTGACTTCTCACTAGAGCGATCGGACTCTGCCGTGACAAATTGGATGTGACGGTTAGAGCAATCGTCTCTCCCCTCCCTATCCGTGATGTATAGCACATACGTCATTCACCCATAGGGTACAGCACTGTATATAGGTGATCAGTGACCCGGCTCACATGCTGGATTACTACTTAAAGGGCAACTCCACAAAAGCAATCATGCTAAGAACCCAGAGATTGTCATCCTCCCCGTCCCCAATGGGGCTCACTGTCTGATTTAGTTGCCTCTGAGCACATTTTATGGGAATTAGTGATGAGTAGTAATTAGAGATGAGCGAGCGTACTCGGAAAAGCACTACTCGCTCGAGTAATTTGCTTTATCCGAGTATCGCTGTGCTCGTCCCTGAAGATTCGGGTGCCGGCACGGAGCGGGGAGCTGCAGGGGAGAGCGGGGAGGAACGGAGGGGAGATCTTTCTCTCCCTCTCTCCCGCCCCGCTCTCCCTTGCTCCCCGCTGCGACTCACCTGTCAGCCGCAGCGGCACCCGAATCTTCAGGGACGAGCACAGCGATACTCGGATAAAGCAAATTACTCGAGCGAGTAGTGCTTATCCAAGTACGCTCGCTCATCTCTAGTAGTAATATTAGCTCTGCTCATTATAACCTCTTAGACCCTCCTTGTGATCTACATTCACTGAACTGTCTAAACTTCCATTCTTGTTTTAGATTCTGTAAAATCAGACGACTTGTATGATGACATCAGCAACACGAGCCAATCCTCAAACGGGTCAGTCGCTTCGTTATTCACTTAAAGGGGTACTCCAGGCATTTACTATTGATGATCTATCCTCAGGTTAGGTCATCAATAACCGATCAGCGGGGTTCTGCCGCTTAAGATCGTCCCCGATCACCTGATCCTCCGGCCGTTGTTGGTGCAGCTGAACTGGATGTGCGCATTGGACTCCGAGTCAGAAGTGTAATAGAAGGGTTCACTCCTATTGAAATTAATGGGAGTGGTGCCTTTTATTAGACTTCCCGTTAATTTGGATGTCTGGTTTAGCTGCTCTAGCAGTGGGCTGGAGGTTCAGATTATCGGGGAGATCCCTATCGACAGGCCTAAGCCGAGGATAGCTCATCAATAGTAAATGTCTGGAATACCCCTTAAGGATGTGACCATAGTTTGCGATTTTATTACCCACTTTTCAAAAGCCATAACTTTATTTTTCTGTCCACATAGCATTTTTCCCCCCAGTATGCAGTATAAATGGCAACATTTCTTTTTCAGTGGGTTGGTACAGTTATGACAATACTAAAATTCAATGCATTTTTTTGTAGGTTTTTCCCCTTTTTGGAAAATAACTTTTTTTTTGTGCATCACTACATATAAAGCTCAGAACCTTTTTTTATTTTTAACTTTTCCATCATTTGCGCTCCGTGTGGGCTTGTATTTGCATGACAAGCTGAATTTTTTCGTTGTAGTTGGTACCTTATTGGGGTGTATTCCCTTTTTATTCTTTGCTCTTCCTCCTTTTTTTATATAGTGTATGCCATGTGGGATGATGATGATGTGTGTTTAATTTATTACAAGGGTCATTATGTGGTGATACCAAATGTGCATGCATGTTAGCTACAAGCTGTAAATCCTTGTATACAGCATTTTGAAGAAACTCCTACCCTCCCGTGACCTACATGTACATGACAGGGATAAAGAGGGGCTTTCACCTCTCCTGATACGTTTGTTTTAGTACATTCTTGCATTCCCAATGAAGTAACAATAATGGGATGCTGTTTCTTAGAACTCTGTGTTGTTCCTCTGTTATTCGTCCTAAAAATTTGGAAATCACAATGGGGAGTTGCCATTCACCTTGGCACTAAATGGACAATGCCCATTGAAAAGGGGAATTATAATATCTCGTTGCTAATTTTATTCTTTCATTGCCAGGAAGAATAACAGAGGAGCATACAATTATCTAAGAAGAGAGATTGTGCTTTTTAATATAGCTAACAGGACCTGCACTGATGCATTGTAACTAACTCACCGCTGTGTGAGTAGGTCTGGGGCGAGACAGGGATTCAACCATGAATATTTCCACTGACAGTAATCAGAGATTTTGAAATACTCTCCTATCAAAAGTAATTGGACACCTGAGCAAGAATCAAAAGTACTGTTTGTTTCCGTTAGTGAGGCCTCCTTTGGCCGTAATGATATTAGATACTCTCCGTGGCGTACTTTCTACTAACGTCTGATACACTTAAGCTGGTATTTCCCTCCATTCATCCTGTAAACGTCGGGCGAGGTCTCTCTAAGAAGATACATCGGCCATCTACAATGGTGCAAGGAGAGTTGTGATTGGACAGTTGAGCAATGGAAGAACATTCTATGGAGTAACAAAATGTGATTGTTCTCCATAAGAGAAACCAAGTCATCTTGTAGATATGATACCTTTTTAATAGCTAACAAAAACACATGATGTTACAGCGAGCTTTGAAACCTACTCATGATTCTTCTTCAGGCTTATGGAATAGATCCGAAGTTCTATTATACGCACACAGACATTGTGTGATTAATTTGCACTTAAAACAATAGCAGAACAGGATGAGCAGAGGAGTAAATACTTAATGAGTCCACTGATAAGGATGTGAAGGTTTTATGGTCTCTAAATTGGTGTTAGGGGGTCACCAGGTCTGTGTGTTACCACTGCTGTAGATTTCTCATATTCTCCACTGTAGCATGAAGCCACTTGAGATGTTGATTCCAGTCTTGAGAGCATCAAAGATGGTTATAAATTTGTACTCCCAAATTCTTCTGTGATGTTGAGATTTAAAGTTTCCTTTTAATATGGTGACTTTCATATGTTCTATGTTGTGTCCGTGACTAGAGAAGTGCTCGGCCGCAGGTAATTCTGTCTTTCTTTAATCGTGTGGCGATGAGCTCTCATCCTGGCTCTCAGTTTTTGTCCTGTTTCTCCAACATAAAGACCCCCAACAGGACATTTACTGCACAGGATCAGGTATACAGCATCAGACGTGGAACCTGTGAATGTCCCCGGGATCTTATAGTCCTGCTGTGTGTCTCTCTACTCCATCTTCACATGAGATGTCCGTACCTGGATCTGGAGGATACTTAGGGGAACTGAGCCCGATTGAGCTGTTCCAACAGTTGGCTACTGCGGAGGTTCTGTTATGGTCTGGGAAAGCTTTATGTGGCACGGTCTCAGTCTTTTGGTTTTAGTGACAAGAACCATGAAGCGTGAGGCGTTCCCTGACATTCTAGTCAATAATGTGCTGCGGACATTGTGGTAACGCTCTGGAAATGGTCGGCCATACTTCCAACGCATCTTGTCACAAATCCAGCACGGCTTTACATTGGTTTGAGGATATAGATGTTCCATGATTGGACCGGCTGCACACTGTTCCGACATGAACCCTACGTCTTTGGAACGAACTGAAAGGTCGGGTCAGGAAATATGAACATCGTCCATCTTCTCTGAGAGAACTCACAAGATGTTTGCAGGATGAATAGAGGGAAATACCAGCTGAAGTGTATCGGACGTTAGAAAGTATAGCATGGAGAGTATCCGATGTTGTTAGGGCCAAAGGAGCCCCACTAAGTATTACCATATGGAAATAAATCCTGCTCTTCATTCTTGCTCAGGTGTCCAATTACTTGTGGTAGGATAGTGTAGCTGAGGGAGTGTAATGAAGTAATTAGTAAGTTGGGGATCATTTCCTTTAGTTGCAGTGTTAAAGGGCTGCTCTGCTCTTATGTAAGTGTGAAGGTGCGGCTCTAGTTTGGACATCACAGGGTTACATGGGCTGTGACTCTGTACTCAGGAGTCTTATATGGTTTCTTAAACTTTTCTCCTTTTAGTTCTCGAGGAAAAGGAAAAGTATTCGGACATTTGTTTAAGAAAGACAAATCCATGAAAGACGATGTGAGGTAAGTGCGTGAAATTAGGAATACGTGTAAATGACGAACTCGCATCGATGTCTTCTGGGATCCTACACAGACCGGGCAGGATCAAGCTGTGAGGAGGTCCATGGATAAAACGTGGGGCTTATGTACTAATATTGTCTGAAGGTTAGGCTAGTCACAAAAAACATGTGCTACATCCCAAAAAAACTGCCATTTTTTTCATCCATGCGCATCTCCGTGTGACCTTCGTATTCTGTCAGAATTTGGTCCGTGTATCAGGTTTTTCTAATCTCTGCATCCCATGCGTTGTTCATGTCAGAAAGGAAAAAAAAAAAACCCTCCCCTGGCCGCCACGCGGACATTTTTTTCTCTCTTCTCATTGGCTTTAATGGGCCAGTTTTGTCAATAAATCACACCCCAAGTGCATGAGATGAAATTTTTTTTTTTTACCTAGTCCGTGTTTGCGTGAAAATACCTGGCAGTGTGTGCTGCCCGATTGCATCATATGGGTGTGTTATTTTCACATATGATACACGGAGGAAAAACCACTAGTGTGCACCAGAGGCGTAACTTAAAGCTCTTGGGCCCCAATGCAAAATGTGTAGCAGGGCCCCTTATTATAATGTTTTATTCATAGTACTGGGCTACCTATATGGAGAAGAGAGGCCTTATGGGCCCCCTAAGGCTCCTGGGCCCGGGTGCAACTGCATCCCCTGCATCCTCTATAGTTACGCCCCTGGTGTGCACCCAGCCTCAGACCGCGCAGACATGGGCTCCACAGTCTTAAAATGCGCCAGATTTCTCACCGTTAACTCTGTGGAATGATAAATCTGTTGATTTTACCACCATCTACGTCTCAGTTTTGGCCCCTTTTTTGTTGCCTTACTTTATGCCAAAAATTGTGCTCAAATTTTGGTGCCATTTGTCTCAATTCTGCACAATTAATACAATTTAGCTATCCTTCCTAATTACGAAGGAATGCCTTTTGCCAGACACGGCAAACAAGTGTTGGAAAGTGTCTGAAGCATATTGTCAAAAATGGCTTACACCACGTCTGGTGTTTTCTGGCACAGTTTGTCGAATTTTCTGTGGTAAAGCCCCATTATGTGGCACGGTGGTATCCTCCTCACCAGATAATGCCCAAAGCATAATGACTAGAGATGAGCGAACGTACTCGTTTTCGAGTAATTACTCGATCGAGCACCGCCATTTTTGAGTACTTCAGTACTCGAGAGAAAAGTACTCGGGGGGGGGGGGGGGGGGCGGGGGGCGCCGTGGGTGAGTGGGGGGTAGCAGCGGGGAACAGGGGGGAGCTCTCTCTCTCCCTCTCCCCCCCACTCCCCACTGCAACCGCCCGCTCACCCACAGCGCACCCGAGTACTTTTCACCCGAGTAGTGAAGTACTCGAAAATCGCGGTGCTCGATTGCGAAATCGGCCTTACCGAGTATGTTCGCTCATCTCTAATAGTGACACATAGTGACCATAGAATACCGCCTTACTGAGCCCAAATAATACCACTATGTGGAACTGAAGTAATACTGCCCAACAGTGCACATGTAACGGTGCCTCAGCATAATGGCATACAATGGGCAGTAATGCCACCTTACTGTGCCCAACCACGTAATACTGCCCACCAGTGCACAGATAAGTGTCTCATAGCGTCTAAGTGTAACAGGTGTGGAATATGACGCCGGGGATGGAGAGGCTTTACACCCGTTCAGCTGAACAAACTCTTTTAATATGGCAGTAACACAACCGTATACCAGGGTTTGCCTAATGCTATAACTTGCTCCGTACCTTACGAATAGGGTGTTCTTAATATTGTGCGCGCAATACGGTATTATGTATAACTGGATTACCCTGGCCAGAGGGAAATGGCTCCTCAAATGCTAATGGAAGTCTCCTCTGAAGTAACTTCGGACACCAAAATGGCCAAATCTGCAGTCACTGCCCAATGAACGAATTATATCGGCACAGGACCTTTAGGGGGGCTGGGACGTGCCACTCTAGAAATCCGAGTCTTGCTCGCTCGTTCTCCAGCTTGCGCTCAAATGAAAATCTGCAACAACCGCATTGATGCTCATTGAAATCCACATGGGAGTAAATCAGCTTTAGGGCGAGCACCCACTGGCGTTTTTTTACCTGCGTTTTGCGTTTTTCCTGCACAGGCATAGAGATAACGTGTTCCTGTTCACTGGCGTTTTTTTTGCGTTGCGTTTGCGTTTTTAACATAGGAACTGTCAGTTGCATACGTGTCCTTATTTTTCTCCTAATGCACCCATGAAAGCCAATGGAAATTAATGGAAAAGCCGCGAAAACGCTGCGAAAACACCGCGAAAAACGCGCGGAAAAATCGCGGGAAACGCGGCGAAAATGCTGTGTTTTTTTCCCGCGGAAAACGCAAACGCCAGTGGGTGCTCGCCCTTAGGGCTTATTTACCCGAGCGGATATTGGCCGATATGTTTCCATCTAAGCGGTTCTCTCCCACTCACCGGCTCTCTGCCTCTCCCCCGCCCACTCCCATTGCAAACCGCCCAGAGGGGAGGAGGGAGGCGGTGAGCGGGAGGGAAGGGGGGACTTTCATTTAATGACACTCTGTGAATTTCCATTGCTATCAAATTTTCATTTAGCAAATCTAACAGTAAGACCTCCTTGTTGCCCCTAGCAACCAATCACAACACAACGTTCATGTCTCAAGCTGCTAATATAAGATGAAAGCTGCACTGTGATTGGTCGCCAGGGGCAACAAGGATCATCTTACTGTTAGATTATTTTGCTAAATTAGGCCCAAAAAGTTCTATTCTCCCGTAGTTGTCGCTAGAGGGATATGAGACAAAATGGCTGCCAACGAAGACAGCAGAGCGGTTTGTGTCCCTTTATTTGACGTCTACTAGTCTGTTTGAAAATGACGATGCCCACTAATAACAGAGTTTGGTGAATCTCTACCTAGCGGGCGCACAATTTATAAGTGGTGCTCCATCTGTAAGCGACAATCATCTGGCCGTCCACCAGTAAACGTCACCCCCCCCCCCCCCTCATTGTCAGAAGTGAGCAGCGACCACCAAACAGATGGATCGGCCGTGCAGATGGTGGTGACCACCTTCCTCATCCTCCATGGTCCCCGGACCATATACCTTGTGATTAGAGTCTACATGTCACCCTTACCACCCATCATGATCTGCGGCTTCCCAGAAGCCATTGCATCAGTCTGCTACAACATGTATGGCAGGAACTGCTGGCCCCATGTGTGTCCGGTGACTAAGGGGTCCGCACCGACGCCTCTGAAAGGGGAAACCTTTCTGATTTTGTTCAACAAAACTTTTTGAATTTGTTTCCATTGGTATCTAATTTCTGTACCTGAGTGTCAGTAAACGTGAGTGATTAGGGGTCACATCGGGGGATGGGTGGGGGGGGGGGGGGCGGGGGGGGCATCTATAATAATCCTATATATAGCAACTTATTAAAATGTGCCAAAACTGCATTGTGTCTACAAAGTAATTGGCAGCTGATTGCAGTTGGGACTCCTCTAAATAACCTTCAGGATTACAACCTGCCTAATAGTGTATGGAGATACAATGAAGCTGTGGATTCCGGCATACGATATAAAGCTGTATACTACCAGTAATACGTTGGACCGACTCGGACTTTGTATCTCGATTCATTATTTTTGACAGACTAGAGATTACTGCCGCTTTCCTTCTTAGTCTTGGCCTGCCTGTGGGTGATCAGATGATCGTTTCCAAACTCGTCTGTTTTCTCAAGGCTTTGGGCAGGGCCGCCGGGGTAAATGACCATCTGCTCCGAGGTCGTAGCTAGATTTGTGGGCGCAGGGGTTTCTGAACAAACCCCTTTTAGAGAATCGTTTTCGAGCAGCGCGATCTGCTTTTTGATCTTCTCTGGACGACATCTTCTATGAAACGCCAAAATCAAGTCCAGCAAACTCAGAATCAGAGAAACCGCTCCTATGCACCACATCAAAATCATCAGGAAGGACTTTTCTGTTGGTCTTGAGATAAAGCAATCAATGATATGTGGGCATGGTGACCGAGTACATGCAAAAGTATTTGGAACTCCGGTCCCACAGAGAGAGTATTGACCAACACAAAAGCCAAGTTCTAATACAATTCTCAGCACCAGGTGGATGACATAGTCACGCCGGAAGTCCAGTATTTCTATTTGTAGACCCCCTTCATGATAGGTGGAGGAGTTACTTTTACGACGGTTGGCATTTGGCTTTGCCATAAGTTTGATGACTTTATGGAAGACGTAGACACTGAACAAAGCATAGGGTAAGAACACCATGATGGTCTGAACGAGCCAATATCTTATGGGGGACACGGGAACCATACTGTCATAGCACTGAGTGGCACAACCTGGCATTACAGTGTTGCAGGTGACTTCCTGCTCTTTGTAGAGCGGGTATCCAGCAAGAAGAAGAATCGGCACTCTTAGAAGGATCATCACCATCAGCCAGATTTTGCCTAGAAATAAAAAAAAATAAAAAAAAGCAACAATTTTGTAAACTTAAACCCTGTAAGGAACGGCCCTTTTCTCATTTTTGGTGTTGTTCTCTGCACTTTAAAAAAATAAAAAAAAAATCAAAAAAATCACAACTTAGTTTTCGGTTGGCGCCACTGTCTGAGGGCTTGTTTTTTGCAGGATGAGTTGTATTTTTCCATACTATTTAAACATTTTTGAAAGTTTATCAGTATATTATAAAGTAGAGTAAAATGGGGGGGGAAAAAAGTTTGTCATCCTGGGAAGGGGGGGGGGGGGGTTGTTTTTAGGGCATACACACTTTCATTTGTGGGTAAGTCCGGCTTGATCATCAAGCATTGATTGGCAGGGACCCGATGCTCAGTGTTACGATCGTGTGGGCAAAGTAAGCACGGGGCCCACACGATTGTGACCAAGGGAGGACTGGGTACACACACGGGTTTCCAGCAACTGATCCTGTGCTATACGGGAGGATGACATGGCTCTACCTAAGCTGGGACATCACCCCCATAAGGGCGGCCCAGCGGTCTTCGGATCTGGGCCCTAGCTGATCCTAGGAGCCACGCACCAGAACAGGATGCATTCACATGACAGGGACTGAACAACAGGATACACAGAGCCAGAATACACAGCATACAGCAGACACTAATAGCAGATGATAAGCTGAATGTAAATTCGAGGTGTTAGTTCGTACATTGGCCAATGAACTTAATCTGCAAACCCTGGCAACGCCCCTCGTATCTTGCAGTCCCTACACTAGCAAGGCACATTTACTAGAGGGCCCTAGGGGCCAACTTAGCGCAGACTTAGCAAACAGACTCAGCAGACCAAACTGGCACAAAATAAACGGACATGAACTGCAAGGCACAGATCACACAGCAAGCTGCAACAGAACACAGATAGCCGGTCACACAGCAAACTTCAACAGACAAGGATTCATGACTGCTCACCCTGAACACCAGATAGAGACTGGCCAGGAGCTGGGTTTATATGTGAGCACAGACCCAGGAGATTGGCTAGCAGGAAGTACCACACCCAGCCAGCTCAATCAGTTAACCCTGTGAGGGCTGTGCTGCTAGGAAGCTTAAAACTACAGATCCCAGCAGCACACGTAACAGTCACCATCCCCAACAGTCAGCTAATCCTTAAGCCCACTGTCAGTGCAACAGGGCTGTACGTCATCGTTGTCGGTGGTCAAGACCGGTAGTGTAATAGACGTCTTCTCTCTTATTAAAATCAATGGAAGCAGTGCCTGCTACTACACTCTTGGCTTTGACCACAATGAGCAGCCAGAAGTGTAATACAAGGAATTGCTACTCTGGATTTTAATGGGAGTGAAGCCATCTCAAAGCTGTGACCATCCATGCAGATTTTTGGCCCCTCTACATGGACATTGGGCTGGAGGATCAGCTGATCAGTGGATATCCAAAAGGGGCAGACCCCACCAATCACCTATTGAAGACCTTTCCCGAAGATCCCTATAATACCCCTTTAACACACTTTAAAATGGCAAACGTGCGCAAACGAAAATCTTTTTTGTAATATTGAGTTCATTTATGTTTTTGTAAAATATGACTGGAAATATTGAATAAGCTTGTAAGTCGTGTGTTAGAGACGAGCAATTACTAGTAATTAGTCAGGAGTTATAATGTGGGAACGATGGAGACATTGGATGGGTCAGATCTTTAGATTTATAGGTCTAATCTGACTTTATAAGAATGATTGACCTGTCCGTATACTCACCAACTATGGTAACATTGTGGCTGAGGGTGAGAATCCAGTATCCCACCGGGCTGATGTACCTCATTGTCTGTCCGGCTCGCACTCACCTGAGCCGCTTCTGTCCTGTCGCTGTGGTCAGTCTAGTCTAACAAATGCTGCGAGACAAAAGACGATCATTGGGGTTATAAGCACAAAAAACCTTCCAGTATGTGAAAACTGCTGAAATATGTCAGAAAAAGACAACACAGTAAAAAAAAAAAAAAATGCCAGAATCCCAATATTTATTTTTTTATTTTTTTGGCCACCCCGTCTCCAGGGAAACCTTTTATAAAAAGTGATCAAAAAGTCATATTGTACCCCAAAATGGTATCAATAGAAACTGCAAGTCACCCCACGAAAAACAAGCCCCCACACAATCCCATTGATTAAAACAAATCCCTGTCTGTCGCCATCTTCTGATCATTGTAACTTTTTCTTTAAACTCCTTTTAGGCAGTTTTATTTTACACGGCCATTAAACTTGTGCGAGTCTTGTGCTCTCCGACACGGACAGAACTCTCACGGAAAATCAACCCATTCATTTCCAGAATTTTTTTTATTCTGACCCATTTTCATGTGAGATGTTTGGCGTCCGTGTGTTCTGCGGTGTGAGTTGCGCCTGAGAGTCTCAGGTTGTACTTACATGGGCTAATGTGAGTTGTACCTAAGGTTGCATTTACACGGGCGAAAACAATATTGGTCTGAAAACTCGGACCAACTTCGCACTTGTAAACGTGTAATTTTGTATGCAAGTGGAGAAAAAGAACCGCTGAACATTTATCAAGTGCATTTTGTATGCTCTTAAAAATCGCACTTCCGTAATTAAATTGTAGATCCTCATATAATGAGCTCCATGCCTGCCAATGTCATCCAGTGTGCTACTTGTACAATGTATACATTCCTTGATCAGCCGATCGAGGGTGCATACTGTTGCACAAGATGCGTGCACGTCGCACATTTAGAAGCCCAAATTCTGGATCTAAATGGGCAACTGGCAACACTGAGAGCCATTGACAACATGGAAAGGAGTTTGGTGCTCACTGAGCAGGCACTCGCTGGGGTAGAGGTGGGGGCGGACGGTAGTACAGAAGAGCAGGGGGAGCAGGCAGTTACCTGAGTGACAGGAGGAGGGGTAGAGCGAAGAGAACCAGGGAGGCTGGTCCTGAACTGGCACAACCCAACAAGTTTGCAAAGTTGGCAGATGAGGGGAACGCCATTACAGAGCCAGCACTGCTGCAGCATGACATGCCCTCTGAACGCCAGGGAGATGACTGCTCCAGTGAGATGGGCACGGGGAGCGTAGGGCAGGCTAGACAGGTCCTAGTGGTGGGGGACTCAATTATAAGGGGGACAGATAGGGCAATCTGCCATAAAGACCGGGATCGTCGAACGGTGTGTTGTCTTCCTGGCGCTTGAGTTCGACACATCGTGGATCGGATTGACAGATTACTGGGAGGGGCTGGTGAGGATCCAGCGGTTATGGTGCACGTTGGCACCAATGAACAAATTAGAGGTCAATGGACGGCCCTCAAAAATGATTTCAGGGACCTAGGATCCAAGCTCAGGGCGCAGACCTCCAGGGTAGTTTTCTCGGAAATACTACCTGCACCACAAGCCACACTAGAAAGGCAGCAGGATTTTAGGGAGGTAAACAAGTGGCTCCGGAGTTGGTGTAAGAAGGCAGGATTTGGGTTCCTGGAGAACTGGGCTGACTTTGCTGTTGGCTACAGGCTCTACCATGGGGAGGGTGCAGCTGTGCTGGGTGAGAAGATGGCTAGAAGGCTGGAGGAGTGTTTAAACTAGGGGGGGAGGGCAAAAAAGAAACGGGGGTAGACAGTGTAGATAGCGATGTGGGACCAAGTAATGGAAACGAGGGTCGAGCAGGGGGTTGGGTTAGTACAGTTAGAACAGACAGAACAGCCAATAGTACCATTAGTAGCAAAATGAATATAAAGAACAACCACCACCGTACAAATTGTATGGTAACGAATGCAAGAAGTCTGATCGGCAAAGTGGGTGATCTTGAAGCGAGAATGTCTGAGGAAAATTACGATATAGTGGGTATAACGGAAACATGGCTGGATGATAAGTGCGATTGGGCGGTGAATTTACAGGGTTACAACCTCTTCAGAAGAGACCATGGAAACCAGAAAGGAGGAGGGGTATGTCTGTACGTTAAATCGTACTTAATGCCGAGGCTACGGGAGGATATAGCAGCAGGAAAAGAACAGGTGAAATTTCTGTGGGTAGAAATACAGGGAGAAAAAAATAACTAAATCCTGATAGGGGTTTTCTATAGGCCACCAAAGGCCACCAAAAGTAACAGAAAAAACTGAAATCTTAATTAGTAAGGCAGATAGAAGAGATGTCAAACCGCAATGAACTAATTATTATGGGGGACTTTAATTATCCGGATATAATATGGGAAGATGAAACCTGCAAATCTCACAAGGGTGATAAGTAGAGATGAGCGAGCACCAAAATGCTCGGGTGCTCGTTACTCGGGACGAAATTGTCGCGATGCTCGAGGGTTCGTTTCGAGTAACGAACCTCATTGAAGTCAATAGGCGACCCGAACATTTTTGTATATCGCCGATGCTCGCTAAGGTTTTCATTTGTGAAAATCTGGGCAATTCAAGAAAGTGATGGGAACGACAGAGCAACGGATAGGGCAGGCGAGGGGCTACATGTTGGGCTGCATCTCAAGTTCACAGGTCCCACTATTAAGCCACAATAGCGGCCCCCCCCCTCCTCCCAACAATTTTTACTTCTGAAAAGCCCTCATTAGCATGGCATACCTTAGCTAAGCACCACACTACCTCCAACAAAGCACAATCACTGCCTGCATGACACTCTGCTGCCACTTCTCCTGGGTTACATGCTACCCAACCCCCCCCCCCCCCCCGCACGACGCAGTGTCCACAGCGCACACCAAAGTGTCCCTGCACAGCCTTCAGCTGCACTCATGCCACGCCACCCTCATGTCTATTTATAAGTGCGTCTGCCATGAGGAGGAACCGCAGGCACACACTGCAGAGGGTTGGCACGGCTAGGCAGCGACCCTCTTTAAAAGGGGCGGGGCGATAGCCCACAATGCTGTACAGAAGCAATGAGAAATATAATCCTGTGCCACAGCCATCAGGAGCTGCACACGTGGGCATAGCAATGGGGACCCTATGTGCTACACACTATTCATTCTGTCAAGGTGTCTGCATGCCCCAGTCAGACCGCGGTTTTTTATAAATAGTCACAGGCAGGTACAACTCCGCAATGGGAATTCCGTGTGCACCCACAGCATGGGTGGCCCCCTGGAACCCACCGGCGGTACATAAATGTATCCCATTGCAGTGCCCATCACAGCTGAGGTAACGTCCGATTAAATGCAGGTGGGCTTCGACCCACACTGCATGCCCCAGTCAGACTGGGGTTCTTTAGAAGTTGACACATGCAGTTACAACTCCCTGTGGACCCACAGCATGGGTGGCTCCCTGGAACCCACTGGCGGTACATAAATATATCCCACTGCAGTGCCCAACACAGCTGATGTAACGTCAGCTTTAATGCAGGTGGGCAAAAAATTTATTTGATTACACTGCAGGCGAGGGCCCCAAAAAATTGGTGTACCAACAGTACTAATGTACGTCAGAAAAATTGCCCATGCCCAACCAAGAGGGCAGGTGAAACCCATTAATCGCTTTGGTTAATGTGGCTTAATTTGTAACTAGACCTGGAGGCAGCCCAGTTAAAATAAAAATTGGTTCAGGTGAAAGTTTCAACGCTTTAATGAGCATTGAAACGTATAAAAATTGTTTACAAAAATTATATGAGTGAGCCTTGTGGGCCTAAGAAAAATTGCCCGTTCAGCGTGATTACGTGAGGTTTCAGGAGGAGGAACAGGAGGAGGAGGATGAATATTATACACAGATTGATGAAGCTAAAAGGTCCCCGTTTTTGATAGTGATAGAGAACGATGCTTCCATCCGCGGGTGCAGCCTACGTATTGCTTAGGTATCGCTGCTGTCCGCTGCTGGAGAAGAGAAGTCTGGGGAAATCCAGCCTTTGTTCATCTTGATGAGTGTTAGCCTGTCGGCACTGTCGGTTGACAGGCGGGTACGCTTATCTGTGATGATTCCCCCAGCCGCACTAAACACCCTCTCTGACAAGACGCTAGCCGCAGGACAAGCAAGCACCTCCAGGGCATACAGCGCGAGTTCAGGCCACGGGTCCAGCTTCGACACCCAGTAGTTGTAGGGGGCAGAGGCGTCACGGAGGACGGTCGTGCGATTGGCTACGTACTCTCACCATCCTTTTACAGTGCTCCCGCCGACTCAGCCTTGACTGGGGAGCGGTGACACAGTCTTGCTGGGGAGCCAGAAAGCTGTCAAAGGCCTTAGAGAGTGTTCCCCTGCCTGTGCTGTACATGCTGCCTGATCTCTGCGCCTCCCCTGCTACCTGGCCCTCGGAACTGCGCCTTCGGCCACTAGCGCTGTCGGATGGGAATTTTACCATCAGTTTGGCCGCCAGGGTCCTGTGGTATAGCATCACTCTCGAACCCCTTTCCTCTTCGGGTATGAGAGTGGAAAGGTTCTCCTTATACCGTGGGTCGAGCAGTGTGTACACCCAGTAATCCGTAGTGGCCAGAATGCGTGTAACGCGAGGGTCACGAGAAAGGCATCCTAACATGAAGTCAGCCATGTGTGCCAGGGTACCTGTACGCAACACATGGCTGTCCTCACTAGGATGATCACTTTCAGGATCCTCCTCCTCCTCCTCAGGCCATACACGCTGAAAGGATGACAGGCAAGCAGCATGGGTACCCTCAGCAGTGGGCCAAGCTGTCTCTTTCCCCTCCTCCTCATCCTCCTCATGCTCCTCCTCCTCCTCAACGCGCTGAGATATAGACAGGAGGGTGCTCTGACTATCCAGCGACATACTGTCTTCCCCCGCCTCTGTTTCCGAGCGCAAAGCGTCTGCCTTTATGCTTTGCAGGGAACTTCTCAAGAGGCATAGCAGAGGAATGGTGACGCTAATGATTGCAGCATCGCCGCTCACCATCTGGGTAGACTCCTCAAAGTTTCCAAGGACCTGGCAGATGTCTGCCAACCAGGCCCACTCTTCTGAAAATAGAGGAGGCTGACTCCCACTGCGCCGCCCATGTTGGAGTTGGTATTCCACTATAGCTCTACGCTGCTCATAGAGTCTGGCCAACATGTGGAGCGTAGAGTTCCACCGTGTGGGCACGTCGCACAGCAGTCGGTGCACTGGCAGATGAAACCGATGTTGCAGGGTGGCAGCGTCCGTGTGGGACTTGCGGAAATGTGCGCAGAGCCGGCGCACCTTTCCGAGCAGGTCTGACAAGCGTGGGTAGCTTTTTAGAAAGCGCTGAACCACCAAATTAAAGACGTGGGCCAGGCATGGCACGTGCGTGAGGCTGCCGAGCTGCAGAGCCGCCACCAGGTTACGGCCATTGTCACACACGACCATGCCCGGTTGGAGGCTCAGTGGCGAAAGCCAGCGGTCGGTCTGCTCTGTCAGACCCTGCAGCAGTTCGTGGGCCGTGTGCCTCTTCTCTCCTAAGCTGAGTAGTTTCAGCACGGCCTGCTGACGCTTGGCCACCGCTGTGCTGCCACGCCGCGTGACACCGACTGCTGCCGACGTGCTGCTGCTGACACATCTTGATTGCGAGACAGAGGTTGCGGAGGAGGAGGAAGAGGAGGAGGAGGAGGGTGCTTTAGTGGAGGAAGCATACACCGCCGCAGATACCAGCACCAAGCTGGGGCCCACAATTCTGGGGGTGGGTAGGACGTGAGCGGTCCCAGGCTCTGACTCTGTCCCAGCCTCCACTAAATATCTCCCTGACGGCACATTGGGTGAATAGTGGCCCTGCCCGCCTGTGCTTGTCCACGTGTCCGTTAAGTGGACCTTGGCAGTAACCGCGTTGGTGAGGGCGCGTACAATGTTGCGGGAGACGTGGTCGTGCAGGGCTGGGACGGCACATCGGGAAAAGTAGTGGCGACTGGGAACTGAGTAGCGCGGGGCCGCCGCCGCCATCATACTTTTGAAAGCCTCCGTTTCCACAACCCTATACGGCAGCATCTCCAGGCTGATAAATTTGGCTATGTGCACGTTTAACGCTTGAGCGTGCGGGTGCTTGGCGGCGTACTTGCGCTTGCGCTCTAACAGTTGCGCTAGCGACGGCTACACGGTGCGCTGACAGACATTGGTGGATGGGGCCGAGGACAGCGGAGGTGAGGATGTGGGTGCAGGCCAGGAAAGGGTAGTGCCTGTGCCCTGAGAGGGGGGTTGGATCTCAGTGGCAGGTTGGGGCACAGGGGGAGAGGCAGCGGTGCAAACCGGAGGTGATGAACGGCCTTCGTCCCACCTTGTGGGGTGCTTGGCCATCATATGTCTGCGCATGCTGGTGGTGGTGAGGCTGGTGGTGGTGGCGGCTCCCCGGCCGATCTTGGCGCGACACAGGTTGCACACCACAGTTCGTCGGTCGTCTGCACTCTCAGTGAAAAACTGCCAGACCTTTGAGCACCTCGGCCTCTGCAGGGTGGCATGGCGCGAGGGGGCGCTTTGGGAAACAGTTGGTGGATTATTCGGTCTCGCCCTGCCTCTACCCCTGGACACCGCACTGCCTCTTGCAACCTGCCCTGCTGCTGCCCTTGCCTCCCCCTCTGAAGACCTGTCCTCAGTAGGCGTAGCAAACCAGGTGGGGTCAGTCACCTCATCGTTCTGCTGCTCTTCCTCCGAATCCTCTGTGCGCTCCTCCCTCGGACTTACTGCCCTTACTACTACCTCACTGATAGACAACTGTGTCTCATCGTCATCGTCCTCCTCACCTACTGAAAGGTCTTGAGACAGTTGCCGGAAGTCCCCAGCCTCATCCCCCGGACCCCGGGAACTTTCAAAAGGTTGGGCATCAGTCACGACAAACTCCTCCAGTGGGAGAGGATTCGGAACCCTTGCTGCCCATTCTGGGCAGGGGCCCGGGAACAGTTCCTGGGAGTCTGCCTGCTCCTCAGAATGTGTCATTGTAATTGAGTGAGGAGGCTGGGAGGAAGGAGGAGCAGCAGCCAGAGGATTCAGAGTTGCAGCAGTGGATGGCGCAGAACTCTGGGTGTTCGATAGATTGCTGGATGCACTTTCTGCCATCCACGACAGGACCTGCTCACACTGCTCATTTTCTAATAAAGGTCTACCGCGTGGACCCATTAATTGTGAGATTAATCTGGGGACGCCAGAAACGTGCCTCTCTCCTAATCCCGCAGCAGTCGGCTGCGATACACCTGGATCAGGAGCTTGGCCTGTGCCCACACCCTGACTTGGGCCTCCGCGTCCTCGCCCGCGTCCACGTCCTCTAGGATGGTGTATTACGAGTATAGCAGAAACAGAATGCTGTAATTAAATGTGCCGCTTATTGGCCTGTGGTTGGAGGCTGACTTCGCTTACGGAACGCACAGCAGAGCCAGGAAATAATTTTGTGCAAGCCTGCTGTAACACTTAGCTGGCTGCGTATGAATTAGGAGGACAACTACCCCCAGCACAGACCCAGTACACTGAGGACAGTCACAGGCAGCCCAAATAGATTTTTTTTCCCCAATGTTTTTGGAAAGGCCCACTGCCTATATTCAATAAATATGTCTTCTGTCCCTGCCTCACCACTACTGGCCCTGGACAATGTATAATTACTGCAAGGCGCAATGCTCTGCACGGCCAATATACAAAAAAAAGTGCAACACTGCAAAAAGCAGCCTCCACACTACTGCACACGGTTAGATGTGGCCCTAAGAAGGACCGTTGGGGTTCTTGAAGCCTAAAATACTCCTAACGCTCTCCCTATAGCAGCTCTGGCACCAGCAGCACTGTCCCTGAACTATGTCAGAATGTATCTGTGGCGAGCCGTGGGAGGGGCCGATTTATATACTCGGGTGACACCTGATCTCGCCAGCCACTTACTGCAGGGGGGTGGTATAGGGCTTGAACGTCGCAGGGGGAAGTTGTAATGCTTTCCCTGTCTTTCTATTGGCCAGAAAAGCGCGCTAACGTTTCAGAGGTGAAAGTGAAAGTAACTCAAACATCGCGTGGTACTCGCCTCTAGTAACGAGCACCTCGAACACGCTAATACTCGAACGAGTATCAAGCTCGGACGAGTACGTTCGCTCATCTCTAGTGATAAGTTCTTGAGATCAATTAAAGATAACTACCTTACCCAACTTGTACGGGAGCCAACTGGAGGGAGGGCCACTCTGGACTTATTAACTAACAAACCAGGCAGAATCACAGGGGTGCAGGTAGAAGGGCACTTGGAAATTAATTATATTGTGGTCACTATTTCCCATCTGCCATTCGATAGGAAGCCTTATCAGGGAGCGTCAAAAAAGCAAAACTTTAGTAAAGCAAAATTTGACCAGCTCAGAACTACTATCCTTAACATTAATTGGGACAACATCCTCAAAAATATCAGTACAGAGGAGAAATGGGAAAAGTTTAAAAACCTCCTAATTACCTCAAGTGAGCAGTTCATAGCCTTTAAAAATAAAAAAACTACAAGTAGAAGGAAACCAATGTGGCTCGACAAGACGGTAAGGGGGGGGGGGGGGGGGGAAATAAACGAAAAAAGTAAGCATTCAAATTACTAAAACAAGACGGCAGCGAAGAAGCGCTAAAATCATACCGGCACTGTTCTGCCTCATTTTCTTCTAACCGGGGATTTAAACATCCCTGCCTCCTGGAAGCGCTGCCTCTGCTTGGCTGAGCGCAGGGAGCCATCACAGCCATTCAATCATTGAATGGCTGGGATGGGTCCCTGCGCTCAGCCAAGCAGAGCAGCGCTCAGCCAGTCATTGAATTCAATAAATAGCTGAGCCTCTGACTGGCTGAGTGATGTGACCAATCAGAGGCAGCGCTCAGCTATCATTCAATGAATGGCTGAGTGCTGCCCTCTGGTTACAGCTCTCAGCCAATTAGTGGCAGCGCTTTCTGGAGGCAGAGATTTTTCAATTCCGGCCACCAGAAAGATGACTACTCCCGGGGACAAGAAGAGCCAGACAGCGCTTGTATGTAGGTTACATTTTTTTCTGCAGCCAGTGAAGATTTTCAGGGTAGGGCCTATATTTTCAGGCCGCAACGCTGGCCCTACCCTGAAAGCAATGGGATAGCATTGTGCTACTCTGTCACAGCTGTGGCAGGGGATTCTTTCATCCTCATGGAGAATTCCAGTGTTCAGTGATAAGGGGATTCTCTGCGGGGATTAACAGTTACCATTAACTCCTGCTACCATAGTAGTCAATGGAAACTCGGGCAAAACGCGCACCTAAGACAGCCGATGTCCTATCTTTTTTTAGGTGCACGCTGTTTTGCACTTTACATTCTGTGCATAGCATTTCCTGGTCAGGGGTTCAAAAATCCTGCCTCCAGGAAGCGCTGCAGTGATTGGCTGAGCCGTGATGCTTGAGAAACAATCACTGCAACACTCGTTGAACCTATTACAGCCATTCAATGGGATGGCTGTGATTCGTTCATCAAGCTCTGCAATGATTGGCTGAGCTGCGGCGCTCGAGAGTCAATCAGAGGCGGGGATTTTGAACCTCCAAACCAGGGAGTGTTGGCTGAAAACTACAGAAAAGTGTTGCGGAGCTTCAGAAGAAGACGTGCAGCGGAGCAGACAGCGCCTGTTAGGTGACGTATTGCTTTTTTTTTTTTCTTCTCTACCAAGCTAGAGGCAGTACAACAGGGTACTAGAGCCTCCATGCTTAGCTGTATCACATCTTGTATCCAAGCCTGAGGCGGTACAACAGTGTACTAGAGCCTCCATGCCCACCCGTATCACATCTTGTATCCAAGCTAGAGGTGATACAACAGGGTACTAGAGCCTCCATGCCAGTCTATATCACATCTTATATCCAAGCTAGCGGCAGTCAACCGGGTACTAGAGTCTCCATGCTTCCTGTATCACATCTTGTATCCAAGCTAGAGGTGGTAAAACAGAGGTACTGGAGCCTCCATGCCCACCAGTATCACCTCTTGTATCCAAGCTAGAGGCGATACAACAGGGTACTGGAGTCTCCATGCCCAACCATATCTCATCCAAGCTAGAGGCGGTACAGTTGGGTTCTAGAGCCTCCATGCCTGCCCGTATCACATCTTGTATCCAAGCTAGAGGTGGTACAACAGGGTACTAGAGGCTCCATGCCTGCCCGTATCACATCTTGTATTCAAGCTAGAGGCCGTACAACAGGGTACTAGAGCCTCCATGCCAGCCCGTATCACATCTTGTATCCAAGCTAGAGGCAGTACAACAGGGTACTAGAGCCTCCATGCCCGCCTGTATCACATCTTGTATCCAAGCTAGAGGTGGTACAACAGGGTACTAGAGCCTCCATGCCCACCCGTATCACATCTTGTATCTAAGCTAGAGGCGGTACAACAGGGTACTAGAGCCTCCATGCCCTCCTGTATCACATCTTGTATCTAAGCTAGAGGCGGTACAACAGGGTACTAGAGCCTCCATGCCCTCCTGTATCACATCTTGTATCTAAGCTAGAGGCAGTACAACAGGGTACTAGAGCCTCCATGCCCTCCTGTATCACATCTTGTATCTAAGCTAGGGGCAGTACAACAGGGTACTAGAGCCTCCATGCCTGCCTGTATCACATCTTGTATCTAAGCTAGAGGCAGTACAACAGGGTACTAGAGCCTCCATGCCCTCCTGTATCACATCTTGTATCTAAGCTAGGGGCAGTACAACAGGGTACTAGAGCCTCCATGCCTGCCTGTATCACATCTTGTATCTAAGCTAGAGGCAGTACAACAGGGTACTAGAGTCTCCATGCCCCCCTGTATCACATCTTGTATCTAAGCTAGGGGCAGTACAACAGGGTACTAGAGCCTCCATGCCTGCCTGTATCACATCTTGTATCTAAGCTAGAGGCAGTACAACAGGGTACTAGAGCCTCCATGCCCTCCTGTATCACATCTTGTATCTAAGCTAGGGGCAGTACAACAGGGTACTAGAGCCTCCATTCCTGCCTATATCACATCTTGTATCTAAGCTAGAGGCAGTACAACAGGGTACTAGAGCCTCCATCCCCCCCAGTATCACATCTTGTATCTAAGCTAGGGGCAGTACAACAGGGTACTAGAGCCTCCATGCCTGCCTGTATCACATCTTGTATCTAAGCTAGAGGCAGTACAACAGGGTACTAGAGCCTCCATGCCCTCCTGTATCACATCTTGTATCTAAGCTAGGGGCCGTACAACAGGGTACTAGAGCCTCCATGCCTGCCTGTATCACATCTTGTATCTAAGCTAGAGGCAGTACAACAGGGTACTAGAGCCTCCATGCCCCCCTGTATCACATCTTGTATCTAAGCTAGGGGCAGTACAACAGGGTACTAGAGCCTCCATGCCTGCCTGTATCACATCTTGTATCTAAGCTAGAGGCAGTACAACAGGGTACTAGAGCCTCCATGCCCTCCTGTATCACATCTTGTATCTAAGCTAGGGGCAGTACAACAGGGTACTAGAGCCTCCATGCCTGCCTGTATCACATCTTGTATCTAAGCTAGAGGCAGTACAACAGGGTACTAGAGCCTACATGCCCTCCTGTATCACATCTTGTATCTAAGCTAGGGGCAGTACAACAGGGTACTAGAGCCTCCATGCCTGCCTATATCACATCTTGTATCTAAGCTAGAGGCAGTACAACAGGGTACTAGAGCCTCCATGCCCACTGTATCACATCTTGTATCTAAGCTAGAGGCAGTACAACAGGGTACTAGAGCCTCCATCCCCCCCAGTATCACATCTTGTATCTAAGCTAGGGGCAGTACAACAGGGTACTAGAGCCTCCATGCCTGCCTGTATCACATCTTGTATCTAAGCTAGAGGCAGTACAACAGGGTACTAGAGCCTCCATGCCTGCCTGTATCACATCTTGTATCTAAGCTAGAGGCGGTACAACAGGGTACTAGAGCCTCCCTACACGGAGTCAGTTCTCCACAATAAATAACCCTTTTGCTCTGATATTGTAATCACTTATAGCAACGTTACAATCACACAGAGAAGGTTTCATTCCGTGATGACAACTCCCTGGGTGGGGGGGGGGGGATGGTTCTATGATTGTATATTTGGTGTTGCCGTAATCCTCCTGACCCACAGAATAAATTTGTCATTTTTGTTGCACCGTGCACGTTGTAAAAGGTGTTGAAAGAGAGAACAAAAAAAAGAAATCGCTCACCTCCCGCCTCTGATGCGCCATCCTGGAGTGCTGCCACCCCTGGACTGCATGCATGAGACATCAGTGGGAAAAGAAAGTGCGTCTCACCTTCTTCGTTGGTCGGGGTCCCTCCAGTTTATGGGGACGGCAGAAGATGGAGTGGAAGAAACGTCCGGTCGCCTTCTGATGTGGGGATGAAATAGCCCGGAGGACATCAATCTCACTTCTGTTCGTTTACTTGGTCGTATATGGAAAGGCTCTCACAGGAGGAGGATGGACCAGTGAGTGAGAACATGCAGTACCAAGCATTGCGTCTTCTAGTTCATCGCTCGGCCTCTTGCCAATGATGACCAAGTTACGCACAAGACCAAATCGTAATAAAATTACTTCCATAACAGGAAATTTCACAACAATCACAATTGCAGCATGGGAGGTTTCAGAGGGACAAAGCTGATGGATCACAGGAGGGGAACGAAAAGGAGATCTCAGATGTGCAAGAGAAGTTCTGAAGTCTATAAACTTTACACAAAGGTGGCGTCCAGGACTGCGGCAGATTGCGGTGTAGTAGCTCTACTGGTTTATCATGGAGATGTCTCCTACTAATAGAGATGTTATCAGTGACCTGCAGAATTACGCGGCTTCGCACCGGTCTACTTCGTGGAACTGTGGTTGAAGACTTTATTATGTTGGCTTCACATCAATAGCAAAGTACAATCCCTTCACGGCGAGTAAAGAAAAATGGCTGGCTTGTTATGCACAGAAATGTGACCTCTTCCAGTGGCATCCTGCAGAGATTTTAATTAAAGGGATGTCCGATTCCTGGACAATGCCCCTTTAATAGGACCCCTGTATTAAAATAATAAAGTGAACTATACTTACCCCTTCGTGGCCGCTGGGATCCAACGCTGCAGCCTCGGTGATTGCTGAGACAGATGTCACAGGAGTTCAGGGAAGCTCTACAGCATCACCGCTCGGTCCTCTGGCATCGGTGCCCACATCCTGGGCACAATGATTAGAGAAGTTTAAGAACATGCTGCTGCAGCCTCTCGTTGGCTGCAGCAGTTCCCTGATTTCTTTTGACATCATCTGTCACAATAATCACTGGGACCACAGCGGGGGCTGTGTAATGGCCCAGAGTTAGGGTCCCTCTAACACTTGTTTGTCTACCCCATGTGGATTGTCTTTGTGTGTTTGTGTGGGTGTCAACAAGCTTGGTGGTGCCTGTGTATCTTTCTCCCAAACCTGCTCAGTTCGGTGTGATTGGTGGTTAGATAGGTTGGGAGTGGAGTCGAGAGAGAGAGATGTAGTCGGTGAAGGAGGACGTGAGGGAGAGATGCTGGGACTCTGATGCTTCCGTCTGGGCTAAGCCCAGGCGCATCCCATAGAGCCATGAGATGCACCCCCTTTGGGGACCTTCAATCAGAGTCCGCTTCGGGAAAAGGAGTCGGCGGTGAACGTTGCACACTCCCCCCGCTTAACTACGAAGTTGGGAGACGGTACAGACTTCGCTGCTTCAGGTCGGAGTACAACCTTTGTATGAGTGACTGCCTCATAGATGCTACTAGGCTAGCGAGGAAGGGGTGTAATAAGTGGTGAGAGACAGTTTGTGTTTTCCCTCCGTGTTAGCAACGCTCCCCAAGAATTCCCATCATATAACTGAGACTGATGATGACTGTATTACGGGGAAGAAGTGTAACGGAGACTTTATTAGATAACGTGCCAGAAGGGCTGTACTTTTAGACCGTCGCAGTTTGCACTTGGAAAATCAAAGTTGAAAATGTGGAATAAAACCAGCGTGCCTCCAGTTCGAACTTCGCTCTGATTTTTGGACTCCTTTATTCGGCTCTGATTATTCAATTCTCCGCAGAGGCACTGGCGTCACGTGAACAGTTACTCTTTCTATTGGCATGCTAAGTTTGAATTCACTGTTGTTTTAATACAGGGGTCCTATTACAGCGGGGGTCTCCAATAAGCGGACAACCCCTTTTTTAATGCTTGCATTTGTATTCAGATTTTTTTTGTGAATATGTTGACAATGGTTAGGCCCAGAGCGCTGAAACCCGGCCTAAAACCTTCCGAAGCACCTGATTTACCTGTGTGGCAGATTTGGTGCAGATTGGTTCAGCCGTTTCAATGTGCATAAAAAACAGAAATTCATTTTGGTATACACTTTGTAAGAAATACTTCAGCCCCCGAGAAGAAGTTGACATTTTGCTGCAAAACTCAGTATGCAGTTCCATCTCAGGCAGATCTGTAGATGATGAGAGTTGTGGCGATTTAGATGAACGATCTTGTCACCGGAGGCCCTAAAAGTGATTTCCCCCCCTTGGCCCCCTCTTGGAGGCTCCTTCTGCGTGTGTAGAGCTTGTCTCTACCAAGCTAGAGGCAGTACAACAGGGTACTAGAGCCTCCATGCTCAGCTGTATCACATCTTGTATCTAAGCTAGAGGCGGTACAACAGGGTACTAGAGCCTCCATGCCAGCCTGTATCACATCTTGTATCCAAGCTAGAGGTGGTACAACAGGGTACTAGAGTCTCCATGCTCAGCTGTATCACATCTTGTATCCAAGCTAGAGGTGGTACAACAGGGTACTAGAGTCTCCATGCTCAGCTGTATCACATCTTGTATCTAAGCTAGAGGCGGTACAACAGGGTACTAGAGCCTCCATGCTCAGCCGTATCACATCTTGTATCCAAGCTAGAGGCGGTACAACAGGGTACTGGAGCCTCCATGCTCAGCTGTATCACATCTTGTATCTAAGCTAGAGGTGGTACAACAGGGTACTAGAGGTTGTGTGAGGGCTGGTTTTTCTGTAGGGTGACTTATGCTACAAATAAGGATGAAGAAAAGCTACATGTGACCTTTTAATCAATCATTATTCTGGCATTGCTTCTATATATTTTTTTCTGACTGTGTTCACCGTGACGGATTATGTGATATTCTAATAATTTGCGTGAGGCATTTAAAGGGTTAACAGGAAAAACATTCCCAGACCACTGCCTCCCGAATCCACAGAGGGATTTCGGACAGACGATTGCTCCAGGGCCTTTCGCAGTGACAGAAAGTCAGCAGGTGGTAATTCGTGGGCTGGTGTGAATCTTCCTCACAGGGAAGTTCTGCGTACAGAAAGCAGCGTTTTTGCTTATTACATTCTCTAAGGCCTCCCATGACCGTACCGTAATACGCAGCGTAAAATTCGCCGTGTTTTACCCACGTATGTGTGCGTTTTTGCAAAAACTAACGCAAGCAGGGAATGATGTCCGAAGTTACCCAACCACATGGACATCCCGTAGTGTCTGGAGAGTGGATGTGAGAGGAGTGAGTCCCAGCAACAGAGAGAGCAACCCGCAGTACTGCAAACAGGTACCCATTGACACCACAGGTATTTTCCTGTGCGTCCGTCTGTTAGTTAGGATCACCGCACAGAGGTACTTTATTGGCTAAGCCTAATTGAATAAGTGTTCTTACCAAAGTGTATGCGGAATGAACCTTCCCCCTATTCATCCTCCGGAGTGCTCCCAATCCAGGATCGGTTACATATAGATAACGTGGACTATAGGGCTGTATGGATCCCATGTATCCTCCCCGCCTCTGAGCTTTAGCCTGTAACTGCTACAAGTGAATTGTACCTACATTACCTGTTATACAAGTTTATTCCAGTAAAGTTATACCGGGCCCTAACAGTTCCTAAGGACCCGAGGTACTATACACAAGTCTCCGTGTTATTTACTCTGCCGCATAGAATAACGGTGTGTGGGAACAGTGGCGTCACGAGTGATATCTAGTACAACCACCCTCATCCCCTTTATTGGCACTACCTGCCAAAGGAGTGTCGAAGTGTGTCTTGCCATCTACACTGGCCTTGGTTGCGTGTCAACCCTCCGGGACCAGAGCTTGGTAACTTAACCCTCCCAGCTCTGCACGTTGGCCAGGTGCCCAGGGTCACCCCTCTGGGGAGTTGCATTAACAGATGGAATACCCTCTCACTATCATTTTTGGGGCGATGCCATTTGATCAGGATGATCAGTTTCCCGAAGCTTCTGTACCCTTTACAAACCATCCCACTATTGTTACAAAGACAGGATTTGGGAAAGCTATACTCTGCATTGTCAGCGTTTATTTGGTCCCACAAACTCCCACGTATCGCTTACTTATGCTTTCCAAAAACAGGGGGGGGCTCCATTTCCCGGATATGCGCACATCTAATGTGGCGAGTCTTATGCGACACTCCTTAAGACTGGCTGTCAAAACACATGGATCTATGGGGCCATCCGGAGTTCAGGGAGGGCCGGGTTAACACAATGTTTGTGCTCTGGCGTAGCAGAGCCATCAAGAAGAACCTAGATCCAGAACGTTTAAAGAACGGTGCGACACACCTGACCTACCTGCAGCTCACCTTCTACCTTATGCACAAATACGGAGCTTCTTAGACGGGCTGACCTCTCCAAGGAGGCGATACTTCACCCCATTGATACACTTACAAGAGATTCTCCATTGAGGCATTCAATCTGTGATCTGCACTCTAGATTTAGGGATGGGTGGCTGGTACAGGACAATTCTCTGCTGGGTCCGAGAGCTATGGGTCCCGGAGATACCCCAGGGGATAGTGGCAGGGTAGGCTTCTGTAAGGAAAGCCATTACAAATGAAAGATGCCGAGAAACCTACTTTAAAATTCTACATGAAGCAATATATGGATTCGATATCCCTCCACATCCCAGGGGCCCGGCAAGGTATCTGGCACTGCCCCAAAATAAAACCGTTTTGGGCGCATACTTGAGAACTTGTGTGCAACACTCTGGGGCAGACAATACAGTTATCACCACAAGCTTGTGTATTTCACGCTCTTTGTGACCAGATGAAAGTTCTAATATGACCCACAATCAGAGGCGTAACTTGAAGCTCCCGGGCCCCGATGCAAAACCTGTAACAGGGCCCCCAACTATAAGGCTTTACTTATAGTACTGGGCTCCCTATATGGAGAAGAGAGGACTTATGGGCCCCTAAGGCTCCTGGTCCCGGGTGCAACCGCATCCCCTGCATCCCCTATAGTTACGCCCTTGCCCACAATTATTTTAATAGGTAAAAGATGCTTGTTGGCAAACTGGCCGCAGCCAGACCCCCGGCCGTGGCCGACGTCCTGCAACAGTGAACATATCTTGTAAGAATGGGAAGATTGGAGATTGAGATGTGCAGAGTCTCAAGCCACAAAGTTCTTTAAAAAATGGTGGATTTTTATAGAGGGTTCCTGGCCCCAACCGAGATCATTGAATATATGAGGCCATTCAGCAGCACAACCTGGTATTCTACCCAAGATGGCGCGGACCGATTGGGGAAACGCAAATATCATAATTAATGTAATTTGACCGTATAGGAGAATTTCTCTCTGGGAGACATCAAAACCCTGAAACCCGAATTAATGTGTCCCTAATGTAACGAAGGATGAGACCAGGAGGCACAAGGTTGTACATTAGGAGGCTCCACCTTTATTCAGTTGTTCAGAGGTTTATAAGGTTTGATGTGTTTTGGTTTTATTTTTGATATCTGTATACTCGTAGATATATATATATAGTTGATCGAAATGAGCCCGAGACCTAAATCTGATAATGTGAATGTGTACAGGTGGTCATCGGTTACATCACTGTGAGATATTGTCGTTTTGTTAATATGAAAATGACAGAGTTAAAAAAGAAAAAAATTAGGACACGCTGTGATTTATTTATTTTTTTCCGCATGTAACGTACGCATTAAATATACGGGTGAGGGGAACGATGAGAAGCGATGTACTTTTCATTTACGCCATTTTGTGTGTATTACACAACAAAAATACATTTGTGTGCGCCCGGCCCAAGTCATAAGTTGTAGAAGAGGATAAAACCTGCGATACGTCTGGAGTGAAGCTCTAGCTTATGGGGCCAGTACAATTGCACCCAGGGGCGTAACTCAAGTCTCAGGGGCCCTGATGCAAAACGTGATCCGAGGCCCCCCCTCTATCTGTACCCGTACCCATATCTAAACCATGCTGCACAGAGACATAACTTGAAGCTCCTGGGCCTCCAACTATAATGGTTTATTCATATTCCTGGGCTCCCTATACGGAGAAGAGAGGCCTTATGGGCCCCCTAAGGCTCCTGGGCCCGGGTGCAACCGCATCCCCTGCATTCTCTATAGTTACGCCCTTGATTGCACCCTCTGTGACCCTGGGGCGTAGCTAAAGATTCCTGGGCCCGGGTACAAAAGTTCAGCTTTTCAGAAAGTGAGTATAATGTTTTTGTTGTACCCTTCTATGTATTGGGCCTTCACCCCTCCGACCGCTCACATCCTGCCCGTGACTGCAGCCCCCGGATATCACAGGCTGCCCGTGCCGTTTCCTCCCCGGTCCGGTCTCCTCCAATCCGCTGGCTCTGATGCCAGAGAAATCCTCCTCTGAGGTGCCAGATTGCAGAAGATGGAACCGGCAGCCTGAGATACCCGGGTACTGCAATATACCAGGACTGCCTTTCCTCAGAAATTTCATGTACTGAATCCAAGATGGCTGCAACTAAGATGGCCGACAGGCACCAATATAGTGCTAAAAGGTTTCCCCCCACCGATAAGTGTTCTACAAAGTTTCCTACGTGCATCTTTTTGTTCATAAAATATCCCGGGTGGCCCTGACTTTTGGATCACCCTGTATAACTGTGTATGTATATATATATATATGTATATGTATATGTATGTATATATATATATATATATATATATATATATATATATATATATATATATATATATATATGTATATGTATGTAAGGCCGCCTGCACACTGGCGGATTTGTATTGCGAAATCCGGAGCGGGTATCCGCCTCCGAATTCCACAGCTAATACCGCCAATGGCGACAAAAACTGTACCGCCAGCTGGACCATCTGCAGTACAGATTAAGAAGATTCCGGACAGGTATGTGGAATCCGATTTGTTCGTATGCAGGCGGCCTAAAAGTGCCTCTATGTGCCAGTTTATTAAAGTCCCGTAAACCGTGGATTTTCCACACGCAACTTGGCAGCAGAAAATTTGCAGCACATACACTACGTGTGGGCATACCCTAAGGGGGTGTTTGCAGGATGCACTTTTATCGAGCACCCCTAGTGAGGGCATACCCTAAGGGGGTGTTTGCAGGATGCACTTTTATCGAGCACCCCTAGTGAGGGCATACCCTAAGGGGGTGTTTGCAGGATGCACTTTTATCGGAGCACCCCTAGTGAGGGCATACCCTAAGGGGGTGTTTGCAGGATGCACTTTTATCGGAGCACCCCTAGTGTGGGCATACTCTAAGGGGGTGTTTGCAGGATGCACTTTTATCGGAGCACCCCTAGTGTGGGCATACTCTAAGGGGGTGTTTGCAGGACGCGCTTTTATCGGAGCACCCCTAGTATGGGCATACTCTAAGGGGGTGTTAGCAGGATGTGCTTTTATCGAGCACCCCTAGTGTGGGCATACTCTAAGGGGGTGTTTGCAGGACGCGCTTTTATCGGAGCACCCCTAGTATGGGCATACTCTAAGGGGGTGTTTGCAGGACGCACTTTTATCGAGCACCCCTAGTGTGGGCATACTCTAAGGGGGTGTATGCAGGATGCCCTTTTATCGGAGCACCCCTAGTATGGGCATACTCTAAGGGGGTGTTTGCAGGACGCACTTTTATCGAGCACCCCTAGTGTGGGCATACGCTAAGGGGGTGTATGCAGGATGCACTTTTATCGGAGCACATCTAGTGTGGGCATACTCTAAGGGGGTGTATGCAGGATGCACTTTTATCGGAGCACCCCTAGTGTGGGCATACTCTAAGGGGGTGTTTGCAGGATGCCCTTTTATCGGAGCACCCCTAGTGTGGGCATACTCTAAGGGGGTGTTTGCAGGATGCCCTTTTATCGGAGCACCCCTAGTGTGGGCATACTCTAAGGGGGTGTTTGCAGGATGCCCTTTTATCGGAGCACCCCTAGTGTGGGCATACTCTAAGGGGGTGTTTGTAGGACGCGATTTTATCGGAGCACCCCTAGTGTGGGCATACTCTAAGGGGGTGTTTGTAGGACGCGATTTTATCGGAGCACATCTAGTGTGGGCATACTCTAAGGGGGTGTTTGCAGGATGTGCTTTTATCGGAGCACCCCTAGTGTGGGCATACTCTAAGGGGGTGTTTGCAGGACGCGATTTTATCAGAGCACCCCTAGTGTGGGCATACTCTAAGGGGGTGTTTGCAGGACATGCTTTTATCGGAGCCCCCTCTAGTGTGGGCATACTCTGAGGGGGTGTTTGTAGGATGCACTTTTATCGGAGCACCCCTAGTGTGGGCATACTCTAAGGGGGTGTTTGCAGGATGTGCTTTTATCGGAGCACCCCTAGTGTGGGCATACTCTGAGGGGGTGTTTGCAGGACGCGCTTTTATCAGAGCACCCCTAGTGTGGGCATACGCTAAGGGGGTGTTTGCAGGATGCCCTTTTATCGGAGCACCCCTAGTGTGGGCATACTCTAAGGGGGTGTTTGCAGGATGCCCTTTTATCGGAGCACCCCTAGTGTGGGCATACTCTAAGGGGGTGTTTGCAGGATGTGCTTTTATCAGAGCACCCCTAGTGTGGGCATACTCTAAGGGGGTGTTTGCAGGACGCGCTTTTATCAGAGCACCCCTAGTGTGGGCATACTCTAAGGGGGTGTTTGTAGGATGCACTTTTATCGAGCACCCCTAGTGTGGGCATACTCTAAGGGGGTGTTTGCAGGATGCACTTTTATCGGAGCACCCCTATCATGAGGCGACCTGGGCTGCTGCCCATCCGCTATTTATTTTTTTATTAACCATATTAATGCCCGGTAAAAAATAATTGCCCCCTGGCAGCCGGCCGAGCAGTGACACAACAAGCAATTAACTCACTCACTCTGTAGTTCTATACTGCTGCTGCTGTAATCTTGGTGTGACCTCTGACCTCTCTTGGGGTCTGCACCTGCACCCAAACACCCTACAGAGAAGTCAGGGGTCACACCAGCAGCGGCTGCCAGCAGAGCGGAATAGAACTACAGGGTAATTAACAGAGTGAGTTATATGCTTGTATGGTTGCTGCCCCCCTGGAGATCACTGTTACCACTGGGGCTACTAAGGGGGGTCACTATTACTACTGCGGCAACTAACAGGAGCCACTATAGGGGACACTATTACTATTGGGGCCACTAACAGGAAACACTATGGGGGATACCATCACTACTAGGACCACTATTACTACTGGGGCGACTAGTGGGGTCATTATCACTGCTGGGGCCACTAATGGGGTAGTTATTACTAATGGGGTCACTGTTATTACTAGGATCAATAACTGGGTCACTATTACTGCTGGGGCCACTAATGGGGTCACTGTTATTATTAGGTTTTGGAATTGTAGCGCAGATTTCTCAACTGAAATTCTGCAACAAGTACGCAGCGTGTGAACCCCGCCTGACGGACGGGATCCACGTCCCATCATCAAATCTATCCAGGAGCACTACAGAAAGGGGACACAACTGCATGTCTGCTATAGATGTGCGGTTCGTCATATAGATTTATAAACATGCTGTATCTATGTAGTAAGCTCTGTTTGGTGGTGTATCTATGTAGTAAGCTTCATTCTTGTACCATACCTCTGTAGTTGGCTTGGTTCTCATGCAATATCTTTGTAGTTAGTTTGGTTCTGGTACTGTATCTACATAGTAAGCTAGGTTCTTGTGCAGTACCTTTGTAGTAAGCTTGTTCTCATGCAGTATTTATGTAAGCTTGGTTCTGGTGCCGTAGCCTTGTAGTAAGCTTGGAATAGTACCGTATCCATGTAGTCAGCTTGGTTTTATTACCATGCCCTTCTCCCCAATGAAAACGTATGCACTCTTGGCCAAGTGTGTATGGGGGAATTTGAAGGGTTAGCTTTTGGTTTAATGATCGTTATGCTGACAGCTAACCAAAGTGTATGCGTAGCAGCATTAACTTTACTCGCCAGTAGAGGGCGTGAGCACTAAGTGTGTCAGCATGAACTCTAAATACCGCCCTGGCCCCCGCGGGCCGCAGCCTGTAACCTAGGACCTCAGCTTGGGCATGAGTTTCTAGACTGGGTTTTATATATATGGTATAGACTAGTTCAGGTCTGCGCTGCCCATATATCAGCTGGGAGAGTGGATCTACGGTAGGTATACCTATTATTATATATATTCCCTGGGCCACTTTAAGTTTCAGCTCCTCAATAAAAATTGCCTGGAAAACCGTTTTAAGAAGTAAAATACCACGGCTGCTGAATCCTTATACCTGGGCACCCTGCATGGGCAGTCATATTTGTAAGGTGGTTATCGCTGCCCAATGCAAACCGTGAAATGGTGCCCCCGCAAAAAAAACCCACTCATGTTACGGGCATTCAAAAGTGCCAATACTCCAAATCCCCAACCCATACGAGACTTGTCTGAGGCGGGCGATGTCTCCTTCCCCTCTGATCTGTTCTACGCTCTATTGTGGATACAATCTGGTTGGATGAGATCTCCAGATCATCGCATTCTGATTGCTTTACACTTTACAGATTTTTATTGTGATTGTGCATCATAAATGTACATTATAATAAAGTGAAGGGAATATTGTAGACCGGACCCGGCGCCAGCGGCATACGCAGCTATAACGCCATAATCACGGATGCATCTTTGTTTTTCAGATATGCGTCTGTATTTCCTGATCTGAGTAAGTATTACATCTTCTGTAGTCGGTGACTATTGTTCTCCTGATGGTGAACTTGTGACGTCTTCTATTTATCACATATATTGCTGTCTTAAGCCCCATTTAGACAGGACGACTGTTGGGCAATCGATGGCCGACACTCCTCCCACACATACACGCTCCCGTGCTCCTGTACAGGACCGTGTGTCGCTGGCTCAGAGCGGGGCAGCAGGAGCAGATTTCAGTTCTCGCTCCCCCTCGCCCCTCTCCATTCAGTTAACATAGCGGCCGTTCAATACTG
Organism: Eleutherodactylus coqui; assembly: GCF_035609145.1. NCBI lineage: Eukaryota > Metazoa > Chordata > Amphibia > Anura > Eleutherodactylidae > Eleutherodactylus > Eleutherodactylus coqui. The sequence goes on from NC_089839.1 coordinate 308,979,349, forward strand.
AACGGCTGCTATTTACACTGCACTCATAGTTAAACTCATCGCTCATCGTTTATGCTGCATAAATAGAGTGCAGTGTAAATAGCAGCCGTTCAGTATTGAACGGCCACTATGTTAACTGAATGGAGAGGGGCGAGGGGGAGCGAGAACTGAAATCTGCTCCTGCTGCCCTGCTGTGAGCCAGCGACACAAGCTCCTGTACAGGAGCACGGGAGCGTGTATGTGTGGGCAGGAGTGTCGGCCATCGATTGTCTTATGCAGCACAGTGTATAACGATGCTGCATGGGACTGGGGGCGGGGCTTAAGGGATCAGCGAGCTAGATGGGGGGGAGGAGCTAAGTAAGGAAGAGGAAAGAGAAGACAGGAAGAAGAACAGAAGGAGAAGAAGCGTGGAGGAAGAGGGAGCCGAGCAAGACGTGGATTACAATTAAAAGACAGTTATAAAGAAGAAGACTGAAGGCAAAGAAAGTTGAAGAAGCGGAGGAGAAAACCGAAGCGGCTAACGAATAGCGGAGGTCGGGAGTCGTTAGGAGAAGATAAGAAGAGGAGAGTCGGCGGGAGAACGAAAAAAGAAGAAGATGGAGAACCTGAAGGCTTTGATCCAAGCGGCGGTCGCACAGGACGGCACCGGCTGGCTGCAGGAGATACTGTCAAGCTGCGAGACGGCGGGGCCGGAGGAAGCCGGGAGACAGCAGAGCGGAGTCGGCGAAGCGCTGCCGGAGGCAGAAGAGCAGTTGCGGGGAAGACCGCAACGAAGAAAACAGCCGCCAGCGAGGCTCAGCCCGAGCCCAGCGAACAAACGCCGCGGTCAGCGAAGCAGCCGAGTAGAGGAGAGAGCGGCGGGAGCCGCGAGCGCCGGAAAAAAGATGGCGCCAAATTCAAATACAGTGGCGGGAAAACGGCCCGCCATGAGGCAGCGCTCACCGCCGGTGAGCGGGAGGAGAAGGGGAGACACGTGCCAGGAGGCAGCAGCAACAGCAACTATGGCAGCAGACGAACAGCGCGCGTCTGGGCGCAGGACATCGCAGAGAGGGAGAGGTGAGCCACGGAGTGCGGCAGAAGTAGGAAGGGACACGCGGGGAGGGCGCGTACCCCACCAAGAGGTCAGAACGCCACAAGCAGGAGGCAGCACAGCACAGGCGAGGAGTCAGAGGGGGGGGGGGGCAAGTACAGGGGGGAATAGATTGCAGGCAGTATCCCCAGTTAGCTCTTCCAACAGCAGCGCAGCGAGTAGCCCTGCCCCCGCATTGTTACCCCCGCGGAGGAGACAACGGAGGGGGAGTACCCCTTCTTCGGGGTCATGTAGCATCACCCCTGAGCCCCATGCATCTAGCCACACGGCCTATAGACATAGCCGACCCCCCAACCATCATAGGGATAGATCCGAGGCAGCCCCGTACCGGGGGCAGCCGGAGGTGGTATACCCCACCCAAACACAAAGCAGACACGCTTACCATGTTCCGCCACCCGCTTCGGCCACACAGCGCCGTTGCTATGTTAATCCCCGTTACTTGGACCCAGTGTTACAAGAAACGCTGGGTTACTCTTCACAAACGTCCGACAACCGCGCTAGCAGTAGCCGCCAAGGGCAGGGCGCCAGGCGGAGGCAAAGAGATAGAACCAGAGCGCTAAGACAGGAGGCAAGGCGTTCCAGGCAGCTAGAGCAGGCGAGTAGAGCTTCCAGTAGCAGCAGCGGTAGGGCGCAAGGTGTAAATAGGGTAGAGAGGGGCAGTTTAGAAGAGGTGACAAGACTCCCAGAAGACCAGCGCGCAGAAGACCAGCGTCATACGCTTCACTCGCAGTCGAGGCGACATGGAATGGAATACAGGAACTACAAAAGCCACGGCCACACGCAAGGACGGTCAAGCAGACACCAGCCTGGTGTGGCGCCACAGCAAAGGGCGCAGGAGGCTACGCGCACGGTCAGTCGGGAGCCCACGCCCGATCAAAGGATTCGCAGGAGGGATACAGCCGGGACATCACCCTTGGCATCGCCGGAGGTCGGTCGAGCTGGTGAGTTATCATTGCATAATGCGTGGTGTAATGTGATGGATCCCGCAAAGGGTGCGGATAAACAAGATTTGGTCACGGTATTAAAATCTTTGTTGAGCAAGGTTGATACGCAAGAAGGGCTTTTAGTGTCCTGTGGTTCACCAGGGGGCAGAGGCCCGCCTGTGAGTGGTGTTGCTGGAAGCTCAACCCGGTGTACGGAAAGTGACCCAACGGAAGGTTTAAAATATTATGATTCAATGTTTTGTGGTGTTGCCCCGCTAGGGGTAGGTTTGGCTGATGAGCTGGTTGAAAAAATTAAAAAAGGTTTATATGTGGATATTTGGTCCTTATTATCAGCGGACCATGTGATGGTAGATAAGGAACGGTTGTCGGAACGTGGTGAGAAGAAGCCAAAAATTGCAAAGACGTTTGGGAATTGGCTTCAAGCGTATTTGGTGTTGGCCCATGTGGTGTGTCAACATCAGCCTGCTAAAGGACCGGAGTTGATGGTCTATCTCAATACCATTTACAGCGCCTACAAGCTGCACGGTGGGTCAGCTTGGTGGCGTTATGATGAGGACTACAGGCGTCGGGTTTCGGGTATGAGCCACATAAGCTGGGCCACAAAAGCAACTGATGTGTGGATTCAGCTTATTCTGGCGCAAAGGCCCGCTAGAGCGTCCTTTCCTACGGGAGCCGCGGGAGGCGGGCAACAGCCCTCCGCGGCTGCTCAGAGACCCAATGGCTCATGTTGGCTCTACAACGAGGGCCATTGCAGGTTTTATGCCACCTGCAAATTCCGGCACGAGTGCTCGGTTTGCGGGGGGCAGCACGCAGCAGTTCGCTGCTTCAAGAAACAGAGAACGACTGCCGCAGTGGGTGGTGCCGGTGGAGCACCGAACGCCGGTGAAAAGCCGGGTCCTGGATCTGTGGTTAGACAGATACCACATGAAACAGGAGGCAAAAATTCTTAAGGACGGTTTTTCAATCGGTTTCGTGATCCCGTTTGCGTTTTCACCCGCGTCAATGTTCGCCCCTGTGGGGGGTCTGGAACGCAGACCGTAATGCGAATGTTGCCTGTATCCAAATTAAGAGGAAATATTATATAGAGTACTCATAGAGAACCATAATAAGCCACTACACAGACCGTCTAGTGATATCAGTATGAATTCTGTTTATTGTTGTACATTGCTAGTTTATATGCAAGTTGTAAAGAAGGCGTTTCCAAATGTTACCTGATGCCTGGTTACAAAGTACATTTGGCAACTGTAAATCAACAAGCCAAATGTTACCTGATGCCTGGTTACAAAGTACATTTGGCAACTGTAAATCAACAAGCTTTTCTAAACAAAAGGTATCAACAAAACTGTTTGAAGTAGACATGGAAACAGTTACAGTGTGATAATACAGGTTTTGTTAATTACATTTCTTGTTTGGGAAGAACTGTAATCTTCAAAGTTCATCAGCAATTTGCACATCAAAAGAGGGGACATTGTTTCTAATTTTCACATAGACAAAACTGGTTCAGCCACCTACTCGGAAGTCAGCACAAAGTTGGTAAGTTGGTATTCAGTAAGATAACTGAATAAAATCTAATTAGTCATACATTTGGTATTTTAAAATCAATATTTAAATAAACGCTTGAATATACCTTTTTACATATGATTCTATATCCAAATTCTACTAGCAACTTCCGGAATGTTTTACATATAATACATAACATTATATAACCAAATAACTAATGTCACATTCATTACACTGTTTCCTTATCTTTCTTATGTTAGGTTATTGATTAATATTGATTGACCCCTATCATTCCCCCATTTGGACATCAGAGCCACCATTATCTCCTGGTTCTGTCACCCATAGGTGCCGGGTTCCCAGGTAGGAATGGTGCACTCTATGTCCATCAAGATATGAAGACATAATATCAAATATTGCAAGTCAATCAAGTTTACAATACAGTAATCTTAGATTTATCAACATCAATATCGTCATCGTCATATTAGACACTTAAAGGGGTGTAGAAAATCGGCATTCAGTACATTTAGCTATTCATAAAATTATTACTTTAATTGCAATATATATATATATATATATATATATATATATATATACACATAAGATTATACTAGTCGGACGATTGCAGAGTAGCTGTTACTTCTGTTGCCTTAATTCGTTGGCATTTCCTGATTTCATTAGAGTCACAAGTAAAATTACAACATTCTTCAGCCAACGCAACATTTCTCACCTAAAACCGAGTTATATTCGTCCAATGTGTATATTCAATGGTATCGCAATGGGGACAATATTCAAATAAATTAAGGAAGGTGTTTTCCTGAACAACATTGTCATCTACTACATCACTATCATTGTGAACTATTGAGCGTATGTCTCGAAGAGTCTCTACAGGAGTGGGGACAGATAATAGAAAAGTCCGCAAAATGTCCTCTCCACTCCTGAGGTTGGGCATACACGTGTGGGAAATATTTGCCCACCCAGTCCATCGCTTGTCCATGTGGATCGTTCGTAGTGGTGTTTCCCAATAAGAAGACAGTCCAATAAGACAAATGCAGAAGTCAAAATCAAAATGTCCATTACCTCCCCCACCCAAACAACGCCGGGATCCCACCCATCACTTTTCCTCTGGCTCGGGAACTTTCTTGCAGTGGGAGGCATGTATCCACTTTTACAGAAGTAGGTGTTGACAACAGAACTTGGTATGGTCGTCAAACCTTGGGTCCAAGGCCTTTATTACGTGTCTTTTTTTTGCGACCACCCAGTCTCCAGGCTGCAAGAAATGAGTCCCCTCTAGGTTGTGAGGGTCTGAAATTGGGGAAAACACTAGATCGGGTGTTATTTTCAGTTTACAACATAGTTCTTGTACATATTCAATAACCTTATCACACCCCCGCTGTAGGGCCTGTGGATGGTACAGGCCTAATCTTGGCATAGAGCCAAACAACACTTCTTTTAACTTAAGCATATAATTTTAGTTCTTTCAACTTTGTTAAACTCTGCGGGTGGTATGGAGTGTAAAACGCTTGTTCCACTCCCAGGCTGACATCACCTCTCGCATCACTTAACCTGTAAATTGTGTACCTCTGTCACTCTCAATTGTCTCTAGTACCCCAAATCTACATACAAGTTCTGACACAAGTTTAGCCACTGTACATTGTGCGGTGGCTTTGAACAGGTCCACGCACACAAGGACATACTCATACCTGCCTGATTTGGGAAGCTGGATGTAATCGATTTGTAATCTCTGAATAGGATACAGTGGTCACTTCACATGCCTTCACATATGCCTTCGCCAACCTGTCGAACCCTGGAGCATACCATACCTTGTCCATAACAAAAACCATGGCATTCCGAGAGGCATGCACTTTCCCGTGAGCTAGGACGGCGAGGTGGGTGTAGGCAGCCGCTGGTACATCATCTACGTCCCGTAGGACGCCAAATTCCAAATCAACAAGAGCGGTGGGACCAAGATCCAACTTACAGCACAAGGGGTCTTGCGTACTGTCCAGGAGGGCTGCAGCCTTGGCTGCCCTATCCCCTTGTTCTCTGGTGACTGCCCCTGCGTGTGTGCTTTAACCTTTATTATGGCCACTTGTCCTGGCAACATGATAGCTTAATGGGCTTGCCTTGTGCCGTGAGAAAGCTCCTGGACCGCCAGATGGGTCCATAATCGTGTGCAGTACCAAAGGCGTACCTGGAATCAGTGTAGATGCTGGCAGTGGTACTTTTCGCAATCGTACAGGCCTCAGTTCCTGCGCTGACATGTATGGCGGCAGTGGCTTTTGTACAAGTATCTCATTCAGTGTGACTACTTCAAAACCTGTTACAAGCCTTCCTTTGTCATTCAGGTATCTAGATCCATCCACAAACATTTCAAGGTGGGGGTTTAGGAGGGGTTTGTCAGTGACATGTGCGAACCCAGCTGTCACAATCATGCTGGTGTTCTGCGTCAAAGGCCTCCTCTTCATCATCAGTCAGAGAATTTGCAAAAAGCTGGTCCTCTGTACTTACTCCCCCATTTGAATCAGTGTCACCTAATGGCAATAAGGTGGCCGGATTCAAAGTGGTGCAACGTTGAAATGAGACATTGGATGAAGAGTGTAAATGCAAGTTCCATTTTGATCCGTCTAGCAAGAGACAGATGTCTACGGCTTACCTGTGTCAGGATACCATGTATGTCATGTGGGGTGTAGATCACCATGGTGTGATCTAAGAAGTTTCTCTTTGCTGGCTTTGCAGCCATTCTACTCTGATGGAGGAAACACAAAAGGCTTAGTGATGCATTGAGGTAACTATTTGTGTCAGCAGTACATAAAAGTAAATTAAAAAAAACAAATCATCAACATATTACAAGAGGGCGGTGCCCTCGGGAATTGGCCAGGCGTCTAATACCAGTTTCATGAATCTGGTGAACTGGTATTGGGCTATACTGTGCCCCTTGTGGCAGCACTATCCAACAGTACTGCTTTCCTCTGAAATTAAATACAAACAAATACAGACAGTCTGTGAGGTCCGTCTGACTGGTAGCCCAAAGGCTCAAAGGAACGACACTAAGAACTTGTTTCTCTGCGTGCGTAAAAGTGAAGACAGGTAGAGGTGTCGCTAGGTCTGCTGCCATCCGACCGAAGGTCGGGTGACTTTCAGACCTGGGGTGTATACGAGCCTCACCGGACGAGTGAAGTTCGATACAAGATCCCAAGGATCCCATCATTTCGGTTCCCAATATGCTTTCAGGACTTTCCAGCACAAGGAAGCGCATGAGGCATCGTGACCCTTTAAACATTACCTCTAGTGGTTCAGTTTCTGCCAGCTGAATTGGCATTCCTGAAACCCCTTGCACCAATTACTGCTAGACAATCAGGCTGGTATTCTATTTAAAATAGATCAGAACCTTGTAGCAAAAAAAAAATATAAAAATTAAATTTAAAAATTTTAAAAAAATAGCTGATCTGTAATACATAGATCACCTATGCATCCCCCTCCCCCATTTGATCACCTATGCCTCCCCCTCCCCCATTTGAAACAGGATACTCGATTGGAAGAAGAGTAGCCGGGTTCACCATTGAAAAGAAATATTAAAGGGGGGGCATGAGCAAAGCACATTGCAACCTTATTTGACAAGCTAGAGACAGGTGTTTAGGTTGTACTTGAGTGAGTATACTCTGGATGTCATGAGGGGTGAGAACCACTAGGGGGTAGTCCAGGACCAACTCAGAAGATTTGTCAACCCTTACTTGTACTGCTGCCACCGCACAGACACAGGAGGGGGCTCCTCGGGCTACCGGATCCAATCTCATGGAGTAATACCCAAGTGACCGTGGACGTCCTCCATGTTTTTGCGTCAATACTGCTGTCGCATGAAAGGCCAGGGACGGCAGTATGAGACAAGTCCCAAAAAGGTGCGAAGCTTTGGCAGCAGAAGAAGATACAGAAATGGCTTGAACTGCAGCCCTGCGTCGTTCTGTGAGATGTCTGCCTTCTTGAGCTAGACAACAACCTTTTGTTTACAAAGCTGTAATTTTTCCTTTCTAAGCCTTGCAGCCATTTTCTGCTTAAAAAAAAATTTTTTAGAAGAGAAATAGATGCAGATTGACATGTTTCAGATCCTCAACACAAAGCTGGAAAGTCATTAACATATTGCAACAGCACAGTCCCCTCAGGCGGAGTCCAAGCCTGCAGGACAGTTACATAAATGCCCTTTTGTCTGAAAAAGGGCCGGAGATTCAGACTGTCTCCACTCTGGTTTATTATCTATGACCTTAGGGATTCCAATAGACCTTCTACAAAGGCCATACTAAGTACATGTTTGCCCATCTTTTCTATGCCCCTATACCCCAGATCTGACTAATGTTGTTGAAGGCGGGCATAGAATTGTTTTACACTTTCTTCCTTCTCTTTGTGTGATATTAGAAAGAGACAAGGAGGATTCTCTCAAATTTTTGTTTTGTTTTTCTTTTTCCCAATGTTTCAGACAAATTAAAAAATATTTTACCACTTCTCAATTCTCTATGTTTAATTTTATCCCAATCTGTGCCACAATAGTCTTTCACATAATTTTAGATTATAGTTCCCGCTGCCTTCCCTGTTTTACATCTGCTCCTATTCCACCCTCCACTCCCTGCATCTCTTTCTTGTCCTCATGCTTCCACTCACTAAGGGGGGTTTTATTCATTCCTATACGGACTGATAGTATGTGAAGTAGAAATTGGGATTGTATTTACTGTACACCAGACTTCCAATAATGAGCGAATTATGTATAGATAAGAAAAACTCTTAGTACCGCGGTTTTTACACGATTCGCTCAGAATAGGCTACCCAATGACAAACACAATACAACTTATGCCCATTTCTACCCACATACTGATATTCACCACACTGCGACCATTCAGCGGCCAATATATTATAGGGGGCTTTATTCCACCCTGGCATAATTAACAATTCATCGGACACTTCTTTGTTCTTAGCTACCGACATTTTCGTACTATTGCGGATTTTCTTAAACAGCGACATTTTCACACTAAGCCCGATTATCACAAGAAATTCTTCAACTATCAGTTTATCAAAATTTTCCTTTAAAACAAACTAGTGTATTACTCTCTGCGTAATCCTGTTCACAGCGCTATTAATGTATTGCTGCAAGGAGCAAGACTTAGTTCAAATTACGCCTTAAAGAGAGTTAGACACTATAAAAGGTTCATACTGTAGTTGATTGGGACCCTAATAAGTGGGATGGGGACCAATATTCACACCTTATCCTCTTTACCAGCAGTATGGACAATGGCTGGCGGTTTATGTACACCAAGAGGCTTATTGTTTTTATTCTTTCACACACATAAAACAATTGTTTTCACTATTTTCTGTGCAGTCTTTTACTATTTCTCTAGCTGATTTCCATATAGGCATACTACTTGCCCTGTACGTTTCCCATATTGTCTGTTCCTTTATCTAAACCGGCGTCTCTGATATCTTTCATATGCTTTTTCCCGTACTATTGCCAGAACTCATAGTTAAAGGTTCCCGCTTTTCTAAGTCCTATCTTTCTATATTTTATCGTACGTCTCCCCCTTCCCTTTCTCTTATGGACTTACCTCTTGATTTACCACTGTAACACAGCATTGAGGATGCATACGGCTTTCCTCAGATAAATCTGGCGGTCCCTTCTGCCAAGTCCGAAACTGGCAGGATAACTATTTATTTTATTTCCCACTATTCATCACTAAGTAAACAGGACCTGATATCACCTAGTAAACTAAGGACCCCTGGTCCCTGGTCCTGGAATAGTTTTACGGACTCCTTAAGGGGGGGTTTAGGGGATTTCTGGTGATATTATAACAGACTCAGTAAAAGCAAATTATGGCTAACATGACACAGACTATCAACGTACAGATTTCAACAATTACTACAGGCAACATGGCAATATACACACAAGGGTTCTTCCGTCTAGCACGGTTACTAAGAACACCGTAAATAACAGGCAGAAGCGTCCTATATAACATACAGCAACTCACCCCCTGTCGACACGAGGACTGAATGAAGTCAGGAGAGCCCAGAGCTTGAGTGGTAAGTCAAGAGCTTACCGTATACCGGTGTTTTGTAGATCTGGGGTCCCGTGGCCTCTCGTCCGGCTGGTCGGCAGGTAGTGTAGTCAGGTATCGGCTGCAGGTAAGGAGTTAGCTTCTGCCCCACGTTGGGCGCCAAATAAACTGTGGGGGGTCTGGAACGCAGACCGTAATGCGAATGTTGCCTGTATCCAAATTAAGAGGAAATATTATATAGAGTACTCATAGAGAACCATAATAAGCCACTACACAGACCGTCTAGTGATATCAGTATGAATTCTGTTTATTGTTGTACATTGCTAGTTTATATGCAAGTTGTAAAGAAGGCGTTTCCAAATGTTACCTGATGCCTGGTTACAAAGTACATTTGGCAACTGTAAATCAACAAGCCAAATGTTACCTGATGCCTGGTTACAAAGTACATTTGGCAACTGTAAATCAACAAGCTTTTCTAAACAAAAGGTATCAACAAAACTGTTTGAAGTAGACATGGAAACAGTTACAGTGTGATAATACAGGTTTTGTTAATTACATTTCTTGTTTGGGAAGAACTGTAATCTTCAAAGTTCATCAGCAATTTGCACATCAAAAGAGGGGACATTGTTTCTAATTTTCACATAGACAAAACTGGTTCAGCCACCTACTCGGAAGTCAGCACAAAGTTGGTAAGTTGGTATTCAGTAAGATAACTGAATAAAATCTAATTAGTCATACATTTGGTATTTTAAAATCAATATTTAAATAAACGCTTGAATATACCTTTTTACATATGATTCTATATCCAAATTCTACTAGCAACTTCCGGAATGTTTTACATATAATACATAACATTATATAACCAAATAACTAATGTCACATTCATTACACTGTTTCCTTATCTTTCTTATGTTAGGTTATTGATTAATATTGATTGACCCCTATCACCCCTAACCTGAAATCGGCGTTGGACAATATCCATTTAGTCAAAGAAAAATTGAGTAAGGAAGTCGAGCTCGGCCGCATGGCCGGCCCTTTCGAAGCGCCGCCGTTTACGAATTTGCGGGTGTCCCCCTTGGGTTTGGTACCCAAGAAGGAAACCGGGAAATTCCGCTTAATACATCACCTATCCTTTCCAGCGGGGGATTCCGTCAACGACGGAATATCAAAAGAACAGGCAACTGTTTCTTATACGTCATTTGATTCCGCGGTTCGCTTGGTAAGAGCGGCGGGAAAAAGAGCCCAGTTAGCAAAGACGGACATTGAGTCCGCCTTCCGATTGTTACCAGTCCACCCCGATTGTTTCCACCTCCTAGGATGTCGGGTGGACAGCCAATTTTTTGTCGATATGTGTTTGCCGATGGGATGCTCCATTTCATGCTATTATTTTGAATTGTTTAGTTCCTTTTTAGAGTGGTTACTCAAGTATGAGACGGGCATCTCATCGGTGATACATTATTTAGATGATTTTTTGTTCGTCGGGCCAGAGAACTCGGGCAATTGCGTATTTTTGCTTAAAACATTCCAGGCCCTCATGCGGAGGGTAGGGGTTCCGTTATCAGAAGAAAAAACGGTGGGCCCCGCGACCCGGATCACATTCTTAGGAATCGAGATCGACTCTGAGGATATGGTGTTCAGGTTACCAGTGGAAAAGGTAGCCAGGTTACACCAGACAGTCAATGAAGTTGCCAGCTGCAAAAAGGTCACGCTGAGGCAGATTCAGAGGCTGGCGGGTTTGCTTAATTTCGCGTGTAAAGTCATCCCTATGGGACGGGTCTTCTCAAGAAGACTGACGTTAGCCACGGCAGGGGTACGGGAACCCCATCATTTCGTGCGGGTTACACAGGGGATGAGAGCGGACCTACATATATGGAAGGTGTTTTTGCAATCCTTCAATGGGCAAGTGATGTGCCCAAAGGAGGAGGTTACGGGTAGCGACATATGCCTATTTGCGGACGCGGCCGGGTCGGGAGGTTTCGGTGTAATTCTCCATAACCATTGGTGCAGGGAACCCTGGCCAGTGAGTTGGGTGAATAGAAAATGGACCAAGAATGTGACACTATTGGAGTTTTTTCCGCTAGTGGTAGCATTGGAACTGTGGAACTCAGAGCTTCAAGACCGCAAGGTCTGTTTTTGGTCGGATAATACGGCGGTGGTGCAGGTGATCAATAGGCAGACCGCGGGGTCTCCGCCCGTGTTGGCATTGTTAAGACATGTGGTTTTGAGATGCCTGCAGAATAATATTTATTTGCGAGCCAGGCATGTTCCGGGTCATGACAATGGAGCGGCTGACGCACTCTCTCGTTCACAGATGGAGGCGTTCAGGGAACGGCACCCACAGGCGGAGGCCGAGGGGGTCCGATGCCCTCCTCACTTATGGGATCTGGTCGAGCAGAGTTGTTGAAGCTGGTGGAGGCATCGGTCACGTGTGCGACGTGGAAGAGTTACAATTCTATATGGTTAGAATGGCTTTCATTGGCAGGCGGTTGTGTGGTCGACGGTGAAAGGGCGCGGGCGGCCACGCTTGATTTGTTGTCAGATTTACGGAACAAACATCGGTCGGTTGGAGCAGCTAAAAAATATTTAGCGGGAGTAGCCTTTTTGCTCAAACTACATGGTAAGACGGACGTTACTAAAGAATTTATTTTTCGCCAAATAATCCGCGGTTGGAAAAAAGATAAGACGCATATTGACAGACGACGGCCCATTACGTTTTCCATGTTGATTAAGCTATTAGAATTGCTGGAAAGCGTGTGCGTTAATGGTTCAGAAGTGTTGCTATTTAGAGCGGCTTTTTCGGTGGCGTTTTTTGCTGCATTACGAATTGGAGAGATGGTCCCGGCGAGTAAAAATAAGCCTGGCGGTTTGCGGCATAATGATGTTGTTTGCTCGGGTGCATCACTACGTATATGTATCAGAAAGTCCAAGACGGACATTTATGGAAGAGGCGAGTGGATAGCAATTAATAGCCTTGGAGGCATGTGGTGCCCGGTGAGCACGGTCAGAGAGTACATGAGCTCGCGCAATATTTGCGACCAATTTTTCGTTCACGCGGCAGGCGACGCCCTCACCCGTTTTCAGTTTACGGCGGTTTTCCGTTCAGCATTACGCACGGCTGGTTTGGATGTGTCCGAGTTTGGTACGCATTCGTTTAGGATAGGTGCGGCAACCATGGCAGAAGCACATGGTATGCGGGAAGAAGATCTGAAACGGCTAGGTAGATGGAAGTCGCAGGCCTATAAATCATACATTAGACCGGACTTAATATTATAAGAAAGCGAAGTGGTATGATTGTGGCCTGGTAAGATGGCGTTTTTCCGTTGTTTGGTACGGGTTTTGGTTTTTTGTTTTTGTGTGTTACAGCTGCAGAGCCGTGGAGAGTCTGGATTATCGGACATTCATTCGTGTACTGGGCCGAAAAGAGAGCAGCAACTCGGCCATTAGGAAGGACCCTAGGAATGACGGACACTGTGGTAAAGTGGTATGGGATTCGAGGACTACAATGGCCAAGGTTGCTGCAGATCGTGACAGAGATTAGCAGGTGGACCCCCCGGCGAGTCATCCTGGTCGTGCACGCCGGGGGGAACGACCTAGGAAAAATAAAACTAGGCGATTTACTCGCTCTGATGAAACAGGACTTACTCCGTTTTCGTGAGTGCTTCCAAGAATCCGTGATCGTATGGTCAGATATTATCGCCAGGAGATGTTGGAGGGGGGCAAAGAACCCCGAGGCGATTGAAAACGTCAGGAAAGTGATCAACCAGAGGATTTCGAAATTCGTGCAATCCTTGGGAGGAATTGCTGTACGCCATTGGGAGTTGGAGGATAGAGAGAAAGGTGCGCTGCGAGATGACGGAATACACCTAAATGAGGTGGGATTGGACACATTCCTGTCCGGACTGCAGGATGGCGTGGAAGCTGCCTTAGTTCGGGTCCGTGGGGTGGGGCGGAACGCGCCGTAGGGATACGGCGCGTCCCGTATGGCCTTGAACTTTCCATGCTGGAGAAGAGGAGGGTTTACAAGCCCAAGGAAAGCGGGCTTACAAACGTCCTATGGAATAGTTAAAGCTAAAAGCAGTTTAAATTAAGCGGGTTGTAGCATGGGAAGGGTTTATAGAGTTAAAAAAGTTAAATTAAATAGTAGAGGTTAAATATTTAATAAAAGCTGTGGCCTACCCCACATTTTACACACAAGAAGTCTCCGGGTAAGTTTTTGTTACTAGTTAAGGGAGCGTCAGTCAGGTCGGTGCCCCCAGTCCCCGACAGTCGTCCTGTCTAAATGGGGCTTAAGTCTCACAGCCAGTAATAGTGTATTAAAATGCTAAATAAATCCTAGAAACTCTTCCTTTACAAAGACAAGTAATTCACTGATCTGAGCAGCAGGTGGCGCTTGGTTACTATATAGTATGTGTTTAATATATACAGTATATATTAATAGTGTAGTCGTATATATTTAATTTGATGTTATATGTATGTGTATATAAATGCATGCGTCTTCAGATCTATTCCATAAGCCTGAAGAAGAACCCCGAGAGGTTGGAAAGCTCTCATTAACATCATGTATTTTTGTCAGCCATTAAAAGCTCTCATATCTACAAGATGACTTTGTTTCTCTTGCTGGGAACAATCATATTTTGCTCTTCTGGCTACACCGGACCAACATTTTTTCCTTAGATTAGCGCCACCTACTGGTTTGATCTCTACTGCAGGGAAAATTTAACCCTATGAAATACATCACCATGTTGTTTTCATTTTGGCTTCAATAGATAGAACAGCATCGCAGGAAAGTGAGGAGTATAAGCCGTATCCCAATTGTGGTGAGCAGGAAAGGTAATCGGCTACATATATCTGTTGTTAGTCATTTAGTCGTTCACAACGATCGGCGATCCTAAAGGCGAGCGCCCTCCATGTTTTTCGGTCTTGCACTGTGATATCCATGCCAGTATCCGCTCTGACAGCATCGGCCATCATATTCTTTGGCTCCAGGTCGTCTTTTGCCGCTGATCTTTCCAAGCATTATAGATTTTTGTAGTGACTCTGCTCGCATTATATGGCCAAAATCCGTGAGCCTGAGTCCGGTCATGTTGTTGTCCGTGAGTCTGAGTCCGGCCATCTTCCCCTCCAGTAATATCGGGTCTTATACAATTCGGGACTTCTCTGACTGTTACTCTCACCATCCAGGACATACGCAGCAGCTTTCGCCGGCACCACAGATCAAACGCATCAATCCTCCTTCTATCGGCTTCCCTCGCAGTCCAGCTATTACATCCATACATGGCCCTGGTGCCAGCGGTGGTCTGCACTATCCTGCGTTATTTGCTATACCGATATCCCTACTTTCGCCCCAATGCTATCCTACATTTTATCTCTGGCATAAATTTCTGAGCCGAGGAAGATGAAGTCTCGCACGCATTCTATGACCTCATTGTCGATTTTGCTTTGATTTTGGCCATTTTTTGCAGTTGTCATATTTTTAGTCGTCTTTACATTCAGGTAGAGGCCCATTTTTTCACTTTCAGCTTTAATCTTCCATATCAGCGGCTTCAGACCGGCTTCTGTTTCTGCAGGCAGAGTTGTGTCATCCGTATAACGGAGATTGTTGATGTTTCTGCCACCTATTTTCACCCCGATTTTCCAATTCATCTCGGTCCTTTTTCTGCTTAATCACTTCCGCATATAGCTTAAACAAGAAGGGCGAGAGGATGCAGCCTTGTTGGACGGCTTTGCTGATCCCAAACCAATCTGTGTCGCCATACTGTGTTCTCAAGTAATTTTGTCAGCTTGACTAGATGTGCCGATACACCCAGCTCTTGTAGGGGGCGCCATAGCTTGTCATGGTCGACGCAGTCAAAGGCCTTGATGTAGTTGATGAAGCACATGTAGATATTCTTTTGGTATTCTCAAGCTTTCTCCGTGGTCCATCGCAGGTTAGCAATATGGTGGCAGGTGGCGCGTCCTCGCTAGAATCCTGCCTGTGCATTTTGGTTTGCTCGGACAACATGCTTACTGGCTGTTTCCATAACTGTAGATGGTATATCGTGCCATAGTTCTTCTGAATGCTTTTCTGATGTGTCAAGAAGTTCAAATCTGTTTGCTACCTCAAAGGGGTTGTCCCGCGCCGAAACGGGGTTTTTTTTTTTTCAAACCCCCCCCGTTCGGCGCGAGACAACCCCGATGCAGGGGTTAAAAAAGAAAACCGCACAGCGCTTACCTTAATCCCCGCGCTCCGGTGACTTCTTACTTACCGGTTGAAGATGGCCGCCGGGATCTTCTCCCTCGGTGGACCGCAGGGCTTCTGTGCGGTCCATTGCCGATTCCAGCCTCCTGATTGGCTGGAATCGGCACGTGACAGGGCGGAGCTACACGGAGCCGGCATCCTGCACGAGCGGCCCCATTGAGAAAAGAAGAAGACCCGGACTGCGCAAGCGCGTCTAATTTGGCCATTAGACGCCGAAAATTAGACGGCACCATGGAGACGAGGACGCCAGCAACGGAGCAGGTAAGTGAATAACTTCTGTATGGCTCATATTTAATGCACGATGTACATTACAAAGTGCATTAATATGGCCATACAGAAGTGTATACCCCACTTGCTGCCGTGAGACAACCCCTTTAATAATGTATGATTGGGGGATTTTAGAGGTGTCAAATTTTCTCAATGGAGCGCCTTTCTTAATGCTGCAGAATTTGATCTTGATCTTAGCTGCAGGGAGTTAATGATCAGTGCCGCAGGTGGCGCCAGGAAAGGTTTTTATTGCAATGACTGAACTTCGCCAATGATGATCACACAGGATGTAATCAGTCTGATTTTGATGGAGGCCATTGGGAGATGTCCACGCGTGCAGCCGCCGTTTGGGGGATGTCCACGCGTGCAGCCGCCGTTTGGCTTGCATAAACCATGTGTTTGCTATCCAGAGCCGATTTTCTTGGCAGAACTGTATCAGCCGATTACCAGCTTCATTTCATTTACAAAGCTCGACTCTTCCTGTGATGATTGCTTCTAGTTGGTTGACTATTTTGGAATTAAAACTGCCTGTAATATAAATGATGTCCCCCTTTTGGCACTTCGTCTAGAGTATTCTGGACGTCAGCATAAAAATGTTCAATGCTTCCTCATCAGCATCCGTTGTTGGGGCGTAGACCCCTACCAATATCTACAGGTGTCTGAAACCTGCAACATGTTACTAAAGCTTCTATGAATGTAACCAACCGATGGTCTCTCTATTTAAGAGAAAAAGAAGAAAAGTTTCCAGGATGGAAGTCGTTATTTCACAAGAACAAAGAGCAGAAAGCAACCGAAAGGTCTGAACAATTCTATCAGATTCCTCATAATCCATAATATCCTACTTTTCCTTTTTCATTACTAATGTAAATGTCTCCTTCCAGAAAAGGTTTCTCTTCAGCATCAGGAGTGAAAACGTTGGCGAAAGAAGAGAGGATGTTTCGTGAGAAATTCAAGGTTCACTTAATATTCATTCAGCAATGAACTGTAGCAATAATTTCTAGATGCATGAACCCATGTGTGACACCAGGGGGCAGTATTATAGTAGTTATATTCTTGTACATAGGGGGCAGTATTATAGTAGTTATATTCTTGTACATAGGGGGCAGTATTATAGTAGTTATATTCTTGTACATGGGGGCAGTATTATAGTAGTTATATTCTTGTACATAGGGGCAGTATTATAGTAGTTATATTCTTGTACATAGGAGGCAGTATTATAGTAGTTATATTCTTGTACATAGGGGGCTGTATTATAGTAGTTATATTCTTGTACATAGAGGGCAGTATTATAGTAGTTATATTCTTCTACATAAGGGGAAGTATTATAGTAGTTATATTCTTGTACATAGGGGGCAGTATTATAGTAGTTATATTCTTGTACATAGGGGCAGTATTATAGTAGTTATATTCTTGTACATAGGAGGCAGTATTATTGTAGTTATATTCTTGTACATAGGGGGCAGTATTATAGTAGTTATATTCTTGTACATAGGGGCAGTATTATAGTAGTTATATTCTTGTACATAGGAGGCAGTATTATTGTAGTTATATTCTTGTACATAGGGGGCAGTATTATAGTAGTTATATTCTTGTACATAGGAGGCAGTATTATTGTAGTTATATTCTTGTACATAGGGGGCAGTATTATAGTAGTTATATTCTTTTACATAGGAGGCAGTATTATAGTATTTATATTCTTGTACATAGGAGGCAGTATTATTGTAGTTATATTCTTGTACATAGGAGGCAGTATTATAGTAGTTATATTCTTGTACATAGAGGGCAGTATTATAGTAGTTATATTCTTGTACATATGGGGCAGTATTATAGTAGTTATATTCTTGTACATAGGGGGGCAGTATTATAGTAGTTATATTCTTGTACATAAGGGGCAGTATTATAGTAGTTATATTCTTCTACATAAGGGGCAGTATTATAGTAGTTATATTCTTGTACATAGGGGGCAGTATTATAGTAGTTATATTCGTGTACATGGGGGCAGTATTATAGTAGTTATATTCTTGTACATAGGAGCATTATTATAGTAGTTATATTCTTGTTATTATGGGGCAGTATTAGAGTAGTTATATTCTTGCACATAGGGGGCAGTATTATAGCAGTTATATTCTTGTACATAGGAGCAGTATTATAGTAGTTATATTCTTGTACATAGGGGAGCAGTATTATAGCAGTTATATTCTTGTACATAGGGGGCAGTATTATAGCAGTTATATTCTTGTACATAGGAGCAGTATTATAGTAGTTATATTCTTGCACATAGGGGGCAGTATTATAGCAGTTATATTCTTGTACATAGGGGGCAGTATTATAGTAGTTATATTCATGTACATAGGAGGCAGTATTATAGTAGTTATATTCTTATACATAGGAGCAGTATTATAGCAGTTATATTCTTGCACATAGCAGCAGTATTATAAGAGTTATATTCTTGTATATAGGGGTCAGTATTATAGTAGTTATATACTTGCACATAGGGGGCAGTATTATAGTAGTTATATTCTTGCACATAGGGGGCAGTATTATAGTAGTTATATTCTTGTACATAGGGGCTAGTATTATAAGAGTTATATTCTTGTATATAGGGGGCAGTATTATAGTAGTTATATTCTTGCACATAGGGGGCAGTATTATAGTAGTTATATTCTTGTACGTAGGGGGCAGTATTATAGTAGTTATATTCTTGTACGTAGGGGGCAGTATTATAGTAGTTATATTCTTGTATGTAGGGGGCAGTATTATAGTAGTTATATTCTTGTACGTAGGGGGCAGTATTATAGTAGTTATATTCTTGCACGTAGGGGGTAGTATTATAGTAGTTATATTCTTGTACATAGGAGCAATATTATAGTAGTTATATTCTTGTACATAAGGGGCAGTATTATAGTAGTTATATTCTTGTACATAGGGGGCAGTATTATAGTAGTTATATTCTTGTACATAGGGGCAGTATTATAGTAGTTATATTCTTGTACATAGGGGCAGTATTATAGTAGTTATATTCTTGTACATAGGAGGCAGTATTATAGTAGTTATATTCTTGTACATAGGAGACAGTATTATAGTAGTTATATTCTTGTACATAGGAGACAGTATTATAGTAGGTATATTCTTGTACATAGGGGGCAGTATTGTAGTAGTTATATTCCTGTACATATGGGGCAGAATTATAGTAGTTCTATTCTTGTACATAGGGGGTAGTATTATAGTAGTTATATTCTTGTACATAGGGGAGCAGTATTATAGTAGTTATATTCTTGTACATAGGGGAGCAGTATTATAGTAGTTATATTCTTGTACATAGGGGCAGTATTATAGTAGTTATATTCTTGTACATAGGAGGCAGTATTATAGTAATTATATTCTTGTACATAGGAGCAGTATTATAGTAGTTATATTCTTGTACAAAGGAGACAGTATTATAGTAGTTATATTCTTGTACATAGGAGGCAATATTATAGTAGTTATATTCTTGTACATAGGGGGTAGTATTATAGTAGTTATATTCTTGTACATAGGGGGTAGTATTATAGTAGTTATATTCTTGTACATAGGGGGCAGTATTATAGTAGTTATATTCTTGTACATAGGGGGCAGTATTATAGTAGTTATATACTTGTACATAGGGGGTAGTATTATAGTAGTTATATTCTTGTACATAGGGGGTAGTATTATAGTAGTTATATTCTTGTACATAGGGGGGCAGTATTATAGTAGTTATATTCTTGTACATAGGGGGCAGTATTATAGTAGTTATATTCTTGTACATATAGGAGGCAGTATTATAGTAGTTATATTCTTGTACAAATGGGAGCAATATTATAGTAGTTATATTCTTGTACATAGGGGGCAGTATTATAGTAGTTATATTCTTGTACATAGGGGGCAGTATTATAGTAGTTATATTCTTGTACATAGGGGGCAGTATTATAGTAGTTATATTCTTGTACATAGGGGGCAGTATTATAGTAGTTATATTCTTGTACATAGGGGCAGTATTATAGTAGTTATATTCTTGTACATAGGAGGCAGTATTATAGTAGTTATATTCTTGTACATAGGAGCAGTATTATAGTAGTTCTATTCTTGTACATAGGGGGCAGTATTATAGTAGTTATATTCTTGTACATAGGGGGCAGTATTATAGTAGTTATATTCTTGTACGTAGGGGGCAGTATTATAGTAGTTATATTCTTGTACATAGGGGGTAGTATTATAGTAGTTATATTCTTGTACATAGGAGTAGTATTATAGTAGTTATATTCTTGTACATATGGGAGCAATATTATAGTAGTTATATTCCTATACATAGGAGCAATATTATAGTAGTTATATTCTTGTACATAGGGGGCAGTATTATAGTAGTTATATTCTTATACATAGGGGGCAGTATTATAGTAGTTATATTCTTGTACATAGGGGGCAGTATTATAGTAGTTATATTCTTGTACATAGGGGGCAGTATTATAGTAGTGATAGTTTTTTTTTTTTTTTACATAGGGGGTGCTCCTACAGGATGTATTGTTGGTGTAAGTAGGGGGCTAGATAAACCTAAACAATCATCAATTCATGGACTCTTATTTTGAGCTAGAACATAAATATTGTAATGTTGTTATCAAGAAGTCCATTAATCTCTATCAATATTTTGGTTCACGTTGGTTTCCTTGAACTTCAACCACATCCTGAAGTCTTTGTTTGTTGTATTCTGCGAAGTCCTCTTGCATGCTCTGCATATTATGTGATGGTTACATTTCTTGTGTTCTCTGTGTCTTTTATAGTACACGGGTAAAATTAATCTGGTCAACGTTGCGACCGTCAATGACCTGGCTCCACTTTCACCAAAAGATAAACTAGAGCTCGCTGTAAAACCAGGTGAAACAGTTGAAGTCCTAGACATCACCAGTGAGGACCGAATTGTTTGCCGAAACTTTGCTGGAAAATGTGGGTAGTTGTGATTTAGTCCCTCAACTTTTTGGAAATCTTGTAGCAGACGAACAAGAATGACAGAACATTATTTATATATTCATTAAAGGTTTAATAGAGAATCTTTATTCTCCAGGCTTATGACTTGTTGTTTCTCTTAGCCTCAAAGGCTCCATCCCTGCAGTTCATGGCCGCTTCCTTATGTACTTCACAGCCTTCCAAGAGAGGTCACATAGAGGGGAGGTAGATTCTCCTCAGTATATACACACATAGAGGTGAGGTAGATTCTCCTCAGTATATACACCTATATGTATAGTAGATTCTTCTCAGTATACAAATCATTTCCCCTATGTTTTACGGTTTTTGAGAAAAGAACAATCTTGTGTATCGCGGATTTTCACAGTTATTCACGCTTAGAATTGAATATGGAAGTTGTGACCCCTTTAATTTTGCTGTTAAGGACCTAAAGAATGGTTGTGCCGGATTTTATGTTTCTGTGGTTCAGATGTGTTATTAGTTACATTACATATGGGGGCACTTATTTTTGCACTTCGACTTGAATAATCAAGTTAGGACCCCTCTACTTTTCCTATTTAGGATTTAAAGAATCGTTGTACGAAATTTAAGTTTGTTCGACACCAGGAAGTTACATAACATAGGGGGGGGGGGTCACTTACTTCTGCACTTAGGAAGAGTAAAGAGGTTGCAACTTGATTATTCAATTCTGTTTAGGACCTAAAGAATGGTCGTGCCAGATTTCTCCTTTGTGCGGTACAAATGTGTTAGTGACATTACATAGGGGGTAACTTGCTTTTGCATTTAGAATTGAATAATTAAGTTGTAACCCCTTTACTCCTATTTAGGACCTAAAGCATGCTCATGCCAGATTTTAAGTTAATATGACACTGGGAAGTTAGAAAACTAGATTAGGTATATTACATAGGGGTACAGTTACGTTTTGCACTTAGGAAAAATTAAAGGGTTGCAACTTGATTATTCAATTCTATTTAGGGCCTAAAGAATGCTCGTGTCAAATTTCACATTTGTACGACATGGGGAAGTTAGAGAATTAGTGGCGAGTCAGTCAGTGAGGGCTTTCACCTTTATATATTCCCTTAACCCCTTAGTGACCACACCATTGCCATTTTACGTCCTGCTTTAATGGGCTTTAATCCCCAGTGACATAAAAACATGCTTCCCCTGGGGATTAAAGCCACGTGGGCTGTGGACCTTACTGCTGCATGCTGTTGGTTCCAGGAGGTAGCCAACAACCTGGAGCTGCTGTCATGTGGGGCCATAAGCCTCACCTGCTTATGCGATCGGCGCTATCTAATGGATAGCGCCGATCGCATTAAAGTGTTAAAGTTTTTGAAAAGTTAGTTTCAGCTGCCCTCATGGATCAGATCTATGAGGGTAGCTAAGGGTACTTGTCCCCATCCTCCGCGATGTCCCATGGCGATCTAGTCCTCCAGGACCTGACGCTGGTCTTCTGCACATGCGTGCCTGGAGTCATTACGTCAACTGCATGCGCTGAAACCGGGAGCCCCGGCAAGTTTGAAATCGTCTGGCTCCTGAAGGTAGCTGGGAGGCAGGAGATGTCACTGGAGACCGTGGTGACCGGTATCTAATGGATCACGGAAAAGTTAAAAAGAAAAAAGTTAGTTTCATCTCCCCTCATGGATCAGATCCATGGGAGCAGCTGAAAATACTCAGCCCCCGTCGTCTTTGATGTCCTGCGGCGCACATGCGCAAAAGGCTGGAGAGTCTGGCAAATTTAAAGTTCCTTGCTCCCAGCTGTCAAAGATAGCCGAGTGCAGGAAGATGTGACTGGGGACAACTGTATGCGGTTCCCGGTCACATGATCACCGCTATCCGTCATATAACGGTCATCATGGAAAGTGTAATAGTGTAAAAAATGTAAAAAGTTCGTTTCATCTGCGCTTAAGGATCGTATCCCTCAGGGCAGATGAAGTTACATGCCTAAGGTCCGCAGATTTGTTCCCCCGATGGGATCTTTATCCGCAGACATTTCCCAGCTGCGGCACATACGCCCATGAGCATAATGGCGGATGCATGCACAAAAGTCAAGGATTGCCCGGGAAATTTAAAATTTCCCTGCTCCAAGAGCCTGGAGATGTCACGGGGGTCGCGGCGAGCGGGTCAGGGTCACATCATGGCCGTTATCAAATGAATAATGGCGATCACTTAAAAGTTTAAAAAAAAAAATAAAAAGTTGAAAAACGTCTTACCTGAGGCCTCCACATTTGAACCCCGATGCAATACTCCTCCATGGACCGTCCTCGGCTTCTGCGCATGCACCCGGCGGCAAAACACCGGACACATGTGCAGCAGCCGGGGAGCCCAGGAAATGTAAAGTCTCCTTGCTCCTGGTTACCAAAGGTCACCGAGAACCTGGAGCAGTGACTGGTGGCCTCGATGAGCGGTCCCCGGTCACGTGATAAA
Organism: Eleutherodactylus coqui; assembly: GCF_035609145.1. Classification (NCBI taxonomy): domain Eukaryota; kingdom Metazoa; phylum Chordata; class Amphibia; order Anura; family Eleutherodactylidae; genus Eleutherodactylus; species Eleutherodactylus coqui. The sequence goes on from NC_089839.1 coordinate 309,002,803, forward strand.
AAGGTAGTGATTTACCTTAGGTCAGTCTCACACGACCGGATAGAAATTGCTGATTCCGCATGCATCTGATCTGCGGTAATACGCGGAACAATCAAATGCACGGATTACACAATTCCACTCACCTTAGCGGGTCGGAATTGCGTAATCCACTCGCAGAAAAGAGAACGCAGCGGGTTCTATTTTACCGCGGATATCTGTGACATAGTGCCCATTGTGCTCCATGGTGGCGGATACACCCGCAGCCCATACGTAACTACATTGTGTACGGGCTGCTGGTATCCGCGTCATCACTAAGTGCCGCCGCGGGAAAAACAAACAAAAAAAGGCGTACTGCGCACGACCACCTGTGTGAGTTATGCGCAGTACAATACGCGGCCGTACGCAGGGCCTCCGCAAACTGATCCCACATCCGGCCGTGTGAGCCCGGTGTTATTCAGACCGCTACCTGTAATACGTATTTTACAAGAAGCCCCGGGAACGCTCGCCTTCCTGCAGTTCCAGGAGCAGCTTGTTGAGCGTCTTCTGTGTGAGACCGCCGCACCTCAGCAAGATTACAAAGCCTCACAGAGCGCCACTTCCTACACCCATCCCCACCGCTGAGGTCAAGAAGTGCCCACTGGGTTTACAGGAAGCATGGGAGGAGGAGGGATACCCGGTTTTATTGCTCCATGTGCCCATCCCAACCAGCCCCCGTAATTACCCCCTGTTTTCAGACATACCACACAGTTTACATTTATAAAAGTATTACTTTTATCTAGGATTTGGGGAATGCCAAAAGGGAGGGGACGGGGGTGATTATTTTTAGGGAGTCTTTTTTTTTTTTTTTTTTTTTTTTTTTGCACAAGTGAGCAATGGGGCCTGGAATTTATTCAGCTGCGCCCTGAAATCCAGCAGGTGTTCCCTCCATTATAGGCCTAGCCATGTGTCCTGTAAGTAGATTAGGGCCACAGTGGGTATGTCCCTGAACACAGGACAAACAGGGGGATCTATTTTGGGGTAAAAGTTTTCATTCACATGTGTGCTGTACAAAAAAAACTGATTTTAAAATGACACAATTGCCAGAAAAATTAAAATCGTAATTTTTTCCTTCTGCTTTGCTTAGGTTCATTCAAAAACTGTGGGGTCAAAATACGCAGTACACCCCTAGATGAATTCGTTAAGGGGTCTAGTTTTCAAAATGGGGTCATTTGTTGGGGTTCTCCATCGTTTTGGCCGCTCCAGGGCTCTACAAGTGTGCAATGAGGCCTAAATCACCTTCAAGCAAAATGTCTGTTGTGAAAGCCACTGGCTGCTCCTTTCGGTTTGGGCCCCGTTGTGCATATAGACGTAATAATAGGGCCACAATGGGTATGTTTCTGAACACAGGACAAACAGGGGTGTCCATTTTGGGGTGCAAATCCTCATTTCCATGTGCACTATAGAAAAAAAACTGTCTCTAAAATGACATATTTGCCAAAATATAAAATTTTATTTTTTCACTGCTAAATTGCATTAAAGGGGTTGTCCCGCGCCGAAACGTTTTTTGTTTTTTTTCAAAACCCCCCCCCCCCCCGTTCGGCGCGAGACAACCCCGACGCAGGGGTTAAAAAAGAACACCGCACAGCGCTTACCTGAATCCCCGTGCTCCGGTGACTTCTTACTTACCGGTTGAAGATGGCCACCGGGATCTTCTACCTCCGTGGACCGCAGCTCTTCTGTGCAGTCCATTGCCGATTCCAGCCTCCTGATTGGCTGGAATCGGCACGTGACGGGGCGGAGCTACACGGAGCCCCATTGAGAAGAGAAGAAGACCCGGACTGCGCAAGCGCGTCTAATTTGGCCATTAGACGGCGAAAATTAGACGGCACCATGGAGACGAGGACGCCAGCAACAGAGCAGGTAAGTGAAAAACTTTTTATAACTTCTGTATGGCTCATAATTAATGCACAATGTACATTACAAAGTGCATTATTATGGCCATACAGAAGTGTATAGACCCACTTGCTTTCGCGGGACAACCCCTTTAATTCCTGAAAAGAAACTGTGGGGTAAAAATCCTCCTCACCCCCTCAGTGGATACAATAACGGGTGTATTATTTGTGGGGATACCTATCATTCTGATACCTATGAGCCTTTGTAATCTTGGATTCGTGTAGGAAAACATTTACCATGAAGTCCATCCTGACGGCACACATGGAGGTTGCCCCCTCTTGAGTTCGTTGGGACAGGAAGAGGAGAGTTCTTAAGGCCACCTCCCACCATCCATCTCCAGTGTTCTTCCTGTCCTAACAGAATACAGAGGGAGTTCTCCATGTATACTGGAAAGCGCTTGCTGGGGAAGTTTGAGAGGCGGTCTATGGATCGCTACCCTCAGGAAATGCCGCAGCATTCCTGCAGAAGGGCCTGGACTGAGCACCCTGCGGGGGTACAAGCTCACTCTGTCTGTATGCCCATTCAGGACAGCGGAGACTGTCTTTGGATCGCTGCCCATCTGCAAATGGTTGGCATCCCTGCAGCGGGGCCGGCATCTAGTGGCGGCTGGTGCAGGGGCACTGGTTGATGGCTCCACTACCCCAGAGAGCCTCTCCTGCGGGGCTATTGGGGAAGGTGGCAGGTTTGAATCCCCAATGAGCTTCTCCTGTAGGATTACAGCTTGGAGTTTCCTCCTAACGCTATGGACAGCATGGAGGTAGCAGGGAAATCTACAAACTGTGAGTAGTCCACTTGGACAAAAAGCTCATTACCTATATTTGGTCTAATGGCACTCACCTGTTAATGCAGGAGGAAACTCCATAGCCAAGGCTTGGGGGAGGCTAATCAGGACGAAGCTGGAATCCTTGATGAATAATCTCCCCCAGATGGTCAGAGAACCAGTCTCTAACCCCAACCAAGCTGGCAAAATGGGTAGATAAATCTATCCAAAGATAACTAGCGTAATAGCCTCTCTTTGCCCCAGATCAACTGTATCCCCAGGATCAGAAATAGAATTTTTGCCTTTTTTCCCTAAAAGGGTTATAGTTACGCCAGCCCCAGTCCCTCTTCTCCAAGACAGATTGGGGCAGGGAGTTCGGACTGAATGCATTTAGAGCCGTTATCCAGTTCCTTTCGAACTGCATTTAAAGTTCCTTAATCAGTACATTTCTGAATTTTTAGTCTTAAATGAAGACTATTAGGTCTACGATTGCCCAGGTTAATCAGGGCAGCGTCATTTGCATGTTGAACTCAAAGACGCACACTACAAATTCCCATCCACCCGGCGTACCAAAAATATTAGATTTGCAGTTAAAATGAGTTCGAAATCATTTATTTCTAGCCTAAACCCCCAAAACGTTCTCTGGGTATTCCTCCAACAAAACGTGGATGCTCGATCATAGGACCACTTGCCTGCAGATGGCTTCCACTCTAGGTCCCTCCAGCAGGAAATCCTGTCAACAGAAGATAGAAGGCAATCTTCTTTAGACAAAAGCTTAAATTGTCACTCCAAATGGGCTAGTGAGTCTGGTTGGGGAGCACGGGTGACAGATGGGGAACAGTAGGGTTCCTGTACGACTTATGTCTGCTCTCAATCCTCGAGCTATACAGAGCTCAGAGCAGTTTGGGAAATGTCACTTCAAGCTGAAGATATAATTTGTGGAAAACAAGTAAAAAATATTGTATGGCAACAGTGTCTTTATTCAACACCAGACACTCCATCTTCAAACGTCTATCAGAAGAATATTCTCCTGGGTGGAGAACTAGATAAAGTCCTTGTCGGCTATTCACCTAAAAGGCTCCCAAAATTTTCTGAGTCGGGGAAGGTTCGATTCAGGGGAATGGTCCCTAAAATTAGACCTATTCAATCTACTAACGTCTCAATGGGGTTACCCCCAGATAGACCGCTTGCATCAAAGACACTTTCACAGGGGTGGGACATGCCTTTTCCGCTTCCATTAATTTCTCGGCCTCTGCATAAAATCCAGAACGGGGTTGTATTCATTGACCAGCGTGGCCAAAAGGCCCTGGGTGCCCGTTGTTGTCTTTTCTAGGCAATACAGACATCGATTCCCCTGCCCTCAGGCAGGGCCTTCTGTCCCAAGGTCCAGTGTTCTGCCAGGAGATTCTCTGCATGAAGCAGACATCCTGGCTACTGAGCGGAGATTGAGAGACCAAGGACTATCATCCAAGGTAATTCGACTCTTAAGAGTGTGTGTAAGAACTCCAATATATACTCTAGGGTATGGAGGAAATCCCGCAAATGGTGCGGAGCAGATGGTCCAGATCTCAGCAGCCCAGACCTTGCAAGATCTGGGATCTTAAGTGTTAGACAGTTTCTGCAAACCTCTCTTTGAGACCCATACATTTAGTATCGCTTACTGATGGCTACTACAACCACTGGACAGATTGGTGAGATACGGGAATAATCCTGTAGAGTCCTATTTAATGGTTCTCGGCGATAGGATAGTTATGAGACTAGATCTATCGCTTTTTTTTTCTAAAGTGGTGTCGACGTTCCACGTGGAACAGGGAATAATTCTGCCTTCCTTCTGTCAGGATTTTAAAATGAGAGAATGGCGCTTGCACAGCTTAGCCATCAGACGTTCAGTCCTGACTTATTTACGGGTCTCACAAAACTTTGAAATTGAAGGAATAAGCTATCCGATTTTTCAGTGTCAGAATAAGGGAAAAGTAGCATCTAAAGATACCATCGCTGGATGGATTAAAACATCAATTCAGGAAGCATATAAAGCCAGAGATCTGCCTCCCCCTGAGGGGTTAAGAGCCTACGCTGCAAGGGCTCTCGCTTCCTCATGGGCTGAAGGTGGTGAAGCTCTACAGAGCAGGTTTGTAAAGCTCCAACGTGCTGTAGCAGCCACATATGTTCTAACCATTATCACCTGGATCTCCATTCATGTAGGAAGCTGACCTTTTGGGCAGAAAATCCTCCACACCGGTGTCCCCCATCCCCCCCATCACTAAAGTATTAGTAGTAATTTGGTATTGCCTCCATGTGTGCAGTCAGGATGGACGTAATGGTAAATCGGGAATTTTACTTATCGTTATTTCCTTTTCCATGAGTCCATCATGACGGCACATACGTTCCCACTAAATTACTGTATGCGATGCATGTAACATAATAGCATGTTGTTTTTCAGCAGCAATAAAAGACTAGGCCACTTACCTGTTGGGATAATTTGAAGTCACTGGAGATGGATGGTGGGAGGCGGCCTTAAGAACTCTCCTCTTCCTGTCCCAATGAGCTTAGAAGGGCAACCTCCATGGACTCATGGAAAAGGAATTAACGGTAAGAAGAATTCCTGATTTTAAGGAACATTTTAATAATTAATGTTAAATCTGTACGTCTCCTAAATGGTTAAAAAAAAAGTTTTTCCAATGTGCTTCCAGAATAAAGTACACATGTATCTCATCAAATTTGTACAGTATGTTTGCACATATTTGACATATTGCAGTTGAAAATGTGAATAAACTACAATTTTTTCCCAAATTTTCCTAATTTTGAGCTTTTAATAAATATACTCAAATTCGGCCTACTTTTCCCACCTAAATGTACAACATGTGACGAAAAGACAATGTCAGAATCACCTGGATCTGCAAAACCTTTACGGAGTTATTCTATATTAAAGTGACACATAGAGCCAAATTTTGGAAATCTGTCACTAAGGCGCAAACAGGCTTGGTCACTAAGGCGGTGTGTGTGTAGATAGATGATTGAGAACACGTGATGGATAATATAATGGTACACAAGAAAGCGTCAGCTGGAGCCGTACTAATGACTCTTCTCGCCTTTCAGATGGTTTTGTCCGAATTGAGAGCCTAAACGTTTAAGTAAGTAAAATCCCGAGACCAAAATCACAAAGGTTTTAGGTCGTCTTCGACGTGTAATTCGGCCAAATAGGATTTAAAACTTTTTGAAATTTTCTAAAAAATTTTTTTTTATGTAATTATTTTTAATGTACAGCAAGTTGTATGTTTGTTGAATAGAACTATTTTGTGTAACAATATAAAACTCTGGACCGGTCTTTTAAATCTTCTCTGAGCAAAACCATCAGAATTAGACAAAAAATGACAGCTTGTTTTTTTTTCTCCACAAACAGGTGTGTGCGGGGGTATGTATGTATGTATGTATGTATGTATGTATGTATGTATGTATGTGCGTGCGTGGTGTTGCACTTTGCCCCATTCACTTTAATGAAGCCTATGGACTGGTTTGGTGTTGTGTTTTGGAAGAAAGCGGTCATGATTTTCTAACTCTGGACGAGCTGTTATATAAAATGTCATTTTCTAAAGATACATTTCTTTAAACATATTGAACATAAAAACTTGATTAAAAGAATTTTCTTTTCATGATTCATAGTTTAAGAAATCCTAAATCCACACTGGCCACTAAGGGTGGACACCCACTGGCGTTTTTTACTCAACTGCGCTGCGAGAGTAAAGTTAAAGTCTCACAGCGCAGTGCGAGGGAAAAAAAACAGCATCACTCCGGGATATCGGCATCACGCCGGCATATCGCCAGCCTTTTCAATGAGGCTAGCCCCATTGAAAAGAGATGCAGAATGCCGGGGACTTCTACCACAGCTGTGACTGTTGTGGCAGGAGTTTCCTTCATCCCCGCGGGGGTGAAGGAATCCTCTGCCACAGCTGTGGCAGAAGTCTGCGGCATTCTATCCCATTGCTTTCAATGGGATCAGCACTGCTGCCGATCCCATTGAAAGCAGTGGTTTCTGCCAAGCCCTGCAGTAAGATTATTGGAGAAGGGCTTGAAATATAAGCCCTTCCCCGATAATCAGCAAAAAGTGTTTAAAAAAACGTTTTAAAAAATTACCTCTCCGGCGCTCAGACGCGTCCTCCTGCTGGCTCCCCTGCACGGCTATTAAGCTCTTTCAGCAGGCGGGGATTTAAAAATCCCCGCCTCCTGAAAGGGCTGTGCAGATTGGCTGAGGGCTCAGCCAATAGCAGCTACTGCTTAGCTATTGGCTGAGCGCTCAGCCAATAAGCTGTTAATTGCAGCTCAGGCAGGATGGCCGCTCCCCCCCCCCCCCCCTACAGTCAGGAAAAGTAAAAACACATTATAACAATGGACAATGTTTCACTATCTGATTTTGATTGTAACAGAAATCTAGGTGATCCTTTCCCTTTATTGTCCTGATCAATCTATATGTGTATAATCTTTTACAGAACTTAAAACTGTAACTAAGAATATGAAGATCGGCACTTCTGTACCCAAGAGGGGCGCCGTCTGTCATCACTGCCAAGTGACGGAACTTTCTGCATGAGCTCTTAGAATCCCGCCCCTTTTGTAGCTCTTCAGAGCCCTCCTGCCAGGTCCGTCGCACGAAGCCGGCACTTGTGGAGCCGTTCTTGGAACTCTTCACTATGGAAGTAACTCATATCTGATGCTCAATAGTAAATCTGTAGCATTTGGGGATCTTTGGTGGAAGCTTGTTGTTTAATGTGAAGCCCTATTTGTGTCCAAGAGAATGTAGATTTGTAGTAAAAATAATAAATTTTGTCTCTGTAAAATTTCAATTTTGGCTGAAATATCTTATTTGTATTTGTTTCCAATTTGTACCATTTTTAGTTTGGGAGTCCAATCACTGCTATGGTCAGCCTACGTTCATACAGGCCGTAAGCAGTGGTTCAGATACACTGCAGGTCTGTGTGAGGGGGGGGGGGGGGGGGGGGGGAGGGGCACCGTGTCGGGGGTTATGGTTGCACATTTCTAACAGAAAAGCAAAAAAAAACACAAAATAATAGATTGTAAAAAGAAAATATAAATTTTCAAATTGGACACAAAGTATAAATGGGGAATCGCGCGTTTGTTCAAAGACTAAGCAGCAGAATCTGGTCAGAGCGGTTTATTGAAGTGATGCAGATAATTGTGATATCCAATAATTGAGAAATCATGATTCTTCATTACAATTCATATACAAAACACTTCTACAAATCAGTAATAGATCTTCGCGCCTTCGCTGCACGTTATTGTGTCTCACGATCCTAAGGCAGCACTCCGTATGACACTTGGATTATGAGATTTCCTAAAGTGATCACAAACAGTAACAAACATTTGTACAAGTCGAGATACTCTTGTCAAGTTTAGGATGGCGAAATGATGGAGACACGAAACAACATGGCCGCCGAGCTGTTGTCTACTGGGCTATACAGCGCACTTTGTCGCAGGGCGGTCTCAATCAGCAGTCACATTCACTGCCGCTTGGGTGGTCCTGCAACTGGTTCCAGCCCCGCCCCTGCTTAAGCATGTCAGAAGACATTTTACTTGCTTAAATGGGAATCGGGCACTAGACCAGACCTACTTTAAATGGACACATCTACACTATTTCGTACTAGAGTTGTGCTAGAAGTACACGTTGTCAGAGAAAAAAAATCTGTTCCCTAGAAGGAGTCAGAAGCCAAAAGATTATTTATTGTGGAAAACTGACCCTTTTAGGAGAGGCACTAATACCCTGCTGTACCATCTGTAGCTTGGATACAAGATGTGATACGGGCGGACATGGAGGCTCTAATACCCTGCTGTACCACCTGTAGCTTGGATACAAGATGTGATACGGGAGGACATGGAGGCTCTAATACCCTGCTGTACCATCTGTAGCTTGGATACAAGATGTGATACGGGCGGACATGGAGGCATACTGGTTCCGTATGGTATCCTTCGGCATCTCTCTCCACATTTGCTGTAACTGAGCCTCTAGATCCTGCATACTTGTAGGCTGTTGAAGTTGGCCCCCCAGATGGTCCCATTCTTGTTCTATTGGTGATAAATCTGGTGACCAGGCAGCCACAGAAGTGTGACAATGTTGTGGGGGCTCCAGTGATCCCCTTGTGTGTGCGGCCGAGCATTATCCTGCTGGAAGCCGCCATGAGAGGAACACATGTGGCTGCAGGACGTCCTGAACATATCGCTGAGCTGTCATTGTCCCTCATACCACTACTAGGGGGACCGACTGTCATATGCGATGGCTCCCCAGATCATCATACCAGCAGGGGGCAGTGTGTCACTTCACAACAAAGGCAGGATTGAGTCGCTCACCCCAAGGTCTCCAGACGCGAACACGGCTGTCATCAGCGCCCAAACTAAACCTGGATTCATCACTGACGACAACCTGGTTCCCCTGTGTAGTGTCCAGTTTCATTGTTCACGACATCACTGCAAACGGCAGTGAGAATGGGTGGACACCAGACGCCGTACATGTGATCAGACCAAATGTCCTTCAGCCAAGCGCCTGGAAATGGTTCCGACAGACTCAGGTGTGTAACGATGGCGCCACCTGTCTGTGAATTATGAACAAAACAATTGGAGCTGTTGGTGCTTGTCAGGCGCTCTTCTCTACTCGTCTGTCGAGGGTATCCTGAGCCCGGGCGCCTTCTGTGCCCTCACATATTCGCTGGTCCTAACGGTCTGCCTGCCAAAAGGGCTGTTCTGAGCAATTCATCGATATGACCATCCACCTTCTCGCATCCCAATAATGCGCCCCCCTCTGGTAACGGGGTGAAATCTCTTCTCTGTGTCGTAGAGGCGTCTAGTGGCCAACAAGCGCCACACAAGTGGAAGAAGAGGTCACTGCACACAAGGATCCTCCGAGAGCCTCTTATAGGCCAAGGGGGGAACCACTCTTAGGGCCTCCGGTGACAAGACCGTCCATCTAATCATTTGTATCTGCATGCCGGGTTTAAGCAAAACTCCTCCTCCTTCTGGGTGCTTGATTTTGTTTTTTTTTTGACAAAAAGTGTATTAGAACCCACAAAATCCCCTCCCCCTCTTCAGCCCTCTCTGTCTTATTCCTTCAGTTTGGAGCCACCAATGCCAATACCTACGTAGAGCGTCTGCCGGCTGAAGGGAGATCACTTTTACAAAATTATTTTTAGTATGTTTAAAATGTAACAACTTTGCAAATAATAAATCTCCTGTTTCACATCTCCAGCTCCCATGCGGACCCGTGTGGAGATTACAAACCTTGTGTGTTAATGCCTTCCCTCTCCCAGTGCCATTCTGCCAATGTAGGCAGACCACACAACTGCTAAGGAGTCCGTGGGACAAGGTGGCCCGGGGCGGAGCGGTCCCACCACTGACTCGCCTCCCCTTGAACATCCAGCACCATTATCACAACAGTAGTACTATGGGGGGCACAGAGGGACACCAGTGCTGTAATGGGGGTGGCACAAAGAGGACACGAGTACTATGAGAAGCGATAGGGGGGCCACAGAGGTGATAACAGTACTGTGTGGGGGCCACGGAGGCAATACCAATTATCTGGACACACACAAAAATAATCAAAAACAGATTTTCACCAATCAGAAAAGTCACCAGCTGTAATCACTGGAGGTAACTGCACTAATCAGGATCACCGTGTAGAGCTGGTATCTATCATACGGTGACTGCATCCTATAGATGTACGCTACGGCTGAGCTGTTGTATCTAAACCACATTAGATATATGCTGCCTCGTGTATATATACATAAATATGGAGCCCCATGATTTCTACGTGCACCCCGGCTTCTGTCCACTTCTTGTAACCCATAGATGGTGGCGGCAGCCGAAAAATCCGACGACACAGGATGCATTTGTAGTCTGAAACTATGTAAAATGATCTGCAGAAGAGCTGCATACACAAAACGGTAGATTTGTTAGTGACTACAGAGAACCTGAAGCTTCATATCCAAATCCCCTATACGCCCTCCAACCTTTCAAACTCAATGATGACAACGGGTCTCCCTTCAGTACATTGAAAGAGAACCTCCATTACCATATTGGTGGCCTCCATGTATACTGTATATCCCCATCTTCTCATACACTATGCCGCCTCCGCCTCTCAGTAGACCTCATCGTGTGAGTCAAGCCTATCTGTTATGGGTTTCTTTCATCCAGCTCCAATGTAAAGCTACGTGCCGCCTCCATCGTCTCTGACCTGCTTGGTAAGCCCACGTGGACCTCCATATACTAAAACTAAGAGACTAATAAGGAGGTCTGAGAACGTAGATTTGGCTTCGGCTCTCTGGTTATCATAAAGGATTTTTCACTGGAGATCAATGATCCTTATGGGGTCCATAAACCACCATATGGGGCGCAGCAGCCAACGCGCCTCCAGTCTCCGGCCCAACGTAGATACCGGCGAGAAGACAAACACTGACTGCTGTTCACAGCCGGGATACAATAATGACAAAGGAAGACGCTCAGAAGACATACATTATCTGACAGAAGCTACGTGACCCATCTGAGCAACCAATCAATGCTGCATGCTGACTGTTTCCTGGAGTTTGGTACTTATACTGTATAACATATAAGACTCCTTAGAAGCCGCCTGCAAAGAAATGTGGCATCTGGGCGTGTTAGCATATTGATTGGCACTTGGGGCTGTTTTAAAGGAGTCGGGCTAGTTACCGAAAAAGGTGGGGGCAACGTGTGAACGTACCCTAAAGCGATGCAACGTGTGAGCGTACCCTTGGGCTACATGCACACGAGGGAGACTCTCACATGACTTTTCTGCGTTGCGAGACGCACAAAACTCATGCGACTCTATGGAGTTATTTACATGAGCGATTTTTGTGAAAAATCGCTCCATGTCCATTCTTGGACGTTCCCCCGGAACGCATCGCCCATGGTTTTCATAGGACCTTTAAAGACATCACATGGCGCTCGCATGCCGTGTGATGTGATGTTTCCCATTGAAATCAATAGGAAACACTTGTGATCCTCTGGCAAACAAGGAAGCCGCACCCGAAGATCGCAGTTTCACAGAAGTGATGCGAGGGGTCATTGAAGGAGAAACGCCTCGCATTCACGTATAAAACGCACGTTGGCAAGCGCAATAATCAGGATGAATTTAGAAACAGGACGACAGACAATACGACTATACAGACGGCAGAGCAGCTCAATCACTGAGGGACCTTTCACACACGACCGAATATTCCGCAACACCCGTCCCTGAATTCGGCCTCAAATTCCGTACCGCTAACTGCAGCAGGATTCTGCTATTTCCAATTCTGCATCAAAATCCATATGAGCGGGGGCGGGCCTGACGACCCGGGAGGCCCCGATGACCCCGGAGGTCCTATGATTTTGGGGCTGAATATTCCGCGGGAGCGCACATTCTGCAACCCTGTCTGAAAGGTCCCTTACAGTTTCTAAAATTTCAAAAGGTGCAAAAAAATCGCTATACATATTTTTTTTTAACTTTTTGTTTTTTCCATGTTCGTGCCCTGGATAAATCAGGTGATCACCTAATATGCAAGTTCGAAAAAACTTCCCCTAAAATTCTCCAGCGTTTTCTTTCAGCCTTTTGTGATTTCACGCTTAGAAAAATAAGAGGCGGCTCCTCATCGTACGACTAGAATGTAACAAAAATAAATAAAAATCTCCAGTTTCTAGTAATAAATTAGCGGTTTAATAGAATCGGCGCATCTTCTACCTAATAAGCTCAAATCCTAAATAAAAAACAACCAGAAACCTCTGTAAGGTCCTCTGGTTCTAGGAGAAGCAGCAGCTGTTGGGGGTTTGTGGTGTCGGTGCTGATTTCTGCACTTCACACGATGCCTGAGATAAAATTAGACAACTTTTGAAAAAATGTTTAAAAATCAGTATTTCTGTATCTTTTTATAGTGACTGCACAGCCGCCTCCGAGTTACAGCGGGGCCGCATGCATTTTTTTTTTTTCTGCAGGGATTGTACCAAGACGGCACCCGCTGTTCAGAAGCCCCCATTATGGCATATGAGTGGGGTGCACTGCTCAGGACACCCCACTATGACTGTAAGGAGTGCAGCTCGGCCGTCCTGGTATTACTACATGTCTCCTGCAGAGGAAATGTGGAGCTGGCCGCCGATTGCCAAGAGTACCGAGAGCGGAACCCCGGGAGATTAGCGATTTGATCTGGGCCCCACGTTCAGGGAGGGGTTGTGCATCTTGGCACAGCGCCCTTAAAGGGGTTGTCCACTGAGATCTTATTTTGAAGAACATTTGTTAGGATGGTGGCATACTATGGTTCTATGGTTAGAGTACTGCCAAGCTTCGCGGCCCCTTTTCTGCCCTCAGCTCTAGGCCAGTACGGCATCGAAATAGAGAACACAGACAGACTGGTTTCTAGGGACCTTGGAGTATATTCGTTATGACCAGTTTTCTGGCATCAAAAGCCGTGATTTTTGTGGCATTTACGCCGAACCTCGAGAATTTTTGAAAAAGTGGAAGGGGCTTAGTGGGTGTGGTTGGGCACGGCAAGCCAGTATAATTTTTTACATAGGCCTTTCAATAAGAATGGAGTATATCTGTTAGCAGAATGTAGAAGATAAGGGGCTTTAGAGCAAAATTCAAAGTGGCCCCCCTTTGCGTTTTGACTCTTGGGCTGACACCCCGCCCCCATGTTTGTTAAAGGGGTTTTCCAGAAATTCAACAAATGTTTGCCATTTTCGCAGGCTGTGGAAACCTGTCCTAGGATGGGCTAATGCATATTTAGACTGGAGGGAGAAGGAGGATGAGGATGGGGAGTGGCACTGGATGGGGCAGAGCCTAACACCACACTGTTTGGTCCGGTTAGGCTAAATGGTGAGCCCGAAAGGAACAAGCAATAGGGCGTAGGGCATTAGGTAGCCATTTTGTTGAATTCCCACACAACCCCTTTAAATGGTTATTTTTTCCCTACAGACTGGCATAGCCCCCATTGATTCAGTCCCCAACCACTCCAGTCCAATCTGGACTCTGTGGACTGCCCAATAGCATCATCACATTACCTCTAGGTTCGTGATTGCTGCGGCCAATCACGTGCTTCAATATTGGTACTGCTGAAGCTAGTGATTGGCTGCAGTGGTCACAAGCCTAGACGGAATGTGATGACACTACCTAGCCGGAGTGGCTGCCTGTAGGGAAGAAAATAAGCACCACTGGCCCTCCCCTTTGACAATGTAGTTCCTCTGGAGACAGGGTTCTACCCAGGTTCTTGCCACCTGATAGCAAAGGGGGTGGGAGTGATCAGGACTGGCCCATTTGCCTTCAGAAACCCCAAAGCAGCCATTTTGTCTACGTCTATGGAACCTATGCCCTTGGTTGTTAAGCATCCAGTCCATAGCAACCAGTCTGTCTCAAGTGACTCTGCTCAAAGCAAGACTGGCCCTATGCTGCCAAAAGCAAAGGTAAACAGAAAAGTAGCCTGGCAGCAGAAACCACATCATCTAATTGTATATCAAATCCGATCATATAATAACATCGTTATCCAGCTTTCCTCCACTATTAATTAGTTTTTTTACAAATTAAAATCTCGGTGGAGCGCCCCTCTACGTGAAGAGCGTACAATCAGAATAAAGCGCTGATAGTGATGGCGGCCAGAGGACAGAGCTGTGAATGTCACCCGGTGTTGGTTAGCGAGCTAACGTGTTGATTAGGCTGGCGCACATTTCAAAGAAATCCATAGTGTGGCTCCCCAACCGCGGGCTGGCCAGAGAGAAGGAGCCGGAGAAGGAGCCGTACATGGATCCACTTTGGGAGGGGTATTCGGCGCTCACAGAGTCGATGCTCAGTCGTGGTCGGTGCAGGCCGGCTGCAGAACACGAGCGCTGGGGCGTGGAAGAGCCGGACTTGTGTTCAACGACTTCATCTGCGGAACAAAGGTAATAAGGCGTCAGAGTTACTAAGGAAGGAAAAAGGCTTCATCAAGTTCAACCTGTCTAAGACAAAAGGGGTCCAATCTAGAGTCCCACCTACCTCCCCCTCCCCGCCACTGCAATTCATTTTGCCTCAATGGAAGAGAAATTCCTTCCTGGCCCCGCACAAGTCTAAAAGTTTTTCTGGATCAACTAACATTTTATCTGCTTGTGCAGCTGCTGCTTGGCATTGAGTGCTACAGTTTACTATAGATTACTAGTAACCAGAATAAGGCGTCCCACATACAGGCATTTTTCAACACTGCGGTTTCAGCCTAGTTTCAGCAGCGGTGGCATGCGCTATGTCGGGAAGCTGAAAAAAAAATCAATATTCACCTAGCAGGTGCTGTCAGGGTCCGGACGTTGGTCTCCGGCGCTGCTGCAGGCTTCCCCTGCACTGACAGATCATTTATTGCTGGTAGGGAGGTTTGAGAACCCCGCCTCCAGCAAGGGATTGCTGTGATTGGCTAAGCCAGTGCCGAGAACCAATCAAGAGATGGCGAGTTCTGATTGGCTGAGCTGGTCAATGAATGGCTTTGATTGGTGCATCGAGTGAGTGCCGAGAACCAATCAAAGCAGTCCCTTGCTGGAGGCGGGGTTCTCAAACCTTTCTACCAGAAATAAATGGTCTGTCAGTGCTGGAGAAGCCTGGAGCAGCGCCAGGGATCAATGGGCAACGCAAGCTGAAAATGGCCAAAGATAGGACAAGCATCGCTGTTGAAGACGCTTGTTTGAACAGCCCCATTGAAATAAATAGGCTTTCTGCAGACAAAAGAACAGATTTCCGCATGATTTCCACCAGGAAACTTGTGCAGAAAAGTCACTAATTTTAAAGCACGTCATCTTGTGTGCCAAAATGTGTGATTTTTGGCTATTTTGCGCTGGCCCACCACTTTTTAACAAACTGGGTGGAGCTTAGTGTTAGAGGGTGTGGCCACTCTCGGGCCTGCTACATGTAACCTAATTTGATACCAGTAACTGGTAGGACAGCTATAATCTAGGCCCGCTCACAGCGGATGTGGATGTAATATTTGGCACACAGACAACCTGAAGATGCATCAAACTGTCCGGATTATTTCGGATGTTCCCCCCGCTGTGACCCCTCAGGACTCCGTTTATTGACACTCAGATACAAAAGTTTGATATAAATGGAAACAAACTCAAAAAGTTTTGTTGCATAACATCAAGAGGTATCAGTGTGATCCCCTTTATCACTAGACACACATGGGGCCGACACCCACCGCAACAGCCGTGATCACAGACAAATCCGATCTCGGTTGTTAACCCTTTTAATGCTACTGCCAATTCTAACAGCAGCATTTAAATGCCTTGATCGAGATTTACATAGCCAGAGCGGCCCGCCACAATAAGATTGCAGGGGTGCTGTCTGGTTGTCATGGCAGCCGAGCGACTTCTGAAGACTATGATGATTTGCTTATTAGGGATGTGGCTGTAGCCTGTCTTCAATAGCCAGTTTGTTAAAATACATTATAATGCAATACGATAGTATTGCATTATACTGTTTAAGTGATAAAACTATTACAAGTTCAAGTCCCCTGCGGGGGCTAAAAAAAAAAAAAGTTAAAATAAAGTAAAATAAAGATTTTTTTTAATTGTTATAAAGATACAAAATTAATAAAGGCTGTAAAAAATCTTTTCCCAGTAACATCTAAAAAAAATAAAAATCTAAAAATTGGTATTGCTACAATTTTTGAAAATATCACATTATTAATCCCACATGATTGCCAGAAAAAAATACTCAGTGGCAAAATTGCGCTTTTGAGACACTCCGCCTCCAAGAAAAAGATTTAATAAAAAGCTATCAAAAAGTTTTATGTACTCCAAAATAGCAAGTACCAGTAGAAACTACAGGTCACCCTGCAAAAAAACTAGAAAAATGAAAAAAAAGATATAGGGGGTGAAAAATCGTGATGGAAAATATTTTTTTTTAAAAGGTATTTTATGTTTTGAAGCTGTACTACATGAAAACACCACATCCCGAGCAAAAACACAAAAATGGACCCATAAAACAGCAAAAGCGAGAAAAAGGGACACTATAAAAAATGCAATGCTTAGAAGATGTTTTCTATTTTACTCCTGAGCGGCAGTAAATGCGCCATTTTTTGCGTAATAAAATTCCACAGTGTCAAAATACAAAATCCGTGTAGTTTTCAATCTGAAGCCTCGGTGAAGGACGCCTGACCGAGGTCCCTCCTGCTCTGCTGTCGCATTCCATTCCAGGTAACCGCAGCCGGACTATTGCGCAGGATAATAATTACCAAATCACGGGTTATTAAGGGCCGACAGAAACCACAAGACACGAACAAGTAACATTCTATAGAAACTGCTGAAGACGAGATTACATTAAATCACTTACAACCATTACATGAGCGCCGCAGCGTCGCTCACCTGACACCTACGGGACGCGGGTGGTACAAAACTGCTAACACATTGCCCTCGTTACACTGCTTTTTATTGCCATCTGGGATAGTCTGAAATCCATCTCAGAGGCTCAAGTTCTGCTCAGTTGATCCCCCATGCTTTACACTGCAGCTCGGCTTGCTCAGGTTGACTAGTATATATAAGCACAAGCTCTGCTAGAAACCACAACACAGAGAGCGGATATCAAAAGACAGAAACTAAACCATCAGTGAAAAAAAGTGATCAGGTAAGTGCTGCTCATAGATGGAGGGGAGGAGCCTCAGAAATAGGGCGGAGCCTGAAGGATTGACTTTAACGCCTTCACTCACCAGAACTTATATTTACAGCATGTGGGTGCAGGGTCTGTGTAGAGCAGGTTTTCGACAGCTGACATTAGTGTGAATGCTGATCGCGCCTGTTAACCCTTCAAAAACTGCTGGTCATTTGTGACATCAGTGTTTAAATGCTCCAATCAGTATTTGGGTGTCCTAAATGGACGCATAATGTGATTACAAGGTGCCATTAGGTTGCCATGGCAGCCTGGGGCCTTCTGACAGGTATTTATGAAGCTGCATCTTGATAGACGGCCTGTCAGAATGTGGCATAATATAATACTATGGTAGTACATTATACTGTATGAGGATCAAATGATCGCAAGTTCAAGTCCCCTGCGGGGACTGAAAAAACAATGTAAACAATGAGTGAAAAACATTTAACTACCTTTTATTTTCTCGAATAATTAATAAAAGTTTTAAAAAGAACCATTTCCTAATATTTATGAATACAATATTATATGTTATATCTCTTATATCGCTCAAAAAAAGGCTTCTAGGCCCCTCTTGAACTCTTATAGCAAGTTCACCATCACCACGTCCTCAGGCAGAGAGTTCCACAGTCTCACTGCTCTTACAGTAAAGAACCCCCTTCTGTGCTGGTGATGAAACCTGCCTTCTTCTAGACGTAGTGGATGCCCTCTTTTTACCGTCACAGTCCTGGGTATAAACAGATGGTGGGAGAGATCTCTGCATTATCCCCTCATATATCTATATATAGTTATTAGAGCGCCCCCTTGTTACAGTCCTGGGTATAATAGATGATGGGAGAGATCTCTGTATTGACCCCTGATATATTATACATAGTTATTAGAGCGCCCCCTTGTTACAGTCCTGGGTATAATAGATGAAGGGAGAGATCTCTGTACTGACCCCTGATAGATCTATACATTGTTATTAGAGCGCTGTCTTGTTACAGTCCTGGGTATAATAGATGATGGGAGAGATCTCTGTATTGTCCCCTGATATATCTATACATTGTTATTAGAGCGCCCCCTTGTTACAGTCCTGGGTATAAACAGATGGTGGGAGAGATCTCTGCATTATCCCCTCATATATCTATATATAGTTATTAGAGCGCCCCCTTGTTACAGTCCTGGGTATAATAGATGATGGGAGAGATCTCTGTATTGACCCCTGATATATTATACATAGTTATTAGAGCGCCCCCTTGTTACAGTCCTGGGTATAATAGATGAAGGGAGAGATCTCTGTACTGACCCCTGATAGATCTATACATTGTTATTAGAGCGCTGTCTTGTTACAGTCCTGGGTATAA